>NC_079500.1:74190420-75440420 GCF_030052815.1 Hevea brasiliensis
TTTCTGCCTAGAAGATATACCTCTACCCGATTCGCGCGAGCTAGATCCTCCAAAATGTTTTCTTTTCCTAGAGCCACTCTCAGTAGCTTGACCAGTAACCTTTTCATTTTTCTCTTGGTCTTGTGTACTCTTTTTCATTGCCCATTTTGATTCTAACCTTTCCAGTTCTAGGGCTTGTGAAATCAATTCAGAAAAATTCTAGTGTCGGAACCCTACCACTTGCATTCTCAAGCTAGGCCTCAACCCAACCTCAAACCTTTTTCACCGATCTTTGGGGGTGGAGACTAAGCTTCCAGCATAATGGCTTTGCCTTGAAAAGTCCCGCTCATACTCTGCTACAGTTCTATCCCCTTACTTCAAACTTAAAAACTCTTGCAGTTTCATGTTTACATAAGTATCAGAGACCCACTTTTGCTGAAATTCCCTTAAAAAGTTTGCCCATGTGAGGACTGGTGGCTCTATCATACTATATGGGATGGACTTCCACCACTCATATGCATCCCCTTACAGAAGTGATACTAAATATTTAAACTTCAACTCTTCAGCACACTATAGTTTTCTGAAAACCCATTCCATCCTCTTTAACCACTATTCTGTTTCCAGTGGATCCACTGTTCCTTTGAATTCTGTAGCCCCAAATTTCATTAATTTCTCATATTGCCGAGCTGGAAGCTGTGGTTGTGCTGCAGGTGCTTATGTCTGTGCTTGAGGTGGCACATTTCCTGCCATTTGCTGAAAGAACGAAGCCATCTGCTGTGCAAACTGAGCAGGGAACTGCAGTGCTTGAGAAGGAGCTGGAGTGGCTAACCCACTCACATTCTGGAGTGTTAGGGCTTCTCCTCAGGCCTCAACCTTGATAGATTACTCTACAGAATGATCTCCCTCTTCCACTCCATTTTCCAGAACTTTTCTACTCTCTGATAACAAACACAAGGAGGTTGACCTCAGTTAGTGCATATTCAGGATGTAAATATGTCATATACATCAAACATTTGAGTAGTTGTATTTACCGACAAAATATTTCAAATTAACAGTTCAAAATTTATTTAAAACCTTGCTCTGATACCACTAAACATGTCACACCCTACTCCTCATAAGATGTAATATGCTCCCGTAGTACACCAAATGAATTACCATACTTCGCCAACCGGTAACCCATTAATTATACTACAAGGGATTTTAAAACAATTTTCATTCAATTTGGAATTGGTGGGTAAAAAAAAGTTTTTTTCTTCAAATATTAAAACCTTCATTTAGAGTTCAAACATAAATCAAATTTTTGGATATTTAAAATCTCTGCAATTTTTACAAAAATTTCGGCAAAGTGCCGTCTGTATTTTGAGAAAACAGTTCTTCAAAACCTGAAAATAGAAACACTCCGAATATATTTCTCAATCACAACTCCATTTGCAACCACCAAACTTCAAATCAACAGCAATAGCAGCACTTCAATTCAAAATCCAAATTTCAAATCAAGAATTAATATCTCAAAACATTTCATAACTCATGCACATTGCTTTTTAAATCATTAATTTACAATCATAAGTTAATTTACAGATGCAAAATCTCAAAAATAATATTATTACAATTTTATCTATACAACTGCTCAAATTACAGATATACATATGCATACTATCATATTTACATCAAACTAAACTATCAGGGTATAGACAAAAACCCGTACAAAAATTCTTCAATTGTGCTCCTCTCTAACTGTAGCAGCTCGCTCTGCTTCTATGTCCTTTTCACTATCTGCGACAGCAAGTTAAATCTATCGCTGAGTATATAAATACTCAGTGGTGCACAATAAAGCATAAAATGCATAATATAAAACATTTATGAACAAATCATCATTCAAAAATCTCATAATCACATTTCACAATTTTTTTCTCAAATCACATTTATAACAAATCATAATTTTCAAAGCTTAATATAGCACAACTTGATCAAACAATTTAATAAACATAGTGTTGCCAAACAATAACACAACTTAGGCCATGAAACAAAATTTTCGAACATGTTGTGTGTACATCACGACAAGGCAAACTCACCCCACTAATCGAAATCAATAAGGGAGGTGGCTAGCTAGCTAATGAGTACTCATCCGATTTACAACCTCAACTGGTAAACCAAAGAGGGAGGAAAATAATCGATCTCAACCCCATAAATGGAGGAGGAATAATAAGGCACTGTCATGCTAAGTGTGAATCAAAAATCCACTTCAAACGTTTTATTCAAATATTGCATACAAAAATCAAATCAATTTCCAAAGTTACAATCTGATCACAAAGTGGCAACACAGTAGTTCTCAAAACCCATAATTAACACAATAATTTCACAATGCATAACTAAATAAATTTTTTTATGAGAAAACGATAAATTAAGGTTTATTGTGCACAAACCTGACGTGAGTCGCCTCTAGGCCTTGACTCAGTCCCTTATACCTTTTGGGTCTTTTCAGCTGAAACACAAAATTTATAGTGTTTCAGTATCTTATTTCACAATAAATCCAATAATTAATCCATAAGTACTTAATTCTAGCCCAAATATGCTTAAACTAACATTCTTGGAAATTTTCATTTTGGAGTTACTATTCATGGTACTATTCAAGTCAATTTGTTGACTTTCTAAGGCTTAATAGGTATAAGAACTCCAACTTCTCTCACATACCACATTTTGATTACCAATTTTGTTGGTTTTTATTGTTTTCTCAAAACTTAGGTCTTTTAGACAAAATTGTAAATTTTCAATTTTGGTGTCTTAGATTGCACTGTTCCATTGGTCATTTTGCTATTAGAATTTGATAAAAGTTTCTTCATAGAAAATGTTCCCTATTTTCTTAACTTTATTCTCCTTTTTGAATCACTCCAATTGGTGTTTGTAACTCAAGTTATAGCCATTTGAATCATGGCTGCCGGATTGGACTTAACCTAGATTTCTGGGCACCAAACTAGTTCTGGCAGTTTTAGGTCACCAAATTTGGGTGGCCAAATGACTTGGTTAATGGAATAATTTGAGTTTGTGTCCTTCATAAAAGTTTTAGTTCTATATCTCATCTATCCACTGGTAAAATTTTAGGTCATTCAGACTTACGTAGCTCAAGTTATAGCCAAATTAACAAACACTATTTTTTTGGTCATTTTTATACAGGTCAGACTGAGAATTTCCGGATTGGGTCAATTTGTTCACTTGGTTTTGGTCACTTTTTGGGCATGATTCCTAAATGAAAATTGTGTCATTTTGTGTCTATTTCCATTCCCAATCAGTCTCATACCAATTGGACTTGTAAATTTTTAGTTTTGGTCCCTCAAAGGGACCTTGGTCCTGCTGCCTGCAGCATGATCACATTCAATCCGAATTTAACCTCAATTCCAACACTTCCAACACACTTCATTTGGTCATAAATGACCATTTCTCACCTCAAACTAGGTCAAATACATTACTTAACAATTTCTCACATTTTTTTCTTCCAAACCCTAGGTGTCCAAAACCCTAACTCACTAATTTGTTGCATTTAACCAATTCAATACCTATACACATGCTTCTTCAACTCAATCAAGCTTCCTAACACATTTAATTCATTCAAAATATATCTTATTCTCATACATCCATGGCTGGCTGAAAGTCACTAAAAGTCCCCCAATAATTGTTTCCTTTGACTTTTAGATTAAAGTCTAAGTTAAATTAACTTAATACATGTGCATCAAAACTAAAATTTCAAAGAAAATTACTTACCTTCACTTGAATTTCAATTCTTCAATTTCACTCCCTTTTTCCTTTTCTTCTCTTCTTCAAATGCTTCCCCAAGTGAAGTTAACAAGTTTTTATGGATTAATTTAGGGACAAAATAAGGTTAAGTGGGTGGAATCAAGCTTGTAACCAAGCTTTAATGGTGGATTGTCAATGGAGGTGAAAATGGGTGGGGCGGCCAAAACTTAAGGAAAAGGGAAGAAGTGATTTTTCTTTTTAATTTTTAGGTTTTTTAAATGAAATTTTATGCATTAGAGTTGGCCAAAAAAGTTGAGAAAATAAAATTAATTTTTTGATATCACAATGATGTCATTCACATGATGTCATATACCTTTTTCTTTTTCTTTTTCAAATTTCCTTAATTTTTCATTTATTTTTCTTTAGTTCTTCAATTTAATTCTTGATTCTAAAATTTTCTTTTCTCCAATTTTATTTGACAATTAGGTCAGGAGTCACCTCTCGGGGTCAATAGACTAAATTGCCCCTCGTCGGTTCAACCAGGTTTGCAAATAATTCAATATTTCTTCTGGCTCCCTGACCTAATTATTTGACTGGCTTAATAATTCTTTTTCATGATTTTCTCTTTTCCACTATGTTCGTAATAGTCCTAAGGACCGCAGTGTCATATTTTACGGTTCGAAATTTGAGTTTAAATCGACTTCGCAGTCCTTCCCGAGAAGGTCACCCATCGCTGTGACTCTCAGCTCGTTTAACTTCTTATGTTCTGTTTTTCTTATTTATACTTAACTAATTGACAATTACTAATTATTTGTATTCAGGGCTTATCTAGTTATCTTAAATGTGGTTTTAATCCCCTTAATTGTCCGGACCGACACCGATCACCGAAATAGTGAAATATACCAAGCTATACAAATAGGTGTGTCACAGGTATTCTGCCAGATTTTTTATAAAATTTGTGGAACCTCAAATAAATTATAATTTCAATAAATGACTTAAATGAAATATATTGTACTTCATAACTATGATAAAAATAAATTAAGGAAGAATAAAAATAGTTGAATTAAAATAGGATGTTCTGGTACACTGTGTGACATATCTTACTCGGCTATACTGTGGACGGGTAAAGGGTGTCACATAGCTAAGGCCACATAAACAGAACTACACTACCCATGATCTTGAGTTCGCAGCAATCATCTTCGCGTTAAAGATATGGAGGCATTACTTGTATGGTAAAAAGTGCTACATCTATACAGACCACAAAAGTCTAAAGTATTTTCCAACCCAGAAGGAGCTCAACCTCAGACAGAGGCAGTGGATTGATTTCCTGAAGGATTACGACTGCATGATTGACTACCATCTTGGGAAGGCGAATGTAGTTATTGATGCCTTGAGCAGAAAGTCCATCATAGCTTTGAGATCACTGAATGCTCGTCTATCCTTGGCTCGAGATAGAGCTATTTTGACTGAGTAACAAGTGAAGCCAAACCTACTACAGTAGATACATGATGAGCAGAAGGTAGATGAGAAATTAATGGCTACTGTAGGTAGAATATTTGAGGGGAAGGAAACTGACTATGAGGTGAAAGCCGATGGGTGTCTATACTATAAAGGGAGAGTGTGTGTACCAGATAATGAGGAATTGAAGAACAGTATTCTGAAAAAAGGTACACACTAATGCTTATGCTATGCACTCAGGAAGTACTAAAATGTACCATGAATTGAAGCTTCATTACTGGTGGCCTGGTATGAAGAAGGATATAGCTGACTATGCGACTAGATGTTTGACATGTCAGCAAGTTAAAGCAGAACATCAAGTTCCATCAGGGTTGCTACAGCCTATAAGCATCCCTGAATAGAAATGGGATCGGGTCACTATGGACTTTATAAGTGGTTTACTTCTCACTAAGAAGAAACATGATGCAGTACGGGTGATCGTGGATAGGTTGACTAAATCAGCATATTTTCTACCAGTTAGGATTGACTACTCACTGGAGAAGCTAGCAGAGTTGTATATCAGTGAGATAGTTAGACTGCATGGAATCCCACTTTCCATCATATCTGATCGAGACCCGAGGTTCACATCCAGATTTTGGAAGAAGTTGCAAGAATCCTTGGCCACACAACTCCATTTTAGCACGGTTTTTCATCCTCAGACAGATGGATAGTCAAAGCGAGTAATTCAGGTAAATCTTTATAAACTCATTAAATTCCTACAAATATTACATTAAAATGGTAGTAATAACATGAAATATATGTTAGGTCCTTGAGGATATGCTAAAGAGCTATGTTATTGAGTTTGAGGGAAGCTGAGATAGATATCTTCCACTGGCAGAATTTGCATACAATAATAGCTACCAAGCTAGTATTCAGATGGCTCCATATGAGGTACTGTATGGGAGGAAATGCAGAACACCCATGTGCTAGACTGAATTGGGCGAAGATAAATTTGTAGGACTAGACTTGGTGAAACAGACTGAGGAAAAAGTAAAATTAATCAAAGCCAATTTGAAGGTTGCCTTAGACAGACAAAAATCTTATGCCGATTTGAGAAGAAAATATATAGAGTATGTAGTTGGCGACAAAGTGTTCCTCAAAGTCTCACCATAGAAAAAGGTGTTGAGATTTGGAAGAAAGGGTAAGCTAAGCCCTAGGTTCATTAGCCCATATGAGATTACTGAATGTGTGGGTCCAGTGGCCTATAGGCTAGCTTGACCACCAGAGCTGGATAAGATCCATAACGTGTTCCATGTATCCATGCTGAGAAGGTACAGATCAGACCCTTCACATGACATTTCCATGGAAGAAATTGAAATTCAACCGGACTTGACATATGAAGAGGAACCAATATGGATCCTGACTCGGGAATCGAAGGAATTGAGAAATAAGCCAATCCCACTGGTGAAAGTACTTTGGAGGCACCACAACACCGAGGAGCCAACTTGAGAAAGCAAAGAGACGATGAGGCAATAGTTTCCTCTACTGTTTACATTAGGTAAATTTTGAGGATAAAATTTTAATTAGAAGGGAAGAGCTGTAACACTCTCACTTTAGCTAGTCTGTACATTCTACTATTCTGGTGATCAGTGACTGTCCGGACAGCTAGAATGTCTGGAATTATATTTAGACTAGAATGAGGGGTCATAAATAATTCAAATAATGATAAGAAAAGTTTAGGAAAAACTTTAGAAAAGAAATGTAATTAGGTTAAATGGGTCAGTGCCCCAGTGGTTGGTAACCTAATGGGAAGCGACTGTTGGCATTTTGAATTCTACAATTATTGGCATTTGTTGAAAATTTCATTTCAAACCTCATTAAAGGTTATTTCAAATTTTTAGATTTTATGGCTTATGTTTACTATTCCATTGGACATTTCTACTGTAGAAATTTGACTATACTCTCTTCATCAAAGTTGCTCCGTATTATGTCTTCTTTAATTCCCTTTTTTGAATCACTCCATTTGAAGTTTTGTAGCTCAAGTTATGCCATTTTTCCCATAGCTGGCCGGAATAGCCATTACCCAAAATTTTTGAGCAGAAATTGGTTCTGGCAGTTTTGGTGTCCTGATTTTGGTAGATAATTTCATTAGGTTATGGTCAGAATTTGTATTAATATTCTTCATGAAAGTTGTTCCAAATTGTCTAAGCTTTCTATTGACATAAAAATCAGGTCAATTGGACATTTTTACACTGAGTTATGACCATTTGAATAAATACTATTCATTTGGCCCATTTCCAGGTCTAGCAGGTTAGCTACCCGGATTGAGGCAGATTTTAGGTCATCCTAAGTTGGTTTTCTGGGCAAGGTTTCTTCATAAAAAAATGTGGCTTAAAGTCTTAAATTTCATCTCCAATCAGCCTTACACCAATTGGAGTAACATAGCTCAAGTTATAATCCCATGAACACACTGAACTCAAAGGGTCCAGAATCCAAACAATGAGGCAGCACACCACCTTCAATTTCAATGCCACAATTGGTTCCAATTTAAGGTCAAACTTCATCAAATGGTCACTAATTGACCATTAGAATGTTCATTCACCATTACATGAGAAAAACCCTAATTTTGCTCAAAACCCTAATTCCCAAATTCCAATTCTTGCACTAAACTTACAATTCAATGTTTTAAATACTCAATTCATGTCAAGGGGTCATCCACTTCCATATACAATTCAACTAAATCATTAAAACCCTAACCTATACAAGGGTGCCGAAATTTCAAGCTAATCAAACATGCATATTTCTTTACCATTCCTTCAATTCCTAACCTAATTCAAGGTTAATCCAATAACATAAAGAGAGAGGTAAGAAAATTGGGCGCTAACCTTATGTGAAGACTTTTTCCAATGCTTCAAAGTTCACTTTCCTTGGTTTTCTTGGCTGCCAAATACCTTTCCAAGAGGAGTTGACAAGTTTTAGTGAAGGGAATTAGGAATTTTATGGTGATTTAGGTGGGAATTAAAGCTTGAGACAAGAGCTTCAATGGAGTTTCTAGAGAGAGAGGTTCGGCCTACAAAGGAAGAAGATGATGGCTGTTTTGTTTTTGATTTTTTTCTCTTTTTTTTTGTTTTATGAGAGTTTGTTGCATTTTGATTGGTTGGGATTTTTAATTGCATCATGCATATGTCATAAATCCTATTAAATTTCATTTTTATTTTTCTTTTCCTTTCTTCTTTCTTTACTCATTTTTAATAAATTTTTCATCAATATTTATTCATATTTTATGTCATAAATCTCACTTATTTAAATGGAAAAGTTGGTCAAAAATCATCTCTGAAGGTGAAAATGACCAAAATGCCCTCCGTTTAGCTTAGCAAGCTAAAATCTTCTATACCGATTGATTTAATTTTCTTTGTGTTTTCTTAGTAATTTATTGTCATCGAAACCTTAATAACTCTTCACTGGAGTCCCATAAATTATTTCATAGGGTTTCCCACAAGTTTAGGGTTGCTAGCTGTCTTTACAGTAGCTTCCCATTAGGTCACCCATCGCTAAAGTTATGGCTCATTTAACCTTATTGTATTTTATTTCTAAAATTTTTTCTAAATTTTTCTTACCATTATTTGGTTTATTTATAACTACTCACTCTAGTTTAAATATAGTTTCAGACAGTTTGGTTGTCAAGTCAGACATCTGTCACCGGAACAGTAAAATATACGGACTATCTAAAGTGAGGGCGTTATAATAATAATATTATATTATATAAAAAAATAATAAAAAAAACATATATATTTTTGAACAATGGGTATTGAATCTTAAATCATCAATCGTGTACCAACATCAATTGATCTAAAATACTTGGTATTACTCACCTCAAATCAAATTGTTTAAGAAAACAGATATTTACTGACTTTAAAATTTAAAGGAAACACACAAAGCCAAATTAAGAATAAATACAAAAAAACAAATGACCTGATTAAGCAAACAAACTACTAGTATGCCTGTTCTCAGTAATAAAATATATAAAATATTAAATTATGAGTATATGCAACATGCACTCCATGTTTAAAAAAAAAAAAAAAAACACTAGATAGTATAAAATATATCAACATTATTTCTTCTATTAACTTATATTATATTATATCAAAAAAATAATTAATAACTATTAATTAAAATTTTTACTTACATTAATAGTCAAATGTGTAATAATTAAATTTAATACTAACATTTACTTTTAAATAATCTCATTTTTATCATTAAAATAAAAAATTAATTATAATCATACAAAATTTTCTGCAATTCAAATTTATTAATGTGTTGAACAGTTTCATAATTTATTCGTGGCGTATTGATGGAAAAAAAAAGGCAAATCATACTTTATTTTCAGCAATTCAAATTTACTAATGAGTTGAACAATCTCATAATTTATTCTTCGCATATTGAGGGAAAAAAACAATATTATCGCATTTATCATTTTATCTTGTTCTTTCAATCGTAGCAAAATTGCCCCAAATTTTAAAATGCATAACAATTTTATCTAAATTTTTTGAAATTTGAACTTTTCTTTTTTTTCTTTTGACATATTCTTCCACTTCTTTTTTCTAGCTGATCCAATTTTACTAATACTATTAATTACTTCCAAACTTTATTTTAATATCTATAATGCATAAAAAATTTTAATCATTTGGATGCTTTTAGCCATGCACTCTCTTTCCTCACTACCACCAAGTCTCATCACTATTTAATGCTCAACTGTCATCGAAATGAAATTATGGAAGAGTAATGAATGTGACAATGTTGGATTTTCAATAATAGCTATAAAACAAGTCAAAAAATGGAGTTTAAAATTTGATTGATGAAATTCAGATAAAATTTAACAATTTTTAAAAATGGCCAATTGTGCCAAGCTTGAAAGGATTAGATAAAATTGCCAAAACACAACAATGTTTGGCTTGTTTTGGTCAATAGGTCTTTATTCTTACATAATTTAATTAATTTTTTCAATATATAAAACTCATTGCATAATAAGGCCTAGGGCTTGGTACATAAAAAGGAGCAACTAAGATCCACAACTATTACAGTTCACCCTAGCTTAAAACCAACCTATTCTACCACAAATACAGCTCATAACTAGACATTTTAAGGCTTGAAAAAATGGGCCTAAAGGCAGACCTAATTTAGAGCTAGGGAAGGACTCAAAGGCCCATAATTAGTAGAGCCCTAACTCTAGAGCAAGATTCACTATTGGAGACGAAAAGTAGCACCATCACCTAAGAAGGAATCATGCTCTTGTAGATCAAGCAAGGAGACTATTAACCAAGGGAAAGCACAGAGAAACCAACACAGCAATAGCCTACATATAAACAATCCTCTCAGAAACACTCCCTAAAGATCATGCCAACCAAAAAGTCCTAAGAGCATTGACAAATCTCAAAGTTAAGATGGTGAATTAGAAAACATGCAAATAGTCCAAGGAAAACTCAACGTCGACACAAAGACAAGCAAATAACATTGATGATGAGTCTCTTCACGTCCCATTTGCGCTTTCTGGATCGATCTCCAAAATTGCACCCTATGAGCATATCCATTAAATGATTTTTTCCTCATGCCAGATCAGAATTGCAGAACCACACACCGATGCAGAAGACTTCCATACCCACCATAGAAAACCACAACCTCCAGAAAACACATAAGCCACTGGAGACAAAGCTACTCACGTCCAAACTGAAAACCCCCATTGATTGAAGCTGCATACTTGCAAAAACCAAAACACCACATCTATAAATACTACCTAAAAGGGGATGGGGATAGATCCACTATTAGACAATGGAAGATGAGACCCCTTTTGCCTTTGAGGGCAGAGGAGGCCACTAAACTAGCATAAAGAAAGAACGAAAAACCTTAGTCCAAAAAAAAAAAAAAACAAACAAAGACAAAGAGTCGTGTTTATTATCATATCGCTCTTTTTACCTAATTAGTTATAGTAAATCAATTATACATATATATTTATTTATTATAATTACATTATATAATTTTTAAAAATTATATATTATATAATATATCTTTTATCCATTTTTTAATTATTATCACACCTTACCCCTCTGTAAGGCATAACATGATCCCGTAGAATACTTAATGAACTACCGAACTTCACCTACCGATAACTCATTAAGTACCCTACAAAAGATTTTAAAATAATTTTCTTACATTTTGGAAGTGGTGAGCATTTTGGTAGGAATTAAAAACAATTTATTCAAAGTTTAAATACTAGTAAAAATTTTTGTACATTTTAATTTTGCCGCAAATTTTATAAAAATTTTGACAGAGTTCCGTTTGTATTTGGAGAAAACAGTTCTTCAAATACCTAAAAAAAACACTTCCAATAATTTTCTCAACTCCCAACCTTCAATAAATCTCAAATCAACTCAATTCAATTCACTTCAACATAATTCCACAATCCAAATCAAAATTTATCGTCTCAAAATATTTAATAACTTTAATCACAATGCATAAAGTATGAAATTCATAAGTACAAATATTAATTTACAGAAAGGAATCCAAAAATAATATTATTACAATTTATTACACAACTGCTCGACTTTACATTGATACATAAAACATTCAATATTTACATCAAAATTAACTACAAGGGTATAAAATAATACCCGTACAAAATGATCAGTGTGGTCCTCTATTCAATAGCAGCTCACTCTACTGCTTTTTCCTTGCTCTTATCTGCGACAGCAAAATAAGCTATCGCTGAGTATAAAAATACTCAGTGGTGCACAATAAAAATTTAAAATAAGATACATAAATCGTTCATTACCAAATCACAATTTAAATATTTTTCAATCACATTTCACAGTTATCAAAACTCAGAGTAACACAATTTAGTCAAATAATTTAATAAACACAGTGTTGCCAAAATCATACACAACTTAAGCCATGACACAAAATTTTCGATCAATGCCGTGTTATACACCATGACAAAGCAATCTACAACCCCATTAATCGAAATCAATGAGGGAGGTGGCTAGCTAGCTAATGAGAACTCATCCGATCTCAACCTCAGCCGGTAAGCCAGAGAGGGAGGAAAATAAACGATCTCAACCCCATAAATGGAGGAGGAATAATGTGATACTGTCAAGCTAAGTGTGAATACAAAATCAATTCAAAATAATTTATTTAAATAATTTATGAGAAATCTTATCAATTTCCAAAGTCATATTTGCGATTATAAAATGGCAACACAGTACATAATTAGTCACAGAAGTCAAATTTTTAAGAATAAAATATTTAAACAAGAATTATTGTGCACAGACCTGACGTGAGTCGCGTCTAGGCCTTGACTCAGTCTCTCAGAGCTTCCAAGCCTTTTTCAGTTGAAACACACAGTTTCACAGTGTTTCAGTACCATAACTTAGCATAAATCCAAAAATAATTTTAACTTCACTTTTACCTAGCTTTAATGTGCTAAATTCGACGTTCTCGAAGTTTTTGTGTTTAGAGTTACTATTCACTACACTATTCAAGTCAAATTATTGACTTTCTAAAGATTAATAGGTATGGGAATTCCAACTTCACCCACATACCACATTTTAGTCACCAAACTTGTTGGTTTTGGTCATTTTCTCAAAGCTTAAGTCCTTTAGGCAAAATTGTCAAATTTTTCAGTTTTGGTGTTCCTAGTTGCACTGTTTCATTGGTCATTCTACTGTTAAAATTTGGCAAAACTTTCTTCATAGAAAATGTTCCCTATTGTCTTAAGTTTATTCTCCTTTTTGAATCACTCCAATTTGAGTTTTGTAGCTCAAGTTATGGCCATTTGAACTATGGCTGCCGGATTGAATACAACCCAGATTTTCTGGGCAATTTTGGTTCTAGCAGTTTTGGGTCACCAACTGGGGGTGGCCAAATGACTTGGTTGCTGGCAGAATTTGGGCTTGTATTCCCCATGAAAGTTTTAGGTCTATATCTCATCTAACCTCTGGTAAAATTTCAGGTCATTTTAACCTGCCTAGCTCGAGTTATGACCAAATGAACAAACACTGCAAAATTGTAGGCTGCCCTGTACAAACTGACCAAATGAACAAACACTGTTCATTTGGTCAGTTTGTACAGGGCAGCCTACAATTTTTCAACTTTGGCCAATTTGTTCACTAGGTTTTGGTCGCTTTTTGAGCATGCTTCCTAAATGAAAATTGTGTCATTTAGTGTCTATTTTCATCCCCAATTGGTCCCATATTAATTGGACTTGTAAAATTTCATTTTTGGTCCCTCAAAGTTGACTTGGTCATGCTACACTCCCTCTAAATTTAACTTTAATTCCAACCATTCCGACACAACTCATTTGGTCACAAATGACCATTTTTCACTTCAAATTAGGTCAAAGACATCATTACTCATTTCTCACATTTTTGGTCCATAAACCCAAGTCCCAAAACCCTAACTTACTAAATTATTGCATTTAACCACATTTAGTGCTTATAATCCTAACCATTCAACTAAATAAAGTTTCTAAACTCATTCAAATCCATCAAACCATGCAAAACACACTCTCCATCATGCTGGCCAAATTTCAGTTTAGTCCTTTACATGTGTTTTTATTTCATTACTTTAATTTCTAAGCTCATTTCAATAACTAAACATGCATTTAAAGTGGAAAATTGAAAGTTAGCATACTAACCTTTGCTTGGAGGGTTTCTAGGCTTTCCTTTCTTCAATTCTTTCTTCTTCTTTTTACTCTTTAATGTTTCCTCAACATGTAAGGAGAATTTTTTGTGTTGGGACTTTGTGAATTTATGGGATAGAGTAGGGAAATTCAAGCTTCCTTTCCCTTAACAATGGTAGATTAAGGTGAAAGAATGGAGAGAGAGAGGTGAGGCGGTAAGTTTGGGTAAAGAAGATGACTTTATTTTTTTTTCTTTTCTTTTCTTTTATTTATTTTGGCTTATAGAAGACCCCAAAAAAATCTAATTAATTAAATATATTAATAATTGCTTTTATGGCATCATGCATGATGTAATGCATGATATCATCTCCCTACACTTTTTCATTTTTTTTATTAGTTTTTTAATTTAATTCTCGATTCTGAAATTTTCTTTGCTCCGATTTTATTTGACAGTTAGGTCAGGAGTCAGCTCTCGGGGTCAATTGACCAAATTGCCCCTCGCCGGTTCATCCCGATTTGCAAATAATTCAATATTTCTTCCGGCTCCCTGACCTAATTATTTGACTGACTTAACAGTTCTTTTTCATGATTTTCTCTTTTCCACTGTGTTCATAAGGGTCCTAAGGACTGCAGCGTCACATTTTACAGTTCGAAATTTGAGTTTAAAACGACTTGTGATCCTTCAGAAAGGTCACCCATCGCTGTGACTATCGGCTCGTTTAACTTCTTATATTCTGTTTTTCTTATTTATACTTAACTAATTGGCAATTACTGATTATTTGTATTTATGGCTTCTCTAGTTGTCTTAAGTGTGGTTCTAATCCCCTGAATTGTCCGGACCGACACCGGTCACCGGAACAGTGAAATATACCAGGCTATACAAATAGGGATGTTACAATTCTTCCCCCCCCCCCCCCCTAAAATAAATTTCGTCTCGAAATTTTACCTGGTATCAATCTCTGAACAGCTTTGGGTGTTGTCTCCTCATGTCCTCCTCTCGTTCTCAAGTAGCTTCTTGGCCTGAATGATGGTTCCACAGCACTTTTACCAAATGTATCTGCTTGTTCCGTAGCTGCTTCACCTCATAAGCCAGAATCTTTATGGGTTCTTCTTCATATGTGAGGTTTGGATTCACTTCAATTTCTTCTACTGGTAGTACATGAGATGGGTCTGATCGATACCTCCTCAACATATACACATGGAAGACATTATGTATCTTCTCCAACTCTAGAGGTAGTGCCAAATGATATGCCAAAGGACCCACTCTTTCCAGAACCTCATATGGCCCGATAAAACGAGGACTTAGTTTCCCTTTTCTGCCGAATCTCATAATCCTCTTCTAAGGAGAAACCTTGAGGACAACTTTCTCACCCACTACATACTCAATATCCCATCTTTTCAAATCAATATAGGACTTCTAACAGTCTGATGCAGTTTTAAGTCGATCTCTGATCACCCTGATTTTCTCTTCAGTTTGTTGAACAATTTCGGGTCTAATCATTTTTCTTTCACCCACGTCATCCCAACACAACGGGGTTCTATATTTTCTGCCATGCAAAGCTTCATATGGAGACATGCTTGATTGGTAGCTGTTGTTATAAGCAAACTCAATCAAAGGCAAGTGTGTATCCCAACTGCCCTCAAACTCAATCACACAAGCCCATAGCATGTCCTCCAAAATCTGAATTACTCTCTCAGACTGGCCATCTGTCTGTGGGTGGAATGCAGAACTGAAGTTCAATCTAGTTCCTAGGGCTCTCTGAAGACTACCCCAGAATCTAGAAGTGAACCTAGGATCTCTATCTGATACGATGGATACTAGCACTCCATGCAGTCTCATAATCTCATCGATGTACAACCTGGCCAATCTGTCCAAATTGTAGTCCATTCAGACTGGCAGAAAATGAGCAGACTTAGTCAGTCTATCGACAATGACCCATACTGCATCATGACTCTTCTGTGTCTTTGAAAGTCCCATCACAAAATCCATCGATATTCTTTCGCATTTCCATTCTGGTATTGGTAGTGGATGTAACAACCCAGTGGGTACTTGATGCTCTGCCTTTACTTGCTGACAAGTTAGGCATTTGGATACAAACTCTGCCACATCTCTCTTTATACCCATCCACCAGTAATGCTCCTTTAGCCCTCTAAACATTTTTATACCACCAGGGTGCATGGCAAAAGGAGACTCATGTGCTTCCTTCAAAATGATTTGTCTCAAATCAACATCATTAGGAACACATATTCTGCCCTGATATAGCAGTAAACCATCATTTCTGATTGAGAATTCTGGTTTCTTGCCCTGCCGGACTTCTTCCAACAGCTTCTGATACCTTTCATCATTCTGAGTAGCCATTCTGATCTGATCAATCAACACTGGCTGTACATGCCATGCAACTACTGTCTGCCCCTCATCATTAATCTCTAAACTGGCATGTAATGATCTCAACTCATGTACCAAAGATAAAGGAGTAACCCGTAGACTTGCCATAGTCTTGCGACTTAGGGCGTCAGCTACAACATTAGCTTTCCCTGGCTGATAGTCTATCAGACAATCATAGTCTTTTATCAACTCTAACCATCTCCTCTGTCTCAAATTCAAATCTTTCTGAGTGCCCAAATACTTTAAACTCTTATGATCTGTGTAGATGTAACACTTCTCCCCATACAAATAATGTCTCCAGCTCTTAAGAGCAAACACAATAGCTGCAAGCTCAAAATCATGTGTTGGATAATTCCTCTCATGCAGTTTCAGTTGGCGTGATGCATAGGCAATGATATTTCGATCTTGCATCAACACACAACCTAACCCATTGTGAGAAGCATTGCTGTAAATTGTATATTCTTTACCCGGTGTAGGTAAAGTCAAGATGGAGCCTCAGTTAAACATCTTTTCAATTCATCAAAACTTTGCTGGCATTTATCCGTCCACTGAAATTTCACATCTTTTCTAAGTAGCTTGGTCAATGGAGATGCCAACATGGAGAATCCCTTCACAAATCAACGGTAGTATCCAGCTAACCCCAGAAAACTGCGAATCTCTGTGACATTTCTGTGTGGCTTCCAATTAAGGACAGCTTCAATCTTGCTAGGATCTACCTTAATACCCTCTGCTGATACTATGTGCCCCAAAAAGGATATCTCCTTCAGCCAAAATTTACATTTCGATAATTTGGCGTATAGTTGTTTCTCCCTTAAAGTCTGCAGTACAATCCGCAGATGTCTATCATCCTCTTCCGCATTCCTTGAATAGACCAATATATCATCAATAAATACCACAACGAACTGGTCGAGGTATCGTCTGAAGATAGTGTTCATCAGATCCATAAAAGCAGCCGGAGCATTAGTTAACCCAAATGGCATGACCAAGAACTCATAATGGCCATAGCGAGTTCTAAAGGCAGTTTTAGGAATACTCTGCTCTTGTACTTTCAGCTGATAATAACTTGATCTCAGGTCAATTTTGGAGAACACAGCTGCACCCCTCAACTGATCAAATAAGTCATCAATGCAGGGCAATGGGTATCTGTTCTTTATTGTCACCTTATTCAACTGCAGATAGTCAATGCATAACTGGAGAGTGCCATCCTTCTTCTTTACAAACAATACTAGCGCTCCCCAAGGTGACACACTAGGGCGGATAAAGCCCTTATCAAGCAGCTCTTGCAATTGTACTTTCAATTCTTTTAGTTCTGCTGGTGCCATTCTGTATGGCATTATGGAGATTGGGTCCACACCAGGCATAACATCAATTTCAAACTGCACTTCTCTTTCTGGAGGTAATCCTGGCAATTCATTAGGAAATACATCTGGAAAGTCACATACAGTAGAAATGTCCCTCGGTGCTAGACTCCCCACTTGGGTGTTTATCACATGTGCCAAGTACGCCTCACACCCTTTTCTAATCATTTTTCTGGCCAATCATGGCGTGATGCCTGGCTAACCAATCCATGCCCAAGATAATGTCATAATCTCTGAAGGGCATTTCAATCAAATCAGACAGAAAAGTGTGTCATTGGATCACCAAAGGACAGTCCCTATATAGCCTATTTACCCTGACCTCCTGGCCTAATGGACTAGTTACTAGCACATCATAGTCCATTGGTACACACTGAATAGCAGTAGAACACATCACACTAGCACTAACATACGAATGTGTGGAGCCAGGATCAAATAACACATGTACATCTTGGTCAAGGATGGAAAAATTACCAGTTACAACGTCTGATGTTTCAGCCTCCTCCCTCTGACGCATGGTATACACTTTGACAGGTGCGCAACTGGATACTGGCTGGTTAACAGTGCTTTGACTTCCAAGAGTGTTACCAGGACCCTACCTCTGCCTCTACCTCTAGCAGCTGACTGTGACCCTCTAAGTGCAGAGACTTGGGCTAATCCCTCAGATGTAGCAGAAGGTCCAGACCAGCGCGGACTAGTACAATCCTTAGCAGAATGTCCGCTCCCTCCACAGTTAAAACATGCTCCAATGGCCTTGAAACAAACCCCACTGTGAGTTCTACCATAAGTTTCACACTACCGCACTGATAGAGCTCCTCAGGATACTTGCTGGGTCTGCTGACCAGACCGGGGTGGTCTTTGGCCAGAGAATCTACCTCTGCCAGATCTATGGGAGCTGGATCCCCCAAACTATTTCCTCTTCCTGGAACCACTCTCAGGTGCTTGTCTAGTAGTCTTTTCAGTCTTCTCTTTCTCTTGTGCACCCTTCTTCACTGCCCCTTCTGATTCTATCCTTTCCAGTTCCAGGGCCTGTGAGATCAACTCAGCGAAATTCTGATGTCGGAAACCCACAACTTGCATTCTCAGATTCGGCCTTAACCTGGACTCAAACCTCTTACATCTGTCTCTGGGGGTGGAGACTAAGCTTCCAGCATAGTGGCTTAGCCTTGAGAAGTCTCTCTCATATTCTGTTATGGTTCTATCTCTTTGTTTCAAACTCAAGAATTCTTGCAATTTCATATCTATATACGCATCAAGAACCCATTTCTGTCGAAACTCCCTCAAAAAGTCTGACCAGGTTAACACAGGTGGCTCAACCAAGCTGTGGGGGATGGTCTTCCACCATTCATACGCATCCCCTTGCAATAAGGAAATAGAATACTCGAACTTCAGCTCTTCCGTACACTGTAGCTTTCTAAAAACTTGTTCCATTCTTTCCAACCACTGTTCTGCTTCCAGTGGATCCACAGTGCCTTTAAACTCGGTGGCCCCAAATTTCATCAATTTTTCATATTGCCGAGCTGAGGGCTGTGGCTATGCTACAGGTACTTGCATCTGAGCTTGGGGTGGAATATTACCCGCCATTTCCTGGAAAAACGCAGCCATCTACTGTACAAACTGAGCAGGGAACTGCGGTGCTGGAGTAGGAGCTGAAATGGCTGACCCACTCACGTTCTGGAGTGCTAGGGCTTCCCCTTAAACCTTAGCCTCAACAGATTGTTCTTCGGAATGATCTCCTCCTTCCATTCCGTTTTCCCAAATTTTCTACTTCCTGAGATCAAACACAATGAGGTTGACCTCCGTTAGTGCATATTCATGATGTAAATACGTCATATGTATCAATTAAAGACACTTGAGCAGTTGTACTTATCAAAGAAATATTCATACACATAATCAAAATTTATTGAAAAACCATGCTCTAATACCACTTAAACATATCATACCTTACCCCTCTGTAAGGCATAACATGATCCCGTAGAATACTTAATTAACTACCGAACTTCACCTACCGATAACTCATTAAGTACCCTACAAGGGATTTTAAAACAATTTTCTTAGATTTTGGAAGTGGTGAGCATTTTGGTAGGAATTAAAAACCATTTATTCAAAGTTTAAATACTAGTAAAAAATTTTGTACATTTTAATTTTGCCGCAAATTTTATAAAAATTTTGACAGAGTTCCGTTTGTATTTGGAGAAAACAGTTCTTCAAATACCTAAAAAAAACACTTCCAATAATTTTCTCAACTCCCAACCTTCAATAAATCTCAAATCAACTTAATTCAATTCACTTCAACATAATTCCACAATCCAAATCAAAATTTATCATCTCAAAATAATTAATAACTTCAATCACAATGCATAAAATATGAAATTCATAAGTACAAATATTAATTTACAGAAGGAAATCCAAAAATAATATTATTACAATTTATTACACAACTGCTCGACTTTACATTGATACATAAAACATTCAATATTTACATCAAAATTAACTACAAGGGTATAAAATAATACCCGTACAAAATGATCAGTATGGTCCTCTATTCAATAGCAGCTCACTCTGCTGCTTTTTCCTTGCTCTTATTTGCGACAGCAAAATAAGCTATCGCTGAGTATAAAAATACTCAGTGGTGCACAATAAAAATTTAAAATAAGTTACATAAATTATTCATTGCCAAATCACAATTTAAATATTTTTCAATCACATTTCACAGTTATCAAAACTCAGAGTAACACAATTTAGTCAAATAATTTAATAAATACAGTGTTGCCAAAATCATACACAACTTAAGCCATGACACAAAATTTCCGATCAATGCCATGTTATACACCACGACAACGCAATCTACAACCCCATTAATAGAAATCAATGAGAGAGATGGCTAGCTAGCTAATGAGTACTCATCCGATCTCAACCTCAACTGGCAAGCCAGAGAGGGAGGAAAATAAACGATTTCAACCCCATAAATGGAGGAGGAATAATGTGATACTGTCAGGCTAAGTGTGAACATAAAATCAATTCAAAACAATTTATTTAAATAATTTATGAGAAATCTTATCAATTTCCAAAGTCATATTTGCCATTATGAAATGGCAACACAGTAAATAATTAATCACATAAGTCAAAATTTTGAGAATAAAATATTTAAACAAGAATTATTGTGCACAGACCTGACGTGAGTCACCTCTAGGCCTTGACTCAGTCTCTCAGAGCTTTCAAGCCTTTTTCAGCTGAAACACACAGTTTCACAGTGTTTCAGTATCATAATTTAGCATAAACCCAAAAATAAATTTAACTTCACTTTTACTTAACTTTAATGTGCTAAATTCGACGTTCTCGAAGTTTTTGTGTTTCGGGTTACTATTCACTATACTCTTCAAGTCAAATTGTTCACTTTCTAAAGCTTAATAGGTATGGGAATTCCAACTTCACCCACATACCACATTTTGGTCACCAAACTTGTTGGTTTTGGTCATTTTCTCAAAGCTTAAGTCCTTTAGGCAAAATTGTCAAATTTTCAGTTTTGGTGTTCCTAGTTGCACTGTTCCATTGGTCATTCTACTGTTAGAATTTGGCAAAACTTTCTTCATAGAAAATGTTCCCTATTGTCTTAAGTTTATTCTCCTTTTTGAATCACTCCAATTGGAGTTTTGTACGTCAAGTTATGGCCATTTGAACCATGGCTGCCGGATTGAATACAACCCAGATTTTCTAGGCAATTTTGGTTCTGGCAGTTTTGGGTCACCAATTTGGGGTGGCCAAATGACTTAGTTGCTGGTAGAATTTGGGCTTGTGTTCTTCATAAAAATTTTAGGTTTATATCTCATCTAACCTCTGGTAAAATTTCAGGTCATTTTGACCTGCCTAGCTCGAGTTATGAACAAATGAACAAACACTGTTCATTTGGTCAGTTTGTACTGGGCAGCCTGCAATTTTTCAACTTTGGTCAATTTGTTCACTAGGTTTTGGTCACTTTTTGGGCATGCTTCCTAAATGAAAATTGTGTCATTTAGTGTCTATTTTCATCCCCAGTTGGTCCCATATTAATTGGACTTGTAAAATTTCATTTTTGGTCGCTCAAAGTTGACTTGGTCATGCTGCACTCCCTCTGAATTTAACTTTAATTCCAACCATTCCAACACAACTCATTTGGTCACAAATGACCATTTTTCACTTCAAATTAGGTCAAAGACATCATTACTCATGTCTCACATTTTTTGCCCATAAACCTTAAGTCCCAAAACCCTAACTTACTAAATTATTGCATTTAACCACATTTAGTGCTTTTAATCCTAACCATTCAACTAAATAAAGTTTCTAAACTCATTCAAATCCATCAAACCATGCAAAACACACTCCCCATCATGTTAGCCAAATTTCAGTTTAGTCCTTTACAAGTGTTTTTATTTTATTACTTTAATTTCTAAGCTCATTTCAATAACTAAACATGCATTTAAAGTGGAAAATTGAAAGTTAGCATACTAACCTTTGCTTGGAGGGTTTCTAGGCTTTCCTTTCTTCAATTCTTTCTTCTTCTTTTTACTCTCTAATGTTTCCTCAACATGTAAGGAGAAATTTTTGTGTTGGGACTTTGTGAATTTATGGGATAGAGTAGGGAAATTCAAGCTTCCTTTCCCTTAACAATGGTGGAATAAGGTGTAAGACCCAAAAAAAAATCTAATTAATTAAATATATTAATTATTACTTTTATGGCATCATGCATGATGTCATGCATGATGTCATCTCCCTACACTTTTTCATTTTCTTTTTTTTTTTCTATTAGTTCTTTAATTTAATTCTCGATTCTGAAATTTTCTTTTCTCCGATTTTATTTGACAGTTAGGCTAGGAGTCAGCTCTCGGGGTCAATTGACCAAATTGCCTCTCACCTGTTCATCCCGGTTTGCAAATAATTCAATATTTCTTCTGGCTCTCTGACCTAATTATTTGACTGACTTAACAGTTCTTTTTCATGATTTTCTCTTTTCCACTGTGTTCATAAGGGTCCTAAGGACCGCAGCGTCACATTTTACAGTTCGAAATTTGAGTTTAAAACGACTTCGCAGTCCTTCCCGAGAAAGTCACCCATCGCTGTGACTCTCGGCTCGTTTAACTTCTTATATTCTGTTTTTCTTATTTATACTTAACTAATTGGCAATTACTAATTATTTGTATTTACGGCTTCTCTAGTTGTCTTAAGTGTGGTTCTAATCCCCTGAATTGTCCGGACCGACACCGGTCACCGGAACAGTAAAATATACCAGGCTATACAAATAGGGGTATTACAATTATATTATAAAGTGTTATTATATATATATATATATATATATATATATATATATATATATATATATATATATATATATAATTTGTTTTAGGTTCTTCCTTTAATTTAATTTAAGTTTAGATAAGAAAAAATGTAAATTAAACTAAAATAATAATATAAATTTGATTTTATATATATTTTTTCAATTCTAATTTAATTTAGTTCATTTTTGAATTTGCATTTGGGTATCGATAGTTCTTGGTATTTACGGTTTTCTAGTTCGTTTATAGTCTTTATCCTAGCTCTTTAACAAGTAGCCTAACATTTTCTTTGAATTCGTTGTTGTGCAAGGTAAATGAAGAAAAATTAATGAGAAAAAAAAATAATATATATATATATACATATATATATATATATATATATATTATTTTTTTTTTCATCCAAATAAAGGCAAAGGTGAAGGGTAAGCCTTAAAGGTTTTATGGGGTGCTTTTCTGCGTTTCTACTTCAATTGTGCTATGGTTGCTCTGCCTCTGCAAAAGCTCAAATCCTTCTTATCCAGGAAAAAAAGCCAAAAACTTCTCTCTTCTGGTATTCTTTCTTCCTCTTTCTCTCAGCTCAAGTTATAATTTTCGTGCTCTTTCTTTTTCAAAATGGATTCTCATCACAATAACCATCCACAGCCCAATCAAACACATTCTTTCACCAAGAAATCAAGACCCTTTTCATTTTACTTATCTTCAATATTAATTCTCTGTTTAGCCATCTCATATAGTCTTACCAAAACCAACTACATCAAAATTCAATACCTCAAGTCAATCCTTTCATCACACCCTTCCTCTTTTAAGAAATTTTTAGGGTTTCTTAATGGATTGCAAAAACCGACCAAAGCCCTAATAACAAATCCCATTGCTTTTCCCTCCCACTGTATTCTATGGATGGCCCCGTTCCTTTCAGGTGGTGGGTATAGCTCAGAAGCTTGGTCATATATTTTAGCTCTTAATGAACATGCGAAAGAATCAATATTTAGGTTAAAAATTGAGCAACATGGTGATCTAGAATCTTTAGAATTCTGGGAGGGTTTGTCTGATGATGTTAAGAACTTGGCTTTTAAGCTTCACCAAACAGATTGCAGAATGAATGAAACCATTGTCTTGTGTCATAGTGAGCCTGGTGCTTGGTACCCACCGTTGTTTGAAACCCTTCCTTGTCCACCAATTGATTATCAAAATTTTATGTTTGTAATTGGTAGAACCATGTTTGAAACTGATAGAGTGAATATTGAACATGTTAGGCGGTGTAATCGCATGGACAGTGTTTGGGTTCCTACTGAATTTCATGTTTCCACATTTATAGAGAGTGGGGTTGATCCATCCACGGTTGTGAAAGTTGTTCAGCCTATTGATGTCGAGATCTTTGATCCGCTTAAGCATAAACCATTGAATCTTGCATCAATAGGGAATCTGGTTTTAGGAACAAGAAACATGGATTCTAATTCCAAGGAATTTGTTTTTTTGAGTGTGTTTAAGTGGGAGTATAGGAAAGGGTGGGATGTGTTACTGAAATCCTACTTGACTGAATTTTCTGGGATTGATGGGATTTCTTTGTATTTATTAACAAATCCATACCATTCCGACAGTGATTTTGGGAACAAGATTTTGGATTTTGTGGAGGATTCTGGTATAGAAAAACCAGAAAATGACTGGGCTGCCATTTATGTGATTGATACCCACATAGCTCAAATTGATTTGCCGAGATTGTATAAGGCAGCCAATGCATTTATTCTTCCATCAAGAGGGGAAGGATGGGGGAGGCCTATTGTCGAAGCCATGTCCATGTCTTTGCCAGTTATTGCAACTAATTGGTCTGGACCAATGGAGTATCTGACCGATCATAATAGCTATCCTTTACCGGTGGATGGAATGAGTAAAGTTATGGAAGGACCGTTCAGGGGGCATCTCTGGGCTGAACCTTCTATTGATAAGCTTCAACATCTAATGAGGCATGTCATGACCAATGTTGAGGAAGCTAAGACCAGAGGGAGGCATGCAAGAGAAGACATGGTTAGAAAGTTTTCTCCTGAGGTTGTTGCAGGGATTGTCAATAACCAATTACAAAATGTACTTGATAAGATTATTTGAAAGTTCATATATATATATATATATATATATATATATATATATATATATATATATATATTTGGTAAATATTAATGGTTTGAATAGGAATTATGCTGCATTTGCAACAGAGCTTAAAGCTCATAACAGTTTCATAGAACAATTCAGATTCAATTTGATATAGTTCAGCACCTGGTCAATTCTGTTGTGCACGTTGAAACAATTGTCTACAGTGAGATTTGAACAACTGAAGCTTGAAATTCATCTGTGGAAGTCATTGTAATTGCCAAGGAGAAAAGCCATTCTCAGAAGTTTCGAAGCTTGGCATCTACCAACGTGCTATTTCTTGGATAAATGATTGACCTCGTAACAAATGTTGTTTTGTTGCTCTTGTTATTGATCATGTTTTTTCTCGTTTGTTAGCTGCACTAGTAGTATTCCCCCTGTTTATATTCTCATTGCCTTATACAGGAAATCTCAAGCCTCGGTTAACATTTCTTCCAGCACTGACACATATGCAGTTATTTCGACTGTATTAAATGTAAGGATACTTGCCAAAAGCCACGTCCTAGCTGAAATCATTTTTCTTCACATTTTTCCTGTCAAACTTACATCCGCTCTGATTTGTTTTACTACGTCAAAACACAGATTCTTGCATCAACTTTCAGAGTTTGCTTCTTTTACTCCCTCAATTTTCCTGGTTAATATTTGTACACTATGAATTCTTAAACGGCCACGCCCTTTGCTTAAATGATAAATCTCTGCTGGGAAGATTTTCTGAAGCCAATTTCCCAAAATTTTTCTGCATAAACAAGTTTCTGGGCATAAGTTAATTGGTTGCCCATGCACTTTGTAGAAATTGTTTCGGCAATTTGGTCAATGGGCAAAGGAAATGTAACTCGTTGATAAATAGCATATGAGATGTGCAGTCTGTTCAGATTTTGCTGTCGCAACTTTATTTATATTCATACAATAAAGGGTCCTTGAGTGCAATCATAAGATGTCCTGCAAAAATTCAATCAACGTAAATATCATTCCATCTCCAAATTGGGCAAGGAGTATTAGTAATAAATTTAAAACAATCACAATAAGAAAATTTTCAGATATTATCTACCATACAAGTCGCAGCTTCAAGTGATCTCACTTGATTGTTCTATCCTTTCTTTCACTTGTGATAACATACAAAACTATCGCTGAGCAGTGAACTCCGTAGTGCACAACTAATAATTTAAAACTTAATACAAGTTATGCTTTGCCAAACCATAACAAATAAAATTTAAATATTTCTAAATTCTTCAAAATTCATGAAACCCAAAAACTAATATTTTCAATCATGCAAATTATTCATTTGAATAACCTTTTGATCAAATAGTAACAATTTATTCACAATTCTCTTAAATCATAAAATAATATTATATTGTTCAAATACTGACAAATATTTATTTCGATCACAATTTATCAAATTATCATAAGTTAAAGAATGTTAAAAATATTCACACAACTTAGAGCATGACACTAAAATAATGTCAGATTGTATACCACAACAAAGCTAATTCATCCCAATAGCCAAAGGCTAATGAGGCATATCAAGTCTAGCTAGCATAATATATGAGTACTCATTCAAATTCTTCCTCAACTAGCACACACCTCAACAATTTAGCCAGAGAGGGAATTCTTTTCTTCCCATTAGACAAGCTAATGAGGAATTCGATCACATTGCCATGCCAACTGTGGTTTCAAATCATATTCAAAATAATATCTATTCACAAAAAGTATTTACAAATCACTAAACATATTTAATCATTGTAAATTCATGCACAATATTGACAATATCTCAAATGTACCATTCACAATTTATAATTTTCAAACCATACAATAAATTCTTAAATGCATAGGAGAAAACATACTTGATTCATATAAAGTCATTCAAAACCCATTATAAATTTAAAACATAGAAAATAAGTTAGTTGTGCACAAACCTCTTTTGTTGACTTGATTTAATCCAACCTTCTTTCTTTCTTCTAAGATCCCTTTCCAACTGAAACACATAATTTTAAAGTGTTTCAGTATCCATTCGACCCATTTCTAATAATTAATTCTAATAATTTTATTTTTGCATACAAGATTTACCTATTAGGGTTATGGAGTTACTAGTCAAACATAAATGTTGACTTTCCACACTTAACAGATATATTAATTCTAGTTGCACTATGATCCCTCAGTTTGAGTTTAACTCATGTTGGCCAAAGCTCAGTGTATGTTATTTTAAATTTTCAGATTCATGGCCAATGTTTACTATCCATTGGACCAATGTTACAATGAGAATTTAACAAAATTCTCTTCATCAAACTGTTTCTCATTGTGTCTTTTTTAATTTCCTTTTTGAATCACTCCATTTGGAGTTGTATAACTCAAGTTATGATCAATTAACCATAACTAGGTCAAATCTGAATTTTAGTTTCCTTACTAGGCAATTTTGGTATGGAATTTAACCAATTTATTTGGACAGCTTGTAGTAACATTTAGGCTTTGCATTCTTTATAGGATTTGTTATCCTATGCCTTTCTATAGACCAAGTTATGGTCATTTTACTAAAGCTGGACAATTTGCACTTGTTTCGCAAATTATGGTCGATTTTGATTCTGGACAGATTTTGTAACCCAACTTGGGTAAGCAATTTGACTTGGTTAATGGCATTTCTGGGCTTTGTGGTCTTAACCAAAGTTGTAGCCCTATGTCTGAGTTTTCCAACAGTATAAATTTTAGGTCATTTGGACCTGTTTTCAGTGAATTATGGCCAATTACGTGAATACTGTTCATATGGTCAAATTCTGGATTTGCACATTACCAATTCCGGATTAGGCCAAATTTAAGGTTAATTTCCAGACAAAATTTTGGCAAGTTTTCTACGTGAAAGTTAGTTCATTATATGTCTAATTTTACCTCCAATTGGCTCATACCAATTGGGATCTCACAATTAGGGTTATAGCCCCAAATGCATACTGCCCTTATATAATTCTTCAATTACACAAACATTACACATTTAAATTCAAAATCCTCAAACTCCCATACCTAAATTCTGGATTCATCACATTCCATACTCATTCATCACACCTCAAATTGGTCAATTTGAGCAGTTTATACAAGTCCTTAATATACAATACACATCCCTTATAACACCCCTATTGTCTACACACCTTGAGCAGCATACTTGGAGTAAGAAAGATGAGTTTTGGTGGAGTTTTGAAGAAGTCCAAAAGAGATAAGTTGTGACACCCCTTACCCGTCTACAGTATATCCGAGTAAGATATGTCACACGGTGTACCGCAACACTCTATTTTATCTTAATCATTTTTATTCTTCCTTAATTTATTTTTATCATAGTTTTGAATATAACTTATGAAATATAATTCATTTAAGTCATTTATTGAAATTATAATTTATTTGAGGTTCTGAAAATTTTATAGAAAATCCGGCAGAGTACCGGCTAAAAATGGAGAAAACAGTTCTTCGGAACCTGTGAAAAACACTTCCAATAATCATATCATTCTCAAACTCCAATAATCATCAAAATCTCAATATTTTTCAACAACATTTCCATTTCTCAATCATTGATTTCTCATGGTACTCATATAGAAGCAATAAATAAATACTCAAATTTTCTATTCATAACCACAATTTTCACTATTTACATTAACATCAAAATACATTACATAAGACTCAATTACACAAGAGAAAATAAAAGTTAGTTATAAAATACCAAAATGAAACCTAGTGTCCTACCAATGCACTGAAGATGGTGAGGTGACACGGACACTATGCAGAGCTGCAGGAGGTCTCACCCAGTCTGTGGTCTACTGGACTCTCGGTCAGTATCTCTAGAACCTACACGTGGCAAAAGCAACGCGCTAAGCAATAATGCTTAGTGGTGCCAATAATAAAATAAAAAGAAATAACAGAAAATAAATATGTAGTGAATGTATTGATGTCTCATTGTAAATAAATTTTCAATGAGTATTTGTAGTCGTACTTATTTTGTACTGGTTATGTTCATTATTTCATTAAATTTATCCACTTTCATTTTTGGTTGCCCAAGTAACCTATACTGGACGACTAGACTGGATAAATGGGTAAACTGGCACTGGGTATCAAGTACCTCGGGCCGTCACACCATCGGTCACATATGTATCTCCCGGTATGCAACAGAATAGCTAATAAGCTGTAATAACATCAGGCACAAGGCCAAATCTGTCACACCTTACCCCTCTGTAAGGTATAACATGATTCCGTAGAATACTTAATGAACTACCGAACTTCACCTACCGAAACTCATTAAGTACCCTACAAGGGATTTTAAAACAATTTTCTTACATTTTGGAAGTGGTGAGCATTTTGATAAGAATTTAAAATCATTTATTCAAGTTTAAATACTAATAAAAATTTTTGTCCATTTTAATTTTGCGGCAAATTTTATAAAAATTTTGACAGAGTTCCCTCTGTATTTTGAGAAACCAGTTCTTCAAAGACCTGTAAAAAGCACTTCCAAAAAATATTTCATAACTCCCAACCTTCAATGACTCAATCATTTCAAAATATTTAATATTTCCATTCACAAAGCATAAAGTAGGAATTTCATATGTACAAATATTAAATTTACAGAAGAAAGTCCAAAATAATATCATTACAATTTATTTACAACTGCTCAACTTACATTGATACAAATAACATTTCTATATTTTCATAAAGATTATCTACAAGGATATAAAATAATACCCGTACAAAATGATCAGAGTAGTCCTCTATTTAACAGCAGCTCACTCTGCTGCTTTCTCCTTGCTCTTATCTGCGATAGCAAAATAAGCTATCGCTGAGTATAAAAATACTCAGTGGTGCACAATAAAAATTTAAAATGCAATAATTAAATCATTCATTGCCAAACACAATTCAAATATTTCTCAAACACATTTCAACAATTATCAAAGTTCCTAATAACACCATTTTGTCAAATAATTTATTAAACACAGTTTAGTCAAATAATTTCATAAACACAGTGTTGCCAAAGTCATACACAACTTAAGCCATGACACAAAATTTCCGATCAATGGCGCGTTGTACACTACGACAAAGCAATCTCAACCCCATTAATGAAAATCAAGGAGGGAGGTGGCTAGCTAGCTAATGAGTACTTATTCGATCTACAACCTCAACTGGTAAGCCAGAGAGGGAGAAAAATAAACGATCTCAACCCCATAAATGGAGGAGGAATAATAAGTAACTGTCATGCTAAGTGTGAATCAAAAATCCATTTCAAACATTTCATTCAAATATTGCATACAAAAATCAAATCAATTTCCAAAGTTGCAATTTGATCACAAGGTGGCAACACAAAAGTTCATAAATTCATAATGCGTACTAAATCAATTTTTCAAGGATAAAATGCTTAAATAGGGTTTATTGTGCAAAAACCTCAAGCGAGTCGTCCCTTAGCCTCGACTCGGTTCCTCGGGTATCTTCTCGATATTCTTTGAACTGAAACACACAATTTTACAATGTATCAGTACTAGAACTTAACATAAATCCAAACTAAATTTAGCTTCACAATTACCTAGCTCTAACGTGCTAAATTCGACGTTCTTTAAATTTTGTATTTCGGGTTACTATTCACTGCACTATTTAAGTCAAATAGTTGACTTTCTAAGGCTTAATAGGTATGGGAATTCCAACTTCACCCACATACCACATTTTGGTCACTAAACTTGTTGGTTTTGGTCATTTTCTCAAAGCTTAGGTCATTTTGGCAAAATTGCCAATTTTCGATTTTAGTGCTCCGAAGTTGCACTGTTCCATTGGTCAATCTACTGTTAGAATTTGGCAAAACTTCCTCCATAGAAAATGTTCCTTATTGTCTTAAGTGTATTCTCATTTTTGGATCACCCCAATCAGAGTTTTGTAGCTCAAGTTATAGCCAAAATACAGTTACTGTTCACGTGCACTGTTCATACTGCAACTATGGTTCTGGCAGGTTTTTGATCCAAATTTGTTCAGTAATTTGATCAAGTTAAGTTCATAATTTGGTCTAACTTTCTTCATATGAAATGTTCTACTATGTCTTAGGTATCCATCGGTTTAAGAATCACCTAAATCAGAGTTTTCTAGAGAGAGTTATAGCCATTCAAACATTACTGCTCAAATGGCAATCCTGCAATTTTGCAAGTACAGTAACTCAATTTTGCTCAATAATTTGAATGGGTTAATGGCATAATTTGGGTTGGTGTTCTTCATGAAAGTTTTATATCTATATCTTATCTAATTTCTGGTAAAATTTCAGGTCAATTTGACCTGTCTAGCTCGAATTATGACCAAATGAACAGTTACTGTTCATTTGGTCAGTTTGGTGCAGTGGCAGCCTGCTCTCATTTCACTTTGGTCAATTGGTTCACCAAGTTTTAGTCAGTTTTTGGCCATGGTTCCTCAATGAAAATTGTGCAATTTTATGTCTATTTTCATCTCCAATTGGTGGCATATCAATTGGACCTGTAAAATTTCTGTTTTGGTCCTTCAAAGTTAGTTTGGTCATGCTACCAGCAGCATGACCATTTGACCTACGAATTTGACTTCCATTCTATCAATTACCACACATTTCCTTTGGTCATTATTGACCATTTTTCAGTCCACAATTGGTCAAAGATATCATTTATACATTTCTCCAAAATTTGGTTCACAAACCCTAACATTCAGACCCTAACTTATTCATCTCATGCATTTAACTACATTTAATGGTTTTAGTGCTAATCATTCAACTAATGGAGATCCATAAACTCATTCAAACTCATTAAATTCATGCAATTCATACTCCCTTCAACCAGACCAAAATTTCAGCAATGGTCCTTCCCCCATATTTGTTTCATTTAATCAAGTTCTAAGCTCTCTTTCACAACTAATTATGTATTTAAAGAAGTAAAATGGTAAGTTAGCACACTAACCTTTCTTAAATCCTTCAAACCCTATCTTTAACTCTTCTTTCTTCTTGTAATTCTTCTTCTCAAGTTGTAATAACAAGCTTTAGTGAAGTCTTTAGGGAAGTTATAAAGGTTAAATGGAGAAAATTAAGCTTAAGTGTAAGCTTAATGAAGAAACTTCTATGGAGAATTTTGGGAGGAGTGGGGCAGCAAAGAGAGGTGGAAGAAGAAAGGATTTTTGTTTTTTTTTTTTTTTTCTTTTCTTTATTTATTTAGGCTTATGGAAGACCACAAAAAGTCCAATTAAATAATTCAACTAATTAATTTATTTTTGGCATCATGCATGAGATCATGCATGATGTCATCACTTTTGACTTTTTCATTTTCCTCTTTCTTTTTCTATTTTTTTCTATTTTTCTATTAGTTCTTTAATTTAATTCTCGATCACGAAGTTTTCTTTTCTCTGATTTTATTCGACAGTTAGGTTAGGAGTTAGCTCTCGGGGTCAATTGACCAAATTGCCCCTCGCCGGTTCATCCCGGTTTGCAAATAATTCTATATTTCTTCCGGCTCCCTAACCTAATTATTTGACTGACTTAACAGTTCTTTTTCATGATTTTCTCTTTTCCACTGTATTCATAAGGGTCCTAAGGACTGCGGCGTCACTTTTTACGGTTCGAAATTTGAGTTTAAAACGACTTCGCAGTCATTCCCGAGAAGGTCACTCATCGCTGTGACTCTCAGTTTGTTTAACCTCTTATGTTCTGTTTTTCTTATTTATAGTTAACTAATTAAACATTACTAATTATTTGTGTTTATGCTTCTCAAGTTGTCTTAAGTGTGGCCCTAATCCCATTAATTGTCCGGACCGACACCGGTCACCGGAACAGTGAAATATACCAGGCTATACAAATAGGGGTGTTACAATTCTCCCCCCCTTAAAATAAATTTCGTCTCAAAATTTTACCTAGCATCAATTTCTGAATAGCTGTGGGTGTTATCTCCTCATGTCCTCCTCTCGTTCCCAAGTAGCTTCTTGGCCCGAATGATGGTTCCACAGCACTTTTACCAATGGTATCTGCTTATTCCGTAGCTACTTCACCTCATAAGCCAGAATCTTTATGGGTTCTTCTTCATATGTGAGGTATGGATTCACTTCTATTTCTTCTATTGGTAGTACATGAGATGGGTTTGATCGATACCTCCTCAACATCGACACATGGAAGACGTTATGTATCTTCTCTAACTCTGGAGGTAGTGCCAAACGATAAGCCAAAGGACCCACTCTTTCCAATACCTCATATGGCCCGATAAAACGAGGACTTAGTTTCCCCTTCCTGCCGAATCTCATAATCCTCTTCCAAGGAGAAACCTTGGGGAACACTTTCTCACCCATTGCATACTCAATATCCCTTCTTTTCAAATCAACATAGGACTTTTGACGGTCTGATGCAGCTTTAAGTCGACCTTTGATCACCCTGATTTTCTCTTTAGTCTGTTGAACAATTTCGGGTCCAATCATTTTTCTTTCACCTACGTCATCCCAACACAACGGGGTTCTACATTTTCTGCCATACAAAGCTTCATATGGAGGCATCCCAATGCTTGATTGGTAGCTGTTGTTGTAAGCAAACTCAATCAAAGGCAAGTGTGTATCCCAACTACCCTCAAACTCAATCACACAAGCCCGTAGCATGTTCTCCAAGATCTGAATTACCCTCTTAGACTGGCCATCTGTCTGTGGGTGGAATGCCGTACTGAAGTTCAATCTAGTTCCTAGGGCTCTCTGAAGACTACCCCAGAATCTAGAAGTGAACCTAGAATCTCTGTCTGATACAATGGATACTGGCACTCCATGAAGTCTTACAATCTCATCAATGTACAACCTGGCCAATCTGTCCAAACTGTAGTCCATTCGGACTGGCAGAAAATGAGCAGACTTAGTCAGTCTGTCGACAATGACCCATACTGCATCATGACTCTTCTGTGTCCGCGGAAGTCCCATTACAAAATCCATCGTTATTCTTTCCCATTTCCATTCTGGCACTGGTAGTGGATGTAACAACCCAGTTGGTACTTGATGCTCTACCTTTACTTGCTGACAAGTTAGGCACTTTGATACAAACTCTGCCACATCTCTCTTCATACCCATCCACCAGCAATGCTCCTTTAGCCCTCTATACATTTTTGTACCACCAGGGTGCATAGTAAAAGGAGACTCATGTGCTTCCTTCAAAATGATCTACCTCAAATCAACATCATTAGGAACACACATTCTGCCCTGGTGTAGCAGTAAACCATCATCTCTGCTTGAGAGCTCTGGTTTCTTGCCCTGTCGAACTTTTTCCAATAGCTTCTGATACTTTTCATCATTCTAAACAGCCATTCTGATCTGATCAATTAACACTGGCTGTACATGCCATACAACTGTTGTTTGCCCCTCATCATTAATCTCTAAACTGGCATGTAATGATCTCAACTCATGTATCAAAGACAAGGGAGTAACCTGTAGACTTGCCATAGTCTTACGACTTAAGGCGTCAGCCACAACATTAGCTTTCCCTGGCTGATAGTCTATCAGGCAATCGTAGTCTTTTATCAACTCTAACCACCTCCTCTGTCTCAAATTCAACTCTTTATGGGTGCCCAAATACTTCAAGCTCTTATGATCTGTGTAGATGTAGCACTTCTCCCCATACAAATAATGTCTCCAGATCTTAAGAGCAAACACAATAGCTGCAAGCTCCAAATCATGTGTTGGATAATTCCTCTCATGCGGTTTCAGCTGGCGTGATGCATAGGCAATGACATTTCGATCTTGCATCAACACACAACCTAACCCATTGTGAGAAGCATCGCTGTAAACTGTATATTCTTTACTCGGTGTAGGTAAAGTCAGGACTGGAGCCTCTGTCAAACATCTTTTCAATTCATCAAAACTTTGCTGGCATTTGTCCGTCCACTGAAATTTCACATCCTTTCTAAGTAGCTTGGTCAATGGAGATGCCAACATGGAGAATCCCTTCACAAATCTACGGTAGTATCCAGCTAACCCCAGAAAACTGTAAATCTCTGTGACATTTCTGGGTGGCTTCCAATTAAGGACAGTTTCAATCTTGCTAGGATCTACCTTAATACCCTCTGCTGATACTATGTGCCCCAAAAAGGATATCTCCTTCAGCCAAAATTCACATTTCGACAATTTGGCATATAGCTGTTTCTCCCTCAAAGTCTGCAGTACAATCCGCAGATGTCTATCGTGCTCTTCTGCATTCCTCGAATAGACCAATATATCATTAATAAATACCACAACAAACTGGTCGAGGTATGGTCTGAAGATAGTGTTCATCAGATCCATAAAAGCAGCCGGAGCATTAGTTAACCCGAATGGTATGACCAAGAACTCATAATGGCTATAACGGGTTCTGAAGGCAGTTTTAGCAATACTCTGCTCTTGTACTTTCAGCTGATAATAACCTGATCTCAAGTCAATTTTGGAGAACACAGCTGCACCCCTCAACTGATCAAACAAATCATCAATACGGTGCAATGGGTATCTGTTCTTTATTGTCACCTTATTCAACTGCCGATAGTCAATGCATAACCGGAGAGTGCCATCCTTCTTCTTAACAAACAATACTGGCGCTCCCCAAGGGGACACATTAGGGTGGATGAAGCCCTTATCAAGCAACTCTTGCAATTATACTTTCAATTCTTTTAGTTCTGCAGGTGCCATTCTGTATGGTGTTATGGAGATTGGGTCCACACCAGGCATAACATCAATTTCAAACTGCACTTCTCTTTCTGGAGGTAATCCAGCCAATTCATCAGGAAACACATCCGGAAAGTCACATACAGTAGGAATGTCCCTCAGTGCTGGACTCCCCACTTGGGTGTCTATCACATGAGCCAAGTATGTCTCACACCCTTTTCTAATCATTTTTCTGGCCAGTGTAGCTGAAATGATGTTTGAAGGTAATAATTGCCTCTCCCCATGTATTACTACATCACCATACTGAGGGAGACCAAAAGTGATTGTCTTCAGTCTACAGTCAATCATGGCGTGATGCCTGGCTAACCAATCCATGCCCAAGATAATGTCATAATCTCTGAATGGCATTTCAATTAAATCAGACAGAAAAGTGTGTCCTTGGATCACCAAAGGACAATCCCTATATAACTTATTTACCCTGACCTCCTGGCCTAATGGACTAGTTACTAGCACATCATAGTCCATCGGTACACACTGAATAGCAGTAGAGCACAACACTAGCACTAACATATGAATGTGTGGAGCCAGGATCAAATAACACATACACATCTTGGTCAAGGATGGAGAAAATACCAGCTACTACATCTGATGTTTCAGCTTCCTCCCTCTGATGCATGGTATACACTCTGACTGGTGCGCCACTGGGTGATGGCTGGTTAATAGTGCTCTGACTTCCAGAAGTGCTACCAGGACCCTTACCTCTGCCTCTGCCTCTAGCAGCAGACTGTGACCCTCTGGGTGCAGAGACTTGGGCTGAACCTTTAGATGTAGTGAAAGATCCAGACCGGCGCGGACTAGTACAATCCCTAGCGAAATGTCCGCTCCCTCCACAGTTAAAACATGCACCAGTAGCTCTGAAACAAACCCCACTATGAGTTCTACCACAAGTTTCACACTGCCGGATCTGCTGACCAGACCGGGGTGGTCTTTGGCCAGAAAATCTGCCTCTGCCAGATCTATGGGAGCTGGATCCCCCAAACTGTTTTCTCTTTCCAGAACCACTCTCAGATACTTGTCCAGTAGTCTTTTTAGTTTTCTCTTGTGTACCCTTCTTCACTGCCCCTTCTGATTCTATCCTTTCCAATTCCAGGGCCTGTGAGATTAATTCAGCAAAATTCTGATGTCTGAAACCCACTACTTGCATTCTCAAATTCTCCCTTAGCCCAGACTCAAACCTCTTGCATCTGTCTCTGGGGGTGGAGACTAAGCTTCCAGCATAGTGGCTTAGCCTTGAGAAATCTCTCTCATATTCTGCTACAGTTCGGTTCCCTTGTTTCAAACTAAAAAATTCTTGCAACTTCATATCCACATATGCATCGGGAACCCATTTCTGTCAGAACTCCCTCAGAAAATCTGTCCATGTCAGCACAGGTGGCACAACCAGGCTGTGGGGGATGGTCTTCCACCATTCATATGCATCCCCTTGGAGAAGAGATACTGAATACTAGAACTTCAGCTCTTCCGTACACTGCAGCTTTCTAAAAACCCGTTCCATTCTTTCTAACCACTGTTCTGCCTCCAGTGGATCCACAGTGCCTTTAAACTCGGTGGCCTCAAATTTCATCAATTTTTCATACTGCCTAGCTAAGGGCTATGATTGTGCTACAGGTACTGGCATTTGAGCTTAGGGTGGCACATTACCCGCTATTTTTTGGAAGAACGCATCCATCTGCTGTACAAATTGAGTAGGAAATTGCGGTGCTGGAGCAGGAGCTGGAGTGGCTGACCCACTCACATTCTGGAGTGCTGGGGCTTCCCCTTGAACCTCAGCCTCAATAGATTGTTCTTCGGAATGATCTCCTCCTTCCATTCTGTTTTCTCAAATTTTCTACTTCCTGTGATCAAACACAAGGAGGTTCACCTCCGTTAGTACATATTCATGAGGTAAATATGTCATATGTATCAATTAAAGACACTTGAGCAGTTGAACTTATCAATAAAATGTTCATACACATAGTCAAAATTTATTAAAAAACCATGCTCTGATACCACTAAAACATGTCATACCTTACTCCTCTGTAAGGCATAACATGATTCCGTATAATACTTAATGAACTACCGAACTTCACCTACCGAAACTCATTAAGTACCCTACAAGGGATTTTAAAACAATTTTCTTACATTTTAGAAGTGGTGAGCATTTTGATAAGAATTTAAAATCATTTATTCAAGTTTAAATACTAATAAAAATTTTTGTCCATTTTAATTTTGCCGCAAGTTTTATAAAAATTTTGACAGAGTTCCCTCTGTATTTTGAGAAACCAGTTCTTCAAAGACCTGTAAAAAGCACTTCCAAAAAATATTTCACAACTCCCAACCTTCAATGACTCAATCATTTCAAAATATTTAATATTTCCATTCACAAAGCATAAAGTAGGAATTTCATATGTACAAATATTAAATTTACAGAAGAAAGTCCAAAATAATATCATTACAATTTATTTACAACTGCTCAACTTACATTGATACAAATAACATTTCTATATTTACATCAAGATTATCTACAAGGGTATAAAATAATACCCGTACAAAATTATCAGAGTAGTCCTCGATTTAACAGACTCACTCACTGCTTTCTCCTTGCTCTTATCTCATGACAAAGAAAATAAGCTATCGCTGAGTATAAAAATACTCAGTGGTGCACAATAAAAATTTAAAATGCAATAATTAAATCATTCATTGCCAAACACAATTCAAATGTTTCTCAAACACATTTCAACAATTATCAAAGTTCCTAATAACACCATTTTGTCAAATAATCTATTAAACACAGTTTAGTCAAACAATTTCATAAACACAGTGTTGCCAAAGTCATACACAACTTAAGCCATGACACAAAATTTCCGATCAATGCTGCGTTGTACACCACGATAAAGCAATCTCAACCCCATTAATGAAAATCAATGAGGGAGGTGGCTAGCTAGCTAATGAGTACTCATTCGATCTACAACCTCAACTGGCAAGCCAGAGAGAGAGAAAAATAAACGATCTCAACCCCATAAATGGAGAAGGAATAATAAGTAACTGTCATGCTAAGTGTAAATCAAAAATCCATTTCAAACATTTCATTCAAGTATTGCATACAAAAATCAAATCAATTTCCAAAGTTACAATTTGATCACAAGGTGGCAACACAAAAGTTCATAAATTCATAATGCGTACTAAATCAATTTTTCAAGGATAAAATGCTTAAATAGGGTTTATTGTGCACAAACCTCAAGCGAGTTGTCCCTTAGCCTCGACTCGGTTCCTCGGGTTCCTTCCCGATATTTTTTTCAACTGAAACACACAATTTTACAATGTTTCAGTACTAGAACTTAACATAAATCCAAAATAAATTTAGCTTCACAATTACCTAGCTCTAACGTGCTAAATTCAACGTTCTTTAAATTTTGTGTTTTGGGTTACTATTCACTATACTATTCAAGTCAAATAGTTGACTTTCTAAGGCTTAATAGGTATGGGAATTCCAACTTCACCCACATACCACATTTTGGTCACTAAACTTGTTGGTTTTGGTCATTTTCTCAAAGCTTAGGTCATTTTGGCAAAATTGCCAATTTTCGGTTTTGGTGCTCCAAAGTTGCACTATTCCATTGGTCAATCTACTGTTGGAATTTGGCAAAACTTCCTTCACAGAAAATGTTTCTTATTGTCTTAAGTGTATTCTCATTTTTGGATCACCCCAATCGGAGTTTTGTAGCTCAAGTTATAGCCAAAATACCGTTACTGTTCACGCAATCGCTCATACCGCAACTATGGTTACGCAGGTTTTGATCCAACTTTGTTCAGTAATTTGATCAAGTTAAGTTCATAATTTGGTCTAACTTTCTTCATATGAAATGTTCTACTATGTCTTAGGTTTCCATCGGTTTAAGAATCACCTAAATCAGAGTTTTTTAGAGAAAGTTATAGCCATTCAAACATTACTGCTCAAATGGCAATCCTGCAATTTTGCAGGTACAGTAACTCAACTTTGCTCAATAATTTGAATGGGTTAATGGCATAATTTGGGTTGGTGTTCTTCATGAAAGTTTTAGATCTATATCTTATCTAATTGTTGGTAAACTTTCAGGTCAATTTGACCTGTCTAGCTCAAATTATGACCAAATGTTCATTTGGTCAGTTTGGTGCAGTGGCAGCCTGCTCTCATTTCACTTTGGTCAATTGGTTCACCAAGTTTTAGTCAGTTTTTGGCCATGGTTCCTTAATGAAAATTGCGTTCATCTCCAATTGGTGGCATATCAATTGGACTTGTAAAATTTCTGTTTTGGTCCTTTAAAGTTGGTTTGATCATGCTGCCAGCAGCATGACCATTTAACCTACGAATTTGACTTCCATTCTAACAATTCCTACACATTTCCTTTGGTCATTATTGACCATTTTTCAGTCCACAATTGGTCAAAGATATCATTTATACATTTCTCCAAAATTTGGTTTACAAACCCTAACATTCAAACCCTAAATTATTCATCTCATGCATTTAACTACATTTAATGGTTTTAGTGCTAATCATTCAACTAATGGAGATCCATAAACTCATTCAAACTCATTAAATTCATGCAATTCATACTCCCTTCAACCAGACCAAAATTTCAGCAATGGTCCTTCCCCCATATTTGTTTCATTTAATCAAGTTCTAAGCTCTCTTTCACAACTAATTATGCATTTAAAGAAGTAAAATGGTAAGTTAGCACACTAACCTTTCTTAAATCCTTCAAACCCTATCTTTAACTCTTCTTTCTTCTTGTAATTCTTCTTCTCAAGTTGTAATAACAAGCTTTAGTGAAGTCTTTAGGGAAGTTATAAAGGTTAAATGGAGAAAATTAAGCTTAAGTGTAAGCTTAATGAAGAAACTTCCATGGAGATTTTTGGGAGGAGTGGGGGGCAAATAGAGGTGGAAGAAGAAAGGATTTTTGTTCTTTTTTTTTATTTTCTTTTCTTTATTTATTTAGGCTTATGGAAGACCACAAAAAGTCCAATTAAATAATTCAACTAATTAATTTATTTTTGGCATCATGCATGAGATCATGCATGATGTCATCACTTTTGACTTTTTCATTTTCCTCTTTATTTTTTATTTTTTTTCTATTTTTCTATTAGTTTTTTTATTTAATTCTCGATCCCGAAGTTTTCTTTTCTCTGATTTTATTCGACAGTTAGGTCAGGAGTCAGCTCTCGGGGTCAATTGACCAAATTGCCCCTCGCCAGTTCATCCCGGTTTGCAAATAATTCCATATTTCTTTCGGCTCCCTGACCTAATTATTTGACTGACTTAACAGTTCTTTTTCGTGATTTTCTCTTTTCCACTGTGTTCATTAGGGTCCTAAGGACTGCGGCGTCACTTTTTGCTGTTCAAAATTTGAGTTTAAAACGACTTCGCAGTCGTTCCTGAGAAGGTCACTCATCGCTATGACTCTCGGCTCGTTTAACCTCTTATGTTCTGTTTTTCTTATTTATAGTTAACTAATTAAACATTACTAATTATTTGTGTTTATGGCTTCTCAAGTTGTCTTAAGTGTGGCCCTAATCCCATTAATTGTCCGGACCGACACCATAATTGTCCGGAACAGTGAAATATACCAGGCTACACAAATAGGGGTGTTACAAAATCTCAACACAATGTCAGAATGGCTAAAAGCCATCAAATCACAGAATGGCACAATGCCATGTGCAGTACTGCTAACTGAACCCTATTGGCATGTCAAACTATCCAAACCAATCTTGTTAGGTATACTAGGGCATTTAACACTTTTGAATGTTACAATTTTTGAATTTCAAGTTTTGTTGTTACTATTCCCTTCATTAGTCAACAAAAATGTTGACTTTTGCATAGAAAATAGGCACATTGGTTTTAACACTCCCAACATACCACATTTTGCATTCAAAATTTGTTGTTATTGGTTACCAATACCATTTCTAAGTTTAAAATTAATGGAGCAGAATTTTCAGTTTTCATACCCTATTTTTACTGTTCCATTAGTTACTGTTGCAGTAGGAATTTGGAAAAATAATAAACATGAAAGTTGTTCCTTATTTTGTCTAGTTGAATTTCTTTTTTTGAATCACTCCATTTGGAGTTTTGTAGCTCAAGTTATGGTCCAAAAACCACAACTGGCCGAATTGGGATTTTTCTGGATTGACCATATCTATAGTGCAGTGAATAGTGATTGCAACTCCCTTGTTGGATAGGTTCTAGTCATAATTTGGGGTGGGTTTCTTCATGAAAGTTGTTGGTATATATCTTAGCTTGTTGTTGGTAAACTTTCAGGTCAATTGGGCCATTCTACACTGAGTTATGGCCAAATGAACAATCACTGTTCATTTGATCATTCTGCAGAAACAGGTTGCAGGACACCCGGATTGGGACAAGTTTTTGGTCCACTTGGTTTGGTCTTATGGGCATGGTTTCTTCACCAAAGTTGTGCCATTATGTGTCTAGTTTCATGTCCAATTGGCCAAACACCAATTGAACCTACCCAGCCCAAGTTATGGGTGTCCAAACAGGCTGGACTCACATCCAAACCTGCTGGTCTCACTAGGCAGCATACTAAATCAGTTTTTTTAATGTTACAATTCACTCCAAGTTATGGTCAATTTGCCTCAAATGGTCACTAATTGACCATTAGAATGTTCATTCACCATTACATAAGCAAAGCTCAAATTTCTCTCAAAAACCCTAATTTCCCAATCCAATTCACATAACATACATTAATTAAACATACTAATTCATTATCAATATATATATACACTTCAAACACCATCTCTAATCCACTCTAAACCCATCAAAACAATCAAAATCACCACCCCAATAGGCTGCCGAAATTTACCATATACCCTAGCATGCATAATTCTCTTCAATTTCCACAATTTCCTAGCCTAACTTAGTGTCTTAACATGGATATCCAAAGAAAGAAAGAGAAAGGTGGCACTAACCTTAGCAGGGCAGAATTTTCTCTTATTAATTCTTCACTTTCTTTTGTTTTCTTGGCTGCCAAACACCTTCCCAAGTGGTGTAGATAAATTTTAATGAAGGTATCTTAGGGTTTGGTGGAGAGAAATCAAGGTTTTGGGAGGGAAAAATGAAAGAAATTTTTTTAATGGAGGAGAGGAGTTCTGGCTGGTTTTGGGGAAGAAGAAGAAGATAGATTTTTCTTTCCAATTTTACCTCATTTAACTCTTTTTAATTGGCTTGGTGAGTTGTGATTGGTGGAGACCTAACTAATGACATCATGTGATGTCATAATTCCACTTTTCTTTCATTTTTCTTTTCTTTTCTTTTCTACTCATTTTCAATTCAATTTTTAGCAATATTTATTCATATTTTAGATCATAATAATTATTTACTTAACTGGACAAGTCGGTCAAAAATCGTCTCTGAAGGCGAAATAACCAAAATGCCCTCCGTTTGGCTTAACGGGTCAAAATTGTCTGTACAGATTGAAAAATTTTTCTAAATATTTTCTTGGCATTCTAATGCCATAGGAACCTCAATGACCCTTCACTGGAGTCCCAAAAATTATTTTATGAATTTTTCCTCGGGTCTAGGGCTCCTAGTTGCGAAAACCGCAACTTCCCACTATGTTACCCATCGCTAGGGCACTGGCTCATTTAACTTGGTTGTATTTTATTTCTAAAATTTTTTCTAAATTTTTCTTATTAATATTTGAGTTAATTATGGTTCCTCACTTTAGTTTAAATATTTTTTCGGACGTTCTAGCTGTCCGGACTGACACTGGTCACCGGAACAGTAGAATGTACAGAGTTGCTACAGGGAGGGTGTTACATAAGTGGTTATTTTTAATTCTTGTTTCATTAAAAGTATAACTAAGGTTGTGGATAGTTGAATTATAAAAGAACTTTGAGGTTTGATGAATTAGTGGTGATGGAGCATTTCGGCAGCCATGGAATTTCACCATATACGGCTTGTCTTTGCATGTAAATGGTTGTTTGAGATGTTAAATTAAGTGTTTAAATGTATTGGAGTTCGTTTTCATGTATAAAGTTTGATTTGTAAGCTTAAAAAGTGAAAATGAAAGTTAATGTGTATGTGTAAACTTATGGCAGCCTCATGATGAAGATTGAAGTGTTTAAGTTAATGAAATGTTGTTGAAATATTGGACAAAAATTGGCAGCATATATATGTGTGGAATAGTAGTAATAGGTATGCAATTTGATGATGGAAGTTTGTGCGATAATTAGAAGTATTTATGTGTATATATTGTTGGGATTAAACTTTGTGAATGGTGACTGCATTTGGTGTATTTTGAAGTGGTTATATTCTGTCCAAGTTGACCTATAATATAGAGAATTGAATGGTTTTGGTTAGTGCCAAATGCAGAATGTTGTGGGGAAGTGAAGATGTAATTGGTAAACATGTGTTTGATTTGGTGTTTGAAAAACATGTAGAGGGCAGTATGCAAATGGACCTATAACCCTAAGTGTGTGACTCCAATTGGTATGAGGCCAATTGGAGGTAAAACTAGGCACAAAATGTGCCAATTTTCATGAAGAAAGCCTACCTAAATTCTGTCCAGAAAGTGACTTGAAAAATGAACAAATACGGATTAGTGACTTGAAAGCCTGAAAATTGACCATTTGGGCAGCAGTTAGTGTTTTGGCCATAACTCACTCAAAACAGGTCCAAATGACCTGAAATTTTTACCATGAATAGATTAGACCTAGAGCTACAACTCATATGAAGACAAAAAAAACCCAGAAATGACTATAAGCAAGTCAAATAGCTTGCACAAGTTTGGGTGCCAAAACTGTCAGAACTAAAAGTGACCTAAAATTAACCAAATTTTGCACTAAAGGTGCAATCTGTCCAGCTTTAGTAAATTGACCATATCTTGGTCTATACAACTCAGAACGACTTGAAATTTTGCCCCGAGTGAAATAAGATATAGAGCTACAATTTTTCTTCTTTGACCAGAAGCTAAAAACCAAGAGAAATAGGACTTTAAGCTAGACCAATCTAGCACAAAAAAATTGAAAACTTGACATTTACATACAATGATACTTGAAATAATTTGGCAATGAATGCCAACTTGTAAAAATGGTAAATTGCACTATATTGATAGCATATTGAAATGCAAAATGTGACATATTGATAACATTAAACCTAATTCACCTAGAGTGCATCAAGAGTCAACATTATAGGTTGACTAAGGAAAACAATAGAATTAAATAAATTAATTATGGAACCTTATGATTAGAAACAATTTAACTAAGTACTGAAACACTTTAAATTGTGTGTTTCAGTTGAAAAGGATATTGAAGAGCGTAAGGAACATTGAGTCAAGGCCAAGAGGTGACTCATCCGAGGTCTGTGCACAATATTTTTATATTCACTGCTTTTACCAGAAAATTTATTTGGAGAAATAAGTTATAAATAATTTTTGATTGTTTTGGTTTTGGGAATATTATTTGGAAATTATTGTGTTGCCTACTTTTGCTAATGGAAATTTTGAGATAAAATGTGATTTGTGGTTTGTATGAAATATTTAAATATTGTGATTTGGAATTGTTTTAATTCATAATTGGCATGACAATTACTATGTTCCTCCTCCATTTACGGGGTGAGTATGACTATATTCCTCCCTTTTTGACTTGTCAATCTAAGGTGAGTATGGATGAGTTCTCATTAGCTAGCTAGCCACCTCCCTCATTGATTTCGATTAGTGGGGTGAGTTTGCCTTATCGTGGTGTACAACACGGCATGTTCGGAAAAATTTGTGTCATGACCTAAATTGTGTTATTGATTGGCAACACTATTTTATTCAATTGTTTGATCAAATTTGTGTTATATGAGCTTTGAAAATTGTGACATGAAATTGTGAATCATTTGATCAATAAAAGTTTTATACACCGCATTTTAAATTATTATTGTGCACCACTGAGTAAATTTTACTCAGTGATAGCTTTTTCATTGCTGTCGCAGGTAGACAGACGGACAGAGCAGCAGAGTAGGCTGCTTGTGCTACATTTTAAGATTTCGCCGAGTATATTGAGTATACCATATTTTGTAGTTTTTGTTGTAATGTATGTGCACTGTATGTATATATTGTACTTGGTCTTGAGCAGTTGTAAACTAAAATTGTAAATTATTTTGGCTTGAAAAAATATTGTGACATATTTCTTTTATCTCATCTTTTGGAAATACTGAAAAATTGATTGTTGAACTGAGTTGATAAATGTTGAGAAATTATTGTGTTGAACTGTTATTGGAGTTTGAGATTGAGAAAAATATTGGAAGTACTTTTTACAGGTTTTTGAAGAACTGTTTTATTCAAAATAAAGATGGCACTCTGTCAAAATTTTTACAAAAATTATTAATACTTTAAATTCGTTATTTGATTTCACTTTAGTAAAAGAAAATTTTTAACACCTGTCAATAGTGCTCACCACTGTAGAAAGAAGTAAGAAAAGGTTTAAAATCCCTTGTAGTGTATTTAATAGGTTATCAGTAGAAGAAGTTTAGTAATTCATTAGGCATACTACGGGATCATATTATGCCTTACAGAGGGGTAGAGTGTGACATCCCTTAATTAAATGGTCAAAATTAACTTTAATACACATATAGAATAACTAACTAATACATATGAATTCAACTTAACAATTTGCCATATACTTCCACTAATGTATCAACACCATAATTCAATATTTATATTCATAAAATTAGCACTCTCCAATGGACCTCAAAGCTGTCGAAATTCATCATCTATCAAAGTCTTCAATACCTCTTACAAAACCCTAATTCAAATATACCAACTTCACACATACACATGAAATAATTTGACTACACATATAATACTTCAATTAACATCATAAATCACTTCCTTTACACATGAATTAGTCAATCTCTCACTTCTTCCATGGCTGTTGAATTTGAACACATCAATAATTCATCAAATCCTTCAAATTTCTTTACCGTTCAACACATCTCAACCATAATACCAAGTTTAATTAAGAAAGGGAGAGGAAATGGATACTTACCTCTTTTTGGAGCTTGCTAAAACTTCACCTATTCTTCTTCAAATTACCATCAATTGCTTCCTTGCGATGTGGGGATCAAAATTAGTTAAGTGAGCCTTGGGTTTTTAGTTGAAAATGGTGGAGTTTAGGAAACTTTTAAAATTCGGCCATGGAGGAAGCTTAAGAGAAACAATTCGGCTAAGGGGTTGATGAAGGTTGAAGATGAGTGTTAGTGGATATACACATATCCCAAATAGCTTTTATACCTCCATTAATTGATATTAAATTATTTTAATACTAAAACTTTCCAATATTCTAAATTACACCCCTTTATTTCCCCTAATTACAATATATATATATATATATATATATATATATATATATATATAATTGCATTTTTCATGGGGTTTTAAAAATTTAATACTACTTATTTTTAATAGACATTTAGGTTAAAAGTCAACTATAGGTGTCAAAAGACCAAAATGCTCCTCTTCAAGTTGTATTTCCAATTTTTCTGTGCTGCCGATTAACTTTTTGACCCGCCGATTTCTTTAATTTTCTTTTTCATTTATACTGACTTACTAACTTTTCTTTGATATTTTTAATATCAATTATACCTTAATAGACATTTAATTATGTCCCAAAAATATTTCCCAAGGTTCCCCGCGGTCCAAGTGTCACACCTTACTCCCTCTGCAAGGCATAACATGATCCCGTAGAATACCCAATGAATTACCGACTCTGTTTACCAATAACCCATTAAATACACTATAAGGAATTTTAAAACAATTTTCTTACTTTATGGAAGTGGTGAACATTTTTAGTAGAAATTAAAAATATTTAATTGAAGTTGAATAGTTATGTGAAATTTTTAACTAATTTTATTTTTCTGCAAATTCTGGAAAAATTTTGACAGAGTGCTCGCAGTAATTGAGAAAAATCAAAAAAATTTTCCTGTAGGAAAAACACTTCCAATAATATTACACTTCACCAAATCAACCACCAAAACTCATATCAACACAAATCCCATCCATCTCCACAATTCAAAATAAAATTTTTATCTCAAATATTTCAAAATAAGCTATGCACAATGCATTCAAAATAAGTAACTTACATTTACAGTTAAATGTACAGACATCAAAATCCAAAAGGTAATATGATTACACATTGACTGTACAACTACTCAGCTACAATAATACATATGACTCCAAAATTATTTACATCAAATAATTACAAGGTATAATTAAATACTTGTATAAAAGTCTTTGTATAGTCCCCAACAATTCAGCAGCTCACTCTGCTTTTTTTTTTTCTTGCCTCTATCTGCGACAGTAAAAGAAGCTATCGTTGAGTATAAAAATACTCAGTGGTGCGCAATAAAATATAAAATGCGTAATGTAAAACATTTATTAACAATTCACAATTTCTTTTCACAAATTTTACAACTCATTATAACACAATTTTAGTCAAACAATTTAATAGCATAGTGTTGCCAATCCATACACATCTTAAGCCATGATACAAAATTTTCAATCAATGCCGTGTTGAACACCACTATAAAGCAATCTACAACCTCACTAATTGAAATCAATGAGGGAGGTTGTGTCACACCTTACCCCTCTGTAAGCCGTAACATGATTCCGTAGTATACCTAATGAATTACTGACTCCGTCTACCGATAACTCATTAAATATACTACAAGGAATTTTAAAACAATTTTTTTACTTTTTGAAAGTGGTGAGCATTTTTGGTAGGAATTAAAAATATTTAATTAAGGTTTAAAAGTCATGTAAAATTTTTTGTCCATTTTCATTTTTCTGCAAATTTTAGAAAAATTTTAGCAGAGTGCTAGTTGTATTTGAGAAAACCAAAAAATTTAACTTGTGGAAAACACTCCCAATATAACACTTCAACCAAATCAACCACCAATTCAACTCAATCAACACAAATTTAGCTCAACTCCACATTTCAATTAAATAGGTCATAACTCAAAATTTCAATTCGTTTATTTCCAAAATTAGCAATAATTAATTTCATACACATTGTATTAAAGGAAAATTTTATTTACATTCATCAGTCCAAAAATTACATCAGAAAATTCAAAATAATATTATTACAAAATCTGTGCAAACTGCTGAAAACCATTTTACACATGTACATACAGTTACATATATCAAAATAAATATATACAATCAAGGTATAAAATTTATATCCGACAAAATATCCAAAAGTAGCACAGCAGTCCTTAGCAGCTCTCTCAGCTGCTCTACCACTCTCTTTACCTACGACAGCAATAAAAAGCTATCGCTGAGTACTATGACTCAGTAGTGCACAACATACTAAAATAATATTTTAAGCATAAATCAAATCACATTTATTCAAATATGGTATTGAACATGAAAAACAGATACAAAACATAATTTATAAATTTTTAGTCCAAACAATCTCATTTAGGAAATCTCAAAAAAGATTTTATAAAAACACAGTTATATCATACCATCAGAACAATGTTCATCTCAATAGCCAGAGGCTTATGAGGAATCTCAAGGCCAGCTAGCTCAAACTATGGGTACCCATTCAAATCTTCCTCTACTGGCACACACCTCAACACTTCAGCCAGAGGGGGAATTCAAAATTCAAAACTAATTCCTCCCACTAGTCATGCTAGTGAGGCATTCAAATATATGGTCATGACACTGTGGTTTCAAAACTAATTGTAACACCCTCCCTGTAGCAATTCCGTACATTCTACTGTTCCGGTGATCGGTGTCGGTCCGAACAGCTAGAACGTCTGGAAAAATATTTAAACTAAAGTGAGGAACCATAATTAACTCAAATATTGATAAGAAAAATTTAGAAAAAATTTTAGAAATAAAATACAACCAAGTTAAATGAGCCGGTGCCCAAGTGATGGGTAACCTAGTGAGAAGTTGCGGTTCTCGCAACTAGGAGCCCTAGACCCGAGAGAAAAATTATAAAATAATTTTTGGTACTCCAGAGAAGGGTCATTGAGGTTCCTATGACATTAGAATGCCAAGAAAATATTTAGAAAAATTTTTCAATCGGTACAGACAATTTTGACCCATTAAGCCAAACGGAGGGCATTTTGGTCATTTCGCCTTCAGAGGCGATTTTTGGCCGACTTGTCCAGTTAAGCAAATAATTATTATGATCTAAAATATGAATAAATATTGCTAAAAATTGAATTAAAAATGAGTAGAAAAGAAGAGAAAAGAAAATGAAATAAAAGTCATATTTATGACATGAGCATGATGCAATTAAAATATTTTCACCCAACCAAATTTTGACACATCATTAAAAACTACTTAAACATGAATAAAAGGAGATAAAAATTAAAAAAGTGGACAGCCATCTTCAATCTTTGGGCTGCAGAAACGTTGAGAGAGAGAGAGAGGAGAAAAAAACTCCATGAAAGCTCTTGTTCAAGCTTGATTTTCCCTAAGCTCTCCACCCCAAAACCCTAAACTTCCTTCACAAAAAATTATCCCTAAACCTTGAGGAAGCATAAGGCAGCAGAAATTTGAGAAAATTTTGAAGTTGGGCAAGTCCAAGTTAGGTCACAAGTGAGGTTAGTGCCATCTTTCTTTTTTTTTCTTTGGATAATCATGTTAAGGCACTAAGTTAGGCTAAGAAATTGTGGGATTTGAAGGGAATTATGCATGCTAGGGTAGAGGTAAATTTTGGCAGCCTATTGGGAGTGGGGATTTGATTGTTTTGATGGGCTTATAATGGATTAGAGATGGTGTTTGAAGTATATATACATATTGATAATGAATTAGTGTGTTTAACTAATGCATGTTGTGTGAATTGGAATGGGGAATTAGGGTTTTGAAGAGAAATTTGGACTTTGTTTATGTAATGTTGAATGAACATTCTAAGGGTCAATTAGTGACCATTTGAGGGAGATTGACCATAACTTGGAGTGAATTATAGCATTAGAAAACTGATTTGGTATGCTGCCTAGTGAGAGCAGCAGGTTTGGATGTAAGTCCAGCCTGTTTGGATAGCCACAACTTGGACTGTGTAGGTTCAATTGGTATTTGGCCAATTGGACATGAAACTAGACACATAATGGCACAACTTTGGTGAAGAAACCATGCCCAAAAGACCAAACCAAGTGGACCAAAAACTTGCCTCAATCCGGGTGTCCTGCAACCAGTTTCTGCAGAATGACCAAATGAACAAATGAACAGTGATTGTTCATTTGGCCATAACTCAGTGTAGAATGGCCCAATTGACCTGAAATTTTACCAGAAACAAGCTGAGATATATACCAACAACTTTCATGAAGGAACCCGCCCCAAATTATGACCAGAACCTATTCAACAAGAGAGTGGAAGTTACTGTTTACTGCACTGTAGATATGGTCAGTTCTGAAATTTTTCAATCCGACCAGTTGTGGTTTGGGCCATAACTTGAGCTACAAAACTCCAAATGGAGTGATTCAAAAACATAAATTCAACTAGAAAAAATAAGGAACAACTTTCATGTTTATCATTTTCCCAAATTCCCACTGCAACAGCAACTAATGGAACAGTAAAGATTGGGTATGAAAACTGAAAATTCTGCTCCATTAATTTTAAGCATAGAAATGGTATTGTTAACCAATACCAACAAATTTTGAATGCAAAATGTGGTATGTTGAGAGTGTTAAAACCAATGTACCTATTTTCTATGCAAAAGTCAACATTTTTGTTGACTAATGAAGGGAATAGTAACACCAAAACTTGAAATTCAAAAATTGTAAAATTCAAAAGTATCAAATGCCCTAGTATACCTAACAAGATTGGTTTGGATAGTTTGGCATGCCAATAGGGTTCAGTTAGCTGTACTGCACATGGCATTATGCCATTCTGTGATTTCATGGCTTTTAGCCATTCTGACATTGTGTTGATATTTGGCCTTGTGCCTATTGTTATTGACAAATTATTAGTCGCTTGTACATTGCCAGGAGATGCATATGTGAGGGATTGTGTGACGGCCCGAGGTACTAGATACCCGGTGCGGTTTACCCGTTTATCGATCGATCGTCAAGATAGGTTACTTGGGCAACCAAAAATGAAAGTGGATAAATTTAATGAAATAATGAATATAACAAGTACAAAATAAGTAAGACTACAAATACTCATCGAAAATTTATTTGCAATAAGACACCAATACATTCACTGCATATTTACTTCCTGTTATTTCTTTTTATTTTATTATTGGCACCACTAAGCATTATTGCTTAGCGCGTTGCTTTTGCCACGCGTAGGTTCTAGAGATACTGACCGAGAGCCCAGTAGACCACAGGCTGGGTGAGACCTCCTGCAGTTCTGCATAGTGTCCGTGTCACCTCACCATCTTCAGTGCATTGGTAGGACACTAGGTCTCATTTTGGTATTTTGTAACTAACTTTTAATTTTTTTTTTTTTGTGTAATTGAAACTTATGTAATGTATTTTGATGTTCATGTAAATAATAGAAATTGTGTTTGTGAATGGAAAAGTGATTATTTATTTATGACTTTTACATGAATATTACATGAGATGAATGATTGAGAAATGGAAATGTTGTTGAAAAACATATTGAGATTTTGATATTGGAGTTTGAGAATGATTGAATATGATTATTGGAAGTGTTTTTCACAGGTTCCGAAGAACTGTTTTCTCCATTTTTAGCCGGTACTCTACCGGATTTTTTATAAAATTTTCGGAACCTCAAATAAATTATAATTTCAATAAATGACTTAAATGAATTATATTTCATAAATTATATTCAAAACTATGATAAAAGTAAATTAAGGAAGAATAAAAATGATTGAGATAAAGTAGAGTGTTCCGGTACACCCTGTGACATATCTTACTCGGATATACTGTAGACGGGTAAGGGGTGTCACATTTAGTGGTATCAGAGCACGGTTTAGGCATTTCTGGGCCTAGATTGAGTCCATACCATGCATTGCAGTTGTAAGAGTCGAGGTGACACTAATGCAGATCTGTTGTCTTTGTTAAATAGGATATGGACCCTTCATCTCAGAGGGCAGTTGAGGAGGAAGTGGAGAGTCATGCTCACTGCAGTTTCTTGAGGCTGGGGTAGGGGAGAACCTGCTCCACCAGCTCCATCAGATCCTGCTCAACCTCCACAGGCCGTGTTCCAGCAAATGGCCGAATTCTTCAAACAAATGGCAGGGGTAATGCCACCCCCACCACCACCTCCACAACCAAAATCACACCTGGAAAAATTGAGAAAATTTGGAGCAGTGGACTTCTTTGGCAAGAGAGAAGATGATTCTGTTGCAGCCGAAAATTGGTTGAACAGAACAGGCAGAGTTTTAAAAAAACTCCACTGCACTCCAGAACAAAATCTGTTGCAAGATGATGCATATGAATGGTGGGATACTGTGTCCAGTGAAATACAGCTAGAAGTAATAACTTGGGACTTCTTCCTCTCCGAATTTAAGAAGAAATATGTGGGTAGTGTATACCTGGAAGAGAGAAGAAGAGAGTTCATTAACCTGAGGCAGAGACAGCTGATAGTGGCTTAGTATGAAAAGGAATTTGTCAGATTAAGCCGCTATGGAAGGGAGATAGTCCTTAATGAGGCCAGAAGGTGTAAGAGATTTGAAGAGGGATTAAATGACAACATAAAGATCATGATCACTGCCTTGGGAATCACCGACTTCACCAAGTTAGTGGAAGCTGCAATAAAGGTTGAAAAGGTTAGAATAAGTGAGCAGACCAGAAGAGGGGCCCAGGTCAGTCTAGTTCATCTCTTGCATTTGGGAAGAAGTTCAAGGGTCCACATGCACAGAGTTCAGGTCAACCACAAGGTCAGGGTCAGTCTCAGGGGCCCAGGCCACAGTTTACCCCTAGGAGAGGTCAGTCCACACCATCAGTGGGCAACTCTCCAGCGATGGGGTTCAGGAGACCAGCCCCAGCAACTTCTGCATGTCCACATTGCCTGAAGTGGCATAAGGGGGTGTAACACCCTAGGCAAATCTCACATCGGCAAAACACGGGAGAGATGCTGGGTTTATAAGTTGGTGGTTCGTATGTAACATCCTCCCGGTAGCAACTCCGTACATTCTACTGTTCCGGTGACCGGTGTCGGTCCGGACAGCTAGAACGTCCGGAAAAATATTTAAACTAAAGTGAGGAACCATAATTAACTCAAATATTAATAAGAAACACTTAGTAAAAATTTTAAAAATAAAATACAACCAAGTCAAATGAGCCGGTGCCCAAGCGATGGGTAACCGGAGGGAAGTTGCGGTTCTCGCAACGAGGAGCCCTAGACCCGGGGGAAAAATTATAAAATAATTTTTGGGACTCCAAAAAAGGGTTATTGAGGTTCCCATGGCATTAGAATGCCAAGAAAATACCTAAGAAAATTTTTCAATCGGTACAGACAATTTTGACCCGTTAAGCCAAACGGAGGGCATTTTGGTCATTTCGCCTTCAGAGGTGATTTTTGGCCGACTTGTCCAGTTGAGTAAATAATTAATATGACATAAAATATGAATAAACATTACTAGAAATTAAATTGAAATTGAGTACTGATGAAAAGAAAAGAAAAATCAAAGAAAAATCAAAGAAAAGCTCATTTATGACATCTTGATGATGTCATTTAAAATTGCCAACCAATCACCATTAAGTAACCATTTGACTAACTAATAAAAGAGCTAAATAAAGATCAAGGAAGACCAAAAACCAGCTGCCTTCTCTTCAGCAAAAAATGTGAGTTTCTCTTCTTCCTCGCTCCATTGATGTTCAATCAAGCAAGCTTAATTTCCTACCTTGTTACACCACTAAACCCTAACCCCTTTCATTAAACCTTGACCATATCACTTGGGGAAGCTTTTGGTAGCCATGAAGAAGAAGGAAAGTGAAGTTTTAGCTTGAAGAAATCTGCCCTACAAGAGGTTAAAGTGAGGTTAGTGCTATCCTTTCACTCTCACTCCTTTAATCCTTGTTAGAGCATCATTTTAAGTTAAGAAATTGTAAGAACTTGAAGTAAATTATATGTGTTAGGGCATCTTCAATTTTCTGCAGCCCTAAGGAAGGATGAGTTTGATTGTTTTAATGAATATAGAGTGGATAGAAATGATGTTTAAGGTATGAATATGCATGGATGTTGAACTAGTGTGCTAATTGAGGTTCATGGGTAAATTGAGTTGGACATTAGGGTTTTGAGAAGTGAAACTTTGACTTGGCCTATGGAACTGTTAAAGAACACTCTAATGGTCAATTAGTGACCATTTGAGGTATGTTGACCATAAATTGGACTGAGAAATGGCTTGGCAAAGAGAATGACTATGCTGCCTAAAGACAGCAGCAATGGACTAAAATTTCAGTCCAATTACACAGCCATAACTTTGGCTGTGTTGGTCCAATTGGTGTTTGGCCAATTGGACATGAAACTAGGCTTATAATGGCACATTTTTGCTGAAGAAACCATGCCCAAAAGACCAAATCAAGAGGACCAAAACTTGGCCCCAATCCGGATACCCTGAAACTGATTCTGCAGAATGACCAAACTGTTCATTTGGCCATAACTCACTATAGATTTGGTCAATTGACCTGACATTTTTACAGCAACAAGTTAAGACATAGAAAAACAACTTTCATGGAGAAACCTACCCCAAATTATGGCCAGAACCTAACCTAAATGGCAGTGGAAGTCACTGTTCATGTTACTGTAGATATGGTAATTTCTGCAGAATGGAAATCCGGCCAGCTGTGGTTTTTGGACCATATCTGGAGCTACAAAACTCCAAATGGAGTGATTCAAAAAAGGAAATTCAACTAGACAAAATAAGGAACAACTTTCATGTTTTCCATTTCTTCAAATTTCCACTGTAACAGTTCCAAATGGAACAGTAAATTTATGGTACAAAATCTGAAAAATCTGCTCCTTTTGTTTAATGCTTAGAAATGGTATTAACGCTCAATGCCAACAAGTTTTAAATACAAAATGTGGTATGTTGGGAGTGCCAAAACCAATGTACCTAATTTCTACCTAAAAGTCAACATTTTAGTTGACCATAGAGGTGAATAGTAACACCGAAACTTGAAATTCAAAAATTGAAGAATTTTAAAGTATCGAATGCCCTAGTATACCTAACAAGATTGGTTTGGATAGTTTGGCATGCCAATAGGGTTCAGTTAGCAATACTGCACATGGCAATATGCCATTCCGTGATTTTATGGCTTTTATCCATTTTGACATTATATTGAGACTTGGCCTCGTGCCTAATATTATTCTGACTTGTTAGGTACATTGCATTGCCTGCCGGAGATGCATATGTGACCGATGGTGTGACGGCCCGAGGTACTAGATACCCAGTGCCAGTTTACCCGTTATCCAGTCCAGTCGTCTAGTGTAGGTTACTTGGGGCAACCAAATGAATAAAAGTGGATAAAGTAAATGATAAACAAATACCAAACAAATAAAATGTACACATTCACTACATATTTAATTTCTTGCTATTTTCTTTTATTATATTATGGCACCACTAAGCATTATTGCTTAGCGCGTTGCTTTTGCCACACGTAGGTACTGGAGATACAGATCGTGAGCCCAGTAGACCATAGACTGGGTGAGTCCATCCTGCAGCTCTGCACAGTGTCCGTGTCACCTCAACTTCTGCAGTGCATTGGTAGGACACTAGGTGTCATTTTGATATTTTGTAGCTAATTTTACTTTCTCATATGTATTTGAACTTATGTAATGTATTCTGACGTTCATGTAAATAATGGAAGTTATGACTATGAATGCAAAATTTGAGCAATTATTTATTGTTTGTATATGAGTATTATGAGAAATGGATGTTTGAGAAATGAAAAGGCTATTGAGAACTGAAATTGAGAAATATTATTGAGATTTTGGATATTGGAGTTTGAGATGATTGAACATAAATATTGGAAGTGTTTTTAACAGGTTCCGAAGAACTGTTTTCTCCATTTTTAGCCGGTACTCCGCCGGATTTTCTTTAAAATTTTCGGAACCTCAAATAAATAATAATTTTGATAAATGGCTTAAATAAAGTATATTTCACAAATTATATTCAAAAGCATGGTATAAAATAATTAAGGTATATTAGAGTGTGCGGTACACTGTGTGGCATTACTTACTCGGGTATACTGTACACGGGTAAGGGGTGTCACATCGTAACTCCTAGTGACGCATTTTAAAACCGTGAGGCCTAGTATGGGCTAGGCCAAAGCGGACAATATCACTAGTGGGCCGGGCCATTACATTTGAGGTATCAGAGCCACTCCGCGTGCAACCTTGAGCGATGGTGGGGCAAACCTCAGCGAGGACGCTGAGTCCCATAAGGGGGGTGGATTGTAACACCCTAGGCAAATCCCACATCGGCAAAACACGGGAGAGATGCTGGGTTCGTAAGTTGATAGTTCGTAATCCCTAGTGACGCGTTTTAAAACCGTGAGGGCTTCGGCCCAGAGCGGACAATATCACTAGTGGGCCGGGCCATTACATTTGTGGTATCAGAGCCGCTCCACGTGCAACCTTGAACGATGGTGGGGCAAACCTCAGCGAGGACGCTGAGTCCCGTAAGGGGGGTGGATTGCAACACCCTAGGCAAATCCCACATCGACAAAACACGGGAGAGATGCTGGGTTTATAAGATGGAGGTTCCTAACCCCTATTGACGCGTTTTAAAACCGTGAGGGCTTCGGCCTAGAGCGGACAATATCACTAGTGGGCCGGGCCGTTACATTTGTGGTATCAGAGCCGCTCTGCGTGCAACCTTGAACGGTGGTGGGGCAAACCTCAGCGAGGACGCTGAGTCCCATAAGGGGGGTGGATTGTAACACCCTAGGCAAATCCCACATCGGCAAAACACGGGAGAGATGCTGGGTTTATAAGTTGGTGGTTCGTAACCCCTATTGACGCGTTTTAAAACCGTGAGGGCTTCAGCCCAGAGCGGACAATATCACTAGTGGGCCGGGCCATTACATTTGTGGTATCAGAGCTGCTCCGCGTGCAACCTTGAACGATGGTGGGGCAAACCTCAGCGAGGCCCGAGTCCCATAAGAGGGTGGATTGTAACACCTAGGCAAATCCACATCGGCAAAACACGGAGAGATCTGGGTTTATAAGTTGGTGGTTCGTAACCCCTATTGGCGTTTTAAAACCGTGAGGGCTTGACCCAGGCGGACAATATCACTAGTGGGCGAGCCATTACATTTACGGTATCACGGTAGCTCGCGTGCAACCTTGAGCGATGGTGGGGCAAATCTCGGCGAGGCTTGAGTCCCATAAGAGGGTGGATTGTAACACCTAGGCAAATCCCACATTGGCAAAACACGGGAGAGATCTTTGGGTTTTTAAGTTGGTGGTTCGTAACCCCTATTGACGCGTTTTAAAGCGCGTGAGGGCTTGACCAGAGCGGACAATATCACTAGTGGGCCGGGCCATTACATTTGTGGTATCAGAGCCGCTCCGCGTGCAACCTTGAATGATGGTGGGGCAAACCTCAGCGAGGACGCTGAGTCCCATAAGGGGGGTGGATTGTAACACCCTAGGCTAATCCCACATCGGCAAAACATGGGAGAGATGCTGGGTTCATAAGTTGATAGTTCGTAATCCCTAGTGACGCGTTTTAAAACCGTAAGGGCTTCGGCCCAGAGCGGACAATATCACTAGTGGGCCGAGCCATTACATTTGTGGTATCAGAGCCGCTCCGCGTGCAACCTTGAACGATGGTGGGGCAAACCTCAGCGAGGACGCTGAGTCCCATAAGGGGGGTGGATTATAACACCCTAGGCAAATCCCACATCGGCAAAACACGGGAGAGATGCTGGGTTTATAAGTTGGTGGTTCGTAACCCCTATTGACACGTTTTAAAACCGTGAGGGCTTCAGCCCAGAGCGGACAATATCACTAGTGGGCCGGGCCATTACATTTGAGAAATGTAACAGCCCGATCCTTCTCCAGTTAGTATTGCCCGCTTTGGCCCATGGGCCTCACGGATTTGTCCCTTGGGAGGTTTCATTCCCAAAAGCGCGCTGACCAGGTGAGGAATGCTCCCACATATATGGCCCAAATCTTTTCTTCCCATTTCCGATGTGGGACACGAAGTTTCTACCCCAGTGTGTAGCTGGTTGAACAAGCACGTCCCAACCGATATTGTCCGCTTTGGCCTAGCCCATACTAGGCCTCACGGTTTTAAAACGCGTCACTAGGAGTTACGAACCACCAACTTATAAACCCAGCATCTCTCCCGTGTTTTGCCGATGTGGGATTTGCCTAGGGTGTTACAATCCACCCCCCTTATGGGACTCAGCGTCCTCGCTGAGGTTTGCCCCACCATCGTTCAAGGTTGCATGCGGAGCAGCTCTGATACCACAAATGTAATGGCCCAGCCCACTAGTGATATTGTCCGCTTTGGGCTGAAGGCCTCACGGTTTTAAAACGCGTCAATAGGGGTTACGAACCACCAACTTATAAACCCAGCATCTCTCCCGTGTTTTGCCGATGTGGGATTTGCCTAGGGTGTTACAATCCACCCCCCTTATGGGACTCAGCGTCCTCGCTGAGGTTTGCCCCACCACCGTTCAAGGTTGCACACGGAGCAGCTCTGATACCACAAATGTAACGGCCCGGCCCACTAGTGATATTGTCCGCTCTAGGCCGAAGCCCTCACGGTTTTAAAACGCATCAAAAGGGGTTAGGAACCTCCATCTTATAAACCCAGCATCTCTCCCGTGTTTTGTCGATGTGGGATTTGCCTAGGGTGTTGCAATCCACCCCCCTTATGGGACTCAGCGTCCTCGCTGAGGTTTGCCCCACCATCGTTCAAGGTTGCACGCGGAGCGGCTCTGATACCACAAATGTAATAGCCCGGCCCACTAGTGATATTGTCCGCTCTGGGCTGAAGCCCTCACGGTTTTAAAACGTGTCAATAGGGGTTACGAACCACCAACTTATAAACCCAGCATCTCTCCCGTGTTTTGCCGATGTGGGATTTGCCTAGGGTGTTACAGGGGGAGTGTTGGAGAGTGACTGGTGCCTGCTTAAGGTGTGGGTCAACAGAGCATCAGTTGAGGAACTGTCCATGCAGAACTACTACTTTGCTCCAACACAAGCGCATGGACCTACTCTGCACCACAAAGGGGTAGGAAATCGCAAATCTGAGGCGGTGGTACCATCACGAGGCTGCATCTCGAGCCAGAGAGGCACGAGAGCGGACCACTGCGAGCCTATGCCATGAGAGCTCAGGAGGAGCAAGATGCCCCGAACGTCATCAGGGGTACGTTCTCCCTCTACAATACATCTGTGCATGCATTGGTGGATCCAGGATCCACTCATTCATACATCTGCATCAACTTACCTATAGAAAGGGGGATATTAGTAGGAGAGAGTGACCAAGACATTCTGGTCACTAATCCATTGGGCCACAGTGTAGTGGTGAACAAAGTATACAAGGGTTGCCCGTTAAGGATTCAGGGGTATGAATTCTTGGCAGACCTGATTGAGTTGCCTTTCCATGAGTTTGACGTGATTTTGGGAATGGACTGGTTGTCACGTCATCAGGCAATAGTTGATTGTAAACTGAAGAGGATTTCTTTGAAAACTCCTAGGGGTAATGAGATCACAGTTGTGGGGGAAAGGATAGATTTCTTGTCCAATGTCATCTCAGCCATAGCTGCAAGAAAATTGATGAAAAAAGGCTGTGAATCCTACTTAGCACATGTGGTGGATACTAGGCAGGCTAAGCTAGATCTGTGTGACATATCCACAGTAAAGGACTTCCCAGATGTGTTTCCTAAAGAATTGCCTGGTTTGCCACCAGAAAGGGAAGTTGAATTTGCTATTGAGACACTGCCGGGTACAGAACCCATTTCCATTGCTCCTTATAGGATGGCACCCACTGAATTGAGGGAGTTGAAAACTCAGTTGCAAGAGTTGCTTGATAAGGGGTTCATACGCCCCAGTGTGTCACCATGGGGAGCTCAGGTCTTTGTTTGTGAAAAGAAGGATGGGACTTTGAGGTTATGCATCGATTCTGGCGATTGAATAAAGTATCGTGAAGAACAAATATCTGTTGCCTAGAATTGATGATTTGTTTGATCAGTTGAAGGGAGCAGGAGTATTTTCTAAGATTGATCTCAGATTAGGGTATCATCAGTTGAGGGTGAAGGATGCAGATGTGCCAAAGACTACATTCAGGACCCGATATGGGCATTATGAGTTCCTAGTGATGCCCTTTGGCCTAACAAATGCACCAGAGGCATTCATGGACCTTATGAACCGTATCTTCCATCCACAGTTAGATCGGTTCGTAGTGGTCTTTATTGATGATATTTTGGTATATTCCAAGACCAGTGAAGAACAGGATGAGCATTTGAGGATTGTTCTGCAAACCTTGAGAGAAAAGAAGCTGTATGCTAAGTTGTCCAAGTGTGACTTCTGGTTAAATGAAATTGCATTCCTTGGACACATAGTGCCAGCTGATGGGATTAGAGTGGATCCCAAGAAAATAGAAGTAGTGATGGAATGGAAGCCTCCCAGGAATACAACTGAGGTCAGAAGTTTCTTGGGGCTAGCTGGGTATTACAGGAGATTTGTGAAGGGATTTTCCTTAATAGCTGCTCCAATGACCAAGTTGTTACACAAGAATGTCAGATTTGTTGGAATGACAAGTGTCGGACCAGTTTAAGAAGTTGAAGGCTATGTTGACAGAGGCACCGGTGTTAACACGGTGTCGAGAAAAGGACTTTGTGGTCTATAGTGATGCCTCTCATAATGGGTTAGGGTGTGTATTGATGCAAGAGGAAAGGTGGTCGCTTATGCTTCCGCGGCTAAGGCCACATGAGCAATTACCCTACCCATGATCTAGAGCTTGCAGCAATTATCTTCGCACTGAAGATATGGAGGCATTACTTATATGGTGAAAAGTGCTACATTTACACAGACCACAAAAGCCTGAAATACTTGCCAACCCAGAAGGAGCTCAACCTTAGACAGAGACGATGGATTGAGTTTTCTAAGGACTATGATTGTGTAATTGACTACCATCCTGGGAAGGCAAATGTAGTTGCTGATGCTTTGAGCAGAAAGTCCATCACAGCTTTGAGATCATTGAATGCCCGTCTATCTTTGGTTAGAGATGGAGCTATTTTGGCTGAGTTGCAAGTGAGGCCAAACCTGCTACAGCGGATTTTAGATGGGCAAAAGGAAGATGAAAAATTAATGGCTATTATGAGCAAAATCTCAGAGGGAAAAGCAACTGACTATGAGGTGAAAGCAGATGGGTGTCTCTACTACAAAGGAAGAGTATGTGTACCAGATAATGGGGAATTAAAAGCCAATATTCTAAAAGAGGCACATGCCAGTGTTTATGCTATGCACCCAGGAAGTACAAAAATGTATCATGATCTGAAACTTCAGTATTGGTGGCCTGGTATGAAGAAGGACATAGCTGACTATGTGACTAAATGCTTGACATGTCAGCAAGTCAAGGCAGAACATCAAGTTCCATCAGGTTTGCTACAACCTATACGCATACCTGAATGGAAATGGGATCGGGTCACCATGGATTTTGTAAGTGGTCTACCTCTCACCCAGAAGAAACATGATGCAGTATGGGTGATAGTGGATAGATTGACAAAGTCAGCACACTTTCTGCCAATTAGGACTGACTACTCACTGGAGAAGTTAGCAGAATTGTATATCAGTGAGATAGTGAGACTGCATGGAATTCCACTTTCCATCATATCTGATCGAGACCCAAGGTTTACATCGAGATTTTAGAAGAAGTTGCATGAATCCTTGGGTACACAACTTCACTTCAGCACAGCTTTCCATCCTCAAACGGATGGGCAATCAGAAAGAGTAATCTAGGTAAACAATTGAAACCAATTGACTTAATACAAATATTGAACTAAAATGATAATAATAACATGAAATATATGTTAATAACATGAAATATATGTCAGGTCCTTGAGGATATGCTGAGGAGTTGTGTCATTGAGTTTGAGGGAAGCTGGGATAGATATCTTCCACTGGCAGAATTTGCATACAATAATAGCTACCAAGCTAGCATCCAAATGGCCCCATATGAAGCACTGTTTGGGAGGAAATGTAGAACTCCAGTGTGCTGGACTGAATTAGGCGAAGACAAACTGGTAGGGCCAGACCTGGTGAAACAGACTGAGGAGAAAGTAAAACTAATCAAAGCCAATCTGAAGGTTGCCTCAGACAGAAAGAAATCCTATGCCGACTTGAAGAGAAAAGAAATAGAATATGCAGTTGGCGATAAAGTGTTCCTCAATGTGTCACCGTGGAGGAAGGTACCGAGGTTTGAAAGAAAAGGTAAGTTAAGCCCTAGGTTCATTGGCCCATATGAAATCATTGAACGTGTGGGTCCAGTGGCCTATAGGCTAGCTTTACCACCAGAGCTGGACAAGATCCACAATGTGTTCCACGTGTCTATGCTAAGAAGATACCGCTCAGATCCTTCACATGTCATCTCCATGGAAGAAATTGAAGTACAACCGGATTTGACATATGAAGAAGAACCCATACGGATCCTGGCTCGGGAAGTGAAAGAATTGAGGAATAAGCAGATTCCATTGGTGAAAGTGCGTTGGAGGCACCACAACACCAAAGAGGCAACTTGGGAAAGTGAAGAGATGATGAGGCAACAGTTCCCTAAACTGTTTGCATCAGGTAAATTTCGAGGATGAAATTTAAATTAGAGGGGAAGAGTTGTAACACCCTCCCTGTAGCAATTCCGTACATTCTACTGTTCTGGTGATCGGTGTCGGTCCGGACAGCTAGAACGCCTGGAAAAATATTTAAACTAAAGTGAAGAACCATAATTAACTCAAATATTGATAAGAAAAAATTTAGAAAAAATTTTAGAAATAAAATACAACCAAGTTAAATGAGCCGGTGCCCAAGTGATGGGTAACCTAGTGAGAAGTTGCGGTTCTCGCAACTAGGAGCCCTAGACCCGAGAGAAAAATTATAAAATAATTTTTGGGACTCCAGAGAAGGGTCATTGAGGTTCCTATAGCATTAGAATGCCAAGAACATATTTTAAAAAATTTTTCAATCAGTACAGACAATTTTGACCCGTTAAGCCAAACGGAGGGCATTTTGGTCATTTCGCCTTCAGAGGCGATTTTTGGCCGATTTTTCCAGTTAAGTAAATAATTATTATGATCTAAAATATGGATAAATATTGCTAAAAATTGAATTGAAAATGAGTAGAAAAGAAAAGAAAAGAAAATGAAATAAAAGTCATATTTATGACATGAGCATGATGCAATTAAAATATTTTCACCCAACCAAATTTTGACACATCATTAAAAACTACTTAAACATGAATAAAAGGAGATAAAAATTGAAAAAGTGGACAGCAATCTTCAATCTTTGGGCTACAGAAACGTTGAGAGAGAGAGAGAGGAGAAAAAAACTCCATGAAAGCTCTTGTTCAAGCTTGATTTTCCCTAAGCTCTCCACCCCAAAACCCTAAACTTCCTTCACAAAAAATTATCCCTAAACCTTGAGAAAGCATAAGGCAGCAGAAATTTGAGGAAATTTTGAAGTTGAGCAAGTCCAAGTTAGGTCACAAGTGAGGTTAGTGCCATCTTTCTTTTCTTTTTTTCTTTGGATAATCATGTTAAGGCACTAAGTTAGGCTAAGAAATTGTGGGATTTGAAGGGAATTATGCATGCTAGGGTAGAGGTAAATTTTGGCAGCCTATTGGGAGTGGGGATTTGATTGTTTTGATGGGTTTAGAATGGATTAGAGATGGTGTTTGAAGTGTATATACATATTGATAATGAATTAGTGTGTTTAACTAATGCATGTTGTGTGAATTGGACTGGGGAATTAGGGTTTTGAAGAGAAATTTGGACTTTGTTTATGTAATGTTGAATGAACATTCTAAGGGTCAATTAGTGACCATTTGAGGGAGATTGACCATAACTTGGAGTGAATTATAGCATTAGAAAACTGATTTGGTATGCTGCCTAGTGAGAGCAGCAGGTTTGGATGTAAGTCCAGCCTGTTTGGACAGCCACAACTTGGGCTGTGTAGGTTCAATTGGTATTTGGCCAATTGGACATGAAACTAGACATATAATGGCACAACTTTGGTCAAGAAACCATGCCCAAAAGACCAAACCAAGTGGACCAAAAGCTTGCCTCAATCTGGGTGTCCTGCAACCAGTTTCTGCAGAATGACCAAATGAACAGTGATTGTTCATTTGGCCATAACTCAGTGTAGAATGGCCCAATTGACCTGAAATTTTACCAGAAACAAGCTGAGATATATACCAACAACTTTCATGAAGGAACCCGCCCCAAATTATGACCAGAACCTATTCAACAAGAGAGTGGAAGTTACTGTTTACTGCACTGTAGATATGGTCAGTTCTGAAATTTTTCAATCCGACCAGTTGTGGTTTTTGGACCATAACTTGAGATACAAAACACCAAATGGAGTGATTCAAAAAACTAAATTCAACTAGACAAAATAAGGAACAACTTTCATGTTTATCATTTTCCCAAATTCCCACTGCAACAGCAACTAATGGAACAGTAAAAATTAGGTATGAAAACTGAAAATTCTGCTCTATTAATTTTAAGCTTAGAAATGGTATTGTTAACCAATACCAACAAATTTTGAATGCAAAATGTGGTATGTTGAGAGTGTTAAAACCAATGTACCTATTTTCTATGCAAAAGTCAACATTTTTGTTGACTAATGAAGGGAATAGTAACACCAAAACTTGAAATTCAAAAATTGTAAAATTCAAAAGTATCAAATGCCCTAGTATACCTAACAAGATTGGTTTGGATAGTTTGGCATGCCAATAGGGTTCAGTTAGCAGTACTGCACATGGCATTATGCCATTCTGTGATTTCATGACTTTTAGCCATTCTGACATTGTGTTGATATTTGGCCTTGTGCCTATTGTTATTACAGCTTATTAGCTGTTCTGTTGCACACCGTGAGATGCATATGTGACTGATGGTGTGACGGCCCGAGGTACTAGATACCCAAAGGCGGTTACCCATTTATCGATCGATCGTCCAGTATAGGTTACTTGGGCAACCAAAAATGAAAGTGGATAAATTTAATGAAATAATGAATATAACAAGTACAAAATAAGTAAGACTACAAATACTCATCGAAAATTTATTTGCAATAAGACACCGATACATTCACTGCATATTTACTTCCTGTTATTTCTTTTTATTTTATTATTGGCACCACTAAGCATTATTGCTTAGCGCGTTGCTTTTGCCACGCGTAGGTTCTGGAGATACTGACCGAGAGCCCAGTAGACCACAGGCTGGGTGAGACCTCCTACAGTTCTGCATAGTGTCCGTGTCACCTCACCATCTTCAGTGCATTGGTAGGACACTAGGTCTCATTTTGGTATTTTGTAACTAACTTTTGTTTTTTTTTTTGTGTAATTGAAACTTATGTAATGTATTTTGATGTTCATGTAAATAATAGAAATTGTGTTTGTGAATGGAAAAGTGTATTTATTTATGACTTTTACATGATTATTACATGAGATGAATGATTGAGAAATGTAAATGTTGTTGAAAAACATATTGAGATTTTGATATTGGAGTTTGAGAATGATTGAATATGATTATTGGAAGTGTTTTTCACAGGTTCCGAAGAACTGTTTTCTCCATTTTTAGCCGGTACTCTGCCGGATTTTCTATAAAATTTTCGGAACCTCAAATAAATTATAATTTCAATAAATGACTTAAATGAATTATATTTCATAAATTATATTCAAAACTATGATAAAAGTAAATTATGGAAGAATAAAAATGATTGAGATAAAGTAGAGTGTTCCGGTACACCGTGTGACATATCTTACTCGGATATACTGTAGACGGGTAAGAGGTGTCACACTAGTTCAATAATTTTCCAAACATTTAATGACAATTAACACACATGCAATTAAATTTTCAACAATTTAGATCAATAGCATAATATATCACCATTTTGCAATATAAATAAATTACAATTCATTTCATGCACTTTGCAAAGGAAATTTAAAGAATATTTTATGTTGTGCACAAACCTTGTACGAGTCGCCTCTAGGCCTTGACTAGGTGATTCAGATTCTTTTCCAGTATTCTTTATCACACCTTACCCCTCTGTAAGGCATAACATGATCCTGTAGTATACCTAATGAATTACCGACTCCGTCTACCGATAACTCATTAAATATACTACAAGGGATTTTAAAATAATTTTCTTACTTTTTGAAAGTGGTGATCTTTTATAGCAGATATTAAAAACATTTAATTGAAGTTTAAAAGCTAGTTAAAATTTTTATCCATTTTTATTTTTACGAAAATTTTGGAAAAATTTCGGCTGAGTGCCGTTTATATTTGGGAAAAACAGTTCTTCAAATACCTGTAAAATTACATCCAATATCTCATTTCATCAAATCAAACACTACCACAATACAATTCAACATCACTTCTCTCAACTCCATAATTTAAAATAATTCTCAATTCAATTGTCATAAAAAATAATACTAAATAATTTCATTCATATTTCATTAAAGTAAAATCAATTTATATTCATCAACCCAAAATTTACATGAGAATATCCAAACTAATATTATTACAAAATTTATACAACTGCTCAAGAACAGTTTATACATGTACATACGATTACATACACAAATATAAACATTACAATCAGAGTATAAAGTTATACCTGACAAAATCTCAAGGACGTAGCTCCGAGATCCTCAGCAACTCACTCTGCTGTTCCACTAGTCTCTCTATCTGTGATAGCAATAAACAGCTAACGCTGAGTACTATGACTCAGTGGTGCACAACATACTAAAATACAATTTATCCATAAATCAAATCATATTTATTCAAATATTGTACTGAAAATGAAAAATAGATACAAAACATGATTTATAAATTTTTAGTCCAAACAATCTCATTTAGGAAGTCTCAAAATGAATTTCATAAAACACACAGTTATATCATGCCATTCAGAATAATATTCATCTTAATAGCCGAAGGCTTATGAGAAATCACAAGGCTAGCTAGCTCAATCTATGGGTACCCATTCAATTTCTTCCTCTACTAGCACACACCTCAACACTTCAGCCAGAGAGGGAATCAAAATTTAAAACTAATTCATCCCACTAGTCATGCTAGTGAGGCATTCAAATATATGGTCATGACACTGTGATTTCAAAACTATCTTAACAATTTACTAATGCATTTACTAACAATTAAAACACATATCATTAAATTTCCAATAATTTAGATCAAAAGCATAGTGTGCATTTCAATCACCATTTTGCAATATAAATAATCACAATTCATTTCATGTACTTTGCAAAAAGAAATTTAAAGAGCATTTTATGTTGTGCACAAACCTTATGCGAGTCTCCTCTTGGCCTTAACTCGGTGCCTCGGGCTCTTTCCTAGTATTCTTTTCAACTGAAACACACAATTTTATAGTGTTTTAGTATCATAATTTATCATAAGTCCAAAAATAAATTCAAATCTATTTATATCTAGCTTAATGCGCTTAACCTAACGTTCTTTAAAATTTGTATTTTGGAGTTACTATTCACTACACTATTCAAGTTAAATTGTTGACTTTCTCATATTTAATAGGTATGGGAATTTTAATTTCACCCACACCACATTTTGGTTATCTAATTTTTTGGTTTTGGTTGTTTCCTCAAATCTTAAGTCTCTTAGGTGAAATTTTTAAATTTCAGATTTGGTGTCCTGTTTTACACTGTTCCATTGGTCAAGTTGCTGTTGAAATTTGGCTAAGTTTTCTCCATAAAAGTTGTTCCTTATTATCTTAACTTTATTTCCTTTTTTGAATCACTCCATTTGGATTTTTTTAGCCTAAGTTATGGCTATTTGACATGGCTGACCAGATTTGGTATTACCCAGAATTCTGGGCATTTCTTGGATTTTGGCAATTTTTGTACACCGACTGCAGGTGACTTTTTGGATAGGTTATGGTCAAAGTTTGGGTTTGTTTCTTTTATGAAAGTTGTAGGGCTATGTCTCAGCTTTCTATCAGTATAAAATTCAAGTCATTTGGACCTTCCTAGACTAAGGTATGGTCATTTACGTAACTACTATTCATTTGATCATTTTTGTATAGGGCAGTGTGCCCTAATCCGAATTTGTCCTAATTGTTCACTAAGTTATGGTCACTTTCTGGGCATGATTCCTAAATGAAAAATGGTCTATTTTGTGTCTAGTTTCATTTCCAATTGGCCTCACACCAATTAGGTTAGTAAATTTTTAGTTTTGGTCCCTGAAAAGGACCTAGGTCAAGCTGCTTGCATATTGATCCTAACCTATATGAATTCGAACTTGGTTCCAACAATTCATACACACCACAAATGGTCACAATTAACCATTTCTCAACTTAAATAAGGTCAACTACATCAATTGACTAATTCTCAACTCTTTCTCTAATTTTTCACATACTCGAAACCCTAATTACATAAAGTTCAATCTAATGCATTCAAAGTGCACATTCATGATCTATGCCCCTAATTCACCTCAAATAACCATTCAAATCCACCAAATTCATTCAATCTTACAACCAATCAAACATATCAAAATCATTCATTTCAACCCTAACCTAAGGCTGGCAAAAAATTTCTCCAAGTCCCTTACGTATGATTTTGTTTAATTTTTACACAATTTCTAGTTCAACTCATACACATGAGCATAAATCTAAAGAGAAATTTAAGAGAATAATCACTAACCTCTTGGTAGCTTTTTCCTCTTCTCAAATTCTTCTTTCCTCTTCTTTTTATTGTTAATTGATGGATCAAGGTTCAAGGACAAGATTTATTTAAGAAATCTATAATTTTTATGGCTGATTTTAGGATTTACAAAAGCTTGGAATTGGGTTTCAATGGAGGCTTGTGAGAGAAATGAAAGAGAAAAGAGGGAGGAGATAGGCCGGCCAAATGAAGAAGAAGGGAAGGATTTTTATTTCTTTTGAATTTTTAACTTTATTAATACATAATTATCCCACAATTCCAATTTTTAAATATTAGATTTATTGCATAATGCTTATGTCATGCATGATGTAAATAAACTTTTTTTCTTTTTTCTTTTTCTTTTGCATTTATTTTTTTTTCTATTAGTTCTTTAATTTAATTTTTGATCCCGGAATTTTCTTTTCTCTAATTTTATTGGACAGTTAGGTTAGAAGTCAGCTCTAGGGGTGAATTGACCAAATTGCCCCTCGCTGGTTCAATCCGGTTTGCAAGTTATTCGATATTTCTTCTGGATCACTCACCTAATTATTTGACCTACTTAACAACTCTTTTCTGTGATTTTCTCTTTTCCACTGTGTTTGCAATAGTCCTAAGGACCACGGCTTCACATTTTTCTTCTCGAAATTTGAGTTTAGACTAACCTCGCAGTCATTTCCTGAGAAGGTCACCCATTGCTATGACTCCCGGCTTATTTAACTTCTTGTGTTTTGTTTTTCTTATTTATGCTTAACTATTTGGCAATTACTAATTATTTGCGTTTAGAGCTTATCTAAGTGTCTTAGATGTGGTTCTAATCCCCTTATTTGTCCGGACTAACACCAGTTACCGGAATAGTAAAACGTACTAGGCTATGCAAATAGGGGTGTTACATTCTTTTTAACTGAAACACATAATTTCAGTGTTTCAGTATCACAACTTATAATAAATCCAGTAAGTAAATTCACAATTACTTATGTCTAGCCCTAATATGCTTAAATTAACGTCCTTTGCAAATTTGTATTTCGGGGTTACTATTCACGACACTATTCAAGTTAAATTGTTGACTTTCTTATGCTTAATATGTATGGGAATTTCAATTTCACCCACATGCCACATTTTAGTTGCTTAATTTGTTGCTTATGATTACCCCTTCAATTTTTAGATCTCCTAGGCAAAATTTCAAATTTTCAGTTTTGATGTCCTATTTTGTACTGTTTCATTAGTCATGTTGCTGTTAGAATTTGGCAAAGTGTTCTTTATCGTAGTTATTCCTTATTATCTTAGCTTTAATTCCCTTAATTGTCCAGATCGACATCGGTTACCGGAACAGTAAAATGTACTAGGCCATGCAAATAGGGGTGTTACAATTCTCCCCCCCTTAAAATAAATTTCGTCTCAAAATTTTACTTGGCATTAGTCTCTGAACAGCTGTGGGTGCTATCTCCTCATGTCCTCCTTGCATTCCCAAGTGGCTTCTTAGCCCGAATGATGGTTTCATAGCACTTTTACCAATGGTATCTACTTGTTTCGTAGCTGCTTCACCTCATAAGCCAGAATCTCTATGGGTTCTTCCTCATATGTGAGGTCTAGATTTACTTCAATTTCTTCCACTGGTAACACATGAGATGGGTCATATCTGTACCTCCTCAATATCGATACATGGAAGACATTATGCATCTTCTCCAACTCTGGCGGTAGTGCCAAACGGCATGCCAAAGGACCCACTCTCTCCAGAACCTTATATGGCCCGATGAAACGAGGACTTAGTTTCCCCTTTCTGTTAAATCTCATAATTTTCTTCCAAGGGGAAACCTTGAGGAATACTTTCTCACCCACTGTATAATGAATATCCCTTCTCTTCATATCAATATAGGACTTCTGATGGTCTGATGCAGCTTTGAGGCGATCTCTGATCAATCAAATTTTCTCCTCAGTCTGCCGAATAATTTCTGGCCCAATCATCTTTCTTTCGCCTACCTCATCCCAACATAGGGGAGTTCTGCACTTTCTGCCATATAGAGCTTTATATAAAGGCATGCTAATGCTTGATTAATAACTGTTGTTATAAGCAAACTCAATCAGAGGCAAGTGTGTGTTCCAACTACCTTTAAACTCAATCACATAAGCCCGTAGCATATCCTCGAAGATCTGAATTACCCTCTCATACTGGCCATCTGTCTGTGGCTGGAATGCCATGCTAAAGTTCAATCTAGTTCCTAGGGCTCTCTGAAGACTACCCCAGAATCTAGAAGTGAACCTAGGATCTCTGTCAGGTACAATGGATACTGGCACTCTATGCAGTCTTACTATCTCATCAATGTACAACTTGGCCAATCTTTTTAAATTGTAGTCCATCCAGACTGGCAGGAAAGGAGCAGACTTGGTCAGTCTGTCAACTATAATCCATACTGCATCATGACTCTTCTGTGTCCTCGAAAGTTCCATCACAAAATCCATAGTTATTCTCTCCCATTTCCATTCCGGTACTGGTAATGGATGTAACAAACCAGGTGGTACTTGATGTTCTGCCTTCACTTGCTGACAAGTTAGGCACTTGGAAACAAATTCAACTACATCTCTTTTCATACCTATCCACCAGTAGTGCTCTTTTAGCCCTCTATACATTTTTGTGCCACCAGGGTGCATAGGAAAAGGAGACTCATGTGCTTCCTTCAAAATGATCTGTCTTAAGTCAACGTCATTAGGAACGCACATTCTGCCCTGGTGTAGTAGGAGACCATCATCTCTCACTGAGAACTCAGGTTTTTTGCCTTACCAGACTTCTTCTAATAGCTTCTGATATTTCTCATCATTCTGTGCAGCCATTCTTGTGACACCCCTTACCCGACTACAGTGTAGCCGAGCAAGTTATGCCACTCAGTGTGCCGGAGCACTCTATTTTATCTTAATTCATTTTTATCATAGTTTTGAAAATAACTTGTGAAATATAATTTATTTAAGCCATTTATCGAAATTATAATTTATTTGAGGTTTCGAGAATTTTATAGAAAATCCGGCAGAATACCGGCTAAAAATGGAGAAAACAGTTCTTCGGAACCTGTGAAAAACACTTCCTATGATCATATTCAATCAATCCCAACTCCAATTATCAACAAAGTCTCAGAATAATTTCAGCAATTTCATTTATTTCTCAATCATTCATCTCATGGTACTCATATACAATTCACATTTTGTATCACATCAAGTTACAGCAATTTCTTAACGATTCCTCTATTTGTCTTTTCACATCATCATTAGACTCAAATCATAATAAATTCTCACATGTGATTTATAATCACAAATTACAAGTACTTACATTAATACAAAATTATATTACATTTGTTTCAAATACACATGATAAAATAAGAGTTTAATTACCAAATTTACAAAAATCTCAAAATACAAAATGGGACCTAGTGTCCTACCAATGCACTGTGGAAGTTGAGGTGACATGGATACTATGCAGAACTGTGAATGGCCTTACCCAATCTGTGGTCTACCGGGCACTCTGTCCAAATCTTCAGTACCTACGCGTTGCAAAAGCGACGCGCTAAGCATAAAGCTTAGTGGTGCAAATAATAAAATAGAAAGAAATAATATGCAAATAAAAATCATAATTTCTTAGCCATTGTGTTCATAAGAACTGAATAATTAGTAACTTATTGTTTAGTCGAGGGCTAATCATGTTTTATGATATTAACTTCTTCATGCATTTCGTTAATTATTTTCTTCATGATCTTGAGCTTCTTTGTATTTTTGTAATCATTCCTGATTCTTAATTTTCGTATTTTCTTTAATAATCAGTTCAATCACAGTTATACTTTTCCATGCCCAAGTAACCTATCTTTGGACGATCGGATGGATAATGGGTCGTTGGCACTTTGGACACCATGATGCCTCGGGCGTCATACCATGGGACGAGCGTCAACCACGTATAACGATCGGTATGGCTAAAAAGCCATGATATCACATAATCGGCATAAAAGCCATGAATACGGGCATAAAAGCCATGAATACGGGCATAAAGCCATGAATACAGGCATAAAGCCTTTCCTTTCGCAGTACTGCTAAAACAATACCCTATTGGCATGCCAAACTATCCAAACCAATCACATTAGGCCTACTAGGGCATTTTGCATTTTAAAGTTTCACAATTTTTGAATTTCAAGTTTTCATGTCACTATTCATTTCATTAGTCAACTAAAATGTTGACTTTTGCATAAACAATAGGTACATTGGTTTTAGTACTCCCAACATACCACATGTTGTATTCAAAACTTGTTGGTTTTGGTCACTTTCTCAAAGTTTAGGTCATTTTGGCAAAATTGCCAATTTTTGGTTTTGGTGTCACTATTTACCTCATTGGTCAACAAAAAATGTTGAATTTTGGATAGAAAATAGGTGTATTGGTCTTAACACCTTAAACATACCACATTTTGTATTTCAAACTTGTTGGTATTGGTTGCCAATACCATTTTTAAGCTTAATGCTAATTGAGCAAACTTTTCGGTTTTCATGCTCCATTTTTACTGTTCCATTTGTTATTTTTACAGTGGGAATTTGAGGAAATGGTAAACATGAAAGTTGTTCCTTATTTTGTCTAGTTGAATTTCCTTTTTTGAATCACTCCATTTGGAGTTTTGTAGCTCAAGTTATGGCCAAAATAAGTTTACTGTTCACGTCTTATGTTCATCTTTGAGATTTTGGGTCTGGCAGATTTTTTGTCCAACTTTGGTCAATAATTTGATCAAGTTAAGTTCATAATTTGGTCTAACTTTCTTCATATGAAATGTTCTACTATGCCTTAGGTTTCCATCGGTTCAAGAATCGCCTAAATCCGAGTTTTCTAGAGAGAGTTATAGTCCTCCAAACATTGCTGCTCAAATGAAAATTCTGGAAATCTCAGTACAGTAAACTTCACTTTGCTCAATGATTTGATTAGGTTCTGGTCATAATTTGGGGTAGGTTTCTTCATGAAAGTTGTTTTTCTATGTCTTAACTTGTTGCTGTAAAAATTTCAGGTCAATTGACCATATCTACAGTGAGTTATGGCCAAATACTGTTCATTTGGTCATTTCTACAGGGGCTGTTTGCAGGGTATCCGGATTGGGGCCAAGTTTTGGTCCTCTTGCTTTGGTCTTTTGGGCATGGTTTCTTCAGCAAAAATGTGCCATTATAAGCCTAGTTTCATGTCCAATTGGCCAAACATCAATTGGACCTACACAGCCAAAGTTATGGCAGTGCAAGTGGACTGAATTTTCAGTCCCTCTGCTGCTGTCCTAGGGCAGCCTACAACTTCACTTTGCAATCCTATTTTTCAGTCCATAATATGGTCAACTTACCTAAAATGGTCACTAATTGACCATTAAAATGTGCTCTAATAATTTCATAAGCCAAATCAATTTTTCACTTCTCAAAACCCTAATGTCCAATTCAATTTGCCCATAAACCTCAATTAGCACACTAGTTCAACATCCATGCATATTCATACCTTAAACATCATTTCTATCCACTCTAAATTCATTAAAACAATCAAACTCATCCTTCCTTAGGGCTGCCAAAAATTCAAGGGATGCATACACTTAACTTTTATTCATTTAATTTACAATTTCTCACTTATTTCAAGCTTCTAACATGGAATCAAAGAAGTATATATATAAGTAGGCACTAACCTCACTTTAACCTCTTGTAGGGCAGATTTCTCCAAGTTAAATCTTCATTTTCTTGTACTCTCTTGGCTGCCAAACACTTCCTCTAGGTCCAAGGATTCATTTTAGTGTTGGGGTCTTGAGGAAATATGGTGAGGAAGCATGAGAAATGAAGCTTTTGTTTGAAAATCAATGGAGGGAGAAGAGGGAGAGATTCACGTTTTGGCTGAAGAAGAAGAAGGAAACAGCAGAATTTTGAGTCCATTTGTCTCTTTTAATTGTTTAAAAAAAAGACTTATTGAATGGTGATTGGTGGAGGGTATGTAAATGACATCATGTGATGTCATTATCCCTAATTTCCTTCATTTTCTTTTCTTTTCTTTTCTACCACATTTCAATTTAATTTTTAGCAATATTTCTTCATATTTTATGTCATATTAATTATTTACTTAACTGGACAAGTCGGCCAAAAATCACCTCTGAAGGCGAAATGACCAAAATGCCCTCCGTTTGGCTTAACGGGTCAAAATTGTCTGTACCGATTGAAAAATTTTTCTAAATATTTTCTTGGCATTCTAATGCCATAGGAACCTCAATGACCCTTCTCTGGAGTCCCAAAAATTATTTTATAATTTTTCCCAGTCTAGGGCTCCTCGTTATGAACCGCAACTTACCTCACAGTTACCCATCGCTTGGGCACCTACTTTTTGACTTAATCAGATTTTATTTCTAAAATTATTAATAAAATTTTCTCATTAATAAATGAGTAAATTATGCTACCTCACTTTCATATGAATATTTTTCCGACGTTCTAGTCCCGACCGACACCGGCCACCGAATAAGAGATCGCATTTGAATTGCTACTGGGAGGATGTTACAATTCTGATATGATCAATCAACACTAGCTGTACATGCCATGCAATTACTGTCTGCCCCTCATCATTAATCTCTAAGATGGCATGCAATGCTCTTAACCTATGTACCATAGACAAAGGAGAAACTCTCAGACTTGCCATAGTCTTGCGACTTAAGGCATCAGCCACCACATTAGCTTTCCCTAGCTAATAGTCTATCAGATAATCATAGTCTTTTATAAACTCTAACAATCTTCTCTGTCTCAAATTCAACTCCTTCTGAGTACCCAAATACTTCAAACTCTTATGATTTGTGTAGATGTAGCACTTCTTCCCATATAAATAGTGTCTCCAGATCTTAAGAGCAAATACAATAGTTGCAAGCTCTGAGTCATGTGTTGGATAATTCCTCTCATGTGGTTTCAGCTGGCGTGATGCATATGCAATGACATTTCAATCTTGCATCAATACATAGCCTAACCCATTGTGAGAAGCATCACTGTAAAATGTGTATTCTTTACCCAATGTAGGTAAAGTAAGGACTGGAGCTTCAGTCAAACATCTCTTCAACTCATCAAAGCTCTGCTAGCATTTGTCTGTCCATTAAAATTTCACATCTTTCTGAAGCAACTTGGTCAGTGGAGAAGCTAACATAGAGAAACCCTTCACAAATTGACAGTTGTATCCAGCTAAACCCAGAAAACTATGAATTTCTGTGACATTCCTGGGTGGCTTCCAATTAAGGACAACTTCTATCTTGCTGGGATCTACCTTGATGCCCTCAGCTGATATTATATGCCCCAAGAAAGATATTTCATTCATCCAAAATTCTGTGACACCCCATACCCATGTACAGTATACCCGAGTAAGCAATGTCACATGGTGTATCGGCACACTCTAATATACCTTAATTAATTTTTATCATGCTTTTGAATATAACTTGTGAAATATAATATATTTGAGCCATTGATCGAAATTATAAATTATTTGAGGTTCCAAAAATTTTAAAGAAAATCCGGCAGAGTACCGGCTAAAAATGGAGAAAACAGTTCTTCGGAACCTGTTAAAAACACTTCCAATATTCATATTTCATCACTTTCAAACTCCAATATCAAAATCTCAACATTTTTCAATCATTCATCTCATGTAATAATCAAGTATAAATCACAAATAAACATTCTCTTTTCCATTCATAAACACAATTCTCATTATTTACATGATCATCAAAATACATTTCATAAGTTCAACTACATATGAGAAAATGAAAATTTAATTACAAAAGACCAAAAAGACACCTAGTGTCCTACCAATGCACTGTAGAAGTTGAGGTGACCCGGACACTGTGCAGAGCTGCAGAATGGACTCACCCAGTCTGCGATCTACTGGGCTCACGATCTGTATCTCCAGAACCTACGCGTGGCAAAAGCAACGCGCTAAGCAATATTGCTTAGTGGTGCAATAATAAAATAAAAGAAATAACAAGAAAACAAATATGTAGTGAATGTATATGTTTTATTCGTTTTGAATTTGTACATCATTACTTTGTCCTCTATCATTCATTTGGTTGCCCAAGTAACCTATACTGGACGACTGGACTGGATAAACGGGTAAACTGGCACTGGGTATCAAGTACCTCGGGCCGTCACACCATCGGTCAAAAATGTATCTCCGGCAGCAAATGTAATAGCTAACAAGTCAGAATAATATTAGGCACAAGGCCACATCTCAATACAAGGTCAGAATGGCTAAAAGCCATGAAATCACAGAATGGCATATTGCCATGTGCAGTACTGCTAACTGAACCCTATTGGCATGCCAAACTATCCAAACCAATCTTGTTAGGTATACCAGGGCATTTGAAACTTTTAAATTCTTCACTTTGTGAATTTCAAGTTTTGGCGTCACTATTCACCTCATTAGTCAACAAAAATGTTGACTTTTAGGTAGAAATTAGGTACATTGGTTTTGGCACCCCCAACATACCACATTTTGCATTTAAAACTTGTTGGAATTGGTCACCATTACCATTTCTAACTTAAAACCAAGAGGGTAGAAATTTCAGTTTTTGAAGCCTAAGTTTACTGTTCCATTAAACACTGTTGCAGTGGGAATTTGAAGAAATGGAAAACATGAAATTTGTTCCTTATTTTGTCTAGTTGAATTTCCTTTTTTGAATCACTCCATTTGGAGTTTTGTAGCTCCAGATATGGTCCAAAAACCACAGATGGCCGGATTGCCAAAACTGCAGAATTACCAAATCTACAGTACCATAAACAGTGACTGTGACTACCATTTGGGTTAGGTTCTGGTCATAATTTGGAGTATGTTTCTTCATGAAAGTTGTTTTTCTATGTCTTAACTTGTTTCTGTAAAAATTTCAGGTCAATTGACCATATCTACAGTGAGTTATAGCCAAATGAACAGTTACTGTTCATTTGGTCATTTCTGCAGGTGCTGTTGCAGGGTATCCGGATTGGGGCCAACTTTTGGTCCTCTTGCTTTGGTCTTTTGGGCATGGTTTCTTCAGCAAAAATGTGCCATTATAAGCCTAGTTTCATGTCCAATTGGCCAAACACCAATTGGACCTACACAGCCAAAGTTATGGCTGTCTAAGTGGGCTGGAATCACAGCCACCTTTGCTGTTGTCCTTAGGCAGCATACTCATTCACTTTGCCATGCTATATTTCAGCCCAAATTATGGTCAACTTACCTAAAATGGTCACTAATTGACCATTAAAATGTTCTCTAACAATTTCCCAAGACAAGCCACATTTTCACTTCTCAAAACCCTAATTTCCATATGAGTTTTCACAACATGCTTTAATTAACTATCTCATTCCCTAACCACATGCATACATGGTTTAAACATAATCTCTAATCCACTTTAAATCCATCAAAACACTCCATTATTGTTCCTTCAATAGGGCTGCCGAAATCCATGGTATGTCTACACATAATTTTTGTTCATTTAAGTTACAAATCCTTACTCAATTCAAGTCACTATCATGGAATATAAGAGTTTTAAGTAAATAGGTGCACTAACCTCTTGTAGGCAGATTTTTCCCAAGTTAAATCTTAACTTTCTTTCCTTTTATAGGCTGCCAAACACTCTCCCAAGATGAGTGGACAAATTTTAATGAAAGGGGTTTAGGGTTTATGGTGAAAAGAAGAGAGAAATTGAGCTTTGATTGAAGTTGTCAATGGAGGTTGGGCTATGGGCAAGGGTTTCGGCTGCATGAGGAAGAGGATGGCTGCTGTTTGCTTTTGATTATTTTGGTCTTCATTTTGTCTCTTTTATTAGTTAATGAATTGGTTGTTTGAATGCAATTGGTTATAGCTTTTAATGACATCATCATGATGTCATAAATAAGCCTTTTTCCTCATTTTCTTTTCTTTTCTTCACTACTCATTTTCAATTTAATTTCTAGTAATGTTTATTCATATTTTATGTCATATTAATTATTTACTCAACTGGACAAGTCGGCCAAAAATCACTTATGAAGGCGAAATGACCAAAATGCCCTCCGTTTGGCTTAACGGGTCAAAATTGTCTGTACCGATTGAAAAATTTTTCTAAGTATTTTCTTGGCATTCTAATGCCATGGGAACCTCAATAACCCTTCTCTAGAGTCCCAAAAATTATTTTATAATTTTTCCCCCGGGTCTAGGGCTCCTAGTTGCGAAAGCCGCAACTTCCCTCTGGGTTACCCATCGCTAGGGCACCGGCTCATTTAATTTGGTTGTATTTTAATTCTAAAATTTTTACTAAATTTTTCTTATCAATATTTGAGTTGATTATGGTTCTTCACTTTAGTTTAAATATTTTTTCGGACATTCTAGCTGTCTGGACCGACACTGGTCACCGGAACAGTAGGATGTACAGAGTAGTTACCGGGAGGGTGTTACAAATTCACACTTCGATAATTTTGCATATAGTTGTTTTTCGCTCAAAGTCTGCAATACAATCCGCAGATGTCTATCATGCTCCTCTGCACTCCTTGAATAAACCAATGTATCATCTATGAATACCATCACAAACTAATCGAGGTATGGTCTGAAGATAGTGTTCATCATATCCATAAAAGCAGCTAGAGCATTAGTTAACCCAAATGGCATGACCAAGAACTCATAATGGCCATATCAAGTTCTAAAGGCAGTTTTAGGGATACTCTGCTCTTGCACTTTCAGCTGATAATAACCCGATCTTAGGTCAATCTTGGAGAACACAGCTACACCCCTCAACTGATCAAACAAGTCATTAATGCGGGGCAATGGATATCTGTTCTTTATTGTCACCTTATTCAACTGCCGATAGTCAATACATAAACGAAGAGTGCCATCTTTCTTTTTAACAAACAACACTGGAGCTCCCCAAGGTGACACACTAGGGTGAATAAAGCCCTTGTCAAGCAGCTTTTGTAACTGCACTTTCAATTCTTTCAATTCTGCTGGTGCCATTCTGTATAGTGTTATGGAGATTGGGTCCACACTAGGCATGACATCAATCTCAAACTGCACCTCTCTTTCCAAAGGTAATCCTGGCAACTCATCAGAAAACACATCCGAAAAGTCACATACTGTAGGGATGTCTCTCAATACTGGACTCCCCACTTGGGTGTCTATCACATGTGCCAAGTATGCTTCACACCCTTTTCTGATCATCTTCTTGGCTAGTGCAGCCAAAATGATGTTTGATGGCAATAGCTGCCTCTCTCTGTGTATTACCACATCATTGTACAAAGGGAGACCAAAAGTGACTGTCTTCAGTCTATAGTCAATCATTTCATGATGCCTGGCTAACCAATCCATGCCCAAGATGATATCATAATCTCTGAAGGGCATTTCAATCAAATCTGATAGAAAAACATGTCCTTGAATCACTAAAGGACAATCTCTATACATTCTATTGACTCTGACATCTTGTCCTAATGGACTTGTTACTAGCACTTCAAAATCCATTTTGGCACACAGAACTGCAAGGGAACTAACGATGCTAGCATTAACATAGGAATGAGTAGAACTTGGATCAAACAACACAAATACATCTTAATCAGAGATAGAGAATGTACCGGCCACAATGTCAGAAGTTTCAACTTCTTCCTACTGTCTCATAGTGTAGACTTTGGCTGGAGCACTACTTTGTTCTGACTGGTTTGCAGTACTTTGATTGCCTGAAGTACTGCCTCTACCTCTGCCTCTTCCTCTGTTAACTAGTTGTGAACCTCTAGTAGCAGAACTCTGAATGGATCCTTCTGCAGTGATAGGAGCTGGCCCAAATCTACGGGCACTGGTGCAGTCCTTGGCCAGATGGCCTATTCCCTCGCAGTTAAAACAAGCTCCTGTAGCACAATAACAAACACCACTATGGGTTTTTCCACATGTCTCACAAGGGCAGGGAGGGTGAGAACTCCTAGACGTCTGCTGAACAGACCAAGGGGGTCTCTGCCCAGAAAATCTACCTCTACCAGACCTTCCACCCCTGCCTGATCCCTTAAATTTCTTTCTTTTTCCAGTATTACCACTGGAACTTTGCTCAACTGATTTTTCACCTTTATCTTTCTCTGATTTTTTAGTCTTCTCTATTTTCTCTTTCATTGGTGTCACTTCTAACTCAATTCTCTCTACTTCAAGTGCTTGGGATATAAGTTCAGAGAAGTTAATATATTTAAATTCGACCACTTGTAATCTTAGACTAGGCTTCAGTTCGGTTTCAAACCTTTTACACCTTTCTCTGCTAGTAGATAGGAGATTCCCTGCATAATGGCTTAAGCGGGAGAACTCCCTTTCATACTCTACCACAAACTGGTTCTCTTGCTTCAGACATAAAACTTCTTGCAATTTCTGGTCCACATATGCATCTGGGACATATTTCTGTCTGAATTCTCTGATGAAGTCATCCCAGGTTAATACTGGTGGTTCTGCCAAGCTATGGGGGATGGTATTCCACCAATCATATGCATCCCCTTAAAGTAATGACACAAAATATTCAAATTTTAGTTCATCTAGGCAGTGCAGTTTCATAAACACTCAGTTCATTCTCTCTAGCCACTGCTTTGCCTCTTGAGGGTTCATTGTACCCTTAAATTCTATAGCCCCATATTTCAATAGCTTGTCATATTGCCTGGCTGGAGCCTGAGGTTGCACCATCGGTGTCTGGAGTGGAGCTTGAGTAGGCATACCCCCAACCATCTGTTGAAACAATGCAGCCATTTGCTGGGCGAATTGTGCCAGAAACTGTGGCATTTGTGGGGCTGGTGCTACTAAACCACTAACATTTTGAAGAGTTGGGGCTACCTCTTGTGCCTCAGTCTCTACAAGTTGCTCAACTGAGCGGTCCCCTTCTTCCATTTCAAATTGGGGTTAGGATATCTCCTGGACAAATAACACAAGGAGATTTCTCTACGTTAGTTCATATTTATAATGTAATGCACTGTATGTAACAAATAAGGACATTGAGCAGTTGTACTTATCAAAGAAATAGACAAATTCACAAGTTAAAACATACTTTAAAAATTTGTTTTGATACCACTAAAACATGTCACACCCTACCCCTCTGTAAGGCATAGCATGATCGCGTAGTATACCTAATGAATTACCAACTTCGTCTACTGGTAACCCATTAAATACACTACAAGGGATTTTAAAACTTTTCTTACTTCTTTTTACAATGGTGAGCACTATTTATAAGTGTTAAAAACTTTTTTGAACTGAAGTGAAACAGCTAACACATTTGAATTATTAGTAATTTCTGTAAAAATTTTGGCGGAGTGCCATCTGTATTTTGAATAAAACAGTTCTTCAAAAACCTGTAAAAAGCACTTTAAATATATTTCTCAATCTCAACTCCAATATTTGATCAACTCAATATGTTTCTCATCTCAAATCCACATAAATTTTTCAGTATTTTCAAAGCTGAGATAAAAGAAATATAGTACAAGTTTTACAAGCCAAAATAACTCACAATTTATTTTATAACTTCAATGTACAATTTTATTTTACAACTGCTCAAAACTAAGAACATTATATACATACAGTAAACATACATTACAGTATAAAATGCAAAATATGGTATATCAATATAACCGATGATCTCTCAGTGTAGTACTAGCAGCCTAGTCTGCTGCCCTGTCCGTCTGTCTACCTGCGACAGCAATGAAAAGGTATCGCTGAGTGGTGAACTCAGTGGTGCACAACTATAATTTAAAACATAGTACAATATACATTGACAAAATTTACAGCAAATAATTTGGAAATCTGAATACTCATTAAATTCCAAAACTTAAAATATTCATTGCTAATAATGTAAATCATTTGTATGAAATGACTTTGATCACAAAATTCAATTTATCAAATCATGAATAACCATTTAAGGTAGTTCCAACAAAATCAATTATACATAAATCATAACTGAAATGATAATTCTTTACTATTCAAAAACATTCTGTGTCTCAAAAACCATGTTGTATCACAAAAACCACGCTGTATCTCAAAAACCATGTCAGATCTCAAAAATCATGTCAGATCTCAAAATCATTCTTTATCTCAAAATCATGTCAGATCTCAAAACCATGTCAGATCTCAAAAATCATGTCAGATCTCAAAAATCATTCTTTATCTCAAAAATCATGCTGTATCTCAAAAATCATGCTGTATTTCAAAAATCATTCTTTATCTCACTAACTATGCAAGACTAATCCGAAAAGGGCCATATTCGAAGTGATTCTAACTCCCTATGGTCGAGGAGGTCGAATCAGATTCTAACTCTCTATGGTCGGGGAGGTCGAATCATCATACACAGTACACATCACAATAATGAATTTTTTGCAAGGGCCATAACGATAAAAAACTTAGATCTAACCTCAAATCAGAGGAAAATCTAAGCCTGTGCACGTACCATGGTAATCAAAACACAACTAACTCCATTGTCTTCTCAACAAATGAGAGAGATGGGTAATAACTTAGTCAAGCATCTATAGTGAGATATAAAACAATATCACAATCCTTTTAGTGAGCATAAATCACAATATAATTCGATTCAAATTCAATTCCAATATCTAATAATTTTTATGCTCATCACAATTCAAATCATAAATTTGCATTTTTCCATGAAAATTACCATCACAATTCAAAACATGTTCTATCACAATTTTTCAAAACATAATTTATTCAATCCATAACAATGTTTAATACTTGTGGAAATACCATTTCACAAAGCTAAAGTCATATATACTATAACAATTTCAATAATCATTGAATTAAATCCAATGCTTGTTAAACATAATACATACGAAAAATATGCCATTTAACCATATGAAATATTCAAAACAAAATCAGTTAAAAACTAGTTGTGCACAAACCTTTGATAACTGTCTCCTGGCCTTGACTCAGTGTTTCCTTTCCTTTCCCTAAGTCTTTGCTAACTGAGAAACACAATTTGAAGTGTTTCAGTACTCATTTGAACTATCTCTAACGATATTGCTTCATAATTAATTCACTGAATTCTATTACTTGCTTAGTCAACCTAATATGTCGACCCTCGATGCATTCTAGGTAAATTAGGTTTTAATGTTACTAATATGTCACATCCAATAGTCTTTTAGGGTTGGTACATGTTACCCAATTCATTTCCATGTATATTGCGTTTTCTTGCAATTTGCTGGATTCCGGGATACTAGTTTGACCTAGCCGGACGACCTAGTTCCCTCGGTTTTCGGTCAAAACTACAAACTTGTAGATCTATGTCTTATTGCAAGCGGGGCAAAATTTCATATCATTCTGAGTTATGCAGACCAAGTTATGGTCTTTTTACTATTGCTAGTCAAAATGCATCACAATTGGTCACTTTAGGTCATTTTAGGTCATTTTAGGTTCGGCCAGTTTTTGGACCCGAATTTGTGCAAGCTGTTTGACTTGCTTATGGTCATTTTTGGGCTTTTCTGTCTTCATAAGACTTGTAGATATAGGTCTTAACTATTCATGGTCAAAATTTCAGGTCAATTGGACCTGTTTTGAGTGAGTTATGGCCAAAATACTAACTGCTGCCCAAAGGGTCAATTTTCAGGCCTTAAATGCACTAATCCGGATTTGGTCACTTTTCAAGTTACCTTACAAGCAGAATTTCGGTAAGCTTCCTTCATTAAAGTTGGCACATTTTGTGCCTAGTTTCACCTCCAATTGGTCTCATACCAATTCGAGCTACACACTTAAGGTTCTGGGCCAAAACACACACTGCCCTATTGCACATTATCCGTCACTCATCAAAGGATGCATTTAACACTTATCAATTTACACATTCATGCAATTTCTGTTTTGTACCATAACCTAAACACAATTCACAACATATTGTTGGTCATTTTGGCAGCTTACTATCACACTTAATATGCACCATATAGTACAGAATTTTTCAATCTCAAATTACAACAATTCAATCACCTAACCTAGCTCATTTACATGTCCAACCTCACACCATCATACATATACACAAGCTGCCATAACAACTATCATAATTCAATATTAATATTCCATAAACCAAATATGAAATAACATCTTTATGGTTCACAAAACCAAGCTGTCGATTCATACATTACAGTCCATTAATTTTTAAGCTTCCAAATTCAAATACACATTCACATATACTAAGTATACATCACCCAAATTAATTCCTATACACATAAACATTTAATCAACCCTTTAATCTATCATTTACAAGCAAGAATAAACTGTCCTCAAGGAGTTTCTATGGCTGCCAAAAATACACATCTCCCTTAGAACATCAAACTCCAAAATTCTTTCCACAATTCAAGTACCCATAACCTCCTCACAAACTTTAATGAAACAATAACCAAAAACACATACTTACCACTTTGGAAACTCTTCAAAACTTCACCAAAACTTGATCTTCTTGCTTCCTACATGCTGCCCATGATGTGTAGAACAAGTTTAATGAAGATACTTGCATGGAATCATGGCTTGATCATGGACCATTGGAGCTCTTGCATGGACGACAATGGAGGAATTTGAAGAATTTGGAATTCGGCCATGGATGGGTGATTTGAAGGAAATGGAGTTGTGAGTTGATAAAATCTGTTCCCAAGCCCTTTTATACCCCCACTTTCAATTAGTTTAATAGTTAAAATATTCAAATTTTCATAATTACAATTATTCCTCCCACATTTCCTTAATTACATTTTATATTTAATTTCTTATTTCCATGAAATTTCAATATTTAGTACTAGTAATTTTTAATGGATATTTAGGTCAAAAGCCAACTCTAGATGTCAAATGACCAAAATGCCCCTCTTCGGGTCAAATTCAGACTTTTTCGGTGCTACCGATTTACTCTTTGTACCGCCGATTTCTTTAATTTTTTGTTTCCCATTTATACTGACTTACTAATTTTTTTCTTAGACATTTCCCAAGTGTAATATCATTTATTTTCATTGGAAATTTGGGTCAAAAGACAACTCGGGTTGTCAAATGACCACAATGCCCCTGTTCGGGTTACATTCCCGACTTTTCGGTAATACCAAGTTTTGTCCGTTTTTTCGATTTCTCACTTTTCTTTGTACTAATTAATTAATTTTTCTTTGATATTTCTAATAGTATTTATACTTCAATAGGTGTTTATTTAAGCCCTAAAAAATATTTTTCAAGGTTCCCCACGATCCAGGGGTAGTTAACGGTCCACGCCGTGACTTTCCGGTGCGGTTACCCATCGCTAGGGTTCTCGGCTCGTTTAACTTGGTTACATTTCATTGCTATTATTTTTCCTTTGTTTTTCCTGTATTTTCTTTTCTTGTATTTCATTATTTTATGTCTCCTCACTCATATCGAAGTGTAGTTCTAGGCATTCTAGCTGTCCGGACAACATTGGTCACTAGAACAGTAGAACGCACTATCGAACATAAAGGTGTTACAATTCTCCCCCCCTTAAAATAAATTTCATCCGCGAAATTTTACCCAATAGTCATCTTACAATAGTCATATATTTATTTTCTCCTTTCTATATAATCGTATAATCTTCTTTCCTTTGAATTTGTATAAGACTTTTAACAATCTAATACAACGTTTAATTTGTTTGTATAACGCCAATCTCCTCTTACTATTGTGCTGTCTAATATTTTGGTTCATGTTCCTTCTTGAATGACCCTTAAGGTCATGTTAGAATCATTTATCTAGTCATTGGTCCTCTGACCATTCTAGTCCATGGTCTTCCTCGCATTCGTAACATTTCTTTGTAATGTCTAAACCAACTGTTCGAATTTTTACTTCTATAACTCTTTTTATCTGTCAATATTCTATAACTTACTTCCTTTTGTACTGAACTATAACCTTTCGATATTCTAACTTTTGAGTTTTAAATCCCTAAGTAGGATTTTCAAACTTATTTCTAACAATTAAATTCTGTCCTGGCATAACTATATCAAAACAGATGCCGTTGGCAACTATTTTTATCTTGGTGTACTATCGAGTAGTATGTAGCTCTACACAATAATCTCAAGTTAGTAGTGTAATCTGCAGCTTACAGTATAAACATAAAAAACATTGCATAGTTACTACGATACATCCCAATAGATCAAATTTTCTGATATTTTATCCTTTTCGAATTTACTAATATTCGAATCTTATTCTGATTACAATATCCATTAACAATTACTAACAGTAACATCCTTGATCTCATCTAGAGCAATTCTATTACTGTAACTTACTTTTACGTCCTCTTGTCTTACATTAAGTAGGCTCGCCAATTAGCTTTATAATTTATGGTGTGTTAGAAAATACTTTTCACCGATAAACTCTTTCAAAACCTATTTCACTTATTATCACAATCCTTATCTTAAAGGACTAATCACTAACGCATCAAAATTTATTCCCCTGTAAAGGAATAACAACATAACATATAGTTCTAACACTAACATAAAAGTATGCAGACCCCAAGTCAAACAATACATAAATGAAGAGTGCCATCCTTCTTCTTAAAGAACAATACTGGTGCTCCCCATGGTGACACACTAGGGCGGATGAAGCCCTTTTCAAGTAGTTCTTGCAACTGTACCTTCAACTCCTTTAACTCTGCTAGTGCCATTCTATATGGTGTTATGGAGATTGGATCCACACCAGGCATAACATTAATTTCAAACTGCACCTCTCTTTCCAGAGGTAATCCTGGCAATTCATCAGGAAACACATCTGGAAAGTCATATACTGTAGGGATGTCCCTCAATGCTGGACTCCCCACTTGGGTGTCTACCACATGTGCCAAGTATGCTTCACACCCCTTTCTAATTATTTTTCTGGCTAGTGCAGCCGAAATGACGTTTGATGGCAATAGCTACCTCTCCCTGTATATTACCATATCACTATACTGAGGGAGACCAAAAGTGACTGTCTTTAGCTTACAGTCAATCATGGCATGATGCCTGGCTAACCAATCCATGCCCAAAATGATAACATAATCTCTGAAGGGCATTTTAACGAAATCAGACAGAAAAGTGTGTCCTTGGATCACCAAAGGACAATCCCTATACATTCTATTAACCCTGACCTCCTATCCTAACGGACTTGTTACTAGCACCTCAAAGTCCATTTTTGTACATGGAACAGCAATGCAATCAATGATGCTAGCACTCACATAAGAATGGGTAGAACCCGGATCAAATAACACAAACACATCTTGATTAAAAGTTGAGAAGATACCAGCCACAACATCAGATGTCTCAGCCTCTTCTCTCTGTCTCATTGCATAGATTCTGACTGGAGCACTGTCTTGCTCTGACTGTTTCACTGTGCCTTGGCTACCTGCTGGGCTACCTCTACCTCTGCCTCAACCTTTGCTGGGTGGTTGTGAACTTTTGGTGACAGGGCTCTGAACTGACCCTTCTGCAGTAGTAGGAGGTGGTCCAACTCTGCGAGTACTGGTGCAGTCCTTGGCAAAGTGTCCTATGACTCCACAGGTATAACAGGCTCCTATGGCCTTGTAGCATACCCCACCATGATTTCTACCACAAGTTTCACATTGGCGGGGAGGGTAGGAACTTCTAGTTGTTCGACGACTGGACCTTGGTGGTCTCTGCCTTGATGATCCACCTCTGTTATATCCCTAAGCTTGGGGCTCCTCAAATTCTTTTCTCTTTATCAAATTACTTCTTAAGCTCTGACCCATAGGTTTCTCCCTCTTCTCTATTTCATGTTGCCCTTGTGGGGGTTGGGTCTGTACTTGGGCTTGGGCTGACAGATTATCAGCCATTTGTTGAAAGAAAGTGGCCATTTGCTGGGCCATTTGTGCAGTAATTTGCACCGGTAAAACTGGTACAGTCGGGCCTTCGACACTTTGTGGAGCTGGGGCCTCAACTTTTACCTCAGCCTCTATCGATTGATCGACTGAACGATCATCCTCTTCCATAGTCAATTCGAGGATCTTAGACCTTCTAAACAAATAACACAAAGAGATTTCCTCCCGTTAGTGCATATTTATAATGTAATGTACTGTATGTATCAAACAATGACATTGAGCAGTTGTACTATAAAGAAAGAATATTCAAATTACAGGTGAAAACAGAATTTAAAAACTTTGCTCTGATACCACTAAAACATGTCACACCCTACCCCTCTGCAAGGCATAACATGATCCCGTAGTATACCTAATGAATTACCAACTTCGTCTAGTGGTAACCCATTAAATACACTATAAGGGATTTTAAAACTTTTCTTACTTCTTTTTACAGTGGTGAGCACTACTTACAGGTGTTAAAAACTTTTTTGAACTGAAGTAAAACAGCTAACACATTTGAATTATTAGTAATTTCTGTATTTTGAATAAAACAGTTCTTTAAAAACCTGTAAAAAGCACTTCAAATATATTTCTCAATCTCAACTCCAATTATTGATCAACTCAATATGTTTCTCATCTCAAATCCACAGAAATTTTTCAGTATTTTCAAAGCTGAGATAAAAGAAATATAGTACAAGTTTTACAAGCCAAAATAACTCACAATTTATTTTATAACTTCAATGTATAATTTTAATTTACAACTGCTCAAAACCAAGAACATTATATACATACAGTGAACATACATTACAGTATAAAATGCAAAATATGGTATACTCAATATACCCGACGATCTCTCAGTGTAGTACTAGCAGCCTAGTTTGCTGCCCTGTCCGTCTATCTACCTGCGATAGCAATGAAAAGGTATCGCTGAGTGGTGAACTCAGTGGTGCACAACTATAATTTAAAACATATTACAATATACATTGACAAAATTTACAGCAAATAATTTGGAAATCTGAATACTCATCAAATTCCAAAACTCAAAATATTCATTGCCAATAATGTAAATCATTTGTATGAAATGACTTTGATCACGAAATTCAATTTATCAAATCATGACTAACCATTTAAGGTAGTTCCAACAAAATCAATTATACATAAATCATAACTGAAATCACAATTCTTTACTATTCAAAAACATTCTGTGTCTCAAAAACCATGTTGTATCTCAAAAACTACGTCAGATCTAAAAACCATGTCAGATCTCAAATATCATGTCAGATCTCAAAAATCATTCTTTATCTCAAAAATCATGTCAGATCTCAAAAATCATGTCAGATCTCAAAAATCATTCTCTATCTCAAAAATCATGTCAGATCTCAAAAATCATGTCAGATCTCAAAATCATGTCAGATCTCAAAAATCATTCTTTATCTGACTAACTATGCAAGACTAATCCAAAAGGGCCATATTCGAAGTGATTCTAACTCCCTATGGTCGGGGAGGTCGAATCAGATTCTAACTCCCTATGGTCGGGGAGGTCGAATCATCGTGCACAGTACACATCACAATAATGAATCTTCCGCAAGGGCCATAACGGTAAAAAACTTAGATCTAACCTCAAATCAGAGGAAAATCTAAGCCTGTGCACGTACCATGGTAATCAAAACACAACTAACTCCATTGTCTTCTCAACAAATGAGAGAGACGGGTAATAACCTAGTCAAGCATCTATAGTGAGACATAAAACAATATCACAATCCTTTTAGTGAGCATAAATCACAATATAATTCGATTCAAATTCAATTCCAATATCTAATAATTTTTATGCTCATCACAATTCAAATTATAAATTTGCATTTTTCCATGAAAATTACCATCACAATTCAAAACATGTTCTATCACAATTTTCCAAAACATAATTTATTCAATCCATAACAATGTTTAATACTTGTGGAAATACCATTACACAAAGCTAAAGTCATACATACTATAACAATTTCAATAATCATTGAATTAAATCCAATGCTTGTTAAACATAATACATATGAAAAATATGTCATTTAATCATATGAAATATTCAAAACAAAATCAGTTAAAAACTAGTTGTGCACAAACCTCTGATAACTGTCTCCTGGCCTAGACTCAGTGTTTCCTTCCCTTTCCCTGAGTCTTTGCTAACTGAGAAATGCAATTTGAAATGTTTCAGTACTCATTTAAACTGTCTCTAACGATAATACTTGATAATTAATTCACTGAATTCTATTACTTGCTTAATCAACCTAATATGTCGACCCTCGATGCATTCTGGGTAAATTAGGTTTTAATGTTACTAATATTTCACATCCAATAGTCTTTTAGGGTTGGTACATGTTACCCAATTCATTTCCATGTATATTGCATTTTCTTGCAATTTGCTGGATTCTGGGATACTAGTTTGACCTAACCGGATGACCTAGTTCCCTCGGTTTTCAGTCAAAACTACAAACTTATAGATCTATGTCTTATTGCACGCGGGGCAAAATTTCATGTCATTCTGAGTTATGTAGACCAAGTTATGATCATTTTACTATTGCTGGTCAAAATGCATCACTATTGGTCACTTTAGGTCATTTTAGGTCATTTTAGGTTCGGCCAGTTTTTGGACCCAAAATTGTGCAAGCTTTTGACTTGCTTATGATCATTTCTGGGCTTTTGTGTCTTCATAAGACTTGTAGATATAGGTCTTAGCTATTCATGGTCAAAATTTCAGGTCAATTGGACCCGTTTTGAGAGAGTTATGGCCAAAATACTAACTGCTACCCAAAGGGTCAATTTTCAGGCCTTAAATGCACTAATCCAGATTTGGTCACTTTTCAAGTTACCTTACAAGCAGAATTTTGGTAAGCTTCCTTCATGAAAGTTGGCACATTTTGTGCCTAGTTTCACCTCCAATTGGTCTCATACTAATTGGAGCTACACACTTAAGGTTCTGGGCCAAAACACATACTGCCCTATTACAGATTGTCCATCACTCATCAAAAGATGCATTTAACACTTACCAATTTACACATTCATGCCATTTCTGTTTTGTACCATAACCTAAACACAATTCACAACATATTGTTGGTCATTTTGGCAGCTTACAATCACACTCAATATACACCATATAGTATAGAATTTTTCAAGCTCAAATTACAACAATTCAATCACCTAACCTAGCTCATTTACATGTCCAACCTCACACCATCATACATATATACAAGCTGCCATAACAACTATCATAATTCAACATTAATATTCCATAAACCAAACATGAAATAACATCTTTATGGTTCACTAAACCAAGTGGCCGATTCATGCATTACAGTCCATTAATTTCCAAGCTTCCAAATTCAAATACACATTCACATATACTAAGTATACATCACCCAAATTAATTCCTATACACGTAAACATTTAATCAATCCTTTAATATACCATTTACAAGCAAGAATAAACTGTCCTCAAGGAGTTTCCATAGCTGCCAAAAATACACATCTCCCTTAGAACATCAAACTCCAAAATTCTTTCCACAATTCAAGTACCCATAACCTCCTCACAAACTTTAATGAAGCAATAATCAAAAACACATACTTACAACTTTGGAAACTCTTCAAAACTTCACCAAAACTTGATCTTCTTGCTTCCTACATGCTGCCCATGATGTGTAGAACAAGTTTAATGAAGATACTTGCATGGAATCATGGCTTGATCATGGACCATTGGAGCTCTTGCATGGACGGTAATGGAGGAATTTGGAGACTTTGGAATTCGGACATGGATGGGTGATTTGAAGGAAATGGAGTTGTGAGTGGATAAAATCTGTTCCCAAGCCCTTTTATACCCCAACTTTCAATTAGTTTAATAGTTAAAATATTCAAATTTTCATAATTACAATTATTCCTCCCACATTTCCTTAATTACATTTTATAGTTAATTTCTTATTTCCATGAAATTTCAATATTTAGTACTAATAATTTTTAATGGATATTTAGGTTAAAAGCCAACTCTAGATGTCAAATGACCAAAATGCCCCTCTTCGGATCAAATTCAGACTTTTTCGATGCTACCGATTTACTCCTTGTACCGCCGATTTCTTTAATTTTTTGTTTCTCGTTTATACTGACTTACTAATTTTTCTCTTAGACATTTCCCAAGTGTAATATCATTTATTTTCAATGGACATTTTGGTCAAAAGACAACTCGGGGTGTCAAATGACCACAATGCCCCTGTTCGGGTTGCATTCCCGACTTTTCGGTAATACCAAGTTTTGTCCGTTTTTTCGATTTCTCACTTTTCTTTGTACTAATTAATTAATTTTTCTTTGATATTTCTAATGGTATTTATACTTCAATAGGTATCTATTTAAGTCCTTAAAAATATTTTTCAGGGTTCCCTACGATCCAGGGGTAGTCAATGGTCCACGCCGTGACTTCCAGGTGCGGTCACCCATCGCTAGGGTTCTCAGCTTGTTTAACTTGGTTACATTTCATTGTTATTATTTTTCCTTTGTTTTTCCTGTATTTTCTTTTCTTGTATTTCATTATTTTATGTCTCCTCACTCATATCGAAGTGTAGTTCTAGGCATTCTAGCTGTCCGGACAACACTGGTCACTGGAACAGTAGAACGCACTATCGAACATAGGGGTGTTACATAGCTAGCTAATGAGTACTCATCTGATCTTGACCTCAATAGGAAAGCCAGAGAGGGAGGAAAATAATTGTTCTCAACCCCATAAATGGAGGAGAAATAATGTGGTAATTTGGCTAAATGTTCTTGATAAAAGTTGTTCCCTATTATCTTAGCTTTAATTCTCTTTTTGAATCACTCCATTTGGAGTTTTGTAGCCTAAGATATAGCCATTTGAACATGGCTGGCTGGATTGGTCTAACCCAGATTTCTGGGCACCTACTTTGGTTCTGGCAGTTTTGGACCACTAATTTTAGGTGGACAAATGACTAGTTTATGGGCAGAATTTGGGTTGATGTTCTTCATGAAAGTTGTAGTGCTATGTCATACCTTTTCAATGCCACAAAAATCAGATCATTTGGACCTGTATAGCCCAAGTTATGGCTAAATGAACAAACATTATTCATTTGGTCATTTTGGTATAGTGGTAGTGCACTACACTCGGGTTTGACCTAATTGTTCACTATGTTATTGTCATTTTTTGGGCATGATATCTGAATGATAAATGTGTCATTATGTGTCTATTTGCATTTCCAATTGGCCTCACACCAATTGGGTTGGTAAATTGTCAGTTTTGGTCCCTGAAAGGGACCTAGGTCAAGCTACTAGAATAGTGACCCTAACCAATCCGAATTGCAATCTCATTCTACCAATTCAAACACATCACCAATGGTCCCAATTGACCATTTCTCACCTCAATTAAGATCAATTGCATCAATTGACCATTTTTCCAAAATTTTCCCCAATTTTCAAAATTCCAACAACCCTAATTACATAATTTTGAAATCTAATGAAATTAAAGTATACATTCATTGTCTATACCTAATTCACCTCAAATAACCATTCAATTTCACCAAATTCATTCAATTCCAACCCCAACTAATGCTGGCCGAATTCCATATTAATCCCTCATAATAGTTTTCTTTTGTTTTTTTAAGTTGATTTCTAGTTTAATTGAGCTAAAAACACAAGTAATAAACTAAAATTTTCAAATTAAATTGCTTACCTTCACTTTGAACTTCAATTCTTCACTTCACTCCCTTTTTCCTTTTCTTTTCTTCTTCAAATGCCTCCTTAAGTGAAGTTAACAAGTTTTTATGAAGTAATTTAGGGGCAAAGTAGGGTTAAGTGGGTGGAATCAGGCTTGAGTTCAAGCTTTAATGGAGGTGAATCAATGGTGGGGCTAAGGAGAGGTGGCAACCGAATTCATGGAGGAAAGAAGATGAGATTTTTTTGTTTTAATTTTGTGTATTTTATTTATCTTATACTTAAATTGACTTAGTCAAATATGGTGGGAAATTAAATTTTGACTTATGATGTCATAAATGTGAGGTAAGCCTAATGTAATAAAAACTTTTCTTTTCTTTTTCTTTTTCATTTATTTTTTCTTGTTTCTTTAATTTAATTCTCAAATTCAAAATTTTCATTTCTCTGATTTTATTGAACAGTTAGGTCAGGAGTCACCTCTTGGGGTGAATTGACCAATTTGCCCCTCGCCGGTCTAATTCGGTTTGCTAGTTATTCAATATTTCTTATGGATCCCTAATCTAATTATTTGACCTGCTTAACAATTCTTTTTTGTGATTTTCTCTTTTTCACTATGTTCGCAATAGTCCTAAGGACTGTGATGTCACATTTTTCAGTTCAAAATTTGGGTTACGATAGCCTCCGCAGTCACTTCCCTGGGAAGGTTGCCCATCGCTGTGACTCTCGGCTCATTTAGCCTTTCATGTTTTGTTTTTTCTGAAGGAGCAGAAGCATGAAAAACACAAGTTTAGAACATTGAAATTCAAAATTTTTCATCTAGGGTCACATGCATCATGCAAGATTCATTTTTATCTATTTGATTTCAATGATAAACAGCATATTAAAACTCTTTTAATATATTTTTGGATCTACATTTACCATTTAAGATTGTAGAATTAATAAGATTAATTATTAGAACCTTATATTAGATCAAGAACAAGTGCACTAAATTGATAATGTGCAAAGTGAGACCTTAATAATAATTAGAATGACCATAAAATCTTTCAAACAAATGATTAAGTTGGATATGCTATAATTAAAGTAATTATAACATAGGCCCTCCATTGGGGCAATTATTTTAAGAAATTTTAAGTAGTTGCATGAGATGCAATTAATTTAAAAGATTTTCTTAAGAATAATTGTTAAGCATGAGATGTTGTAAATATGTAAATGGTTTGGTGGCCAATATTGGATGTACCTGAGGACATTAAAATTATTTACATAATTACTGGCTCAATGGGATCAACTTAACTAATGCAAGATAAGTCAATAATGGATGTACCTGAGATTTTGAGCATTAGGGGCTAGGTAAAGGATTGAACCTCACATGAGATGTGATGGGCAAGGAGTTGCTCACTTATAGTTTATTGTAATTCCAATAATGGATGTACCTGAGGATGATCAATAGAATTATAAGAATTCAATCACCCACTAGAAATCCATCCAACTAGGATTTCCGTTTCCTACTTTGGAAGTGTAGGATTCGCTAAGTTAGTGGGAGGACCAATTTGATTAAAAGACCATAATCATTTTGGTTAATTACATGATTCATTTACTAATTAATCTGGTTATTTTCTGCAGTTAATTTTCTGATAAAAATGAGCACAAAACAACCACCACCATCCAATATCCGTGCGAGCATACTTGATCACAATAGGTTGATAGGACCAAATCTGTCTGATTGGCTAAGAAATTTGAAGCTTGTCCTGAACCTTGAACATATAGGATATGTTCTAGATTCAAATGTTCCTGGTCCCTTACCTCCAGAGGCCACACAAGAGGAACATGATACTTTGGACAAGTGGAAGGAGCATGATATGAGAGCTAAGTGTTACATGCTTGCTTCCATGAGTAATGAGTTACAGAAGCAACATGAGAACATGCAGAGTGCGAGTGAGATCCTCCTTCACCTACAAGAGTTGTATGGTGAGCACAGCAGGAATGCTAGGTATGAGATGTCTGAGGGATAGAATATTGGGGATCATGTCCACAAGATGATTCGGCTGATTGAGCAGTTGGAACATCTTGACTTCAACATGGATTTCCAACTACAGACGGATTTGATCCTTCAGTCCCTTCCTGAGTCTTTTGGGAATTTTGTGACAAATTTCCATATGACTAAACAGAATGCACCTTAGTGGTTTACTCAACATGCTGGTTATTGCCCAAAAGAATATGCTGGGCAATAAAGGGAAAGATGTAGCTTTGTTGCATCTTCTTCTCACTGGAAAGTCCAACAAGAAGAAGGGCAATAAGAAAAAGAAACCTCGATTCCCGGTCCTTCCAAGAAAATAGCTAAACGTAAAAGGAAGACTAAAGTCGATGGAGGCAAGGAAAGTGTTTCCACCGCCAAAAGGATGGGCACTGAAAAGGAACTACCCAGAGTATCTTGCTTTTTCTCAAGGACAAGAAGGATACACCTTCTAAGGTATGTCCATATCTTGTTATTTAGATTCGATGATACTCATAGTTCATCTACAGCTTGGGTTTTAGATATCGTGCGCTTCTCACATTTCTAATGATATGCAGAACTAGCAAACAAGAGCGACTTACGTTCTCAAGATATTAGAGTCCGGATTGGCAATGGCTCAACTGTTGAAGCTTTAGCCATAGGATCTAAATCTTTTTACATGTTTGGACATGTTTTGTGTTTGGATAATATTTTATATGTACTTGATGCTTTCAAGAACATCATTTCTATATCTAGTTTGACTAGAAATGGTTATGAATTTCAGTTCACTGATGATGTTTGCAATATTTATTTTGGAAATAAATATGTTAGTTCGGGTTATATGAATGATGGTATTTATTATTTGGATAATAATAACAAACACAAATTGAATGCAAGTGATCTCAAAGAATGCAATGCCATGGTGAAAACCAACTCAAGTTCAAAATATATTTGGCACTTAAGATTATGTCATATTGCAGAAGATAGGATTGCAAAATTGGAGAAAATGGGGATTCTATCCTCATTGGGCTCTGAGCCTACTCCAACTTGTGAATCTTGCCTTCAGGGTAAAATGACTAGATCACCCTTCGTTGGACAAGGGCTAAGAGCTGAAAATATTTTGGAGCTAATACATAGTGATGTATGTGGTCCATTTAAAGAAATGGCTAGAGTGGGTTTTCATTATTTTATTACCTTTACTGATGATAAATCAAGGTTTGGGTATTTGTATTTGATGAAATACAAACATGAATATTTTGAAAAGTTCAAAGAATTTAAATCTGAAGTAGAAAATCAAACAGGAAAGAATATTAAAGCTCTTCGATCAGATCGTGGAGGTGAATATTTGAGTACTGAATTTGATGAATACTTGAGAGAGCATGGCATTGTTTCTCAGCTGACTCCTCCAGGAACGCCACAGCTGAATGGTGTATCTGAAAGGAGAAATCGCACCCTATTGGATATGGTACGTAGTATAATGAGCTATACTGATATGCCAATCTTCTTTTGGGGATTTGCATTAGAATCAGCTTTGTATATTCTGAATAGGATTCCATCAAAATCAGTTTCTTCCACACTAACCTCTTGATGCACTGCAGCGTGTCTGCGCCTTTGAGATTCGTCTTCAGGACACCAGATGTTGTCCCTCTAGCTTGTCCACACCAAGAACACCTATGACAGCCCTTGAACAGCTTCTAAAGCCTTTTCTATTAATTAGAAATTCAAGTTCTGCCTTTTAAGAGATTAGTGATGTAAACAGGACACTAGAAACAATTTCTAGTGTTCTTAATTCAAGAGATTGATGGCTAATCTCTTTGAATTGATGAGAGATGAAGAAGAATAGAGGGAGGGCTGCAAAATGGCATGACCAAGGAGTGCGGCTGCTGGTTGTATTTTATTTTCACATAACAACACTTAAATAGCTAGGTTAACACATTAAACCCTTGCCACATGTCACCCTTTGATTAGCTCTAGGTTTAAGTGACCCAATCACATTGTGCCAAGTGTCAAACCTATATGTAATCTTGATTTTAATCATCTTACATGATTAAAAAACATTTGGCAAGCTTATGTGTTATGCCATGTGTCACCATCTCATGGTGCCATGTGTCACACTGCAAAATGACCAAAATGCCCCTGTGTCATAATTTTGAGTTCTCAACCCAAAATAATTATTTTTCTTCTTCTAATTAATTTATATCAAATATAAATTAATTAATTAATCTCTATTAATTAATTTCTCATTAATTAAATTCATATTTAAACACTTTAAATATAAATTTAACTTATATTATACATCCAATAATCTAGATTTGGTTTCAAGTCATGCTAGGGACTTTGCAAACTAATTGCAAACCAAACCTATTTAATTAATCAATTAAACTCTTTAATTAATTAATTAAATCATATTTAATTAGGTGATAACTTGTGTATGTGTGTGACTTACTAGGCTCATCACTAATTGGCAATGAGACATGATATCAACTCTTAATATCATCAGAACTCTTTCTTACCATAAATGATTTCTCTAAATCATTTTATGAACCTCATAGACCATGGTTAACACCTAGCATAGCATGCCATGGCCACCCAATTAGTAATAAGGTTTACCTTAAATGAACCTATAATCATATGTTACCATGCACTAGAATCTCTCTGTTACAAAATCCCAACTCAAGCTGGAGTCATGGTTTATGTCAAACTCCATTTGCTATGAATATTATGTTCTCTTTTAATTCCAGTTCTTGATTAAAAAGATTTTCTCATCAGAAACTCTTTTCTGAATAAATCGATCTGTCCTGGCCAGGAACTTGAAACATCAAGAACAATTAAATGAACATAGGATTTTATCTCTATTTACTTAGAGGAACAGATTCAATCTTGATCAACACCTACCTCCATATATAACTAGTAGGAGCCAACACATGCCCATATACCCATACACAGTACAAGTATGAAAGCAGTATCAAACTCAAACTACCTATATACAAGATAACTGTGCTATCTCAGGCCTAAAGATTATATGCACTGATATGATTTATGACAAAACATTGACAAGAGTAAACTCCATGTGCTTGTTATAAGTGTCACTGATTCGGCCTACTTATCATTTATAAGTGCCTATCATGTTTGTTATATGGCATGAGACTCACCATTTCATCTTATTTATATCTCATATAAATAACATGGGAACAAACATGAATACAATCTTTCTGGATAAGTCATGTCCTTATTATGAAGTATCCTCGATTGTGAACCTATTTATGATACTTCGTGCTAGAAATATTGTCACTCATATTCTTAACAACTTAAGAATAATATTTCTAACAAAATATCAATGGACCTTTTCTATTACACATAAATATATTATGTAAATGGAAAAGTGGAAATGCCTTTTATTAATAAAAATATGTACAAGATACATACTAAATGATATGCTCTAGGGCATACTACTAATAATCTCCCACTAGCACTAGAGCCATTCATTACAATATCTTAGACCTATCTTCTCAAGATGTTGGTCTAACTGAGTCTGTGACATAGGCTTAGTGAATGGATAAGCTGGATTTCAGCTAATGCTATTTTCTGCATGGCTATATCGCCTTGCCCAACTATATCTCTAATAATGTGGTAGTGCCTTTCTATGTGTTTGGATTTTGGGTGAGACCTTAGTTCCTTAGCCTGTATGACTGCTCCATTGTTGTCACAGTGTAATGGAATTGCTGACTCAATGGAAGGAACTCTCGTAAGTTACATCACGAACTTCTTTATCCAAGCGACTTCTTTTGACATCGATGCAAAGAATATACTCGACCTCTGTAGTGGAATCTGCAATCGTGCTCTGTTGGAACTCTTCCAACCGATCGCACCTCCATTACAAATGAACACATATCCAGAGGTAGACTTTCTATCATCGATATCTGATTGGAAATCAGAATCAGTATAACCATCCAATTGCAAGTCTCCACCTCCATAAATCAAGAATAAATCCTTAGTTCTTCTCAAGTACTTAAGAATATTCTTGATGACCATCGATGTTCCAAACTGGATTGGATTGATACCTGCTAGTCAAACTAACAGCATATGCGATATCCGGCCTAGTACACAACATTGCATACATTAAACTTCCAATAGCTGAAGCATATGGAATCCTGGCCATCTGATCTCTTTCTTCAGGTGTCTTTGGAAACATCTCTTTAGAAAGATGGATACCATGTCTCACTGGTAACAATCCTCTCTTGGAATCAAGCATGTTAAACCTCTTTAACACCTTTTCCATGTATAGACTTTGGGATAAACCAATTATTCTTTTCGCTCCATCTCTATAGATGCGAATTCCAAGAATATAGGTTGCCTCCCCTAAGTCTTTCAAGGAGAATGTATTTGACAACCATACCTTTATAGTCGTCAACATACCTGTGTCATTACCCATCAACAGTATGTCATCCACATATAAGACAAGGAAAGTGATAGCACTGTCACTAACCTTCTTATATACACATGGCTCATCCTCATTTTTGATAAAACCCAAGGATTTAATGGCTTCATCAAAACGGATGTTCCAACTCCTCGAAGCTTGTTTCAACCCATAAATGGATCGCTTTAGCTTGCATACCTTGGAACCATCTTGGGACTCAAAACCCCTAGATTGTTCCATGAAAATGTTTTCTTCAATGTATCCATTGAGAAAAGTTATTATGACATCCATCTGCCAAATCTCATAATCATAGTATGCGACTTTTGCTAATAGAATCCTAATTGATTTAAGCATGGCAACAGGCAAGAAAATCTCCTCATAGTCGATTCCTTGCCTTTGGCGAAACCCTTTCACTACTAACCTTGCCTTATAGGTCTCTACCTTTCCATTAGAACCAATTTTCTTCTCGAAAACCCATTTGTTCCCTATAGGTATAATACCTTCAGGTGGGTCAACAAGAGCCCAAACTTGATCTTATACATGGAATCAATCTCAGATTTCATAGCATTAATCCATTTTTTTGAAGAGACTATATCTGATATAGTTTCTTTATAGGCAAGTGGATCATCTCCATGATATACTTCTTCATGAGTAGACAACTTTTGTTCTTCTTCATGAAGGAAACCATATCTCACTGGTGGGTGAGATACCCTGGTTGTTCTACGAGGAACAGCTGTAGATGTTTCATCAATAGGTGTAGGTTGACTAGATGGATCTATATCCATTTGATCTGTTGATTGGTCAGAGTTTTCCAATTCTAACTCTGTTTGCCTTCCTTTGCCTCCTTCTTAAACAAACTGTTGTTCAAGAAATGTGGCATCTCTACTTACTACAACCTTTTATGATGTAGGCAAATAAAAATAATATCCAAAACTATATTTTGAATATCCAAAAAATTGACCCTTTTCTGATCTGGTTTCCAATTTATCAGTGTTCAGCTTTTTGATATAAGCTGGACAGCCCCAAATCTTAACATGTTTAAGACTTGGTTTTCTTCCATGCCATATCTCATAAGGTGTGGAAGATACTGATTTTGATGGAATCCTATTCAGAATATACAAAGTTGATTCTAATGCAAATCCCCAAAAAGAGATTGGCATATTAGTATAGCTCATCATACTACGTACCATATCCAATAGGGTACGATTTCTCCTTTCAGATACACCATTCAACTGTGGTGTTCCTGGAGGAGTTAGCTGGGAAACAATGCCGTGCTCTCTCAAGTATTCATCGAATTTAGTACTCAAGTATTCACCTCCATGATCTGATCGAAAAGCTCTAATACTATTTCCTGTTAGATTTTCTACTTCAGATTTAAATTCTTTGAACTTTTCAAAGGATCCATGTAACACCCCTAAGTTCGGTAGTGCGTTGTACTGTTCCAGTGACCAGTGTTGTCTGGACAGCTAGGATGCCTAGAACTACACTTCGGTATGAGTGAGGAGACATAAAATAATGAAATACAAGAAAAGAAAATATAAGAAAAAAAAAAGGAAAAATAATAGAAAAGAAATTTAACCAAGTTAAGAGAGCCGAGAACCCTAGCGATGGGTGACCGCATCGGGAAGTCACGGCGTGGACCGTTGACTAGCCCTGAACCGCGGGGAACCCTAAAAAATATTTTTTAGAACTTAGATAGACACCTATTAAAGTATAAATACCATTATAAATATCAAAGAAAAATTAATTAATTAGTACAAGGAAAAGTGAGAAATCAAAAAATGGACAAAACCCGGTGTTACCGAAAAATCAGGAATGCAACCCGAACAGGGGCATTGTGGTCATTTAACACCCCGAGTTGTCTTTTGACCTAAATGTCCATTAAAAATAAATGATATTACACTTGGAAAATGCCATGAAAAATTAAATTAGTGGTACCTAATGCAAATAGCAAAAATGGGAAGCTTAATGTGGGAAAATGAAATCTTATATTAAACTAATATTTAATTTAAGCTTAGTGCTCCACTCACCCATCAAAGTGGACCACTAACTCATCATCTTGGGCAGAATACACATCTTCATCTTCAACCTTAGAACCAACAGAAATTTGCTCCCAAAAAACTCCATTGACGCATGGTTTGAAGCTCCATGCATGTGAGATTCAAGCTCCTTTCTTGGCACTTTCCTTCATTAAAGATTGTCCATAAAGCTTGGGCAGTAGATAGGCAGCAAGAAGACCAAGTTTTGGAGAGATTTAGAAGAGTTTCCGAAGTGGTAAGTTTGTGTTTTTGGGTTATGGCTTCATTAAAGTTAGTAAGAATGTTATGGGCACTTGAATTATGGAGAGATTTTTGAGGTTTGATGTTTAAAGGGAGAGGTGTATTTTTGGCAGCCATGGAAACTCCTTGAGGACAATTTATTCTTGCTTATAAATGGTAGATTAAAAGGTTGATTAAATGTTTATGTGTGTAGGAATTAATTTGGGTGATGTATACTTAGTATATGTAAACGTGTACTTGATTAAGGTCATTTCATACAAATGATTTACATTATTGGCAATGGATATTTTGAGTTTTGGAATTTGATGAGTATTCAGATTTCCAAATTATTTGCTGTAAATTTTGTCAATGTATATTGTACTATGTTTTAAATTATAATTGTGCACCACTGAGTTCACCACTTAGCGATAGCTTTGTATGCTATCGCCGGTAAGAAGAGCATAGAGCAGTGAGTAAGTTTCTTTGAAGACACATTCAGATCAGCTCCAGGTATATCATAGGTATACCCATGTACATAGGTTTTGATGTATGCATGTAATAATATGTATGTAAATTATTTGAGCAGTTGTATAAAAACTCTTGTAAAATATTTTGGTATGTAATTAAATGTAAATTATTGTAAATGTAAATTTAGGATTTCATTTATCTGAATAGTTTTGTAATATTAATTTTGAGTCTTGTAATCAATGAAATGTTTCCTTTATGAAGAGATTGATTTGATTATTGAGATTTGAATTATGGGTTCAAATGAAGTTATTGAAGTTGTATTTGAGAAAACATATTGGGAGTGTGTTCTTTGTAGGTTTTGAAGAACTGTTTTCTCAAAATACAACCGGCACTTTGCCGAAATTTTGAAAAAATTTTATAACACTAGATTTTAATCGATGATTTAAATTTCATGAAAATTGTTTTAAAATCCCTTGTAGTATATTTAATGGATTATCGGTAGGCAAAGTACAATAATTCATTAGGTGTACTATAGGATCATGTTACATCTTACAGGGGAGTAGGGTGTGACATGTTTAGTGGTATCAGAGCCAGGTTTTAAAGTAAATTTCGAACTGTGAATTTGAAATCTTTTTGTCGGTAACTACAACTGCTCAAATGTTTGATACATATAGTACATTTACATCATAAATATGAACTAATGGAGAGGAATCTCCTTATGTTGGTTGTACAGGAATAGAAAATCTTGTGAAAGGATATGGAAGAGAAGAATGAGACAATAGAACAGTCCGTGATGGCAGAAGTACAAGTTGAGGCCCCAACTCCATAAAGTGTTGAAGGCCTGACTGTAGCAGTTTTACCAGTATAAATTACTGCACAAATGGCCCAAAAAATGGCCACTTTCTTCCAACAAATGGTTGATAATCTGTCAGCCCTAGGCCAAGTACAGACCCAACCCCCACAAGGGCAATGTGAAATAGAGAAGAGGGAGAAATCTACGGGTCAGAACTCAAGCAGTAATTTGGGGTAGAAAAAAGAATTTGAGGAACCCCGAGTTCAAAGATATGACAGAGGCGGATCATTAGGGCAGAAAACACCAAGATCTAGTCATCGAATAACCAGAAGTTCCTATTCTGCCCGTTTCTGCCATGTTTGTGGTAAGCTACATGGAGGTATTTATCGAAGGGCCTCTGGAGCCTGCTACAATTGTGGAAAGCTTGGACACTTTGTTAGAGATTGTACTAGACCACCCCGATCTGCTCTCTGGAGTTCACAGACCGTCAGTCAGAGTCTAGATAGAAATAGAGTTGGTACTCCTCACCACTATAACAAAGTGAATCAACTCGAATATAGTAGCGCACCAGTTAGAGCGTCCACTAAGCACCAAGGAGAAAGAGCAGAAACTTCGGATGTAGCTGCTGGTAATTTCTTAATTTTTGAAAGAAACAATGAGTTATTATTTGATCCCAGCACTACTTATTTATATGTTAGTGTTAGAATTCTATGTTTTGTTGCTATTCTTTTACAGTGGAATAAATTTTGATGCGTTAGTGACTAGTTTTTTTAGGATAAAAACTATAATAACAAGTATGATTGACATTAATTTTGGAACAATTGTTAGCTAAAAGTATTTTCTAAAACACCATAAATTATAAATCTAAACGGCAAGCCTACTTAACGTAAGGCAAGAGGACGTAAAAGTAAGTTACAGTAATAGAATTGCTCTAGATGAGGGCAAGGATGTTACTATTAGTAATTGTTAATGGATATTGTAATCAGAATAAGTTTCGGATATCCGTAAATTCGAAAAGGATAAAATATCAGAAAATTTGATCTATTGGGATGTATCGTAGTAACTATGCAATGTTCTTGATGTTTATACTGTAAGCTGCAGATTACAGTACTAACTTGAGATTAATGTGTAGAGCTACGTACTACCCGATAGTACACCTAGATGAGAATAGTTGCCAACGGCATCTGTTTTGGTATAGTTATGCCAGGACAGAATTTAATTATTAGAAATAAGTTTAAAAATCCTACTTAGGGATCTAAAACTCAAAAGTTAGAATATCAAAAGGTTATGATTCAGTACAAAAGGAAGTAAATTATAGAATATTGACAGATAAAAAGAGTTATGGAAGTAAAAATTTGAACAGTTGATTCAGATATAACAAAGAAATGTTACGAATGTAAGGAAGACTATGGACTAGAATGGTCAGAGGACCAAAGACTAGATAAATGATTCTAACATGACCTCAAGGGTCATTCAAGAAGGAACATGAATCGAAATATTAGACAGCACAATAGTAAGAGAAGATTGATGATGAGGGACAGACAGTAGTTGCATGGCATGTACAGCCAGTATTGATTGATCAGATCAGAATGGCTGCCCAGAGTGATGATAAATATCAGAAGCTACTGAAAGAAGTCCAGCAAGGCAAGAAACCTGAATTCTCTATGAGAGATGATGGTTTATTGCTACATCAAGGCAGAATGTGCGTTCCTAATGATGTTGAATTGAGACAGATCATTATGAAGGAAGCATATGAGTCTCCTTTTGCTATGCACCCTGGTGGAACTAAAATGTACAAAGGGCTGAAAGAGCATTACTGGTAGATGGGTATGAAGAGAAACATAGGTGAATTTGTTTCCAAATGCCTAACTTGTCAACAAGTAAAGACAGAACATTAAGTTCCAGCTGGTTTGTTACATCCTTTGTCAATACCAGAGTGGAAATGGGAATGGATAACTATGGATTTTGTTACAGGACTTCCGAGGACACAGAATAGTCATGATGCAGTATGGGTTATAGTATGGGTTATTTTGTTACAGGACTAACCAAGTATGCTCACTTTTTGCCAGTTCGGATGGACTATAGCCTGGAGAGATTGGCTAAATTGTACATATATGAGATTGTAAAATTGCATGGAGTGCCAGTATCGATTGTATCTGACAGAGATCCTAGGTTCACTTCTAGATTCTGGGGTAGTCTTTAGAGAGCCCTAGGAACTAGATTGAACTTCAAAGACAAAGATTTCACCCATGCATGGATGACCGACCGAGAGGGTAATTCAGATATTGGAGGATATACTACGGGCTTGTGTGATTGAGTTTGAAGGTAGTTGGGATACACACTTGCCTTTGATTGAGTTTGCTTATAACAACAGCTACCAATCAAGCATTGGAATGCCTCCATATGAAGCTTTGTATGGCAGGAAGTACAGAACTCCCTTATGTTGGGATGAAGTAGGTTGAAGGAAGATGATTGGGCTAGAAATTATTCAGCAGACAGAGGAAAAGATTAGATTGATCAGAGATAGACTCAATGCTGCATCAGACCGTCAGAAGTCCTATGTTAATCTAAAGAGAAGAGATATTGAATATGCAGTGGGTGATAAGGTATTCCTCAAAGTTTCTCCTTGGAAGAGGATTATGAGATTTGGCAGAAAGGGAAAAATGAGTCCTCGTTTCATCGGACCATATGAGATTCTGGAAAGAGTGGGTCCTTTGGCATATCGGTTGGCATTAACTCCGGAGTTAGCAAGGATACACAGTGTCTTCCATGTGTCCATGTTAAGGAGGTAAAGATCAGACCCATCTCATGTACTATCAGTTGAAGAGATTGAGGTAAATCCAGACCTCTCATATGATGAAGAACCCATAAAAATTCTGGCATATGAGGTGAAGCAGCTGAGGAACAAACAGATACACCTGGTTAAAGTGCTGTGGAACCATCATTCAGGCCAGGAAGCTACTTGGGAACGTGAAAAGGATATGAGGAGACAACACCCACAGCTGTTCAGAGACTAATGCCAGGTAAAATTTCGAGATGAAATTTATTTTAAAGGGGGGGAGAATTGTAACACCCCTAAGTTCGGTAGTGCGTTGTACTGTTCCAGTGACCAGTGTTGTCCGGACAGCTAGGATGCCTAGAACTACACTTCGATATGAGTGAGGAGACATAAAATAATGAAATACAAGAAAAGAAAATACAAGAAAAACAAAGGAAAACTAATAGCAAAGAAATGTAACCAAGTTAAGCGAGCCGAGAACCCTAGCGATGGGTGACCACACTGGGAAGTCACGGCGTGGACCGTTGACTAGCCCTGGACCACGGGGAACCCTAAAAAATATTTTTTAGGACTTAGATAGACACCTATTGAAGTATAAATACCATTATAAATATCAAAGAAAAATTAATTAATTAGTATAAAGAAAAGTGAGAAATTGAAAAACGGACAAAACCCGGTGTTACCGAAAAATCGGGAATGCAACCCGAACAGGGGCATTGTAGTCATTTGACACCCCGAGTTGTCTTTTGACCTAAATTTCCATTAAAAATAAATGATATTACACTTAGAAAATGTCATGAAAAATTAAATTAGTGGTACCTAATGTAATTAGCAAAAATGGGAAGCTTAATGTGGGAAAATGAAATCTTCTATCAAACTAGTATTTAATTTAAGCTTAGTGCTCCACTCACCCATCAAAGTGGACCACTAACTCATCATCTTGGGTAGAATACACAACTTCGTCTTCAACCTTAGAACCAGCAGAAATTTGCTCCCAAAAAACTCCATTGACGCATGATTTGAAGCTCCATGCATGTGAGATTCAAGCTCCTTTCTTGGCACTTTCCTTTATTAAAGATTGTCCATTCACCTTGGGCAGTAGATAGGCAACAAGAAGAACAAGTTTTGGAGAGATTTTGAAGAGTTTCCAAAGTGGTAAGTTTGTGTTTTTGGGTTATGGCTTCATTAAAGTTAGTAAGAATGTTATGGGCACTTGAATTATGGAGAGATTTTTGAGGTTTGATGTTTAAAGGGAGAGGTGTATTTTTGGCAGCCATGGAAACTCCTTGAGGACAGTTTATTCTTGCTTATAAATGGTAGATTAAAAGGTTGATTAAATGTTTATGTGTGTAGGAATTAATTTGGGTGATGTATACTTAGTATATGTGAACGTGTACTTGAATTTGGAAGCTTGGAAATTAATGGACTGTAATATATGAATCGGCAGCTTGGTTTGGTGAACCATAAAGATGTTATTTCATGTTTGGTTTATGGAATATTAATGTTGAATTGTGATAGTTGTTATGGCAGCTTGGGTATATGTATGATGGTGTGAGGTTGGACATGTAAATGAGCTAGGTTAGGTGATTGAATTGTTGTAATTGAGCTTGAAAAATTCTGCACTATATGGTGTATGTTGAGTGTGATTATAAGCTGCCAAAATGACCAACAATATGTTGTGAAATGTATTTAGGTTAGGGTACAAACCAGAATTGGCATGAATGTGTAGTTTGGTAAGTGTTGAAAGTATCCTTTGATGAGTAATGAACAAAATGCAATATGGCAGTTTATGTATTGGACCTAGAATCTTAAGTGTGTGGCTCCAATTGGTATGAGACCAATTGGAGGTGAAACTAGGCACAAAATGTGCCAACTTTCATGAAGGAAGCTTACCAAAATTCTGCTTGTAAGGTAACTTGAAAAGTGACCAAATCTGGATTAGTGCATTTAAGGCCTGAAAATTGACCATTTGGGCAGTAGTTAGTGTTTTGGCCATAATTCACTCAAAACAGGTCCAATTGACCTGATATTCTGACCATGAATAGTTAAGACCTATATCTACAAGTCTTATGAGGACACCAAAGCCCAGAAATGACCATAAGAAAGTCAAAAAGCTTGCACAAGTTCGGGTCCAAAAACTGTCCGAACCAAAATTGACCTAAAGTAACCTAAAGTGACCAATTTTGGTACATTCTGACCAGCAATAGTAAAATGACCATAACTTGGCCTAGTAAACTCAGAATGACCTGAAATTTTGCCCCGCATGCAATAAGACATAGATCTACAAGTTTGTAGTTTTGACCGAAACCTGAAAGCTGAGGGAACTAGGTCTTCCGGCTAGGTCAAATTAGTATACTGGGATCCGACAAATTGCAATAAAACGCAATGTACATGGAAATAAATTCGGTAACATGTACCAATACTCAAAGGCTACAAATGTGACATATTGGTAATATTAAAACCTAATTCACCTAGACTGCATCAAGGGTTGACATCTTAGGTTGACCAAGGAAATAATAGAATTCAATAAGTTAATTATTAAGCTTTATTCTTAGAGACAGGGAAGGGGAAGAAAACACTGAGTCAGAGCCAAGAGACAGTTATCAGAGGTTTGTGCACAACTAGTTTTTAAATGATTTTGTTTTGAATATTTCATATGATTAAATGATATATTTTTCTTATGTATATGTTTAACAAGCATTGGATTTAATTCAATGATTATAGAAATTGTTATAGTATGTAGGAATTTAGCTTTGTGAAATGGTATTTCCACAAGTATTAAGCATTGTTATGGATTGAATAAATTATGTTTTGGAAAATTGTGATAGAACATGTTTTGAATTGTGATGGTAATTTTCATGGAAAAATGCAAATTTATGATTTGAATTGTGATGAGCATAGAAATTATTGGATATTAGAATTGAATTTGAATCGAATTATATTGTGATTTATGCACACTAAAAGGATTGTGATAGTGTTTTATATCTCACTATAGATGCTTGACTAGGTTATTACCCGTCTCTCTCATTTGTTGAGAAGACAATGGAGTTAGTTGTGTTTTGATTACCATGGTACGTGCACAGGCTTAGATTTTCCACTGATTTGAGGTTAGATCTAAGTTTTTTTATTGTTATGGCCCTTGCGGAAGATTCATTATTGTGATGTGTACTGTGCACGATGATTCGACCTCCCCGACCATAGGGAGTTAGAATCACTTCGAATATGGCCCTTTCGGATTAGTCTTGCATAGTTAGTGAGATAAAGAATGATTTTTGAGATACAGCATGATTTTTGAGATACAGCATGATTTTTGAGATACAGCATGGTTTTTGAGATACAACATGGTTTTTGAGATACAAAATGTTTTTAAATAGTAAAGAATTGTGATTTCAGTTATGATTTATGTATAATTGATTTTGTTGGAACTACCTTAAATGGTTAGTCATGATTTGATAAATTGAATTTCGTGATCAAAGTCATTTCATACAAATGATTTACATTATTGGAAATGAATATTTTGAGTTTTGGAATTTGATGAGTATTCAGATTTCCAAATTATTTGCTATAAATTTTATCAATGTATATTGTACTATATTTTAAATTATAGTTGTGCACCACTAAGTTCACCACTCAGCGAAAGCTTTGTATGCTGTCGCAGGCAAGAAGAGCATAGAGCAGTGAGTAAGTTTCTTTAAAGACACATTCAGATCAACTCCAGGTATATCATAGGTATACCCATGTACATAGGTTTTGATGTATGCATGTAATAATATGTATGTAAATTATTTGAGCAGTTGTATAAAAACTCTTGTAAAATATTTTGATATGTAATCAAATGTAAATTATTGTAAATGTAAATTTGGGATTTCATTTATCTAAATAGTTTTGTAATATTAATTTTGAGTCTTGTAATCAATGAAATGTTTCCTTTATGAGGAGATTGATTTGATTATTGAGATTTGAATTATGGGTTCAAATGAAGTTATTGAAGTTGTATTTGAGAAAACATATTGGGAGTGTGTTCTTTGCAGGTTTTGAAGAACTGTTTTCTCAAAATACAACCGGCACTTTGCCGAAATTTTGAAAAAATTTTATAACACCAGATTTTAATCGATGATTTAAATTTCATAAAAATTGTTTTAAAATCCCTTGTAGTATATTCAATGGATTATCGGTAGGTAAAGTACAGTAATTCATTAGGTGTACTACGGGATCATGTTACATCTTACAGGGGAGTAGGGTGTGACAATTCATGTTTGTATTTCATCAAATACAAATACCCAAACCTTGATTTATCATTAGTAAGGGTAATAAAGTATTGAAAAACACCTTTATCCATTTCTTTAAATGGACCACATACATCACTATGTGTTAGCTCCAAAATATTTTCAGCTCTTAGCCCTTGTCCTACAAAGGGTGATCTAGTCATTTTGCCCTGTAGGCAAGATTCACATGTTGGAGTTGGCTCAGAGCCCAATGAGGATAAAATTTCTATTTTTTCCAGTTTTGTAATCCTATCTTCTGCAACATGACCTAAACCTAAGTGCCAAATATATTTTGAACTTGAGTTGATTTTCATCATGGCATTGCATTCTTTTAGATCGCTTGCATTAGATTTGTATTTAACATTGTTATCTAGATAATAAAGTGCATTATGCATATAACCCGAACCAACATATTTATTTGCAAAATAAATATTGCAAACATCATTTACGAACTGAAGTTCATAACCATCTCTAGTCAAACTAGATATAGAAATGATGTTCTTAAAAGGCATCACGTACATGCATAACCTTATTTAAATACAAAACATGTCCACACATGTATTAAGATTTAGATACTATGGCTAAGGCTTCAACAGTTGAACCAATGCCAATTTAGAGTCTAATATCTCATTACTGCAAGCTGCTACTACTTGCTATACTCCGGGCAGTTCCTATTCCAGTACCCATCTTGCTGGCAGTGGAAACACTTTCCTTTGCCTTTGTTAGCTTTGATCTTTGTTTTTTTGTTTGGCTATCTTCTTGGAAGATCCTGGAACTTGAGGTTTCTTTTTCTAATTGCCCTTCTTCTTGTTTTGGACTTTCCAGCAGAAGAAGATGTAATCAAAGCTACCTCTTTTCCTTTATTGCCCGGCATATTCTTTTGGGCAATAACTAGCATATTGAGTAAACCAGCCAAAGTGCATTCCTGTTTAGTCATATGAAAATTTGTCACAAAATTACCAAATGACTCAGGAAGGGACTGAAGGATCAAATCCGTCTGCAGTTGGAAATCCATGTTAAAGTCAAGATGTTCCAACTGCTCAATCAGCCGAATCATCTTGTGAAGATGGTCCCTAACATTCTGTCCCTCAGACATCCTCATACGGAATAGCTGTCTAGATATCTCATACCTAGCATTCCCGCTGTGCTCACCATACAACTCTTGTAGGTGAAGGAGGATCTCACTCGCACTCTGCATGTTCTCATGCTGCTTCTGTAACATTTAGCTCTTATATCATGCTCCTTCCACTTGTCCAAAGTTTCATGTTTCTTTTGAGTGGCCTTTGGAGGTAAGGAACTAGGAACATTTGAGTCTAGAACATATCCTATATGTTCAAGGTTCAGGACAAGTTTCAAATTTCTTAGCCAATCAGACAGATTAGGTCCTATCAACCTATTGCGATCAAGTATACTTGCAAGGATATTGGATGGTGGTGCTTATTCTGTGCTCATTATTATCAGAAAATTAACCGCAGAAAATAACCAGATTAATTAGTAAATGTATCATGTATTTAACCAAAATGATTATGGTATTTTAATCAAATTGGTCCTCCCACTAACTTAGCGAATCCTACACTTCCAAAGTAGAAAACAGAAATCCTAGTTGGATGGATTTCTAGTGGGTGATTGAATTCTTATAATTCTATTGATCATCCTCAGGTACATCCATTATTGGAATTATAATAAACTATAAATGAGCAACTCCTTGCCCATTACACCTCATGTGAGGTTCAATCATTTACCTAGCCCCTAATGCTCAAAATCTCAGGTACATCCATTATTGACTTATCTTGCATTAGTTAAGTTGATCCCATTGAGCCAGTAATTATGCAAACAATTTTAATGTCCTCAGGTACATCCAATATTAGCCACTAAACCATTTACATATTTACAACATTTCATGTTTAACAATTATTCTTAAGAAAATCTCTTAAATTAATTGCATCATATGCAACTATTTAAAATTTCTTATAATAATTGCCTCAATGGAGGGCCCATGTTATAATTATTTTAATTATAACATATCTAACTTAATCATTTGTTTGGAAGATTTTGTGGTCGTCCTAATTACTATTAAGGTCTAACTTTGCACATTATCCAATTAGCATGCATATATCATATACTTGCATACATTCACATACATTTCATGCATTCATGGTTAAAGAGTAAATATGGTATGATCATGGACTTTCTAAGGGATTCAATTCTGAGCCACCAAGAATTGAATCAGGTCATTCCTAGGTGCATTTCATTCATTCATTTTACAAGAGTTGCTGAAGGAGTACATAATCAACACTTGATCTTGAATTCCTCCCACTGGTCCCACTAATGCTCTTGACCTCCTTGATCTTCTTGCAATCTAATTACATAGTAATCCTTGGCATACCAAGGCGAATTTACAAGAACTAAATAAATGAAATTACAACCCAAAATTATTACAACCTTAATAATACATGCCCAAAATAAATTAAAATAAATTAATTAATTTACAATCCCAAAGAAACATAAAAGAAATAAATTGTCACACCCTACCCCTCTGTAAGGCATAACATGATCCCGTAGTATACCTAATGAATTACCAACTCCGTCTACTGATAACCCATTAAATACACTACAAGGGATTTTAAAAACTTTTCTTACTTCTTTTACAGTGGTGAGCACTATTTACAGGTGTTAAAGACTTCTGAATCAAGTGAAATAACTAACTCATTTGGTTTATTTGGAATTTCTGTAAAAATTTTGGCAAAGTGCCATCTGTATTTTGGACAAAACAGTTCTTCAGAAAACCTGTAAAAAGGCACTTCAATAATTTTTTTCCAAATCTCAACTCCAATACATTTCTCAACACAACAATTTATCAACACAATTCCATAGAAATTTTTCAAAGTCTGAGATAAGGAAATATAATACAACTTTTACAATCCAAAACACTCATAATTAATTTACAACTTCAAGGTACAATTTAATTTACAACTGCTCAAAACCAAAACAATATGTACATACAAAGGTCATACATTACAAGATAAAAAAGCAAAAGTGGTATACTCAATATACCGGTAATCCTCGCCGGATGTATATGCAAATTTAGTCTGCTCTGCTTGTCTCTCTACTGCGACAGCAATAAAAAAGCTATCGCTGAGACAATGTCTCAGTGGTGCACAACATTAACCAAATCCAATTTAAATCACAATTCATAAGTCATGTAAATAGTGGATACTTAAAATCATAATTAAATTCAAGACAATAATTGTCAACAAGAATTTAAACTCCATTTCTCAATATCACAATAATTTTCCATAAGTCAGATCAGGTTTGAATTCAAAAGACAAGATATGTCAATGAGAGTTTAAATCCATTTCACAATCTCACAATACACATCAATAAATCACACACGCCTTAATCATGATCCATAATTCAATTCATCCCAAAAGCCGATGGCTAATGAGGTATTCAATTCATCCCAAAAGTCGATGACTAATGAGGAATAACATGGCTAGCTAGCAAAAATATGAGTACTCATTCTATTCGTCCTCAACAGGCACACACCTCAACACTTCAGCCAGAGAGGGAATTCAATTCATCCCACTAAACAAGCTAGAGAGGAATACAATCAATATACATGATAGCTGTGGTTTCAAACCATTTCTAATGCTTTTTAATCAATAAGTATCCATCAATGTCATTCAAACCATTTTTCACAGTTTCAAACTATTCACAATATTTTTCAATCAATAAATATTCCTCAAACACATTTCCACAATTTAAAATAATGATATACAAATAATCAATATTTATTTCCATTGAAAATAATTCAAAAGAAACAGTTGTTGTGCACAAACCTCTGATATTTGTCTCCTGGTCTTGACTCAAGATTTCTTTCCCTTTTCGAGTCCTTGTTAACCGAGAAACACAATTTGAAGTGTTTCAAGACTAAATTAAATTGTCTCTATCGATGGGGTCCGTAAATAATGCAATCGAACTCAATTATTCGCTTAATCACCTAATATACCGACTCGCTATGCGTTTAGGTAAATTAGGTTTTAGTGTCGTTAAAATGTCACATTCGATAAGGTTTTAGGTTTGGTATGTTTTACCAAAGTCATTTCTCGCTTAGTGCATTTTAATGCAAATTCTTTGTCGATTCGAACACCGGTTTGACCTAACCGGACGATCTAGTTCCTCGGTTTTCGGGTCTCGGTCGAAACTACAAACTTGTAGATCTAGGTCTTATTGCACGCGGTGCAAAATTTCAGGTCAATCCGAGTTAAGTAGACCAAGTTATGGTCATTACACTATTGCTGGTCAAATGGTACCATTTTAGGTCAATTTTAGGTCAAAGTGGTCAATTTTGGTTCGGCCAGTTTTTGGACCCGAACTTGTGCAAGTTGTTTGACTTGCTTATGGTCATTTCTGGGCTTTGGTGTCTTCATAAGACTTGTAGGTATGGGTCTTAACTATTCTTGGTCAAAATTTCAGGTCAATTGGACCTGGTTTGAGTGAGTTATGGCCTAAACACTCACTGCTGCCCAATTGGTCATTTTTCAGGTCCTAATTGCATCTAATCCGAATTGGTCAAATTTTTAGGTCACCTTGCAAGCAGAATTTTGGCATGGTTTCTCAATGAAAGTTGGCACATTTTGTGCCTAGTTTCACCTCAAATTGGTCTCATACTAATTAAGGTTACACATTCAAGGTTATAGGCCAAAATATACACTGCCCTCACTATGCATTACACACCTCAACTTCAAACACATTATTTACCTTGCAAGGTTTACTTCCATACCCTACCAAACTGTTTTGGCACATTACCAACAACATTTACTACATTACATTAGCATTATTTTGGGCAGATTCCAATCACCATCAACACACCAATTATCATTCACAATCACAATTCTAAGTACCATTACAATTACACCTAAACACTACAAACATTACATACACTTTACAACTTTAATTTACATACTTAACATCAATCCTTCTAGGTCAATATGCTGCCCACACTTCCTTCAATATACACCCTTTCTCAAGTGTCCACAAGCTGCCACAAATCACTCATCAACATCACATTGCCGTACCATAAGTTAATTTCCATCAAAGTGCATAATTCACCATATATACATGCATTAAATCACTAAGTTACTAAATCACCATGAACAACATTATTTCTCAACAATTATATGCACAATTTCCTCATCAAAAACGTGACCATGGCTGTCCAAAATGACAACAACAATAACCCATCAAACTCAAAATTTTCCTTCACCAAACTAATACCCATAACATGCACATAAACTTTAACAAAGAAATTCTCAAAATTATGAACTTACCTTATGCTTGGAGCTTGTTAAACCTTGCTTAAACTTCCCAAAATTGGTATCAATATCTTCCTTGTGATGTGTAGACAAAGTTTAATGAAGGACACTAAGAGAATGGAGTTGAAAATGGGGAGGTTAAGTGAGCTCATGCAAAACGTCCATGGAGTTTCCTCTCCCTTCACTCACGGCAATGTTGAAATCTAAAATGAGGAAGATGAAGTTCAGCTGCATTTTAAGTGTACACTTGTCCCACTAAGTATTTAATTAATCCCCTTAGTGGTCCACTTAAAATTAAATCATTTTATAAGTTAAACTTTCACTTATTCCACATTTAACCCATGATTTTAGCTATTTTCTTTAGGTACCACCAAATTAATTTTTCATTTTATTTTCTAAGTGTAATACTATTTATTTTTAATGGACATTTAGGTCAAAAGACAATTCGGGATGTCAAATGACCATAATGCCTGCTCGGGTGGCTTTCCGATTTTTGGTAATAATCGTATTTTGTCTGTTTTTCGATTTCTCACTTTTCTTTGTACTAATTATTTAATTTTTCTTTGATCTTTCTAATGATATTTATTCTTCAATAAGGGTCTATTTAAGTCCTAAAAATGTTTCCCGTGGTTCCATGATCCGTGGTTAGTCAACGGTCCACGCCAGTGACTTCCCATGATCACCCATCGCTAGGTTTCCCGGCTCGTTTAACTTGATCACATTTCTTTGCTATGATTTTTCCTTTGTTTTTCTTGTGTTTTCTTTTCTTGTATTTCATTATTTTATGTCTCCTCACTCATATCGAAGTACGGTTCTAGGCATCCTAGTCCAGGACAACAGTCACCGGAGCGTGAACGCACTCATGAACTTTGGGGTGTTACAATTCTCCCCCCCTTAAATAAATTTCGTCTCGAAATTTTACCTGGTATTAGTCTCTGAATAGCTGTGGGTGTTGTCTCCTCATATCCTCTTCACGTTCCCAAGTTGCTTCCTGGCCTGAATGATGGTTCCACAGCACTTTAACCAGGTGTATCTGTTTGTTCCTCAGCTGTTTCACCTCATAAGCCAGAATTTTTATGGGTTCTTCCTCATATGAGAGGTCTGGATTTACTTCAATCTCTTCAAATGATAGTACATGAGATGGGTCTGATCTGTACCTCCTTAACATGGACACATGGAAGACACTGTGTATCCTTGCTAGCTCTGGAGGTAATGCCAACCGGTATGCCAAGGGACCCACTCTTTCCAGAACTTCATATGGTCCGATGAAACGAGGACTCAGTTTCCCCTTTCTGCCAAATCTCATAATCCTCTTCCAAGGAGAAACTTTGAGGAATACCTTATCACCCACTGTATACTCAATAGCTCTTCTTTTCAGATCAACATAGGACTTCTGGCGGTCTGATGCAGCCTTGAGTCTATCTCTAATCAATCTGATCTTTTCCTCTGTCTGCTGGACTATCTCTGGCCCAATCATCTTCCTTTCACCGACTTCATCCCAACATAAGGGAGTTCTGCACTTTTTGCCATACAAAGCTTCATATGGAGGCATCCCTATGCTTGATTGGTAGCTGTTGTTATAAGCAAACTCAATCAAAGGCAAGTGTGTATCCCAACTACCTTCAAATTCAATCACACAAGCCCGTAGCATATCCTCCAATGTCTGAATAACCCTCTCGGGTGGCCATCCATGCGTGGGTGGAATCTTTGTCTTTGAAGTTCAATCTAGTTCCTAGGGCTCTCAAGACTACCCTGAATCTAGAAGTGAACCTAGGATCTCTGTCGGACACAATTGCTACGGCACTCCATGCGCTTTTACAATCTCATATATGTACAATCGGCCAATCTTTCCGTGCTATAGTCCATCCGAATCGGCAAAAGTGAGCAGACTTGGTCAATCATCAACTATAACCCATCTTGCATCATGACTACTCTGTGTCCTTGGAAGTCCTGTAACAAAATCCATAGTTATCCGTTCCCATTTCCACTGCATCGACAAAGGATGTAACAAACCAGTGGAACTTGATGTTCGCCTTTACTTGCGACAAGTTAGGCATTTGGAAACGAATTCAGCTATATCTCTTTTCATGCCCATCCACAGAATGCTCTTTGACCCTCTGTACATTTTAGTTCCACCAGTGCATAGCAAATGGAGACTCATGTGCTTCCTTCAAAATGGTTTGTCTCAATTCCACATCACTAGGAACGCACATTCTACCCTGATGTAGCAATAAACCATCATTTCTCACAGAGAATTCAGGTTTCTTGCCCTGCTGAACTTCTTTCAACAGCTTCTGATATTTTTCATCACTCTGTGCAGCCATTCTGATCTGATCAATCAACACTGGCTGTACATGCCATGCAACTACTGTCTGTCCCTCATCATCAATCTCTAAACTGGCATGCTGTGCTTTCAACTCATATACCATGGACAAAGGAGAAACTCTGAGACTTGCCATAGTCTTGCGACTTAAGGCGTCAGCCACCACATTTGCTTTCCCTGGCTGATAGTCTATTAAGCAATCATAATCTTTAATAAGTTCTAACCATCTCCTCTGCCTCAAATTCAATTCCTTCTGGGTACCTAAGTACTTCAAGCTCTTGTGATCTGTGAAAATGTAGCATTTCTCTCCATACAGATAGTGTCTCCAGATCTTTAGAGCAAAAACAATAGCTGCTAACTCCAGATCATGTGTTGGGTAGTTCCTCTCATGCGGTTTCAGCTGGCGTGATGCATAAGCAATGACATTCCGATCTTGCATCAGTACACAGCCTAACCCATTGTGAGAAGCATCACTATAAATTGTGTATTCTTTACCCGAGTAGGTAAAGTGAGAATGGAGCTTGATTAAGCACTTCTTCAACTCATCAAAACTTTGTCGGCATTTATCGGTCCACCGAAATTTCACATCCTTCCGGCTTGGTCAGTGGAGAAGATAACATATAAAACCCCTTCACAAACCGACGGTAATATCCAGCTAAACCTAAAATCGCGAATTTCTCGTGATGTTCTGGCGGCTTCCAATTAAGGATAGCTTCTACCTTCTCGAATCTACCTTGATCCTTCAATTGACACAACATGTCCCAAAAAGGAGATTTCCTTCACCAAAATTCACATTTCGACAATTTGGCATAACTGCTTTCTCCCATAAAGTCTGCAGTACACTCCGCAGATCTCTATCATGCTCCTCTGCACTACTCGAGTATATCAAACTGTCATCAATAAACACCACCACAAATAGATCAAGATATGGTCTGAAGATAGTGTTCATCGATCCATAAAAGCGGTGGAGCATTTGTTAACCCGAATGGCATTACTAGAAACTCATAGTGGCCATACCGAAGTTCGAAAGCGCTTTTGGAATACTCGCTCTTGCACCTTCAATCGATGATAACCAGATCGCAAATCAATTTTGGAGAATATCGCTGCACTTTTCAATCGATCGAATGGATCATCAATGCAAGGCAATGGATATCCGTTTTATTGTCACCCTATTCAACCGCTCAGTAGTCAATGCATGCGGAGAGTACCATCCTTCTTCTTAACAAACAACACCGTGCTCCCAAGGTGACACACTAGGCGGATGAAGCCCTTTTCAAGTAATTCTTGTAATCAGATCTTCAACTCCTTCAACTCACTGGTGCCATTCGTATGGCGTTATGGAGATTGGATCCACACCAGTGCGAACATTAATTTCAAATCGCACTTCTCTTCCGAGGTAATCCCGCAATTCATCAGAAACACATATGGAAAGTCATGTATCGTAGGGATGTCCTTCAATGTTTGGACTCCCACTTGGGTGTCTACCACATGTGCCAAGTATGCTTCACACCCTTTTCTCGATCATTTTTCCGCTAGTGCAAAAAAATGATGTTGGATGGCAATAGCTGCCTCTCCCCATGTATCACCACATCATCAGATCGAGGAGACCAAAAGTGATCTGTTTCGCCATACCAATCATGGCATGATGCCTAGCTAACCAATCCATGCCCAAGATGATATCATAATCTCTGAAGGGCATTTCAATGAGATCGACAGAAAGTGTGTCCTTGGATCACCAAAGGGCAATCTCTATACATCCTATTAACTCCGACCTCTGTCCTAGCGGACTTGTTACTAGCACCTCAAAGTCCATTTTTGTACATGGAACAAAGAATGCAATCAATGATGCTAGCACTCACATAAGAATGGGTAGAACCGGATCAAATAGCACAAATACATTCTCGTTAAAAGTTGAGAAGGTACCAGCCACAACATCGATGTCTCTCGCTCTTCTCTGTCTCATGGCATAGACTCGATCGAGCAATCGCCTTGTTCTCGACTGCTTTATCGTGCCTTGGCTGCCTTTGGGTTACCTCTACCCCGCCTACCTCTGCTAGGTGGTTGTGAGCTTCGTGACAGTGGCTCGAATCGACCCTTCTGCAGAGTAGGAGGTGGTCCAACTCGCGACTCATCGTGCGCCCTTGGCAAAGTGTCCGTGCCTCCACAGCTATAACAGCTCCAATAGCCTTGTAACAGATTCCACCATGATTCTTTCCACAAGTTTCACATTGGCGGGAGGGTAGGAACTTCGGTACTCACGACTGATAGGGAGGTCTCTGTCCCGAATGTCTTCCCTACTGCATTTCTTGCCACCTCTGCCATGTCCCCCATAGTTCTTCCTCTTTCCAGTATGACCACTGGAACTCTGATCTACTGATTTTCCCTCTTTCTCTGTCTTCTCTGACCTCTTCTTCTCAGGAGCAGTCTCAAACTCAACTCTTTCCAACTCTAGGGCTTGAGAAACAAGTTCAGTGAAGTTAGTGTGTTTGAAGCCGAGCACTTGTACTGACATCTGGGCTTCAAGCCGCTTTCAAACCTCTTGCATCTCTCCCCGCTGGTAGAGAGTAGACTCACCGCATAATGGCTAAGGCGGAAAATTCTCTTTCATACTCACCACCGACCGCTCTGCTTTCAAACTTAAGAATTCTTGCGCTCGGGTCTACATAGGCATCGTGGATGTATTTCTGTCAATTCTCGAGGAAGTCATTCCAGTGTCAAGATCGCAGTTCTACTGCATCGTGGGGAATGGTTTTCCACTACCATAAGCATCCCCTTGTAGTAAGGATACCGAGTATTCAAGTCCGAGCTCCTCTGTACAATGAAGTTTCTTGAACACCCTATCCATCCTCTCTAACCACTGCTCACCTTCTAGAGGATCTATCGTCCCTTGAACTCAGAGCCCCATACTTCATCAATTTATCATACTGTCTCGTAGGAGATCGTGGTTGTACCACTGTGTCCGAATTGGGACTTGAGTAGGTGCATTACCACCATTTGTTGGAATATTGCACCATCTCACGAGCGAATCGAGCAGAAATCGCAGATCGCAGGGTCTGTGTCGAACCATCGACATTTTGTACACCGGGCATCCTTGCACTCGACCTCAATAGATCGATCGATCAACGATCACCCTCTTCCATATTCAATGCGAGGATCTTAGCTTTCTGAACAATAACACAAGAATATTCACTCTCGTTAGTGCATATTTATCTCAGAATGTCTTCAGTATGTATCAAACAATGATATTGAGCGGTTGTACTATGCAGAAAGAACATTCAAATAACAGTGAAAACAGAATTTAAAACTTTGCTCGATACCACTAAAACATGTCACACCCTACCCTCTCGTAAGGCATAACATGATCCCGTAGTATACCTAATGAATTACCAACTCCGCTTCATCGATAACCCATTAAATACACTACAAGGGATTTTAAAACTTTTCTTACTTCTTTTACAGATGGTGAGCACTATTTACAGTGTTAAAGACTTGGTGAATCAAGTGAAATAACTAACTCATTTGGTTTATTTGGAATTTCAGAAAATTTTGGCAAAGTGCCATCTGTATTTTGACAAAACAGCTTCTTGAAAAACTCGTAAAAGGCACTTCAATAATTTTTTCCAAATCTCAACTCCAATACATTTCTCAACACAACAATTTATCAACACAATTCCATAGAAATTTTTCAAAGTCCGAGATAAGGAAATATAATACAACTTTTACAATCCAAAACACTCATAATTAATTTACAACTTCAAGGTACAATTTAATTTACAATCGCTCAAAACCAAAACAATATGTACATACAAAGGTCATACATTACAAGACAAAAAGCAAAAGTGGTATACTCAATATACCGTAATCCTCGCCGGATGTATATGCAAATTTAGTCTCACGCCTCTGTCGGTCTCTCTACTGCGATAAAGAATAAAGCTATCATTGAGACAATGTCTCACAGTGCACAACATTAACCAAATCCAATTTAAATCACAATTCATAAGTCATGTAAATAGTGGATACTTAAAATCATAATTAAATTCAAGACAATAATTGTCAACAAGAATTTAAACTCCATTTCTCAATATCACAATAATTTTCCATAAGTCGATCAGTTTGAATTCAAAAGACAAGATATGTCAATGAGAGTTTAAATCCATTTCACAACCTCACAATACACATCAATAAATCACACACAGCTTAATCATGATCCATAATTCAATTCATCCCAAAAGCCGATGGCTAATGAGGTATTCAATTCATCCCAAAAGTCGATGACTAATGAGGAATAACATGGCTAGCTAGCAAAAATATGAGTACTCATTCTATTCGTCCTCAACAGGCACACACCTCAACACTTCACCAGAGAGGGAATTCAATTCATCCCACTAGACAAGCTAGAGAGGAATACAATCAATATACATGATAGCTGTGGTTTCAAACCATTTCTAATGCTTTTAATCAATAAGTATCCATCAATGTCATTCAAACCATTTTTCACAGCTTTCAAACTATTCACAATATTTTTCAATCAATAAATATTCCTCAAACACATTTCCACAATTTAAAATAATGATATACAAATAATCAATATTTATATCCATTGAAAATAATTCAAAAGAAACAGTTGGTGTGCACAAACCTCTGATATTTGTATCATGGTCTTGACTCAGGATTTCTTTACCTTTTGCTGAGTTCTTGTTAACTGAGAAACACAATTTGAAGTGTTTCAGTACTAAATTAAATTGTCTCTATCGATGGGGGATTGTAAATAATGCACTGAACTAAATTATTAGCTTAATAAACTAATATACCGACCTCGCTATGCTTTAGGTAAATTAGGTTTTAGTGTCGTTAAAATGTCACATTCGATAAGGTTTTAGGTTTGGTATGTTTTACCAAAGTCATTTCTCGCTTAGTGCATTTTAATGCAAATTCTCGATTCCGAACACTGGTTTGACCTAACCGACGATCTAGTTCCTCGGTTTTCGGGTCTCGGTCGAAACTACAAACTTGTAGATCTAGGTCTTATTGCACGCGGTGCAAAATTTCAGGTCAATCCGAGTTAAGTAGACCAAGTTATGGTCATTACACTATTGCTGGTCAAATGGTACCATTTTAGGTCAATTTTAGGTCAAAGTGGTCAATTTTGGTTCGGCCAGTTTTTGGACCCGAACTTGTGCAAGTTGTTTGACTTGCTTATGGTCATTTCTGGGCTTTGGTGTCTTCATAAGACTTGTAGGTATGGGTCTTAACTATTCTTGGTCAAAATTTCAGGTCAATTGGACCTGGTTTGAGTGAGTTATGGCCTAAACACTCACTGCTGCCCAATTGGTCATTTTTCAGGTCCTAATTGCATCTAATCCGAATTGGTCAAATTTTTAGGTCACCTTGCAAGCAGAATTTTGGCATGGTTTCTCAATGAAAGTTGGCACATTTTGTGCCTAGTTTCACCTCAAATTGGTCTCATACTAATTAAGGTTACACATTCAAGGTTATAGGCCAAAATATACACTGCCCTCACTATGCATTACACACCTCAACTTCAAACACATTATTTACCTTGCAAGGTTTACTTCCATACCCTACCAAACTGTTTTGGCACATTACCAACAACATTTACTACATTACATTAGCATTATTTTGGGCAGATTCCAATCACCATCAACACACCAATTATCATTCACAATCACAATTCTAAGTACCATTACAATTACACCTAAACACTACAAACATTACATACACTTTACAACTTTAATTTACATACTTAACATCAATCCTTCTAGGTCAATATGCTGCCCACACTTCCTTCAATATACACCCTTTCTCAAGTGTCCACAAGCTGCCACAAATCACTCATCAACATCACATTGCCGTACCATAAGTTAATTTCCATCAAAGTGCATAATTCACCATATATACATGCATTAAATCACTAAGTTACTAAATCACCATGAACAACATTATTTCTCAACAATTATATGCACAATTTCCTCATCAAAAACGTGACCATGGCTGTCCAAAATGACAACAACAATAACCCATCAAACTCAAAATTTTCCTTCACCAAACTAATACCCATAACATGCACATAAACTTTAACAAAGAAATTCTCAAAATTATGAACTTACCTTATGCTTGGAGCTTGTTAAACCTTGCTTAAACTTCCCAAAATTGGTATCAATATCTTCCTTGTGATGTGTAGACAAAGTTTAATGAAGGACACTAAGAGAATGGAGTTGAAAATGGGGAGGTTAAGTGAGCTCATGCAAAACGTCCATGGAGTTTCCTCTCCCTTCACTCACGGCAATGTTGAAATCTAAAATGAGGAAGATGAAGTTCAGCTGCATTTTAAGTGTACACTTGTCCCACTAAGTATTTAATTAATCCCCTTAGTGGTCCACTTAAAATTAAATCATTTTATAAGTTAAACTTTCACTTATTCCACATTTAACCCATGATTTTAGCTATTTTCTTTAGGTACCACCAAATTAATTTTTCATTTTATTTTCTAAGTGTAATACTATTTATTTTTAATGGACATTTAGGTCAAAAGACAATTCGGGATGTCAAATGACCATAATGCCCTGCTCGTGGCTTTCCGATTTTTCAGAATAATCGTATTTTTTCTTTTTTTAGATTTGTAAATTTTCTTTTTTGTATTTTTTTAATTTTTCTTTGATCTTTCTAATGATATTTATTCTTCAATAAGGGTCTATTTAAGTCCTAAAATGTTTCCCGTGGTTCCCGCAAATCCGTGGTTAGTCAACGGTCCACGCCGTGACTTCCGTATGATCACCCATCGCTAGGTTTCCTACTGCTTAACTTGATCACATTTCTTTGCTATGATTTTTCCTTTGTTTTTCTTGTGTTTTCTTTTCTTGTATTTCATTATTTTATGTCTCCTCACTCATATCGAAGTACGGTTCTAGGCATCATAGCTGTCCGGACAACACTGGTCACCGGAGCAGCAGAACGCACTACTGAACTTTGGGGTGTTACATAAATTCAATTACATTGGTCTTTTATAGTCCATGATCATCCATCATGCATATCACTATTTAATAATTAAATAAAATATACATACTTAAATTAAATTGAATATCTCATATTCAACTTAAAAATCCAGATTTAAATATGATTCAAACAAATTTAAAAATTCAGATTTGAATCACATTCAAACAACCTTAAATATTCAGATTTGAGTCACATTCAAACAATTTTTAAAATTCATATTTGAATCACATTCAATCAATTTAAAAAAAATTTAGATTTGAATCACATTCAAACAACTTTTAAAATTCAGATTTGAATCACATTCAAACAAATTTTAAAATTCTGATTTGAATCATAATTTAATTGTGTAATTAAAACTCTAATTAAACAATTTAATTAGACATAAGATGAGCTTTTAGATCATACAACAATTGCAAATTAAAAAGCCAAACCTCGCGCACACCATTGGAGGCCAAAAAGTGTGCGCACCAATTGTGTTGGTCACCAAGCTGCCACCTTTCATTGCAATCAGCAATGGATCTATCATCTCATGATCATACCACACAATTAAATCATATAATCAACAATCTAAATGGCAAATATAGTGGCTCTGATACCAATTGAAGGAGCGAAAGCATGAAAAGCACAAGTTTAGATAATTGAAATTCAAAATTTTTCATCTAAGGTTACATGCATCATGCAAGATTCATTTTTATCTATTTGATTTCAATGATAAACAACATATTAAAACTCTTTTAATATATTTTTGGATCTACATTTGCCATTTAAGATTTTAGAATTAATTAGATTAATTATTAGAACCCTAGATTAGATCAAGAACAAGTGCACCAACCTGTTTGATGCACTGCAGTCTGTTTGGCACCTTTGGGATGCGCCTAGGACACTAGATGTTGTCCCTCTAGCTTGTCCACACCAAGATCACCAATGGCATCCCTTGAATAGCTTTTAAAGCTTTTTATATGAATTAGAAAATCAAGTTTTGCCTTTTGAGAGATTACATATGTAAATAGAACTAGAAATGATTTTTAGTATTTTTAATTCAAGAGATTGTTTGCTAATCTCTTTGAATTGATGAGAGATGAAGAAGATGAAAGGGAGAGGTGCTTTGGGGCTGCACCAATGAAACAAAGAGCAGCTAGGTATTTTTCTTTTCATCCTTTCCCTTATATAGCTAGGTCACCACTTAAAACCCTTGCCACATATCACCTTCTAATAGGCGCTAGGTTTAATTGACCCAATCACATTGTACCAAGTGTCAAACTTATATTTAATCTTGTCTTTAATCATCTTACATGATTAAAAGACATATGACAATCTTATGTGTAGTGTCATGTGTCACTATCTCATGATGCCACATGCCACCCTGTGAAATGACCAAAATACTTCTGTGTCTTAATTTTGAGTTCTCAACTCAAAATAATTATTTCTCTTTTTCTAGTCAATTTATATCAAATATAAATTAATTAATTAATCTCTATTAATTAATTTCTCATTAATTAAATTCATATTTAAACACATTAAATATAAATTTAACTTATACTATACATCTAATAACTTAGGTTTGGTTTCAAGTCATGCTAGGGATTTTGCAATCTAATTGCAAACCAAACCTAATTAATTAATTAATTAAACTCTTTATCATATTTAATTTGGTGATTACTTGTGTATGTGTGTGACTTACTAGGCTTATCACTAATTGGTAATGAGACATGATATCAACTATTAATATCATCAGAACTCTTTCTTACTATAAATGATTTCTCTAAATCATTTTATGCACCTCATTGACCATGGTTAATACCTAGCATAGTATGCCATGGCCACCCAATTCGTAATAAGGTTTACCTTAAATGAACCTATAATCATATGTTACCATGCACTAGAATCTCTCTGTTATAAAATCCCAACTCAAGCTAGAGTCATGGTTTATGTCAAACTCCATTTGCTATGAATATTATGTTCTCTTTTAATTCCAGTTCTTGATTAAAAAGATTTTCTCATCATAAACTTTTTTCTGTATAAATCTATCTGTCCTGGCCAGGAACTTGAAACATTAAGAACAATTAAATAAACATATGATTTTATCTCTATTTACTTAGAGGAACATATTCCATATTGATCAACACCTACCTCCATATATAATTAGTAGGAGCCAACACATGCCCATATACCCATACATAGTACAAGTATGAAAGCAGTATCAAACTCAAACCACATATATACAAGATAACTATGCTATCTCAAGTCTAAAGATTATATGCACTGATATGATTTATGAAAATGCATTAACAAGAGTAAACTTCATGTGCTTGTCATAAATGTCACTGGTTCGGCCTACTTATCATGTATAAGTGCCTATCATGTTTGTTATATAGCATGAGACTCACCATTCCATCTTATTTATATCTCATATAAATAACTTGGGAATAAACATGAATATAATCTTTCTAGATAAGTCATGTCCTTATTGTGAAGTATCCTCGATTATGAACCTATTTATGATACTTTGTACTAGAAATACTGTCACTCATATTCTTAACAACTTAAGAATAGAATATCTAACAAAATATCAATGGATCTTTTCTATTACACATAAATATATTATGTAAACAGAAAAGTAAAAATGCCTTTTATTAATAAAACATGTACAAGATACATACTAAATGATATGCTCTAGAGCATACTACTAACATTTTCTTATTTATACTTACCTGTCAGGTAGTCACTATTTATTTTCATTCAAGGCTTATCTAGGTGTCTTAGATGTGGTTCTAATCCCCTGAATTGTCTGGACCGACACCGATCACTAGAATAGTAAAATATACTAGGCCATGCAAATAGGGATGTTACAATTCTCCCCCCCCCCCTTAAAATAATTTCGTCTTGAAATTTTACCTAGTATTAATCTCTGAACAACTTTGGGTACTGTCTCCTCATATCCTCTTCATGTTCCCAAGTAACTTCTTGGCCCGAATGATGGTTCCACAGCACTTTAACCAACGGTATCTGCTTGTTTCATAGCTGCTTCACCTCATAAGCCAGAATCTCTATGGGCTCTTCCTCATATGTGAGGTCTGGATTTACTTCAATTTCTTCCACTAATAACACATGAGATGGGTCAGATCTGTACCTCCTTAACATAGACACATGGAAGATGTTATGTATCTTCTCCAACTATGGAGGTAGTGCCAAATGGAATGCTAAAGGACCCACTCTCTCCAGAACCTCATATGGCCCAATGAAATGAGGACTCAGTTTCCCCTTTCTGCCAAATCTCATAATTTTCTTTCAAGGGAAAACCTTGAGGAATACTTTCTCACCCACCGCATATTAAATATCCCTTCTCTTTAGATCTATGTTGGACTTCTGATGATCTGATGCAACCTTGAATCGATCTTTGATCAATTTGATTTTTTCCTTAGTCTGCTGAACAATTTTAGGCCCAATCATCTTCTTTCACCCACTTCATCATAACACAAGGGAGTTCTGCACTTTCTACCTTATAGAGCTTTATATGGAGGCATCCCAATGCTTGATTGGTAGTTGTTGTTGTAAGCAAACTCAATCAGGGGCAAGTGTGTGTCCCAACTGCCCTCAAACTCAATCACACAAGCTCGTAGCATGTCCTCCAAGATCTGAATTACCCTTTCAGACTAGCCATCTATCTGTGGGTGGAATGTTGTGCTAAAGTTCAATCTAGTTCCTAGGGCTCTCTAAAGACTACCCTAGAATCTAGAAGTGAACCTAGGATCTCTGTCTGATACAATGGATATTGGCACTCCATGCAGTCTAACTATCTCATCTATGTACAATGTGGCCAATCTCTCTAAACTATAGTCCATTCGGACTGGCAGAAAATGAGCAGACTTGGTCTGTTTATCCACAATGACCCATACTGCATCATGGCTCTTCTGTGTGCTTGGAAGTTGAAGGAGCGAAAGCAAGAAAAACACAAGTTTATATCATTGAATTCAAAAATTTTCACCTAGGGTCACATGCATCATGCAAGATTTATTTTTATCTATTTGATTTCAATGATAAATAATATATTAAAACTCTTTTAATATGTTTTTGGATCTGTATTTTCCATTTAAGATTTTAGAATTAATTAGATTAATTTTAGAACCTTAGATTAGATCAAGTACAAGTGCAGTAACCTCTTGATGCACTGTAGTGTGTTTGGCACCTTTGGGATGCGTTTTTAGGACACTGGATGTTATCCCTCTAGCTTGTCCACACCAAGATCACTTATGGCAGCTCTTGAACAACTTCTAAAGCGTTTTCTATGAATTAGAAAATCAAGTTTTGCCTATAACACCCCTATTTGCATAGCCTAGTATATTTCACTGTTTCGGTGACCGGAGTCGGTTCGGACAATTAAGGAGATTAGAACAACATTTAAGACAACTAGATAAACCATAAACACAAATAATTAGTAACTATCAATTAGTTAAGTATAAATAAGAAAAACAGAACATAAGAAGTTAAATGAGCCAAGAGTCACAGCGATAGGTGACTTTCTCGGGAACGGCTGCGAAGTTGATTTAAACTCAAATTTCAAATCGTAAAATGTGACGCCGCGGTCCTTAGGACCATTATGAACACAGAGGATAAGAGAAAATCACGAAAAAGAATTGTTAAGTCAGTTAAATAATTAGGTCAGGGAGCCGGAAGAAATATTGAATTATTTGCAAACCGGGTTGAACCGGGGAGGGGCAATTTAGTCAATTGACCTCGAGAGTTGACTCCTGACCTAACTGTCAAATAAAATTGGAGAAAAGAAAATTTCAGAGTCAGGAATTAAATTAAAGAACTAATAGAAAAATAAACAAATAAAAAATAGAGAAAATGAAAAAAGGTGTAGGGAGATGACATCATGCATGACATCATGCATGATGCCATAAAGATTATAATTAATAAATTTAATTAAATTGAATTTTGGTCTTCCTAAGATATAAAAGAAAAGAAAAGAAAAGAAAAAATAAACAAAAGTCCTTCTTCCTTATGTGTTGCCGCCTTACTCTCCTCTCCCTCATATCACCATGAATGAAACTCCATTAAAGCTTGCACTCAAGCTTTGAAATCCTTACTAAACCTCAACTTCTCCCATAATTGCTTCATAAAACTTGTTTTAGTCACTTGAGAAGGAGATTGGTCACCAAAGAAAGAAGAAAAGAAAGCTTAGAAACCCTCTAAGTAAGGTTAGTGATTTAAGTTGCAAAGTAGTTTATTAATTGTGTTTTTAGCTTGATTAACTTATAAATAAACTTAAAATGAAATGAAACAAATTATTGAGGGACCAAGCTGAAATTCGGCCAACATTTGTATGGGGGTGTTATTGTATGGTTTGATGGATTTGAATGAGTTTATGGACCTCCATTAGTTGAATGATTATAGTTAAAAGCTTTGAAATTAGCTAAATGCAATAATTTAGTGTGGTTAGGGTTTGGACACTTAGGGTTTAGTGACAAAAATGTGAGAAACTTGTAAATGATGTCTTGGACCTAATGTGAAGTGAGAAATGGTCAATGGTGACCAAATGAAGTGTGTTGGAATGGTTGGAGTTAAGGCCAAATTCAGATTGAGTGTGGTCATGCTTCTGGCAGCATGACCAAGTTACCTTTGAGGGACCAAAAAAGAAATTTTACAAGTCCAATTGGTATGAGACCAATTGGTAATGAAAATAGACACTAAATGACACAATTTTCATTCAGGAAGCATGCCCAAAAAGTGACTAAAACCTAGTGAACAAATTGACCAAACTTGGAAAATCTCAATCTACCTTGTGCAAACTGACCAAATGAACAGTGTTTATTCATTTGGTCATAACTTAAGCTAGGCAGGTCAAAATGACCTGAAATTTTACTAGTGGATAGTTAGATATAGACCTAAAACTTTTATGAAGAACATAAACCCAAATTATGCCATTAACCAAGTCATTTGGCCATCCCTATTTTGGTGACCTAAAACTGCAAAAACCAAAATTGCCCAGAAAACTGGGTTGAAACCAATCCGGCAGCCATGGTTCAAATGGCTATAACTTGAGCTACAAAACTCTAATTGGAGTGATTCAAAAAGGAGAATAAACTTAAGACAATAAGGAACATTTTATATGAGAAAGTTTTATCACATTCTAACAGTAAAGTGACCAATGGAACAATGCAATTTAAGACACCAAAACTGAAAATTTGCAAATTTGCCTAAAAGACTTAGATTTGAGTAAACAACAAAAACCAACAAATTTAGTGACCAAAATGTGGTATGTGGGTGAAGTTGGAATTCCCATACCTATTAAGCCTTAGAAAGTCAACAAATTGACTTGAATAGTACCATGAATAGTAACTCCAAAATGAAAATTTCCAAGAATGTTAGTTTAAGCATATTTGGGCTAGAATTAAGTATTTATGAATTAATTATTGGATTTACTGTGAAATAAGATACTGAAACACTATAAATGTTGTGTTTCAGCTGAAAAAGACCTGAAAGGTATAAGGGACTGAGTCAAGGCCTAGAGGTGACTCACGTCAGGTTTGTGCACAAAAATTTTGAATTATAGTTTTCATAATGGAAAGTGATTTGTTATACATTGTGAATGTATTTGTTCATTATGAATTTCGAGAATTTGTGTTGCTTATTCAACAATGGAAATTTGGGCGAAAAATTAATTATTGATTTATATGAAATATTTGAACAATATGGTTTTGAATTTAGTTATGACTTTGAAAATCTTATTTGAAAAATAGTGTGTTGCTTACTTTGTAAATGAAAAGTTTAGAGTGAAATATGATTTGTGAATTGTATAAAATATTTGAATAACTTGATTTAAATTATTTTTAATTCACACTTGGCATGGCAATACTAATATGTTCCTCCTCCACTTGTGGGGTGAGTTTGATAGTTGATCACTTTCCTCCCTCTCTGGCTTTCCAGTCTGAAGGGCGAGTTTGGATGAGTACTCATTAGCTAGTTAGCCACCTCCCTCATTGATTTCAATTAGTGGGGTGAGTATGCCTTATCGTGATATACACACAACATGTTCGAAAATTTTGTGTCATGGCCTAAGTTGTGTTATTGTTTGGCAACACTATGTTTTTAAATTGTTTGATCAAGTTGTGCTATATTAAGCTTTGAAAATTATGATTTGTTATAAATGTGATTTGAGAAAAAAATTGTGAAATGCGATCACGAGATTTTTGAATGATGATTTGTTCATAAATGTTTTATATTTTGCATTTTATGCTTTATTGTGCACCACTGAGTATTTATATACTTAGCGATAGCTTTAACTTGCTGTCGCAGATAGGGAAAGGACATAGCAGCAGAACAAGCTGCTACAGTTAGAGAAGAGCACAATTGAAGAATTTTTGTACGGGTATTTATCTATACCCTGGTAGTTTAGTTTGATATAAATATGATAGTATGCATATGTATCTCTGTAATTTGAGCAGTTGTACAGATAAAATTGTAATAATATTATTTTTGAGATTTTGCATCTGTAAATTAACTTATGATTGTAAATTAATGATTTAAAATGCAATGTGCAGGAGTTATGAAATATTTTGAGATATTAATTCTTGATTTGAAATTTGGATTTTGAATTGAAGTGTTGCTATTGCTATTGATTTGAAGTTTGGTGATTGCAAATGGAGTTGGGAGTTGTGGAAAATTTATTGGAAGTGTTTTTCTCAGGTATTTGAAGAACTGTTTTCTCAAAATACAGATGGCACTCTGCTGAAATTTTTATAAAATTTGCGGAAAAATAAAAATGGACCAAAAATTTTTACTAGTTTTAAACTTTGAATAAATGTTTTTATTTCCTACCAAAATGCTCACCACTTCCAAAATGTAAGAAAATGGTTTAAAAATCCCTTGTAGGATACTTAATGAGTTATCAATAGGTGATGTTCGGTAGTTCATTAGGTATTTTACAGGAGCATGTTACATCTTATAGAGGAGTAGGGTGTGACATTGCCTTTTGAGAGATTAAAGATGTAAACAGAACACTATAAATAATTTCTGGTATTTTTAATTCAAGAGATTGTTTGCTAATCTCTTGGAATTGATGAGAGATGAAGAAGAAGAGAGGATGGCAGCCTCAAGGGTGGTGGCACAAAGGGAGGCAGCAGCTATTTATGTTTTGCTCTTTCATCCTTACATTTATATAGCTAGGTCACCACTTAAAACCCTTGCTACATGTCACATTCTGATTAGCTCTAGGTTTAATTGACCCAATCACATTGTGCCAAGTGTCAAACCTATATTTAATCTTAATTTTAATCATCTTACATGATTAAAAGACATTTGGCAAGCTTATATGTAGTGTTATGTGTCACCATCTCATGGTGCCACATGTCACCTGTGAAATGACCAAAATGCCCCTGTGTCTTAATTTTGAGTTCTTAATCCAAAATAATTATTTCTCTTCTTCTAATCAATTTATATCAAACATAAATTAATTAATTAATCTCTATTAATTAATTTCTCATTAATTAAATTTATATTTAAACACTTTAAATATAAATTTAACTTATACTATACATCCAATAACCTAGATTTGGTTTCAAGTCATGCTAGGGACTTTGCAATCTAATTGCAAACCAAACCTATTTAATTAATCAATTAAACTATTTAATTAAGTAATTAAATCATATTTAATTTGGTGATTACTTGTGTATGTGTGTGACTTGCTAGGCTCATCACTAATTGGCAATGAGATATGATATCAACTCTTAATATCATCAGAACTCTTTCTTACCATAAACGATTTCTCTAAACCATTTTATGCACCTCATAGACCATGGTTAACTCCTAGCATAGCATGCCATGGCCACCCAATTAGTAATAAGGTTTACCTTAAATGAACCTATAATCATATGTTACCATGCACTAGAATCTCTCTGTTACAAAATCCCAATTCAAGCTGGAGTCATGGTTTATGTCAAACCCCATTTGCTATGAATATTATATTCTCCTTTAATTCTAGTTCTTGATTAAAAAGATTTTCTCATCAGAAACTCTTTTCTGATTAAAACTATCTGTCCTAGCCAGAAAATTGAAACATCAAGAATAATTAAATGAACATAGGATTTTATCCCTATTTACTTAGAGGAATAGATTCCATCTTGATCAACACCTACCTCCATATATAACTAGTAGGAGCCAACACATGCCCATATACCCATACACAATACAAGTATGAAAGCAGTATCAAACTCAAATCACCTATATACAAGATAACTGTGCTATCTCAAGCCTAAATATTATATGCACTGATACGATTTATGACAATACATTGACAAGAGTAAACTCCATGTGCTTGTCATAAGTGTCACTGGTTCAACCTACTTATCATGTATTAGTGCCTCTCACACCCTACCCCTCTGTAAGGCATGACATGATCTTGTAGTATACCTAATGAATTACCAAACTTTGCCTACTGATAACCCATTAAATACACTACAAGGGATTTTAAACCTTTTCTTACTTCTTTTTAGAGTGGTGAGCACTATTTATAAGTTTTAAAAAAAATTTTTTGAACTGAAGTGAAATAGCTAACACATTTGAAGAATTAATAATTCTATAAGAATTTTGGCAGAGTGCCATCTGTATTTTGAATAAAACAGTTCTTTAAAAACCTATAAAAAGCACTTCCTATGTTTTTTTTAATCCCCAAACTCCAATATTTAATCAACACAATATGTTTCTCAACATTTGCCAACTCAAATCCATAATAATTTTTTCAGTGTTTTCAAAAGCTAAGATAAAAGAAATATATTACAAATTTTACAAGCCAAAATAATTCACAATTTATTTTACAACTTCAATATACAATTTTAATTTACAACTGCTCAAAACCAAGAATAATATATACATACAGTGAACATACATTACAATACAAAATGCAAAATATGGTATACTAAATATACCCGATGATCTCTTAGTGTAGTACTAGCAGCCTAGTCCATCGCCTCACGATACTACTCACGATAAAGAATGAAAGCTATCACTGAGCCAATGTCTCAGTGGTGCATAACATTAACACAATGTAACTTTAAATCACAAATCATAAGTCATATAAATAGTAGATACTTAAAACATAGTTAAATTCAAAAGACAGTGAATGTCAATAAGAATTTAAACTCCATTTCACAATATCACAATGAATATCAATAAATCACACAGACACAGCTTAATCATGTTGCCAAAGTTCGATTCATCCCAAAAGCCGATGGCTAGTGAGGAATTCAATTCATCCCAAAAGCCGATGGCTAGTGAGGAATAACATAGCTAGCTAGCAATAATATGAGTACTCATTCTATTCGTCCTCAACATGCACACACCTCAACACTTCAGCCAAAGAGGGAATTCAAAGTCAATTCGTCTCACTAGACAAGGTAGCGAGGAATTCAATCAATATACATGATAGCTGCAGTTTCGAACCAATTGCAATATTTTCAAACAATAAGTATCCATCAAATTCCCATTCAAACAGTTTTTCACAATTCAAAACAATAACATACAAAATTCTCATAATTTATTTCAATTGAAAAATTCAAAAGAAATAACTGTTGTGCACAAACCTCTAATAACTATCTCTTGACCCTGACTCAGTGTTTTCTTCCCCTTCCCTGAGTATTTGCTAAATGAAATACACAATTTGAAGTGTTTCAGTACTCATTTAAACTGTCTATAAGAATAAAGCTTAATAATTAACTTATTGAATTCTATTATTTCCTTCGTCAACCTAAGATGTTGACCCTCGATGCACTCTAGGTGAATTAGATTTTAATGTTACCAATATGTCACATTTTATAGCCTTTTAGTGTTGGTACATGTTACCCAATTCACTTTTAAGTATATTGCATTTTATTGCAATTTGCTTTGTAACACCCTAAGTTCGGTAGTGCGTTTTACAATTCCGGTGACCAGTGTTGTCCGGACAGCTAGGATGCTTAGAACTACACTTCGTTATGATAGAGGAGACATAAAATAATGAAATACAAGAAAAGAAAATACAAGAAAAACAAAGGAAAAATAATAGCAAAGAAATGTAACCAAGTTAAGCGAGCCGAGAACCCTAGCAATGGGTGACCGCACCGGGAAGTCACGGCATGGATCGTTGACTAGCCCTGGACTGCGGGGAACCTTGGAAAATATTTTTAGGACTCAAATAAATATTTATTGAAGTATAAATATCATTAGAAATATCAAAGAAAAATTAAATAATTAGTACAAAGAAAAGTGAGAAATCGAAAAACGGACAAAACCCGGTGTTACCGAAAAATCGGGAATGCAACCCGAACAGGAGTATTGTGGTCATTTGACACCCCGAGTTGTCTTTTGACCTAAATGTCCATTAAAAATACATGATATTATATTTGTAAAATGTCATAAAAAATTAAATTAGTGGTACAAAGCTTAAATAGCAAAAATGGGAAGCTTAATGTGAGAATTTGAAAAATTAAGAATAAAAAAATCATTAATTCTTACTTAGTGCTCCACTCACCTTACCTAAGTGGACCACTACACATTTTTGGGCAGAAACAAATCACCTTCTTCAACCTCCCAAACCAGAACCAGCTGAATCATTTTCTTCTCTCAACTTCCTCCATGGCCGTCCATGGCAAAGCTCCATGCATGCATGAAGTAAGCCAATTTCTTTCTAAGTTCCTTCATCAAAGTTAGTCTACACCACTTGGGCAGCATTTAGGGAGTGAGAAAGGTAAGTTTTGATGAGTTTTTAAGAAGCTTCAAAAGTGGTAAGATTGTGTTTTTGATTATTATTTAATTAAAGTTTGTAAGGATGTTATGGGTGTTTGATTTATGGAGAGATTTTTGAAGTTTGATGTTGAATGGGGAAGTGTACTTTTGGCAGCCATGGAAACATTTTAAAGACAGTTTATTTTTGCTTGTAAATGGTGGATTAAAGGATTGATTAAATATATATGTGTGTAGGAAATTGATTGGGTAATGTATACTAAGTATATTGTGAATGTATACTTGAATTTGGAAGCTTGGAACTTTATTCAAAGTGAGGTGTAAATTGGCAGCCTGGTTTGGTGAACCATAAGGATTTTATTTCATGTTTGGTTTATGGAATAATGATGTTAAAATGTGTTGATTGTTATGGCAGTTTGAGTGTGTGTATGGTGGTGTGAAGTGGGACATGTAAATGAGCATGTATAGGTGATTGAATTGTTGTAAATTGGATTGAAAAATTCTGCACTTGTTGGTGCACATTGAATGTAATTGTAAGCTGCCAAAATGACCTATAATGTGCTGTGAATTATGTTTAGGTCATGGTACAATCAGAATTGGCTTGAATGTTAAGTTTGGTAACTGTTAGGAGTGATCCTTGATGTGTATGGAAGAAATGCGATAAGGCAGTTTGAGTTTTAGGCCTATAACTTTAAGTGTGTGGCTCGAATTGGTATGAGACCAATTGGAGGTGAAACTAGGTACAAAATATGCCAACTTTCATGAAGGAAGCTTGCCAAAATTCTGCTTGCAAGGTAGCTTGAAAAATGACCAAATCCGGATTAAGTGCAATTGAGGTCTGAAAATTGACCATTTGGGCAGCAGTTAGTTTTTAGGCCATAACTCACTCAAAACAGGTCCAATTGACCTGAAATTTTAACCATGAATAGTTAAGACCCATATCTACAAGTCTTATGAAGACACCAAAGCCCAGAAATGACCATAAGTAAGTCAAACAGCTTGCACAAGTTCGGGTCCAAAAACTGGCCGAACCTAAAATGACCTAAAGTGACCTAAAGTGACCAATTTTGGTGCAATTTGACCAGCAATAGTAAAATGACCATAACTTGGTCTACATAACTCAGAATGACCTGAAATTTTGCCCCGCGTGCAATAAGACATAGATTTACAAGTTTTTAGTTTTGACCAAAACCCGAAAACTGAGGGAACTAGGTCGTCCGGCTAGGTCAAACTAGTATCCCGGAATCTAGCAAATTGCAAGAAAACGCAATGTACATGGAAATGAGTTTGGTAACATATACCAACCCTAAAAGACTATCGAATGTGACATATCAGTAACATTAAAACCTAAATTACCTAGAATGCACCGACGGTCGACATATTAGGTTGACTAAGTAAATAATATAATTCAGTGAATTATTTATCTAGCATTATCGTTAGAGACAATTTAAATGAGTACTGAAACACTTCAAATTGTGTTTCTCAGTTAGCAAAGACTCAGGGAAAGGGAAGGAAACACTGAGTCAAGGCCAGGAGATAGTTATCAGAGGTTTGTGTACAACAGTTATTTCTTTTGAATTTTTCAATTGAAATAAATTATGACTATTTGTATATTATTGTTTTCAATTATGGAAATGTGTTTGAATGGATACTTATTGCTTGAAAAGCATTGTAAATAGTTTGAAACTGTGGAAAAATTGATTTAGTGTGATTTGTGAAAATTTGAATTTAATTTTGAATTGTGTTGCCATTTTGTGAATGAATTTATGACTTTAGAAATTTATTGGATTCTCACGAATCATTTGAATAAAATGTTTGGAATTGATTTTGTGTTCACACTTAGTATGACAGTATCATATCATTCCTTCTCCATTTATGGGGTTGTGATCGTTTATTTTCCTTCTCCATTTATGGAGTCGTGATCGTTTATTTTTCTCCCTCTCTGGTTTACCAGTTGAGGTGATCGAATGAGTACTCATTATATAGCTAGCTCCCTTCCTCATTGATTTCAATTAGTGGGGTTGTGATTGCTTTGTCGTGGTGTACAACGCGGCATTGATCGGAAATTTTATGTCATGGCTTAAGTTGTGTATGAATTGGCAACACTTTGTTCGTAAATTATTTGACTAAATTGTGTTATTATGAGCTTTGATAATTTGTGAAATGGAGTTTAAATTCTTATTGACATTTGCTGTCTTTTGAATTTAACTATGTTTTGATTACTGAGATTTATTGTGATATTGTGTTAAATTCCTTATGACAGTATTGTCTTGAATTTAACTATGGTTTTTAAATATCCACTGTTTATTTGAATTATGAATTGTGATTTAAATTTGTGTTTGGTTAATGTTGTGCACCACTGAGACATTGTCTCAGCGATAGCTTTTTATTGCTGTCGCAGGTAGACAGACAGACAGGGCAGCAGACTAGGCTGCTATTACCTCCAGCGAGAGATTTTCGGGTATAACGAGTATACCACATTTTGTATTTTGTGCGGTAATGTATGATCACTGTATGTACATATTGTTTTGGTTTTGAGCAGTTGTAAATAAAAATTGTACTTTGACATTGTGAAGTAAATTATGAGTTATTTTGGCTTGTAAAAATTGTATTATAATTCTTTTATCTCAGTCTTTGAAAAATCACTGCAGATTTGAGTTGAGAAATATGTTGTGTTGAGAAAAATGTTGGATTTGAGATTTGGAAAATATATTGAAGTGCTTTTTACAGGTTTTCTAAAGAACTATTTTATCCAAATTACAGATGGCACTCTGCCAAAATTTTTACAGAAATTCCAAATAAGTCAAATGTGTCAGTTCTATTACTTCAGTTAAAAAAACTTTTTAACACCTGTAAATAGTGCTCACCACTATAAAAGAAGTAAGAAAAGTTTTTAAAATCCCTTGTAGTGTATTTAATGGGTTATCAGTAGACGGAGTTGGTAATTCATTAGGTATACTACGGGATCATGTTATGCCTTACAAAGGGTAGGGTGTGACATGCTTGATTTCGGTATACTAATTTGACCTAGCCGGACGACCTAGTTCCCTCAGTTTTCGGGTTTCAGTCAAAACTAATAACTTGTAGGTTTATGTCTTATTGCATGCGGGGCGAAATTTCAGGTCATTCTGAGTTGTGTAGACCAAGTCATGGTCAATTTACCAATGCTGGACAGAATGCATCAAAATGATAACTTTAGGTCATTTTAAGGACACTTTTGGTTCAGCTAGTTTTTATACCCGAAATTGTGCAAGCTAGTTGACTTGCCTATGGTCATTTATGGGTGCTAGTGTCTTCATAAGAATTTTAGATATATGTCTCAACTATTCATGGTAAAAATTTCAGGTCAATTGGACCTCTTTTAAGTGAGTTATGGCCAAAATACTAACTACTGCCCAAATGGTCAATTTTCAGGCTTTCAAGTCACTAATCCGGATTTGGTCATTTTTCAAGTCACCTTCTAGGAAGAATTTTGGTAAGCTTCCTTCATGAAAGTTGGCACATTTTGTGCCTACTGTCACCTTCAATTGGTCTCATACCAATTGGAGCCACACACTTAAGGTTCTAAGCCAAAACATTCACTGCCCTATTACAATTTCTCCATCCTTTACCAATTACACATTCTATGCTTACCAAGTTCATTCTTCCATGCCAATTCTGGTTTGTACCATAACATAAACACATTTAGCAACACATTTTTTTGTCATTTTGGTAGCTTGTAACCACTCTTAACATACACATTATAACTCAGAATTTTTCCAAGTCCAATTATAACAATTAACCACAAGACATACCTCATTTACATATCCAAATTCAAGCCACTATACACAAATCCAAATTCAAACAATTATTCATATACACATGTTGCCATCAATGACAACATAATTCAATAATATTTCATGAACTCAAACACTTCAATCTTCTTCATGAGGCTGTTACAAATTTACACATACTCATAAATTTCCATTTTCACTTTTTAAGCTTTCAAATCAAACCTTATACATGGAATTCAATTACAATACAATCAAACATTTAAATCATCATTCAAACCACTATTTACATGCAAGAACAAATTGTTCTTATTGAGGTTCCATGGCTACCAAAATGTACATTTCCACTAATTCATCAAACTTCAAAAATCCTTCCACAAATCAACTACCCATAACACCCATTCAAAGTTTAATGAAACAAGAACTAAAAATGCATACTTACCACTTTTAAAATTCTTCAAAACCTCACCAAAACTTAATTTTCTTGCTGCCTATCTACTGCCCAAGTTGTGTAGAACAACTTTAGTGAAGGAAAATGCAAGGATCATGGCTTGAAGATGGGAGAGTGGAGCTTGCATGGTTGGCCGTCCATGGAGGTTTCGAGAGCTTTTTCAATTCGGCAAGGTGAGTGAGGTTGAAGAAGATGAGTGAAGTGGCTGTCCATTTTATGTTTAATGGTCCACTTTAGTGGTATTAGTGGAGCACTAATAGGATTAAAATAATTTTTAATGTTAAACTTTCATAATTTAGTTTTTATCCCCCATTTCTTTCACTATTCTTATAATGTGTCACAATTTAATTTTTCATGACATTTTCCAAGTGTAATATCATTTGTTTTTAATGGATATTTAGGTCAAAAGACAACTCGGAGTGTCAAATGACCACAATTCCCTTGTTCGGGTTATATTCCTGATTTTTCGGTAACACCGAGTTTTGTCGTTTTCTCGATTTCTCGTTTTTCTTTGTACTAATTAATTAATTTTTCTTTGATATTTCTAATGATGTTTATACTTCAATAAGTCTTTAATTATGTCTTAAAAATATTTTTCAGGGTTCCCCGCGGTCCAGGGCTAGTCAACGGTCCACGCTGCAACTTCCCGATGCGGTCACCCATCGCTAGGGTTCTCGGCTCGTTTAACTTGGTTACATTTCATTGCTATTATTTTTCCTTTATTTTTCTTGCATTTTCTTTTCTTGTATTTCCTTATTTTATGTCTCCTCACCAATATTTAAGTGTAGTTCTAGGTATTCTAGCTGTCCGGACAACACTAGTCACTAGAATAGTAAAACGCACTACCAAACATAGGGGTGTTACAATTCTCCCCCCCTTAAAATAAATTTCGTCTCGAAATTTTACCTGGTATCAGTTTCTGAACAGTTGTGGGTGCTGTCTCCTCATGTTCTCTTCAAGTTCCCAAGTAGCTTCCTGGCCTGAATGATGGTTCCACAGCACTTTAACCAAGTGTATCTCTTTATTCCTCAGCTGCTTCACCTCTTATGGCAGAATTTCTATGGGTTCTTCCTCATATGAGAGGTCTGGATTTACCTCAATTTCTTCAAATGATAGTACATGAGATGGGTCAGATCTGTACCTCCTTAACATGGACACATGGAAGACACTGTGTATCCTTTCTAGCTCTAGAGGTAATGCTAACCGATATGCCAAAGGACCCACTCTCTCCAGAACCTCATATGGTCCGATGAAACAAGGACTCAGTTTCCCCTTTCTGCCAAATTTCATAATCCTCTTCCAAGGAGAAACTTTAAGGAATACCTTATCACCCAATGCATATTCAATATCTCTTCTCTTCATATCAACATAGGACTTCTGACGGTCTGATGCAGCCTTGAGTCGATCTCTGATCAATCTGATCTTTTCCTCTGTCTGCTGAACAATTTCTGGCCCAATCATCTTTCTTTCACCTACTTCATCCCAACATAGGAGAGTTCTACACTTCTTGCCATACAAAGCTTCATATGGAGGCATCCCAATGCTTGATTGGTAGCTGTTGTTATAAGCAAACTCAATCAAAGGCAAGTGTGTATCCCAACTACCTTCAAACTCAATCACACAAGCCCATAGCATATCCTCCAATATCTGAATTACTCTCTCAGACTGGCCATCTGTCTGTGGGTGGAATGCTGTGCTGAAGTTCAATTTAGTTCCTAGGGCTCTCTATAGACTACCCCAGAATCTAAAAGTGAACCTAGGATCTCTGTCAGATACAATCGATCTGGCACTCCATGCAGTTTTACAATTTTATATATGTACAATCTAGCTAATCTTTCCAGGCTATAGTCCATCTGAACTGGCAAAAAGTGAGCAGACTTGGTCGTTTTATCAACTATAACCCATACTGCATCTTGACTATTCTATGTCCTCAGAAGTCCCATAACAAAATCCATAGTTATTCGTTCCCATTTCCACTCTGGTACTGGCAATGGATGTAACAAAGCAGTTGGAACTTGATGTTCTGCCTTCACTTGCTGACATGTTAGGCATTTGGAGACAAATTCAGCTACATCTCTCTTCATACCCATCCACCAATAATGCTCTTTCAGCCCTCTGTACATTTTAGTTCCACTAGGGTGCATAGCAAAAGGAGACTCATGTGCTTCCTTCATAATGATCTGTCTCAAGTCAACATCATTAGGAATACACATTCTGCCCTGATGTAGTAATAAACCATCGTCTCTCACAGAAAATTTAGGTTTCTTGCCCTGTTGGACTTCTTTCAGTAGCTTCTGATATTTTTCATCACTCTGAGTAGCCATTCTGATCTGATCAATCAACACTGGCTGTACATGCCATGCAACTACTGTCTGTCCCTCATCATTAATCTCCAAACTGGCATGCTTTGCTTTTAACTCATGTACCATGGACAAAGGAGAAACTCTGAGACTTGCCATAGTCTTGTGACTTTAGGCGTCAGCCACCACATTTGCTTTCCCTGGGTAATAGTCTATTAAATAATAATAGTCTTTAATCAGTTCTAACCATCTCCTCTGCCTCAAGTTCAATTCCTTCTAGGTGCCTGAGTGCTTCAAGATCTTGTGATCTGTGTAAATGTTGCATTTCTCCCCATACAAATAGTGTTTCTAGATCTTCAGAGCAAAAACAATAGTTGCAAGCTCCAAATCATGTGTTGGGTAGTTCCTCTCATGCGGTTTCAGCTGGCGTGATGCATAAGCAATGACATTCTAATCTTGCATTAGTACACAGCCTAACCCATTGTGACAAGCATCACTATAAACTGTGTATTCTTTACCCAGTGTAGGTAAAGTAAGGACTGAAGCTTCAGTCAAACACCTCTTCAACTTATCAAAACTTTGCTGGCATTTATCTGTCCACTGAAATTTTACATCTTTCCGAAGTAGCTTGGTCAGTGGAGAAGCTAACATAGAAAACCCTTTCACAAACCGGTAGTAATATCCAGCTATACCTAGAAAACTGCGAATTTCTGTGATATTCTTGGGTGGCTTCCAATTAAGGATAGCTTCTACCTTGCTGGAATCTACCGAGATTCCTTCAACTGACACAACATGTCCCAAGAAAGAGATTTCTTTCAGCCAAAATTCACATTTTGATAATTTGGCGTATAGCTGTTTCTCCCTTAAAGTCTGTAGTACAATCCACAGATGTCTGTCATGCTCCTCTGCATTCCTCAAATATATCAAAATATCATCAATAAACACCACCACAAACTGGTCTAGATATGGTCTGAAGATAGTGTTCATCAGATCCATAAAAGCAGCTGGAGCATTTGTTAACCCGAATGGCATTACTAGAAACTCATAGTGGCCATACCGAGTTCTGAAAGCAGTTTTTGGAATACTCTGCTCTTGCACTTTCAATTGATAATAACCAGATCGCAAATAAATTTTGGAGAATACAGCTGCACCCTTCAACTGATCAAATAGATCATCAATGCGAGGTAATGGATATCTGTTCTTTATTGTCACCTTATTCAACTTCCGGAAGTCAATACATAAGCGAAGACTGCCATCTTTCTTCTTAACAAACAATACTGGAGCTCCCCAAGGTGACACACTAGGGCAGATGAAGCCTTTTTTAAGTAGTTCTTGCAACTGTACCTTCAACTCCTTCAACTTTGCTGGTGCCATTTTGTATGGTGTTATGGAGATTGGATCCACACCAGACATAACATTAATCTCAAACTGCACTTCTTTTTCTGGAGGTAATCCTGGCAATTCATCAGGAAACACATCTGGAAAGTCATATATTGTAGAGATGTCCCTCAATGCTGGACTCCCCACTTGGGTGTCTACCACATGTGCCAAGTAGGCTTCACACTCCTTTCTGATAATTTTTTTGGCTAGTGCAGCCGAAACAATGTTTGATGGCAATAGCTACCTCTCCCCATGTGTTAGCACATCACTATACTGAGGAAGGCCAAAAGTGACTGTCTTTAGTCTACAGTCAATCATGGCGTAATGCCTGGCTAACCAATCCATGCCCAAGATGATATCATAATCTCTGAAGGGCATTTCAATGAGATCAGACAGAAAAGTGTGTCCTTGGATCACCAAAGGAAAATCCCTATACATTCTATTAACCCTGACCTCTTCTCCTAGTGGACTTGTTACTAGCACCTCAAAGTCCATTTTTGTACATGGAACAACAATGCAATCAATGACGCTAGCACTCACATAAGAATAGGTAGAACCCAGATCAAATAACACAAATACATCTTGATTAAAAGTTGAGAAGGTACCAGCCACAACATCAGATGTCTCGGCCTCTTCTCTCTGTCTTATTGCATAGACTCTGACTGGAGCACTGCCTTGCTCTGATTGATTCACAATGCCTTGGCTGCCTGCTGGACTACCTCTACCCCTGCCTCTACCTCTGCTAAGTGGTTGTGAACCTTTGGTGACAGGATTCTAGACTGACCCTTCAATAGTAGTAGGAGGTGGTCTAGCTCTGCGAGTACTGGTGCAGTCTTTGGCAAAGTGCCTTGTGCCTCCACAGTTATAACAAGCTTCTGTGGCCTTGTAGCACACCCCACCATGATTTCTTCCACAAGTTTCACATTGGCGGGGAGGGTAGGAACTTCTGGTACTCTGCTGACCAGATAGAGGAGGTTTATGTCCCAAAAACCTTCCCCTACCGGACTTCTTACCACCTTTGCTGTGTCCCCCATGGTTCTTCCTCTTTCCAGTAGGACCACTAGAACTCTATTCTACTGATTTTCCCTCTTTTTCTGTCTTCTCTGATTTCTTTTTCTCTGGGGCCACTTCTAACTCAATTCTTTCTAATTCTAGTGCTTGAGAAATAAGTTCAAAGAAGTTAGTATGTTTGAATCCGACCACTTGTAATCTGATACTGGGCTTCAAGCCGGTTTCAAACCTCTTACATCTCTCCCTACTGGTAGAAAGTAGACTTACTGCATAATGGCTCAGGCGAGAAAATTCCCTTTCATATTCAGCCACTGATTTACTCCCCTGTTTCAGACTTAGGAACTCTTGCAGCTTCTGGTCCACATAAGCATCAGGGACATATTTTTGTCTGAACTCCCGTAGAAAATCATTCCATGTTAGCACTGAAAGTTCTACCAGACTATGGGGAATGATTTTCTACTAGTCATATGCATCCCCATGTAGCAGAGACACTGAATATTCAAATCTAAGCTCCTCTGTACAACGTAGCTTCTTGAATACCCTATCCATTCTCTCTAACCACTGTTTTGCCTCTAGAGGATCTACTGTCCCCTTGAACTCAGTAGCCCCATATTTTATCAATTTGTCATACTGCCTAGCAGAAGATTGTGGTTATACCACTGGCGTCTGTAGTGGGACTTGAGTAGACATGTTACTAGGCATTTGTTGGAACATTGCAGCCATCTGCTGAGCAAACTGAGCAGGAAACTGCGGTACTAAAGGGGCTGGTGCTGCTGATCCACTGACATTGTGTAGGGCTGGGGCATCCCCTTGTACCTCAGCCTCTATAGATTGATCGACTAAATGATCACCCTCTTCCATAATAAATTCGAGGATCTTAGACCTCCTGAACAATAACACAAGGAGATTTCTTCCCGTTAGTGCATATTTATAATGTAATGTACTGTATGTATCAAACAATGACATTGAGCAGTTGTACTATGAAGAAAGAATAGTCAAATTACAAGTGAAAACAAAATTTAAAACTCGCTCTAATACCACTAAAAAATGTCACACCCTACCCCTCTGTAAGGCATAATATGATCCCATAGTGTACCTAATGAATTACCAAACTTCACCTACTGATAACCCATTAAATACACTACAAGGGATTAAAACCTTTTCTTACTTCTTTTTAGAGTGGTGAGCACTATTTACAAGAGTTAAAATTTTTTTTTTGAACTGAAGTGAAACAGCTAACACATTTGAAGAATTAATAATTTCTGTAAGAATTTTGGCAGAGTGCCATCTGTATTTTAAATAAAACAGTTCTTTAAAAACCTGTAAAAAACACTTCCTATGTTTTGTTCAATCCCCAAACTCTAATATTTAGTCAACACAATATGTTTCTCAACATTTGCCAACTCAAATCCACAATAATTTTTCCAGTGTTTTCAAAAGCTAAGATAAAAGAAATATATTACAAATTTTACAAGCTAAAATAATTCATAATTTATTTTACAACTTCAATGTACAATTTTAATTTACAACTGCTCAAAACCAAGAACAATATATACATACAGTGAACATACATTACAATACAAAATGCAAAATATGGTATACTAAATATACCCGATGATCTCTTAGTGTAGTACTAGCAGCCTAGTCTGCTGCCTTATCAGTCTGTCTACTTGCGACAGTAATGAAAAGCTATCGCATTAACACAATTTAACTTTAAATCACAAATCATAAGTCATATAAATAGTGGATACTTAAAACATGGTTAAATTCAAAAAAATAGTGAATGTCAATAAGAATTTAAACTCCATTTCACAATATCACAATGAATATTAATAAATCACACACACACGGCTTAATCATGTTGCCAAAGTTCAATTCATCCCAAAAGCCGATGGCTAGTGAGGAATTCAATTCATCCCAAAAGCAGATGGCTAGTGAGGAATAACATAGCTAGCTAGCAATAATATGAGTACTCATTCTATTCGTCCTCAACAGGCACACACCTCAATACTTCAGCCAGAGAGGGGATTCAAAGTCAATTCGTCCCACTAGACAAGTTAGCGAGGAATTCAATCAATATACATGATAGCTGCGGTTTCAAACCAATTGTAATATTTTCAAACAATAAATATCCATCAAATTCCTATTCAAACAATTTTTCACAATTCAAAACAATAACATACAAAATTCTCGTAATTTATTTCAATTGAAAAATTCAAAAGAAATAACTATTGTGCACAAACCTCTGATAATTGTCTCTTGGACCTAACTCAGTGTTTCCTTTCCCTTCCCTGAGTCTTTGCTAAGTTAAACACATTATTTGAAGTGTTTCAATACTCATTTAAACTATTTCTAAGAATAAAGCTTAATAATTAATTTATTGAATTCTATTATTTCCTTAGTCAACCTAAGATGTTGACCCTTGATTCACTCTAGGTGAATTAGGTTTTAATGTTACCAATATGTCACATTTTATAGCCTTTTAGTGCTGGTAAATGTAACTCAATTCACTTTTACGTATATTGCATTTTATTGCAATTTGCTAGATTTCGGTATACTAATTTGACCTCGCCCGACGACCTAGTTCTCTCGGTTTTCGGGTTTTGGTTAAAACTATAAACTTGTAGGTCTATGTCTTATTGCACGCGGGACAAAATTTCAGGTCATTCTGAGTTGTGTAGACTAAGTTATGGTCAATTTACCAATGCTGGACAAAATGCATCAAAATGGTAACTTTAGGTCATTTTTAGGTCACTTTTGGTTCGGCCAGTTTTTATATCCGAATTTGTGCAAGCTATTTGACTTGCCTATGGTCATTTATGGGTGTTGGTGTCTTCATAAGAATTGTAGATATATGTCTCAAATATTCATGGTAAACATTTCAGGTCAATTGGACCTATTTTGAGTGAGTTATGGCCAAAATACTAACTACTGCCCAAATAGTCAATTTTCAGGCTTTCAAGTCACTAATCCAGATTTGGTCATTTTTGAAGTCACCTTCTAGGCAGAATTTTGGTAAGCTTCCTTCATGAAAGTTGGCACATTTTGTGCCTAGTTTCACCTCCAATTGGTCTCATACCAATTGGAGCCACACACTTAAGGTTCTAAGCCAAAACATACACTACCCTATTACAATTTGTTCATCCTTTACCAATTACACATCCTATGCTTATCAAGTTCATTCTTCCATGCCAATTCTAGTTTGTATCATAACATTAACACATTTAGCAACACATTTTTGGTCATTTTGATAGCTTGTAACCACTCTCAACATACACCTTATAACTCAGAATTTTTCCAAGTCCAATTACAATAATTAACCACCAGACATACCTCATTTACATATCCAAATTCAAACCACTATACACATATCCAAATTCAAACAATTATTCATATACACATGCTGCCATCAATGACAACATAATTTAACAATATTTCATGAACTCAAACACTTCAATCTTCTTCATGAGGCTGACATAAATTTACACATACTCATCAATTTCCATTTTCACTTTTCAAGCTTCCAAATCAAACCTCACACATGGAATTTAACTGCAGTGCAATCAAACATTTAAATCATCATTCAAACCACTATTTACATACAAGAACAAATGTTCTTATTGAGGATCCATGGCTGCCATAATGTACATTTCCAGTAATTCATCAAACTTCAAAAATCCTTCCACAAAATAACTACCCACAACACCCATTCAAAGTTTAATGAAACAAGAACTAAAAATACATACTTACCACTTTTGAAATTCTTCAAAACCTCACCAAAACTTAATTTTCTTGCTGCCTATCTACTGCCCAAGTTGTGTAGAACAACTTTAGTGAAGGAAAATGCAAGGATCATGGCTTGAAGATGGGAGAGTGGAGCTTGCACGGTTGCCCGCCCATGGAGGTTTTGAAAGCTTTTTCAATTTAGCAAGGTGAGTGAGGTTGAAGAAGATGACTAAAGTGGCTGTCCATTTTATGTTTAATGGTCTACTTTAGTGGTGTTAGTGGAGTACTAATAGGATTAAAATAATTTTTAATGTTAAACTTTCATAATTTAGTTTTTATTCCCCATTTCTTTCACTATTCTTATAATGTGTCACAATTTAATTTTTCATGACATTTTTTGAGTGTAATATCATTTATTTTTAATGGACATTTAGGTCAAAAGACAACTCGGTGTGTCAAATGACCATAATGCCCTTGTTCGGGTTACATTTCCTATTTTTTGGTAACACCGAGTTTTGTCGTTTTCTCGATTTCTCGTTTTTCTTTATACTAATTAATTAATTTTTCTTTGATATTTATAATGATGTTTATACTTCAATAAGTCTTTAATTATGTCTTAAAAATATTTTCCAGGGTTCCCCGTGGTCCAGGGCTAGTCAACGGTCCATGCTGCAACTTCCTGATTCGGTCACCCATCGCTAGGGTTCTCGGCTCATTTAACTTGGTTACATTTTATTGCTATTATTTTTCCTTTGTTTTTCTTGTATTTTCTTTTCTTGTATTTCATTATTTTATGTCTCCTCACTAATATTTAAGTGTAGTTCTAGGCATTCTAGCTGTCCGGACAACACTGGTCACCGGAACAGTAAAACGCACTACCGAACATAGGGGTGTTACAGTGCCTATCATGTTTGTCATATGGCATGAGAGTCACCATTCCATCTTATTTATATCTCATATAAATAACTTGGGAACAAACATGAATACAATCTTTCTGGATAAGTCATGTCCTTATTGTAAAGCATCCTCGATTGTGAACCTATTTATGATACTTTGTGCTAGGAATACTGTCACTCATATTCTTAACAACTTAAGAATAGAATTTCCAACAAAACATCAATGGACCTTTTCTATTACACATAAATATATTATGTAAACGGAAAAGTGGAAATGTCTTTTATTAATAAAAACATGTACAAGATACATATTAAATGATATGCTCTAGGGCATACTACTAACAATCTCCAACTAGCACTAGTGCCATTCATTACAATATCTTAGACCCATCTTCTTAAGATGTCGGTCTAGCTGAGTTTGTGACATAGGCTTAGTGAAGGGATCAGTTGGATTTTCAGCTGATGCTATTTTCTTCATGGTTACATTGCTTCGTCCAACTATTTCTCTAATAATGTGGTAGAGCCTTTTTATGTGTTTAGATTTCTGGTGAGACTAGGGCTCCTTAGCTTGTATGACTGCTCCATTTTTGTGAAAGAACGGAAGCGTGAAAAACACAAGTTTATACCATTGAATTAAAAAAATTTTCACCTAGGGTCACATGCATCATGCAAGATCTATTTTTATCTATTTGATTTCAATGATAAACAACATATTAAAACTCTTTTAATATGTTTTTGGATGTGTATTTGCCATTTAAGATTTTAAAATTAATCAGATTAATTTTAGAACCCTAGATTAAATCAAGAATGATTACACTAACCTCTTGATGCGCTGCAGCGTATTTGCGCCTTTGAGATTCGTCTTCAGGACACCAAATGTTGTCCCTCTAGCTTGTCCACACCAAGAACACCTATGGCAGCCCTTGAACAGCTTCTAAAGCTTTTTTTATTAATTAGAAATTCAAGTTCTGCCTTTTAAGAGATTAGAGATGTAAACAGGACACTAGAAACAATCTCTAGTATTTTTAATTCAAGAGATTGATGGCTAATCTCTTTGAATTGATGAGAGATGAAGAAGAAGAGATGGAGAGCTTCAAAATGGCGTGACAAAGGAGGAGTGGCTGCTGGTTGTCTTTTATTTTTCTCATAACAATACTTATATAGCTAGGTTAACACATTAAACCTTTGCCACATGTCACCCTTTGATTAGCTCTAGGTTTAAGTGACCCAATCACATTGTGCCAAGTGTCAAACCTATATTTAATCTTAATTTTAATTATCTTACATGATTAAAAGACATTTGGCAAGCTTATGTGTAATTCCATGTGTCACCATCTCATGGTGCCACGTGTCACACTACGAAATGACCAAAATGCTCCTGTGCCTTAATTTTGAGTTCTTAACCCAAAATAATTATTTCTCTTCTTCTAATTAATTTATATCAAATATAAATTAATTAATTAATCTCTATTAATTAATTTCTCATTAATTAAATTCATATTTAAACACTTTAAATATCAATTTAACTTATATTATGCATCCAATAATCTAGATTTCCTTTCAAGTCATGCTAGGGACTTGGCAATCTAATTGCAAACCAAACCTATTTAATTAATCAATTAAACTCTTTAATTAATTAATTAAATCATATTTAATTAGGTAATAACTTGTGTATGTGTGTGACTTACTAGGCTCATCACTAATTGGCAATGAGAGATGATATCAACTCTTGATACCATCAGAACTCTTTCTTACCATAAATTATTTCTCTAAATCAATTTATGCACCTCATAGACCATGGTTAACACCTAGCATAGCATGCCATGGACACCCAATTAGTAATAAGGTTTACCTTAAATGAACCTATAATCATATGTTACCATGCACTAGAATCTCTCTGTTACAAAATCCCAACTCAAGCTAGAGTCATGGCTCATGTCAAACTCCATTTGCTATGAATATTATGTTCTCTTTTAATTCCAGTTCTTGATTAAAAAGATTTTCTCATCAGAAACTCTTTTCTAATTAAATCTATCTGTCCTGGCTAGGAACTTGAAACATCAAGAACAATTAAATGAACATAGGATTTTATCTCTATTTACTTAGAGGAACAGATTCCATCTTGATCAACACCTACCTCCATATATAACTAGTAGGAGCCAACAACACATGCCCATATACCCATACACAGTACAAGTATGAAAGCAGTATCAAACTCAAACTACCTATATACAAGATAATTGTGCTATCTCAGGTCTAAAGATTATATGCACTGATATGATTTATGACAAAACATTGACAAGAGTAAACTCCATGTGCTTGTCATAAGTGTCACTGGTTCGGCCTACTTATCATTTATAAGTACCTATCATGTTTTTCATATGGCATGAGATTCACCATTCCATCTTATTTATATCTCATATAAATAACTTAGGAACAAACATGAATACAATCTTTCTGGATAAGTCATGCCCTTATTATGACGTATCCTCGATTATGAACCTATTTATGATACCTTGTGCTAGAAATAATGTCACTCATATTCTTAACAACTTTAAGAATAATATTTCTAACAAAATATCAATGGACATTTTCTATTACACATAAATATATTATATAAATGGAAATATGGAAAAGCCTTTTATTAATAAAAATATGTACAAGATACATACTAAATGATATGCTCTAGGGCATACTACTAATAATCTCCCACTAGCACTAGAGCCATTCATTACAATATCTTAGACCTATCTTCTCTAGATGTCGGTCTAGCTGAGTCTGTGACATATGCTTAGTGAATGGATCAGCTGGATTTTCAGCTGATGTTATTTTCTGCATGGCCACATTGCCTCGCCCAACTATTTCTCTGATAATGTGGTAGCGCCTTGCTATGTGTTTGGATTTTTTGTGAGACCTTGGTTCCTTAGCCTGTATGACTGCTTCATTGTTGTCACAGTGTAGTGGAACTACTAACTCAATGGAAGAAACTACTGCAAGTTCTGTCACGAACTTCTTTATCCAAACAGCTTCCTTTGCAGCATCTGATGCAGCAATATACTCAGCCTCTGTAGTGGAATCAGCAGTTGTGCTCTGTTTGGAACTCTTCCAACTGACTGCACCTCCATTACAATTGAACACATATCCAGATGTAGACTTTCTATCATCGATATTTGATTGGAAATCAGAATCAGTATAATCATCCAATTGCAAGTCTCCACCTCCATATATCAAGAGTAAATCCTTAGTTATTCTCAAGTACTTAAGGATAATCTTGACAGCTATCTAGTGTTCCAAACCTAGATTGGATTGATACCTGCTAGTCAAACTAACAGCATATGCGATATTCGGCCTAGTACACAATATTGCATACATTAAACTTCCAATAGCCGAAGCATATGGAATCCTGGCCATCTTATCTCTTTCTTCAGGTGTCTTTGGAGACATCTCTTTAGAAAGATGGATACCATGTCTCACTGGTAACAATCCTCTCTTGGAATCAAGCATATTAAACCTCTTTAACACCTTTTCCAAGTATAGACTTTGGGATAAACCAATTATTCTTTTCGCTCTATCTCTATAGATGCGAGTCCCAAGAATATAGGTTACCTCCCCTAATTCTTTCATGGAGAATGTATTTGACAACCATATCTTTACAGTTGTCAACATACCTGTGTCATTACCCATCAACAGTATGTCATCTACATATAAGACAAGGAAAGTGATAGCACTGTCACTAACCTTCTTATATATACATGGTCATCCTCATTTTTGATAAAACCAAAGGATTTAATAGCTTCATCAAAATGGATGTTCCAACTCCTCAAAGCTTGCTTCAACCCATAAATGGATCGCTTTAGCTTGCATACCTTGGAACCATCTTGGGATTCAAAACCCCTAGGTTGTTCCTTGAAAATGTTTTTTGCAATGTATCCATTGAGAAAAGCTATTTTGAGATCCATTTGCCAAATCTCATAATCATAGTATTCAGCTATTGCTAATAGAATCCTAATTGATTTAAGCATGGCAACAGGTGAGAAAGTCTCCTCATAGTCGATTCCTTGCCTTTGGCAAAACCCTTTCGCTACTAGCCTTGCCTTATAGGTCTCTACCTTTTTATCAGAACCAATTTTCTTCTTGAAAACCCATTTGTTCCCTATAGGTACAATACCTTCAGGTGGGTCAATAAGATCCCAAACTTGATTCTTATACATGGAATCAATCTCGGATTTCATAGCATCAATCCATTTTGAAGAGTCTATATCTGATATAGCTTCTTCATAGGTGAGTGGATCTACTTCTTCATGAGTAGACAACTCTTGTTCTTCTTCATCAAGGAAACCATATCTCACTGGTGGGTGAGATAATATGGTTGTTCTACGAGGAGCAGCTGTAGATGTTTCATCAATGGGCGTAGGTTGACTAGATGGATCTATATCCATCTGATCTGTTGGTTAGTCAGAATTCTCCAATTTCAACTCTATTTGCCTTCCTTTGCCTCTTTCTTGGACAAACTGTTGTTCAAGAAATGTGGCATCTCTACTCACCACAACCTTTTGTGATGTAGGCAAATAAAAATAATATCAAAAACTATCTTTTGGATATCTAAAAAATCGACCCTTTTCTGATCTGGTTTCTAATTTATCAGTGTTCAGCTTTTTGATATAAGCTGGATAACCCCAAATCTTAACATGCTTAAGACTTAGTTTTCTTCCATGCCATATCTCATAAGGTGTGGAAGAAATTGATTTTGATGGAATCCTATTCAGAATATACAAAGCTGATTCTAATGCAAATCCCCAAAAGGAGATTGGCATATCAGTAAAGCTCATCATACTACGTACCATACCCAATAGGGTAAGATTTTTCCTTTCAGATACACCATTCAGCTGTGGCATTCCTGGAGGAGTCAGCTGGGAAACAATGCTGTGCCCTCTCAAGTATTCATCAAATTCAGTACTCAAATATTCACCTCCATGATCTGATCAAAAAGATTTAATACTCTTTCTTAATTGATTTTCTACTTCAAATTTAAATTCTTTGAGCTTTTCAAAGGATTCATGTTTGTATTTCATCAAATACAAATACCCAAATCTTGATTTATCATCAGTAAAGGTAATAAAATAATGAAAACCGCCTCTAGCCATTTCCTTAAATGGACCACATACATCACTATGTATTAGCTCCAAAATATTTTCAGCTCTTAGCCCTTGTCCAATAAAGGGTGATCTAGTCATTTTGCCCTGAAGGCAAGATTCACAAGTAGGAGTAGGCTCAGAGCCCAATGAAGATAAAATCCCCATTTTCTCCAATTTTGCAATCCTATCTTTTGCAACATGACATAACCTTAAGTGCCAAATATATTTTGGACTTGAGTTGGTTTTCACCATGGCATTGCATTCTTTTAGATCACTTGCATTCAATTTGTGTTTGTCATTATTATCCAAATAATAAAGACCATCATTCATATAACCCGAACCAACATATTTATTTCCAAAATAAATATTGCAAACATTATCTTTGAACTGAAATTCATAGCCATTTCTAGTCAAACTAGATATAGAAATGATGTTTTTAAAAGCATCAGGTACATATAAAATATTATCCAAACACAAAACATGTCCAAACATGTAAAAAGATTTAGATCCTATGGCTAAAGCTTCAACAGTTGAGCCATTGCCAATTCGGACTCTAGCATCTTGAGAATGCAAGCTTCTGCTAATTGCTAGTTCCAGCATATCATTAGAAATGTGAGAAATGGTACCAGTATCTAAAACCCAAGCTGTAGATGAACTATGAGTATCATCAGAATCTAAATAACAAGATATGGACATACCTTCCGAAGGTGTATCCTTCTTGTCCTTCAGAGAAGCAAGATACTCTGGGTAGTTCCTTTTCCAGTGCCCATCCTTCTGGCAGTGGAAACACTTTCCTTTGCCTCCATCACCTTTAGTCTTCCCTTTTTGTTTAGCTATTTTCTTAGAAGGACCAGGAATCTGACGATTCCTTTTCTTATTGCCCTTCTTCTTGTTAGACTTTCCAGTAGAAGAAGATGCAATCAAAGCTAACTCTTTTCCTTTATTGCCTGGCATATTCTTTTGGGCAATAACCAGCATGTTGAGTAAAGCAGCTAAGGTGCATTCCTGTTTAGTCAAATGGAAATTTGTCACAAAATTCCCAAAAGACTCAGGAAGGGACGAAAGGATCAAATCCGTCTGTAGTTGGAAATCCATGTTGAAGTCAAGATGTTCCAACTGCTCAATCAGCTAAATCATCTTGTGGACATGATCCCCAACATTCTGTCCCTCAGACATCCTCATACGGAATAACTGTCTAGATATCTCATACCTAGCATTCCTGCTGTGCTCACCATATAACTCTTATAGGTGAAGGAGAATCTCACTCGCACTCTGTATGTTCTCATGTTGCTTCTGTAACTCATTACTCATGGACGCAAGCATGTAACACTTAGCTCTCATATCATGCTCCTTCCACTTGTCCAAAGTTTCATGTTCCTCTGGAAGTAAGGGACCAGGAACATTTGAATCTAAAACATATCCTATATGTTCAAGGTTCAGGACAAGTTTCAAATTTCTTAGCCAATCAGAGAGATTAGGTCCAGTCAACCTATTGCGATCAAGTATGCTTGCAAGGATATTGGATGGTGGTGGTTGTTCTGTGCTCATTATTATCAGAAAATTAATTGCAGAAAATAACCAGATTAATTAGTAAATGTATCAAGTAATTAACTAAAATGATTATGCTCTTTTAATCAAATTGGTCCTCCCACTAACTTAGCGACTCCTACACTTCCAAAGTAGAAAACGGAAATCCTAGTTGGATGGATTTCTAGTGAGTGATTGAATTCTTATAATTCTATTGATCATCCTCAGGTACATCCATTATTGGAATTACAATAAACTATAAGTGAGCAACTCATTGCCCATCACATCTCATGTGAGGTTCAATCCTTTACCTAGCCCCTAATGCTCAAAATCTCAGGTACATCCATTATTGACTTATCTTGCATTAGTTAAGTTGATCCCATTGAGCCAGTAATTATACAAATAATTTTAATGTCCTCAGGTACATCCAATATTGGCTACCTAACCATTTACATATTTACAACATCTCATGCTTGACAATTATTCTTAAGAAAATCTCTTAAATTAATTGCATCTCATGCAACTATTTAAAATTTCTTAAAATAATTGCCCCAATGGAGGGCCCATGTTATAATTACTATAATTATAGCATTTCCAACTTAATCATTTGTTTGGAAGATTTTATAGTCATCCTAATTACTATTAAGGTCTCACTTTGCACATTATCCATTTAGCATGCATATATCATATGCTTGCATACATTCCCATACATCTCATGCATTCATGGATAAACAGTAAATATGGTATGATCATGGACTTTCTAAGGGATTCAATTCTGAGCCACCATGAATTGAATCAGGGCATTCCTAGGTGCATTTCATTCATTCATTTTACAAGAGTTGCTGAAGGAGTACATAATCAACACTTGATCTTGAATTCCTCCCACTGGTCTCACCAATGCTCTTTATCTCCTTGAACTTCTTGCAATCCAATATTACACAGTAATCCTTGGCATACCAAGGCGAATTTATAAGAACTTAAATAAATGAAATTACAACAAAAAATTATTACAAACTTAATAATACATGCCCAAAATAAATTAAAATAAATTAATTAATTTACAATCCCAAAGAAACATAAAAGAAATAAATCCAATCACATTGGTCTTTTATGGTCCATGATCATCCATCATGCATATCACTATTTAACAATTAAATAAAACGTACATACTTAAATTAAATTTAATATCTCATATTCAACTTAAAAATCCAGATTTGAATATTATTCAAATAAATTTAAAAATTTAGATTTGAATCTCATTCAAACAAATTTAAAAATTCATATTTGAATCACATTCAAACAACCTTAAAAATTAAGATTTGAATCACATTCAAACATTTCTTAAAAAATTAGATTTGAATCACATTCAAACATTTTTTAAAAAATCAGATCTGAATATTATTCAATCAACTTTAAAAATTCAGATTTGAATATGATTCAAACAACCTTAAAAATTCAGATTTTAATCACATTCAAACAACTTTTAAAATTCAGATTTGAATCACATTCAAATAATTTTTAAAATTCTGATTTGAATCATAAGTTAATTGTGTGATTAAAATTACTAATTAAACACTTTGATTAGTCAAAGAATAGGCCTTAGATCATATAACAATTGCAGAATTAAAAGCCAAACCTTGAACCACCCATGGAAGCCAAACCATGCGCACCATTGATGGTGTTTTTCAAGCATGCCGCCACACCTCTATTGCAACCAGCAATGGATAAATCATTTCATGATGAAAACACACAATTAAATCATATAATCAACAATCTAAATGGCAAATATAGTGGCTCTAATACCAATTGAAAGAACGGAAGCGTGAAAAACACAAGTTTATACCATTGAATTCAAAAATTTTTCACCTAAGGTCACATGCATCATGCAAGATTTATTTTTATCTATTTGATTTCAATGATAAACAACATATTAAAACTCTTTTAATATGTTTTTAGATGTGTATTTGCCATTTAAGATTTTAAAATTAATCAGATTAATTTTAGAACCCTAGATTAAATCAAGAACGATTACACTAACCTCTTGATGCGCTGCAGCGTATTTGCGCCTTTGAGATTCGTCTTCAGGACACCAAATGTTGTCCCTCTAGCTTGTCCACACCAAGAACACCTATGGCAGCCCTTGAACAGCTTCTTAAGCTTTTTCTATTAATTAGAAATTCATGTTTTGCCTTTTAAGATATTAGAGATGTAAACAGGACACTAGAAACAATCTCTAGTATTTTTAATTCAAGAAATTGATGGCTAATCTCTTTGAATTGATGAGAGATGAAGAAGAAGAGATGGAGAGCTTCAAAATGGCATGAAAAAGGAGGAGTGGCTGCTGGTTGTCTTTTATTTTTCTCACAACAACACTTATATAGCTAGGTTAACACATTAAACCCTTGCCACATGTCACCCTTTGATTAGCTCTAGGTTTAAGTGACCCAATCACATTGTGCCAAGTTTAAAACCTATATTTAATCTTACTTTTAATCATCTTACATGATTAAAAGACATTTGGCAAGCTTATGTGTAATGACATGTGTCGCCATCTCATGGTGCTACGTGTCACACTGCAAAATGACCAAAATGCCCCTGTGCCTTAATTTTGAGTTCTTAACCCAAAATAATTATTTCTCTTCTTCTAATTAATTTATATCAAATATAAATTAATTAATTAATCTCTATTAATTAATTTCTCATTAATTAAATTTATATTTAAACACTTTAAATATAAATTTAACTTATACTATACATCCAATAATCTAAATTTGGTTTCAAGTCATGCTAGGGACTTTGTAATCTAATTGCAAGCTAAACCTATTTAATTAATCAATTAAACTCTTTAATTAATTAATTAAATCATATTTAATTAGGTGATAACTTGTGTATGTGTGTGACTTACTAGGCTCATCACTAATTGGCAATGAGAGATGATATCAACTCTTGATACCATCAGAACTCTTTCTTACCATAAATGATTTCTCTAAATCATTTTATGCACCTCATAGACCATGGTTAGCACCTAGCATAGCATGCCATGGACACCCAATTAGTAATAAGGTTTACCTTAAATGAACCTATAATCATATATTACCATGCACTAGAATCTCTCTGTTATAAAATCCCAACTCAAGCTGGAGTCATGGTTTATGTCAAACTCCATTTGCTATGAATATTATGTTCTCTTTTAATTCCAGTTCTTGATTAAAAAGATTTTCTCATCAGAAACTCTTTTCTGATTAAATCTATCTGTCCTGGCCAGGAACTTGAAATATCAAGAACAATTAAATGAACATAGGATTTTATCTCTATTTACTTGGAGGAATAGATTCCATCTTGATCAACACCTACCTCCATATATAACTAGTAGGAGCCAACACATGCCCATATACCCATACATAGTACAAGTATGAAAGCAGTATCAAACTCAAACTACCTATACAAAAGATAACTGTGCTATCTCAGGTCTAAAGAATATATGCACTGATATGATTCATGATAAAACATTGACAAGAGTAAACTCCATGTGCTTGTCATAAGTGTCACTGGTTTGGCCTACTTATCATTTATAAGTACCTATCATGTTTGTCATATGGCATGAGACTCACCATTCCATCTTATTTATATCTCATATAAATAACTTGGGAACAAACATGAATGCAGTCTTTATGGATAAGTCATGTCCTTATTATGAAGTATCCTCGATTGTGAACCTATTTATGATACCTTGTGCTAGAAATAATGTCACTCATATTCTTAACAACTTTAAGAATAATATTTCTAACAAAATATCAATGGACCTTTTCTATTACACATAAATATATTATGTAAATGGAAAAGTGGAAAAGCCTTTTACTAATAAAAATATGTACAAGATACATACTAAATGATGTGCTCTAGGGCATACTACTTACATGTTGTCACAATGAAGTGGAACTGCTGACTCAATGGAAGGAACTACTTCAAGTTCTATCAGGAACTTCTTTATCCAAACAGCTTTCTTTGCAGTATCTGATGCAACAATATACTCAACCTCGGTAGTGGAATCTGCAGTCGTACTCTGTTTGGAACTCTTCCAACTGACTGCACCTCTATTACAAATGAACACATACCCAGAGGTAGACTTTCTATCATCGATATGTGATTGGAAATCAGAATCAGTATAACCATCCATTTATAATTCTCCATCTCCATAAATCAGGAATAAATCCTTAGTTCTTCTCAAGTATTTAAGGATATTCTTGATAGCTATCCAGTGTTCCAAACCTAGATTGGATTGATATCTGCTAGTCAAACTAACAGCATATGCGATATCTAGTCTAGTACACAACATTGCATATATTAAACTTCTAATAGCCGAAGCATATAGAATCCTGGCCATTTTATCTCTTTCTTTAGGTGTCTTTGGAGACATCCCTTTAGAAAGGTGGATACCATGTCTCATTGGCAACAATCCTCTCTTGGAATCAAGCATGTTAAAACTCTTTTAACACCTTTTCCAAGTATAGACTTTGGGATAAACCAATTATTCTTTTCGCTCTATCTCTATAGATGCGATTTCCAAGAATATATGTTGCCTCTCCTAAGTATTTCATGGAGAATGTATTTGACAAGTATACTTTTACAGTTGTCAACATACCTGTGTCATTACCCATCAACAGTATGCCATCCATATAGAAGACAAGGAAAGTGATAGCACTGTCACTAACCTTCTTATATACATATGGCTCATCCTCATTTTTGATAAAACCAAATGACTTAATGGCCTTATTAAAATGGATGTTCCAACTCCTAGAAGCTTGTTTCAACCCATAAATGGATCGCTTTAGCTTGCATACCTTAGAACCCATCTTGGGATTCAAAACCCCTAGGTTGTTGCATGAAAATGTTTTCTTCAATGTATCTATTGAGAAAAGCTATTTTGACATCCATCTGCCAAATCTCATAATCATAGTATGCAGCTATTGCTAATAGAATCCTAATTGATTTAAGCATGGCAACAGGCGAGAAAGTCTCCTCATAGTCGATTCCTTGCCTTTGGTGAAACCCTTTCGCTACTAGCCTTGCCTTATAGGTCTCTACCTTTCCATCAGAACTAATTTTCTTCTTGAAAACCCATTTGTTCCCTATAGGTACAATACCTTCAGGTGGATCAACAAGATCCCAAACTTGATTCTTATACATGGAATCAATCTCGGATTTCATAGCATCAATCCATTTTGAAGAATCTATATCTGATATAGCTTCTTCATAAGTAAGTGGATCAGCTCCATGATCTACTTCTTCATGAGTAGACAACTCTTATTCTTCTTCATGAAGGAAACCATATCTCACTGGTGGGTGAGATACCCTGGTTGTTCTACGAGGAATAGCTGTAGATGTTTCATCAATGGGTGTAGGTTGACTAGATGGATCTATATCCATCTGATCTATTGGTTGGTCAGAATTCTCCAATTCTAACTCTATTTGCCTTCCTTTGCCTCCTTCTTGAACAAAATGTTGTTCAAGTTTGGCATCTCTACTTAACACAACCTTTTGTGAAGTAGGCAAATAAAAATAATATCCAAAACTATCTTTTGGATATCCAACAAATCGATCCTTTTCTAATATGGTTTCCAATTTATCAGTGTTCAGCTTTTTGATATAAGCTGGACAACCCCAAATCTTAACATGCTTAAGACTTAGTTTTCTTCCATGCTATATCTCATAAGGTGTGGAAGAAACTGATTTTGATGGAATCATATTCATAATATACTAAGCTGATTCTAAAGGAAATCTCCAAATGGAGATTGGCATATGAGTATAGCTAATCATACTACGTACCATATCCAATAGTGTATAATTTCTCCTTTCAGATACACCATGCAGCTGTGGTGTTCCTAGAGGAGTTAGCTTGTAATCAATGTCATGCTCTCTCAAGTATTTATCAAATTCAGTACTCAAATATTCACCTCCATAATCTGATCGAAGAGCTTTAATACTCTTTCCTGTTTGATTTTCTACTTCAGATTTAAATTCTTTGAATTTTTCAAAGGATTCATGTTTGTATTTCATCAAATACTCAAACCTTGATTTATCATCAGTAAAGGTAATAAAGTAATGAAAACCGCCTCTAACCATTTTCTTAAATGGACCACATACATCACTATGTATTAGCTCCAAAATATTTTTAGCCCTTAGCCCTTGTCCAACAAAGGGTGATCTAGTCATTTTGCCCTGAAGGCAAGATTCACAAGTTGGAGTAGGCTCAGAGCCCATTGAGGAAAGAATCCCCATTTTCTCCAGTTTTGTAATCCTATCTTCTGCAACATGACATAACCTTAAGTGCCAATATATTTTGAACTTGAGTTGATTTTCACCATGGCATTGCATTCATTTAGATCACTTGCATTCATTTTGTTTTTGTTATTATTATCCAAATAATAAAGACCATCATTCATATAACTCGAACCAACATATTTATTTTCAAAATAAATATTGCAAACATCATCTGTGAACTGAAATTCATAGCCATTTCTAGTCAAACTAGATATAGAAATGATGTTCTTAAAAGCATCAGGTATTTATAAAATATTATCCAAACACAAAACATTTCTAGATATGTAAAAAGATTTAGATCCTATGGCTAAAGCTTCAACGGTTGAGCCATTGCCAATCTAGACTCTAACATCTCGAGAACATAAGCTGCTACTATTTGCTAGTTCCTGCATATCATAAGAAATGTGAGAACTGGCACCAGTATCTAAAACCCAAGCTGTAGACAAACTATGAGTATCATCAGAATCTAAATAACAAGATATGGACATACCTTCCGAAGGTCTATCCTTTTGTTCTTTAGAGAAGCAAGATACTCTGGGCAGTTCCTCTTCCAGTGCCCATCCTTTTAGCAGTGGAAACACTTTCCTTTGCCTCCATCAGCTTTAGTCTTCCCTTTCTATTTAGCTATTTTCTTAGAAGGACTAGGAATCTGAGGTTTCTTTTTCTTATTGCCCTTCTTCTTGTTGGACTTTCCAGCAGAAGAAGATACAATCAAAGGTACCTCTTTTCCTTTATTGCCTGGCATATTCTTTTTAGCAATAACCAACATGTTGAGTAAACTAGCCAAGGTGCATTCCTGTTTAGTCATATGAAAATTTGTCACAAAATTCCCAAAAGACTCAGGAAGTGACTGAAGGATCAAATCCGTCTGCAGTTGGAAATCCATGTTAAAGTCAAGATGTTCCAGCTGCTCAATTAGCAGAATCATCTTGTGGACATGATCCCCAACATTCTGTCCCTCAGACATCTTCATGCTGACAGCTGCCTAGATATCTCATACCTAGCATTCCTGCTGTGCTCACCATACAACTCTTGTAGATGAAGGAGGATCTCACTCGCACTATCCATGTTCTCATGTTGCTTCTGTAACTCATTACTCATGGAAGCAAGCATGTAATACTTAGCTCTCATATCATGCTCCTTCCACTTGTCCATAGTTTCATGTTCCTCTTGGGTGGCCTCTGGAGGTAAGGGACTAAGAACTTTTGAGTCTAGAACATATCCTATATGTTCAAGGTTTAGGACAAGTTTCAAGTTTCTTAGCCAATCAAACAAATTAGGTCCTGTCAACCTATTGCGATCAAATATGCTTGCAAGGATATTGGATGGTGGTGGTTGTTCTGTGCTCATTATTATCAGAAAATTAATTGTAGAAAATAACCAGATTAATTATGGTCTTTTAATCAAATTGGTCCTCCCACTAACTTAGCGAATCCTACACTTTCAAAGTAGAAAACGGAAATCCTAGTTGGATGGATTTCGAGTGGATGATTGAATTCTTATAATTCTATTGATCATTCTCATGTACATCCATTATTGGAATTACAATAAACTATAAGTGAGCAACTCCTTGCTCATCACATCTCATGTGAGGTTCAATCTTTTACCTAGCCCCTAATGCTCAAAATCTCAGGTACATCCATTGTTGACTTATCTTGCATTAGTTAAGTTGATCCCATTGAGACAGTAATTATGCAAATAATTTTAATGTCCTCAGGTACATCCAATATTGGCCACCAAACCATTCATATATTTACAACATCTCATGCTTAACAATTATTCTTAAGAATATCTCTTAAATTAATTGCATCATATGCAACTATTTAAAATTTCTTAAAATAATTGCCCCAATGGAGGGCCCATGTTATAATTACTTTAATTATAGTATTTCCAACTTAATCATTTGTTTGGAAGATTTTATGGTCATCCTAATTACTATTAAGGTCTCACTTTGCACATTATCCATTTAGCATGCATATATCATATACTTGCATACATTCCCATACATCTCATGCATTCATGGATAAATAGTAAATATGGTATGATCATGGACTTTCTAAGGGATTCAATTCTGAGCCACCAAGAATTGAATCAAGGCATTCCTAGGTGCATTTCATTCATTCATTTTACAAGAGTTACTGAAGGAGTACATAATCAACACTTGATCTTGAATTCCTCTCACTAGTCCAGCCAATGCTCTTGACCTCCTTGATCTTCTTGGAATCCAATTACATAGTAATCCTTGGCATACCAAGGCGAATTTACAAGAACTTAAATAAATGAAATTACAACCCAAAATTATTACAACCTTAATAATACATGCCCAAAATAAATTAAAATAAATTAATTAATTTACAATCCCAAAGAAACATAAAAAAAATAAATCCAATCACATTGGTCTTTTATAGTCTATGATTATCCATCATGCATATCACTATTTAGCAATTAAATAAAATATACATACCTAAATTAAATTGAATATCTCATATTCAACTTAAAAATCCAGATTTGAATATGATTCAAACAAATTTAAAAATTCAGATTTGAATCATATTCAAATAAATTTAAAAATTCAGATTTGAATCACATTCAAACAACCTTAAAAATTCAGATTTGAATCACGTTCAAACAATTTTTAAAAATCATATTTGAATCACATTCAAACAATTTTTAAAAATTCAGATTTGAATATTATTCAAACAACTTTAAAAATTCAGTTTTGAATATGATTCAAACAACTTTAAAAATTCAGATTTGAATCACATTCAAACAACTTTTAAAATTTAGATTTGAATCACATTCAAACAATTTTTAAAATTCTGATTTGAATCAAAATTTAATTATGTGATTAAAACTCTTATTAAACAATTTAATTAGACATAGGATGAGCTTTTAGATCATACAACAATTGCAAATTAAAAAGCCAAACTTTGCGCACACCATGGGAGAGCCAAACCATGCGCACCCATGGTGGACTCCACCATGCCGCCACCTTGTTCATTCCAACCAGTAATGAATTGATCTGCATTTGATCAAATCACACAATCAAATCTCATATTGAATAATCTAAATGGCAAATATAGTGGCTCTGATACCAATTGAAGGAGCAGAAGCATGAAAAACACAAGTTTATATCATTGAATTCAAAAATTTTCACCTAGGGTCACATGCATCATGCAAGATTTATTTTTATCTATTTGGTTTCAATGATAAACAACATATTAAAACTCTTTTAATATGTTTTTAGATCTGTATTTGCCATTTAAGATTTTAGAATTAATTAGATTACTTTTAGAACCCTAGCTTAGATCAAGAACAAGTGCACTAACCTCTTGATGCACTACAGTGTGTTTGGCACCTTTGGGATGCGTCTTTAGGACATCAGATATTGTCCTTCTAGCTTGTCCACACCAAGATCACTTATGGCAGCCCTTGAATAGCTTATAAAGCTTTTTCTATGAATTAAAAAATCAAGTTTTTCCTTTTGAGAGATTAAAGATGTAAACAAAACACTAGAAACAATTTCTAGTATTTTTAATTCAGGAGATTGTTTGCTAATCTCTTGGAATTGATGAGAGATGAAGAAGAAGAGAGGATGGCAGCCTCAAGGGTGGCGGCACAAAGGGAGGCATCAGCTGGTTGTGTTTTGTTCTTTCATCCTTACACTTATATAGCTAGGTCACCACTTAAAACCCTTGCCACATGTCACTTTCTTATTGGCTCTAGGTTTAATTGACCCAATCACATTATGCCAAGTGTCAAACCTATATCTAATCTTAATTTTAATAATCTTACATGATTAAAAGACATTTGGCAAGCTTATGTGTAGTGCCATGTGTCACCATCTCATGGTGCCACATGTCACCCTGTGAAATGAGCAAAATGCCCCTATGTCTTAATTTTGAGTTCTTAACCCAAAATAATTATTTCTCTTCTTCTAATCAATTTATATCAAATATAAATTAATTAATTAATCTCTATTAATTGATTTCTCATTAATTAAATTCATATTTAAACAGTTTAAATATAAATTTAACTTATACTATACATCCAATAACATAGATTTGGTTTCAAGTCATGCTAGGGACTTTGCAATCTAATTACAAACCAAACCTATTTAATTAATCAATTAAACTCTTTAATTAATTAATTAAATCATATTTAATTTGGTGATTACTTGTGTATATGTGTGACTTACTAGGCTCATCACTAATTGGCAATGAGATATGATATCAACTCTTAATATCATCAGAACTCTTTCTTACCATAAATGATTTCTCTAAACCATTTTATGCACCTCATAGACCATGGTTAACACCTAGCATAGCATGCCATGGCCACCCAATTAGTAATAAGGTTTACCGTAAATGAACCTATAATCATATGTTACCATGCACTAGAATCTCTCTATTACAAAATCCCAATTCAAGCTGGAATCATGGTTTATGTCAAACCCCATTTGCTAAGAATTTTATGTTCTCTTTTAATTCCAGCTCTTGATTAAAAAGATTTTCTCATCAGAAACTCTTTTCTGATTAAATCTATCTGTCCTGGCTAGGAACTTGAAACATCAAGAACAATTAAATGAACATAGGATTTTATCCCTATTTACTTAGAGGAACAGACTCGATCTTGATTAACACCTACCTCCATATATAACTAGTAGGAGCCAACACATACCCATATACCCATACACAGTACAAGTATGAAAGCAGTATCAAACTCAAATCACCTATATACAAGATAACTATGCTATCTCAGGTCTAAAGATTATATGCACTGATATGATTTATGACAATGCATTGACAAGAGTAAACTCCATGTGCTTGTCATAAGTGTCATTGGTTCGACCTACTTATCATGTATAAATGCCTATCATGTTTATCATATGGCATGAGACTCACCATTCCATCTTCTTTATATCTCATATAAATAACTTGGGAATAAACATGAATACAATCTTTCTGGATAAGTCATGTCCTTATTGTGAAGTATCATCGATTGTGAACCTATTTATGATACTTTGTGCTAGAAATACTGTCACTCATATTCTTAACAACTTAAGAATAGAATTTCGAACAAAACATCAATGGTCCTTTTCTATTACACATAAATTTATTATGTAAACGGAAAAGTGGAAATGCCTTTTATTAATAAACACATGTATAAGATACATATTAAATGATATGCTATAGGGCATACTACTAACAGAAGTCCCATCACAAAATCTATCGTTATTCTCTCCCATTTCTATTCCAGTACTGATAGTGGATGTAACAAACCAGCCAAAACTTGATGCTCTGCCTTCAGTTGCTGACAAGTTAGGCATTTGGAAAAAAATTCTGCTACATTTCTTTTCATACCCATCCACCAGTAATGTTCTTTCAGTCCTCTATACATTTTAGTACTACTAGGGTGCATAGCAAAAGGAGACTCACGTGCTTCTTTCATAATGATCTGTCTCAAATCTACGTCTTTAGGAATGCACATTCTGCCCTGGTGTAGCAATAGGCCATCATCTCTCACTGAAAAATTAGGTTTCTTTCCCTGTCGGACTTCTTCTAATAGCTTCTGATATTTCTGATCATTCTGAACAGTCATTCTGATCTGATCAATCAACACTAGCTGTACATGCCATGCAACTGCTATCTGCCCCTCATCATTAATGTCTAAGCTGGCATACAATGCTCTCAACTCATGTACCATAGACAAAGGAGAAACCTGTAGACTTGCCATTGTCTTACGACTTATGGCGTCAGGCACCACATTAGCTTTCCCTGGCTGATAGTCTATCAGACAATCATAGTCCTCTATCAAGTCTAACCATCTCCTCTTTCTTAAATTTAACTCTTTCTGAGTGCCCAGATACTTAAAACTCTTATAATCTGTGTAGATATAGCACTTCTCGCCATACAAATAATGTCTCCAGATCTTAAAAGCGAACACAATAGCTGCTAGCTCCAAGTTATGTATCGGATAATTCCTCTTATTCGGTTTCAGCTAGCGTGATGTGTATGCAATGACATTCCAATCTTGCATTAGTACACAGCCTAACCCATTATGAGAAGCATCGCTATATACTGTGTCTTCTTTACTCGGGGTAGGTAGAGTCAAGACTGGAGCCTCAGTCAAACATTTCTTCAACGCATCAAAACTCTGTTGGCATTTATTTGTCCACTGAAATTTTACATCTTTTCGCAGCAACTTAGTCAATGGAGATGCCAAAATGGAGAGCCCTTTCACAAAACGACGGTAGTATCCAGCTAGACTCAGAAAACTGTAAATCTCTATGACATTTCTAGGTGGCTTCCAATTAAGGATAGCTTCTATTTTACTTGGATCTACCTTGATGCCTTCTACCGATACTATATACCCCAAGAAGGATATTTCCTTCAGCCAAAATTCACACTTTGATAATTTGGCGTATAACTATTTCTCCCTTAAGGTCTGCAATACAATGCACAGATGTCTATCATGCTCCTTTGTAGTCCTGGAGTAGACCAATATATCATCAATAAATATCACAACAAACTGGTCGAGATATAGTCTGAAGATAGTGTTTATCAGATCCATAAAAGCAGCTGGAGCATTTGTTAACCCGAATGGCATGACCAGGAACTCATAATGCAATATCGAGTTCTAAAGGTAGTTTTAGGGATACTATGCTCTTGTACTTTTAGCTGATAATAACCCGATCTCAGGTCAATTTTGGAGAACAGAGTTGCACCCCTTAACTGATTAAACAAGTCATCAATGTGGGCCAATGGATATCTATTCTTTATTATCACCTTATTCAACTGCTAGTAGTCAATATATAAGCGGAGAGTGCCATCTTTCTTCTTAACAAATAGCACTAGCGCTCCTTAAGGTGACACACTAGGGTGGATAAAGCCCTTGTCTAGCAACTCTTGCAACTTTACTTTCAATTCTTTTAGTTCTGCTCATGCCATTCTGTATGGTGTTATAGAGATTGGGTCCACACCAGGCATGACATTAATCTAAAACTGCACCTCTCTCTCCGGAGGCAATTCTGGCAACTCATTAGGAAACACATCTGGATAATCACATACAGTAGGGATGTCCCTCAATGCTGGACTCCCTACTTGGGTGTCCATCACATGTGCCAAGTATGCTTCACACCCTTTTCTGATCATCTTTCTGGCCAGTGCAGCTGAAATGGTGTTTGATAGCAATAACTGCCTCTCCCCGTGTATTACTACATCACCATACTGAGGGAGACTAAAAGTGACTATTTTCAGTCTATAGTCAATCATAACATGATGCCTGGCTAACAAATCCATGCCCAAGATGATGTCAAAATCTCTGAAGGGCAATTCAATCAGGTTGAACAAAAAAGTGTGTCCTTGGATCATCAAAGGACAATCCCTATATATTTTATTTACCCTAACCTCTTGGCCTAATGGACTAGTTATTAGCACATCATAGTCCATTCTTACACACGGAATAGCAGTAGAACAAATCAAACTAGCACTGATATACGAATGTGTGGAGCTAGGATCAAATAGCTCATATACGTCTTAGTTAAGGATTGAGAAAATACAAGCTACTACATCCGATGTTTTGGCCTCCTCTCTCTAACGCATTGTGTACACTCTGGCTGGTGTGTCACTGGGTTCTAGCTAGTTAACAATACTTTGACTTCCTGAGGTGCTACCCCTACCTCTGCCTCTACCTCTACCAGATGGCTGTGACCCTCTTAGAATAGAGGCTTGGGCTGATCCCTCAGATGTGGTAGAAGGTCTAGATCAGCATGAACTAGTACAATCCTTGGCAAAATGTCTGGTCCCTCCATAGTTAAAACATGCACCGGTGGCCTTGAAACACACCCCACCGTGTGTTCCACCACAAGTCTCACACTGCCGGACTGATAAAGCTCCACGATGTGCCTACTAACCAGACCGAGGTGGTCGCTGGATAGAGAATCTGCCTCTGCCAGATCTGTAGGAGCTAGATCCCCCAAATTATTTTTGCTTCCCAGAACTGCTCTTAGTAGGTTGGCCAGTAGCTTTCTTAGTTTTCTCTTACCCAAAACTGTTCTTGGCTACTCTTCTTCACTTACCCTTCCATTTCTATCCTCTTGCATTCCAAAGCTTGTGATATTAATTTAGAAAAATTCTAGTGTCGGAACCCCACTACTTGTATTCTTAATATAGGCCTTAACCCAGCCTCAAACCTCTTGCATCTGTCTCTGGGGGTGGAGAGTAAACTTCCAGCATAGTGGCTTAATCTTGGAAAGTCCCGCTCATATTCTGCTATGGTCCTATCATCTTGTTTCAAATTCAAGAATTCTTGCAATTTGATGTCAATATAGGTATCGAGGACCCATTTCTGGCTAAACTCCCTCAAGAAATCTGCCCATGTAAGAACAGGTGGCTCAACCAGGCTGTGGGGGATAGTTTTCCACCATTCATATGCATTCCCTTGAAAAAGTGAGACTGAATATTCAAATTTTAATTCCTTGGCACATTGTAGCTTTCTGAATACCCTTTCCATCCTTTCTAAACCACTGTTCTGCTTCCAGTGGATCTACGGTCCCTTTGAACTTAGAAGCCACAAATTTCATTAAATTTTCATATTGCCGAGCTGGGGGCTATAGTTGTGCCGCTAGTGTTTGCATCTGAGCTTGTTGTGGTAAATTTCCTGCCATTTGTTGAAATAACGCAGCCATCTGCTATGCAAACTGAGCAGGGAATTGCGGTGCTTGAAGAGGAGCTGGAGTGACTGACCCACTCACGTTCTAGAGTGCTTGGGCTTCTCTTTGGGCCTCAGCCTCAACAAATTGCTCTACGGAATGATCTCTCTCTTCCATTCCGTTTTCAAAAATTTCTACTTTCTGAGATCAAACATAAGGAGGTTGACCTCTATTAGTGCATATTCATGATGTAAATATGTCATATGTATCAATTTAGGACACTTGAACAGTTGTACTTATCAAAAGAAATATGCACATGCACAATCAAAATTCATTTCAAAACCATGCTCTGATGCCACTAAAACATGTCACACCTTACCTCTCTGTAAGGCATAAATGATCCCGTAGTATACCTAATGAATACCAACTCCATCTACCAATAACCCATTAAATACACTACAGGGGATTTTAAAACAATTTTCTTACTTTTTGGAAGTTGTGAGCATTTTGGGTAGGAATTAAAAATATTTAATTGAAGTTGAAAAGCTATGTGAAATTTTTGACCAATTTTATTTTTCTGCAAATTATGAAAAAATTTCGGCAGAGTGCTGGCAGTAATTTAGAAAAACCAAAAATTTTTCCTGTAGGAAAAACACTTCCAATAATATTACACTTCACCAAATCAACCACCAAAACTCATATAAACACAAATCCCATCCATTTCCACAATTCAAAATAAAATTTTTATCTCAAATATTTTAAAATAAGCTATGCACAGTGCATTCAAAGTAAGTAACTTACATTTACAGTTAAATGTATAGACATCAAAATCCAAAAGGTAATATGATTACACATTGACTGTACAACTGCTCAGTTATAATAATACATATGACTCCAAAATTATTTACATTAAATAATTACAAGATATAATTAAATACTCGAACAAAAGTCTCTGTATAGTCCCTGAAAATTCAGCAGCTCACTCTACTGCTTTTTCCTTGCCTCTATCTGCTACAGCAAAAGAAGCTATCGCTGAGTATAAAAATACTCAATGGTGCACAATAAAATATAAAATGCATAATGTAAAACATTTATTAACAATTCACAATTTCTTTTCACAAATTTCACAACTCATTATAACACAATTTTGGTCAAACAATTTAATAACACAGTGTTACCAATCCATACACATCTTAAGCCATGACACAAAATTTCCAATCAATGCCGTGTTGAACACCACGACAAAGTAATCTACAACCTCTCTAATTGAAATCAATGAGGGAGGTGGCTAGCTAGTTAATGAGTACTCATCCGATATCGACCTCAATTGGTAAGCCAGAGAGGGAGGAAAATGGGGGAGGAATAATGTGGTATTGTCATGCTAAGTGTGAACACAAAATCAATTCAAAATGATTTATTCAAATAATTTGTGAGAAATCTGATCAATGTCCAAAGTCATATTTACAATCATAAAATGGCAACACAATTCATAATTAACACAAAAATCAAATTTTCAAGAATAAAATACTTAAACAAGAATTATTGTGCACAAACCTTATGTGAGTCGCCTCTAGGCCTTCACTCAGTTCCTTATCCCTTCCAGGTCTTTTTTAGCTGAAACATATAATTTACAGTGTTTCAGTATCTTATCTCACAATAAATCCAATAATTAAATTCATGTATACTCAATTCTAGTCCTAATATGCGTAAATTAACATTTTTTGAAATTTTCATTTCGGTGTTACTATTCATGGCACTATTCAAGTCAAAATGTTTACTATCTTATGCTTAATAGGTATGGAAATTTCAACTACACCCATATAACACATTTTGGTTACCTAATTTGTCGGTTTTAGTTGCCCCTTCAATTTCTAGGTCTCCTAAGTGCATTTCTAAATTTTCAGTTTTGGTGTCCTATTTTGCACTGTTCCATTGGTCAAGTTGCTATTGGTATTTGGCTAAATGTTCTTCATAAAAGTTGTTCCCTATTGTCTTAGCTTTAATTCCCTTTATGAATCACTCCATTTGGAGTTTTGTAGCCCAAGATATGGCCATTTGAACATGGCTGGCCGGATTGGTTTAACCCAAATTTCTGGGCACCTACTTTGGTTATGGTAGTTTTAGACCACTAAATTTAAGTGGCAAAATGACTAGGTTATGTGCAGAATTTGGGTTGATATTCTTCATGAAAGTTGTAGTGCTGTGTCATACCTTTCCAATGCCACAAAAATCAGGTCATTTGGACCTGTATAGCCCAAGTTATGGCCAAATGAAAAGACATTATTCATTTGGTCATTTTGGTACAGTGGCAGTGCACTGCACTCGGGTTTGACCTAATTGTTTACTATGTTATTGTCATTTTTTGGGCATGGTATCTAAATCATAAATGTGGCATTATGTGTCTATTTTCATTCCCAAATTAGCTTCACATAAATTGGGTTGGTAAGTTGTTAGTTTTGGTCCCTGAAAGGGACCTAGGTTAAGCTGCCAAAATAATGACCCTAACCAATCCGAATTGCAATCTCATTCTACCAATTCAAACACATCACCAATGGTCCCAACTGACCATTTCTCACCTCAATTAAGGTCAATTGCATCAATTGACCATTTCCCCAAAATTTTCCCCAATTTTCAAAATGCCAAGAACCCTAATTACACAATTTTGAAATCTAATGAAATTAAACTATACATTCATTTTCTATACACCTAATTCACCTCAAATAACCATTCAATTTCACCAAATTCATTCAATTCCAACCCCACCTAATGCTAGCTAAATTCCATATTAATCCCTCATGATAGTTTTCTTTTTGATTTTTAAGTTGATTTCTAGTTTAATTGAGCTAAAAACGCGAGTAATAAACTAAAATTTTCAAATTAAATTGCTTACCTTCACTTTGAACTTCAATTCTTCACTTCACTCCCTGTTCATTTTCTTTCCTTCTTCAAATGCCTCCTCAAGTGAAGTTAACAAGTTTTTATGAAGTAATTTGAGGGCAATGTAGGGTGAAGTGGGTGAAATCAAGCTTGAGTTCAAGCTTTAATGGAGGTGAATCAATGGTGAGGCTAAGGAGAGGTGGCTGTCGAATTCATGGAGGAAGGAAGATGAGATTTTTTTTTGTTTTAATTTTGTGTATTTTATTTGGCTTATACTTAAATTGACTTAGTCAAATATGGTGGGAAATTAAATTTTGACTTATAATGTCATAAATTTGAGGTAAGCCTAATGTAATAAAAACTTTTATTTTCTTTTTCTTTTTCTTTTTTCATTTATTTTTTCTTGTTTCTTTAATTTAATTCTTGACTTTGAAATTTTGATTTCTCTGATTTTATTGAACAATTAGGTCAAGAGTCACCTCTAGGGGTGGATTAACCAATTTTCCCCTCGCAGGTCTAATCTGGTTTACTAGTTATTCAATATTTCTTTCGAATCCCTAACCTAATTATTTGACCTTCTTAACAATTCTTTTCTGTGATTTTCTCTTTTCCACTGTGTTCGCAATAGTCCTAAGGACTGCGGCATCACATTTTTTGGTTCAAAATTCGAGTTATAATGGCTTCCGCAGTCACTTCCCGGGAAGGTAGCCCATCGTTGTGACTCCTGGCTCATTTAACTTTTTATGTTCTGCTTTTTCTTATTTATACTTACCTATCAGGTAGTCACTATTTATTTTCATTCAAGGCTTATCTAGGTGTCTTAGATGTAGTTCTAATCTTCTTAATTGTTCGAACGGACACCGGTCACTGAAACAGCAAAATATACCAGGCTATGCAAATATGGGTGTTATAATTCTCCCCCCTTAAAGTAAATTTCATCTTGAAATTTTACCTGGTATTAGTCTCTAAATAAATGTGGGTGCTATCTCCTCATAACCTCCTCACGTTCCCAAGTAACTTCTTGGCCCGAATGATGGTTCCACAACACTTTAACCAACGGTATCTGCTTGTTCAGTAGCTGCTTCACCTCATAAGCCAGAATCTCTATGGGTTCTTCCTCATATGTGAGGTCTGGATTTACTTCAATTTCTTTCACTGGTAACACATGAGATGGGTCAAATCTGTACCTCCTCAACATAGACACATGGAAGATGTTATGTATCTTCTCCAACTCTGGAGGTAGTGCCAAATGGTATGCCAAAGGACCCACTCTCTCCAGAACCTCATATGGCCTAATGAAATGAGGACTCAGTTTCCCCTTTCTGCCAAATCTCATAATTTTCTTCCAAGGGGAAATCTTGAGGAATATTTCTCACCCATCGCATATTAAATATCTCCTCTTCAGATCTATGTAGGACTTCTGATGATCTGATGCAGCCTTGAGTCGATCTCTAATCAATCTAAATTTTTCCTCAGTCTACTAAACAATTTCGGGCCTAATCAACTTCCTTTTGCCCACTTCATCCCAACACAAGAGAGTTCTGCACATTCTGCCATATAGAGCTTCATATAGAGGCATCCTAATGCTTGATTGGTAGCTGTTGTTGTAAGAAAACTCAATCAAAGGCAAGTGTGTGTCCCAATTGCCCTCAAACTCAATCAGACAAGCCCGTAACATGTCCTCCAAGATCTGAATTACCCTTTCAGACTAGCCATCTGTCTATGGGTGGAATGTCGTGCTAAAGTTCAATCTAGTTCCTAGGGCTCTCTAAAAACTAGCATAGAATCTAGAAGTGAACCTAGGATCTCTGTCTAATACAATGGATACTGGCACTCCATGCAGTCTCACTATCTCATCTATGTACAATATGGCCAATCTCTCTAAACAATAGTCCATCCGGACTGGCAGAAAATGAGCAGACTTGGTCAGTCTATCCACAATGACCCATACTGCATCATGGCTCTTCTGTGTTCTCGAAAGTGCCATCACAAAATCCATCGTTATTCTCTCCCATTTCCATTTCGGTACTGATAGTGGATGTAACAAGTCAGCTGGAACTTGATGCTCTGCTTTCACTTGCTGACAAGTTAGGCATTTGGAAACAAATTCTGCTACATCTCTTTTCATACCCATCTGCCAGTAATGCTCTTTCAGTCCTCCATACATTTTAGTACCACCAGGGTGCATAGCAAAAAGAGACTCATGTGCTTCTCTCATAATGATCTGTTTCAAATCTACGTCATTAGGAATGCACATTCTGCCCTGGTATAGAAATAGGCCATCATCTCTCACTAAAAACTCAGGTTTCTTTCCCTGTCGGACTTCTTATAATAGCTTCTGATATTTTTTATCATTATGAACAACTATTCTGATCTAATCAATCAACACTAGCTATACATGCCATGCAACTGTTGTTTGCCCCTCATTATTAATGTCTAAGCTGGCATACAATGCTCTCAACTCATGTACCATAGATAAAGGAGAAACCTGTAGACTTGCCATTGTCTATACACCTAATTCACCTCAAATAACCATTCAATTTCACTAAATTCATTCCATTCCAACCCCACCTAATGCTGGCCGAATTCCATATTAATCCCCCATAATAGTTTTCTTTTGGTTTTTAAGTTGATTTCTAGTTTAATTGAGCTAAAAACGCAAGTAATAAACTAAAATTTTCAAATTAAATTGCTTACCTTCACTTTGAACTTCAATTCTTCACTTCACTCCCTTTTTCTTTTTCTTTTCTTCTTCAAATGCCTCCTCAAGTGAAGTTAACAAGTTTTTATGAAGTAATTTGGGGGTAAAGGAGGGTTAGGTGGGTGGAATCAAGCTTGAGTTCAAGCTTTAATGGAGGTGAATCAATGGTAGGGCTAAGGAGAGGTGGCTGCTGAATTCATGGAGGAAGGAAGTGAAGGAGCGAAAGCATAAAAAATATTAGTTTAGATCATTCTATTCAAAATTTTTCTTCTAGCGTCTCATGCATCATGCAAGATTCATTATTTACCTATTTGATTTCAATATTCAATAGCATATTAAAACACTTTTAATATGTTTTTGGATCTACATTTTCCATTTAAGATTTTAGAATTAACAGTTTAATTCAATAGAACCCTAGATTAAATCAAGAATATATGCACTAACATTTTAATGCACTGTAGTTGTGTTTGGTACCTTTGGGATGCACCTAGGACACTAGATGTTGTCCCTCTAGCTTGTCCACACCAAGATCACCAATGGCAGCCCCTTGAACAGCTTCTCAAGCCTTTCCAATCAATTAGAAATTGAGGTTTTGCTTTTTAGAGAGGTTACAGATGTATATTGGACACTAGAAACGATTTCTAGCAATTTTAATTCAAAGAAAACAATTGTTTTCTCTTTCAATTGATGAGAGATGAAGAAGAAGAGAGGAGAGGTACTCAATGCGTGGCGGCACACAATGAAAGAAATCAGATTGTTCTTTTGTTCTTTCATCCTTTCCCTTATATAGCTTGGTCATCACTGAAAACCCTTGTCACATGTCATCTTCTGATTGGCTCTTAGTTTAATTGTCCTAATCACATTGTGCCAAGTATCAAACCTAGGTTTAATCTTGACTTTGATCATCTTACATGATTAAAAGAGAAATGGCAAGCTTATGTGTACTGCCATGTGTCACCATCTCATAGTGCCACATGTCACCCTGTGAATGACCAAATTATCCTTGTGTCTTAATTTTGAGTTCTCAAATCTTCTACTAATCAATTTATATCAGATATAAATTAATTAATTAAACTCTATTAATTAATTTCTCATAATTAAATTCATATTTAAACACGTTAAATATAACTTTAACTTATACTAGACATCCAATAACCTAGATTTGGTTTCAAGCCATGCTAGGGACTTTGCAATCTAATTGCGAACCAAAGCTATTTAATTAATCAATTAAACTCTTTAACTAATTAATTAAATCACATTTAACTTGGTGATTACTTGTGTATGTGCATGACTTGCTAGGCTCATCACTAATTGGCAATGAGATATGATATCAACTCTTAATATCATCAGAACTCTTTCTTCCCATAAATGATTTCTCTAAATCATTTTATGCACCTCATAGACCATGGTTAACACCTAGTATAGCATCCCATGGCCACCCAATCAGTAATAAGGAATACCTTAAATGAACCTTTTATCATATGTTACCATGCACTAGAATCTCTCTGTTATAAAATCCCAATTTAAGCTGGAGTCATGGTTTATGTCAAACCCTATTTGCTATGAATATTATGTTCTCTTTTAATTCCAGTTTTTTATTAAAAAGATTTCTCATCAGAAACTTTTTTCTGATTAAATCCATCTCTCCTGGCCAGGAACTTAAAACATCATGAACAATTAAATGAACATAAGATTTTATCCCTATTTACTTAGGGTAATAGATTCCATCTTGATCAATACCTACCTCCATATATAACTAGTAGGAGCCAACACATGCCCATATACCTATACACAATACAAGTATGTAAGTAGTATCAAACTCAAACCACATATATACAAGTTAACTGTGCTATCTCAGGTCTAAAGATTATATGTACTAATATGATTTATGATAATGCATTGACAAGAGTAAACTCCATGTGCTTGTCATAAATGTCACTGGTTCAGCCTACTTATCATGTATAAGTGCTTATCGTGTTTGTTATATGGCATGAGACTCACCATTCCATCTTATTTATATCTCATATAAATACATTGGGCATAAACATGAATACAATCTTTCTGAATAAGTCATGTCCTGTGTGAAGTATCCTCGATTGTGAACTAATTTATGATACTTTGTGCTAGAAATACTGTTACTCATATTCTTAACAACTTAATAATAGAATTTCTAACAAAATATCAATGGACCTTTTCTCTTACTCATAAATATATTATGTAAACAAAAAACTAAAAAAGCCTTTTATTAATAAAACATGTACAAGATACATACTAAATGATATGCTATAGGGCATACTACTAACAATCTCCCACTAGCATTAGAGCCATTCATTATAATATCTTAGACCCATCTTCTCAAGATGTCGGTCGAGCTGAGTTTGTGACATAGGCTTAGTGAATGGATCAGCTGGATTTTTAGCTGATGCTATTTTCTACATGGCTACATCGCCTCACCCAACTATTTCTCTGATAATGCGGTAGCTCCTTTCTATGTGTTTGGACTTCTGGTGAGATTGGGGTTCCTTATCCTGTATGACTGCTCCATTGTTGTCATAGTAAAGTGGAACTGCTGACCTAATGGAAGGAACTACTGCAAGTTTTATCACAAACTTCTTTATCCAAATAGCTTCCTTTGCAGCATCTGATGTAGTAATATATTCAGCCTCGATAGTGGAATCTGCAGTCATACTCTATTTGGAACTCTTCCAACTGATTGCACCTCCATTACAAATGAACACATATCCAGAGGTAGACTTTTTATCATCGATATCTGATTGGAAATCAGAATCAGTATAACCATCCAATTGCAAGTCTCCATCTCCATAAATCAAGAATAAATCCTTAGTTCTTCTCAAGTATTTAAGGATATTCTTGATAGTTATCCAGTGTTCCAAACCTAGATTGGATTGATATATGCTAGTCAAACTAACAGCATATGTGATATCCGGTCTAGTACACAATATTGCATACATTAAACTTCCAATTGTCGAAGCATATGGAATCCTAGCTATTTTATCTCTTTCTTCAGGTGTCTTTGGAGACATCCCTTTAGAAAGGTGAATACCATGTCTCACTGGCAACAATCCTCTCTTGGAATCAAGCATGTTAAACCTCTTTAACACCTTTTCCAAGTATAGACTTTGGGATAAACCAATTATTCTTTTCGGTCTATCTCTATAGATGCGAATCCCAAGAATATAGGTTGCCTCCCCTAAGTCTTTCATGGAGAATGTATTTGACAACCATACTTTTACAGTTTTCAACATACCTGTGTCATTATGTAACATCCTCACTTTAGCAACTCCGTACATTCTACTGTTTCGGTGACCAGTGTCGGTCCAGACAGCTAGAACATCAGGAAAAAAATTTAAACTAAAGTGAGGAACCATAATTAACTCAAATATTAATAAGAAAAATTTAGAAAAAATTTTAGAAATAAAATACAATTAAGTTAAATGAGCCGGTGCCCTAGCGATGGGTAACCCAGTGGAAAGTTGCGGTTCTCGTAACTAGGAGCCCTAGACCTGGGGAAAAATTCATAAAATAATTTATGGGACTCCAGAGAAGGGTCATTGAGGTTCCTATGGCATTAGAATGCTAAGAAAATGCTTAGAAAAATTTTTCAATCGGTACAGACAATTTTAGTCTGTTAAGCCAAATGGAGGGCATTTTGGTCATTTCGCCTTCAGAGGTGATTTTTGGCCGACTTGTCCAGTTAAGTAAATAATTATTATGACACAAAATATGAATAAATATAGCTAAAAATTAAATTGAAATTTGGTAGAAAAGAAAGAAAAAGAAGTTAAATTGTGAATTATGATGTCATGCTTATGTAATTAAGAGTTCCACCCAATCACCACTTAACAAAATGACTTAACAGATAAAGGTACACAAAATAAGATAAAAACAAAGAAGAAAAATTTCAGCAGCCATTTTCTTTTCAAACCAACGGGAATATTAGAGAAAGAGAAAGAGAAGAGAAACTCCGTGGAAGCTTAGGAAAGCTTGAAATCACCCACTAAATTACCTTGAAACTCAACTTTGTCTTCACAAAAACTTGTTCATACATCTTGGGCAAGCTAAAGACAGCAAAAGGAAATAGAAAGGAGGAGCTTTGATAAGCTTGGAATTTACTTCATTAAAGGTTAGTGACTAAACTCAATCATTCTCTTTTGATTTATGTTAAAGGAGTAGAGTGGAATGTAAATTTGCATGAAAATTAAAAATATACCATGTGTAAACTTTTCTTAAAATTCTAGTAGCCTTGGGCTTGGTAGGGTTTTGAAGATTTTCTTAAATTAAAATGGTACCCTAGCTGCCCTTAACACTAACCTATTGATTAGGATGATGAAATGCAAGTTAAATGCATGATTTGAGATGTTAGGGTTAAGGTTTGAGTATAAATGTAACACCCCGAACCTCCGAGTTATGAATAGTATCATTTTTGCCTATGACTAATACTATTCAAAGACACCTCGAGGACCAAAAATAAATAGAAAATTTATTGAGATAGCCACAATAAAAATTCTAGTGAACAAAAAGGTTAAGGACTCATCGAGTATTATAAAAAGAAGGATTATGACCCGATGAGGAGCATTTTGGTCAATTCACCTCAAGAGTTGACTTTTGACCAAAATGTCAATTGAATTAAATGAAATTAATGAATTGAACTATGGGGTAAAAATTGAAGAAAAATTCAAGTAAAAATATGTGAGGGAAAATTTAAGAAATGAAAACTTAAATTTTCATTTCCATTATGACAAAATTAAAATGAAAGACTTATAGGCTTTTGATAGTTAAATTTAATTATTTAATTAAAAGGAAAAAATTAAGTGTAAATGTAAAAAAAAAAAAAAGGAAAAAAAATTAAGTTTAATTATCCTTATGACAATTAAAATTTATAATTTTAATAAGCTAATTTTGGATATAATTATATACATACACATATATATATACATGTACATATGTATATGTATATATACATATATGTATGTATATGTATATGTATATACATACATATATATATATATATGTATATATATATATACATATACATATACATATACATATATATATATATGTATATGTATATGTATATATATATATGTATATGTATATGTATATGTATATATATATATACATATATATATATATACATATATATATATATACATATACATATATACATATACATATACATACATATATATGTATATGTATATATATACATATACATATACATACATATATATATGTACATGTATATATATATACATATACATATATATACATATATATATATATGTATATGTATATATATATATAAGAAGACAAATGTCTTCTTCATTTCCTTTTTTTCATAAGAGGCCACCACCCTGTCCTCTCTTTTCCTCTCTCTCTCTCTCTCTCTCTCTCTCTCTCTCTTTTTCTCTTCTTCTTCTACTTCTTCCCCTCATTGATTTCCCCTCCCAAGTTTCAATACCCTTAAATTCCCTTCATAAATTCCATAGCCCACTAAAAGAAAACATCAAAGAGATCTTTGATTGAGATATTAAAAGCAAGGAGAATAAGAATTGGAAGAAAAGTGAAGTTGGAAAGAAATCAACAAGAGGTAATTTTATTTTCATGTTAGATTAGTTGTATAAGCTTGGAAGGAAGTTAATTTATGATGAAATTTCATACGAAAATGAAAGAAAACATATATGGAACCTAAACTAGGGTTTTGGCCAAATGGGAGAAAAATTAGGGTTTTGAACATTAGGGTTTAGAGACCAAAAATGTGAAGAAGTGCTAAATGATGTCTTTGCCATTGTTTAAGGAAAGAAATGGCCATTTGTGACCTAATTAAGTGTGTTAGAAGTGTTTAAATCAAAGCCAAATTCGGATTGGGTATGAAGCATGACCAAAAGTCAACTTTGAGGGACCAAAAATGAAATTTTACAAGTCCAATTTGTATGGGACCAATTGGGACTAAAAATAGGCACTAAATGACACAATTTTCATCTGGGAAGCATGCCCAAAAAGTGACTAAAACCTAGTGAACAAACTGACCAAACTTGAAAAACTGCAGTATGAACAGTACACATAACTCGAGCTAGGAAGGTCAAAATGACCTGAAATTTTACCAGTAGTTAGATGCGATATAAACCTAAAACTTTCATGCAGAACACAAACTCAAATTATGCCATTAACCCAATCAAATTATTTAGCAAAGTTGAGTTACTGAATCTGCAAAACTGCAGAATTGCCATATGAGTAGTAAAGTTTCAATGGCTATAACTCTCTCTAAAAAACTCCGATTTAGGTGATTCTTGAACTGATGGAAACCTAAGACATAGTCAAATATTTCATATGAAGAATTTTAGGCCAAATTATGAACTTAACTCAATCAAATTGCGAAATGAATTTGGGTCACCGAATCTGCCAGAATCTGGGCACCTAAAATTGACCAAATGAACAGTAAACTTTGCAAGGCTATAACTCTCTCTAGAAAACTCCAATTTAGGCGATTCTTGAACCGATGAAAACCTAAGACATAGTAGAATATTTCATATGAAGAATGTTAGGCCAAATTATGAACTTAATCAAATTGCAAAACGAATTTGGGTCACTGAATCTGCCAAAATCTGGGCACCTAAAATTGACCAAATAAACAGTAAACTTTGCAAGGCTCTAACTCTCTCTAGAAAACTCCAATTTAGGCGATTCTTAAACCGATGGAAACATAAGACATAGTAGAACATTTCATATGAAGAACATTAGACCAAATTATGGACTTAACTTGGTCAAATTGCTAAACGAAGTTGGATCGATAAATCTGCCAGAACAAAATCTGCAGCATGAACAGTGACGTGAACAGTAATAGTGTTTTGGGCATAACTTGAGCTACACAGCTCCGAATTAAGCGAATCAAAAAGGAAAATAAAGTTAAGACTAAATGAACAATTTTCATGAAGAAAACTTCACCAAATTATGATCGAAACTAGGTAAAAATTGGGTTCAAAGATTGGGGCACCAAGCTGTCCCAAAACCAAAATATTCTAAAATTTTCAAAGCTAACTTGGGATGCATTAGACATGCATATAATGAGTTCTTGGCAACAATTGAGATTGGTATTGAGGTATTCTATTTTTGTATTTTCAGTAGAAAAAGAAGTTGGAACGTAGAAGGAGAAGTAGGTAACAATAAAGGAGAGCATTGAAGGTTTGTGCACAACTAACATTTTCTTCGTTTTTAAATTTGTAAATTGCTTGGAATGTGTTAAATTGAATGAGTTTGCTTTGAACAAGTTTACTTTGACTGAAATATGGTTTTTCTCTTGCATTTAAGAAATTTAGGTGTTGCTACCTTTATTTGGATATTATGATGAATTTAAATGTGTTTATTGGTTTATAAATGTGATTGATGAATGGAAAAATTTTTGGAAATTGTTTTGAAACCACAGTTAGCATTACAGTCCCTTTAGGAACTCCCCAGTAGTAACGGCTACTTGGGGTTGGTAATTGATATTTATTATGTCTCCCATTAATAACGGTTAGTGAGGTTGAGATTGCTTTGTCGTGGTGTACAACACGGCACTGATCGTGAAATTTTGTGTCATGGCCTGAACTGTGTGTTGATGTTGGCAACACTAATGCTTTGTGAATTGTGATTTATGAAGTATGATTTCTCATTTGCAATGTTATTCAAATAAATGGCTATTATGAACTTAGAACTCTTGTGAAGTTTTCATGCTTAAGAAAAATGTGATTTATTATGCTTTGGCAAATTGTGTTTTACCTTAAGTTTTAAAGTTATTAGTTGTGCACCACTGAGTGATATACTCAGCGATAGCTTCTTTATGCTATCGCAGGAAAGGGAAAGGAGAATGCTACTGAGTGAGAGATTTGGAAGCAATATTTTGGTTTTGATTGTGGGTATATATAGTAGGTATACCTCTGTAATTTCCTTTTGATGTATTTTGTACCTATATGTATGGATGTACGGACATTGAGTAGTTTGTATTTAAAAGCACTGCATTGCTATCACATTTTGAGTTTGTAACTATTTTGTATTTCACTTTGAGACTTATGAAAATGTAACTTTTGCAATATTTATTCTATTACTATTTCCAATGAATGTTTACATGGAATTTTAACTATTCTCATGCAATTTTCCGCAACAGAATTGATAAGACGAAAAGCTATGATTTGTTTTAAAATTCCTTGTAGTATAACTAATGGGTTATCGGTAGGTGTAGTTCGGTAATTCATTAGGTATGCTACAGGAACATGTCATGCCTTACCAGGGATAAGGTGTAACATGTTTTAGTGGTATCAGAGCTTTAGTTTTTATACAAGTTTTGAAATTGCATGTTTGAAAATTTTTGATAAGTACAACTGCTCAATTGTCATTATTGATACATATAGTGCATTACATCATAAATATAGACTAATGGAGGGAAATCTCCTTGTGTTAGTTGTTTAGGGAGTAGAATTCCTTGTGATTTAATATGGAAGAGGGGGATCACACAGTAGAGCAATCGATGGCAGGTGAGAGTGCAGGGGAAGCCCCAGCTCCTCAGAATGCCAGTGGATCAGCTGCACCCATCCCACCCATGCAGTTTCCTGCTCAGTTCGCTCAGCAGATGGCTGCACTATTTCAGCAAATGGCTGGTAATATACCAGTCCAAGCTCCTGTGCAAGCACCTTTAGTGCAACCACCATCCCCAGCCAGACAATATGATAAGTTAATGAAGTATGGGGCAACAGAGTTCAAGGGTACAGTGGACCCATTGGAAGCTGAGCAATGGTTAGAACGGATGGAGAGGGTCTTTAAGAAATTACACTGCACAGATGAGTTGAAGTTTGAATATTCAATTTCCTTGCTGCATGGAGATGCATATGAGTGGTGGAAGACCATTCCCCATAGTTTGGCTGAGCCGCCAGTGCTGACCTGGGATGACTTTCTAAGGGAGTTTAGACAGAAGTATGTTCCTGATACCTATGTGGATATGAAGCTACATGAGTTTCTTAGTTTGAAGCAAGGGAATAAGACTGTAGCTGAGTATGAGAGAGACTTTTCTCGCCTCAGCCACTACGCTGGAAGCCTACTCACTACCAGTAGAGACAGATGCAAACGGTTTAAGGCCGGTTTGAGGCCTAGTTTGAGATTGCAAGTGGTTGGGTTTTGACATGAAAACTTCTCTGGGTTGATATCACAGGCCCTTGAATTGGAAAGGATAGAACTGGAAGAGGCATTTGAGAAGGTAATCACTGAAAAAGAAAAGAGCAGTAAGCCTACAGGTCAAAGTCCAAGTAACAATTCAGGTAAGAGGAAGAGCTTTGGGGGAACAAGTAACAGAGGATCTAGTAAGGGAAGATTCTCAGGGCAGAGGCCACCTAAATCCAGACAGCAGACATCTAGGGGTTCCTTTCCTACCCGTGCTTGTGAGACTTGTGGCAGGACTCATGGAGGAGTATGTTATAAGGCCATAGGAGCCTGTTACAACTGTGGTGGAAGTGGGCATTTTGCTAGAGATTGCACTAGTGCCTATAGATCTAGGCCTCCTACTACCACTGAGAGATCTGTTCAAGGTTCTGCTTCTAGAGGACAACAGACAACTAGTAGAGGCAGAGGTAGGGGTAGAGGTAACACTTCTGGCAACCAGGGCACAGTGAGCCAACCAGAGCAGAGTGGTGCACTAGTCAGGGTGTACACCATGTGCCAGAGGGATGAAGCTGAGACATCAGATGTTGTGGCTGGTACTTTCTCCATTTTTGATAGAGATGTATATGTGTTGTTTGACCCTGGTTCTACACATTCTTATGCTAGTACCAGTATTGCATGCTCTATTGCTATTCCTTGTGTGAAATTGGATTATGATGTGCTAGTGACTAGTCCTTTAGGACAGGAGGTTAGGTTGAACAAATTGTATAAGGATTGTCCTTTGGTGATCCAAGGACATACATTCCTGTCAGACTTAATTGACATGCCCTTCCGAGATTATGATATCATCTTGGGCATGGATTGGTTAGCCAGGCATCATGCCATGATCAACTGTAGACTGAAGACAGTCACTTTTGGTCTTCTCGAGTATGCAGACGTAGTGATACACGAGGAGAGGCAGTTATTGCCATCCAACATCATTTCAGCTGCACTTGCTAGAAAGATGATTAGAAAGGGATGTGAAGCTTATCTAGCTCATGTGATAGACACCCAGGTGAGGACTCTAGATCTTAAAGATATTCCTACGGTATGGGATTTTCCGGATGTCTTTCCGAAAGAATTACTGGGATTGCCTCCAGAAAGAGAGGTGCAGTTTGAAATTGAGACTATGCCTGGTGTGGAGCCAATCTCCATCACTCATTATAGGATGGCACCTGCTGAGTTGAAAGAGTTGAAGGTGCAATTGTAGGAATTATTAGATAAGGGTTTCATTCGCCCTAGCATGTCACCTTGGGGAGCACCAGTATTATTTGTGAAGAAGAAGGATGGTACTCTACAGACAGTTGAATAAGGTGACCATAAAGAATAGATATCCTTTGCAACGGATCGATGATTTGTTTGATCAGTTGAAGGATGCAACTGTATTCTCCAAAATTGACTTGAGATCAGGCTACTACCAGTTGAGAGTGCAGGAGCAAAGTATTCCTAAAACTGCCTTTAGGACTCGGTATGGTCACTATTAGTTCTTGGTAATGCCATTCGGGTTGACTAATGCTCCAGCTGCTTTTATGGGCATGATGAACATTATCTTCAAGCCATATTTGGATCAGTTTGTTGTGGTGTTCATTGATGATATTTTGGTGTACTCAAAGAATACAGAGGAACACGACAAGCACTTAAGGATAGTATTGCAGACTTTGAGGGAGAAGCAGTTGTATGCCAAACTGTCGAAATGTGAGTTTTGGCTAAAGGAGATTTCATTTTTGGGGCATATTGTATCTGCAGAGGGTATCCAGGTGGATTCTAGCAAAGTAGAAGCCATTCTTAATTGGAAGCCACCTAGAAATGTCACAGAAGTTCAGAGTTTCCTTGGTTTAGCTGGGTATTATCAAAGGTTTGTGAAGGGATTCTCCATGCTAATATCTCCACTGACCAAGCTACTTAGGAAGGATGTAAAATTTCAATGGACTGATCGATGCCAGGAAAGTTTTGATGAGTTAAAGAGGCATTTAATTGAAGCTCTAGTCTTAACCTTGCCCACTTTGGGTAAGGAGTATACCATATACAGTGATGCTTCTCATAACGGATTAGGCTGTGTGTTGATGCAAGATAGAAACGTCATTGCCTATGCTTCACGCCAGCTTAAACCGCATGAGAGGAATTATCCTACACATAACTTGGAGCTAGTAGCCATTGTCTTTGCCTTGAAGGTCTGGAGACATTACTTGTATGGGGAGAGATGTTATATATATACAGATCATAAAAGTTTGAAGTACTTGGGCACACAAAAGGAGTTAAATTTGAGGCAAAGGAGATGGTTAGAGCTGATAAAATATTATGATTGTTTGATAGACTATCAGCCTGGAAAAGCTAATGTTGTAGCTGATGCTTTAAGTTGCAAGACTATGGCTAGTTTGAGGGTTTCTCCTTTGTCCATGGTGCATGAATTAAGGGCATTGCATGCTAATTTGGAGATTAATGAAGATGGGCAGATGGTAGCTACTTGGCAAGTGAAGCCAATGCTGGCAGAACAAATTAAAGCGATTTACGAAGGATGATAAGTATGTGAAGTTGATGGAAGAGGCTCAGGATGGCAAGAAACCAGAATTATCAGTAAATGATGAGAGCTTGTTGTTATATAAGGGCAGAATGTGCATTCTTGAGAATGTTGAATTGAGGCAGACCATTTTAAAGGAAGCGCATGATTCACCTTTTGCAATATACCTTGGTGGAACCAAAATGTATAGAAGTGTGAAAGAGCACTATTGGTGGAGAGGAATGAAGAAAGACATTGCAGAATATGTTGCCAAATGCCTAACTTGTCAGCAAGTAAAGGCAGAACACCAAGTGCCTGTAGGGTTGCTACAGCCATTGCCAATTCCCGAGTGGAAATGGGAAAGAATCACTATGGATTTCGTGACAGGACTTCCACGTACACAAAAGAATCATGATGCAGTTTGGGTTATTGTTGATAGATTGACCAAGTCTGCACACTTTTTGCCAGTGAGAATGGATTACAGCCTGGAAAGATTGGCCAAACTGTACATTGATGATGTTGTGAGGCTACATGGAGTGCCAGCGTCTATTGTATCGGACAGAGACCCAAGGTTCACTTCTAGATTCTGGGGTTGTCTCCAAAAAGCCCTAGGAACTAGATTGAACTTCAGTACGGCATTCCATCCACAGACAGACGGCCAATCCGAAAGGATCATTCAGATTTTGGAGGATATGCTTCAGGCTTGTGTGATTGAGTTTGAAGGGAGTTGGGACACACACTTGCCTTTAATTGAATTTGCCTATAACAACAATTATCAGTCAAGCATCGAAATGCCTCCATACGAAGCACTTTATGGCAGGAAGTGTAGAACTCCCTTATGTTGGGATGAAGTGGGCGAGAGGAAGTTGATTGGTCCAGAATTAGTGCAACAGACAGAAGAAAAGGTTAAGCTCATTAGAGACAGACTCAAAGTTACAACGGATAGACAGAAGTCCTACATTGACCTAAAGAGAAGAGATATTCGGTATAGTGTGGGTGACAAGGTGTTCCTAAAAGTTTCCCCATAGAAGAGGATCATGAGGTTTGGTAGAAAGGGGAAACTAAGTCCTCGCTTCATTGGGCCGTATGAGGTTCTGGAAAGAGTGGGTCCATTGGCATATAGACTTGCATTGCCTCCAGAGTTGGAAAAGATTCACAATATCTTCCATGTCTCCATTTTGAGGAGGTACAGATCAGACCCCTCTCACATTTTGCCAATAGAGGAGATTGAGGTGAATCCAGACCGGACATATGATGAAGAGCCCATAAAGATCTTGGCACATGAGGTGAAGCAGCTGAGGAACAAGTAGATGCCTCTAGTCAAAGTGCTGTGGAACCATCATTCAAGCTAGGAGGCTACATGGGACCGTGAGGAGGACATGAGGAGACAACACCCATAGCTATTCAGAGACTGAGACTAGGTAAAATTTCGAGGACGAAATTTATTTTTAAGGTGGGAAGAATTGTAACACCCCGAACCTCCGAGTTATGAATAGTATCATTTTTGTCTGTGACTAATACTATTAAAAGAAACCTCGAGGACCAAAAATAAATAGAAAATTAATTGAGATAGCCACAATAAAAATTCTAGTGAACAAAAAGGTTAAAGACTCATATGGTATTATAAAAAGAAGGATTATGACCCGATGATGGGCATTTTGGTCAATTCACCTCAATAGTTGACTTTTGACCAAAATGTCAATTAAATTAAATGAAATTAATGAATTGAATTATGGGGTAAAAATTGAAGAAAAATTCAAGTAAAAATATGTGATGGAAAATTTAAGAAATGAAAACTTAAACTTTCATTTCCATTATGACAAAATTAAAATGAAAGACTTATGGGCTTTTGATAGTTAATTTAATTATTTAATTAAAAGGAAAAAATTAAGTGTAAATGTAAAAAAAAAAAGGAAAAAAGTTCAAGTTTAATTATCCTTATGGCACAATTAAAATTTATAATTTTAATAAGCTAATTTTGGGGATATATATATATATATATATATATATATATATATATATATATATATAAGAAGATAAATGTTTTCTTCATTTTTTTTTTCATAAGAGGCCACCACACTCTCCTCTCTCTTCCTTTCTCTCTCTCTCTCTCTTTTTCTCTTATTCTTCCACTTTTTCCCCTCATTGATTTCCCCTCCCAAGTTTCAATTCCCTTAAATTCCCTTCATAAATTTCGTAGCCCACTAAAAGAAAACATCAAAGAGATCTTTGATTAAGAGATTAAAAGCAAGGAGAATAAGAATTGGAAGAAAAGTGAAGTTGGAAAGAAATCAACAAGAGGAAATTTTCTTTTCATTTTAGATTAGTTGTATAAGCTTGGAAGGAAGTTAATTTATGATGAAATTTCATAAGAAAATGAAAGAAAACATATATGGAACCTAAACTAGGGTTTTGGCCAAATGGGAGAAAAATTAGGGTTTTGAACATTAGGGTTTAGAGACCAAAAATGTGAAGAAGTGCTAAATGATGTCTTTGCCATAGTTTAAGGAAAGAAATGGCCATTTGTGACCTAATTAAGTGTGTTAGAAGTGTTTAAATCAAAGCCAAATTCGGATTGGGTATGAAGCATGACCAAAAGTCAACATTGAGGGACCAAAAATGAAATTTTACAAGTCCAATTTGTATGGGACCAATTGGGACTGAAAATAGGCACTAAATAACACAATTTTCATTTAGGAAGCATGCCCAAAAAGTGACCAAAACCTAGTGAACAAACTGACCAAACTTGAAAAACTGCAGTATGAACAGTATGCATGAACAGTAATATTGTTTGGGTCATAACTCGAGCTAGGCGGATCAAAATAACCTGAAATTTTACCAGTAGTTAGATGAGATATAGACCTAAAACTTTTATGAAGAATACAAACCCAAATTATGCCATTAACCCAATCAAATTATTGAGCAAAGTTGAGTTACTGAATCTGCAAAACTGCATAATTGCCATATGAGCAGTAAAGTTTCAATGGCTATAACTCTCTCTACAAAACTCCGATTTAGGTGATTCTTCAACTGATGGAAACCTAAGACATAGTAGAATATTTCATATGAAGAATGTTAGGCCAAATTATGAACTTAACTCAATCAAATTGGGAAACTAATTCCGGTCACCGAATCTGCCAGAATCTGGGCACCTAAATTTGACCAAATGAACAGTAAATTTACAAGGCTATAACTCTCTCTAGAAAACTCCAATTTAGGCAATTCTTGAACCAATGGAAACCTAAGACATAGTAGAATATTTCATATGAAGAATTTTAGGCCAAATTATGAACTTAACTCAATCAAATTATGAAACGAATTCGGGTCACTGAATCTGCCAGAATCTGGGCACCTAAAATTGACTAAATGAACAGTAAAATTTGCAAGGCTATAACTCTCTCTATAAAACTCCGATTTAGGCGATTCTTAAACCGATGGAAACCTAAGACATAATCGAACATTTTATATGAAGAACATTAGACTAAATTGTGGACTTAACTTGGTCAAATTGCTGAACGAAGTTAGATCGTTAAATTTGTCAGAACAAAATCTGCAGCATGAACAGTAACGTGAACAGTAATAGTGTTTTGGGCATAACTTGAGCTAGACAGCTCCGAATTAGGCGATTCAGAAAGGAAAATAAAGTTAAGACCTAAATGAACAATTTTGATGAAGAACACCTCACCAAATTATGATCGAAACTAGGTAAAAATTAGGTTCAAAGATTGGGGCACCAAGCTGTCCCAAAACCAAAATATTCTAAAATTTTCAAAGCTAATTTGGGATGCATTAGACATGCATATAATGAGTTATTTGGCAGCAATTGAGATTGGTATTGAGGTATTCTATTTGTGTATTTTCAGTAGAAAAAGAAGTTGGAATGGACAAGGAGAAGTAGATAACAATAAAGGAGAGCATTGAAGGTTTGTGCACAACTAACATTTTCTTCGTTTTTAAATTTGTAAATTGCTTGGAATGTGTTAAATTGAATGAGTTTGCTTTGAACAAGTTTACTTTGACTGAAATATGGTTTTTCTCTTGCATTTAAGAAATTTAGGTGTTGCTACCTTTATTTGGATATTATGATGAATTTAAATGTGTTTATTGGTTTATAAATGTGATTATTGAATGGAAAAATTTTTGTAAACTGTTTTGAAACCACAGTTAGCATGACAGTCCCTTTCGAAACTCCCCAGTAGTAACGGCTACTTGGGGTTGGTAATTGATATTGATTATGTCTCCCATTAATAACGGTTAGTGGGGTAAGACTATATGAGTACTCATTAGCTAGCTAGCCCTTCCCTCATTAATAACGGTTAGTGAGGTTGAGGTTGCTTTATCGTGGTGTACAACACGGCACTGATCGTGAAATTTTGTGTCATGGCCTGAACTATGTGTTGATGTTGGCAACACTAATGCTTTGTGAATTGTGATTTATGAAGTATGATTTCTCATTTGCAATGTTATTCAAATAAATGGCTCTTATGAACTTAGAACTCTTGTGAAGTTTTCATGCTTAAGAAAAATTTGATTTATTATGCTTTGACAAATTGTGTTTTACCTTAAGTTTTAAAGTTATTAGTTGTGCACCACTGAGTGATATGCTCAGCGATAGCTTCTTTATACTGTCGCAGGAAAGGGAAAGGAGAATGCTGCTGAGTGAGAGACTTGGAAGCAATATTTTGGTTTTGATTGTGGGTATATATAGTAGGTATACCTCTGTAATTTCCTTTTGATGTATTTTGTACCTATATGCATGGATGTACGGACAGTGAGCAGTTTGTATTTAAAAGCACTGCATTGCTATCACATTTTGAGTTTGCAACTATTTTGCATTTCACTTTGAGACTTATGAAAATGTAACTTTTGCAATATTTATTCTATTACTATTTCCAATGAATGTTTACATGGAATTTTAACTATTCTCATGCAATTTTCTACAACAGAATTGATAAGACAAAAAGCTATGATTTGTTTTAAAATCCCTTGTAGCATAACTAATGGGTTATCGGTAGGTGTAGTTTGGTAATTCATTAGGTATGCTATGGGAACATGTCATGCCTTACCAGGGATAAGGTGTGACATTAAAATGGAGACTTTGATCATGTAATGATAAAACTAAGTTTTAATGGTCAATTAGTGACCATTTGGTTATGTGTAAACAAGAAATGAGGTGGTTTGATTAGTGGGAATTGCAGTTAGTGTTGCTGCCTTGGCTGACCTGCAGGACTGAGCATGAGTCCAGCAGGTTTGGGTAGCAATAACTAGAATTGTAGAGGTTCAATTGGTGCAAGGCCAATTGGACATGAAACTCGACACATAATGTCACAACTTTGGTGAAGAAACTATGCCCAGAAAACCAAACCAAGTGGACCAAAAGATTGCCCTAATCCGGGTGACCTGCATTCTGCCTGGGTAAAATGACCAAATGAATAGTATTTGGTCATTTGGCCATAACTCAGTGTAGAAAGGTCCAATTGACCTGAAATTTTACCAAGAGCAAGCTGAGATATAGGCCAACAACTTTTATGAAGAAACCTAATCCAAATTATGAGCAGAACATATTTAAAAAGTGAGTTGCAATCACTGTTTCATATACTGTAGATTTGGTCAGTTCAGAAATTCTGGACAAAATTTTAATCCGGCCAGTTGTGGTTTTTGGGCCATAACTAGAGTTGCAAAACTCCAAATGGAGTGATTCAAAAAAAGAAATGCAACTAGACAAAATGAGGAACAACTTTGTTGATTATTTTCCCAAATTCCCACTATAAAAATGACTAATGGAACAGTAAAGACAAAGCATGAAAACTGAAAATTCTGTCCAGCTAACATTAAGCTTAGAAATGGTATTGGCAATCAATACCAACAATTTTAGAATGTAAAATGTGGTATGTTGGGAGTATTAAAACCAATGTACCTATTGTCTATATAAAATTCAATATTTTGGTTGACTAATGAATTGAATAGTAACACTAAAAATTGAATTTCAAGAATTGTCAAATTTAAAAGTGGTAAATGCCCTAGTAGGCCTAATGTGATTGGTTTGGATAGGTTGGCATGCCAATAGGGTTCTGTTAGCAGTACTGCATATGGCTTCATGCCATTCTGTGTTTCATGGCTTCCCATTCCATTCTGTGCTATAATAGCCTTTGGCTATCTTATTTGAGTTGATGTACTTGGGTTTTAACCCTGATAATTATTACAGCTTATTAGCTATTCTGTTGCACACCGGAAGACACAATGTGACCAATGGTGTGATGGTCCAAGGTACTTAGTACCCAATGCCAGTTTACATGTTTATCCAGTCCAGTCAACTAGTATGAGTTACTCGGGTAATGATAATAAACCTTACAAAATTTTAAACGAATAATACTGTAAATAATATCAGAAATTAAGTCTACCCAAAAATAAAATCATACATTCTGCATATTTATTTTATTTTATTTTATACTGTCACCACTAAGTAGAATTGCTTAGCGCGTCGCTTTTGCCACGCGCAGGTACTGGAGACCTAGCTGGGGAGCCCAGGAGATATCAGACCAGGTGAACTTTCAGACCTGCATCCGAAGTCCAGAATCGCCTAACATCTACAGTGCATATGGTAGGACATTAGGACTTTGGGGTGGCATTTTGTATTTTGCATTTTGTATTAGTTTTGGATTGTAACTATAAACTCTTGAAATTATTTGATTATGCAAATATATGAAATTTCATATTATTGAAATTTTCTGTATATTATGTTGAGAAATATTTATGAATGTGCTTCCAGTAATGAAGTGAAAAGAAAAAAATTCTGAAAATAATGTTGTGATTTGAGATTGAGATTTTGAGATTGATTTGAAATGTGTATAATGGAGTTTGGATTTGGAAATTATATTGGAAGAGTTTTTAAACAGGTTCAGAAGAACTGTTTTTCCAATTTACAGCCGGCACTCTGCTGGATTTTCTATAAAAATTTCAGAAAAATTCAGATTTATCAAAAATTATAAATAAATGAATTAAAAGGGATAAATTATAATTAAAACATGAATTGGTGTTCCGGCACACTGAGTGACATATCCTACTCGGCTACACTGTAGACGGGTAAGGGGTGTCACATTTAGTGGTATTAGAGCATCGGTTTAGGCATTTTCTGGGGCTAGATAGAGTGCATACCATTGCATTGCATTTGTAAGTATTGAGGTGACACTGATGCATATCTGTTTGTTTTCTTATTTTGAATAGGATATGGATCCTACTTCACAAAGAGCAGTTGATGAAGAGGTGGAGAGTCGTGCTCCACCAAGGGCTGAATCTGGGGGTAGGGGAGAATCTGCTCCACCAGTAGCTGAGGCACCTACCCAACCTCAGTTTGCTCTGTTTCAGCAAATGATTGAATTCTACCGGCAAATGATGGGGGCAATTCCACCACCACAACCACAGCCACAACCTCCACCAGCACCACAAAATTCTCATCTGGAGAAACTACGGAAACATGGGGTTGTATATTTCTTTGGGAAGAGGGAGGATGATCCCATAACCACAGAAAACTGGTTGGACAGAACCATCAGAGTGCTAAAACAGCTTAACTGCTCCCCCGAGCAAAACCTGGAGGGTGTTGTGTCCCTACTTCAGGATGATGCATATCAGTGGTGGGACACAGTAACCAGTGAGGTGCAACTGGAACGGATCACTTGGGAATTCTTCCTTATAGAGTTCAGGAAGAAATATGTTAGTAAGGTGTATTTAGAAAAGCGAAGAAGAGAATTTATCAGTCTGAGACAGAGGCAATTGTCAGTGGTAGAATATGAACGTGAGTTTGTCAGACTGAGCCGATATGGGAGGGAGATAGTCCCTACAGAGGCAGAGAGGTGCAGAAGGTTTGAAAAAGGACTCAATGACAATATCAAAGTCATGATCATAGCATTGGAGATTACTGATTTTGCTAAGCTAGTTGATGCTGCATCAAAAGTGGAAAGAGTCCGAATCAATGAACAAAATAGAAGGGAAAGACAGCAGAAGAGGGGTCCGGGTCAGTCCAGTGCATTTTCTGCTCCCAGTAAGAAGAGTAAGGGTCCTCTTGCTCAGAGTTCAGGACCACCACAGGGTCAGGGTTAGTCTCAGGGGCCCAGACCACAGTTCACACCTAGGAGAGGCCAGTCCACACCATCAGTGGGCAGCTGTCCAGGGACGGTGTTTAGGGGACCAGCCCTAGCATTTTCTACCTGTCAATACTATCAAAAATGGCAAAAGGGGGATTATTGGCGAGTGACTGGTGCATGCTTACGGTGTGGATCGACAGAACATCAGATCAAGAATTGTTCGAAGAGGACTACTACAGTTGCTCTAACACAAGCTGACAGACCTGCTCCTACACCCTAAAGGGGTAGGAAGCCCGGTAAATCTGAGACAGCTGGTCCATCACTGAGGCCTGCATCCAAGTCAGCTGAGAGGCCAGACACTAGAGTACCTACTAGAGCCTATGCCATCAGAGCTCAAGAGGAGCAAGATGCTCCGGTTGTCATCAGGGATATGTTTTCCCTCTACAACACTTCTGTGCATGCATTGGTGGATCCAGGATCCACTCATTCCTACATTTGCATCAAACTACCCATAGAGAGGGGAGTTCCAGTAAAGGAGAGTGATCAAGACATTCTGGTCACAAATCCACTAGGCTACAGTGTGGTAGTGAATAAAGTATATAAAGTTTGCCCGTTGAGGATTCAGGGGTATGAATTCTTAGTAGACCTAATTGAATTGCCCTTCCACGAGTTTGACGTGATTTTGGGTATAGACTGGTTGTCACATCAGTAGGCAATAGTTGATTGCAAATTGAAGAGGATTTCTCTGAAAGTTTCTGAGGGTAATGAGACCACTGTTGTGGGTGAAAGGATAGATTTCCTATCCAATGTTATCTCAACCACAGTTGCGAGAAGATTGATGAGAAAAGGCTGTGAAGCTTACCTAGCACATGTAGTTGATACTAGGCAAGCTAAGCCAAACTTGTGTGATATACCCACAGTAAGAGACTTCCCAGATGTATTTCCTGAAGAGTTGCCTGGTTTACCACTAGAGAGGGAAGTCGAGTTTGCTATTGAGGTAATGCTGGGTACAACACCCATTTCAATTGCTCCTTATAGGATGGCACCCACTGAATTGAAGGAGTTGAAAACTCAGCTGCAGGAGTTACTCGATAAGGCGTTCATACGCCCCAGTGTGTTACCATGGGGAGCTCCGATGCTGTTTGTGAAGAAGAAGGATGGAACTTTGAGATTGTGTATTGATTACCGGCTGTTGAACAAAGTAACTGTGAAGAATAAATATCCTTTGCCCAGAATTGACAATCTGTTTGATCAGTTAATGGGAGCCGGTGTATTTTCAAAAATTGATCTCAGATCAGGGTATCGTCAGTTGAGGGTAAAGGATGCAGATGTGTCAAAAACTTCATTTAGAACCCGGTATGGGCATTATGAATTTCTAGTGATGCCATTTGGGTTAACAAATGCACCAGCAGCATTTATGGACCTTATGAACCGTATCTTCCATCCATGTTTAGATCGGTTTGTAGTGGTCTTTATTGATGATATTCTGGTGTATTCCAAGACCAGGAAAGAACATGATGAACATTTGAGGATTATTCTGCAAACCCTGCCAGAAAAGAAGCTGTATGCTAAGCTGTCTAAGTGTGACTTCTGGATGAGTAAAATCTCCTTTCTTAGACACATAGTATCAGCTGAGGGGATTAGAGTGGATCCCAAAAAGATAAAAGCAATGATGGAATGGAAGCCTCCCAGAAATACAACTGAGGTCAGAAGTTTCTTGGGGCTAGCTGGGTATTACAGAAGATTTGTGAAGGGGTTCTCTCTTATAGCTGCTCTAATGACCAAGTTGTTGCACAAGAATGTGAAATTTGGCTGGAACGATAAGTGCCAAGCCAGTTTTGAGATGCTAAAGGCTATGTTGACAGAAGCACCAGTGTTAACACAGCCAGTATCAGAAAAAGACTTTGTGGTCTACAGTGATGCCTCGCATAATGGGCTAGGGTGTGTATTGATGCAAGAGGGGAAAGTGGTCGCCTATACTTTCAGGCAGTTAAGGCCACATGAATAGAACTACCCTACTCATGACCTAGAGTTAGCAGCAATTATCTTCGCACTGAAGATATGGAGGCATTATTTATATGGTGAAAAATTTTACATCTATACAAACCACAAGAGTCTAAAATATTTGCCCACCCATAAGGAGGTCAATTTTAGACAGAGGCGATGGATTTAGTTCCTAAAGGACTATGATTGTGTGATAGATTATCATCCTGGGAAGGCAAATGTAGTTATTGATACTTTAAGCAGGAAGTCCATCACATCTTTAAGATCACTAAATGCCTGTCTATCCTTAGCTCAAGATGGAGCTATCTCGGCTGAGTTATAAGTGAGGCCAACCCTGCTACAGCAGATACAAGATGGGCAGAGGGCAGATGAAAAATTAATGGTCATTGTGGGTAAAATTTTATAGGGAAAGGAAACTGATTATGAGGTGAAAGCAGATGGGTGTCTGTACTACAGAGGAAGAGTGTATTTGCCAGATGATGGGGAACTGAAGACTAGTATTCTGAAATAAGCACACACTAGTGTTTATGCTATGCACCCAAGAAGCACAAAAATGTATAATGATTTGAAGCCTCATTATTTGTGGCCTGGTATGAAGAGGGATATAGCTGACTATGTGACTAAGTGTTTGACATGTCAGCAAGTTAATGTAGAACATCAAGTTCCATAGGATTGCTACAGCCTATAAGCATACCTGAATGGAAATGGGATCGGGTCACTATGGATTTTGTTAGTGGTCTACCTCTCACCCAGAAGAAGCATGATGCAGTATGGGTGATAGTGGATGGATTGACGAAGTCAGTAAATTTTCTGCCAGTTAGGACTGGCTACTCACTGGAGAAGCTAGCAGAATTATATATCAGTGAGATAGTTAGACTGCATGGAATCTCACTTTCCATCATATCTGACCGAGACCCAAGGTTTACATCGAGATTCTGGAAAAAGTTGCAAGAAGCCTTGGGCACACAACTTCCCTTTAGCACGGCTTTTCATCCCCAGACGGAAGGACAGTCAGAACGAGTAATCCAGGTAAACCTAAGAACTAATTGAATTTTCACAATTAATAAATTGAAATGATAGTAACAATGTGAATTATATGATAGATCCTGGAGGATATGCTGAGGAGTTGTGTCATTGAGTTTGAGGGGAGTTGGGATAGATATCTCCCACTGGCAAAATTCGCATATAACAATAGCTACCAAGCTAGCATTCAAATGGCTCCGTATGAAGCACTGTATGAGAGGAAATGTAGAACCCTAGTGTGTTGGACTGAATTGGGTGAAGATAAGCTGGTAGGACCAGACTTGGTGAAACAGACTAAGGAAAAAGTGAAAATAATCAAAGCTAACCTGAAGGTTGCCTCAGATAGATAGAAATCATATGTCGATTTGAAGAGAAAAGAGATAGAGTATGCAGTTAGTGATAAAGTGTTTCTCAAAGTCTCACCGTGGAAGAAAGTACTGAGGTTTGGAAGAAAGGGTAAGTTAAGCCCTAGGTTCATTGGCCCATATGAAGTCATTGAACGTGTGGGACCAGTGGCCTATCGGCTAGCTTTACCACCAGAACTAGATAAGATTCATAATGTATTCCATGTTTCTATGTTAAGAAGATATCACTCAGACTCTTCACATGTCATCTCCATGGAAGAGATTGAAATCCAACCGGACTTAACATATGCAGAAGAACCCATATGGATCTTAGCTCGGGAAGTGAAGGAACTGAGAAATAAATAAATTCCACTGGTGAAAGTGCTTTGGAGGCACCACAGCACTGAAGAAGCAACTTGGGAAAGTGAAGAGACGATGAGGCAACAGTTTCCTGAACTGTTTGCATCAGGTAAATTTCAAGGATGAAATTTTTATTAGAGGGGAAGAGTTGTAACATCCTCCCTTTAGCAACTCCATACATTCTACTGTTCCGTTGACTAGTGTCGGTCTGGACAGCTAGAACGTTCAGAAAAATATTTAAACTAAAGTGAGGAACCATAATTAACTCAAATATTAATAAGAAAAATTTAGAAAAAATTTTAGAAATAAAATACAACCAAGTTAAATGAGCCGGTGCCCTAGCGATGGGTAACCCAGTGGGAAGTTGTGGTTCTCACAACTAGGAGCCCTAGACCTGACGGAAAATTCATAAAATAATTTTTGAGACTCCAGAGAAGGGTGATTGAGGTTCCTATGGCATTAGAATGCCAAGAAAATGCTTAGAAAATTTTTTCAATCGGTACAGGCAATTTTAGTCTGTTAAGCCAAACGGAGGGCATTTTGGTCATTTCGCCTTCAGAGGTGATTTTTGGCCGACTTCTCTAGTTAAGTAAATAATTATTATGACACAAAATATGAATAAATATTGCTAAAAATTAAATTGAAATTTGGTAGAAAAGAAAAGAAAGAAAAAGAAGTTAAATTGGGAATTATGATGTCATGCTTATGTAATTAAGAGTTCCACCCAATCACCACTTAACAAAATGACTTAAGAGATAAAAGGGATACAAAATAAGATAAAAACAAAGAAGAAAAATTCCAGCAGCCATTTTCTTTCCAAACCAACGGGAATATTAGAGAAAGAGAAAGAGAAGAGAAACTCCATGGAAGCTTAGGAAAGCTTGAAATCACCCACTATATTACCTTGAAACTCAAGTTTGTCTTCACAAAAAATTATTCATACATCTTAGGCAAGCTAGAGACAGCAAAAGGAAATAGAAAGGAGGAGCTTCGGTAAGCTTGGAATTTACTTCATTAAAGGTTAGTGACTAAACTCACTCATTCTCTTTTGATTCATGTTAAAGGAGTGGAGTGGAATGTAAATTTGCATGAAAACTAAAAATATACCATGTGTAAACTTTTCTTAAAATTCTAGCAGCCTTGGGCTTGGTAGGGTTTTGAAGATTTTCTTGAATTAAAATGGTACCCTAGCTGCCCTTAACACTAACTTATTGTTTAGGATGATGAAATGCAAGTTAAATGCATGATTTGAGATGTTAGTGTTAAGGTTTGAGTATAAAATGGAGACTTTGATCATGTAATGATAAAAGTCTCCATTTTATACTCAATTAGTGACCATTTGGTTATGTGTAAATAAGAAATGAGGTGGTTTGATTAGTGGGAATTGCAGTTAGTGTTGCTGCCTTGGCTGACCTGCACGACTGAGCATGAGTCTAGCAGGTTTGGGCAGCAATAACTAGAATTGTAGAGGTTCAATTGGTGCAAGGACAATTGGACATGAAAATAGACACATAATGGCACAACTTTGGTGAAGAAACCATGCCCAGGAAACCAAACGAAGTGGACCAAAAGATTGCCCTAATCCAGGTGGCCTGCATTCTGCCTGGGCAAAATTACCAAATGAACAGTATTTGGTCATTTGGCCATAACTCAGTGTAGAAAGGTCCAATTGATCTGAAATTTTACCAACAAGAAGCTGAGATATAGACCAATAACTTTCATGAAGAAACCTAACCCAAATTATGAGCAGAACATATTCAAAAAGTGCGTTGCAATCACTATTTCATGTACTGTAGATTTGGTCAGTCTAGAAATTCTAGACAAAATTTTAATCCGGCCAGTAGGGATATCCCTTAGTGCTAGACTCCCCACTTGAGTGTCTATCACATGTGCTATGTATGCTTCACACCCTTTTCTGATCATCCTTCTGGCTAGTGCAGCCGAAATGATGTTTGATGGCAATAAATGCCTCTCCCCATGTATTACCACATCACCGTACAAAGGGAGACCAAAAGTGACTGTCATCAGTCTACAGTCAATCATGGCATGATGCCTGGCTAACCAATCCATGCCCAAGATAATATCATAATCTCTGAAGGGCATTTCAATCAAATCTAACAGAAAAACATGTCCTTGGATCACCAAAGGACAGTCCCTATAAATTCTGTTGACCGGACCTCTTGTCCTAACGGACTAGTTACTAGCACTTCAAAACCCATTTGCACACATGGAACAACAAGTGAACAAACTATGCTAGCACTAACATATGAATGGGTTGAACCCGGATCAAACACCACAGATACATCTTGACCAGAGATAGAGAATGTACCAGCTACCACATCGAAAGTCTCAGCCTCTTCTCGCTGTCTCATCGTGTAAACTCTGGCTGAAGCATTTCCTTGTGCTGATTGACCAACTGTGCCCTGCTGCCTGAAGCAGTGCCTCTACCTCTACCTCTTCCTCTGCCAACTGACTATGAACCTCTGGGAGCATGACTCTAAATAGATCCCTCGGCAGTAATAGGAGCTGGACCATATCTTAGAGATGGAGCACTAGTGCAGTCTTTAGCTATATGGCCCTTGCCTCCACAGTTAAAACAGGCTCCAGTGGCCCAATAGCATTCCCCCCCATGAATCCTGCCACAAGTCTCACAGGGGCGGGCAGAATGTGAACCCTTGCTCGACTGCTGACCAGACCTAGGGGGTCTCTGTACGGAAAATCTGCCCGTACCAAATCTTCCACCTCGACCCCGGCTGGGTCCACTAAATTTCTTCTTCTTTCTAGAAGTCCCACCAGAACTCTGTTCTACTGACTTTTCCCCCTTATCCTTTTCTGATTTCTTAGCTTTCTCTGATTTTTCTTTCACTGGGGTTGCTTTTGATTCTATTCTTTCCAACTCAAGTGCTTGAGACATGAGCTCTGAAAAATTGCTGTGCCTGAATCCTACTACTTGCATTCTCAAACTGGGCTTCAAACCAGTTTCAAATCTCTTGCATCTTGCCTTGCTGGTAGAAAGGAGACTCCCAGCATAATGACTTAAGTGGGAGAACTCCCTCTCATACTCTGCCACTGATCTATTCCCTTGTTTCAAACTCAAAAATTCTTGCAGTTTCTAATCAACATATGCATCTGGGATGTATTTCTGTCTAAATTCTCTCATGAAGTCATCCCAGGTCAGCATTAGTGGTTTAGCCAAGTTGTGACGGATGGTCTTCCACCAATCATATACATCCCCTTGTAGTAGAGACACAGAGTATTCAAACTTCAATTCATTTTGGCAGTGCAGCTTCTTGAACACTCTGTCCATTCTCTCAAGCCATTGCTCTGCCTCTAAAGGGTCCACTGTACCCTTAAATTTTGTAGCCCCATACTTCAGTAATTTATCATACTGTCTGGCTGGAGGCAGTGGTTGTGCCACAGGTGTCTGGGGTGGAGCTTGAGCAGGCATACCACCAGCCATTTGTTGAAACATCGCAGCCATCTGTTGTGCGAACTATGCAGGAAACTGCAGCATTTGCAGGGCTAGTGCTACAGATCCACTAACATTCTGTAGAGCTGGGGCTTCCCCTTGTGCCTCAGCTTCCACAGACTGCTCAACTGAGCGATCTCCTTCTTCCATTTCAATATGAAGTTAGGGTATCTCCTGAACAAATAACACAAGGAGATTTCCCTCCGTTAGTTCATATTCATGATGTAATGCACTGTATGTAACAATTATGGACATTGAGCAGTTGTACTTAACAAAGAAAGACACAAATTCACAAGTTAAAACATACCTCAAAAATTTGCTCTGATACCACTAAAACATGTCACACCTTACCCCTCTATAAGGCATAACATGATCCCGTAGAATACCTGATGAACTACCGAACTTCACCTACCGATAACTCATTAAGTACCCTATAAGGGATTTTAAAACAATTTTCTTATTTTTTTTAAGTGGTGAGCATTTTCTAATAGGTATTAAAACATTGAATTGAAATTAAAAACTATTTAAAACTTTTGGCCCATTTTATTTTTTCACAAATTTTATAAAAATTTTGACAGAGTTCCGTCTGTATTTTGAGAAAATAGTTCTTCAAATACCAGAAATAAAAGCACTTCCAAAAATTTTCTCAACCACTACTTCAATTTCACAATCAAACTCAATCAATTTCAACAACTCCACAATCATTTCAATCAATTTCTCAAGTTCAAAATTCAATAATCCTCAAGGTACTGTGAATAAATTTCATACATTCATATTTCTTTAAAGATAAACAATTTATATATACATCATACAAAAATTTACATTAAGAAAATCCAAACTAAAATTTATTACAAACTTTACACAAGCTTCGTACAAACTGCTCAAGATCGAATTTACATGTCCATCTATTTATGTGCAATACATACATCAAAATAAATATTTACAGGCAGGGAATAAATTATACCCGATAACTTCAAGCTGATAGATCCTCAATCCTCAGTAGCTCAGTCTGCTGCTCCTCTAGTCTCTATATCTACGACAGCAATAAAAGCTATAGTTGAGTACTAGGACTCAGTGGTACACAACATACTAAAATAATCTTTATGCAGAATTTAAATCACATTTAATCAAAAATTGAACTAAACATGAGAATTAAATATAAAACATGAATTATGAGATTTTGATCTAAATAATTTCATTTCAAAGTGCCAAAACATATTTCATAAAACCCACAGTTAGATCATGCCATTCGAAACAAATAGAATCTCAATAGCCAGAGGCTAAAGAGAAATCACATCACAGGGCTAGCTAGCTCAAATATATGGATATCCATTCACATCCTCTTCTACTGGCACAATTCAACACTTCTCCAAAGAAGGAATCAAAATTCGAAACTAATTACCCCACTAGTCATGCTAGTGAGGTGTTCAAATATATGGCCATGACACTGTGGTTTCAAAACTTATCTTAACAATTTGCTAAACATTGTCATTTCAAATATACACAATAACTTTCACAATTTAAATCAAAACATCATAAATAAGGTCACAATAAACTTTCAACAATTCAAAGCAAAATTAAAATGCATATTTCATTCACTTTATCAATGAATTTTAAAGCATAGTGATGTTGTGCATAAACCTCAAGCGAGTCGCCTCTTGGCCTTGACTCGGTTCCTCGGGTTCTTTCCCGATATTCTTTTAAACTGAAATGCACAATTTTACAGTGTTTCAGTACTATAACTTAGCATAAATCCAAAAATAAATTTAACTTCACTTTTACCTAGCTCTAACGTGCTAAACTCGACGTTCTTGAAATTTTGTGTTTCGGGTTACTATTCACTATACTATTCAAGTCAAATTGTTGACTTTCTAAGGCTTAATAGGTATGGGAATTCTAACTTCACCTACATACCACATTTTGGTCACTAAACTTGTTGGTTTTGGTCATTTTCTCAAAACGTAGGTCTTTCAGGCAAAATTGCTAAATTTTCAGTTTTGGAGTCCTAAGTTGCACAATTCCATTGGTCACTTTACTGTTGGAATTTGGCAAAAATTTCTTCATAGAAAATGTTCCCTATTGTCTTAAGTTTATTTTCCTTTTTGAATCACTCCAATTGGAGTTTTGTAGCTCAAGTTATATACAATATACGGTTACTATTCATGCTGCATATTTTAGTTTTGGCAGATTTATTAATCCAACTTCGTTCAGCAATTTGATTAAGTTAAGTCCATAATTTGGTCTAATTTTCTTCATATGAAATGTTCTAATATTCTTAGGTTTCCATCAGTTCAAGAATCGCTTAAATCGGAGTTTTCTAGATGTCGCAAGGTGTTTTGCGGTCGCCTGGACGAACACTCACCGAAGTGGGAAAAGTGAGGAGTCGCCACTTTAATTTTGAGGGAAATTAAAGAAAACCATTTGTGAAAGTAAGTTAAGATAAAACCACTTCAAAAAAAGAGATTCTAGGTTCGGGGTCCGTAAACGGGTGGGGAAGGTGTTAGGCACCCCACCTCGTCCCTCAACGAGGGTAAGTAGATTTAATTTCACGTTCTTCGTAGTTAGGAGGGTTTGAATGGAAATGTTAATCCTTTTGACCAAAAGGAATGTTTGATTTTTCAATAATCCGGATTACCCAGATACATAAGTAAATGAGACAACCTTAGTGAGTTGCTATTGCGTATTTGTTTTATTTTAGGGGGATCATCTTACATATTTGTTAAAATATAATTTGGAAATCGGATAAGAACTCTCCTCCAATCTCTTTAAAATATTTGTTAAAATTTTTAAGTGAGAACCGGATAAGAACTCTCCTCTGATCTCTTTTAAATATTTGTTAAAATTTTTGAGTGAGAACCGGATAAGAACTCTCCTCCGATCTCCTTTTAAATATTTGTTTAAAATTTTTGAGTGAGAACCAGATAAGAACTCTCCTCCGATCTCCTTTTAAATATTTGTCAAAATTTTTAAGTGAGAACCGAATAAAAACTCTCCTCCGATCTCCTTTGAAATATTTGTTAAAATTTTTGAGTGAGAACCAAATAAGAACTCTCCTCCGATCTCCTTTTAAATATTTGTTAAAATTTTAAGAGAGAATCGGGTAAGAACTCTCCTCCGATCTCCTTTTTAAATATTTATTAGAATTTTAGGTTGAGAACCGGATAAGGACTTTTCCGATCTCTCGAAACTTGATTACAGCTACCCGCCACGAAATCCTAAAACTAAGGGTTCTAGTATTTAAAGATGCCGGGGCTCGGAATAAGGCTTATTTTAACTCACTGGTACCTTGTAACTTGTCAGGAGATACCAAACTGAATTTTCCGACCTCCCTATGTGGTCGCCTTACCAGTACCTTTTGATACCCGATCTATCCCATTTATCTATCTTAAGGTTCAGTTTTACTCTGCCTTGTGACGTCTTACTCAATTGTCTTTTGCATTATTCTAGTGATTTGGCCTTACTATTTTCTCGACTTATTGTTCAGACCTTTCAATATTTTAAAGAGACCCTTAAGATACAGTTACCTACATTTTATCCGACCACTTATATGTCACTCGGGACTAGAAGACTTACGTTCAAAGATTAACAAAAAGAATGGACTGGTCAACCCGGAAGTAAACTCGAGAATGACCTTCTTCATGTTCTTTAGCGCAATATAGACTTGGAGAAAATTATATATATAAAGAATAAAGGAAATACATAAAATAAGAACGAGCACTTAATAAAAAAAGCAATATGAGCACTCACCTGTGGGGAGTCGGATCTATTGAACTAACTATGGGATCATAGAACGTAATGGGGGCCGCGAGCTGGTAACCTGAAGACTAAGGTTCGCCTTGAAATGAAGAATACCTTATTAAAATGCAGTCCGATCAATATTATAACCAAGTATGAATGAAGTTGAGCTTGAACAACGGAAGTGGGAATAAAGATAACAAAGACAGAAATTGAGAGTGTCACAGGATAATGAACGAACTGAAAATGGAGAGTTTCAGTGTTCAGAAATCCTTTGCAAGAAAATACTTCAGAAAATCGGTTTCAAAAGTTTTTCTTATGAAAGCTTCAAAAATAACAGAGTAACGAGCTGAATTAAGTTTCAGAGTCTTTCCGCTATCTTCACTATTTTCCCTCCTTTGAACAGTTTTTCATGTAGGTATTTATAGGAACCGGGTGCTCCCCATGGAGGGTCAGGATCTGTTTTGAGGGAGATGGAGGGTTAAGATTTTGAAGGACATGATCTAAGGGCTCGGGAATTAAAGAGAATCAGAACGGACGACTGAGATCCCTTCTGGAGTATTTGTCCTTTTCTCTCTTCTAATCTGACAGCCCAAAATTTCTTGTTAAGAGCGATCTGAGGGCTAGGAGTGTAAGGCGCTAATCTTGTCATTTTCTTCTTCGATCTGAGGGCTCCAAGCTCGTCCTTACAAGTAAGATCAACGGTGGAGATTAGGACGTATGGCACTGTCCTGACGTACTCTGGCACATGTCAGTAATGCGACCGATTCTGGGGCGTTCGGTGGAGATTTCATTTGCGACGCTTTAACTACCTCGGCCATGATTATGACGATAATCAGCAGGAGCTGTCTTATTCTTTTTGCTATCCGACCTCCTTTCTTTTTCGATCTTCCTAACACGCTCTTTTTCGATCTTTCACGCCGGTCTCCCTTCTACCGATCTTTACCACACCGGTCTTCCTTTGGTCCAGTCAAAGCATTTATTTCCCTCAATTCTTGAGGCGTCCGCTTCGTTTTCTGCTTACAATAAATGCTTAAATTTTCCTATATATACCTTCACCTGGGAAGCCCTACTTCATTTGACTTTCTCCCCTATTCTCCTCATTTTTTCGGTTCTAGCTGCTCTGGTAACAATCCCGGACAAGATGACCACTTTTAATCTTTTTTCGGTTGCCCTCTTTGTTCCTTGCCTGAAAATTTACGATCCCGGTGATCGAAAAATCATGATGACCTTATCTGATGACAGTGAGAGAACTGGACTAATTAACCGATCTGAATCGAGGACCTCGATCGTGCCGATCTAGAATCATTCGCTCGATATAATCGTGACGATTTCGATGAAGATCGCTAATATTCCCTTAACACTGTGGATCGCTCTTTGGCGTTCATCTAGCTCCTCTCCACTCTGGGTGTTCCGACAGCGGCTCGGTTTCAAGCGGTAATTTTGATGACGACCTCTCTCATTCTCATGAGAGTCATAATCCCCCCAGCCGGTCTCTAGGTCAAACACATCTTTTGACTCAGCCACGAGACTAGGCTTTGACATAGGCCTTTTAGTAGGATGTTCCACCGATCTCTAAAGATCGCCCTTATGATGTAATCAGACCCTTAATGTAATTTGATCTCTAGAGATTGCCCAAATGATGTAATTAGACCTTTAATGTAATCCGATCTCCAGAGATCGCCCAAATGATGTAATTTGACCTTTTGGAAATAAAATTTATTTTGCCAATTATCACTTTATCATTATTGATTATTCTCCGATCTCTGGTGTGTTTATTTGATCTGGTTTCCAATTGAACTGCCCTTATCCGATCCGCACTTCCAAACATTTTCCTTACTTAGCCAACCTTTAACTAGCTGGTCTCTCCTTATGGAATTTTGGAATATTCGTGAGACGTGTCAGAACAGCTGGCGAGTCCCGCTAACCGATGCACTGCCTGGAACATCGTGAGCATTAAATGCTCGAACGAGTATAAATATGGGTGGGGGTTGGCCAGTTGCTTCCTTATGTCATTTTCAGTCTCTCGCGAACAACTTCAAAATTCTCTCGTTTCCTCAAGTTCTTCTGGCACCGATCAGACTCCGGTAAGGGTTTTGATCCTTCTTTTAGTTTAAATTTCTTGTTTCCTTTGAAAATGACCGGGGCCGAGGGTTAGAGAGCGGCAAGCCCCCCTTCCGTTCAGATCTCATGGTCATCTGATGAAGTGGAGGTGGTCGGACCAAGCGTGCGACCTGAACCTTCTAGGTTCCTTGTTTCAGCTCGAGGGCAAGCAGCACCATCAAGGCCTGTACCTTCTTCAGGGAGGGAGAATCTTCCCATGGACGAGTTGCCATCGGTCCTTTAAGAAACCGATCTGCAGTCGTTCAGTCAGGAATACAACATTCATCCTGATTCATTCGAACTCATCCGGTGTCATGGCGATATCCGAGCCAATCACTTTTTCGAAGAGAATGACATGATTATAGTGTATGAAGAGCAATTAAAAGCCGGTCTACGGTTCCCTTTGGACGACTTCTTCAAGGATGTTTTAAAATATCACCAAGTGTGCATCGCTCAAGTTCACCCGAACTCGTGGCGGATCTTAGTAGCCTTCCGAGGCCTATGCCGAGCTAAGGGACTCCTACCCACAGCTAAGGTATTCGCCAAACTACATAGATTAACTCGTCGAAAGGACGACGAGTATTGGTTCTTCCAGGCGAAACCTCATTGTGGACTTTTTACCGACCTGCCTTCCTCCCTGAAGAATTGGAAGAACCGCTTCTTTATCCTGAGGAACAAAATTCCGAACAGCTTTGAGGGCTTCCCCCGCAGCTGGCTGCACCAGGGCCCCATACTTCCGAAGTGCATCACCTTAAATAGAGAAGAAGGCCGGATGGTGATGGAGCTAAAGGATCAGGCGGGCAGAGAGAAGTTTTCTTGTCTAGATGCTGTGACTGCCGAATTGCATCACTAGACAATGGAGTTGATCACGGGCGAAGATCGCAGGCTTTAGCTCTCTGACCTCGGCATCGGTATTTTCTATATCTTAGACCTTTGGACCTTAGCGATCTCACTGACCTCTTCTTTGTGCAGGTATGGCAAGCGGCGAAGCCTCCAAGGAGAGCCGGAAGCGAAAGAGAGAGGTCTCCCGGAAAGTGCGGGAGATGAAGCGATCTGAGCTGCTCCAGACGCCCAGCCATGAGCCCGGGGCAATACAAGGGGGCTCATCTCAACCTTCGGGGCAACCGATCCCCGAGGTAGAAGTGATCCGATCTCCTCCTCGCTAAGAAGAGCCACCTCCAGTGTCACACCCTACCCCTCTGTAAGGCATAACATGATCCCGTAGTATACCTAATGAATTACCAACTTCGCCTACTGATAACCCATTAAATACACTACAAGAGATTTTCAAAAACTTTTTTTACTTCTTTTACAGTGGTGAGCACTATTTACAGGTGTTAAAAACCTTTTTGAACTGAGGTGAATTAACTAACACATTTAGACTATTAGTAATTTCTGTAAAAAAATTTTGGCAGAGTGCCCTCCGTAATTTGCATAAAACAGTTCTTCAAAAACCTATAAAAAACACTTCAATATTTTTCTCAATCTCAAACTCTAGCATAATTCAATACAAATCAACAATAATTTTTCAAAGACTGAGATACAAGAAATATAATACAATTTTTACAAGTCCAAATAACTCATAATTTATTTTACAACTTTAATGTACAATTTTAATTTACAACTGCTCAAAACCAAGAACACTATATACATACAGTGAACATACATTACAATATAAAATGCAGAATATGGTATACTCAATATACCTGATGATTTCTCACTGAATGTACTAGCAGCCTAGTCTGCGATCTGTCGATCTATCTACTGCGGCAATGAATGAAAGCTATCACGAGTAAAATTTACTCAGTGGTGCTCAATAACAATTTGAAATGCGATATATAAATCATTTATTGACAGTTCACAAATCAAATGATTCACAATTCCATTTCACAATTTACAAAATTCATCTAACACAAATTTGATCAAGTAATTGAATAATACCGTTTTGCAAATCAATAACACAATTCGATCAAATAACTAAATAATACAATGTTGCCAATAACATAATTTAGGCCATGACATAATTTTTTCCACACATGCCGTGTTGTACACCACGACAAGACACACTCACCCAATAATCGAAATCAATGAGGGAGGAAGCTAGCTGAATAATGAGTACTCATCCACACTCACCTCAGACTGGGAAGTCAAAAAGCGAGGAACATAATCACACTCACCCCAGACTGATAAGTCAAAGAGGGAGGAATATATCAACAGTGTCATGCCAAATGTGAATCAAAATAATTTCAAATCACAATATTTCATACAAACCATAAATCACATTTTATCTCAAAATTTCCATTTGCAAAGTTGGCAATACAATAAGTTCCAAATAATACTCCCAAAACCAAAGCAATCAAAACTTATTCATAACTCATTTCTCTACATAAATTTGCTAGTAAAAGCAGTGAATATAAAAGTATTGTGCACGGACACAATTTAAAACTATAATGTTGAATTAAATTTTTAAGTAGAAAATGAGAAGTCAAACTTATTGTGCACAAACGGTCCAGGGCTAGTCAGCGGTCCACGCCGTGACTTCCCGGTGCGGTCACCCATCGCTAGGGTTCTTGGCTCATGTAACTTAGTTGTATTTCTTTACTATTATTTTTCCTTTATTTTTCTTGTATTTTCTTTTCTTGTATTTCATTATTTAATGTCTCCTCACTCATATTGAAGTGTAGTTCTAGGCATTCTAGCTGTCCGGACAACACTAGTCACCGGAACAGTAGAACGCACTACCGAACTTAGGGGTGTTACAATTCTCTCCCCCTTAAAATAAATTTCGTCCACGAAATTTTTCCCAATAGCCATCTTACAATAGTCATACGTTTATTTTCTCCTTTCTATATGATCGTATAATCTTCTTTCTCTCGAATTTGTATAAGAATTTTAACAATCTAATACAACATTTAATTTGTTTGTATAACACCAATCTTCTCTTACTATTGTCCTGTCTAATATTTGGATTCATGTTCCTTCTTGAATGACCCTTGAGGTCATGTTAGAATCATTTATCTAGTCATTGGTCCTCTGACCATTCTAGTCCATAGTCTTCCTCACATTCGTAACATTTCTTTGTTATATTTGAACCAACTGTTCGAATTTTTACTTCCATAACTCTTTTTATCTGTCAATATTCTATAACTTACTTTCTTTTGTACTGAACTATAACCTTTCGATATTCTAACCTTTGAGTTTTAGATCCCTAAGTAGGATTTTCAAACTTATTTCTAACAATTAAATTCTGTCATGGCATAACTATACCAAAACATATGCCGTTGGCAACTATTCTTGTCTAGGTGTACTATTGGATAGTACGTAGCTCTACACAATAATCTCAAGTCAGCACTGTAATCTGCAGCTTACAGTATAAACATCAAGAATATTGCATAGTTACTACGATACATCCCAATAGATCAAATTTTCCTATCTTTTATCCTTTTCGAATTCACTAATATCCCGAACTTATTATGATTACAATATCCATTAACAATTACTAACAGTGACATCCTTGCCCTCATCTAGAGCAATTCCATTATTGCATCTTACTTTTACGTCCTCTTGCCTTACATTAAATAGGCTCGCCAATTAGCTTTATAATTTATGGTGTGTTAGAAAATACTTTTCGCCAATAAACTCTTTCAAAACTAATTTCACTTATTATCACAATCCTTATTTTAAAGGGCTAATTATTAATGCATCAAAATTTATTCCCCTGTAAAGGAATAGCAATAGAACATATAGTTCTAACACTAACATAAAAGTATGCAGACCCCAGGTCAAACAATACATATATATATCTTAGTTACTATTTGAGAAAGTACCAGCAACAATATCAAAAGTCTAAGTCTCTTCTCTCAGCCATATAGCGTATACTCCAGCTGGAGCATCACCCTGTTCTGGCTGATTTACAGTACTCTGACTTCTAGGTGTACTACCCCTACCTCTACCTTTGCCTCTACTAACTGATGGTGAACTCTTTAGGGTAGAAACTTGGGTTGATCCCTTTGGTGTAGTAAATGATCCAGAACGACCTGGATTTATACAATCCCTAGCAAAATGGCCAGTCTCTCCACAGTTAAAACATGCTCCTACGGCTCTATAACATACCCCACTATGTGGTTTACCACAAGTTTCACAGAGTCGATCTGACAGTGCATTCCTGGGTTTCTATTACGTTTGCTGATCGGATCGAGGTGGTTTCTGTCCAGAAGATCTATCTCTACCGGACTTCTTACTATCTCTTTTGTATCCCCCAAAGTTTTTCCTCTTTCCAGTAAGACCACTAGAACTCTGTTCTACTGACTTTCCCTCTTTTTCTGTCTTCTCTGATTTCTTTTTCTCAGAAGCTGCTTCAGATTCAATTCTTTCTAATTCTAGTGCTTGAGAAATAAGTTCAGAGAAGTTGTTATGTTTGAATCCGACCACTTGTAATCTGATACTAGGCTTCAAGCCGGTTTCAAACCTCTTACATCTCTCCCTACTGGTAGAAAGTAGACTTACTGCATAATGGCTCAGGCGAAAAAATTCCCTTTCATATTCAGCCACCGATCTACTCCCCTGTTTCAGACTTAGGAACTCTTGCAGTTTCTGATCTACATAAGCATCAGGGACATATTTTTGTCTGAATTCCCTGAGAAAGTCACTCCAGGTTAGCACTGCAAGTTCTACCAAACTGTGGGGAATGGTTTTCCACCAGTCATAAGCATCCCCAGAGCAAAGATCTCGAGTATTCAAATCTAAGCTCCTGCATGCGGCAGTTTCTTGAATACCCTATCCATCCTTTCTAACCACTGTTCTGCCTCTAGAGGATCTACTGTCCCCTTAAACTCTATAGCCCCATATTTCATCAATTTTTCATATTGTCTAGTAGAAGACTGTGGTTGTACCACTGGTGTCTGTATTGGGGTTTAAGTAGGCACATTACCAGCCATTTGTTGGAACATTGCAGCCATCTGTGGCCCGAAGCGAGGAAGCTGCGGTATTGCGGGGTTGGTGCTTCTGACCATGAATGTAGGGTCAGCATCCCCTTGCACCTCACCTCTATAGATTGATCGATGAACGATCACCCTCTTCCATAGTCAATGCGAGGATCTTAGACCTCCTAAACAAATAACACAAGGAGATTTTCTCCGTTAGTGCATATTTATAATGTAATGTCTTGTATGTATCGGACAATGATATTGAGTATGTTGTACTATGAAGAAAGAATATTCAAGTAACATGTGAAAGCAATTTAAAAAAACTAGCTCGATACCACTAAAATATGTCACACCCTACCCCTCGTAAGGCATAACATGATCCGTAGTATACCTAATGAATTACCAACCGCCTCACGATAACCCATTAAATACACTACAAGGGATTTTCAAAAACTTTTCTTACTTCTTTTACAGTGGTGAGCACTATTTACAGGTGTTAAAAACCTTTTTGAACTGAGGTGAATTAACTAACACATTTAGACTATTAGTAATTTCTGTAAAAAAATTTTGGCAAAGTGCCCTCCGTAATTTGGATAAAACAGTTCTTCAAAAACCTGTAAAAAGCACTTCAATATTTTTCTCAATCTCAAAGTCTAGCATAATTCAACACAAATCCACAATAATTTTTCAAAGACTGAGATACAATAAATATAATACAATTTTTACAAGTCCAAATAACTCATAATTTATTTTATAACTTTAATGTATAATTTTAATTTACAACTGCTCAAAACCAAGAACACTATATAAATACAGTGAACATACATTACAATATAAAATGCAGAATATGGTATACTCAATATACCCGATGATTTCTCGCTGAATGTACTAGCAGCCTAGTCACGCCTGTCGATCTGTCTACTGCGGCGACAATGAAAAGCTATCGCTGAGTAAAATTTACTCAGTGGTGCACAATAACAATTTGAAATGCGATATATAAATCTTTTATTGACAGTTCACAAATCAAATGATTCACAATTCCATTTTACAATTTACAAAATTCATGTAACACAAATTTGATCAAGTAATTGAATAATACCGTTTTGCAAATCAATAACACAATTCGATCAAATAACTAAATAATACAATGTTGCCAATCGATAACATAATTTAGTCCATGACACAATTTTTTCCACACATGCCGTGTTGTACACCACGACAAGACACACTCACCCCAATAATCGAAATCAATGAGGGAGGAAGCTAGCTGGATAATGAGTACTCATCCACACTCACCTCAGACTGGGAAGTGATAAAGGGAGGAACATAATCACACTCACCCCAGACTGATAAGTCAAAGAGGGAGGAATATATCAACAGTCTCATGCCAAATGTGAATCAAAACAATTTCAAATCACAATATTTCATACAAACCATAAATCACATTTTATCTCAAAATTTTCATTTGCAAAGTTGGCAATACAATAAGTTCCAAATAATACTCCCAAAACCAAAGCAATCAAAACTTATTCATAACTCATTTCTCTCCATAAATTTGCTAGTAAAAGCAGTGAATATAAAAGTATTGTGCACGGACACAATTTAAAACTATAATGTTGAATTAAATTTTTAAGTAGAAAATGAGAAGTCAAACTTATTGTGCACAAACACAATTTAAAACAATAACGTACAAATAATCATAATTTATTTCAATTGAAAAATTCAAAAGAAATACTTATTGTGCACAAACCTCTGATAACTGTCTCTTGGCTCTGACTCAGTGTTTCCTTTCCCTCCCTGAGTCTTTGCTAACTGAGAAACACAATTTGAAGTGTTTCAGTACTCATTTAAACTGTCTCTAACGATAATGCTTGATAATTAATTCACTGAATTCATTTATTCGCTTAGTCAACCTACTATGTCGACCCTTGGTACATTCTAGGTAATTTAGGTTTTAATGTCATTAATATGTCACATTCGATAGTCTTTTAGGGTTGGTACATGTTACCAAATTCATTTCCATGTATACTGCATTTTCTTGTGATTTGCTGGATTCCAGGATACTAGTTTGACCTAGCCGGACAACCTAGTTCCCTCAGTTTTCGGATTTCGGTCAAAACTAAAAACTTGTAGATCTATGTCTTATGGAACGCAGGGCAAAATTTCAGGTCATTATGAGTTATGTAGGCCAAGTTATGGTTATTTTACTATTGCTGGTCAAATTGCACCAAAATTGGTCATTTTAGGTCACTTTAGGTCATTTTAGGTTCGGCCAGTTTTTGGACCCGAACTTGTGCAAGCTGTTTGACTTACTTATGGTCATTTCTGCGCTTTGGTGTCTTCATAAGACTTGTAGATATGGGTATTAGCTATTCATGGTTAAAATTTCAGGTTAATTGGACCTGTTTTGAGTGAGTTAAGGCCTAAACACTAACTGCTGCCCAAATGGTCAATTTTCAGGCCTCATTTGCACTTAATCCGGATTTGGTCATTTTTCAAGCTACCTTGCAAGCAGAATTTTGGCAAGCTTCCTTCATGAAAGTTGGCACATTTTGTGCCTAGTTTCACCTTCAATTGGTCTCATACCAATTGGAGCCACACACTTAATGTTATAGGCCTAAAATACAAACTGCCTTATTGCAATTCTTGCATACATATCAAACATCACTTTTAACAGGAAATTTAAATGCAGGAAATTAAAATCAACTTAGATCAAGGAACCAAAGGTTGATAATAGGAAATTTAAAATGCTGAAAATTAAAATCAACTTAGATCAAGGAACCAGAGGTTGATTAACAGGAAATCTAAAATGCTGAAAATTAAAATCAACTTAGATCAAGGAACCAGAGGTTGATAACAGGAAATTTAAAATGCTGAAAATTAAAATCAACTTAGATCAAGGAACCAGAGGTTGATGATAGGAAATTTAAATGCAAAAAATTAAAATCAACTTAGATTTGATGTCGGGAAATTTAAATGCAGGAAATTAAAATCAACTTAGATCAAGGAACCAGAGGTTGATTGACAGGAAATTTAAATGCTGAAAATTTAAAATCAACTTGGATCAAGGAACCAGAGGTTGGTAACGGGAAATTAAAATGCAGGAAATTAAAATCAACTTACAAAGCAAGTCTAATCTCGACACAAGAAGTTCTTTCCCGATGAAGTGTACTTAACAGGATCCCGAAAGCCGATGATTAATGGAGGACGAGTTACAAGACTTGGCCTACGACCTCATTTCTTCGGATGCCCCTTGACTCTCTTTTTATTTTGCGAAAAGCGCCCTTGCGGGTTTTTACTTTCCTTTCATCCATTTGACTAGAAGCGCCCTTCCAGGTTTTCACCTCTAGTTTTTTTTTTCTCGGCATTTCCTGCAAATCTCATAGTAAAGTACGTGAGGTTATCAATTTTCATATCCTAACCTTATGGCAAAATTTTAAATGATTAATAGCGCAAAGAAAATAGTGTGAGTATAAAGATAAAGCAAAAAGACGAATTGAAATGGGAAGAAGATAGATTGGAGAAGAAGAATGACTTTATTAAGGCTTTAAGAAACAAAGATACAGTTTTAAAGGAAAAGGGTACAAGGATAGATCTCACATGTTTCTTGTAGTTAGCTTTAAAGTCCCTTAACTGCCATTATTTCAAGTACTCTGAAGCCTCGTGCCATGACGGTTTATTTCCCTTCTCGGTTTCATGCCCCGCTCCTTATTTCTCCCCTTTTGGTTCTTGGGATGCCCTTTTCGGGTTTTCACCCCTAGATTTTTCTTTTCTCTTTTTTTTTTTTTTGCTAACTCTTTCAGGACGCCCTTTCGGGTTTTCATCCTTCACTCATTTTACAGAAAGCGCCCTTCGAGGGTTTTCGCCTTCTTTCACACATTTTGCTAGGAGTGCCCTTTCGGGTTTTCACCCCTACCCCCATTTTTTTTTTTTAGGCATAGTATCTCTTGACGGCGTCAGTATTCATAGGTCTTGGAAATTCTACGCCGTCCATGTGGGTTAAGATCAGGGCCCCACCAGAAAATGCCCTTTTAACCACATAGGGTCCCTCGTAGGTTGGTGACCATTTACCCCGGGGATCATTTTGATTCGGGAGAACTTTCTTTGGAACTAGGTACCCGGGTTGAAATTCGCGAGGGCGAACACTTTTGTCAAATGCCCTGGCCATTCTTCTCTGGTACAACTGCCCATGACATGCTGCTGCTAGCCTCTTCTCATCCAGCAAGTTTAATTGATCCAACCTTGACAGGATCCATTCCGACTCATCAATCCCTGATTCCTTCAGAATCCTTAGGGAAGGAATTTCAACTTCGATAGGCAATACAGCTTCCATCCCGTAGACCAATGAGTACGGAGTTGCCCCAGTTGATGTTCTTACGGAAGTCCGGTATGCTTGAAGAGCGTAAGGGAGCATATCATGCCAATCCCTATAAGTGATCGTCATTTCCCGAATTATTCTTTTGAGATTTTTGTTTGCAGCTTCCACTGCTCCATTCATCTGGGGACAGTATGGGGAGGAATTGAGATGTTGAATCTTGTATTGATCATATAACTTCTGGATCTTTGGGCCATTCAAGTTCTTGGCGTTGTTAGTGACGATTTCATTGGGGAGGCCGTGCCGGTAGATGATATTATTTCTGAGGAATTTGAGAAATGTGTTCTGTGTAATGTGAGCATATGATGTCGGTTCGACCCATTTAGAAAAATAGTCGATTGCTACTAGGATAAACCTGTGCCCATTGGATGCCTTAGGGTTGATGGGACCAATTACATCGATGCCCCACATTGCGAAAGGCCATGGTGAAACGAGGTTGAACAATTGGTGAGGCGGAACATTTATCGGATCCGCGTATATTTGACACTTATGGCACTTTCGGAAATACTCGATGCAATCCTTTTCCATGGTAGTCCAAAAATATCCTCGTCTCATGATTTGTTTAGCCATCATGTGTCCATTGGCATGGGTTGCATAGTTTCCCTCATGAGTCTCGAAAAGGATTCTCTTTACCTCTTTTGCATCCACACATCTCAGCAATTCACCGTTAGAGCTCCTTTTGTATAAGGTTTCTCCACTGGGGATGTATCCCAATGCTAATCTCCGAATCATCCTTCTTTCATTTTTGCTCGCCCCTGAGGGGAATTCTCTGGTTCTGATGTAGAGCAAGATATCATGGTACCAAGGTTTACCATCAGGTTCTTCTTTGATCATGAAGCAGTAAGCCGGCTCACTCCTTGCTTTAATCTTTAACACCTGAGTCGTTTGCCCTTCTTCCATTTGAGCCATAACAGCCAGGGTGGCTAAGGCATCTGCAAATTGATTTTTGTCTCGACTAAGGTGAGTGAAAGAGATTTCTTCGAATTTCTTAATCAGCTCCAGTAAGTACTTCTGATATGGGATTAGCTTCGGATCCTTAGTTTGCCATTCTCCCTTGACTTGATAAATGATCAGAGCTGAGTCTTCATACACCTCCAACTTTCTGATTTTCATTTTGATAGCAGCTTGTAGACCCATTACACAAGCTTTATATTCTGCGATGTTGTTGGTGCAGTCAAATCTCAACTTGATAGCTATCGGGAAGTGTCTCCCATCCGGAGATATCAATACAGCTCCGATTCCATTACCGGACAAATTGACAGCTCCGTCAAAATACATTTCCCAAACATCAGCTGGCTCTTCTTCTTCGCGATCTACTTCGTTGATATGCTCATCGGGGAATTCGAAATCCAGAGCTTCATAATCCTGGATAGGGTTTTCCGCTAGGAGGTAAGCGATCACGCTACATTTCACCGCTTTCCGGGTCATATAGACAATGTCATATTGAGATAGTATGACCTGCCATTTGGCTATCCTTCCCGGCACGAATGGGCTTTCGAATACATACTTGATAGGATCCATTCTAGAAATGAGCCATGTCCTGTGATTCAACATGTAGTGCTTGAGGCGATTCGCTGTCCAAGCTAGTGCGCAGCAAGTTTTCTCTAGGAAAGAATACCTCGACTCGCAATCATTGAACTTTTTGCTTAGGTAATAAATAGCTCATTCCTTTCGGCCGATATCATCATGTTGCCCCAAAACACATCCCATTGAGCTTTGTTGGACTGCCATATACAGAATCAGAGGCCTTCTGGCCACTGGTGGAACCAACACTGGCGGGTTTGACAAGTAATGCTTGATTTTCTCGAAAGCCTCTTGGCAAACTGAATCCCATTGAGTGGTGTTGTTCTTTTGGAGTAGTCTAAAAATAGGCTAAGCCTTAGCGGTGAGATTGGAAATAAACCTTGATATGTAGTTCAATTTTCCCAAGAAACTGCGCACCTCCCTTTCCGTTTTTGGGGATGGCATCTCTTGAATGGCTCAGACTTTGTCCGGATCAACTTCTATTCCCTTCTCGCTCACTATGAATCCCAACAATTTCCCAAATCTAGCTCCGAATATGCATTTGGCAGGGTTCAGTTTCAGCTGATACTTCCTGAGTCTCTCGAATACTTTCCTCATCACCTGCACATGCTCTCCTCTCCCCGGGATTTGATGATCATATCATCCACGTACACCTCCACCTCCTTATGCATCATATTGTGGAATAATGTGACAATGGCGAGTTGGTAGGTGGCTCCAGCATTCTTTAACCCGAAAGGCATGACTCGATAGCAAAATACCCCCCATTGGGTGATAAAAGCAGTTTTCTCCTTATCTCCCTCATCCATTGGGATTTGATTGTATCCCGATGCCCCATCGATGCATGAACACCTACCCAATCCCGCAGCATTGTCTACTAACACATCAATGTGAGGGAGGGGGAAATCATCTTTTAAGCTCGCCTTATTAAGATCCCTGTAGTCAACGCACACCCTAACTCTCCCGTCCTTCTTCATTGCCGGGACAACGTTACCTATCCATTGGGGATATTTGACTACTTCCAGGAACCCAGCATCATACTGTTTCTTGACCTCATCCCTAACTTTGAGCAGCGTGTCCGGATTCATTCTTCTTAGCTTTTGCTTCACTGGGATTGTCCCCGGAATTAGGGGAATTCTGTGCATCACTATCTGGGGGTCCAAACCAACCATATCGTCATAGCTCCAGGAAAACACGTCCAGGAATTCTTTGAGTAAACTGATCATATCTCCTAATTCCTCACTCTTCACAACCTTAAGTTCCCTTTTCACTTCTTCTGTGCCTAAGTTTATGGTGCGCGTTTTGTCTCCACAAGGCACTAGGGAAGGTTCATCCCTTTCATCCCTTTCTTCTGTGAGCTCTACCTCAGAATCACTTGAAGTAATGGCAGTTATGAGGATTTCAAAATTAGCCAGAGGAATTTCTGAGTCTATTGAATTATTAGGTGTTAATTAATGAATGGTCCTGAATGAACAAAAATAGAATATATTATAAGGATGGAATTCAAGTGGAAAGAAAAAGAGAATTGGAAATAAATGCGCTATTAATTCATTAAGATTTATGACATAAGAAAAGGTTCCATTTACAATGTTACACTTGCCATCATGGACAAAATGATCAAGTGTAGATAACCAAAGGTACTTTAATCGAAATTAAGTACAAGGATGTCCTCTGCCATCCAGTTGTCCAACTCTTGCCCCTCAGCTATTGGCGAGACCAGAGCCTCATACAAGGAATCCAAGTGGATGACATCAATAGATAGTTCATCGGGTGATTCTTCAACCTCTGCCGGATTTTCGATGACCGGTTTAGTGAAGACCTCTGTGATTCTCGGGACTACTTACATTCTCCCGACTTTCTGGTCAAATCTCTGATCCCGAAGTCTGTTCCTCATCCAGAATCGTCCATCTATGAGGGCATCTTCCTCATATCCCAAACCGCAACGGCCCACCTTATGGATAGCCGGTATAGGTTCAACAATTCCTTGTAATGTGGCGTCTAGGCCTTTGCCTTCTTCATATCCATTCCTTGACATTATCTTGGCTACCATAGCCATAGCCCCTTCATTTCTGGGGTCTTGTAATTCGAGGGCCTGGAAAGAGCTTTTCAATGACTCCTCGGCAGCTTCCACATAAGGAAGTGATTGTGGCTTAGTGACCAATATGGCTTTGTAACACCCTAGGCAAATCCCACATCGACAAAACACGGGAGAGATGCTGGGTTCATAAGTTGATAGTTCCTAACCCCTATTGACGCGTTTTAAAACCGTGAGGGCTTCAGCCCAGAGTGGACAATATCACTAGTGGGCCAGGCCGTTACATTTATGGTATCAGAGCCACTCCGCGTGCAACCTTGAGTGATGGTGGGGCAAACCTCAGTGAGGACGCTGAGTCCCATAAGGGGGGTGGATTGTAACACCCTAGGCAAATCCCACATCGACAAAACACGGGAGAGATGCTGGGTTCATAAGTTGATAGTTCCTAACCCCTATTGACGCGTTTTAAAACTGTGAGGGCTTCAGCCCAGAGCGGACAATATCACTAGTGGGCCGGGCCGTTACAGGCTTCTTCCCCTCTCACCGTGATAATTTTGCCGTCCATGATGTACTTTATCTTCTGATGCAAAGTTGAAGGAACGGCATTCGCGGAATGGATCCACGGCCTCCCCAGCAACATAGTGTAGGCCGGTTAAATGTTCATCACTTGGAATGTGACGTTGAAGGTGCATGCGCCAATTTGGAGTGGCAAGTCGATGTCTCCCAACACTTCTCTTCTTGTGCCGTCAAAGGCTCTTACCACCATAGCACTCTGACGTATATTTGATTGGTCAACTGGCAGTCTAGCCAAGGTAACACTAGGCAGTATGTTGAGTGCTGATCCATTATCAATAAGGACCTTAGCCACTATACAACCTTTGCATTTCACTGTCACATGGAGGGCTTTAGTGTGTGTCAAGCCTGCAGGATCTATCTCTTCTTCAGAAAAGGTAACAGAACTGGATGCCTAGATTTGTCCCACTATCTTCTCGAACTGCCCCGGTGTGATGTCGGGGTTCACAAAGGCCTGATCCAGGATTTTCTGCAAGGCCTGACGGTTCACCTCAGAGCTCAAAATCAGCGATAACAGTGAAATTCGGGCATGTGTCTTTCTCAACTGTTCCACCACATCATACTCACTCTGCTTCATTATTTGGAGCAATAGCTCCTCCTCTTCTTTAGGCCCGGCGAGCTCTACTTCCCCTGTTTTCTCAATCTCCTCTTCTGTACTCTTCTGTAATTCTCCCATTTTTACTTTCCCTTCTTCTTTTCTTTCTCTTCGTTCCTGTAACATCTCCCACTTCAAGTTATAAACTCAAATTCTTGCTCAGGTGGGGAGGATTTTATGGCAGTGACGGGCTGAGGATTAGGTTGGGGAGTAGTATTGCTGGTAGGTCTGGCGTAAGTCATTCTGAAGTGGTCATGGGGAGTGAAGCACGGTTTTGGAGGTGCCGTAGGTGAAGCAAGATTAGGAGCCGACGTACTGCTTGATGCTCCTTGGGTGAAAACTTGGAAGTTATAATTCCAAGCTATGGCATGAGCATTGGTGATAGGAAGCTGGGGCGGGGCTCGGATAATCATTACTGGTGGTGAGGGCATTGGGGCATTAGGGGCAGAGAAGGTTAATCTAGGATTGGGGGTAGAGGTATTTTGGCCAAACCTGGCGGTATTTACTTCGCCCTCCACTTTCGATCTCCTTTGACATCTTAAAATTTTGAGAGACTGCAAGTTCTGGACCTCTTGCCAGAATCCCTCACAGTCTCGCAGCTCATGATCAGCTGCCCCTCCATGGTAAGGACATCCCGTACCCTTTTCTGATCCTGATACCTGAGGGCAAAGGTAACCTTCCCTCATCACCATGGCAAAAATTTCCTCAAAGTGGGGAATCAGCTCGTCTACCTCTGGTGTCGACCTCTCCCCGTCTGATTCTATCATGTTTATACGATTGCCTGTATTATGATTAGGCAGCGGGTTTGAGGTAACATTGGGGAGGGAACCGTTTCCCTCAATCTTCAACCACCCGTTCCGGATTAAAGCATGCACTCTCCCTCTGAGTGCTCCGCAGTTGTCAGTTTAATGCCCTTGTGCCCCTCCATGATATTCACAACGGGCAGTGGCATCATACCACCTGGGGTATGGTGGCTGAATTGGGTCTAGGGGAACTGGTACTATCTGGTTTATACCGACGAGGTATCAGTATATTTCACTGAGTGGGAGGGGAAGGGGTGGATCAGGATTTCTTGGTGGTATGGGGTTATTTTGAGGTGGTCTGGGTTGGGAAGGTGGAGGAGGAGGTCTAGGCTGGTAATTTATAGGTGGTGGGTATTGTGGGCGTGTGTGTGGATAATTTGGGAAAGGAGGTGGACTGTTTGCAACTGTTTGGCCATGAGGGGGAGGATATGGCCGGTAGTTATTTTGAGGAAGTGGGGAGTAATTATTTTGCCGGGTGACGGAATGAACATCACTCTCTTTCTTTTTGCCAAAACTGGCAGTTTTCTTCGCAGGATTCTCAGTCAATTCCTGCAGCCGTCCCATCCTTAAATTAGCCTCTATTCTCTCACCGGCTTGGATGATGTCTAAAAAGCTGTTGGAAGTGTTTCCAATCATCAAATTGAAGTAGGGAGCCTTCAATGTTTCGATGAACAGGGAGCATAGTTCGTTATCAGTTACTGGAGGATATACTTCTGCAGCCTTTTCCCTCCATCTTTGGGCATATTCCTTGAAGCTTTCCCTGTCTCTTTGCACCAGGTTTTGTAGGTCCCTCCTTGTGGGGGCTACATCACAGTTAAATTTATACTGCTTTAAGAATGCATTCGCTAAATCCTTCCAGGCTGATGCTGCTCTTATCCAGCCGAATACACCACCTCGTGGTGCTCGGAGAGGCTCGTGAAAGAAGTGAGCAGAAGTCCGCCATCTTCTGTCCAAGGCGGACATTTTGGCAATGTAGGTTGCGGTGAATGCGAAGTCCGAGTTCGGTGTACTTGTCGAAGTCTGGGACTTTGAATTTGGGTGGCACCACCACATCTGGCACCAATCTCAGTGACCCCACATCGACTGAACCATACATGTTCAGCCCCTTTATTGCTCTCAATCTTTCCTCTAGAGCAGACAGCTTCTCGTTTTCCCTGGCCTTACTTTCTCCTCCTACTGCATAAAATGCTCCTCCAGTTGGGAGATGAGGGGTGGAGTGAACCGGAGGGATTACTATTGAAGGTTATGGGTTAGCATTTGAGACGACTGGGTAATGGGAGAAAGTTAGGTCATTATTTATGGTAGCCGGGTTGACAGTAACTGTCGGATCCAGGATAGGTGACTGAAAGGTGAAGGAGGTTGAAGCTTGATGAGGATCCATTGTCGTAAGTGGTGGAGGAGGTAGTGGTAGTTTAGGTTCTGAAGTGGGTTTATTTTGGGACATCTCCCTCATTAGCCTCATGAGTTCTGAGACCTGGTCTTTCAGCTCGGATACTTGCCCTTGTAAGTTCTGTACTTGTTCCTGATCTTCCATTATCTTCTTTGTTCGGGATCTCATTAAGTACACTCGTTTAGGTTGAACCATGTGCTTGGTCAGACTTGCTTTGTTCAAAGCAATGTTGATTTTTTATGGGGAGTTAAATAAAAGCTTTTAGTGAATTTTGAATTTCATAAAAAAACTAAAGGTCCTGGTTCGGACAAAGGATACAGTGGCATTTTGGAGCCAAAATGAAATCTGCAGAAGGATGGTTGCATCAATTTTATCATGGCGTCATTCGATAGTCTGACTGTGAATGACTGGATTGAATGCGCGTTTATGATACCTGTTCATATGGCATATCCAATTTTTCGCATAACCCTAGCGAGGGGGTTCCTATGGGAGTTATACTATTCATTCACAATTTTGCTAAATAATGGCCCAAAAAGTTTTCCATTAACTGAATATTTATACACAGCATTCTTTACATCGACCTAAGCTCAGGGAGGTTCCTTACAATGAGATGACATTTTCTGAGATACTCGTATAACCTTTCTTCTTGTTTGGCAGGGTCGAATGCTTTCAGAGCATACTCGGACTCAGGAAGGAGTTCTTGTTTTCCCTGTGCTATTGTTCTCTCCAACAGGTCAACATTCTCTTTCAGCTCTTGATAGAGAGCAGCTTGTCTTTCTTTCTCCTTCCTTTCCTTAGCACATTCTTTCAGAATATCGTTGATGAGTAATGCCTGTTCCTTCAATTCGAGCTTCTTCTTTTTGTTCTCTTGTTTATACTCTTCTATGAGTATCTCTTGGTATTTCATTTTTTCCTGAAGCTTACTATTCTGCACTTCTACTTCCCTTACCACAGCTTGGAGAGAGCCTTTTTCCTCTTCCCACCGAGCCTCTTGCTCTTCGAAGCCCATCTTTTCGGCCCTTGCCTCTTTCCTGAGTCTTCTCACTTTTATTTTAAGGTTTCGCTGTTGGTCATTTTTCAAGCTACCTTGCAAGCAGAATTTTGGCAAGCTTCCTTCATGAAAGTTGGCACATTTTGTGCCTAGTTTCACCTCCAATTGGTCTCATACCAATTGGAGCCACACACTTAAAGTTATAGGCCTAAAATACAAACTGCCTTATTGCAATTCTTGCATACATATCAAACATCACTTTTAACACTCACCAAACTTAACATTCAAACTAATTCTGGTTGTACCATGACCTAAACATAATTCACAACACATTATAGGTCATTTTGGCAGCTTACAATTACATTCAATGTGCACCAACAAGTGCAGAATTTGCCCAACTCAATTTACAACAATTTAACTCCATAACCAAGCTCATTCACATGTCCAACCTTCACACCACTATACATACATTCAAACTGCCATAACAACCAACATATTTTAACATCATTATTTCATAAACCAAGCATGAATTCCAGCATTCTTCAAGAGTTAACAAACTGCCACAATGGTACACTTACATTCCATTACTTTCCAAGCTTTAAATCTCATTTTACATTTACATATACTAAGTATACATTACCCAAACAATTTCCTACACAATATACATTTAATCAATCATTTAATTCACCATTTACAAGCACAATTAAACTGCCTTCAAGGTGTTTCCATGGCTGCCAAAAGTGCACATTCCCATTCAACATCAAAACTCAAAAATTTCTCCATAAATCAAACACCCATAACACCCTTACAAACTTTAACAAAGCAACAATCAAAAACTCAAACTTACCTATGGATGAGACTTCTTAAATCTTCACCAAAACTTGGTCTTCTTGCTGCTAATCTACTGCCCAAGTGGTGTAGACTAACTTTGATGAAGGAAGGTAGAAGGAAAGAAGCTTGAATCTCATATGCATAGAGCTTCAACCATGCGTCAATGGAGCTTTTTGGGAGCAAATTTTCTGTTGGTTCTAAGGTTGAAGATGAAGATGTATATTCTGCCCAAATGAAGCTTTAGTGGTCCACTTAAATGAGTTAGTGGACCACTATGTAAGAATTAAATCATTGTTTATTCTAAGGTTCCATTTTTCCACATTTAACTCCCAATTTTTGCTATTTACATTAGGTACCACCAATTTAATTTTTCATGACATTTTCCAAGTGTAATATTATTTATTTTTAATGGACGTTTAGGTCAAAAGACAACTCGGGGTGTCAAATGACCACAATGCCCCTGTTCGGTTGCATTCCCGATTTTTCGATAACACCGGGTTTTGTCCGTTTTTCGATTTCTTGCTTTTCTTTGTACTAATTATTTAATTTTTCTTTGATATTTCTAATGATATTTCTACTTCAATTGATGTCTCTTTAACTCCTAAAAATATTTTTCAGGGTTCCCCGCGGTCCAGGGCTAGTCAACGGTCAACGCCGTGACTTCCCGGTGCAGTCACCCATCGCTAGGGTTCTCGGCTCGCTTAACTTAGTTGCATTTCTTTACTATTATTTTTCCTTTATTTTTCTTGTATTTTCCTTTCTTGTATTTCATTATTTAATGTCTCCTCACTCATATCGAAGTGTAGTTCTAGGCATTCTAGCTGTCCGGACAACACTAGTCACCGGAACAGTAGAACGGACTACCGAACTTAGGGGTGTTACATCCAGCTCCTCCAATTGCTTCAGGTGCGGAAGGGGGTCCTTCTCAACCTACCACACGAACCCTCTCCCGCGTTGCTCAAGTGCTGATCCATTCCTTGGAGAAGAACCGAACTGTTCAGGAGAATCCGGGTTTGGCTAAAGTCCTGGGTGCTTCTATTTGCCTTCGGGAGGATCGGGACAGGCTGTCTCCGGACAACCTTGATGATATCCTGACCCGATCCATGAGCCTGAACGTGGAGTGCTTGGTGAATCAGCACATCGTCCCGGAGAAGGCTCACTGCCTGGGTAAGGAGGTCGAGAAGATGGGTCATGAAGTGGCTTCCCTCCGATCCCAACTCTCATCCGCTCAGAACTCCATATCTGAAATTGAGGGGCGGATGAAGTTCTACGAGGACAAGCTGGCCGAGCAAGCTCGTGTTCTAGCCGAGCGAGATCTTATTATTGAAGAGCTTCAAGCGCTCAGGGCTGGTGAAGTTGCTCAGCTCACTGAGGAGCTTAAAGCGAAAGAGGAAGAGGCGGTGACAAGGGAGGCCGGCGCTTATGTGAATGCTCACAGGGATCTCCTGGCCGACCTCAAAAATCGGTACCCTGAAGAGGACTTCTCTTGGATGGTAGATCTGGCTCCCTAGGACGAGGGTGAGGATAGCGAGGAGGAGGCTGAGGGTGAGAGAGGAGATGAGCAAAATGTAGATTAGGCTGGGGGTGATCCTCCAGCCGAATGGCTTGTACAAACTTTAATATGAAATGAAACTTGCTTTTGTTCAGTGGATGGATGTGATCGGAAAATCTCTAAATTACTTAAGCACTTGATTGTCTGAGCATATTAAAACAACTAAAGTTGATTATTAATCTAAGTGTATGAGGTCAGAAAACACCATAAGCATGAGATCGGCAGGGACCCAATGCTAAACAGGACTTAATTTAAAATTGGAAATTTGGCTTGAGTACTTAAGATCGAGATCGCCATTAAACCGGATTGGAACCTTAACTTGATTATTCCTAAACTTTTAAAATGAAGATCTAGTCTTTGGTTCGATTTAAATCGAGAGAGATCGGGAATGTAATTGACTATTCAGGAGATTTGACAATTGGTTTGAGAGATCAGCAAGGCTTTAAGTGACATGGGGACTTAGTATTTGTTTGATTCCTTTTGAGGAGAGGCTGGAAATGTGATTGTTTGGTAAAGAGAGATCGGAAATGTGGTTGGCTGGCAAAGGGAGACTTAGCGCTGGGGATCAGTTTCGAAATTTATTGATTTTGGGATCGGCTAAAATATGATGTCGACAGCTGCCCCTCTTTACATAATTCCTACTGGAAAAATTTCCGTGTAGGGATTATGTAAAGATTTAGACTCATATTTTGGGCGATTAGGTGTTCAAGGTTAGGAAACTAAAACCTACTTAAGTTAGTGATCTAGGGATCGGTAACAGAAGTTAAAATGCTAGAAAATTAAAATCAACTTGGATCAAGGAACCAGAGGTTGATAACAGGAAATTTAAATGCTGAAAATTAAAATCAACTTAGATCGGGGAACTAGAGGTTAATTAACAGGAAATTTTAAAATGCTGAAAATTAAAATCAACTTGGATCAAGGAATCAGAGGTTGATTACGGGAAATTTAAATGCTGAAATTAAAATCAACTTAGATCAAGGAACCAGAGGTTGATAACAGGAAATTTAAATATTGAAAATTAAAATCAACTTAGATCAGGGAACCAAAGGTTGATAACAGGAAATTTAAATGCAGGAAATTAAAATCAACTTAGATCAAGGAACCAAAGGTTGATAACAGGAAATTTAAAATGCTGAAAATTAAAATCAACTTAGATCAAGGAACCAGAGGTTGATTAACAGGAAATCTAAAATGCTGAAAATTAAAATCAACTTAGATCAAGGAACCAGAGGTTGATAACAGGAAATTTAAAATGCTGAAAATTAAAATCAACTTAGATCAAGGAACCAGAGGTTGATGACGGGAAATTTAAATGCAAAAAATTAAAATCAACTTAGATTTGATGTCAGGAAATTTAAATGCAGGAAATTAAAATCAACTTAGATCAAGGAACCAGAGGTTGATTGACAGGAAATTTAAATGCTGAAAATTTAAATTCAACTTGGATCAAGGAACCAGAGGTTGATAACGGGAAATTAAAATGCAGGAAATTAAAATCAACTTACAAAGCAAGTCTAATCTCGACACAAGAAGTTCTTTCCCGATGAAGTGTACTTAACAGGATCCCGAAAGCAGATGATTAATGGAGGACGAGTTATAAGACTTGGCCTACGACCTCATTTCTTCGGATGCCCCTTGACTCTCTTTTTATTTTGCGAAAAGCGCCCTTACGGGTTTTTACTTTCCTTTCATCCATTTGACTGGAAGCGCCCTTCCAGGTTTTCACCTCTAGTTTTTTTTTTCTCGGCATTTCCTGCAAATCTCATAGTAAAGTACGTGAGGTTATCAATTTTCATATCCTAACCTTATGGCAAAATTTTAAATGATTAATAGCGCAAAGAAAATAGTGTGAGTATAAAGATAAAGCAAAAAGACGAATTGAAATGGGAAGAAGATAGATTGGAGAAGAATAATGACTTTATTAAGGCTTTAAGAAACAAAGATACAGTTTTAAAGGAAAAGGGTACAAGGATAGATCTCACATGTTTCTTGTAGTTAGCTTTAAAGTCCCTTAACTGCCATTATTTCAAGTACTCTGAAGCCTCGTGCCATGACGGTTTATTTCCCTTCTCGGTTTCATGCCCCGCTCCTTATTTCTCCCCTTTTGGTTCTTGGGATGCCCTTTCGGGTTTTCACCCCTAGATTTTTCTTTTCTCTTTTTTTTTTTTGCTTACTCTTTCAGGACGCCCTTTCGGGTTTTCATCCTTCACTCATTTTACAGAAAGCGCCCTTCGAGGGTTTTCGCCTTCTTTCACACATTTTGCTAGGAGTGCCCTTTCGGGTTTTCACCCCTACCCCCTTTTTTTTTTAGGCATAGTATCTCTTGACGGCGTCAGTATTCAAAGGTCTTGGAAATTCTACGCCGTCCATGTGGGTTAAGATCAGGGCCCCACCAGAAAATGCCCTTTTAACCACATAGGGTCCCTCGTAGGTTGGTGACCATTTACCCCGGGGATCATTTTGATTCGGGAGAACTTTCTTTGGAACTAGGTACCCGGGTTGAAATTCGCAAGGGCGAACACTTTTGTCAAATGCCCTGGCAATTCTTCTCTGGTACAACTGCCCATGACATGCTGCTGCTAGCCTCTTCTCATCCAGCAAGTTTAATTGATCCAACCTTGACAGGATCCATTCCGACTCATCAATCCCTGATTCCTTCAGAATCCTTAGGGAAGGAATTTCAACTTCGATAGGCAATACAGCTTCCATCCCGTAGACCAATGAGTACGGAGTTGCCCCAATTGATGTTCTTACGGAAGTCCGGTATGCATGAAGAGCGTAAGGGAGCATATCATGCCAATCCCTATAAGTGATCGTCATTTTCCGAATTATTCTTTTGAGATTTTTGTTTGCGGCTTCCACCGCTCCATTCATCTGGGGACGGTATGGGGAGGAATTGAGATGTTGAATCTTGTATTGATCATATAACTTCTGGATCTTTGGGCCATTCAAGTTCTTGGCGTTGTTAGTGATGATTTCATTGGGGAGGCCGTGCCGGTAGATGATATTATTTCTGAGGAATTTGAGAAATGTGTTCTGTGTAATGTGAGCATATGATGTCGGTTCGACCCATTTAGAAAAATAGTCGATTGCTACTAGGATAAACCTGTGCCCATTGGATGCCTTAGGGTTGATGGGACCAATTACATCGATGCCCCACATTGCGAAAGGCCATGGTGAAACGAGGTTGAACAATTGGTGAGGCGGAACATTTATCGGATCCGCGTATATTTGACACTTATGGCACTTTCGAAAATACTCGATGCAATCCTTTTCCATGGTAGTCCAAAAATATCCTCGTCTCATGATTTGTTTAGCCATCATGTGTCCATTGGCATGGGTTGCACAGTTTCCCTCATGAGTCTCAAAAAGGATTCTCTTTACCTCTTTTGCATCCACACATCTCAGCAATTCACCGTTAGAGCTCCTTTTGTATAAGGTTTCTCCACTGGGGATGTATCCCAATGCTAATCTCCGAATCATCCTTCTTTCATTTTTGCTTGCCCCTGAGGGGAATTCTCTGGTTCTGATGTAGAGCAAGATATCATGGTACCAAGGTTTACCATCAGGTTCTTCTTTGATCATGAAGCAGTAAGCCGGCTCACTCCTTGCTTTAATCTTTAACACCTGAGTCGTTTGCCCTTCTTCCATTTGAGCCATAACAGCCAGGGTGGCTAAGGCATCTGCAAATTGATTTTTGTCTCGACTAAGGTGAGTGAAAGAGATTTCTTCGAATTTCTTAATCAGCTCCAGTAAGTACTTCTGATATGGGATTAGCTTCGGATCCTTAGTTTGCCATTCTCCCTTGACTTGATAAATGATCAGAGCTGAGTCTTCATACACCTCCAACTTTCTGATTTTCATTTTGATAGCAGCTTGTAGACCCATTACACAAGCTTTATATTCTGCGATGTTGTTGGTGCAGTCAAATCTCAACTTGATAGCTATTGGGAAGTGTCTCCCATCCGGAGATATCAATACAGCTCCGATTCCATTACCGGACAAATTGACAGCTCCGTCAAAATACATTTCCCAAACATCAGCTGGCTCTTCTTCTTCGCGATCTACTTCGTTGATATGCTCATCGGGGAATTCGAAATCCAGAGCTTCATAATCCTGGATAGGGTTTTCCGCTAGGAGGTCAGCGATCACGCTACCTTTCACCGCTTTCCGGGTCATATAGATAATGTCATATTGAGATAGTATGACCTGCCATTTGGCTATCCTTCCCGGTACGAATGGGCTTTCGAATACATACTTGATAGGATCCATTCTAGAAATGAGCCATGTCTTGTGATTCAACATGTAGTGCTTGAGGCAATTCGCTGTCCAAGCTAGTGTGCAACAAGTTTTCTCTAGGAAAGAATACCTCGACTCGCAATCATTGAACTTTTTGCTCAGGTAATAAATAGCTCATTCCTTTCGGCCGGTATCATCATGTTGCCCCAAAACACATCCCATTGAGCTTTGTTGGACTGCCATATACAGAATCAGAGGCCTTCCGGCCACTGGTGGAACCAACACTGGCGGGTTTGACAAGTAATGCTTGATTTTCTCGAAAGCCTCTTGGCAAACTGAATCCCATTGAGTGGTGTTGTTCTTTTGGAGTAGTCTAAAAATAGGCTAAGCCTTAGCGGTGAGATTGGAAATAAACCTTGATATGTAGTTCAATTTTCCCAAGAAACTGCGCACCTCCCTTTCCGTTTTTGGGGATGGCATCTCTTGAATGGCTCAGACTTTGTCTGGATCAACTTCTATTCCCTTCTCACTCACTATGAATCCCAACAATTTCCCAAATCTAGCTCCGAATATGCATTTGGCAGGGTTCAGTTTCAGCTGATATTTCCTGAGTCTCTCGAATACTTTCCTCATCACCTGCACATGGCTCTCCTCTCCCCGGGATTTGATTATCATATCATCCACGTACACCTCCACCTCCTTATGCATCATATTGTGGAATAATGTGACAATGGCGAGTTGGTAGGTGGCTCCAGCATTCTTTAACCCAAAAGGCATGACTCGATAGCAAAATACCCCACATTGGGTGATAAAAGCAGTTTTCTCCTTATCTCCCTCATCCATTGGGATTTGATTGTATCCCGATGCCCCATCGATGCATGAACACCTGCCCAATCCCGCAGCATTGTCTACTAACACATCAATGTGAGGGAGGGGGAAATCATCTTTTAAGCTCGCCTTATTAAGATCCCTGTAGTCAACGCACACCCTAACTCTCCCGTCCTTCTTCATTACCGGGACAACGTTAGCTATCCATTGGGGATATTTGACTACTTCCAGGAACCCAGCATCATACTGTTTCTTGACCTCATCCCTAACTTTGATTCTTTCTTCTTAGCTTTTGCTTCACTGGGATTGTCCCCGGAATTAGGGGAATTCTGTGCATCACTATCTGGGGGTCCAAACCAACCATATCGTCATAGCTCCAGGAAAACACGTCCAGGAATTCTTTGAGCAAACTGAACATATCTCCTAATTCCTCACTCTTCACAACCTTAAGTTCCCTTTTCACTTCTTCTGTGCCTAAGTTTATGGTGCGCGTTTTGTCTCCACAAGGCACTAGGGAAGGTTCATCCCTTTCATCCCTTTCTTCTGTGAGCTCTACCTCAGAATCACTTGAAGTAATGGCAGTTATGGGGATTTCAAAATTAACCAGAGGAATTTCTGAGTCTATTGAATTATTAGGTGTTAATTAATGAATGGTCCTGAATGAACAAAAATAGAATATATTATAAGGATGGAATTCAAGTGGAAAGAAAAAGAGAATTGGAAATAAATGCGCTATTAATTCATTAAGATTTATGACATAAGAAAAGGTTCCATTTACAATGTTACACTTGCCATCATGGACAAAATGATCAAGTGTAGATAACCAAAGGTACTTTAATCGAAATTAAGTACAAGGATGTCCTCTGCCGTCCAGTTGTCCAACTCTTGTCCCTCAGCTATTGGCGAGACCAGAGCCTCATACAAGGAATCCAAGTGGATGACATCAATAGATAGTTCATCGGGTGATTCTTCAACCTCTGCCGGATTTTCGATGACCGGTTTAGTGAAGACCTCTGTGATTCTCGGGACTACTTACATTCTCCCGACTTTCTGGTCAAATCTCTGATCCCGAAGTCTGTTCCTCATCCAGAATCGTCCATCTATGAGGGCATCTTCCTCATATCCCAAACCGCAACGGCCCACCTTATGGATAGCCGGTATAGGTTCAACAATTCCTTGTAATGTGGCGTCTAGGCCTTTGCCTTCTTCATATCCATTCCTTGACATTATCTTGGCTACCATAGCCATAGCCCCTTCATTTCTGGGGTCTTGTAATTCGAGGGCCTAGAAAGAGCTTTTCAATGACTCCTCGGCAGCTTCCACATAAGGAAGTGATTGTGGCTTAGTGACCAATATGGCTTTGTAACACCCTAGGCAAATCCCACATCGACAAAACACGGGAGAGATGCTGGGTTCATAAGTTGATAGTTCCTAACCCCTATTGACGCGTTTTAAAACCGTGAGGGCTTCAGCCCAGAGCGGACAATATCACTAGTGGGCTAGGCCCTTACATTTATGGTATCAGAGCCACTCCGCGTGCAACCTTGAGCGATGGTGGGGCAAACCTCAATGAGGACGCTGAGTCCCATAAGGGGGGTGGATTATAACACCCTAGGCAAATCCCACATCGACAAAACACGGGAGAGATGCTGGGTTCATAAGTTGATAGTTCCTAACCCCTATTGACGCGTTTTAAAACCGTGAGGGCTTCAGCCCAGAGCGGACAATATCACTAGTGGGCCGGGCCGTTACAGGCTTCTTCCCCTCTCACCGTGATGATTTTGCCGTCCATGATGTACTTTATCTTCTAATGAAAAGTTGAAGGAACGGCATTCGCGGAATGGATCCACGGCCTCCCCAGCAACATAGTGTAGGCCGGTTCAATGTTCATCACTTGGAATGTGACGTTGAAGGTGCATGCGCCAATTTGGAGTGGCAAGTCGATGTCTCCCAACACTTCTCTTCTTGTGCCGTCAAAGGCTCTTACCACCATAGCACTCTGACGTATATTTGATTGGTCAACTGGCAGTCTAGCCAAGGTAGCACTAGGCAGTACGTTGAGTGCTGATCCATTATCAATAAGGACCTTAGCCACTATACAACCTTTGCATTTCACTGTCACATGGAGGGCTTTAGTGTGTGTCAAGCCTGCAGGATCTATCTCTTCTTCAGAAAAGGTAACAGAACTGGATGCCTAGATTTGTCCCACTATCTTCTCGAACTGCCCCGGTGTGATGTCGGGGTTCACAAAGGCCTGATCTAGGATTTTCTGCAAGGCTTGACGGTTCACCTCAGAGCTCAAAATTAGCGATAACAGTGAAATTCGGGCAGGTGTCTTTCTCAACTGTTCCACCACATCATACTCACTCTGCTTCATTATTTGGAGCAATAGCTCCTCCTCTTCTTTAGGCCCGGCGAGCTCTACTTCCCCTGTTTTCTCAATCTCCTCTTCTGTACTCTTCTGTAATTCTCCCATTTTTACTTTCCCTTCTTCTTTTCTTTCTCTTCGTTCCTGTAACATCTCCCACTTCAAGTTATAAACTCAAATTCTTGCTCAGGTGGGGAGGATTTTATGGCAGTGATGGGCTGAGGATTAGGTTGGGGAGTAGTATTGCTGGTAGGTCTGGCGTAAGTCATTCTGAAGTGGTCATGGGGAGTGAAGCACGGTTTTGGAGGTGCCGGAGGTGAAGCAAGATTAGGGGCCGATGTACTGCTTGATGCTCCTTGGGTGAAAACTTGGAAGTTATAATTCCAAGCTATGGCATGAGCATTGGTGATAGGAAGCTGGGGCAGGGCTCGGATAATCATTACTGGTGGTGAGGGCATTGGGGCATTAGGGGCAGAGAAGGTTAATCTAGGATTGGGGGTAGAGGTATTCTGGCCAAACCTGGCGGTATTTACTTCGCCCTCCACTTTCGGTCTCCTTTGACATCTTAAAATTTTGAGAGACTGCAAGTTCTGGACCTCTTGCCAGAATCCCTCACAGTCTCGCAGCTCATGATCAGCTGCCCCTCCATGGTAAGGACATCCCGTACCCTTTTCTGATCCTGATACCTGAGGGCAAAGGTAACCTTCCCTCATTGCCATGGCAAAAATTTCCTCAAAGTGGGGAATCAGCTCGTCTACCTCTGGTGTCGACCTCTCCCCGTCTGATTCTATCATGTTTATACGATTGCCTGTATTATGATTAGGCAGCGGGTTTGAGGTAACATTGGGGAGGGAACCGTTTCCCTCAATCTTCAACCACCCGTTCCGGATTAAAGCATGCACTCTCCCTCTGAGTGCTCCGCAGTTGTCAGTTTAATGCCCTTGTGCCCCTCCATGATATTCACAACGGGCAGTGGCATCATACCACCTGGGGTATGGTGGCTGAATTGGGTCTAGGGGAACTGGTACTATCTGGTTTATACCGACGAGGTATCGGTATATTTCACTGAGTGGGAGGGGAAGGGGTGGATCAGGATTTCTTGGTGGTCTGGGGTTATTTTGAGGTGGTCTGGGTTGGGAAGGTGGAGGAGGAGGTCTAGGCCGGTAATTTATAGGTGGTGGGTATTGTGGGCGTGTGTGTGGATAATTTGGGAAAGGAGGTGGACTGTTTGCAACTGTTTGGCCATGAGGGGGAGGATATGGCCGGTAGTTATTTTGAGGAAGTGGGGAGTAATTATTTTGCCGGGTGACGGAATGCACATCACTCTCTTTCTTTTTGCCAAAACTGGCAGTTTTCTTCGCAGGATTCTCAGTCAATTCCTGCAGCCGTCCCATCCTTAAATTAGCCTCTATTCTCTCACCGGCTTGGATGATGTCTAAAAAGCTGTTGGAAGTGTTTCCAATCATCAAATTAAAGTAGGGAGGCTTCAATGTTTCTGTTAGTAGTATGCCCTAGAGCATATCATTTAGTATGTATCTTGTACATATTTTATTAATAAAAGGCATTTCCACTTTTCCTTTTACATAATATATTTATGTGTAATAGAAAAGGTCCATTGATATTTTGTTAGAAATATTATTCTTAAGTTGTTAAGAATATGAGTGACAATATTTCTAGCACAAAGTATCATAAATAGGTTCACAATCGAGGATACTTCATAATAAGGACATGACTTATCCAGAAAGATTGTATTCATGTTTGTTCCCAAGTTATTTATATGAGATATAAATAAGATGGAATGGTGAGTCTCATGCCATATAACAAACATGATAGGCACTTATAAATGATAAGTAGGCCGAACCAGTGACACTTATGACAAGCACATGGAGTTTACTCTTGTCACTGTTTTGTCATAAATCATATCGATGCATATAATCTTTAGACACGAGATAGCACAGTTATCTTGTATATAGGTAGTTTGAGTTTGATCTGCTTTCATACTTGTACTATGTATGGGTATATGGGCATGTGTTGGCTCTGCTAATTATATATGGAGGTAGGTGTTGATCAAGATGGAATCTGTTCCTCTAAGTAAATAGAGATAAAATCCTATGTTCATTTAATTGTTCTTGATGTTTCAAGTTCTGGCCAGACAGATAGATTTATTCGTAAAAGAGTTTCTGATGAGAAAAATCTTTTAATCAAGAACTGGAATTAAAAGAGAACATATTATTCATAGCAAATGGAGTTTGACATAAACCATGACTCCAGCTTGAGTTGGGATTTTGTAACAGAGAGATTCTAGTGCATGGTAACATATGATTATAGGTTCATTTAAGGTAAATCTTATTACTAATTGGGTGGCCATGGCATGCTATGCTAGGTGTTAACCATGGTCTATGAGGTTCATAAAATGATTTAGAGAAATCATTTATGGTAAGAAAGAGTTCTGATGATATTAAGAGTTGATATCATGTCTCATTGCCAATTAGTTATGAGCCTAGTAAGTCACACACATACACAAGTTATCACCTATTTAAATATGATTTAATTAATTAATTAAAGAGTTTAATTGATTAATTAAATAGATTTGGTTTGCAATTAAATTGCAAAGTCCCTAGCATGGCTTGAAACCAAATCTAGATTATTAGATGTGTAGTATAAATTAAATTTATATTTAAAGTGTTTAAATATGAATTTAATTGATGAGAAATTAATTAATAGAGATTAATTAATTAATTTATATTTGATATAAATTAATTAGAAGAAGAAAATAATTATTTTGGGTTAAGAACTCAAAATTAAGACACGAGGGCATTTTGGTCATTTCACGATTGTGACACGTGGCACCATGAGATGGTGACACATGGCATAACACATAAGCTTGCCAAATATTTTTTAATCATGTAAGATGATTAAAATCAAGATTAAATATAGGTTTGACACTTGGCACAATGTGATTGGGTCACTTAAACCTAGAGCTAATAAAAAGGTGACATGTGGCTAGGGTTTAATGTGTTAACCTAGCTATTTAAGTGTGGTTATGAAAAGAAAACATAACCAGCAGCCTCTCCTCTCAATTGTCACGCCACTTTGAGCCTCTCCAGCTATTTCTCTTCATCTCTCATCAATTCAAAGAGATTAGCCATCAATCTTTTGAATTAAGAACGCTATAAATTGTTTCTAGTGTCCTGTTTACATCTCTAATCTCTTAAAAGGCAGAACTTGAATTTCTAATTAATAGAAAAGGCTTTAGAAGCTGTTCAAGGGCTGCCATAGGTGTTCTTGGTGTGGACAAGCTAGAAGGACAACATCTGGTGTCCTGAAGACGAATCTCAAAGCGCGAACATTGCTGCAGCACATCAAGAGGTTAGTGTAATCGTTCTTGATTTAATCTAGGGTTCTAAAATTAATCTGATTAATTTTAAAAGCTTAAATGGCAAATACAGATCCAAAAACATATTAAAAGAGTTTTAATATGTTGTTTATCATTGAAATCAAATAGATAAAAATAAATCTTGCACGGTGCATGTGACCCTAGGTGAAAATTTTTGAATTCAATGGTATAATCTTGTGTTTTTCACGCTTCCGTTCCTTCAGTTTCGATGAACAGGGAGCATAGTTCGTTATCAGTTACTGAAGGATATACTTCTGCAGCCTTTTCCCTCCATCTTTGGGCATATTCCTTGAAGCTTTCCCTGTCTCTTTGCACCAGGTTTTGTAGGTCCCTCCTTGTGGGGGCTACATCACAGTTAAATTTATACTGCTTTAAGAATGCATTCGCTAAATCCTTCCAGGAGCGCAGTCTGCTCTTATCCAACTGAATACACCACCTCAGGGCTGCTCCAGAGAGGCTCTCGTGAAAGAAGTGAACGAGAAGTCCATCATCTTCTGTCAAGGCAGACATTTTGGCAATGTAGGTTGCCAGGTGAATGCGGGGGTCTGAGTTCCCGGTGTACTTGTCGAAGTCCGGGACTTTGAATTTGGGTGGCACCACCACATCTGGCACCAATCTCAGTGACCCCACATCGACTGAACCATACATGTTCAGCCCCTTTATTGCTCTCAATCTTTCCTCTAGAGCAGACAGCTTCTCGTTTTCCCTGGCCTTACTTTCTCCTCCTACTGCATAAAATGCTCCTCCAGTTGGGAGATGAGGGGAGGAGTGAACCGGAGGGATTACTATTGAAGGTTATGGGTCAGCATTTGAGACGACTGGGTAATGGGAGAAAGTTAGGTCATTATTTATGGTAGCCGGGTTGACAGTAACTGTCGGATCCAGGATAGGTGACTGAAAGGTGAAGGAGGTTGAAGCTTGATGAGGATCCATTGTCGTAAGTGGTGGAGGAGGTAGTGGTAGTTTAGGTTCTGAAGTGGGTTTATTTTGGGACATCTCCCTCATTAGCCTCATGAGTTCTGAGACCTGGTCTTTCAGCTCGGATACTTGCCCTTGTAAGTTCTGTACTTGTTCCTGATCTTCCATTATCTTCTTTGTTCGGGATCTGATTAAGTACACTCGTTTAGGTTGAACCATGTGCTTGGTCAGACTTGCTTTGTTCAAAGCAATGATGATTTTTTATGGGGAGTTAAATAAAAGCTTTTAGTGAATTTTGAATTTCATAAAAAAACTAAAGGTCCTGGTTCGGACAAAGGATACAGTGGCATTTTAGAGCCAAAATGAAATCTGCAGAAGGATGGTTGCATCAATTTTATCATGGCGTCATTCGATAGTCTGACTGTGAATAACTGGATTGAATGCGCGTTTATGATACCTGTTCATATGGCATATCCAATTTTTCACATAACCCTAGCGAGGGGGTTCCTAAGGGAGTTATACTATTCATTCACAATTTTGCTAAATAATGGCCCAAAAAGTTTTCCATTAACTGAATATTTATATACAGCATTCTTTACATCGGCCTAAGCTCAGGGAGGTTCCTTACAATGAGATGACATTTTCTGAGATACTCGTATAACCTTTCTTCTTGTTTGGCAGGGTCGAATGCTTTCAGAGCATACTCGAACTCAGGAAGGAGTTCTTGTTTTCCCTGTGCTATTGTTCTCTCCAGCTGGTCAACATTCTCTTTCAGCTCTTGATAGAGAGCAGCTTGTCTTTCTTTCTCCTTCCTTTCCTTAACACATTCTTTCAGAATATCGTTGATGAGTAATGCCTGTTCCTTCAATTCGAGCTTCTTCTTTTTGTTCTCTTGTTTATACTCTTCTATGAGTATCTCTTGGTATTTCATTTTTTCCTGAAGCTTACTATTCTGCACTTCTACTTCCCTTACCACAGCTTGGAGAGAGCCTTTTTCCTCTTCCCACCGAGCCTCTTGCTCTTCGAAGCCCATCTTTTCGGCCCTTGCCTCTTCCCTGAGTCTTCTCACTTTTATTTTAAGGTTTCGCTGTTGGTCCTCTAACTGCTTTATTTGTTCTTGCAGTTGCGAATTTTCGGTGTTTGCCTTATGTAGTTAGTTAGTCAGATGATTATTAGCTTCTTTTGATAGGACGTTTCGGCGAGGGTCGCTGTCTTCGAATTATGCAGTTGAGTGTTCTTGGTCCCTATCAGCCCTCCATTTAAGATAATCGCCCGTGGCACTCGGACCTTTAGGCGACTTGTCCATCAGAGTGATGTTTTCCCAAGATTTGCGAGCTATTTTCAACCCCTCCTCTTCCTTGAGCTCATGGTAGAAATGACCTTGGTGGTATTCTTCCGTATTGATTCTGAATTGTGTTGAGCCGAATTGTCTTACTACTAAGGCCGGAGTGTAACTTGTGTATCCAGTCACTCCGATTAGGGATACTGATTGATTGTTCCCCGTGCTGATCAGAATGGATTGACTTGACGTCCACAATTTCTTCCAACAATAGTTATGGCTATCGAAGCTCAAAATCCGTTCTTGCCACTGCGGCTCATCCTTCGGGCTGATTACCAATCGGGTCATTTTCTCGATGACAGGCTGGTCAAGATACCAAGTTAATCCCTTCATCTCCACAGGACACATATGACTAATGATCCAGAGGTGCAACAACTGAGAACAACACTTAATGGACCCCTCGCCTTGCTGTCTGCAGTAAGTGAGGGTTAAGAAAGTCTCGGCAAGTATTGCCGGTAGTGGGTTGACTTTCTGTTTCTCTACTGCCCAGAACATTTCCACAACACCGCAGGTTATGATTCCGGAAGGTCCAGGGAACAAGATCAAGCCATAAATTGCTAAAGCGAGCATCAATGAAGCTCGATCCCACTGTTGATCATAGATGCATTGATCCAACCCTTTCTTGAGGTAAGTCCAATACCATCCATGCGTGTTTCCATTGACGGCTTCTCTCGCCTTTGCTTCTTCTGGTGGGATCCCCAGCATATGTGCGAGTCGCTTCCAGGTCTGCCTATGTTCGAGGTGTAGGTAAATTCGATTCTACGCTGCATAAGGGATTTCTAGCAATGCTTGATATTCTTCCATAGTGGGAGCAGTATCGATGTCGTTGAAAGAGAACACTCTAAACTTAGGGTTCCAAACTGACAATATGGCCTTTAGTGCTGGGACCTGGACCCTAACTCGCATCAAGGTTGCAATCCTCCCGTATTTCTTCTCAAATTGTGCTTTGACTTGATCAGGAAATGACTTCCAACCATTGGCCAGACCCTCGAGACTATTCATCCTGACTTCAATCTTGCTCAGGTCCAATGGGGGTAATGAGCTAGTATCCCTTTATGGGGGCACTGAGCTATGAGACGATTCGGGCCATGATTTAGCATTTTGTTCTGACTTAAGAACTTCTTCTGCCGACTGACTCGAGGATGCCATGTTAAAAATGATGCTTATCCTTTTACAGACCTTATTTCGGTGATGCTTGCAGGAAAAATTTGTTAGCAGGATAAATTCAGGTAATCTTGAATTATACTATTGGCAGAGTGACACCTGCACATATATCAAAGTAGGAAAATGTGTAGGTTTTCTTAACAGTACGATTCAAGATTACCCTTAAAAATAAGAACAAAATAAAATAAACAGAATAGGGTAAGAGTAAGTATGCCCCTTTTGTCTTAAAGTAAAGGAAAGTCCTAATACCGGCTGGGTACTACCTAATCGGACAGTTCTATCTTACAAGGTAGCTTGCTACGGCTTCCAGCTATCGTGATAGTTTAGCTCAAGGTCTAATTTTCTAAAAGCCACAGGTTCCCAAATTGCCCCCACTGTAAACAGTAGAGCCCCATTCTATCCCCCACGATACTGTCGGGAAAATTCCACGGGTATCACAGTGAATAGAATGAGTTTCAATTTGAGCAGAAGCCTTCACGGATACTAACGGGGTAAAACCCACGGGTACCGCTACATGACTCCCTCCTACTTTCCTAAAAGGGTAAGAAAGCCCGGGTATAGGGCTGAAGTGTGTGAGGACATCGTGTGAGTGTTCAGTGTGTGAAGGGACACCTTTACCTCTTCCCAATTCAGGGGGATTTTTATTTTTCCCTTTTTTCTTTTAAATGAAGAATGCTGTGGAAAGTAAAACAAGCAAGACAAGCAAAATGGTTAGCAGGAATAACAATAATTAACGTACAACATTTTGCGGAGTGAGCCCACCTAACTATGATTTGATTGCAAAATTAAATCTACCTTTGGACCTCTAGACCGGGGTTAAGTTTTAACGATCCCCGGTCGAGTCGCCAAGCTATCGCAAGGTGCTTTGCGGTCGCCTGGACGAACACTCACCGAAGTGGGAAAAGTGAGGAGTCGCCACTTTTATTTTTAGGGAAATTAAAGAAAACCATTTGTGAAAGTAAGTTAAGATAAAACCACTTCAAAAACAGAGATTCTAGGTTTGGGGTCTGTAAACGGGTGGGGAAGGTGTTAGGCACCCCACCTCGTCCCTCAACGAGGGTAAGCAGATTTAACTTCACGTTCTTCGTAGTTAGGAGGGTTTGAATGGAAATGTTAATCCTTTTGACTAAAAGGAATGTTTGATTTTTCACTAATCCGGATTACCCAGATACATAAGTAAATGAGACAACCTTAGTGAGTTACTATTGCGTATTTGTTTTATTTTAGGGGGATCATCTTACGTATTTATTAAAATTTAATTTGGAAATCGGATAAGAACTCTTCTTCGATCTCTTTAAAATATTTGTTAAAATTTTTAAGTGAGAACCGGATAAAAACTCTCCTCCGATCTCTTTTAAATATTTGTTAAAATTTTTGAGTGAGAACCGGATAAGAACTCTCCTCCGATCTCCTTTTAAATATTTGTTAAATTTTTTGAGTGAGAACCGGATAAGAACTCTCCTCCGATCTCCTTTTAAATATTTGTTAAAATTTTTGAGTGAGAATCGGATAAGAACTCTCCTCCGATCTCCTTTTAAATTTTTGTTAAAATTTTAAGAGAGAATCGGGTAAGAACTCTCCTCCGATCTCCTTTTTAAATATTTATTAGAATTTTAGGTTGAGAACCGGATAAGGACTTTTCCGATCTCTCGAAACTTGATTACAGCTACCCATCACGAAATCCTAGAACTAAGGGTTCTGGTATTTAAAGATGCCGGGGCTCGGAATAAGGCTTCTTTTAACTCACTGGTACCTTGTAACTTGTCAGGAGATACCAAACTGAATTTTTCAACCTCCCTATGTGGTCGCCTTACCAGTACCTTTTGATACCCGATCTATCCCATTTATCTATCTTAAGGTTCAGTTTTACTCTACCTTGTGAGGTCTTACTCAATTGTCTTTTGCATTATTCTAGTGATTTAGCCTTACTATTTTCCCAACTTATTGTTCAGACCTTTCATTATTTTAAAGAGACCCTTAAGATACAGTTACCTACATTTTATCTGACCACTTATATGTCACTCGGGACTAGAAGACTTACGTTCAAAGATTAACAAAAAGAATGGACTGGTCAACCCGAAAGTAAACTTGAGAATGACCTTCTTCGTGTTCTTTAGCACAATATAAACTTGGAGAAAATTGTATATATAAAGAATAAAGGAAATATGTAAAATAAGAATGAGCACTTAATAAAAAAAGCAATATGAGCACTCACCTGTGGGGAGTAGGATCGATTGAACTAACTATGGGATCACAGAACGTAATGGGGGCCGCGGGCTGGTAACTTGAAGACTAAGGTTCACCTTGAAATGAAGAATACCTTGTTAAAATGCAGTCCGATCAATATTATAGCCAAGCATGAATGAAGTTGAGCTTGAACAATGGAAGTGGGAATAAAGATAACAAAGACAGAAATTGAGAGTGTCACAGGATAATGAACGAACTGAAAATGGAGAGTTTCAGTGTTCAGAAATCCTTTGTAAGAAAATACTTCAGAAAACCGGTTTCAAAAGTTTTTCTTATGAAAGCTTCAAAAATAGCAGAGTAACAAGCTGAATTAAGTTTCAGAGTCCTTCCGCTATCTTCACTATTTTTCCTCCTTTAAACAGTTTTTCATGCAGGTATTTATAGGAACCGAGTGCTCCCCATGGAGGGTCAGGATATGTTTTGAGGGAGATGGAGGGTTAAGATTTTGAAGGACATGATCTAAGGGCTCAAGAATTAAAGAGAATCAGAACGGACGACTGAGATCCCTTCCGGAGTATTTGTCCTTTTCTCTCTTCTAATCTGACGACCCAAAATTTCTTGTCAAGAGAGATCTGAGGACTAGGAGTGAAAGGCGCTGATCTTGTCGTTTTCTTCTTCGATCCGAGGGCCCCGAGCTCGTCCTTACAAGTAAGATCAACGGTGGAGATTAGGATGTACGGCGCTGTCCTGACGTACTCTGGCACATGTCAGTAATGCGGGCGATTCTGGGGTGTGAGGTGGAGATTTCGTTTGCGACGCTTTAACTACCTCGGCCCTGATTATGACGATAATCAGCAGGAGCTGTCTTATTCTTTTTGCTATTCAACCTCCTTTCTTTTCCGATCTTCCTAACACGCTCTTTTCCGATCTTTCACGCCGGTCTCCCTTCTACCGATCTTTACCACACCGATCTTCCTTTGGTCCAGTCAAAGCATTTATTTCCCTTAATTCTCGAGGCGTCCGCTTCGTTTTCTGCTTGTAATAAATGCTCAAATTTTCCTATATATACCTTCAACCGGGAAGCCCTACTTCATTTGACTTTCTCCCCTATTCTCCTCATTTTTCCTGTTCTAGCTGCTCTGGTAACAATCCCGAACAAGATGACCGCTTTTAATCTTTTTCCGGTTGCTCTCTTTGTTCCTTGCCTAAAAATTTACGATCCCGGTGATCGAAAAATCATGATGACCTTATCTGATGATAATGAGAGAACTGGACTAATTAACCGATCTGGATTGAGGACCTCGATCGTGCCGATCTTGAATCGTTCGCCCGATATAATCGGTGAACTGATTTCGGGCGAGAAGACTGCTAATATTCCCCTCAACACCGGTGACTACTCTTTGGCGTTCATCTGGCTCCTCTCCACTATGGGTGTTCCGACAGCGGCTCGGTTTCGAGCGATAATTTTGATGACGACCTCTCTCATTCTCATGAGAGTCATAGTCCCCCCAGCCGATCTCCAGGTCAAACACATCTTTTGACTTAGCCACGAGACTAGGCTTTAACATAGGCCTTTTAGATAGGATGTTCCACCGATCTCTAAAGATTGCCCTTATGATGTAATCAGACCCTTAATGTAATCCGATCTCTAGAGATCGCCCAAATGATGTAATTAGACCTTTAGTGTAATCCGATCTCCAGAGATCGCCCAAATGATGTAATTTGACCTTTTGGAAATAAAATTTATTTTGCCAATTATCACTTTATCATTATTGATTATTCTCCGATCTCTGGTGTGTTTATCCGATCTGGTTTCCAACTGAACTACCCTTATCCGATCCGCAATTCCAAACATTTGCCTTACTTAGCCGATCTCTAACTAGCTGGTCTCTCCTTATGGAATTTTGGAATATTCGTCAGACGTGTCAGAACAGCTAGCGAGTCCCGCTAACCGATGCACTGCCTAGAACATCGTGAGCATTAAATGCTCGGACGAGTATAAATAGGGGTGGGGGTTGGCCAGTTGCTTCCTTATGTCATTTTCAGTCTCTCGCGAACAACTTCAAAATTCTCTCATTTCCTCAAGTTCTTCTGACACCGATCAGACTCCGGTAAGGGTTTTGATCCTTCTTTTAGTTGAAATTTATTGTTTCCTTTGAAAATGAGCGGCGCCGAGGGTCAGAGAGCGACAAGCCCCCCTTCCGTTCAGATCTCGTGGTCATCTGATGAAGTGGAGGTGGTCAGACCAAGCGTGCGACCTGAACCTTCTAGGGTCCCTGTTCCAGCTCGAGGGCAAGCAGCACCATCAAGGCCTGTACCTTCTTCAGGGAGGGAGAATCTTCCCATGGACGAGTTACCATCGGTCCTTCAAGAAACTGATCTGCAGTCGTTTAGTCAGGAATACAACATTCATCCTGATTCATTCGAACTCATCCGGTGTCATGGCGATATCCGAGTCGATCACTTCTTCAAAGAGAACGACATGATTATAGTGTACGAAGAGCAATTAAAAGCCGGTCTACGGTTCCCTTTAGACGACTTCTTCAAGGAAGTTTTAAAATATCACCAAGTGTGTATCACTCAAGTTCACCCGAACTCGTGGCGAATCTTAATAGCCTTTCGAGGCCTATGCCGAGCTAAGGGACTCCGACCCATAGCTAAGGTATTCGCCGAACTACATAGATTAACTCGTCGAAAGGACGATGAGTATTTGTTCTTCCAGGCGAAACCTCATTGTGGACTTTTTACCAACCTGCCTTCCTCCCCGAAGAATTGGAAGAACCGCTTCTTTATCCTGAGGAGAAAAATTCCGAACAGCTTTGAGGGCTTCCCCCACAGCTGGCTGTACCAGGGCCCCATACTTCCGAAGTGCATCACCTTAAATAGAGAAGAAGGCCGGATGGTGATGGAGCTAAAGGATCAGGCGGACAGAGAGAAGTTTTCTTGTTTGGATGCTGTGACTGCCGAATTGCATCACTGGACAATGGAGTTGACCACGGGCGAAGATCGCAGGCTTCAGCTCTCTGACCTCGGCATCGGTATTTTCTATATCTTAGACCTTTGGACCTTAGTGATCTCACTGACCTCTTCTTTTTGCAGGTATGGCAAGCGGCGAAGCCTCTAAGGAGAGCCGAAAGCGAAAGAGAGAGGTCTCCCAAAAAGTGCGGGAGATGAAGCGATCTGAGCTGCTCCAGATGCCCAGCCATGAGCCCGATCCCTGAGGTAGAAGTGATCCGATCTCCTCATTGCCAAGAAGAGCTACCTCCAGCTCCTTCGTTGCTTCAGGTGCGGAAGGGGGTCCTTCTCAACCTACCACACGGACCCTCTCCCGCGGTGCTCAACTGCTGATCCATTCCTTGGAGAAGAACCGAACTGTTCAGGAGAATCCGGGTTTGGCTAAAGTCCTGGGTGCTTCTATTTGCCTTCGGGAGGATCGGGACAGGCTGTCTCCGGACAACCTTGATGATATCCTGACCCGATCCATGAGCCTGAACATGGAGTTCTTGGTGAATCAGCACATCGTCCGGGAGAAGGCTCACCGCCTGGGTAAGGAGGTCAAGAAGATGGGTCATGAAGTAGCTTCCCTCCGATCCCAACTCTCATCCGCTCAGAACTACATATCTGAAATTGAGGGGCGGATGAAGTTCTAAGAGGACAAGCTGGTCGAGCAAGCTCGTGTTCTAGCCGAGCGAGATCGTGTTATTGAAGAGCTTCAAGCACTTCGGGCTGGTGAAGTTGCTCAGCTCACTGAGGAGCTCAAAGCGAAAGAGGAAGAGGCGGTGACAAGGGAGGCCGGCGCTTATGTGAATGCTCACAGGGATCTCCTGGCCGAGCTCAAAAATCGATACCCTGAAGAGGACTTCTCTTGGATGGTAGATCTAGCTCCCCAGGACGAGGGTGAGGATAGCGAGGAGGAGGCTGAGGGTGAGAGAGGAGATGAGCAAAATGTAGATCAGGCTGGGGGTGATCCTCCAGCCGAATGACTTGTACAAACTTTAATATGAAATGAAACTCGCTTTTGTTCAGTGGATGGATGTGATCGGAAAATCTCTAAATTACTTAAGCACTTGATTGTCTGAGCATATTAAGACAACTAAAGTTGATTATTAATCTAAGTGTATGAGGTCGGAAAACACCATAAGCATGAGATCGGCAAGGAACCAATGCTAAACAGGACTTAATTTAAAATTGAAAATTTGGCTTGAGTACTTAGGATCGGGATCGCCATTAAACCAGATTGGAATCTTAACTTGATTATTCCTAAACTTTTAAAATGAAGATCTAGTGCTGGTTCAGTTTCATCTGATGAGAGAGATCAGGGATGTAATTGACTATTCAGGAGATTTGACAATTGGTTTGAGAGATCGGCAAGGCTTTAAGTGACATGGGGACTTAGTATTGGTTTGATTCCTTTTGAGGAGAGGACGGAAATGTGATTGTTTGGTAAAAAGAGATCGGAAATGTGGTTGGCTGGCAAAGGGAGACTTAGTGCTGGGGATCAGTTTCGAAATTTATTGATTTTGGGGATTGGCCAAAATATGGTGTCGACACTAGAGAGTGTTATAGCCATTGAAACTTTACTGTTCATATGATAAATCTGCAGTCCTACAGATTCAGTGATTCAACTTTGCTCAGTGATTTGATTAGGTTAATGGCATAATTTGGGTTGGTGTTCTTCATGAAAGTTTTAGGTCTATATCACTTCTAACCACTGGTAAAATTTCAGGTCATCTTGACCTACCTAACTCAAGTTATGACCAAATGAACAAACACTATTCATTTAGTCAGTTTGTATAGAGGCAGCCTGCAATTTTCCAACTCTGGTCAATTTGTTCACTAGATTTTGGTCACTTTTTGGGCATGCTTCCTGAATGAAAATTGTGTCATTTAGTGTCTATTTTCATTCCCAACTGGTACCATACCAATTTGACTTGTAAAATTTCATTTTTGGTCTCTCAAATTTGACTTGGTCATGCTGCCAGCAGCATGACCACACTCAATCCGAATTTGGTTATGATTCAAACACTTCTAACACTCTTCATTAGGTCACAAATGACCATTTCTCACTTCATATTAGGTCAAAGACATCATTTACAAAATTTCTCCCATTTTTGTCTCTAAACCCTAAGTCCAAAACCCTAGTTCACAATTTCTTTGCATTTAACCAAATCTAAACATTTCAATCTCACTACCACATTCACATAAGCTTGCCTAACATATTAAATTCAATCAAAGCACATGCTTTTCATCACAAACCCTAGCTGCCAGAATTTCCATCTAGTTCTCCAACAATTAATTTCTTTTCATTTTAAGAATATTTCCATGTTCTTCATGCTATAAATACTTAAATTAAACTATAATTTCAAAGTTTAGCTACTAACCTTGAATGCAAAATTTTCAATCTCCCTTTTCTTAATTTTCTCCTTCTTTCTTTCCCTTGAATCTTCTTTTCTAGTTGTCCAAACAAACTTTAACCATGATAAGACAATTTGCTATGGTGGGATTTTGTAGTCTTCAAGCTCAAAGATGAGCTTCAATGGTGGTTTTTGGTGAGGAAGGGAGGAAACAGATGGGTCACGTTTTTTTTTAAGAAGAAGATGACTTTATTTTTTTTTTCTTTTCTTTTCTTTTCTTTTATGTCTTAGGAAGACCAAAAATTCCAATTAATTAAATATATTAATTATTATTTTTATGGCATCATGCATGATGTCATCACCTTTTTAACTTTTTCATTTTCTTTTTTTTTCTATTTATTTTTCTATTAGTTCTTTAATTTGATTCTCGATTCTGAAATTTTCTTTTCTCCGATTTTATTTGACATTTAGGACAGGAGTCAGCTCTCGGGGTCAATTGACCAAATTGCCCCTCGCCGGTTCATCCCGGTTTGCAATTAATTCAATATTTCTTCCGGCTCCCTGACCTAATTATTTGACTGGCTTAACAGTTCTTTTTTGTCATTTTCTCATTTCCACTGTGTTCGTAATGGTCCTAAGGACCACCGCGTCACATTTTACAGTTTGAAATTTGAGTTTAAAATGACTTCGCAGTCCTTCCCGAGAAGGTCACCCATCGTTGTGACTCTCGGCTCGTTTAACTTCTTATGTTCTGTTTTTCTTTTTTATACTTAACTAATTAACAATTACTAATTATTTGTGTTCAAGGCTTATCTAGTTTTCTTAAGTGTGGTTCTAATCCCCTTAATTGTTCGGACCGACACTGGTCACCGGAACAGTGAAATATACCAGGCTATACAAATAGGGGTGTTACAATTCTCCCCCCCTTAAAATAAATTTCGTCTCAAAATTTTACCTGGTATCAATCTCTGAATAGCTGTGGGTGCTGTCTCCTCATGTCCTCCTCTCGTTCCCAAGTAGCGTCCTGGCCCGAATGATGGTTCCATAGCACTTTTACTAACGGTATTTGCTTGTTCCATAGCTACATCACCTTGCAAGCCAGAATCACTATGGGTTCTTCCTCATATGTGAGGTCTGGATTCACTTCAATTTCCTTTATTGGTAGTACATGAAATAGGTCTGATCGATACCTCCTCAACATTGACACATGGAAGACATTATGTATCTTCTCCAGCTCTAGAGGTAGTGCCAAACGATATGCCAAAGGACCCACTCTTTCCAGAACCTCATATGGCCCAATGAAACGAGGACTTAGTTTCCCCTTCTTGCCGAATCTCATAATTCTCTTCCAAGGAGAAACCTTAAGGAATCCTTTCTCACCCACTGCATACTCAATATCTCTTCTCTTCAAATCAATATAGGACTTCTGCCGGTCTGATACAGTCTTAAGTTGATCTCTGATCACACTGATTTTCTTTTCAGTTTGCTGAACAATTTCAGGTCCAATCATTTTTCTTTCACCCACGTCATCCCAACACAATGGGGTTTTACATTTTCTGCCATACAAAGCTTTATATGGAGGCATCCCAATGCTTGATTGGTAGCTGTTGCTGTAAGCAAACTCAATCAAAGGCAAGTGTGTATCCCAACTGCCCTCAAACTCAATCACACAAGCCCGTAGCATGTTCTCCAAGATCTGAATTACCCTCTCGGGTGGCCATGCATGCGTGGGTGAAATGTAAATCTTGAAGTTTAATCTAGTTCCTAGGGTTTTCTGAAGACTACCCCAGCATCTAGAAGTGAGCCTAGGATCTCTGTCTGATACGATGGATACTGGCACTCCATGCAGTCTTACTATCTCATCAATGTACAACTTGGCCAATCTTTCTAAACTGTAGTCCATCCGGACTGGCAGAAAATGAGTAGACTTGGTTAGTCTGTCAATAATGACCCATACTGCATCATGACTCTTCTGTGTCCTCGGAAGTCCCATCATAAAATCCATCATTATTCTCTCCCATTTCCATTCTGGTACTGGTAGTGGATGTAACAACCCGGTAGGTACTTGATGCTCTGCCTTCACTTGCTGACAAGTTAGGCATTTGGATACAAACTCTGCCACATTCCTTTTTATACCCATCCACCAGTAATGCTCCTTTAGCCCTCTATACATTTTTGTGCCACCAGGGTGCATGGAAAAAGGAGACTCATGTGCTTCCTTCAAAATGATCTGCCTCAAATCAACATCATTAGGAACACATATTTTGCCTTGGTGTAGCAGTAGACCATCTTCTCTTATTGGGAATTCTGGTTTTTTGCCCTGCCGGACTACTTCTAATAATTTCTGATACTTCTGGTCATTCTGAGTAGCCATTCAGATCTTATCAATCAACACTGGCTGTACATGCCATGCAACTGCTGTCTGCCCATCATCATTAATCTCTAAGTTGGCATGCAATGATCTCAACTCATGTACCAAAGACAAAGGAGTAACCCGTAGACTTGCCATAGTCTTGTGACTTAAGGCATCAGCCACAACATTAGCTTTCCTTGGCTGATAGTCTATCAGACAATCATAGTCTTTTATCAACTCTAACCATCTCTTCTGTCTCAAGTTCAACTCCTTCTGAGTACCCAAATACTTCAAACTCTTATGATCTGTATAGATGTAACACTTTTTCCCAGACAAATAGTGTCTCCAGATCTTAAGAGCAAACACAATAGCTGTAAGCTCCAAATCATGTGTTGGATAGTTCCTCTCATGCGGTTTTAGCTGGCGTGATACATAGGCAATGACATTTCGATCTTACATCAATACACAGCCTAACCCATTGTGAGAAGCATCACTATAAACTGTGTATTCTTTACTCAGAGTAGGTAAAGTCAGGATTGGAGCTTCAGTAAAACATCTTTTCAGTTCATCAAAACTCTGTCGGCATTTATCTGTCCACTAAAATTTCACATCTTTTCTAAGCAGCTTGGTCAATGGAGATGCCAACATGGAGAATCCCTTCACAAATCGACGGTAGTATCCAGCTAAACTCAGAAAACTGCGAATCTCTGTGACATTTCTGGGTGGCCTCCAATTAAGGATAGCTTCTATCTTACTTGGATCTACCTTGATGCCCTCTTCTGATACTACATGCCCCAAAAAAGATATTTCCTTCAGCCAAAATTCACACTTTGATAATTTGGCATATAGCTGTTTCTCCCTCAAAGTCTGCAGTACAATCCGCAGATGTCTATCATGCTCTTCTGCATTCCTCGAATAGACCAATATATCATCTATAAATACCACAACCAACTGGTCGAGGTATGGTCTGAAGATAGTGTTCATCAGATCCATAAAAGCAGCCGGAGCATTAGTTAACCTTAATGGCATAACCAAGAACTCATAATGGCCATAACGGGTTTGGAAGGTAGTTTTAGGAATACTTTGCTCTTGTACTTTCAGCTGATAATAACCTGATCTGAGGTCAATTTTGGAGAACATAGCTGCACCCCTCAACTGATCAAACAAGTCATCAATGCGGGGCAATGGATATCTATTCCTTATTGTCACCTTATTCAACTGCTGATAATCAATACACAAGCGGAGAGTGTCATCCTTCTTCTTAACAAACAACACTGGCGCTACCCAAGGTGACACACTAGGGTGGATAAAGCCCTTGTCAAGCAACTCTTGCAACTGCACTTTCAACTCTTTCAATTCTACAGGTGCCATTCTATATGGTGTTATGGAGAATGGGTCCACACCAGGCATAACATCAATCTCAAACTGCACCTCTCATTCTGGAGGTAATCCTAGCAATTCATCAGGAAATACATCCGGAAAGTCACATACAGTAGGGATATCCCTTAGTGCTGGACTCCCCACTTGGGTGTCTATCACATGTGCCAAGTATGCTTCACACCCCTTTCTGATCATCCTTCTGGCTAGTGCGGCCGAAATGATATTTGATGGCAGTAAATGCCTCTCCCCATGTATTACCACATCACCGTACAAAGGGAGACCAAAAGTGACTGTTTTCAGTCTACAGTCAATCATGGCTTAATGCCTGGCTAACCAATCCATACCCAAGATAATATCATAATATTTGAAGGGCATTTGAATCAAATCTGACAGAAAAACATGTCCTTGGATCGCCAAAGGACAGTCCCTATAAATTCTGTTGACCTGGACCACTTGTCCTAACGGACTAGTTACTAGCACTTCAAAACCCATTTGCACACATGGAACAGCAAGTGAACAGACTATCCTAGCACTAACATATGAATGGGTTAAACCCGGATCAAACAGCACAAATACATCTTAACCAGAGACAGAAAATGTAACAGCTACCACATTAAAAGTCTCAACCTCTTCTCGCTATCTCATCTTGTAAACTCTGGCTGAAGCACTTCCTTGTGCTGATTGACCAACTGTGCCCTGACTGCCTGAAGCAGTGCCTCTACCTTTGCCAACTGACTGTGAACCTCTAGAAGCAGGACTCTGAATAGATCCCTCGGCAATGGTAGGAGCTAGACCATATCTCGGAGACGGAGCACTAGTGCAGTCTTTAGCTATATGGCCCTTGCCTCCACAGTTAAAACAGGCTCCAGTGGCCCAATAGCATTCCCCCCCATGAATCTTGCCACAAGTCTCATAGGGGCGGGCAGAATATGAACCCTTGCTCTACTGCTGACTAGACCTAGGGGGTCTCTATCCAGAAAATCTGCCCGTACCAAATCTTCCACCTCAACCCCTGCTAGGTCCACTAAATTTCTTCTTCTTCCCAGAAGTCCCACCAGAACTTTGTTCTACTGACTCTTCCCCCTTGTCTTTTTCTGATTTCTTAGCTTTCTCTGCTTTTTCTTTCACTGGGGTTGCTTCTGATTTTATTCTTTCCAACTCAAGTGCTTGACACATGAGCTCTCAAAAATTATTGTTCCTGAATCCCACTACTTGCATTCTCAAACTAGACTTTAAACCCATTTCAATTCTCTTGCATCTTGCCTTGCTGGTAGAAAGGAGACTCCCAGCATAATGACTCAAGTGGGAGAACTCCCTCTCATACTCTGCCACTGATCTATTCCCTTGTTTCAAACTCAAAAATTCTTGCAGTTTCTGATCAACATATGCATCTGGGATGTATTTCTGTCTGAATTCTCTGATGAAGTCATCCTAGGTCAGCACTGGTGGTTCAGCCAAGCTGTGGGGGATGGTCTTCCACCAATCATACGCATCCTCTTGCAGTAGAGACATAGAGTATTCAAACTTCAATTCATCTTGGCAGTGCAGCTTCTTGAACACTCTGTCCATTTTCTCAAGCCATTGCTCTGCCTCTAAAGGTCCACTGTACCCTTAAATTCTGTAGCCTAATAGTTCAGTAATTTATCATACTGTCTGGTTGGAGGCAGTGGTTGTGCCACAAGTGTCTGGGGTGGAGCTTGAGCAGGCATACCCCCAGCCATTTATTGAAACATCGCAGCCATCTGCTGTGCGAATTGTGCAGCAAACTGCTGCATTTGCGGGGCTGGTGCTACAGATCCACTAACATTTTGTAAAGCTGGGGCTTCCCTTTGTGCCTCAGCTTCCACAGACTACTCAACTGAGCGATCTCCTTCTTCCATTTCAATATGAAGTTTTGGTATCTCCTGAACAAATAACACAAGGAGATTTCCCTTCGTTAGTTCATATTCATGATGTAATGCACTGTATGTAACAAATATGGACATTGAGCAGTTGTACTTAACAAAGAAAGACACAAATTCACAAGTTAAAATATACTTCAAAAATTTGCTCTGATACCACTAAAACATGTCACACCTTACCCCTCTGTAAGGCATAACATAATCTCGTAGAATACCTAATGAACTACCGAACTTCACCTACCGATAACTCATTAAGTACCCTACAAGGGATTTTAAAAGAATTTTCTTATTTTTGTTAAGTAGTGAGCATTTTCTAATAGGTATTAAAACATTTAATTGAAATTAAAAACTAGTTAAAACTATTGGCCCATTTTATTTTTTCGCAAATTTTATAAAAATTTTGATAGAGTTCCATCTGTATTTTGAGAAAACAGTTCTTCAAATACCTAAAATAAAAGCACTTCCAAAAATTTTCTCAACCACTACTTCAATTTCACAATCAAACTCAATCAATTTCAACAACTCCATAATCATTTCAATCAATTTCTCAAGTTCAAAATTCAATAATCCTCAAAGTACTATCAATCAATTTCATACATTCATATTTCTTTAAAGATAAACAATTTATATATACATCATACAAAAATTTACATTAAGAAAATCCAAACTAAAATTTATTGCAAACTTTACACAAGCTTTGTACAAACTGCTCAAGACCAAATTTACATGTCCATACATTTATGTGCAATACATACATCAAAATAAATATTTACAGGCAGGGTATAAATTATACCCGATCACTTCAAGCTGATAGATCCTCAATCCTCAGCAGCTCAGTCTGTTGCTCTTCTAGTCTCTATATCTGCGACAGCAATAAAAGCTATCGCTGAGTACTAGGACTCAGTGGTGCACAACATACTAAAATAATCTTTATGCAGAATTTAAATCACATTTAATCAAAAATTAAACTAAACATGAGAATTAAATATAAAACATGAATTATGAGATTTTGATCTAAACAATTTCATTTCAAAGTGCCAAAACACATTTCATAAAACCCACAGTTAGATCATGCCATTCGAAACAAATAGAATCTCAATAGCCAGAGGTGAAAGAGAAATCACATCACAAGGCTAGCTAGCTCAAATATATGGATATCCATTCACATCGTCTTTTACTGGCACACCTCAACACTTCTCCAGAGAAGGAATCAAAATTCGAAACTAATTACCCCCACTAGTCATGCTAGTGAGGCGTTCAAATATATGGTCATGACACTGTGGTTTCAAAACTTATCTTAACAATTTGCTAAACATTGTCATTTCAAATATACACAATATCTTTCACAATTTAAATCAAAACATCATAAATAAGGTCACAATAAACTTTTAACAATTCAAAGCAAAATTAAAATGCATATTTCATTCACTTTATCAATGAATTTTAAAGCATAGTGATGTTGTGCACAAACCTCAAGCGAGTCGCCTCTTGGCCTTGACTCGATTCCTCGGGTTATTTCCCGGTATTCTTTTCAACTAAAACGCACAATTTTACAGTGTTTCAGTACCATAACTTAGCATAAATTCAAAAATAAATTTAACTTCACTTTTACCTAGCTCTGACGTGCTAAACTCGACGTTTTTGAAATTTTGTGTTTCGGGTTACTATTCACTACACTATTCAAGTCAAATTGTTGACTTTCTAAGGCTTAATAGGTATGGGAATTCCAACTTCACCCACATACCACATTTTGGTCACTAAACTTGTAGGTTTTGGTCATTTTCTCAAAACTTAGGTCTTTTAGGCAAAATTGCCAAATTTTCAGTTTTAGAGTCTTAAGTTGCACTGTTCCGTTGGTCACTTTATTGTTGGAATTTGGCAAAACTTTCTTCATAGAAAATGTTCCCTATTGTCTTAAGTTTATTTTCCTTTTTGAATCACTCCAATTGGAGTTTTGTTGCTCATGTTATGTCCAACATACGGTTACTGTTCATGCTGCAGATTTTAGTTCTAGCAGATTTATTGATCCAACTTCGTTCAGAAATTTGATCAAGTTAAGTCCATAATTTGGCCTAATTTTCTTCATATGAAATGTTCTAATATGTCTTAGGTTTCCATCAGTTCAAGAATCGCTTAAATTGGAGTTTTCTAGAGAGAGTTATAGCCATTGAAACTTTACTATTCATATGATAAATCTGTAGTCCTGCAAATTCAGTGATTTAACTTTGCTCAGTGATTTGATTGGGTTAATGGCATAATTTGTCACACCCTACTCCTCGTAAGATGTAACATGTTCCCTTAGTGCACCTAATGAATTACCATGCTTCACCTACCAGTAACCCATTAAATATAGTACAAAGGATTTTAAAACAATTTTCGTTCATTATGGAATTGGTGGGTAAAAAATTTTTTTTCAATTATTAAAAACCTTTATTTAAAGTCCAAACACAAATCAAATTTTTGGATATTTAAAAACCCTACAATTTTTACAAAAATTTCGACAGAGTGCCGTCTATATTTTGAGAAAACAGTTCTTCAAAACCTGAAAATAAAAACACTTCCAATATATTACTCAATCACAACTTCATTTGCAACCACCAAACTTCAAATCAACAACCCTGGCAACACTTTAACTCAAAATCCAAATTTTAAATCAAAAATTAATTACTCAAAACATTTCATAAACTCATGCACATTGCATTTTAAATATTTAATTTACATTCACTATTTAATTTACAAACACAAAATCTCAAAAATAATATTATTACAATTTTATCTGTACAACTGCTCAAACTACAGAGATACATATGCATACTATCATATTTACATCAAACTAAACTACCAAGGTATAGACAATACCCGTACAGAATTTCTTCAACCGTGCTCCTCTCTGACTGTAGCAGCTCACTCTACTACTATGTCCTTTTCTGTATTTGCGACAGCAAGTTAAAGCTATCGGTGAGTATAAAGATACTCAGTGGTGCAAAATAAAACGTAAAATGTATAATTTAAAACATTCATGAACAATTCATAATTCAAATATTTCACAATCATATTTCAAATTTTCAAATCACATTTATAACAAATCATAATTTTTAAAGCTTAACACGACACATCTTTGATAAAATAATTCAATAAAGATAGTGTTGCCAATCAATAACACAACTTAGGCCATGACACAAAATTTCAGAACATGCCGTGTGTACATCACGACAAGGCAAACACCCTCACTAATCGAAATCAATGAGGGAGGTGGCTAGTTAGCTAATGAGTACTCATCCAAACTCGCCCCTCAGACTGGGAAGCCAGAGAGAGCGAAAACTGATCAAATATCAAACACACAGTTTCACAGTGTTTCAGTATGATAACTTAGTATAAATCCAATAATTACTTCATAAATACTTAATTCTAGCCCAAATATGCTTAAACTAATGTTCTTGGAAATTTTCATTTCGGAGTTACTATTCATTATACTATTCAAGTCAAATTATTGACTTTCTAAGGCTTAATAGGTAGGGGAATTCCAACTTCACCCACATACCACATTTTGGTCACCAAACTTGTTGGTTTTGATTGTTTACTCAAATTCTAAGTCTTTTAGGCAATTTTGGTAAATTTCAGTTTTGGAGTCCTAAGTTGCACTGTTCCTTTGGTCACTTTATTGTTGGAATTTGGCAAAACGTCCTTCATAGAAAACGTTCCCCATTGTCTTAAGTTTATTTTCCTTTTTGAGTCACCCTAATTGGAGTTTTGTAGCTCAAGTTATAGCCAAAATACAGTTACCATTCACGTGTACTGTTCATGCTACAAATTTTGGTTCTGGCAGATTATTGATTCAAATTTGTTCAGAAATTTAATCAAGTTACGTCCATAATTTGGTCTAATTTTCTTCATACGAAATGTTCTACTATGTCTTAGGTTTCCATTGGTTCAAGAATCACCTAAATCGGAATTTTCTAGAGAGAGTTATAGCCATTGAAACTTTACTGTTCATATGGCAAATCTGCAGTTCTGCAGATTCAGTGACCCAACTTTGCTCAGTAATTTGATTGGGTTAATGGCATAATTTGGGTTTGTGTCCTTCATAAAAGTTTTAGGTTTATATCTCATCTAACTACTGGTAAACTTTCAGGTCATTTTGACCTGCCTAGCTCGAGTTTGTGACCAAATGAACAAACACTGTTCATTTGGTCAGTTTATACAGGGACAAACTGAGATTTTCTAACTTTGGTCAATTTGTTCACTAGGTTTTAGTCACTTTTTGGGCATTCTTCCTAAATGAAAATTGTGTCATTTAGTGCCTATTTTCATTCCCAATTGGTCCCATATTAATTGGACTTGTAAAATTTCATTTTTGGTCCCTCAAATTTGACTTTTGGTCATGCTTCATACCCAATCCGAATTTGGCTTTGATTTAAACACTTCTAAGACACTTAATTAGGTCACAAATAACCATTTTTCACTTCACATTAGGTCAAAGACACCATTTACAAGTTTTTCACATTTTTGGTCTCTAACCCTAATGTCCAAAACCCTAATTCATGTCATTTATTGCATTCAGCTACTTTCAAGGTCTTTAATAATAACCACTCACTAATTTAAGTTTCTAAACCCATTTAAACCATTCAAATCATGCAAATCACCCTCCCCCTTCATGATGGCCAAATTTTAGTTTGGTCCCTCAATAAATTTGTTAGTAGTATGCCCTAGAGCATATCATTTAGTATGTATCTTGTACATATTTTTATTAATAAAAGGCATTTCCACTTTTCCGTTTACATAATATATTTATGTGTAATAGAAAAGGTCCATTGATATTTTGTTAGAAATATTATTCTTAAGTTGTTAAGAATATGAGTGACAATATTTCTAGCACAAAGTATCATAAATAGGTTCACAATCGAGGATACTTCATAATAAGGACATGACTTCTCCAGAAAGATTGTATTCATGTTTGCTCCCAAGTTATTTATATGAGATATAAATAAGATGGAATGGTGAGTCTCATGCCATATAACAAACATAATAGGCACTTATAAATGATAAGTAGGCCGAACCAGTGACACTTATGACAAGCACATGGAGTTTACTCTTGCCAATGTTTTGTCATAAATCATATCAGTGCATATAATCTTTAGACCTGAGATAGCACAGTTATCTTGTATATAGGTAGTTTGAGTTTGATACTACTTTCATACTTGTACTATGTATGGGTATATGGGCATGTGTTGGCTCCTACTAGTTATATATGGAGGTAGGTGTTGATCAAGATGGAATCTGTTCCTCTAAGTAAATAGAGATAAAATCCTATGTTCATTTAATTGTTCTTGATGTTTCAAGTTCCTGGCTAGGACAGATAGATTTATTCAGAAAAGAGTTTCTAATGAGAAAATCTTTTAATCAAGAACTGGAATTAAAAGAGAACATAATATTCATAGCAAATGGAGTTTGACATAAACCATGACTCCAGCTTGAGTTGGGATTTTGTAACAGAGAGATTCTAGTGCATGGTAACATATGATTATAGGTTCATTTAAGGTAAACCTTATTACTAATTGGGTGGCCATGGCATGCTATGCTAGGTGTTAACCATGTTCTATGAGGTGCATAAAATGATTTAGAGAAATCATTTATGGTAAGAAAGAGTTCTGATGATATTAAGAGTTGATATCATGTCTCATTGCCAATTAGTGATGAGCCTAGTAAGTCACACACATACACAAGTTATCACCTATTTAAATATGATTTAATTAATTAATTAAAGAGTTTAATTGATTAATTAAATAGGTTTGATTTGCAATTTGATTGCAAAGTCCCTAGCATGACTTGAAACCAAATCTAGATTATTGGATGTATAATATAAGTTAAATTTATATTTAAAGTGTTTAAATATGAATTTAATTAATGAGAAATTAATTAATAAAGAATAATTAATTAATTTATATTTGATATAAATTAATTAGAAGAAGAAAAATAATTATTTTGTGTTAAGAACTCAAAATTAAGACACAGGGGCATTTTGGTCATTTCGTAGTGTGAAACGTGGCACTATGAGATGGTGACATATGGGATTACATATAAGCTTGCCAAATGTTTTTTAATCATGTAAGATGATTAAAATCAAGATTAAATATAGGTTTGACACTTAGCACAATGTGATTGGGTCACTTAAACCTAGAGCTAATCAAAGGGTGACATGTGGCAAGGGTTTAATGTGTTAACCTAGCTATTTAAGTGTTGTTATGAAAAGAAAAATAACCAGCAGCCACTCCTCTCCTTTGTCACGCCACTTTGAGGTTTTTGATCTATTCTTCTTCATCTCTCATCAATTCAAAGAGATTAGCCATCAATCTCTTGAATTAAGAAGACTAGAAATTGTTTCTAGTGTCCTGTTTACATCTTTAATCTCTTAAAAGGCAGAACTTGAATTTCTAATTAATAAAAAAAGCTTTAGAAGATGTTCAAGGGCTACCATAGGTGTTCTCGGTGTGGACAAGCTAGAGGGACAACATTTGGTGTCCTGAAGACAAATCTCAAAGGCGCAGACACGCTGCAGTGTATCAAGAGGTTAGTGTAATCGTTCTTGATTTAATCTAGGGTTCTAAAATTAATCTGATTAATTTTAAAATCCTAAATGGCAAATACAGATCCAAAAACATATTAAAAGAGTTTTAATATATTGTTTATCATTGAAATCAAATAGATAAAAATAAATCTTGCATGATGCATGTGACCCTAGGTGAAAATTTTGAATTCAATGGTATAAATTTGTGTTTTTACGCTTTCGTTCCTTCAACTGGTATCAGAGCCACTATATTTGCCATTTAGATTGATGTTTATATGATTTAATTGTGTGTTTGATAATGAGATCAAAAGTTCATTGCTGGTTGCAAAGCCAAGATGGCGGCACAAATGATGAACACCATGGTGCGCATGGTTGATGCACCACAATGGTGTGCAAAGGTAAATGGATGGTGAATGTGCGATTGTTGTATGATCTAAGATCCATTTTATGTCTAATTAAATTGTTTAATTAGAATTTTTATAACACAATTAAATTATGATTCAAATCAGAATTTTAAAATTTGTTTGAATGTGATTCAAATTTGAATTTTAAAAGTTGTTTGAATGTGATTCAAATCTAAATTTTTAAAGTTGTTTGAATCATATTTAAATCTGATTTTTAAAATTAATTGAATAAAATTCAAATCTAATTTTTTAAAAAATGTTTGAATGTGATTTAAGTCTGATTTTTAAAAAAATGTTTGAATGTGATTCAAATCTGAATTTTTAAAGTTGTTTGAATGTGATTCAAATCTAAATTTTTAAATTTGTTTGAATGAGATTCAAATCTGAATTTTTAAATTTATTTGAATCATATTCAAATCTGGATTTTTAAATTGAATATGAGACATTCAATTTAATTTAAGTATGTATATTTTATTTAATTGTTAAATAGTGATATGCATGATGGATGATCATGGACTATGAAAGACCAATGTGATTGGATTTATTTCTTTTATGTTTCTTTGGGATTGTAAATTAATTAATTTATTTTAATTTATTTTGGGCATGTATTATTAAGTTTGTAATAATTTTTGGGTTGTAATTTCATTTATTTAAGTTCTTGTAAATTCGCCTTGGTATGCCAAGGATTACTATGTAATATTGGATTGTAAGAAGTTCAAGGAGGTCAAGAGCATTGGTGGGTGGGAGGAATTCAAGATCAAGTGTTGATTATGTACTCCTTCAGCAACTCTTGTAAAATGAATGAATAAAATGCACCTAGGAATGCCCTGATTCAATTCTTGGTGGCTCAGAATTGAATCCCTTAGAAAGTCCATGATCATACCATATTTACTGCTTATCCATGAATGCATGAGATGTATGGGAATGTATGCAATTATATGATATATGCATGCTAAATGGATAATGTGCAAAGTGAGACCTTAATAGTAATTAGGATGACTATAAAATCTTCCAAACAAATGATTAAGTTGGAAATGCTATAATTAAAGTAATTATAACATAGGCCCTCCATTGGGGCAATTATTTTAAGAAATTTTAAATAGTTGCATAAGATGCAATTAATTTAAGAGATTTTGTAACACCCTCCCGGTAGCAATTACGTACATTCTACTGTTCCGGTAACCGGTGTCGGTCCGGACAGCTAGAACGTCCGGAAAAATATTTAAACTAAACGGAGGAACCAAAATTAACTCAAATATTAATAAGAAAAATTTAGTAAAAATTTTAGAAATAAAATACAACCAAGTTAAACGAGCCGATGCCCTAGCGAGGGGTAACCCAGAGGGAAGTTGCGGTTCTCGCAACTAGGAGCCCTAGACCCGGGGGAAAAATTATAAAATAATTTTTAAGACTCTAGAGAAGGGTTATTGAGGTTCCTATGGCATTAGAATGCCAAGAAAATACCTAGAAAAATTTTCCAATCGGTACAGACAATTTTGACCCGTTAAGCCAAACGGAGGGCATTTTGGTCATTTCGCCTTCAGAGGTGATTTTTGGCCGACTTGTCCAGTTGAGTAAATAATTAATATGACATAAAATATGAATAAACATTACTAGAAATTAAATTGGAAATGAGTAGTGGAGGAAAGAAAAGAAAAATACAATATATGCAATTTGTGACATCGTTGTGATGTCATTTAAAATTGTCCACCAATCACAATTAAGCAACCATTTGACTAACTAATAAAAGAGACTAAATGAAGACCAAAATAACCAAAAATACAGCAGCCATCTCCCTCCCAAAAAGCCAGCCGAAACATGCCCTAGACAACCTCCATTGATTTTTTTCAATCAAAGCTTAATTACTCCCTTTGTTACACCACTAAACCCTAACCCCTTTCATTAAAACTTGACCATATCTCTTGAGGAAGCTTTTGGCAGCCAAGAAGAGGAAAGAAAGTGAAGTTTTGAGTTGGGAAAAATCTGCCTATAAGAGGTTAGTGCATATATACACCTAAATCTCTTTATTTCTATGCTAAGGGACTTAAACTAAGGTATTGTAACTAAAATGAAAAAAATTATGTGTATGTATGCCATGCATTTCGGCAGCCCTATTGAAGGAATAGAAATGGAGTGTTTGATGGACTTAGAGTGAACTAGAGCTTAGGTTTAAAGTGTATACATATATATATATATATATAAAGAATGAAAGAGTTAATTAGGGAAATTGTGAAAACTTTGAAAGTTAGCTAGGGTTTAGGAATGAAAATTTGACTTGGCTTATGAAATGGTTAAAGAACATTCTAATGGTCAATTAGTGACCATTTGAGGTATGTTGACTATGACACCCCTTACCCGTGTACAGTATACCCGAGTAAGTAATGCCACACGGTGTACTGGCACACTCTAATATTCCTCACTTAATTTATATCATGCTTTTGCATATAATTTATGAAATACAATTTATTTAAACCATTTATCAAAAGTATCATTCATTTAAGGTTCCGAAAATTTTAAATAAAATCCGGCGGAGTACCGGCTAAAAATGGAGAAAACCGTTCTTCGGAACCTGTTAAAAACGCTTCCAATATTTTTATTCCATCATCTCAAACTCCAATACCCAAAATCTCAACAATATTTCTCAATAGCAAATTCTCAATAATCTTTTCATTTCACAAACATCCATTTCTCATATACAAGCGATAAATACATGCTCAAATTTTGCATTCATAGTCATAACTTTCATTATTTACATGGACATCAAAATATATTACATGAGTTCAAATACATATGAAAAAGTAAAAAATATGCTACAAATTATCAAAATGACAAAATGACACCTAGTGCCCTACCAATGCACTGCAGGTAGTGAGGTGACACGGACACTGCGCAGAACTGCAGGATGGACTCACCCAGTCTGTGGTCTACTGGGCTCACGATCAGGATCTCCAGTACCTACGCGTGGCAAAAGCAACGCGCTAAGCAATAATGCTTAGTGGTGCAATAATAAAATAACAAGAAATAACAGATATAAATGTGTATTGCATGTACATGTTTTGTTTGTCATGTATTTGTATATCCATTCATTTATTTCTTCTACATTGCTCATTTTCATTCATTTGGTTGCCCAAGTAACCTACACTAGACGACTGGACTGGATAACGGGTAAACTGGCACTGGGTATCTAGTACCTCGGGCCGTCACACCATCGATCGCATATGCATCACCGGTGTGCAACGAGCGACTACCAAGCTGTAAATAATCTCAGGCACAAGGCCAAGTCTCAGTGCAAAGTCAGAATGGCTAAAAGCCATGAAATCACAGAATGGCATTTTTGCCATGTGCAGTACTGCTAACTGAACCCTATTGGCATGCCAAACTATCCAAACCAATCTTGTTAGGTATACTAGGGCATTTGAAACTTTTAAATTCTTCAATTTGTGAATTTCAAATTTTTGGTGTCACTATTCATCATTGGTCAACAAAAATGTTGACTTTTAGAATAAAAATATGTACATTGACTTTGGCACTCCCAACATACCACATTTGGTGTTTAAAACTTGTTGGCATTAAGTGTTAATACCATTCCTAAGCATTAAACCAAAGGACCAGATTTTTCAGATTTTGTACCATAACTTCACTGTTCCATTGGATACTGTTACTGTAGGAATTTGAAGAAATGTAAAACATGAAAGTTGTTCCTTATTTTGTCTAGTTGAATTTCCTTTTTTGAATCACTCCATTTGGAGTTTTTTAGCTCTAGATATGGTCCAAGAACCCAAGCTGGCCGAATGTGCATTCTGCAGAAAATTACCATATCTACAGTGCATGAACAGTAACTAGAGTCACTTGGTTGGATGGGTTCTGGCCATAATTTGGGGTAGGTTCCTTCATGAAAGTTGTTTGTCTATGTCTTAGCTTGTTGCTGTAAAAATTTCAGGTCAATTTACCAAATCTACAGTGAGTTATGGCCAAATGAACAGTTACTGTTCATTTGGCCAATTCTGCAGAATCAGTTTCAGGGTTCCGGATTGGGGCCAAGTTTTGGTCCTCTTGCTTTGGTCTTTTGGGCATGGTTTCTTCAGCAAAAATGTGCCATTATAAGCCTAGTTTTATGTCCAATTGGCCAAACTTCAATTGGACTAACACAGCCCAAGTTATGGCAGTGCAAAGGGACTGAATTTTCAGTCCCTATGCTGCTGTCCTAGGGCAGTTTATACCTTAACTTTGCCATACCATTTTTCAGTCCAAATTGTATTCAACATACCTCAAATGGTCACTTATTGACCATTAGATTGTTCTTTAACAGTTTAGTAAGTCAAGTCAATTTTTCATGCCTCAAAACCCTAATATTCAATGCAATTTACCCATAAACATCAATTAGCACCCTAGTTCAACATCTATATAGGTATATAGCTTAAACATAACCTCCAATTCATGCTAAGTCCATTAAAAACATCCAAAACCATTCCTCTATTAGGGCTGCCGAATTCTTTGGTGGAGATATACATTGAATTTGTTTCATTATTTCACAATTTCTAATTCATTACAAGCCTAAATCATGGAATTAATGAACTTTAATTACATATATGCACTAACCTTGTTTGGGTAGAATTTCCAAAGCCCTAAACTTCAATTTCTTTCTCCTTCTTGGCTGCCAAGAGCTTCTCCAAGTGATATAGTCAAGGTTTAATGAAAGGGGTTAGGGTTTAGTGGTGGAAACAAAGGAGAAATTAAGCTTTTGATGGCACATCAATGGAGGAAGGAGGGAAAGGATTTTTGGCTGCTTGAGGAAAGGGGTGGCTGCTGCAAATTTTGGTGGATTTAGTCTTCATTTAGTCTTTTATTTACTTAGTCAAAGGATGGCTAAATTGTGATTGGTCCAAATTTCCTTAATGACATCACCATGATGCCATAATTAATCTTTTTTCCTCATTTTCTTTCCTTTCCTCCACTACTCATTTTCAATTTGATTTCTACTAATGTTTCTTCATATTTTATGTCATATTAATTATTTACTCAACTGGACAAGTCGGCCAAAAATCACCTCGGAAGGCGAAATGACCAAAATGCCCTCCGTTTGGCTTAACGGGTCAAAATCGTCTGTACCAATTGAAAAATTTTTCTAGGTATTTTCTTGGCATTCTAATGCCATGGGAACCTCAATTACCCTTCTCTGGAGTCCCAAAAATTATTTTATAATTTTTTCCCTGGGTCTAGGGCTCCTCGTTGTGAGAACTGCAACTTCCCTCCGGTTACCCATCGCTTGGGCACCGACTCGTTTGACTTGGTTGTATTTTATTTCTAAAATTTTTACTAAATTTTTCTTATATATATTTGAGTTAATTATGGTTCCTGACTTTAGTTTAAATATTTTTTCGGATATTCTAGCTGTCCGGACCGACACCGGTCACCGGAACAGTAGGATGTACGGAGTGGTTATCGGGAGGGTGTTACATTGACCATAAATTGGACTGAAAAATGGCATGGCAATGTGGAATGGTAGGCTGCCTAGGGACAGCAACAGAGTGGCTGAGATTCCAGCCCATTTACACAGCCATAACTTTGGCTGTGTAGGTCCAGTTGGTGTTTGGCCAATTGGACATGAAACTAGGCTTATAATGGCACATTTTTGCTGAAGAAACCATGCCCAAAAGACCAAAGCAAGAGGACCAAAAGTTAGTCCCAATCCGGATACCCTGCAACAGCACCTGCAGAAATGACCAAATGAACAGTAACTGTTCATTTAGCCATAACTCACTGTAGCTATGGTCAATTGACCTGAAATTTTTACAGCAATAAGTTAAGACATAGACAAACAACTTTCATGAAGAAACCTACCCCAAATTATGACCAGAACCTAACCCAAATGGCAGTCACAATCACTATTCATGGTACTATAGATTTGGTAACTCTGCAGTTTTGGCAATCCGGCCAGCTGTGATTTTTGGACCATATCTGGAGCTTCAAAACTCCAAATGGAGTGATTCAAAAAAGAAAATTCAACTAGACAAAATAAGGAACAACTTTCATGTTTACCATTTCCTCAAATTCACACTGCAATAGGGCCCAATGGAAAAGTAAAATTGGGTCACAAAAACTGAAATTTCTGCCCTCTTAGATTTAAGTTGGGAAATGGTAATGGTGACCAATTCCAATAAGTTTTAAATGCCAAATGTGGTATGTTGGGAGTGCCAAAGTCAATGTACATATTTTCTATCCAAAAGTCTATATTTTTGTTGACTAATGAGGTGAATAGTAACACCAAAACTTGAAATTCACCAATTGAAGAATTTAAAAGTTTCAAATGCCCTAGTATACCTAACAAGATTGGTTTGGATAGTTTGGCATGCCAATAAGGTTCAGTTAGCAGTACTGCACGTGGCAATATGCCATTCTGTGATCTATGGGTTTTAGCCATTCTGACCTTGTATTGAGCTTTGGCCTTGTGCCTGATGTTATCACAGCTTGTTAGCTGTTCTGTTGCACACCGGGAGATGCATATGTGACCGATGGTGTGACGGCCCGAGGTACTTGATACCCAGTGCCAGTTTACCCGTTATCCAGTTCAGTCGTCTAGTGTAGGTTACTTGGGGCAACCAAATGAATAAAAGTAGACAAAGTTAATGATACACAAATTCAAAACAAATAAAACATATACATTCGTTACATATTTATTTCTTGCTATCTTTTATTTTATTATTGCACCACTAAGCATTATTGCTTAGCCCGTTGCTTTTGCCACACGTAGGTTCTGGAGATACAGATCGTGAGCCCAGTAGACCATGGTGGGTGAGTCCATCCTCTGATTACGCACGATGTCCGTGTCACCTCAACTTGCGATTGCATTGGTAGGACACTAGGTGTTATTTTGGTGATTTGTAATTAAATTTTATTTTCTCATATGTATTTGGATTATGTAATGTATTTAGATGTTCATGTAAATGATGAAAACGGTGTTTGTAAATGGAAAAGTAAATGTTTATTTGTGATTTATACGTGATCATCACATGTGATGGATGATTGAGAACAAAAATTGAAATGTTATTGAGATCTTGATATTGAGATTTTGTTGATGAATTGAAGTTGGGATTGTTTGGAAATTATTTTGAAGTGTTTTTAACAGGTTCCGAAGAACTGTTTTCTCCATTTTTAACCGGTACTCTGCCGGATTTTCTTTAAAATTTTCGGAACCTCAAATAAATTATGATTTCAATAAATGACTTAAATGAGTTATTTTTCACAAATTATATTCAAAAGCATGATATAAATTAATTAAGGTATATTAGAGTGTGCCGGTACACCGTGTGGCATTACTTACTCGGGTATACTGTACACAGGTAAGGGGTGTCACATTTAGTGGTATCAGAGCACGGTGTAGGCGTTTCTGGGCCTAGATTGAGTCCATACCATGCATTGCATTTGTAAGAGTCGAGGTGACACTAATGCAGATCTGTTTGTTTTTCTTATTTTGAATAGGATATGGATCCTTCATCTTAAAGAGCAGTAGAGGAGGAAGTGGAGAGTCATGCTCCACCTGCAGCAGTTGAGACTGGGGGCATGGGAGAACCTGCTCCGCCAGCTCAAGCAGGGCCTGCTCAGCCTCCACAGGCCATGTTCCAGCAAATGGCTGATTTCTTTAGACAAATGGCCGGAGTAATGCCAGCACCACCACCACCTCCACCTCCACAGTAAATCACACTGGAAAGGCTAAGAAAGTTTGGAGCGGTGGACTTTTGGTAAGAGAAGATGACTCTGTCGCGTGAGAATTGGTTGAGCAGAGCAGGCGAGTTCTAAAACAACTCCACTGTACCCGAGCAAAACCTAGAGGCTGCCATATCCTGTTGCAAGATGATGCCTACGAATGGTGGGATCTTGTGTCTAGTGAAGTGCAGCGGAAAGTGTAACTTGGGACTTCTTTCTCTCGAATTCAAGAAGAAATATGTGGGTCTTGTATACCTAGAAGAGAAGAAGAGAGTTCATTAATCGAGGCAGAGGCGGTATCGGTGGCCGAGTATGAGAAGGAATTCGTCCGATTAAGCCGCTATGGAAGGGAGATAGTCCCTAATGAAGTGAAAGATGTAAGAGATTTGAAGAGGACTAAATGACAACATAAAGATTCAGCTCAACGCCTTGGGAATCACGAATTTAGTAAGTTAGTGGAAGCTGCAATAAGGGTTGAAAAAGTAAGAATAAGTGAGCGGACCGGAAGGAGAGAGCGAGAAGAGGGGACCGGGTCGGTCTAGCTCATCTCTTGCACACAGGAAGAAGTTCAGAGGTCCATCCGCACAAAGTTCGGGTCGGCTACAAGGTCGAAGTCGATCTTAGGGGCCGAGCCACGATCCACCCCTAGGAGAGGTCGTCCACACCATCGGTGGCAGCTCTCGAGGATGGGGTTGAGGACCAGCCCCAACATCTTACGCATGTCCGCATTGCACGAAATGGCACAAGGGAATGTTGGAGAAATGGCGGTGCACTGCTTAAGATGTGGGTCGTGAGCATCGATTAAGGCGCCCACGTAGAACTACTACTGTTGCTCCAACACAAGCGGACGGACACTGCTCCCGCACCGCAGAGGGTAGAAAATCGGCAAGTCGAGGTTGTAGGACCATCACAGAGGCTGCATCGAGCAGCAGAGAGGCGACGGCGGACCACCAGCAGAGCCTATGCTATTAGAGCTCGGGAGGAGCAAGATGCCGGGCGTCATCGAGTGCGTTCTCCTCTACAATACACCTGTGCATGCATTGGTAGATCCAGGATCCACTCATTCATATATCTGCATCAACCTACCCGTAGAAAGGGGGATACTAGTAGGGGAGAGTGACCAAGACATTCTGGTCACTAATCCATTGGGCCACAGCGTAGTGGCGAATAAAGTATACAAGGGTTGCCCGTTAAGGATTCAGGGGTATGAATTCTTGGCAGACCTGATTGAGTTGCCCTTCCACGAGTTTGACGTGATTTTGGGAATGGACTGTTTGTCACGTCATCAGGCAATAGTTGATTGCAAATTGAAGAGAATTTCTTTGAAAACCCCTGAGGGTAATGAGATCATTGTTGTGGGGGAAAGGACAGATTTCTTGTCCAATGTGATCTCAGCTACAGTTGCAAGAAGAATGATGAGAAAAGGCTGTGAAGCCTACCTAGCACATGTGGTGGATACTAGGCAGGCTAAGCCAAACCTGAGTGATATACCCACAGTAAGAGACTTCCCAGAAGTATTTCCTGAAGAATTGCCTGGTTTGCCGCCAGAAAGGGAAGTTGAATTTGCTATTGAGACACTACCTGGTACAGCACCCATTTCCATTGCTCCTTATAGGATGGCACACACTGAATTGAGGGAATTGAAAACTCAGTTGCAAAAGTTGCTAGATAAGGGGTTTATACGCCCCAGTGTGTCACCATGGGGAGCTCCAGTGCTGTTTGTGAAAAAGAAGGATGGGACTTTGAGGCTATGCATCGATTACCAACAGTTGAATAAAGTGACTGTGAAGAACAAATATCCGTTGCCTAGAATTGATGATCTGTTTGATCAGTTGAAGGGAGCAGGAGTATTTTCCAAGATTGATCTCATATCAGGGTATCATCAGTTGAGGGTGAAGGATGTAGATGTGCCCAAGACTGCATTCAGGACCCGATATAGGCATTATGAGTTTCTGGTGATGCCCTTTGGCCTAACAAATGCACCAGCGGCATTCATGGACCTTATGAACCGTATCTTCCATCCATACTTAGATCGGTTCGTAGTGGTCTTTATTGATGATATTCTGGTGTATTCCAAGACTAGTGAAGAACATGATGAGCATTTGAGGATTGTTCTGCAAACCCTGAGAGAAAAGGAGCTGTATGCTAAGTTGTCCAAGTGTGACTTTTGGCTGAATGAGATTGCATTCCTTGGACACATAGTGTCAGCTGATGGGATTAGGGTGGATCCCAAGAAAATAGAAGCAGTGATGGAATGGAAGCCTCCCAGGAATACAACCGAGGTCAGAAGCTTCTTGGGGCTATTTGGGTATTCTGAGAAGATTTGTGAAGGGATTTTCCTTAATAGCTGCTCCAATGACCAAGTTGTTACACAAGAATGTCAAATTTGACTGGAATGACAAGTGTCAGACCAGTTTTGAGAAGTTGAAGGCTATGTTGACAGAGGGACCAGTGTTAACACAGCCACTGTCAGGAAAAGACTTTGTGGTCTGCAGTGATGCCTCACATAATGGGCTAGGGTGTGTATTGATGCAAGAGGGAAAGGTGGTCGCTTATGCTTCCAGGCAGCTAAGGCCACATGAATAGAATTACCCTACCCATGATCTAGAGCTTGCAGCAATTATCTTCGCACTGAAGATATGGAGGCATTACTTGTATGGTGAAAAGTACTACATTTACACAGACCACAAAAGCCTGAAATATTTGCCAACTCAGAGGGAGCTCAACCTTAGACAGAGGCGATGGATTGAGTTCCTGAAGGATTATGATTGTGTGATTGACTACCATCCTGGGAAGGCAAATGTAGTTGCTAATGCTTTGAGCAGAAAGTCCATCACAGCTTTGAGATCATTGAATGCCCGTCTATCTTTGATTCGAGATGGAGCTATTTTGGCTGAGTTGCAAGTGAGGCCAAACCTGCTACAGCAGATTTTAGATGGGCAAAAAGTAGATGAAAAGTTACTAGCTATTATGAGCAAAATCCCAGAGGGAAAAGCAGCTGACTATGAGGTGAAAGCAGATGGGTGTCTACACTACAAAGGAAGACTGTGTGTACCAGATAATGGGGAATTGAAAGCCAATATTCTAAAAGAGGCACACACCAGTGTGTATGCTATGCACCCAGGAAGTACAAAGATGTATCATGATCTGAAGCTCTAGTATTGGTGGCCTGGTATGAAGAAGGACATAGCTGACTATGTGACTAAATGCTTGACATGTCAGCAAGTCAAGGCAGAACATCAAGTTCCATCAGGTTTGCTACAGCCTATACGCATACCTGAATGGAAATGGGATCAGGTCACCATGGATTTTGTAAGTGGTCTACCTCTCACCTGGAAGAAACATGATGCAGTATGGGTGATAGTTGATAGATTGACTAAGTCAGCACACTTTCTGCCAGTTATGACTGACTACTCACTGGAAAAGTTAGTAGAATTGTATATCAGTGAGATAGTTAGACTACATGGAATTCCACTTTCCATCATATCTGATCGAGACCCAAGGTTTACATCTAGATTCTGGAAGAAGTTGCATGAATCCTTGGGTACACAACTCCACTTCAGCACAGCTTTCCATCCTCAGACGGATGGGCAATCAGAAAGAGTAATCCAGGTAAACTATTGAACTAAAATGATAACAATAACATGAAATATATGTCAGGTCCTTGAGGATATGCTGAGGAGTTGTGTTATTGAGTTTGAGGGAAGTTGGGATAGATACCTCCCAGTGGCAGAAATTGCATACAACAATAGCTACCAAGCTAGCATCCAAATGGCCCCATATGAAGCACTGTATGGGAGAAAATGTAGAACTCGGTGTCTTTGGACTGAATTGGGTGAAGACAAGCGGTAGGGCGGACACAGTGAAACAGACTGAGGAGAAGGTAAAACTAATCAAAGCTAATCTGAAGGTTGCCTCAGATAGACAGAAATCCTATGCCGACTTAAAGAGAAAAGAAATAGAATATGCGGTTGGCGACAAAGTATTCCTCAAGGTGTCACCGTGGAAGAAAGTATTGAGGTTTGGAAGGAAAGGTAAGTTAAGCCCTAGGTTTATTGGCCCATATGAAGTCATTGAACGCGTGGGTCCAGTGGCCTATAGGCTAGCTTTACCACCAGAGCTGGACAAGATCCATAATGTGTTCCACGTGTCCATGCTCAGAAGATACCGCTCAGATCCTTCACATGTCATCTCCAGGGAAGAAATTGAAATACAACCAGATTTGACATATGAAGAAGAACCTTTACGGATCCTGGCTCAGGAAGTAAAAGAATTGAGGAACAAACAGATTCCACTGGTGAAAGTGCTTTGGAGGCACCACAACACCGAGGAGGCAACTTGGGAAAGTGAAGAGACGATGAGGCAACAGTTCCCTCAACTGTTTGCATCAGGTAAATTTCGAGGACGAAATTTAAACTAGAGGGGAAGAGTTGTAACACCCTCCCGGTAGCAATTCCGTACATTCTACTGTTCTGGTGACCGGTGTCGGTCCGGACAGCTAGAACGTCCAGAAAAATATTTAAACTAAAGGGAGGAACCAAAATTAACTCAAATATTAATAAGAAAAATTTAGTAAAAATTTTAGAAATAAAATACAACCAAGTTAAACGAGCCGGTGCCCTAGCGAGGGGTAACCCAGAGGGAAGTTGCGGTTCTCGCAAGTAGGAGCCCTAGACCCGGGGGAAAATTATAAAATAATTTTTGGGACTCCAGAGAAGGGTTATTGAGGTTCCTATGGCATTAGAATTCCAAGAAAATACCTAGAAAAATTTTCCAATCGGTATAGATAATTTTAATTCGTTAAGCCAAACGGAGGGCATTTTGGTCATTTTGTCTTCGGAGGTGATTTTTGGCCGACTTGTCCAGTTGAGTAAATAATTAATGTGACATAAAATATGAATAAACATTACTAGAAATTAAATTGGAAATGAGTAGTGGAGGAAAGAAAAGAAAAATACAATATATGCAATTTATGACATCATTGTGATGTCATTTAAAATTGTCCACCAATCACAATTAAGCAACCATTTGACTAACTAATAAAAGAGACTAAATGAAGACCAAAATAACCAAAAATACAGCAGCCATCTCCCTCCCCAAAAGCCAGCCGAAACATGCCCTAGACAACCTCCATTGATTTTTTTCAATCAAAGCTTAATTTCTCCCTTTGTTACACCACTAAACCCTAACCCCTTTCATTAAAACTTGACCATATCTCTTGGGGAAGCTTTTTGCAGCCAAGAAGAGGAAAGAAAGTGAAGTTTTGAGTTGGGAAAAATCTGCCTACAAGAGGTTAGTGCATATATACACCTAAAGCTCTTTATTTCTATGTTAAGGGACTTAAACTAAGTAAGGTATTGTAACTAAAATGAAAAAAATTATGTGTATGTATGCCATGCATTTCGGCAGCCCTATTGAAGGAATAGAAATGGAGTGTTTGATGGACTTAGAGTGAGCTAGAGCTTAGGTTTAAAGTGTATACATATATATATATATAAAGAATGAAAGAGTTAATTAGGGAAATTGTGAAAACTTTGAAATTTAGCTAGGGTTTAGGAATGAAAATTTGACTTGGCTTATAAAATGGTTAAAGAACATTCTAATGGTCAATTAGTGACCATTTGAGGTATGTTGACCATAAATTGGACTGAAAAATGGCATGGCAATGTTGAATGGTAGGCTGCCTAGGGACAGCAGCAGAGTGGCTGAGATTCCAGCCCATTTACACAGCCATAACTTTGGCTGTGTAGGTCCAATTGGTGTTTGGCCAATTGGACATGAAACTAGGCCTATAATGGCACATTTTTGCTGAAGAAACCATGCCCAAAAGACCAAAGCAAGAGGACCAAAAGTTGGTCCCAATCCGGATACCTTGTAACAGCACCTGCAGAAATGACCAAATGAACAGTAACTGTTCATTTAGCCATAACTCACTGTAGCTATGGTCAATTGACCTGACATTTTTACAGCAACAATTTAAGACATAGACAAACAACTTTCATGAAGAAACCTACCCCAAATTATGACCAGAACCTAACCCAAATGGTAGTCACATTCACCGTTCATGGTACTGTAGATTTGGTAACTCTGCAGTTTTGGCAATCCGGCCAGCTGTGGTTTTTGGACCATATCTGGAGCTTCAGAACTCCAAATGGAGTGATTCAAAAAAGGAAATTCAACTAGACAAAATAAGGAACAACTTTCATGTTTACCATTTCCTCAAATTCCCACTACAACAGGGCCCAATGGAATAGTAAAGTTGGGTCACAAAAACTGAAATTTCTGCCCTCTTAGATTTAAGTTGGGAAATGGTAATGGTGACCAATTCCAACAAGTTTTAAATGCCAAATGTGGTATGTTGGGAGTGCCAAAGTCAATGTACATATTTTCTATCCAAAAGTCAACATTTTTGTTGACCAATGAGGTGAATAGTAACACCAAAACTTGAAATTCACCAATTGAAGAATTTAAAAGTTTCAAATGCCCTAGTATACCTAACAAGATTGGTTTGGATAGTTTGGCATGCCAATAGTGTTCAGTTAGCAGTACTGCACGTGGCAATATGCCATTCTATGATTTATGGCTTTTAACCATTCTGTCCTTGTATTGATCTTTGGCCTTGTGCCTGATGTTATCACAGCTTGTTAGCTGTTCTATTGCACACCGGGAGATGCATATGTGACCGATGGTGTGACGGCCCGAGGTACTTGATACCCAGTGCCAGTTTACCCGTTATCCAGTTCAGTCGTCTAGTGTAGGTTACTTGGGGCAACCAAATGAATAAAAGTGGACAAAGTTAATGATACACAAATTCAAAACAAATAAAACATATACATTCGTTACATATTTATTTCTTGCTATCTTTTATTTTATTATTGCACCACTAAGCATTATTGCTTAGCGCGTTGCTTTTGCGACGCGTAGGTTCTGGAGATACAGATCGTGAGCCCAGTAGACCGCAGACTGGTGAGTCCATCCTGCAGTTCTGCACAGTGTCCGTGTCACCTCAACTTCTGCAGTGCATTGGTAGGACACTAGGTGTTATTTTGGTGATTTGTAATTAAATTTTATTTTCTCATATGTATTTGGATTATGTAATGTATTTAGATGTTCATGTAAATGATGAAAACGGTGTTTGTAAATGGAAAAGTAAATGTTTATTTGTGATTTATACGTGATCATCACATGTGATGGATGATTGAGAACAAAAATTGAAATGTTGTTGAGATCTTGATATTGAGATTTTGTTGATGAATTGAAGTTGGGAATGTTTGGAAATTATTTGGAAGTGTTTTTAATGAGTTTCAAGAAGCTATTTCTCCATTTTTAGCCGGTACTCTGCCGGATTTTCTTTAAAATTTTCGGAACCTCAAATAAATTATGATTTCAATAAATGACTTAAATGAGTTATCTTTCACAAATTATATTCAAAAGCATGATATAAATTAATTAAGGTATATTAGAGTGTGCCGGTACACCGTGTGGCATTACTTACTCGGGTATACTGTACACGGGTAAGGGGTGTCACAGATTTTCTTAAGAATAATTGTTAAACATGAGATGTTGTAAATATGCAAATGGTTTGGTGGCCAATATTGGATGTACCTGAGGACATTAAAATTATTTGCATAATTACTAGCTCAATGGGATCAACTTAACTAATGCAAGATAAGTCAATAATGGATGTACCTGAGATTTTGAGCATTAGGTGCTAGGTAAAGGATTGAACCTCACATGAGATGTGATGGGCAAGGAGTTGCTCACTTATAGTTTATTGTAATTCCAATAATGGATGTACCTGAGGATGATCAATAGAATTATAATAATTCAATCACCCACTAGAAATCCATCCAACTAGGATTTCCGTTTTCTACTTTGGAAGTGTAGGATTCGCTAAGTTAGTGGGAGGACCAATTTGATCAAAAGACCATAATCATTTTGGTTAATTACATGATACATTTACTAATTAATCTGGTCATTTTTTACAGTTAATTTTCTGATAAAAATGAGCACAAAACAACCACCACCATCCAATATCGTTGCAAGCATACTTGATCACAATAGGTTGACAGGACCTAATCTGTCTGATTGGCTAAGAAATTTGAAACTTGTCCTGAACCTTGAACATATAGGATATGTTCTAGATTCAAATGTTCCTGGTCCCTTACCTCCAGAGGCCACACAAGAGGAACATGAAACTTTGGACAAGTGGAAGGAGCATGATATGAGAGCTAAGTGTTACATGCTTGCTTCCATGAGTAATGAGTTACAAAAGCAACATGAGAACATGCAGAGTGCGAGTGAGATCCTCCTTCACCTACAAGAGTTGTATGGTGAGCACAGCAGGAATGCTAAGTATGAGATATCTAGATAGCTATTCCGTATGAGGATGTATAAGGGATAAAATGTTGGGGATCATGTCCACAAGATGATTCAGCTGATTAAGTAGTTGGAATTTCTTGACTTCAACATGGATTTCCAACTACAAACGGATTTGATCCTTCAGTCCCTTCCTGAGTCTTTTGGGAATTTTGTGACAAATTTCCATATGACTAAACAAGAATGCATCTTAGCTAGTTTACTCAACATGCTAGTTATTGCCCAAAAGAATATGCCAGGCAATAAAGGAAAAGAGGTAGCTTTGGTTGCATCTTCTTCTGCTGGAAAGTCCAACAAGAAGAAGGGCAATAAGAAAAAGAAACCTCAGATTCCTGGTTCTTCCAAGAAAATAGCTAAACAGAAAAGGAAGACTAAAGCTGATGGAGGCAAAGGAAAGTGTTTCCACTGCCAAAGGATGGGCCTTTGGAAAAGGCGCGAGTATCTTGCTTCTCTGAAGGACAAGAAGGATACACTTTCGGAAGGTATGTCCATATCTTGTTATTTAGATTCGATGATACTCATAGTTCATCTGACTTGGGTTTTAGATCTTTGGTGCCAATTCTCACATTTCTAATGATATGCAGGAACTAGCAAATAGTAGCAGCTTGCGTTCTCAAGATATTAGAGTCCGGATTGGCAATGGCTCAACTGTTGAAGCTTTAGCCATAGGATCTAAATCTTTTTACATGTTTAGACATGTTTTGTGTTTGGATAATATTTTATATGTACCTGATGCTTTTAGGAACATCATTTCTATATCTAGTTTGACTAGAAATGGCTATGAATTTCAGTTCTTAGATGATGTTTACAATATTTATTTTGGAAATAAATATGTTGGTTTGGGTTATATGAATGATGGTCTTTATTATTTGGACAATAATGACAAACACAAATTGAATGCAAGTGATCTAAAAGAATGCAATGCCATGTTGAAAACCAACTCAAGTTCAAAATATATTTGGCACTTAAGGTTATGTCATGTTGCAGAAGATAGGATTGCAAAACTGGAGAAAATGGGGATTCTATCCTCATTGGCTCTGAGCCTACTCCAACTTGTGAATCTTGCCTTCAGGGCAAAATGACTAGATCACCCTTTGTTGGACAAGGGCTAAGAGCTGAAAATATTTTGGAGCTAATACATAGTGATGTATGTGGTCTATTTAAAGAAATGGCTAGAGGGGATTTTCATTATTTTATTCCCTTTACTGATGATAAATCAAGATTTGGGTATTTGTATTTGATGAAATACAAACATGAATCCTTTGAAAAGTTTAAAGAATTTAAATCTGAAGTAGAAAATCAAACAGGCAAGAGTATTAAAGCTCTTCGATCAGATCGTGGAGGTGAATATTTGAGTACTGAATTTGATGAATACTTGAGAGAGCATGGCATTGTTTCTCAGCTGACTCCTCCAGGAACGCCAAAGCTGAATGGTGTATCTGAAAGGAGAAATCATACCCTATTGGATATGGTACGTAGTATGATGAGCTATACTGATATGCCAATCTTCTTTTGGGGATTTGCATTAGAATCAGCTTTGTATATTCTGAATAGGATTCCATCAAAATCAGTTTCTTTCACACCTTATGAGATATGGCATGGAAGAAAACTAAGTCTTAAGCATGTTAAGATTTAGGGTTGTCCAGCTTATATCAAAAAGCTGAACACTGATAAATTGGAGACCAGATCAGAAAAAGGTCGATTTGTTGGATATCCAAAAGATAGTTTTGGATATTATTTTTATTTGCCTACTTCACAAAAGGTTGTGATAAGTAGAGATGCCACATTTCTTGAATAACAGTTTGTTCAAGAATGAGGCAAAGGAAGGCAAATAAAGTTAGAATTAGAGAATTCTGACCAACCAACAAATCATATGGATATAGATCCATCTAGTCAACCTATACCCATTGATGAAACATCTACAGCTGTTCTTCGTAGAACAACCAGGGTATCTCACCCACCAGTGAGATATGGTTTTCATCATGAAGAAGAACAAGAGTTGTCTACTCATGAAGAAGTAGATCATGGAGATGATCCACTTACCTATGAAGAAGCTATATCAGATATAGACTCTTCAAAATGGATTGATGCTATGAAATCCGAGATTGATTCCATGTATAAGAATCAAGTTTGGGATCTTGTTGACCCACCTGAAGGTATTGTACCTATAGGGAACAAATGGGTTTTCAAGAAGAAAATTGGTTCTGATGGAAAGGTAGAGACTTATAAGGCAAGGCTAGTAGCGAAAGGGTTTCGCCAAAGGCAAGGAATCGACTATGAGGAGACTTTCTCTGTAACACCCTCCCGGTAACCACTCCGTACATCCTACTGTTCCGGTGACCGGTGTCGGTCCGGATAGCTAGAACGTCCGAAAAAATAATTAAACTTAAGAGAGGGACCATAATTAATTCAAATATTAATAAGAAACACTTAGTAAAAATTTTAGAAATAAAATACAACCAAGTTAAGCAATAGGTGCCCTAGCGATGGGTAACGAGAGGAAGTTGCGGTTCTATAGCGAGCCCTAGACCCAGGGGAAAAATTATAAAATAATTTTTGGGATTCCAGAGAAGGGTTATTGAGGTTCCCATGGCATTAGAATGCCAAGAAAATACCTAGAAAAAATTTTTCAATCGGTACAGACAATTTTGACCCGTTAAGCCAAACGGAGGGCATTTTGGTCATTTCGCCTTCAGAGGTGATTTTTGGCCGACTTGTCCAGTTGAATAAATAATTAATATAACATAAAATATGAATAAAAATTACTAGAAATTAAATTGAAAATGAGTAGTGGAGGAAACAAAAGAAAATGAGGAAAAGGGGTATTTATGACATCATGATGATGTCATTAAGAAAAACTATGACCAATCAAAATTTAGCCATTATTTGACTAACTAATAAAGAGATAAAAGAAGACCCAAAATAAGAAAAATGTCATCTTCTTCCTTTGAACTCCCAACCAGCCGAAACCTCTATCTCTCCTCCCTCCATTGATTTTCAATCCAAACCTTAAATTCCCTCCTCATTTCACCCTAAAACCCTAGAGATCTTTCACTAAAATTTGCCCTAGCACCTTGCTAAACCTTTTGGCAGCCAAGAAGGAGAAAGAAATTGAAGTTTGGGGCTTGGAAAAATTCTGCCACTTGAGGTTAGTGCTTCTATATCTTAGAAACTCATTATTTTCATGGTTTAGGACTTGAAACTAGTAAGAATTGTAATTTAAATGAACCAAAAACCTATGTGCATGACATCTTGAATTTCGGCTGCCCTAGCTATGGAATAGAAGGGAGTGTTTTTATGAGCTTAAGGTGAACTAGAGTTATGTTGGAAGGTTATAAACACAAGAATAATGGATTAAAAGTTAACTAAGATAACTTGTATAAAACATGAATTTGAATTAGGGTTTTGTGAGCAAAATGTAAACTTGGTTTAGGAAATTGTTAGAGCACATTTTAATAGTCAATTAGTGACCATTTAGGTAAGTTGACCATAATTAGAACTGAAAAATAGTATGGTAAAGTGAAGGTGAAATCTGCCCTAGGACAACAGCAATGGACTGAGATTTCAGTCCAATTACACAGCCATAACTTTGGCTGTGTTGGTCCAATTGGTGTTTGGCCAATTGGACATGAAACTAGGCTTATAATGGCACATTTTTGCTGAAGAAACCATGCCCAAAAGACCAAAGCAAGAGGACCAAAACTTGGCCCCAATCCGGACACCCTGCAACTGATTCTGCAGAATTGACCAAATGAACAGTAACTGTTCATTTGGCCATAACTCACTGTAGATTTGGTCAATTGACCTGAAATTTTTACAGCAACAAGTTAAGACATAGACAAACAACTTTTATGAAGAAATCTACCCCAAATTATGGCCAGAACCTAACCCAAATGGCAGTGGACGTCACTGTTCATGTTACTGTAGATATGGTAATTTCTGCAGAATGCAAATCCGGCCAGCTGTGGTTTTTGGACCATATCTGGAGCTACAAAACTCCAAATGGAGTGATTCAAAAAAGAAATTCAACTAGACAAAATAAGGAACAACTTTCATGTTTTACATTTCTTCAAATTCCCACAGCAACAGTGTTCAATGGAACAGTGAAGTTGACTCACCAAAACTGAAAATTCTGCTTGTGTTGGTTTAAACTTGAAATGGTATTAACACTTAATGCCAACAAGTTTTAAACACAAAATGTGGTATGTTGGGAGTGCCAAAGTCAATGTACATATTTTCTATCCAAAAGTCAACATTTTTGTTGACCAATGAGGTGAATAGTAACACCAAAATATGAAATTCACAAATTGAAGAATTTAAAAGTTTCAAATGCCCTAGTATACCTAACAAGATTGGTTTGGATAGTTTGGCATGCCAATAGGGTTCGATTAGCGATCTTGCACATGGCAATATGCCGTTACGTGATTTAATGGCTTTTAGCCATTCGACCTTACATTGAGACTTGGCCTTGTGCACGAGATTATTCTGACTTGGTAGCTATTACATTTGCACCGAGTGATGCATATGCGACCGATGGTGTGACGGCCGAGTATTAGATACCGGTGCTAGTTTACCCGTTATCGATCCGATCGTCTAGTGTAGGTTACTTGGGGCAACCAAATGAATAAAAGTGAACAACGTTAACGAAATAATGGATATACCAATACCAAACAAAGAAAGCATACACATTCTATACACATTCATTTTCTTGCTATTTTCTTCTATTATATTATTGCACCACTAAGCATTATTGCTTAGCGCATTGCTTTTGCCACGCGTAAGTACTGGAGACCCCGATCGTGAGCCCAGTAGACCACAGACTGGGTGAGTCCATCCGGCAGTTCTGCTCAGTGTCCGTGTCACCTCAACTTCTGCTGTGCATTGGTAGGACACTAGGTGTCATTTTGACATTTTGTAACTTAATTTTGATTTTTCTTCATATGTAATTAAACTTGTGTAATGTATATTGATGTATATGTAAATTATGAAAATTGTATTTGTTAATGGAAATGTAAATGTTTACTTGTGATTTATATGTGATCATCACATGAGATGGATGATTGAGAACTGGAATTGAAATGTTGTTGAGATCTTAATGTTGAGAATTTGTTGATAAATTGAGGTTGGGATTGTTTGGAAATTATTTGGAAGTGTTTTTAAATAGGTTCCGAAGAACTGTTTTCTCCATTTTTAGCCTGTACTTCGCCGGATTTTCTTTAAAATTTTCGGAACCCCAAATAAATAATAATTTCGATAGATGGCTTAAATAAATCATATTTCATAAATTAGCTTCAAAAGCATGACACAAATTAAGTAAGGTATATTAGAGTGTGCCAGTACACCGTGTGGCATTACTTATTCGGGTATACTGTACACGGGTACGGGGTGTCACATTTAGTGGTATCAGAGCACGGTTTAGGCGTTTCTAGTCCTAGATTGAGTCCATACCATGCATTGCATTTGTAAGAGTCGAGGTGACACTAATGCAGATCTGTTTGTTTTTCTTATTTTGAATAGGATATGGACCCTTCATCTCAGAGGGCAGTTGAGGAGGAAGTGGAGAGTCATGCTCCTCCGGTAGCAGCTGTGACTGGGGGTAGGGGAGAACCTACTCCGCCAGCTCAGGCAGAGCCTGCTCAGCCTCCACAGGCCATGTTCCAACAAATGGCCGACTTCTTTAGACAAATGGCCGGAGTAATGCCAGCACCACCACCACCACCAGCTCCAGAAATCACACGGAAAGGCTAAGGAAGTTTGGGTGTGGACTTCTATGGCAAGAGAGAAGATGACTCATTGCGATCGAGAATTGGTTGAGCAGAGCAGTGATACTAAAACAACTTCACTGCACTCCAGAGTAAAACCTGGAAGCTGCCATCTCTTTACTGCAAGATGATGCATATGAGTGGTGGGAAACCGTGTCCAGTGAAGTGCAGATAGAAGTTGTAACTTGGGACTTCTTTCTTTCAAAATTTAAGAAGAAATATGTGGGTACTGTATATCTGGAAGAGAGAATAAGAGAGTTTATTAACTTTGAGGCGAGACAGTGTCGGTGGCGAATATGAGAAGGAGTTTGTTCGATTAAGCCGTTATGGAAGGAGATAGTCCCTAATGAAGCTGAAAGGTGCAAGAGATTTGAAGAGGACTAAATGACAACATCAAGATCCAGCTCAACGCCTTGGGAATCACTGAATTTACCAAGTTAGTGGAAGGCTGCAATAAAGGTGGAAAAAGTAAGAATCGGTGAAGCGGACTAGAAGAGAGAGAGCGAGAAGAGGGGCCGGGTCGGTCTAGTTCAGCCCTGCATTTGGGAAGAAGTTCAAGGGTCCTCTGCCACGAGTTCGGGTCAACCACGAGTGGTCGAGTCTCGGTGCCCGAGCCACAGTTCACCCCTAGGAGAGAGGTCGGTCCACACCATCGGTGGGCGGCTCTCGAGGATGGGGTTCGAGGACCAGCCCCAACATCTTCTGCATGTCGCATTGCACGAAATGGCACAAGGGAATGTTGGAGTAATGGCGGTGCACTGCTTGAGGTGTGGGTCAGCAGAGCATCGGTTGAAGAAGCTGTCCACGAGAACTACTACTGTTTGCTCCAACACAAGCAGACAGACCTGCTCCTGCACCACCAAGGGGTAGAAGGTCTGGTAAATCCAAAGCTGTGGGACCATCTCAGAGGCCTGCATCTGAGCCAGCAGAGAGGCCAGATAACAGACCACCTGCCAGAAATTATGCCTTGAGAGCTCAGGAGGAGGAAGATGCCCCGGACGTCATCGAGTGCGTTCTCCTCTACACTACACCTGTGCATGCATTGGTGGATCCAGGATCCACTCATTCATACATCTGCATCAACTTACCCGTAGAAAGGGGGATACTAGTAGGGGAGAGTGACCAAGACATTCTGGTCACTAATCCATTAGGCCACAGTGTAGTGGTGAACAAGGTATACAAGGGTTGCCTGTTAAGGATTCAGGTATGAATTCTTGGCGGACCTAATTGAGTTACCCTTCCATGAGTTTGGCGTGATATTGGGAATGGGTGGTTATCACGTCATCGCAATAGTTGATTGCAAATTGAAGAGAATTTCTCTAAAAACTTGAGGGTAATGAGATCACGATTGTGGGGAAAGGGATTTCTTGTCCAATGTCATCTCGACCACGATTGCAAGAAGAATGATGAGAAAAGTGTGATGCCTACCTAGCACATGTGGTGGATACTAGGCGAGCTAAGCCAAACTGAGTGACATACCCACGGTGAGAGACTTCCCAGGTATTTCCTAAAGAGTTGTGCAGTTTGCCACGAAAGGAAGTTGAATTTGCTATTGAGACAACTGCAGTCTGACACCCATTTCCATTGCTCCTTGTAGGATGGCACCCAGAATTGAGGAGTTGAAAACTCAATTGCAAGAGTTGCTGGATAAGGGGTTCATACGCTGATGTGTCACCATGGGGAGCTCGGTCTTTGTTTGTGAAAAAGAAGGATGGGACTTTGAGGCTTTACATTGATTACCGCGGTTGAATAAAGTGGTAGGAAGAATAAATATCCGTTGCCTAGAATTGATGATCTGTTTGATCGATTGAAGGGAAGCGAGTATTTTCTAAGATTGATCTCAGATTAGGGTATCATCAGTTGAGGGTGAAGGATGTAGATGTGCCCAAGACTGCATTTAGGACCCAATACGGGCATTATGAGTTTCTGGTGATGCCCTTTGGCCTAACAAATGCACCAGCGGCATTTATGGACCTTATGAACCGTATCTTCCATCCATACCTAGATCGGTTCGTAGTGGTCTTCATTGATGATATTTTGGTGTATTCCAAGACCAATGAAGAACATGATGAGCATTTGAGGATTGTTTTGCAAACCCTGAAGGAAAAGAAGCTGTATGCTAAGTTGTCCAAGTGTGACTTTTGGCTGAATGAGATTGCATTCCTTGGACACATAGTGTCGGTGATGGGATTAGTGGATCCCAAGAAAATAGAAGCGATGATCGAATGGAAGCCTCCCAGAATACAAGCGAGGTCGAAGCTTTTTGGGGCTAGTGGGTATTCTGAGAAGATTTGTGAAGGATTTTCCTAATAGCTGCTCCAATGACCAAGTTGTTACACAAGAATGTCAAATTTATTTGGAATGACAAGTGTCATACCAGTTTGAGAAGTTGAAGGCTATGTTGTGAGAGGCACCCGTATTAACACAACCGATGTCGTGGAAAGGACTTCGTGGTCTCTGGTGATGCCTCTCATAATGGGTTAGGGTGTGTATTGATGCAAGAGGAAGGTGGTCGCCTATGCTTCCAGGCGATTAAGGCCACATGAGCAGAACTACCCTACCCATGATCTAGAGCTTGCACAATTATCTTCGCCTTGAAGATATGGAGGCATTACTTGTATGGTGAAAAGTGCTACATTTATACGGACCACAAGAGTCTAAAATATTTGCCAACTCGAGAGGAGCTTAACCTTAGAGCAGAGCGATGGATTGAGTTCTGAAGGACTATGATTGTGTGATTGACTATCATCACAGGAAGGCAAATGTAGTTCTTGATGCTTTGAGCAAAAATCCATGATGACCTTGAGATCATTGAATGCTCGTCTATCTTTGATTCGAGATGGAGCTATTTTGGCTGAGTTGCAAGTGAGGCCAAACACACTCTGACAGATTTTAGATGGGCAAAGCGGATGAAAAGTTAACGGCCATTATGAGCAAAATCCCGGAAGGAAAAGCAAGCGACTATGAGGTAAGCGGATGGGTGTGCGTATTACAAAGGAAGGCGTGTGTACGGAAGATGGGAAAGTGAAGGCGATGATTCGAAGAGGCGCACACTAGTGTATATGCTATGCACCGGGAAGTACAAAGATGTATCATGATCCGAAGCTTGATATTGGTGGCACAGTATGAAGAAAGACATAGGCGACTATGTGACTAAATGCTTGACATGTCAGCAAGTCAAGGCAGAACATCAAATTCCATCGGGTTTGCTACAGCCTATACGCATACCTGAATGGAAATGGGATCGGGTCACCATGGATTTTGTAAGTGGTCTACCTCTCACCCGGAAGAAACATGATGCAGCATGGGTGATAGTTGATAGATTGACAAAGTCAGCACACTTTACGCGATTAGGGTGACTACTCCTTTGGAGAAGTTAGAAGAATTGTATATCAGTGAGATAGTTAGATTGCATGGAATCCCACTTTCCATCATATCTGATCGAGACCCAAGGTTTACATCGAAATTTTGGAAGAAGTTGCATGAATCCTTGGGTACACAACTCCATTTCAGCACAGCTTTCCATCCTCAGACGGATGGGCAATCCGAAAGAGTAATCCAGGTAAACAATTGAACCAATTGAATTAGTACAAATATTGAACTAAAATGATAACAATAACATGAAATATATGTCAGGTCCTTGAGGATATGCTGAGGAGTTGTGTCATTGAGTTTGAGGGAAGTTGGGATAGATACCTTCCACTGGCAGAATTTGCATACAACAATAGCTACCAAGCTAGCATCCAAATGGCTCCATATAAAGCACTGTATGGGAGAAAATGTAGAACTCCAGTGTGCTGGACTGAATTGGGCGAAGACAAACTGGTGGGGCCAGACTTGGTGAAACAGGCTGAGGAGAAGGTGAAATCAATCAAAGCCAACTTAAAGATTGCCTCAGACAGACAGAAATCCTTTGCCGACTTGAAGAGAAAAGAAATAGAATATGTGGTTGGCGACAAAGTGTTCCTCAAGGTGTCACCATGGAAGAAAGTACTGAGGTTTGGAAGAAAAGGTAAGTTGAGCCCTAGGTTCATTGGCCCATATGAAATCATCGAACGTGTGGGTCCAGTGGCCTATAGGCTAGCTTTACCACCAGAGCTGGACAAGATCCATAATGTGTTCCACGTGTCTATGCTCAGAAGATACCGCTCAGATCCTTCACATGTCATCTCCAGAGAAGAAATTGAAATACAGCCGGATTTGACATACGAAGAAGAACCTCTACGGATCTTGGCTCGGGAAGTGAAAAAGTTGAGAAACAAGCAAATTCCATTAGTGAAAGTGCTTTGGAGGCACCACAACACCGAGGAGGCAACTTGGGAAAGTGAAGAGACGATGAGGCAACAGTTCCCTCAACTGTTTGCATCAGGTAAATTTCGAGGACGAAATTTAAATTAGAGGGGAAGAGTTGTAACACCCTCCCGGTAACCACTCCGTACATCCTACTGTTCCGGTGACCGGTGTCGGTCCGGACAGCTAGAACGTCCGAAAAAATAATTAAACTTAAGAGAGGGACCATAATTAATTCAAATATTAATAAGAAACACTTAGTAAAAATTTTAGAAATAAAATACAACCAAGTTAAATGAGCCGGTGCCCTAGCGATGGGTAACCAGAGGAAAGTTGCGGTTCTCGCAACGAGGAGCCTTAGACCCGGGGGAAAAATTATAAAATAATTTTTGGGATTCTAGAGAAGGGTTATTGAGGTTCCCATGGCATTAGAATGCCAAGAAAATACCTAGAAAAATTTTTTCAATCGGTACAGACAATTTTGTCCTGTTAAGCCAAACGGAGGGCATTTTGGTCATTTTGCCTTCAGAGGTGATTTTTGGCTGACTTTTCCAGTTGAATAAATAATTAATATAACATAAAATATGAATAAACATTACTAGAAATTAAATTGAAAATGAGTAGTGGAGGAAAGAAAAGAAAATAAGGAAAAGGGGTATTTATGACATCATGATGATGTCATTAAGAAAAACTATGACCAATCAAAATTTAGCCATTATTTGACTAACTAATAAAGAGATAAAAGAAGACCCAAAATAAGAAAAATGTCATCTTCTTCCTTTGAACTCCCAACCAGCCGAAACCTCTATCTCTCCTCCCTCCATTGATTTTCAATCCAAACCTTAAATTCCCTCCTCATTTCACCCTAAAACCCTAGAGACCTTTCACTAAAATTTGCCCTAGCACCTTGCTAAACCTTTTGGCAGCCAAGAAGGAGAAAGAAATTGAAGTTTGGGGCTTGGAAAAATTCTGCCACTTGAGGTTAGTGCATCTATATCTTAAAAACTCATTATTTTCATGGTTTAGGACTTGAAACTAGTAAGAATTGTAATTTAAATGAACCAAAAACCTATGTGCATGAAATCTTGAATTTCGGCTGCCCTAGCTATGGAATAGAAGGGAGTGTTTTTATGAGCTTAAGGTGAACTAGAGTTATGTTGGAAGGTTATAAACACAAGAATAATGGATTAAAAGTTAACTAAGATAACTTGTATAAAACATGAATTTGAATTAGGGTTTTGTGAGCAAAATGTAAACTTGGTTTAGGAAATTGTTAGAGCACATTTTAATGGTCAATTAGTGACCATTTTAGGTAAGTTGACCATAATTAGAACTGAAAAATAGTATGGTAAAGTGAAGGTGAAATCTGCCCTAGGATAGCAGCAATGGACTGAGATTTCAGTCTAATTACACAGCCATAACTTTGGCTGTGTTGGTCCAATTGGTGTTTGGCCAATTGGACATGAAACTAGGCTTATAATGGCACATTTTTGCTGAAGAAACCATGCCCAAAAGACCAAAGCAAGAGGACCAAAACTTGGCCCCAATCCGGACACCACAATCGATTCTGCGAAATTGACCAAATGAACAGTAACTGTTCATTTGGCCATAACTCACTGTAGATTTGGTCAATTGACCTGAAATTTTTACAGCAACAAGTAAGACATAGACAAAAAACTTTCATGAAGAAACCTACCCCAAATTATGGCCAGAACCTAACCCAAATGGCAGTGGAAGTCACTGTTCATGTTACTGTAGGTATGATAATTTCTGCAGAATGCAAATCCGGCCAGCTGTGGTTTTTGGACCATATCTGGAGCTACAAAACTCCAAATGGAGTGATTCAAAAAAAAAAAATTCAACTAGACAAAATAAGGAACAACTTTCATGTTTTACATTTCTTCAAATTCCCACAGCAACAATGTCCAATGGAACAGTGAAGTTGACTCACCAAAACTGAAAATTCTGCTTGTGTTGGTTTAAACTTGAAATGGTATTAACACTTAATGCCAACAAGTTTTAAACACAAAATATGGTATGTTGGGAGTGCCAAAGTCAATGTACATATTTTCTATCCAAAAGTCAACATTTTTGTTGACCAATGAGGTGAATAGTAACACCAAAACATTAAATTCACAAATTGAAGAATTTAAAAGTTTCAAATGCCCTAGTATACCTAACAAGATTGGTTTGCATAGTTTGGCATGCCAATAGGGTTCAGTTAGCAGTACTGCACATGGAAATATGCCGTTCTGTGATTTCATGGCTTTTAGCCATTCTGACCTTGCATTGAGACTTGGCCTTGTGCCTGAGATTATTCTGACTTGGTAGTACATTGCACACCGGGTGATGCATATGCGACCGATGGTGTGACGGCCCAAGGTATTAGATACCCAGTGCCAGTTTACCCGTTATCCAGTCCAGTCGTCTAGTGTAGGTTACTTGGAGCAACCAAATGAATAAAAGTGAACAACGTTAACGAAATAATGGATATACCAATACCAAACAAAGAAAGCATACACATTCTATACACATTCATTTTCTTCCTATTTTCTTCTATCATATTATTGCACCACTAAGAATTATTGCTTAGCGCGTTGCTTTTGTCACGCGTAGGTACTGGAGACCCCGATCGTGAGCCCAGTAGGCCATAGACTGGGTGAGTCCATCCGGCAGTTCTGCTCAGTGTCCGTGTCACCTCAACTTCTGCTGTGCATTGGTAGGACACTAGGTGTCATTTTGACATTTTGTAACTTAATTTTGATTTTTCTTCATATGTAATTAAACTTGTGTAATGTATATTGATGTATATGTAAATTATGAAAATTGCATTTGTTAATGGAAATGTAAATGTTTACTTGTGATTTATATGTGATCATCACATGTGATGGATGATTGAGAACTGGAATTGAAATGTTGTTGAGATCTTAATGTTGAGAATTTGTTGATAAATTGAGGTTGGGATTGTTTGGAAATTATTTGGAAGTGTTTTTAAATAGGTTCCGAAGAACTATTTTCTCCATTTTTAGCCGGTACTCCGCCGGATTTTCTTTAAAATTTTCGAAACCCCAAATAAATAATAATTTCGATAGATGGCTTAAATAAATCATATTTCATAAATTAGCTTCAAAAGCATGACACAAATTAAGTAAGGTATATTAGAGTGTGTCAGTACACCGTGTGGCATTACTTACTCGGGTATATTGTACACGGGTAAGGGGTGTCATATTCTCGCCTGTTGCCATGCTTAAATCAATTAGAATTTTATTAGCAATAGCTGCATACTATGATTATGAGATTTGGCAGATGGATGTCAAAACAGCTTTTCTCAATGGATACATTGAAGAAAACATTTTCATAGGAATAACCTAGGGGTTTTGAATCCCAAGATGGTTCCAAGGTATGCAAGCTAAAGCGATCCATTTATGGGTTGAAACAAGCTTCGAGGAGTTGGAATATCTGTTTTGATGAAGCCATTAAATCCTTTGGTTTTATAAAAAATGAGGATGAGCCATGTGTATATAAGAAGGTTAGTGATAGTGCTATCACTTTCCTTGTCTTATATGTGGATGACATACTGTTGATGGGTAATGACACAGGTATATTGACAACTATAAAGGAATGATTGTCAAATACATTCTCCATGAAAGACTTAGGAGAGGCAACCTATATTCTTGGGATTCGCATTTATAGAGATAGAGCAAAAAGAATATTTGGTTTATCCCAAAGTCTGTACTTGGAAAAGGTGTTAAAGAGGTTTAACATGCTTGATTCCAACAGAGGATTGTTACTAGTGAGACATGGTATCCACCTTTCTAAAGATATGTCTCCAAAGACACCTGAAGAAAGAGATAAGATGGCCAGGATTCCATATGCTTTGGCTATTGGATGTTTAATGTATGCAATGTTGTGTACTAGGCCGGATATCGCATATGCTGTTAGTTTGACTAGCAGGTATCAATCCAATCCAGGTTTGGAACACTGGATAGCTGTCAAGAATATCCTTAAGTACTTGAGAAGAACTAAGGATTTATTCTTAATTTATGGAGGTGGAGACTTGCAATTGAATGGTTATACTGATTTTGATTTCCAATCAGATATCGATAATAGAAAGTCTACCTCTGGATATGTGTTCATTTATAATGGAGGTGCAGTCAGTTGGAAGAGTTCCAAACAGAGCACGACTGCAGATTCCACTATAGAGGCTGAGTATATTACTGCATCAGATGCTGCAAAGAAAGCTATTTGGATAAAGAAGTTCATGACAGAACTTACAGTAGTTCCTTCCATTGAGTCAGCAATTCCACTACACTGTGACAATAATGGAGACGTCATACAGGCTAAGGAACCAAGGTCTCACCAGAAATCCAAACACATAGAAAGGCACTACCACATTATCAGAGAAATAGTTGGGCGAGGCGATGTAGCCATGCAGAAAATAGCATCAGCTGAAAATCCAGCTGATCCATTCACTAAGCCTATGTCACAGACTCAGTTAGACCGACATCTTGAGAAGATAGGTCTAAGATATTGTAATGAATGGCTCTAGTGCTAGTAGGAGATTGTTAGTAGTATGCCCTAGAGCATATCATTTAGTATGTATCTTGTACATATTTTTATTAATAAAAGGCATTTCCACTTTTCCGTTTACATAATATATTTATGTGTAATAGAAAAGGTCCATTGATATTTTGTTAGAAATATTATTCTTAAGTTGTTAAGAATATGAGTGACAATATTTCTAGCACAAAGTATCATAAATAGGTTCACAATCGAGGATACTTCATAATAAGGACATGACTTATCCAGAAAGATTGTATTCATGTTTGTTCCCAAGTTATTTATATGAGATATAAATAAGATAGAATGGTGAGTCTCATGCCATATAACAAACATGATAGGCACTTATAAATGATAAGTAGGCCGAACTAGTGACACTTATGACAAGCACATGGAGTTTACTCTTGTCAATGTTTTGTCATAAATCATATTAGTGCATATAATCTTTAGACCTGAGATAGCACAGTTATCTTGTATATAGGTAGTTTGAGTTTGATACTGCTTTCATACTTGTACTATGTATGGGTATATGGGCATGTGTTGGCTCCTACTAGTTATATATGGAGGTAGGTGTTGATCAAGATGGAATCTGTTCCTCTAAGTAAATAGAGATAAAATCCTATGTTCATTTAATTGTTCTTGATGTTTCAAGTTCCTGGCCAGGACAGAAAGATTTATTCAGAAAAGAGTTTCTGATGAGAAAATATTTTAATCAAGAACTGAAATTAAAAGAGAACATAATATTCATAGCAAATGGAGTTTGACATAAACCATGACTCCAGCTTGAGTTGAGATTTTATAACAGAGAGATTCTAGTGCATGGTAATATATGATTATAGGTTCATTTAAGGTAAACCTTATTACTAATTGGGTGGCCATGGAATGCTATGCTAGGTGTTAACCATGGTCTATGAGGTGCATAAAATGATTTATTGAAATCATTTATGGTAAGAAAGAGTTCTGATGATATTAAGAGTTGATATCATGTCTCATTGCCAATTAGTGATGAGCCTAGTAAGTCACACACATACACAAGTTATCACCTATTTAAATATGATTTAATTAATTAATTAAAGAGTTTAATTGATTAATTAAATAGGTTTGGTTTGCAATTTGATTGCAAAGTCCCTAGCATGACTTGAAACTAAATCTAGATTATTGGATGTGTAGTATAAGTTAAATTTATATTTAAAGTATTTAAATATGAGTTTAATTAATGAGAAATTAATTAATAGATATTAATTCATTAATTTATATTTGATATAAATTAATTAGAAGAAGAAAAATAATTATTTTGTGTTAAGAACTCAAAATTAAGACACAGGGGTATTTTGGTCATTTCATAGTGTGACACATGGCACTATGAGATGGTGACACATGGGATTACACATAAGCTTGCCAAATGTTTTTTAATCATGTAAGATGATTAAAATCAAGATTAAATATAGGTTTGACACTTGGCACAATGTGATTGGGTCACTTAAACCTAGAGCTAATCAAAGGGTGACATGTGGCAAGGGTTTAATGTGTTAACCTAGCTATTTAAGTGTTGTTATGAAAAGAAAAATAACCAACAGCCACTTCTCTCCTTTTTCATGCCACTTTGAGGTTTTTCATCTATTCTTCTTCATCTCTAATCAATTCAAAGAGATTAGCCATCAATCTCTTGAATTAAGAAGACTAGAAATTGTTTCTAGTGTCCTGTTTACATCTTTAATCTCTTAAAAGACAGACCTTGAATTTCTAATTAATAGAAAAAGCTTTAGAAGTTGTTCAAGGGCTGCCATAGGTGTTCTTGGTGTGGACAAGCTAGAGGGACAACATTTGGTGTCCTGAAGACAAATCTCAAAGGCACAGACACGCTGCAGTGCATCAAGAGGTTAGTGTAATCTTCTTGATTTAATCTAGGGTTCTAAAATTAATCTAATTAATTTTAAAATCCTAAATGGCAAATACAGATCCAAAAACATATTAAAAGAGTTTTAATATATTGTTTATCATTGAAATCAAATAGATAAAAATAAATCTTGCATGATGCATGTGACCCTAAGTGAAAATTTTGAATTCAATAGTATAAACTTGTGTTTTTACGCTTCTGTTCCTTCAAAATTTTCTTTCCATTTTAAGTTTATTTCCAAGTTAATCAAGCTAAAAATGCAATAATTAAACTAACTTCACATCTTAAATCATTAACCTTGTTAGGTGTCTTTGAGTTTTCCTTTTTTCCTCTTTCTTTGATGACCAATCTCCTTCCCAAGTGACTAGAACAAGTTTTTATGAAGTTTCTATGGAAGTTATTGAGGTTTAATGAAGGATTGTAAGCTTGAGTGCAAGCTTTAATGGAGAATATCCATGGGGAAATGAGGGAGAGTGAGGGTGGCAAGGGAGAAAGGAAGAAGAAGACTTTTGGTTTTTTTTTTTCTTTATTTTGTTTTTATCCTTATCGAAGACTTAAAAATCTAAATAGGTAAATAAATTAATTTTATTCTTTATGGCATCATGCATGGGGTCATACATGATGTCATTACCTTTTACTTTTCCATTTTCTTTTTTTTTTTTATTTTTTTCTATTAGTTCTTTAATTTAATTTTCGATTTCAAAATTTTATTTTCTCCGATTTTATTTGACAGTTAGGTCAGGAGTCAGCTCTCGGGGTCAATTGACCAAATTGCCCTTCGCCGGTTCATCCCGGTTTGCAAATAATTCAGTATTTCTTTCAACTCCCTGAACTAATTATTTGACTAGCTTAACAGTTCTTTTTCGTGATTTTCTCTTTTCCACTGTGTTTATAAGGGTCCTAAGGACCGCGGCGTCACATTTTACGATTCGAAATGTGAGTTTAAATTGACTTCATAGTCGTTTCCGAGAAGGTCACCCATCGCTGTGACTCTCAGCTCGTTTAACTTCTTATGTTCAGTTTTTCTTGTTCATACTTAATTAAGTGGACATTACTAATTATTTGGGTTTATGGTTTATCTAGTTGTCTTAAGTATGGTTCTAATCCCCTTAATTGTCCAGACCAACTTCGGTCACCGGAATAGTGAAATATACCAGGCTATGAAAATAGGGGTGTTACATAATTTGGGTTGGTTTCTTCATGAAAGTTTTAGGTTTATATCCCATCTAACCACTGGTAAAATTTCAGGTCATCTTGACCTGCCTAGCTCAAGTTATGACCAAATGAACAAACACTGTTCATTTGGTCAGTTTGTACAGAGGCAGCCTGCAATTTTCTAATTTTGGTCAATTTGTTCACTAGGTTTTGGTCACTTTTTGGGCATGTTTCCTAAATGAAAATTGTGTCATTTACTGTCTATTTTCATTCCCAATTGGTCCCATACCAATTGGACTTGTAAAATTTCATTTTTGGTCCCTCAAAGTTGACTTGCTCATACTGCCAGCAGCATGACCACACTCAATCCGAATTTGGTTATGATTCAAACACTTCTAATGTAACACCCCTAAGTTCGGTAGTGTGTTCTACTGTTCCGGTGACCAGTGTTGTCCGGACAGCTAGAATGCCTAGAACTACACTTCGATATGAGTGAGGAGACATAAAATAATGAAATACAAGAAAAGAAAATACAAGAAAAATAAAGAAAAAATAATAGCAAATAAATGTAACCAAGTTAAGTGAGCCAAGAACCCTAGCGATGGGTGACCGCACCGGGAAGTTACGGCGTGGACCGTTGACTAGCCCTGGACTGCGGGGAACCCTGGAAAATATTTTTAGGACTTAAATAAATGTCTATTGAAGTATAAATACCATTAGAAATATCAAAGAAAAATTAATTAATTAGTACAAAGAAAAAGTGAGAAATCGAAAAAACGGATAAAACTTGGTGTTACCGAAAAATCGGGAATGCAACCCGAACAGGGGCATTTTGGTCATTTGACACCTAGAGTTGACTTTTGACCTAAATATCCATGAAAAATAAGTGGTATTACATTTTGAAAATTTAATGAAAAATGAAATTGAAGATAAAATGTAATTTAAGGAAACTTGAGGGCAAAAGTGCAATTAAAAGAAATCTTAAATTAAACTAATTTTTAATTAACTTAATGGAACACCACGTGGGACATTTAGTGGCCATATAAAGCCACCTTTGGATAGCACAAACTGTATCTTCTTCTTCATTTTTTTCATTAGCCGTATTGCTCTCCCATAGAAACCTCCATTGATGTCCCCAAACCAAGCTCCATGCATCCATTTTCAAGCCATTTTCCACATGCTTTCCTTCATTAAATTTAGTCTACACAGCTTGGGAAGTGTTATGGCAGCAAAAAGAAGCATGATTGGTGAGGTTTTAGCAAGCTCCAACAAGAGGTAAGTGTCCATTTTCTTCCCTTGCTTAATTAAAACTTGTGTTGAGGTTGTGGGTAGTATTTTGGTTGAAAAATTGAAAGAATTACTTGAATAATTATTGGGTGTAACTTTTGGCAGCCATGGAAAGGATAGGTGAGCAGATTATTCTCACTTGTAATTGATGTTAATTGATGAGAATTAGTGGGGATTAAAGTGCTTAAATGTAAAAGAGCTTAATTACCATGTGTATATGTGAATTGTGCATTGAAAATGAGGTTAGGAAGTCAATATGGGAGATTGAAGTATATGTGTAAATTGGGCAGCCTTGATGTGCTTAGGAAGGCCTTAAATTCATGTATATTTAATGTTGATTTAAGAACAATGAGATGTATGTTATTGATCTTGGTTAGTTGGATTAAGTTTGAACAATTAAATTGTTGTTATACATGGATTTGATCAATTGAGTGTGATGGAGAATTACTTGAGTTGAATTTGTATTTGGACAATGATTTAATTGCTGGATATTTGATCACATATATTGTGGCTGGATATTGGTTGTACTATATTGATATTGGACAATTGACCTAAGTATAAAGTGCATAATGTCTATTAGAATTGCAAAAATTTGCAATGCAAAGTGTGTTAGTAAAAACAGTGTGTATTTTAGGCTCTAAATGGAATTGTGTGACTCCAATTGGTATGAGACCAATTGGAGATGAAACTAGGCACAAAATGTGCCAACTTTCATGAAGGAAGCTTACCAAAATTCTCCTTGTAAGGTAACTTGAAAAGTGACAAAATCCGGATTAGGTGCAAATAAGGCCTGAAAACTGACCATTTGGGCAGCAGTTAGTGTTTAGGCCATAACTCACTCAAAACAGGTCCAATTGACCTGAAATTTTGACCATGAATAGTTAAGACTCATATCTACAAGTATTATGAAGACACCAAAGCCCAGAAATGACCATAAGCAAGTGAAACAGCTTGCACAAGTTCGGGTCCAAAAACTGGCCGAACCAAAAATGACCTAAAGTGACCTAAAGTGACCAATTTTGGTGCAAGTTGACCAGCAATAGTAAAATGACCATAACTTGGTCTACATAACTCGGAATGACCTGAAATTTTGCCCCGCGTGCAATAAGACATAGATCTATAAGTTTGTAGTTTTGACCAAAATCGAAAACTGAGGGAACTAGGTCGTCCGGCTAGGTCAAACTAGTATCTCGGAATCCAGCAAATTGCAAGAAAATGCAAGATACATGGAAATGAGTTTGGTAACATGTACCAACCCTAAAAGGCTATCGAATGTGACATATTAGTAACATTAAAACCTAATTTACTTAGAATGCATTGAGGGTCGATATATTAGGTTGACTAAGCAAATAAAAGAATTCAGTGAATTAATTATCAAGCATTATCGTTAAAGACAGTTTAATTAAGTACTGAAACACTTCAAATTGTGTTTCTTAGTTAGCAAAGACTCAGGGAAAGGGAAGGAAACACTGAGTCAAGACCAGGAGATAGTTATCAGAGGTTTGTGCACAACTAGTTTTCAACTGATTTTGCTTTGAATAATATTTCATATGATTAATTGTATGTTATTGTTTTAAATTGTGTTTGTGCACAACTAGTTTTCAACTGATTTTGCTTTGAATAATATTTCATATGATTAATTGTATGTTATTGTTTTAAATTGTGTTTGTGCACAACTAGTTTTCAACTGATTTTGCTCTGAATAATATTTCATATGATTAATTGTATGTTATTGTTTTAAATTGTGTTTGTGCACAACATTTATTTCTTTTGAATTTTTCAATTGAAATAAATTATGACTATTTATATATTATTATTTTCAATTATGGAAATGTGTTTGAATGGATACTTATTGCTTGAAAAGCATTGTAAATGGTTTGAAACTGTGGTAAAATTGATTTAGTGTAATTTGTGAAACTTGAAGTTAATTATGAATTGTGTTGCCAAGTTGTGAATGAAATTATGACTGTAGAAATTTTGAGATAAAATGTGTTTAGTGTTATCAGAGCAAAGTAGGGATGGCGATACGTAACACCTACGATTCTTGGGAACTCCCACGAGTGAACTCAGGAGCTTGCAGGGATGGCGATACGTAACGCCTGCAAGTGCTCTGATAGGTACCACCCAAGGGCTTGCAGGGACAACGATACGTAACGCTGCAGGTGCTTTGGTAAGTACCCTTAAAGGCTAGCATTGATCGGAAAATTGTGTCATGGCCTAAGTTGTGTATGAATTAGCAACACTGTGTTCTTAAATTATTTGACTAAATTGTGTTATTATGAGATTTGATAATTTGTGAAATGGAGTTTAAATTCTTATTGACATTCACTGTCTTTTGAATTTAACCATGTTTTGACTATTGAGATTTATTGTGATATTGTGAATTGGAGTTTAAATTCTTATTGACATTCACTGTCTTTTAAATTTAACTATGTTTTGATTACTGAGATTTAATGTGATATTGTGTTAAATTCCTTATGACATTCATTATCTTGAATTTAACTATGGTTTTATGTATCCATCATTTATATGATTTATGAATTTTGATTTAAAGTTGTATTTGTTAATGTTGTGCACCACTGAGACATTGTCTTAGCGATAGTTTCTCATTGCTGTCGCAGGTAGACAGATTGATAGGGCAGCAGACTAGGCTGCTAGTACATTCAGCGAGAGATCATCGGGTATATTGAGTATACCACATTCTGCATTTTGTACGATAATGTATGTTCACTGTATGTATATAGTGTTCTTGGTTTTGAGCAGTTGTAAATTAAAATTGTACATTGAAGTTGTAAAGTAAATTATGAGTTATTTTTGACTTGTAAAATTTGTATTATATTTCTTTTATCTTAGTCTTTGAAAAATTATTGTGGATTTGACTTGAGAAAAATATTGTGTTGTTTAACTGTTAGAGTCGAGATTGGGAAATCTATTTGAAGTGTTTTTTACAGGTTTTCTGAAGAACTGTTTTGTTCAAAATACAGATAGTACTCCACCAAAATTTTTACAGAAATTCCTAATAATTCAAATGTGTTATCTCTTTCACTTAAGTTCAAAAAAATTTTTAACACCTGTAAATAGTGCTCACCACTAAAAAAGGAAGTAAGAAAAGTTTTAAAATCCCTTGTAGTGTATTTAATGGGTTATCAGTAGACGAAGTTGGTAATTCATTAGGTATATTACGGGATCATGTTATGCCTTACAGAGGGGTAGGGTGTGACATCTAACACTCTTCATTAGGTCACAAATGACCATTTCTCACGTCATATTAGGTCAAAGACATCATTTACAAATTTCTCCCATTTTTGTCTCTAAACCCTAAGTCTAAAACCCTAGTTCACAATTTCTTTGCATTTAACCAAATCTAAACATTTCAATCTCACTACCACATTCACATAAGCTTGCCTAACATATTAAATTCAATCAAAACACATGCTTTTCATCACAAACCCTAGCTGCCAGAATTTCCATCTAGTCCTCCAACAATTAATTTCTTTTCATTTTAAGCATATTTCTATGTTCTTCATGCTATAACTACTTAAATTAAACTATAATTTCCAAGTTTAGCTACTAACCTTGAATGCAGAATTTTCAATCTCCCTTTTCTTAATTTTCTCCTTCTTTCTTTCCCTTGAATCTTCTTTTCTAGTTGCCCAAACAAACTTTAACCATGGTAAGACAATTTTCTATGGTGGGATTTTGTAGTCTTCAAGCTCAAAGATGAGCTTTAATGGTGCTTTTTGGTGAGGAAGGGAGGAAACAGATGGGTCATGTTTTTTTAAAGAAGAAGATGACTTTATTATTTTTTTCTTTTCTTTTCTTTTCTTTTATGTCTTAGGAAGAACAAAAATTCCAATTAACTAAATATATTAATTATTATTTTTATGGCATCATGCATGATGTCATGCATGATGTCATCATTTTTTTAACTTTTTCATTTTCTTTTTTTTTTTCTATTTATTTTTCTATTAGTTCTTTAATTTGATTCTCGATTCTGAAATTTTCTTTTCTCTAATTTTATTTGACAGTTAGGTCAGGAGTCAGCTCTCGGGGTCAATTGACCAAATTGCCCCTCGTCGGTTCATCCCGGTTTGCAATTAATTTAATATTTATTCCGGCTCCCTGATCTAATTATTCTACTGGCTTAATAGTTCTTTTTCGTGATTTTCTCTTCATTGTGTTCGTAATGGTCCTAAGGACCGCGGCGTCACATTTTACGGTTCGAAATTTGAGTTGAAAATAACTTCGCAATCCTTCCTGAGTAGGTCACCCATCGTTGTGACTCTCGGTTCTTTTAACTCTTATGTTCTGTTTTTTTAATTTATACCTAACTAATTGACAATTACTACTTATTTGTATTTAAGGCTTATCTAGTTGTCTTAAGTGTGGTTCTAATCCCCCTTAATTGTCTGGACCGACACCAGTCACCGGAACAGTGAAATATACCAGGCTATACAAATAGGGGTGTTACACCAGAGTCGCCTAACATCTGCAGTGCATATGGTAGGACATTAGGACTTTGGGGTGGCATTTTGTATTTTGCATTTTGTATTAGTTTTGGATTGTAACTATAAACTCTTGAAATTATTTGATGATGCAAATATATGAAATTTCATATTATTGAAATTTCCTGTATATTATGTTGAGAAATATTTATGAATGTGCTTCCAGTAATGAAGTGAAAAGAAAAAAATTCTGAAAATAATGTTGTGATTTGAGATTGAGATTTTGAGATTGATTTGAAATGTGTATAATGGAGTTTGGATTTGGAAATTATATTGGAAGTGTTTTTAAATAGGTTCAGAAGAACTGTTTTTCCAATTTACAGCCGGCACTCTGCCGGATTTTCTATAAAAATTTCGGAAAAATTTAGATTTATCAAAAATTATAAATAAATGAATTAAAAGGGATAAATTATAATTAAAAACATGAATTGGTGCTCCGGCACACTGAGTGGCATATCCTACTCGGCTACACTGTAGACGGGTAAGGGGTGTCACACATTACCCATCCCCATTTTTGGCAGCCATGGATTTTTTATGGTTTTGATGCTTTCTTTGGATTAAATGAGTGAATAGGCTGCCCTTGATATGATTGTATCACTCAAAACATTAGTTTATAAGTTTAGTGCAAGAAAATAAAACTTTAGAATTTTAGGGCTATGGTTTGAAACTCAAATATGGGCATAGATGCAATTGAACACAAAATGATGTTGTAATGGTCATTTAGTGATCATTTGGTGTAGTTTGAATTGGAAATGGAGTGATTGGTGACATTAACTAATGTAGAGAATTAGATTGCCTTAAGTGTGCATTCTGGACCCTTTGAGTCTAATATGCTCTTGGGGTTATAACTCAAGCTAGGTAACTCCAATTAGTGCAAGGCCAATTGAAGGCTAGACTAGACACAAAATACAACAATTTTGATGAAGAAACCTGTCCCAAAAAACCAACCTAAGTGGCTCTAAAAATTGACCTAATCTGGGTGACCAATATGCAGTCCCTGGAAAATGACCAAATAAATAGTATTCATTTATTTGGTCATACTCAGTGTAGAAAGGTCCAATTGACCTGAATTTTTACCAATAAAAAGCTAAGATATAGATCTACAACTTTTATGAAGAAAACAAACCCAAATTTTAATCATAACATCTCCAACAACTGACCTGCAATCAGTGTACAAAAACTGCAGAATTGATTCTACCCAGAAATTCTGGAAAAATTGCAATCCGGCCAGTTATGGTTTTTAGGCCATAACTTGAGCTACAAAATTCCAAATGGAGCGATTAAAAAAAAAGAAATGTAACTAAACACAATAAGGAACAACTTTGATGAAGAACATTTGGCCAAATTTGTCACACCCTACTCCTCTGTAAGGCATAACATAATCCCGTAGTATACCTAATGAATTACCAACTTCGTCTACTGATAACCCATTAAATACACTACAAGGGATTTTAAAACTTTTCTCACCTCTTTTTACAGTGGTGAGCACTATTTATAGGTGTTAAAAACTTTTTTGAACTTAAGTGAAGGAGCTAACAAATTTGAATTATTAGTAATTTTCTATAAAAATTTTGGCGGAGTGCCCTCTATATTTTGAATAAAACAGTTCTTCAAAAAACCTGTAAAAAGCACTTCAAACATATTTCTCAATTCAAATCCACAATAATTTTTTTCTCAATATTTTCAAAGGATGAGATAAAAGAAATATAGTACAAATTTTACAAGTCAAAATAACTCATAATTTATTTTATAACTTCAATGTACAATCTTAATTTACAACTGCTCAAAACCAAGAACAATATATACATACAGTGAACATACATTACAGTACAAAATGCAAAATGTGGTATACTCAATATACCCGATGATCTCTCGCTGAATGCATTAGCAGCCTAGTCTGCTGCCCTGTCCGTCTGTCTACCTGCGACATCAATGAAAAGCTATCGCTGAGACAATGTCTCAGTGGTGCACAACATTAACCAAATCCAACTTTAAATCACAAATCATAAGTCATATAAATAGTGGATACTTAAATCATAGTTAAATTCAAGACAATGAATGTCATAAAAAATTTGAACTCCATTCCACAATATCACAATAAATCTCAATAGTCAAAACATGGTTAAATTCAAAAGACAGTGAATGTCAATAAGAATTTAAAGTCCATTTCACAATATCACAATGAATCTCAATAAATCACACACAGCTTAATCATGTTCCAAAGTTCAATTCATCCCAAGAGCTGATGGCTAATGAGGTATTCAATTAGTCCCAAAAGCTGATGGCTAATGAGGTATAACATAGCTAGCTAGCAAAAATATGAGTACTCATTCTATTCGTCCTCAACAGGCACACAACTCAACACTTCAGCCAGAGAGGGAATTCAATTCATCCCACTAGACAAGCTAGTGAGGAATACAATCAATATACATGATAGCTGTGGTTTCAAACCATTTACAATACTTTTCAATCAATAAGTATCCATCAAATATCATTCAAACAATTTTTCACAGTTTCAAACCATTTACAATGCTTTTCAAGTAATAAGTATCCATTCAAACACATTTCCATAATTGAAAACAATAATATACAAATAATCATAATTTATTTCAATTGAAAAAATTTAAAAGAAATAACTGTTGTGCACAAACCTCTGATAACTGTCTCCTGGCTTTGACTCAGTGTTTCCTTCCCTTTCCCTGAGTCTTTGCTAACTGAGAAACACAATTTGAAGTGTTTCAGTACTCATTTAAACTGTCTCTAACGATAATGCTTAATAATTAATTTACTGAATTCTATTATTTGCTTAGTCAACCTAATATGTCGACCCTCAATGAATTCTAGGTAAATTAGGTTTTAATGTTACTAATATATCACATTTGTAGCCTTTTAGGGTTGGTACATGTTACCCAATTCATTTCCATGTATTTTGCATTTTATTGCAATTTGCTAGATTCCGGGATACTAGTTTGACATAGCTGAATGACCTAGTTCCCTCAATTTTCGGGTTTTGGTCGAAACTACAAACTTGTAGATCTATGTCTTATTGCACGTGGGACAAAATTTCAGGTCATTCTGAGTTATGTAGACCAAGTTATGGTCATTTTACTATTGCTGGTCAAAATGCATCAAAATTGATCACTTTAGGTCATTTTAGGTTCGGCCAGTTTTTGGACCTGAACTTGTGCAAGCTGTTTGACTTGCTTATGGTCATTTCTGGGCTTTGGAGTCTGCATAAGACTTGTAGATATATGTCTTAACTATTCATGGTTAAAAGTTCAGGTCAATTGGACCTGTTTTGAGTGAGTTATGGCCTAAACAATAACTGCTGCCCAAATGGTTAATTTTCAGGCCTTAATTGCACTAATCCGGATTTGGTCACTTTTCAAGTTACCTTATAAGCAGAATTTTGGTAAGCTTCCTTCATGAAAGTTGGCACATTTTGTGCCTAGTTTCACCTCCAATTGGTCTCATACCAATTGGAGCCACACACTTAAGGTCCTAGGCCCAAAACATAAACTGCCCTATTGCATTTTATTTATTACTCATCAAAGGACACTTTTAACACTTACCAAACTACACATTCATACCAATTCTGGTTTGTACCATAACCTAAACACAATTCACAACATATTGTTGGTCATTTTGGCAGCTTATAATCACTCTCAATATGCACCGTATAGTACAGAATTTTTCAAGCTCAAATTACAAACAATTCAATCACCTAACCTAGCTCATTTACATGTCCAACCTCACACCATCATACATATACACAAGCTGTCATAACAAGTACCACAATTCAACATTAATATTCCATAAACCAAACATGAAATAAAATTTTTATGGTTCACCAAATCAAGCTACTGATTCATACATCTCTCTCTCCATCAATGTCCAAGCTTCCAAATTCAAGTATACATTAACAATATACTTAGTATACATCACCCAATTTATTCCTACACATATAAACACATAATCAACCCTTTAATCTACCATTTACAAGCAAGAATAAACTGTCCTCAAAGAGTTTCCATGGTTGCCAAAAATACACCTCTGCCTTTAAATATCAAACCTCAAAAATCTCTCCATAATTCAAGTACCCATAACATTCTTACTAACTTTAATGAAGCAATAACCAAAAACACAAACTTGCCACTTTGGAAACTCTTCAAAACCTCTCCAGAACTTGGTTTTCTTGTTACCTATCTACTGCCCAAGGTGTATAGACAATCTTTAATGAAGGAAAGTGCCAAGAAAGGAGCTTGAATCTCACATGCATGGAGCTCCAAGGTGGACGGCAATGGTGGTTTCCCTTGAGAGCATTTCAGCTGGTTCTTTGGCAAGGTGAGGAAGAAGATGAAATTTGTCCAAATGGTGAGTTAGTGGTCCACTTTGATGGGTGAGTGGAGCACTAAGCTTAATTTAATATTAGTTTAACCTTAACTTTCCTTATTCCCACATTTAACTCCCCATTTTTGCTATTTACATTAGGTACCACTAATTTAATTTTTCATTATATTTCTAATGGTATTTATACTTCAATAGGTGTCTATTTAAGTCCTAAAAATATTTTCCAGAGTTCCCTGCAGTCCAGGGCTAGTCAACGATCCACGCCGTGACTTCCCGGTGCGGTCACCCATCGCTAGGGTTCTCAGCTCGTTTAACTTGGTTACATTTCATTGCTATTATTTTTCCTTTGTTTTTCTTGTATTTTCTTTTCTTGTATTTCATTATTTTATGTCTCCTTATTCATATCTAACTGTAGTTCTAGACATCCTAGCTGTCCGGACAACACTGGTCACTAGAACAGTAGAACGCACTACCGAACTTAGGGGTGTTACAAAATTCTCATTGTAGAATGGCCTAATGGAACAATGAACTCTAGCACCCAAAACTGAAATTTCTGATTTATTCACCATTGGTTAGAATTATGGATTGGCAATTAATGCCAACACCTTTGGGAACCAAAATGTGGTAAATTTATGTGATTAGGAATTATGTAGCTATTATGCGTTGGAAAGTCAATAATTTGACCTAAATAGTAAAATGAATAGTAACTTTACATGTAAAGCATGAAAATTCAATCAATAACTTGGTATTGTGCCCTAGTACACCTAGTAAGATTGGTTTGGATAGGTTGGCATGCCAATAGGGTTCAGTTAGCAGTACTGCACATGGTATTATGTCATTATATGATTTTATGGCTTTTAGCCATTCTAATATTATGGTGATATTTGGCCTTGTTCCTCATAATTATTACAGCTTATTAGCTGTTCTGTTGCACACCGGGAGATGCATATGTGACCGATGGTGTGACGGCCTGAGGTACTTGGTACCCGTGCCAGTTTACCCATTTATCCAGTCCAGTCATCCAGTATAGGTTACTTGGGCAACCAAAAATAGAAGTTGATAAATTTAATGAAATAATGGATGTAACAAGTACCAAATAAATAAGACTATAAATAATTACCAAAAATTTATCTGCATGAGATATTAATATACACACTGCATATTTATTTTCTTTAAGTTCTTTTTATTTTATTATTGGCATCACTAGGCATTATTGCTTAGCGCGTTGCTTTTTTGCCATGCGTAGGTACTGGAGATACGGAGCGCGATTCCAGTAGACCCCAGTCAGGGTGAGAGTCAGATCTGCTAGTGTCCTATGTCACCTCTCAGCTACAGTGCATTGGTAGGAAGCTAGTCTACATTATGTATGTTGTGTTTTGTATTTTTGTAAATTTTGTAATTAAACTTTTATTTTGTCATGTATATTGAAACTTATGTGATTATGTATTAATGAAATTATCTGTAAATGGTGTTCATAAATGAAAATTGAGTATTTATTTATGATTTGAGTATAAATAGGATGTGAATTGAATGATTGAAAAGTTTGAGAAATTGATGAGAAATTATTGAAAATTGATGTGATAATTGGGAGTTGTGGAATAAAATGATTATTGGAAGTGTTTTTCACAGGTTTCGAAGAACTGTTTTCTCAATTTTAGCCGGTACTCTGCCAGATTTTCTATAAAATTTTTGGAACCTCAAATGAATTTATAATTTCAATAAATGACTTGAATGAGTCAAATTTCCCAAATTGCATTTCATCATCATGAAGAAATAAATTAAGGAAAGATAACAATAATTGAGATAAAATATGGTGTTCCGGTACACTGTGTGGTATATCTTACTTGGCTACACTGTAGACGGGTAAGGGGTGTCATACCAGTTCTAACCATAACCTATTCAAATTGCTAACCAAAGTTAGCTCATCAAAATTGCCAGAACCAAGATTGCCCAGAAATTCTAGACATGAACCAATCCGGCCAGTTATGATAAAAATGCTATAACTTGAGCTACAAAATTCCAAAATGGAGTGATTCGAAAAGGGAATTAAAGTAGAGACATTAAGGAACTTCTTTTATGGAGAAAGGTTAGCCAAAATCCCACTGTATAATGGTCTAATGGAATAGTAAATATAGGTGGCAAAATCAAAAAATTTGAAAATAATCCTAGGGAGCCTTAAATTGTGATTGGCAACTAGTGCCAACAAATTTAAAAGCCAAAATGTGGTAGAATCATGTGTTTAGAATTTGTATTCCTATTATTTATGAAATAGTCAACATTTGAAAGAATAGTAATGTGAATAATAACCATAATGACATCAAACCCAAATAACCAAAACCTAAATGACTTACATCTAAATCATGTGGATAGGTAGATGGGACTTGTTTTCCCATCACAAATAGAACACATAACACCTTAGTAATATAACTTATAAAATGTGATTTACATAAATGGATTGTTAATTGTATTAAATGATGTGACACCCCTTACCCGTCTGCAGTATAGCTGAGTAAGATATGTCACACCGTGTACCGGAACAACCTATTTTAATTCAATCATTTTTATTATTCCTAATTTATTTTTTTTTAATTATGAAGCACAATTTACGAAATATAATTCATTTCATTTATTTATTGAAATCATAAATTTATTTGAGGTTCAGCAAGTTTTATAGAAAATCTGGCAGAGTACTGGCTAAAAATGGAGAAAACAGTTCTTCGGAACCTGTGAAAAACACTTCCAAAATTTTCAATCAATCCCAAACTCCATTTCATCAACAAAATCTCAATATTTTTCAACAACATTTCCATTTCTTAATCATTCATCTCATATGATATTCATGTAAAAGTCGTAAATAAATATACATTTTTTTACTGATAAACACAATTTTCACTATTTACATTAATACCAAAATACATTACATAAGTTTCAATTACATATGAGAAAATAAAAGTTAATTACAAAATACCCAAAATGAAACCTAGTGTCCTACCAATGCACTGACGTCGGTGAGGTTACATGAACACTATGCAGAGCTGCAGATGATCTCACACAGTCTGTGGTCTACTGGGCTCTCTATCGGTCTCTCCAGAACCTACGCATGGCAAAAAGCAACACGCTAAGCAATAATGCTTAGTGGTGCCAATAATAGAATAAAAAGAAATAACAGAAAATAAATATGCAGTGCATGTTCTGATGTCTTATGTAGACCATTTTTCGATCATTATTGGTAATCTTATTTATTATGTACTTGTTATATTTATAATTTCATTAAATTTATCCACTTTCATTTTTGGTTGCCCAAGTAACCTATACTGGACGACTGGACTGGATAAACGGATAAACTGGCACTGGGTATTAAGTATCTCGGGCTGTCACACCATCAGTCACATATGTATCTCTTGGTGTGCAACAGAATAGCTAATAAGCTGTAATAATATTAGGCACAAGGCCAAGTCTCAACACAATGTCAGAATGGCTAAAAGCCATAAAATCACAGAATTGCATAGTGCCATGTGCAGTACTGCTAACTGAACCCTATTGGCATGCTAACCTATCCAAACCAATCTTGCTAGGTGTACTAGGGCATGTTAAACTTTTAAACTTTACAATTCTTGAAATTTAGGTTTAGGTATTACTATTCATTTCCTTAGTCAACTAAAATGTTGACTTTTGCATAGACAATAGATACATTGGTTCTAATACTCCCAACATACCACATTTTGCATTCTAAAATTGTTGGTATTGGTTGCCAATACCATTTTTAAACTTGGTGTTAGTTATTCAAAATTTTTTCAGATTTCAAGCCTCATATTTACTATTTCATTTGTCATTTGTACAGTAAGAATTTGGCAAAATTGTCTTCATGAAAGTTGTTCCTTATTGTGTCGAGTTACATTTCCTTTTTTGAATCAGTCCATTTAGAGTTTTGTAGCTCAAGTTATGGTCTAAACACTATAACTGGCCAGATTGGATAGAATCCAAATTCTGGGGAAAACTGGTTCTGCCACATTTGGTAACCTAAGTTTGGTTGGCAATTTGACTAGGTTATGGTTAGAATTTGGATTTGTGTCCTTCATGAAAGTTGTAGGTATATATCTCATATTTCTGCTGGTAAAATTTCAGGTCAATTGGACCTTTATACACTATGTTATGACTAAATAAATAAACACTGTTCATTTGATTATTTTGCCCAGGTAGAATGCAAGCCACCCAGATTAGGGAAATTTTTAGGTCAACTTGGTTTAGTTTTCTGGGCAGGGTTTCTATACCAAAGTTATGCCATTATGTGTCTATTTTCATGTACAGTTGGCCTTGCACCAATTGAACCTCTACAACTCCATTTATAACTGCCCAAACTTGTTGGACTCATACTCAGTCCTGCAGGTCAGCCAAGGCAACTTACCCAAACTCAAATACCAAGCCACAACTCACTTCATTTCCTCATCATACACATTCAAATGGTCATTAATTGACCATTACAAGGTTAATGAACCATCACACGAGCAAACCCTAGAATTGTGCAAGTGTCCACATTTTTCATGTTCATAGATGCCTAATCTTTGCATTTCACCTACACAACTAAGTTCAATCATTCATTTAATACCAAGGGTTACTCATCACCACTTTGCTATCAAGAAAAATCACCAACCCTAGCTAACCATAGCTACCAAAATTTGTATGGTGCACACACACACTTGTTTGTTTTATTTTCTTACATTTATTAAGCAATTCATGCCCTTAAACATGAATTAAAGCAAAAGGAACAAGAATTGGACACTAACCTTGTTGGAGCCGAATTTGAAGCCAACTAAACTCTCTTTTTTCTTCCTCTTTTGGCTGCCTAGAGGATGTTCAAGTTGCTAGCTTAATTTTTTGTGAAGCTGGGTAAGGGTTTCAAGGTGGAATGAGGTGAGTGATGAAGCTTTTGTAAGCTTCAATGGTGGAATTGGCTGTGGAGGTGTTTCGGCTGGTTTGGAGAGTGGGGTGGCTGATGACTTTTTTGTTTCTTCTTATCTCTTTTTATTTGTTTTAAATGGGCTTGCTTAATTGTAATTGGTGGTAAGTGTTTAATGATATCATGGTGATGTCATAATTAGCTTTTTATCTCATTTCCTCTTATTTTCTTCTCTACTCATTTTCAATTTAATTTTTAGCAATATTTATTCATATTTTGTGTTATGATAATTATTTACTTAACTGGACAAGTCGGCCAAAAATCATCTCTGAAGGCGAAATGACCAAAATGCCCTTCATTTGGATTAACAGACCAAAATTGTGTGTACCGATTGAAAAATTTTTTTAAGCATTTTCTTGTAATTCTAATGCCATAGAAACCTTAATGACCCTTCTCTGGAGTCTCAAAAATTATTTTATGAATTTTTCCCTGGGTTTAGGGCTCCTAGTTATGAGAACCGCAACTTCCCACTAGGGAGTTATTTGTTTCGATCTCTATCCTTCTGCCTGTAATAGGTATTGGTATTTATCCGGATTTCATTTTCTCATTATTAGTTAACAGGGTTGAAGCTATTCTATCTAATTATTTTTATAGATAGTAAGATAGTTTTTCTAAATAAAAAAAAGGAAATCCTATGATTTTTAAAGATTAAAAATTGTTATGTTATACAATGAAAAAAACTTCTTTTTTCATCTCTTAAATTTAAGTTAAAAAAAATGAATTGTAACCGAATTGTCATTTGTAAGAACTTGGTTGTATTTTATTTCTAATTTTTTTTTAAATTTTTCTTGTTAATATTTGAGTTAGTTATAGTTCCTCACCTTAGTTTAACTATTTTTCCAGACGTTATAGCTGTCCGGATTGGCACTGGTCACCGAAACAGTAGAATGTACGGAGTTGCTATAGTGAGGGTTTTATAACTCTTCCCCTCTAATTTAAATTTCATCCTCGAAATTTACCTGATGCAAACAGTTGAGGGAACTGTTGCCTCATTGTCTCTTCACTTTCCCAAGTTCCCTCCTCGGTGTTGTGGTGCCTCCAAAGCACTTTCACTAGTGGAATCTACTTATTCCTCAACTCTTTCACTTCCCGAGCCAGGATCCGTATAGGTTCTTCTTCATATGTCAAGTCCAATTGTACTTCAATTTCTTCCATGGAGATGACATGTGAATGATCTGAGCAGTATCTTCTTAGCATAGATACGTGGAACACATTGTGGATCTTGTCCAGCTCTAGTGGTAAAGCTAGCCTGTAGGCCACTGGACCCACATGTTCAATGACTTCATATGGGCCAATGAACCTAGTGCTTAACTTACCTTTTCTTCCAAACCTCAGTACCTTCTTCCACGGTGACACCTTGAGGAACACTTTATCGCCAACTGCATATTCTATTTCTTTTCTCTTCAGGTCGGCATAAGATTTTTTTCTTTCTGAGGCAACCTTCATATTGGCTTTGATTAGCTTTACCTTCTCCTAAGTCTGTTTCACCAGGTCTGGCCCTACTAGTTTATCTTCACCTAATTCATTCCAGCACACTGGAGTTCTACATTTCCTCCCATACAATGCTTCATACGGGGCCATTTGGATACTAGCTTGGTAGCTACTATTGTATGCAAATTCTGCTAGTGGGAGGTATCTATCCCAACTTCCCTCAAACTCAATGATACAACTCCTCAGCATATCCTCAAGGACCTGACATATATTTCATGTTATTATTATCATTTCAATTCAATATTTGTATTAATTCAATTGGTTTCAATTGTTTACCTGGATTACTCTTTCTGATTGTCCATCCGTCTGAGGATGAAAAGCTATGCTGAAGTGGAGTTGTGTACCCAAGGATTCATATAACTTCTTCCAAAATCTTGATGTAAACCTTGGGTCTCGATCAGATAAAATGGAAAGTGGAATTCCATGCGGTCTAACTATCTCACTGATATACAATTCTACTAACTTCTCCAGTGAGTAGTCAGTCCGAACTGGCAGAAAGTGTGCTGACTTCATCAATCTATCTACTATCAACCATACTGCATCATGCTTCTTTTGGGTGAGAGGTAGACCACTTACAAAATCCATGGTTACCCGATCCCATTTCCATTCAGGTATGTGTATAGGCTGTAGTAAGCCCGATGGAACTTGATGTTCTACCTTGACTTGCTGACATGTCAAGCATTTAGTCACATAGTCAGCTATGTCCTTCTTCATACCAGGCCACCAATATTGAAGCTTCAGATCATGATACATTTTTGTACTTCCTGGGTGCATAGCATAAACACTGGTGTGTACCTCTTTCAGAATACTGGCTTTTAATTCCCCATCATCTGGTACACATACACTTCCTTTATAGTACAGACACCCATCTGCTTTCACCTCATAGTCAATTGCTTTCCCCTCTAAGATTTTACTCACAATAGTCATTAATTTCTCATCTACCTTCTGCCCATCTAAAATCTGCTGTAGCAGGTTTGGCCTTACTTGCAACTAAGCCAAACAACTCCATCTCGAGCCAAGGATAGACGGGCATTCAATGATCGTAAAGCTATGATGGACTTTCTGCTCAAGGCATCGGCAACTGTATTTGCCTTCCCAGGATGATAGTCAATTACACAATTATAGTCCTTCAGGTACTCAATCCATCGCCTCTGTCTAAAGTTGAGCTCCTTTTGGATTGGCAAGTATTTCAGACTTTTGTGGTTTGTGTAAATGTAGCACTTTTCACCATACAAATAATGCCTTCATATCTTCAGTGCGAAGATAATTACTGCTAATTCCAGGTCATGAGTAGGGTAGTTCTGTTCATGTGGCCTTAAATGCCTGGAAGCATAGGTGACCACTTTCCCCTCTTGCATCAATACACACCCTAACCCATTATGTGAGGCATCACTATAGACCACAAAGTCCTTTCCTGAGACTGGCTGTGTTAACACTGGTGCTTCTGTCAGCATAGCCTTTAACCTGTCAAAACTGGCTTGGCACTTGTTATTCCAGCCAAATTTCACATTTTTGTGTAACAACTTGGTCATTGGAGCAGCTATGAGAGAGAACCCCTTCACAAATCTTCTGTAATTAATACCTAGCTAGGCCCAAGAAACTTCTGATCTCAGTTGTATTTCTGAGAGGCTTCCATTCCATCACTGCTTCTATTTTCTTGGGATCCACTCTAATCCCATCTGCTGACACTATGTGTCCAAGGAATGTAATTTCATCCAACCAGAAGTCACACTTGGACAACTTAGCATATAGCTTCTTTTCTCTCAGGGTTTGCAGAACAATCCTCAAATGCTCATTATGTTCTTCCCTGGTTTTGGAATACACCAAAATATCATCAATAAAGACCATACAAACCGATCTAAGTATGGATAGAAGATACGGTTCATAAGGTCCATGAATACTGCTGGTGCATTTGTTAGGCTAAAGGGCATCACTAGGAACTCATAATGCCCATACTGGGTTCTGAATGCAGTCTTTGGCACATCTGCATCCTTCACCCTTAGCTGATAATACCCTGATCTGAGATCAATTTTGGAAAATACTCCTGCTCCCTTCAACTGATCAAACAGATCATCAATTCTACGCAACGGATATTTGTTCTTCACTGTAACTTTATCCAACTGCCAGTAATCGATGCATAACCTCAAAGTCCCATCCTTCTTTTTCACAAATAGCACTGGTGCTCCCCATGGTGACACACTGGGGCGTATGAACCCCTTATCCTGTAACTCCTGCAACTGGATCTTTAGTTCCTTCAATTCTGTGGGTGTTATCCTATAAGGAGCAATAGAGATTGGTGCTGTACCTGGCAGTATCTCAATAGCAAATTCAACTTCCCTTTCTAGTGGTAAGCCAGGCAATTCTTCAGGGAACACATCTGGGAAGTCTCTTACTGTGGGTATGTCACATAGATCTAGCTTAGCCTGCCTAGTATCCACCACATGTGCTAGGTAGCTTCGCAGCCTTTTCTCATTAGTTTTCTTACAACTATGGCTGAGATGACATTGGATAAGAAATCTGTCCTTTTCCGCACAACTGTGATCTCATTACTCTCAAGAGTTTTCAAAGAAATCCTCTTTAGTTTACAATCAACCACTGCTTGATGACGTGACAACCAGTCCATTACCAAAATCACAACAAACTCATAGAAAGGCAACTCAATCAGGTCTGCCAAGAATTCATACCCCTGAATCCTTAACAGGCAACTTTTGTACACTTTGTTCACCACTACACTATGGCCCAATGGATTAGTAACAGGCAACCCTGAATCCTTTCTACGAGTTAGTTGATGCAGATGTATGAATAAGTGGATCCTGGATCCACCAATGCATGCACAAATGTGTTGTAGAGGGAAAACGTACCCCTGATAACGTCCGGGGCATCTTGCTCCTCTTGAGCTCTTATGGCATAGGCTCTGGCAGGTGCTCTGCCCTCAAGCCTCTCTACTGGCTCAGATGTAGGTCTCTATGATAGTCCCACTGCCTCAGATTTACTAGATTTCCTACCCCTTTATGGTGCAAAGCAGGTCTATCTGCTTGTGTTGGGGCAGCTGCAACAGTTCTACATGGACAATTCCTTAATTGATGCTCTATCAACTCACACCTTAGGCAGTCACTTGTCACTCTCTAACACTTCCCCTTATGCCACTTCAAACAATGCGAACATGCTGAAGATACTAGGGCTGGTCCCCTGAACCCCGTCCTTGGAGAGCTGCCCACCGATGGTGTGGCCTGACCTCTCTTAGGGGTGAACTGTGGCCTGGGCCCCTGGGACTAACCCAGACCTTGAGATTGACTTGAACTCTATGAAGGTGGACCTTTGTACTTCTTTCCTAGTGTAGGAGATGAGCTAGACTGATTGGGCCCCTCTTCTGCTGTCTCTTTCTTCTGGTCTGCTCACTTATTCTAACCTTCTCAACTTTTAATTCAGCTTCCACTAACTTGGTGAAGTCTGTGATTCCCAAGGCAGTAATCATGATCTTTATGTTGTCATTTAATCCCTCTTCAACTCTTTTACAGCTCTCGGCTTCATTAGGGACTATCTTCCTTCCATAACGGCTCAATTTGACAAATTCCTTTTCATACTCTGCCACTGTCAGCTGTTTCTGACTCAGATTAATGAACTCTCTTCTTCTCTCTTCTAGGTATACACTACCCACATACTTCTTCTTGAATTCTGAGAGGAAGAAGTCCCAAGTTATTAATTCTGGCTACATTTCACTAAACACTGTATCTCACCATTGGTAGGCATCATTTTGCAACAGAGATACAGCAGCTTCTAAGTTTTGCTCTGGAGTGCAGTGGAATTGTTTTAAAACCCTTCCTGTTCTGTTTAACCAGTTTTTGGCTGTAACAGAATCATCTTCTCTCTTGCCAAAGAAATCCACTGCTCCAAATTTTCTCAATCTTTCCAGATGTGATTTTTGCTGTGGAGGTGGTGGTGGCATTACCCCAGCCATTTGTCTGAAAAACTTAGCCATTTGTTGGAACATGGCCTATGGAGGCTGAGCAGGCTCTGTTGGAGCTGGTGGAGCAGGTTCTCTCCTACCCCCGTCTCAGCTGTTGCAGGTGGAGCATGACTCTCCACTTTCTCCTCAACTGCCCTCTGAGATGTGGGGTCCATATCCTATTCAAAATATCAAAGACAAACAGATCTGCATTAGTGTCACCTCGACTCTTACAAATGCAGTGCATAGTATGGACTCGATTTAGACCCAGAAAAGCCTAAACCGTGCTTTGATACCACTAAATGTGACACCCCTTACCCATCTACAGTATAGCCGAGTAAGATATGCCACACCGTGTACTAGAACACCCTATTTTAATTCAATCATTTTTATTCTTCCTAATTTATTTTTTTTTAGTTATGAAGTACAATTTATGAAATATAATTCATTTTAGTTATTTATTGAAATCATAAATTTATTTGAGGTTCTGCAAGTTTTATAGAAAATCTGGCAGAGTACTGGCTAAAAATGGAGAAAACAGTTCTTCGGAACTTGTGAAAAACACTTCCAAAATTTTCAATCAATCCCAAACTCCATTTCATCAATAAAATCTCAATATTTTTCAACAACATTTTCATTTCTCAATCATTCTTCTCATATGATATTCATGTAAAAGTCATAAATAAATATTCACTTTTTCATTCATAAACACAATTTTCACTATTTACATTAATACCAAAATACATTACATAAGTTTCAATTACATATGAGAAAATAAAAGTTAATTACAAAATACCCAAAATGAAACCTAGTGTCCTACCAATGCACTGACGTCGATGAGGTGACACGAACACTATGCAGAGCTGCAGATGATCTCACCCAGTCTGTGGTCTATTGGGCTCTCTATCAGTCTCTCCAGAACCTACGCATGGCAAAAAGCAACGCGCTAAGTAATAATGCTTAGTGGTGCCAATAATAGAATAAAAAGAAATAACATAAAATAAATATGCAGTGCATGTTCTGATATCTTATGCAGACCATTTTTCGATCATTATTGGTAATCTTATTTATTATGTACTTGTTATATTCATAATTTCATTAAATTTAACCACTTTCATTTTGGTTGCCCAAGTAACCTATACTAGATGACTAGACTAGATAAACGGGTAAGCTGGCACTGGGTATCAAGTACCTCGGGCCATCACACCATCGGTCACATATGTATCTCCCGGTGTGCAATAGAACAGCTAATAAGCTGCAATAACATTAGGCACAAGGCCAAGTCTCAACACAATGTCAGAATGGCTAAAAGCCATAAAATCACAAAATGGCATAGTGCCATGTGCAGTACTGCCAACTGAACCCTATTAGCATGCCAACCTGTCCAAACCAATCTTGCTAGGTGTACTAGGGCATGTTATACTTTTAAACTTTACAATTCTTAAAATTTAGGCTTAGGTGTTACTATTCATTTCCTTAGTCAACTAAAATGTTGACTTTTGCTTAGATAATAGGTACATTGGTTCTAACACTCCCAACATACCAAATTTTGCATTTTAAAATTATTGGTATTGGTTGCCAATACCATTTCTAAACTTCGTGTTAGTTATTCAAAATTTTTTTAGATTTCAAGCCTCATGTTTATTGTTTCATTAGTCATTTGTACAATATGAATTTGGTAAAATTGTCTTCATGAAAGTCGTTCCTTATTGTGTCTAGTTACATTTCCTTTTTTAAATCACTCCATTTAGAGTTTTGTAGCTCAAGTTTTGGTCTAAACACCATAACTGGCTAGATTGGACAGAATCCAAAATTCTGGGCAAAACTGGTTCTGCTAAATTTGGTAACCTAAGTTTGGTTGGAAATTTGACTAGGTTATTGTCAGAATTTGGATTCATGTTCCTCATGAAAGTTGTAGGTCTATGTCTCAGCTTTCTTCTGGTAAAATTTTAGGTTAATTGGACCTTTATACACTGAGTTATGACCAAATGAATAAACACTGTTCATTTAGTCATTTTGCCTAGGCAGAATGCAAGTCACCCGGATTAGGGAAATTTTTAGGTCAACTTCGTTTGGTTTTCTGGGCAGGGTTTCTATACCAAAGTTGTGCCATTATGTGTTTAGTTTCATGTCCAATTGGCCTTGCACAAATTGAACCTCTACAACTCCATTTATAACTGCCCAAACCTGTTGGACTCATACTCAGTCTTGCAGGTCAGCCAAGGCAGCTTACCCAAACTCAAATACCAAGCCACAACTCACTTCATTTCCTTATCATATACATTCAAATGGTAACTAATTGACCATTACAAGGTTAATGAACCATCACATGAGAAAACCCAAGAATTGTGCAAGTGTCCACATTTTTCATGTTCATACATGCCTAATCTTTGCATTTCGCCTACACAACTAAGTTCAATCATTCATTTAATACCAAGGGCTGCTCATCACCACTTTGCTATCAAGCAAAATCACCAACCCTAACTAACCCTAGCTGTCGAAATTTGTAGGGTGCACACAAATACCACTTTGCTATCAAGCAAAATCACCAACCCTAACTAACCCTAGCTGCCAAATTTTGTAGGGTGCACACACACACTTGTTTGTTTTATTTTCTTACATTTCATACACAATTCATGCCCTTAAACATAAATTAAAGCAAAAGGAACAAGAATTGGACACTAACATTGTTGGAGTAGAATTTTAAGCCAACTAAACTCTCTTTTTTCTTCCTCTTTTGGCTGCCTAGAGGATGTTCAAGTTGCTAGGTTAATTTTTTGTGAAGCTGGGTAAGGGTTTCAAGGTGGAATGAGGTGAGTGATGAAGCTTTTGTAAGCTTCAATGGTGGAATTGGCCATGGAGGTGTTTCAACTGGTTTGAAGAGTGGGGTGGCTGATGACATTTTTGTTTCTTCTTACCTCTTTTTATTTGTTTTAAAGGGCCTTGCTTAATTGTAATTGGTGGTAAGTGTTTAATGACATCACAGTGATGTCATAATTAGCTTTTTATATCATTTTCTCTTATTTTCTTCTCTACTCATTTTCAATTTAATTTTTAGCAATATTTATTCACATTTTGTGCCATGATAATTATTTAGTTAACTAGACAAGTCTGCAAAAAATCACCTCTGAAGGCGAAATGACCAAAATGCCTCCATTTGGCTTAAAAGAGCAAAATTGTCTGTACCGATTGAAAATTTTTTCTAAGCATTTTCTTGGCATTCTAATGCCATAGAACCTCAATGACCCTTCTCTGGAGTCCCAAAAATTATTTTATGAATTTTCCCCCGAGTCTAGGGCTCCTAGTTGCAAGAACCGCAACTTTCCACTGGGTTACCCATCGCTAGGGCACCGGCTCATTTAACTTGGTTGTATTTTATTTCTAAAATTTTTCCTAAATTTTTCTTGTTAATATTTGAGTTAGTTATAGTTCCTCACTTTAGTTTAACTATTTTTCTAGACGTTATAGCTGTTCGGACCGACACTAGTCACCGGAACAGTAGAATGTACAGAGTTGCTATAGTGAGGGTGTTACAAATGAGGTAAAGTAGTCATTAGGACTTATGTCTCCATTGTAAATAGAATAATAATACCTTGTGTGACACTCCTTACCCGGTCTACAGTGTAGCCGAGCAAGATATGCCACACAGTGTGCCGGAGCACCAAATCATATTTCAATTCAATTTACCCTTTTTACTTATTTATTTACAATTTTTTATTAATCTGAATTTTTCGCAAATTTTATACAAAATCCGGCAGAGTGCTGGCTGTAAATTGAAAAAACAGTTCTTCTGAATCTGTTAAAAACACTTCCAATAAAATCATCACATCATTCTCAGTCAACCACCAATATATTCTCAATAATTTCTCAAATGTCTTCAGTATCTCAAAATTCAATTCATTTCATATCACACTCAATTCAATGAAAAATGCTCACATTTATTATTGAACATAGTTCATAGATAATTACATCAAAAACATAATTACATGAGTTTATAATATACATTACAGAGTTTGCAAAATACGAAATACCAAAATACCAAGATTTATTATCATTGCCCGAGTAACCCATACTAGTCAACTGGACTGGATAAATGGGTAAACTGGCACTGGGCACTAAATACCTTAGACCATCACACCATCGGTCACATTGTGTCTCTTGGTGTGCAACAGAACAGCTAATAAGCTGTAATAATTATCAAGGATGAAACCCAATTATAATATCTCAATCAACATAGCCAAAGGCTATTTTATCACAAAATGGCACGTGAGGCCATAAAACACAGAATGGCATGAAGCCATATGCAGTACTGCTAACAGAACCCTATTGGCATGCCAACCTATCCAAACCAATCTTGCTAAGTGTACTAGGGCATGTTACACTTTTAAATTGTACAATTCTAGAAATTTAAGTTTAGGTGTTATTATTCATTCATTAGTCAACTAAAATGTTGACTTTTGCATAGGCAATAGGTACATTGGTTCTAATACTCCCAATATACAACATTTTGCATTCTAAAATTGTTGGTATTGGTTGCCAATACCATTTATAAGTTTAATGTTAATTGTTCAAAATTTTCAGTTTTCAAGCTTTGTGTTTACTATTCCATTAGTCATTTTTGCAGTGGGAATTTGGCAAAATGATCAACATGAAAGTTGTTCCTTATTTTGTCTAGTTACATTTTTTTTTGAATCACTCCATTTGGAGTTTTGTATCTCAAGTTATGGCATAAAAACCACAACTGGCCGGATTATAATTTTTCCAGAATTTTTGGACTGACCAAATCTATAGTATTTTGAGCAGTGACTGCAGGTCACTTTTTGAATATGTTATGGTTATAATTTGGGTTAGGTTTCTTCATGAAAGTTGTAGGTATATATCTCAGCTTTTTGTTGGTAAAATTTCAGGTTAATTGGACTTTCCTATTTTGATTTATGACCAAATGACTAAATACTGTTCATTTGGTCATTTTGCCCAGGCAGAATGCAGGTCACCTGGATTAGGGCAATCTTTAGGTCAACTTGGTTTGGTTTTATGGTCATGGTTTCTTCACCAAAGTTGTGCCATTATATGTCTAGTTTCATGTCCAATTGTCATTGCACCAATTGAACCTCTACAACTCCAGTTATTACTGCCCAAACCTGCTGGACTCATGCCCAGTCCTGCAGGTCACCAAGGGCAACCACACTAACTTCAATTTCCACTAAACCAACCACTTTATTTCTTATTCAAACAAAACCAAATGGTCACTAATTGACCACTAAAACTTAATTTCACTATTACATGATCAAAGTCTCATTTTCATCCCAAACCCTAACTCAACTATCTCAACTATGGATTATAACTTGCATTTCATTACTCCACTTAAGATATTAATACTAAGGGTAGCCATACTACCATTTTAGCTCCATGAAAACATCAATATCTTACGCCAACCAAGGCTGTCGAAAATATGGGATGGGCATACACATGGTATTTATTAAATTTCTTTGTAATTTTGCACTCAATCATACTCCTTCAACATGAATTTAAAGAGAAAATCAAGTTTAAGTTACTAACCTCTAATGGAGCTAATTCAAAGCTTGCAAGAACTCTTCCTTTTGATTTCTTTTAGTTCCTAAAAGCTTTACTATGAGGAAAGAACAAGTTTTTGTATTGGGAACATAGGGTTTAGTTGGGTAAAAACCAAGCAAATCAAGCTTGGTAAAGCTTGGCTATGGAGGCTCTGGTGCAGCAAGGAAGAAGAGAGGAAGAGCAAGTGGTTGTTCCTGAAATTTTTGACTTCTTTTCTGCCCATTTCATGTATTATAAGTATTGTTCTTTAATTTGATTGGCTAAGCGTTTTAATTACCTCATGCTTACATAAGCATGAGATAATAAATCTCATTTATTCTCAATTTCTCTTCTTCCTTTTCCTATTAATTTTTAATTAATTTTTCATCAATATTTGTTCATATTTTATGTCATATAATTCACTTACATAAATGGACAAGTTGGTCAAAAATCATCTCTGAAGACGAAATGACCAAAATGCCCTCCGTTTAGCTTAACGAGCCAAAATTGTGTGTACCGATTGATTAAATTTTCCTTGTGTTTTCTTAACATTTTATTGTCATTGGAACCCCAATAATCCTTCTCTGAGGTCCCAAAAATTATTTCATGAAGTTTGCCCCGGGTCTAGGGTTGCTAACGGCCTTCGCCGTCACTTCCCTTTTGGGTTATTCATCCCTGGGGTTTCGGCTCGTTTAACTTTAGTGTATTTCATTCTTATAAATTTTCCTTGATTGTTATGAGCATTATTTAGTTTCTTTATAACTCCTCACTCTAGTCTATTTATAATTTCAAACATTCTAGCTGCCTAGACTGACATTGATCACCAGAACAGTAGACTGTACAGACTAGCTAAAGTGAGGATGTTATACCACTAAATGTGACACCCCTTACCCATTATGTGAGGCATCACTGTAGACAATAAAGTCTTTTCCCAACACTGGCTGTGTTAACACTGGTGCTTTTGTCAACATAACCTTCATCCTCTCAAAACTGGCTTGGCACTTGTCGTCCTAGCTAAATTTCACATTCTTGTGCAACAACTTGGTCATTGGAGTAGCTATAAGAGAGAACCCCTTCACAAATCTTCTGTAATGCCCAGCTAGCCCCAAGAAACTTCTGACCTCAGTTGTATTTCTGGGAGGCTTCCATTCCATCACTACTTCTATCTTTCTGGGATCCACTATAATCCCCTCAGCTGATACTATGTGTCCAAGAAAGTAGATTTCACTCATCCCAAAGTCACACTTGGACAACTTAGCATACAGCTTCTTTTCTCGTAGGGTTTGTAGAACAATCCTCAAATGTTCATCATATTCTTCCTTGGTCTTGGAATACACCAGAATATCATCAATAAAGACCACTACAAACCGATCTAAGTATGGATGGAAGATACAGTTCATAAGGTCCATAAATGCTGCTGGTGCATTTGTTAACCCAAATGGCATCACTAAAAATTCATAATGCCCATACCGGGTTCTGAATGCAGTTTTTGACACATCTGCATCCTTTACCCTCAACTGATGATATCCTGATCTGAGATCAATTTTTGAAAATACACCGGCTCCCTTCAACTGATCAAACAAATCGTCAATTCTGGGCAATGGATATTTATTCTTCATAGTTACCTTGTTCAACTGCTGGTAATCAATACACAATCTCAAAGTTCCATCCTTCTTCTTCACAAACAACACCGAAGCTCCCCATGGTGACACACTGGGGCGTATGAACCCCTTATCGAGTAACTCCTGCAACTCAATTTTCAACTCCCTCAATTCAGTGGGTGCCATCCTATAAGGGGCAATAGAAATTGGTGCTGTACCCGGCATTACTTCAATAGCAAACTCGACTTTCCTTTCTAGTGGTAAACTAGGCAACTCTTCAGGAAATACATCTGGGAAGTCTCTTACTGTGGGTATATCACATAGGTTTGGCTTAGCCTACCTAGTATCAACCACGTGTATTAGGTAAGCTTCACAGCCTTTTCTCATCAATCTTCTTGCAACTATGGCTGAGATAACATTGGACAGGAAATCTGTCCTTTCACCCACAACAGTAATCTCATTACCCTCAGAAGTTTTCAAAGAAATCCTCTTCAATTTGCAATCAACTATTACCTGATGACGTGACAACCATTCCATTCCTAAAATCACGTCAAACTCATGGAAGGGCAATTCTTCTACCCTTGAATCCTCAACAGGCAACCTTTATACACTTTATTCACTACCACACTGTGGCCTAGTGGATTTGTGACCAGAATGTCTTGATCACTCTCCTCTACTGGAACTCCCCTATCTACGGGTAGTTTGATGCAGATATATGAATGAGTGGATCCTGGATCCACCAATGCATGTACAAAAGTGTTGTAGAGGGAGAATGTACCCCTGATGACATCCGGGGCATCTTGCTCCTCCTGAGCTCTGATGGCATAGGCCCTGGCAGGTACTCTAGTCTCTGGCCTCTCAGCTGACTCGGATGTAGGACTCAGTGATGGACCAGCTGCCTCAGATTTACCGAGCTTCCTACTCCTTTATGGTGCAGGAGCAGGTCTGTCAACATGTGTTGGAGCAACTGTAGTAGTCCTCTTTGGACAATTCTTGATCTGATGTTCTGTAGATCCACACCGTAAGCATGCACTAATCACTTGCCAACAGTCCCCCTTATGCCACTTCTGGCAGTATGGACAGGCAGAAGATGCTGGGGCTTGTCCCCTGAACACCGTCCCAGGAGAGCTGCCCATTGATGGTGTGGACTAACCTCTCCTAGGTGTGAAGTGTGGTCTGGGCCCCTGGGACTAACCCTAACCTTGTGGTTGTCCTGAACCCTGAGTAGGAGGACCTTTACTCTTCTTACTGGGAGCAGAAAATGAACTGGATTGACCTGGACCCCTCTTCTGCTGTCTTTCCCTTTTATTTTGTTCATTTATTCGAACTCTTTCTACTTTCGTTGCAGCATCAACTAGCTTAGCAAAATCCGTAATCTCCAATGCTGTTATCATAACTTTGATATTGTCATTGAGCCCTTCTTCGAACCTTCTGCACCTCTTTGCCTCTGTAGAGACTATCTCCCTCCCATACCGGCTCAGTCTGACAAACTCACGCTCATACTCTACCACTGATAATTGCCTCTGTCTTAGACTGATAAATTCTCTTCTTCTCTCTTCTAAACATACTTTACTGACATATTTCTTCCTAAACTCTGTGAGGAAGAATTCCCAGGTGATCCGTTCTGGTTGCACCTCACTGGTTATTGTGTCCCACCACTGATATGCATCATCCTGAAGTAGGGACACAGCACCCTCCAGGTTCTGGCCGGGGGTGCAATTAAGCTGTTTCAACACTCTGATTGTTCTATCCAACCAATTTTTTGCTGTCATGGGATCATCCTCCTTCTTCCCAAAGAAATCCATAGCCCCATGTTTTTACAGTTTCTCCAGATGGGACTTCTGTGGTGCTGGTGAACGTTGTGGCTGCGGTTGTGGTGGTGGAATTGCCCCCATCATTTGCCGGTAAAAATCGGTCATTTGCTGAAATAGTGCAAACTAAGGTTGGGAAGGTGCCTCAGCTGCTGGTGGAGCAGATTCTCCCTTGCCCCCAGATTCAGCTCTTGGTGGAGCACAACTCTCCACCTCTTCATCAACTGCTCTTTAAGAAGCAGGATCCATATTCTATTCAAAATAAGAAAACAAACAGATCTGCATCAGTGTAACCTCAACACTTACAAATGCAATGCAATGGTATGCACTCTATCTGGGCCTAGAAATGCCTAAACCAATGCTCTGATACCACTAAATGTGACACCCCTTACTCGTCTACAGTGTACCCAAGCAAGATATTCCACACAGTGTGCCAGAGCACCAAATCATATTTCAATTCAATTTACCCTTTTTACTTATTTATTTACAATTTTTGATTAACCTGAATTTTCTGCAAATTTTATAGAAAATCCGGCAGAGTGTCGGTTGTAAGTTGGAAAAATAGTTTTTCTGAATCTGTTAAAAACACTTCCAATAAAATCATCACATCGTCAACCACCAATATATTCTCAACAATTTCTTAAATGTCTTCAGTATCTCAAAATTCAATTCATTTCATATCACATTCATTTCATATCACACTCAATTTAATGAGAAATGCTCACATTTATTACTAAACATAGTTCATAGATAATTACATAAAAAACATAATTACATGAGTTTATAATATATATTACAGAAGTTTACAAAATACGAAATACCAAAATACCAAAAGTGGACTAATGTCCAACCAAATACACTGCAAATGTGAGGTGACTCTGGACTTCATGTACAGATTTGAAAGCTCACCCAGTATAAGTTCTGCTGGACTTCTCAGCTATGTCTCTAGTACCTACGCGTGGCAAAAGCGACGCGCTAAGCGATTCTGCTTAGTGGTGATAATATAAAATAAAATAACTAAAACAAATTAAATATGCAGAATGTGTGTTTGCATTTTTGGTAGACTTAATTCCTGATATTTATTATAGTATTATTCGATTAAAATTTGGTAAGATTTATTATCATTGCCCGAGTAACCCATAGTAGTCGACTGGACTGGATAAATGGGTAAACTGGCACTTGGTACTAAGTACCTTGGACCATCACACTATCGGTCACATTGTGTCTCCTAGTGTGTAATAGAATAGCTAATAAGTTGTAATAATTATTAGGGATGAAACCCAAGTATAATATCTCAATCAACATAGCCAAAGGCTATTTTATCACAAAATGGCACATGAGGCCATAAAACACATAATGGAATGAAGCCATATGCAGTACTGCTAACAGAACCCTATTGGCATGCCAACCTATCCAAACCAATTTTGCTAGGTGTACTAGGGCATGTTACACTTTTAAATTGTACAATTCTAGAAATTTAAGTTTAGGTGTTATTATTCATTTCATTAATCAACTAAAATGTTGACTTTTGCATAGGTAATAGGTACATTGGTTCTAATACTCCCAATATACCATATTTTGCATTCTAAAATTGTTGGTATTGGTTGATAATACCTTTCTAAGTTTAATGTTAATTGTTTAAAATTTTCAGTTTTCAAGCTTTGTGTTTACTATTCCATTAGTTATTTTTGGAGTGGGAATTTGACAAAATGATTAACATGAAAGTTGTTCCTTATTTTGTCTAGTTACTTTTTTTTTAAAATCACTCAATTTGGAGTTTTGTAGCTCAAGTTATGGCCCAAAAACCACAACTGGCCGGATTATAATTTTTCCAGAATTTCTGGACTGAACAAATCTACAGTATTTTGAGCAGTGATTTCAGGTCACTTTTTGAATATGTTATTGTCATAATTTGGGTTAGGTTTCTGTATGAAAGTTGTAGGTCTATATCTCAGCTTGTGTCTGGTAAAATTTCAGGTCAATTGGACCTTCCTACACTAAGTTATGACCAAATGACTAAATACTATTCATTTAGTCATTTTGCCCAGGCAGAATGCAGGTCACCCGGATTAGGGCAATCTTTAGGTCAATTTCGTTTGGTTTTATGGGCATAGTTTCTTCACCAAAGTTGTGCCATTATGTGTCTAGTTTCATGTCCAATTGGCCTTGAACCAATTGAGCCTCTACAACTCTAGTTATTTCTGCCCAAACCTGCTGGACTCATGCCCAGTCCTGCAGGTCACCAAGGGTAGCCACACCAACTTTAATTTCCACTAAACCAACCACTTCATTTCTTATTCAAACAAAATCAAATGGTCACTAATTGACCATTAAAACCTACTTTCACCATTACATGATCAAAGTCTCATTTTCATCCCAAACCCTAACTCAACTATCTCAACCATGCATTATAACTTGCATTTCATTGCTCCACTGAAGAGATTAATACTAAGGGCAGCCATACTACCATTTTAGTTCCATGAAAATCATCAAATCTTACCCCAACCAAGGCTGCCAAAAATATGGTATGGGCATACACATGGTATTTATTAAATTTCTTTATAATTTTGCACTCAATCATACTCCTTCAACATGAATTTAAAGAGAAAATCAAGTTTAAGTCACTAACCTCTAATGGAGCTAATCCAAAGCTTGCAAGAACTCTTCCTTTTGATTTCTTTTTGCTCCTAAAAGCTTTACTATGAGAAAAGGATAAGTTTTTGTATTTGGGAACATAGGGTTTAGTTAGGTAAAAACCAAGCAAATCAAGCTTGGTAAAGCTTGGCTATGGAGGCTATGGTGCGGCAAGGAAGAAGAGATGAAGAGAAAGTGATTGTTCCAGAAATTTTTGACTTCTTTTCTGCCCATTTCATGTATTATAAGTATTGTTCTTTAATTTGATTAGCTAAGCATTTTAATTACCTCATGCTTACATAAGCATGAGGTAATAAATCTCATTTATTCTCAATTTCTCTTATTCCTTTTCCTATTAATTTTTAATTAATTTTTCATCAATATTTGTTCATATTTTATGCCATATAATTCACTTACATAAATGGACAAGTTGGTCAAAAATTATCTCTGAAGACGAAATGACCAAAATGCCCTCTGTTTGGCTTAATGAGCCAAAATTGTGTGTACCGATTGATTAAATTTTTCTTGTGTTTTCTGTTAGTAATATGCCCTAGAGCATATCATTTAGTATGTATCTTGTACATATTTTTATTAATAAAAGGCATTTTCACTTTTCCGTTTACATAATATATTTATGTGTAATAGAAAAGGTCCATTGATATTTTGTTAGAAATATTATTCTTAAGTTGTTAAGAATATGAGTGACAATATTTCTAGCACAAAGTATCATAAATAGGTTCACAATCGAGGATACTTCATAATAAGGACATGACTTATCCAGAAAGATTGTATTCATATTTGTTCCCAAGTTATTTATATGAGATATAGATAAGATGGAATGGTGAGTCTCATGCCATATAACAAATATGATAGGCACTTATAAATGATAAGTAGGCCGAACCAGTGACACTTATGACAAGCACATGGAGTTTACTCTTGTCAATGTTTTGTCATAAATCATATCAGTGCATATAATCTTTAGGCCTGAGATAGCACAGTTATCTTGTATATAGGTAGTTTGAGTTTGATACTGCTTTCATACTTGTAATATGTATGGGTATATGGGCATGTGTTGGCTCCTACTAGTTATATATGGAGGTAGGTGTTGATCAAGATGGTATGTCACACCCTACCCCTCTGTAAGGCATAACATGATCCCGTAGTATACCTAATGAATTACCAACTCCGTCTACTGATAATCCATTAAATACACTACAAGGGATTTTAAAAACTTTTCTTCTTTTACAGTGGTGAGCACTATTTACAGGTGTGAAAGACTTTGGTGAACTGAAGTGAAACAACTAACTCATTTGATTTATTTGGAGTATTCAGAAAATTTTGGCAAGGTGCCATTTGTATTTTGGACAAAGCAGCTTCTTGAAAAACTGTAAAAAGCACTTCAATATATTTTCAAATCTCAACTCCAACATTTTTATCAACACAACACATTTCTCAAGTCAAATCCACAGTGATTTTCAAAGACTAAGATACAAAAATATAACACAATTTTTACAAGCCAAATAACTCATAATTATTTTACAACTTTATTGTACAACTTAAATTTACAACTGCTCAAAACCAAGAACAAAATATACATACAGTGAATATACATTACAAGACAAAATGCCACATATGGTATACTCACTATACCCAAAATCTCTCATTGGCGGTACTAGCGACCTAGTCTGCCTGTCTATCTCTCTACCGCGGCAATAATAAAGCTATCATTGAGACAATGTCTCGATGGTGCACAACATTAACCAAATACAATTTTAAATCACAATTCATAAATCATATCATTAGTGGATACTTAAAACCATAGTTGATTTCAAGACAATGAATGTCATAAGGAATTTAAACTCCAATTCACAAATTATCAAAATTCATAATAACACAATTTAGTCAAATAGCTTAAGAATACCGTATTGCCAATTCATACACAATTTGATCAAATTACTGAATAACACAGTTTTTTCCAATCAATGACACAATTTGATCAAATAACTGAATAATATCGTTTTGCAAATCAATAACACAATTCGATCAAATAATTGAATAATATCGTTTTGCAAATCAATAACACCATTCGATCAAATAACTGGAGAATACAGTGTTGCCAATCAATATCACAATTTAAGTCATGACACAATTTTTCCATATATGCCGTGTTGTACACCACGACAAGACATACTCACCCCAATAATCGAAATCAATGATGGAGGAAGCTAGCTATCTAATGAGTACTCATCCATACTCACCTCAGACTGGGAAGTTAAAGAGAGAGGAACATAATCATACTCACCCCAGATTGATAAGTCAAAGAGGGAGGAATAATCACACTCACCCCATTAATGGAGGAGGAACATAGTATCAGTGTCATGCCAATTGTGAGTCAAAACAATTCCAAACATTTTATTCAAATGATCCGTAAGAATCCAATAAATTTCCAAAGTTATAATTTCATTCACAAAATGGCAACACAATTCGTAATTCACTTCAATTTCCACAAAAACCATTTACAGTGCTTTTCAATCAATAAGTATCCATCAATATCATTCAAACAATTTTTCACAGTTTCAAACCATTCACAATGTTTTTCAATCAATAAGTGTCCACCAAACACATTTCCACAATTTAAAACAATAATATACAAGTAGTCATAATTTATTTCAATTGAAAATAATTCAAAAGAAATAGTTGTTGTGCACAAACACAATTTAAAACAATAATATACAAATAGTCAATATTTATTTCAATTGAAAATTCAAGAGAAATAGTTGTTGTGCACAAACACAATTTAAAACAATAATATACAAATAGTCAATATTTATTTCAATTGAAAATTCAAGAGAAATAGTTGTTGTGCACAAACCTCTGATATTTGTCTCCTGGTTTTGACTCAGTATTTCTTTCCCTTTTGCTGAGTCCTTGTTAACTGAGAAACACAATTTGAAGTGTTTCAGTGCTAATTTAATTTGCCTCTAACGATGGTGTTTAGTAAATAATGCACTGAACTCAATTATTCACTTAATCACCTAATATACCGACCCTCGTTGCGTTTTAGGTAAATTAGGTTTTAGTGTCGTTAATATGTCACATTTGATAGGGTTTTAGGTTTGGTATGTTTTACCAAAGTCATTTCCTTGCTTAGTGCATTTTAATGCAAATTCTTTGGATTAGGGACACTGGTTTGACCTAACCGGACGATCTAGTTCCCTCGGTTTTCGGGTCTCGGTCGAAACTACAAACTTGTAGATCTAGGTCTTATTGCACGCGGGGCAAAATTTCAGGTCAATCCGAGTTAAGTAGACCGAGTTATGGTCATTATACTATTGCTGGTCAAATGGTACCATTTTAGGTCAATTTTAGGTCAAATTGGTCAATTCTGGTTCGGCCAGTTTTTGGACCCGAACTTGTGCAAGCTTTTTGACTTGCTTATGGTCATTTCTGGGCTTTGGTGTCTTCATAAGACTTGTAGGTATGGGTCTTAACTATTCTTGGTTAATATTTCAGGTCAATTGGACTTGGTTTGAGTGAGTTATGGCCTAAACACTCACTGCTGCCCAATTGGTCATTTTTCAGGTCCTAATTGCACCTAATCCGAATTGGTCATTTTCTTAGGTCACCTTGCAAGCAGAATTTTGGCATGGTTTCTCAATGAAAGTTGGCACATTTTGTGCCTAGTTTCACCTCAAATTGGTCTCATACCAATTGAGGTTACACATTTAAGGTTATAGGCTAAAATGTACACTGCCCTCACTATGCCTTTCACACCCCACTTCAAACACACATTTAACTTGCAAAGTTTACTTCCATACCCTACCAATCTGTTTTGGTACATTACCAAAAGCATTATCTACTTTACATTAACATTATTTTGGGCAGATTACCATTACCCTCAACACACCAAATATCATTCACAATTACAATTTCTAATTACCATTACAAATACACCTAACCATTACAAATTTTACATACACTTTACAATATCAATCTACATACATCTCATCAACCTTCTAGGTCAATATTCTGCCCACACTTCCTTCAATATATACCATTACTCAAGTGTCCCCAACCTGCACCAAACCATTCTTCAACATTAAAGTGCCATGCAATTTACCAATTCCCATCCAAGTGCATAAATCACCATATAAACATGAAATAATTCACTAGGTTACTAATTCATCATGATCAACACCATTTCTCATCAATTATATGCACAAATATCTCATAAAAAACGTGACTCATGGCTGTCCAAAATGAAAACAACAATAACCCTTCAAACTCAAAATTTTCCTTCACCAAACCAACACCCATAACATGAACATAAACTTTAACAAAGAAATTCTCAAAAATGCAAACTTACCTTTAATTGTAACTTGCTAAACCTTCACCAAACTTCTCAAAATTGGTATCAATATCTTCCTTGTGATGTGTAGACCATTTTTCATAAAAGAACCTAAGTGTTTAGAGGTGGAATGGAGGGAGAGAATGAAGCTCATGCAAAACATCAATGGTGGTTCTCTTCTCTCTTGAATTAGGCCACTTTGAATCTAAAGGAGGAAGATGAATTGCAGATGGTGAGATGAGTGTACACCTGCCCCATTATGTCTTTAGTTTATTCCCTTAGTGGCCCACTCACATTATTTAACCATATTATAAGTTTAATGTTTTATTTACACCATTTCCACTCCATTTTTGGCTATTTATTTTAGGTACCACTAAACAAATTTTTCATTTCATTTTCTAAGTGTAATATTATTTATTTTTAATGGACATTTAGGTTAAAAGACACTTCGGGATGTCAAATGACCATAATGCCTGTTCGTGGCATTCTGATTTTCGGTATTACCGGGTTTTGTCTGTTTTTCGATTTCTCACTTTTCTTTGTACTAATTATTTAATTTTTCTTTGATCTTTCTAATGATATTTATTCTTCAATAAGGTTCTATTTATGTCCTAAAAATGTTTTCCAGGGTTCCCATGATCAGGCAGTCAACGGCCTGTAGTGCTTCCTGCGGTCACCCATCGCTAGGTTTCCCGGCTCGCTTAACTTGGTTACATTTCTTTGCTATTATTTTTCCTTTGTTTTTCTTGTATTTCCTTTTCCTGTATTTCATTATTTTATGTCTCCTCACTCATATCGAAGTGTAGCTCTAGCCATCCTAGTTGTCTGGACCACACTGGTCACCGGATTAGCAGAACGCACTACCGAACATAGGGGTGTTACATGGTATCTGTTCCTCTAAGTAAATAGAGATAAAATCCTATGTTCATTTAATTGTTCTTGATGTTTCAAGTTCCTGGCCAGGACAGATAGATTTATTCAGAAAAGAGTTTCTGATGAGAAAATCTTTTTAATCAAGAACTGGAATTAAAAGAGAACATAATATTCATAGCAAATGGAGTTTGACATAAACCATGACTCCAGCTTGAGTTGGGATTTTGTAACAGAGAGATTCTAGTGCATGGTAACATATGATTATAGGTTCATTTAAGGTAAATCTTATTACTAATTGGGTGGCCATGGCATGCTATGCTAGGTGTTAACCATGGTCTATGAGGTTCATAAAATGATTTAGAGAAATCATTTATGGTAAGAAAGAGTTCTGATGATATTAAGAGTTGATATCATGTCTCATTGCCAATTAGTGATGAGCCTAGTAAGTCACACACATACACAAGTTATCACCTATTTAAATATGATTTAATTAATTAATTAAAGAGTTTAATTGATTAATTAAATAGATTTGGTTTGCAATTAAATTGCAAAGTCCCTAGCATGACTTGAAACCAAATCTAGATTATTGGATGTGTAGTATAAATTAAATTTATATTTAAAGTGTTTAAATATGAATTTAATTGATGAGAAATTAATTAATAGAGATTAATTAATTAATTTATATTTGATATAAATTAATTAGAAGAAGAAAATAATTATTTTGGGTTAAGAACTCAAAATTAAGACACAGGGGCATTTTGGTCATTTCACAGTGTGACACGTGGCACCATGAGATGGTGACACATGGCATAACACATAAGCTTGCCAAATATTTTTTAATCATGTAAGATGATTAAAATCAAGATTAAATATAGGTTTGACACTTGGCACAATGTGATTGGGTCACTTAAACCTAGAGCTAATCAAAAGGTGACATGTGGCTAGGGTTTAATGTGTTAACCTAGCTATTTAAGTGTGGTTATGAAAAGAAAACATAACCAGCAGCCTCTCCTCTCAATTGTCACACCACTTTGAGCCTCTCCAGCTATTTCTCTTCATCTCTCATCAATTCAAGGAGATTAGCCATCAATCTCTTGAATTAAGAACACTAGAAATTGTTTCCAGTGTCCTGTTTACATCTCTAATATCTTAAAAGGCAGAACTTGAATTTCTAATTAATAGAAAAGGCTTTAGAAGCTGTTCAAGGGCTGCCATAGGTGTTCTTGGTGTGGACAAGCTAGAGGGACAACATCTGGTGTCCTGAAGACGAATCTCAAAGGCGCAAACATGCTGCAGCACATCAAGAGGTTAGTGTAATCGTTCTTGATTTAATCTAGGGTTCTAAAATTAATCTGATTAATTTTAAAATCTTAAATGGAAAATATAGATCGAAAAACATATTAAAAGAGTTTTAATATGTTGTTTATCATTGAAATCAAATAGATAAAAATAAATCTTGCATGGTGCATGTGACCCTAGGTGAAAATTTTTGAATTCAATGGTATAAACTTGTGTTTTTCACGCTTCCGTTCCTTCAATTGGTATCAGAGCCACTATATTTGCCATTTAGATTGTTGATTATATAATTTAATTGTGTGTTTGATCATGAGATCAAGAGATTCATTGCTGGTTGGATCATGAGATGTGGCGTCACACATGGTGAAGCCACCATTGGTGGCGCAACAATGGTTCCTTGGGTGGTTCAAGGTTTGGCTTTTAATTCTGCAATTGTTGTATGATCTAAGGCCTATTCTTTGACTAATTAAAGTGTTTAATTAGTTGTTTTAATCACACAATTAAATTATGATTCAAATCAGAATTTTAAAAATTGTTTGAATGTGATTCAAATTTGAATTTTAAAAGTTGTTTGAATGTGATTCAAATCTGAATTTTTAAAGTTGTTTGAATCATATTTAAATCTGATTTTTTAAAATTGATTCAATAAAATTCAGATCTGATTTTTTATGAAATATTTGAATGTGATTCAAATCTGATTTTTTAAAAAATGTTTGAATGTGATTCAAATCTGAATTTTTGAAGTTGTTTGAATGTGATTCAAATATGAATTTTTAAATTTGTTTGAATGAGATTCAAATCTGAATTTTTAAATTTATTTGAATCATATTCAAATTTGGATTTTTAAGTTGAATATGAGATATTCAATTTAATTTAAGTATGTATGTTTTATTTAATTGTTAAATAGTGATATGCATGATGGATGATCATGGACTATAAAAGACCAATGTGATTTGATTTATTTCTTTTATGTTTTTTTGGGATTGTAAATTAATTAATTTATTTTAATTTATTTTGGGCATGTATTATTAAGTTTGTAATATTTTTTGGGTTGTAATTTCATTTATTTAAGTTCTTGTAAATTCGCCTTGGTATGCCAAGGATTACTATGTAATATTGGATTGCAAGAAGTTCAAGGAGGTCAAGAGCATTGGTGGGACCAGTGGGAGGAATTCAATATCAAGTGTTGATTATGTACTCCTTCAGCAATTCTTGTAAAATGAATGAAAGAAATGCACCTAGGAATGCCCTGATTCAATTCTTGGTGGCTCAGAATTGAATCCCTTAGAAAGTCCATGATCATACCATATTTACTGCTTATCCATGAATGCATGAGATGTATGGGAATGTATGCAATTATATGATATATGCATGCTAAATGGATAATGTGCAAAGTGAGACCTTAATAGTAATTAGGATGGCTATAAAATCTTCCAAACAAATGATTAAGTTGGAAATGGTATAATTAAAGTAATTATAACATAAGCCCTCCATTGGGGCAATTATTTTAAGAAATTTTAAATAGTTGCATGAGATGCAATTAATTTAAGAGATTTTCTTAAGAATAATTGTTAAGCATGAGATGTTGTAAATATGTAAATGGTTTGGTGGCCAATATTGGATGTACCTGAGGACATTAAAATTATTTGCATAATTCTTGGCTCAATGGGATCAACTTAACTAATGCAAGATAAGTCAATAATGGATGTACCTGAGATTTTGAGCATTAGGGGCTAGGTAAAGGATTGAACCTCACATGAGATGTGATGGGCAAGGAGTTGCTCGCTTATAGTTTATTGTAATTCCAATAATGGATGTACCTGAGGATGATCAATAGAATTATAAGAATTCAATCACCCACTAGAAATCCATCCAACTAGAATTTCCGTTTTCTACTTTGGAAGTGTAGGATTCGCTAAGTTAGTGGGAGGACCAATTTGATTAAAAGACCATAATCATTTTGGTTAATTACATGATACATTTACTAATTAATCTGGTTATTTTCTGCAATTAATTTTATGATAAAAATGATCAAAAAACAACCACCACCATCCAATATCCTTGCAAGCATACTAGATCACAACAGTTGACAGGACCTAATCATGCGATTGGCTAAGAAATTTGAAACTTGTCTGAACCTTGAACATATAGGATATGTTCTAGATTCAAATGTTCTGGTCCCTTACCTCCAGAGGCCACACAAGAGGAACATGAAACTTTGGACAAGTGGAAGGAGCATGATATGAGAGCTAAGTGTTACATGCTTGCTTCTATGAGTAATGAGTTACAGAAGCAACATGAGAACATGCAGAGTGCGAGTGAGATCCTCCTTCACCTACAAGAGTTGTATGGTGAGCACAGCAGGAATGCTAGGTATGAGATATCTAGACAGCTATTCCGTATGAGGATGTCTGAGGGACAGAATGTTGGGGATCATGTCCACAAGATGATTTGGCTGATTGAGCAGTTGGAACATCTTGACTTCAACATGGATTTCCAACTACAAACGGATTTGATCCTTCAGTCCCTTCCTGAGTCTTTTGGGAATTTTGTGATAAATTTCCATATGACTAAACAGGAATGCACCTTAGCTGAATTACTCAACATGCTGGTTATTGCCCAAAAGAATATGCCGGGCAATAAAGGAAAAGAGGTAGCTTTGATTGCATCTTCTTCTACTGGAAAGTCCAACAAGAAGAAGCGCAATAAGAAAAAGAAATCTCAGATTCCTGGTCCTTCCAAGAAAATAGCTAAACAGAAAAGGAAGATTAAAGCTGATAAAGGCAAAGGAAAGTGTCTCCACTGCCAACAGGAAAGTGTTTCCATTGCCAACAGGAAAGTGTTTCCATTGTCAGTAAGAAAGTGTTTCCACTGGCCAGAGTATAGTAATCTAAATGAATGCAATGCCATGGTGAAAACCAACTCAAGTTCAAAATATATTTGGCACTTAAGGTTATGTCATGTTGCAGAAGATAGGATTGCAAAATTGGAGAAAATGGGGATTCTATCCTCATTGGGCTCTGAGCCTACTCCAACTTGTGAATCTTGCCTTCAAGGCAAAATGACTAGATCACCCTTTGTTGGACAAGGGCTAAGAGCTGAAAATATTTTGGAACTAATACATAGTGATGTATGTGGTCCGTTTAAAGAAATGGTTAGAGGGGGCTTTCATTATTTTATTACCTTTATTGATGATAAATCAAGGTTTGGGTATTTGTATTTGATGAAATACAAACATGAATCCTTTGAAAAGTTTAAGGAATTTAAATCTGAAGTAGAAAATCAAACAGGAAAAAGTATTAAAGCTCTTCGATCAGATCGTGGAGGTGAATATTTGAGTACTGAATTTGATGAATACTTGAGAGAGCATGGCATTGTTTTTGATTGACTCCTCCAGAACGCCATACGGTGAATGGTGTATCTCGAAGGAGAAATCGTACCCTATTGGATATGGTACGTAGTATGATGAGCTATCTTGATATGCCAATCTCCTTTTGGGGATTTGCATTAGAATCACTTTATATATTCGAATAGGATTCCATCAAAATCAGTTTCTTCCACACCTTATGAGATATGGCATGGAAGAAAACCAAGTCTTAAGCATGTTAAGATTTGGGGTTGTCCAAATTATATCAAAAAGTGAACAACGATAAATTGGAGACTAGATCGAGAAGAGGTCGATTTGTTGGATATCCAAAAGATAGTTTTGGATATTATTTTTATTTGCCTACTTCACAAAAGGTTGTGATAAGTAGAGATGCCACATTTCTTGAACAACAGTTTGTTCAAGAAGGAGGCAAAGGAAGGCAAATAGAGTTAGAATTGGAGAATTCTGACCAACCAATGATCAGGATGGATATAGATCCATCTAGTCAACCTATACCCATTGATGAAACATCTACTGCCTACTCCTCGTAGAACAACCAGGGTATCTCACCCACGGTGAGATATGGTTTTCTTCATGAAGAAGAACAAGAGTTGTCTACTCATGAAGAAGTAGATCATGGAGATGATCCACTTACCTATGAAGAAGCTATATCAGATATAGACTCTTCAAAATGGATTGATGCTATGAAATCCGAGATTGATTCCATGTATAAGAATCAAGTTTGGGATTTTGTTGACCCACCTGAAGGTATTGTACCTATAAGGAACAAATGGGTTTTCAAGAAGAAAATTGGTTCTGATGGAAAGGTAGAGACCTATAAGGCAAGGCTAGTAGCGAAAGGGTTTCGCCAAAGGCAAGGAATAGACTATGAGGAGACTTTCTACTTTGTTGCCATGCTTAAATCAATTAGGATTTTATTAGCAATAGCTGCATACTATGATTATGAGATTTGGCGGATGGATGTCAAAATGACTTTTCTCAATGGATACATTGAAGAAAACATTTTCATGGAACAACCTAAGGGATTTGAATCCTAAGATGGTTCCAAGGTATGCAAGCTAAAGCGATCCATTTATGGGTTGAAACAAGCTTCGAGGAGTTGGAACATCCGTTTTGATGAAGCCATTAAATCTTTTGGTTTTATCAAAAATGAGGATGAGCCATGTGTATATAAGAAGGTTAGTGACAGTGCTATCACTTTCCTTGTCTTATATGTGGATGACATACTGTTGATGGGTAATGATACGGTATGTTGACAACTATAAAGGTATGGTTGTCAAATACATTCTCCATGAAAGACTTCAGGCAGGCAACCTATATTCTTGGGATTTGCATCTATAGAGATAGAGCGAAAAGAATAATTGGTTTATCCCAAAGTCTATGCTTGGAAAAGGTGTTAAAGAGATTTAACATGCTTGATTCCAAGAGAGGATTGTTACCAGTGAGACATGGTATCCACCTTTCTAAAGAGATGTCTCCAAAGACACCTGAAGAAAGAGATAAGATGGCCAGGATTCCATATGCTTCGGCTATTGGAAGTTTAATGTATGTAATGTTGTGTACTAGGCCGGATATCGCATATCTCGTTAGTTTGACTAGCGGTATCAATCCAATCCAGGTTTGGAACATCGATAGTCACAAGAATATCCTTAAGTACTTGAGAAGAACTAAGGATTTATTCTTGATTTATGGAGTGGAGACTTGCAATTGGATGGTTATACCGATTACGATTTCCAATCGGATATCGATGATAGAAAGTCTACCTGGATATGTGTTCATTTGTAATGGGGTGCGATCGGTTGGAAGAGTTCCAAGCGAGCACGCATTGCAGATTCCACTACTGAGGTCGAGTATATTCTGCATCGAGATCTTGCAAAGGAAGCTATCGCTTGGATAAAGAAGTTCGTGATGAACTTACAGAGTTCCTTCCATTGAGTCGCAGTTCCACTACACCGTGACAACAATGGAGCGATCATCTGAGCTAAGGAACCAAGGTCTCACCAAAATCCAAACACATAGAAAGGCACTACCACATTATCAGAGATATAGTTGGGCAAGGCGATATAGCCATGCAGAAAAATAACATCAGCTGAAAAACCCGCTGATCCATTCACTAAGCATTTGTCACAAGCTCAGTTAGACCGACATCTTGAGAAGATAGGTCTAAGATATTGTAATGAATGGCTCTAGTGCTAGTGGGAGATTGTTAGTAATATGCCCTAGAGCATATCATTTAGTATGTATCTTGTACATATTTTTATTAATAAAAGGCATTTTCACTTTTCCGTTTACATAATATATTTATGTGTAATAGAAAAGGTCCATTGATATTTTGTTAGAAATATTATTCTTAAGTTGTTAAGAATATGAGTGACAATATTTCTAGCACAAAGTATCATAAATAGGTTCACAATCGAGGATACTTCATAATAAGGACATGACTTATCCAGAAAGATTGTATTCATATTTGTTCCCAAGTTATTTATATGAGATATAGATAAGATGGAATGGTGAGTCTCATGCCATATAACAAATATGATAGGCACTTATAAATGATAAGTAGGTAGAACAGTGACACTTATGACAAGCACATGGAGTTTACTCTTGTCAATGTTTTGTCATAAATCATATCAGTGCATATAATCTTTAGACCTGAGATAGCACAGTTATCTTGTATATAGGTAGTTTGAGTTTGATACTGCTTTCATACTTGTAATATGTATGGGTATATGGGCATGTGTTGGCTCTTACTAGTTATATGTGGAGGTAGGTGTTGATCAAGATGGAATCTGTTCCTCTAAGTAAATAGAGATAAAATCCTATGTTCATTTAATTGTTCTTGATGTTTTAAGTTCCTGGCCAGGACAGATAGATTTATTCATAAAAGAGTTTTTGATGAGAAAATCTTTTTAATCAAGAACTGGAATTAAAAGAGAACATAATATTCATAGCAAATGGAGTTTGACATAAACCATGACTCCAGCTTGAGTTGGGATTTTGTAACAGAGAGATTCTAGTGCATGGTAACATATGATTATAGGTTCATTTAAGGTAAATCTTATTACTAATTGGGTGGCCATGGCATGCTATGCTAGGTGTTAACCATGGTCTATGAGGTTCATAAAATGATTTAGAGAAATCATTTATGGTAAGAAAGAGTTCTGATGATATTAAGAGTTGATATCATGTCTCATTGCCAATTAGTGATGAGCCTAGTAAGTCACACACATACACAAGTTATCACCTATTTAAATATGATTTAATTAATTAATTAAAGAGTTTAATTGATTAATTAAATAGATTTGGTTTGCAATTAAATTGCAAAGTCCCTAGCATGACTTGAAACCAAATCTAGATTATTGGATGTGTAGTATAAATTAAATTTATATTTAAAGTGTTTAAATATGAATTTAATTGATGAGAAATTAATTAATAGAGATTAATTAATTAATTTATATTTGATATAAATTAATTAGAAGAAGAAAATAATTATTTTGGGTTAAGAACTCAAAATTAAGACACGAGGGCATTTTGGTCATTTCACGATGTGGCACGTGGCACCATGAGATGGTGACACATGGCATAACACATAAGCTTGCCAAATATTTTTAATCATGTAAGATGATTAAAATCAAGATTAAATATAGGTTTGACACTTGGCACAATGTGATTGGGTCACTTAAACCTAGAGCTAATCAAAAGGTGACATGTGGCTAGGGTTTAATGTGTTAACCTAGCTATTTAAGTGTGGTTATGAAAAGAAAACATAACCAGCAGCCTCTCCTCTCAATTGTCACGCCACTTTGAGCCTCTCCAGCTATTTCTCTTCATCTCTCATCAATTCAAAGAGATTAGCCATCAATCTCTTGAATTAAGAACACTAGAAATTGTTTCCAGTGTCCTGTTTACATCTCTAATATCTTAAAAGGCAGAACTTGAATTTCTAATTAATAGAAAAGGCTTTAGAAGCTGTTCAAGGGCTGCCATAGGTGTTCTTGGTGTGGACAAGCTAGAGGGACAACATCTGGTGTCCTGAAGACGAATCTCAAAGGCGCAGACACGCTGCAGCACATCAAGAGGTTAGTGTAATCGTTCTTGATTTAATCTAGGGTTCTAAAATTAATCTGATTAATTTTAAAATCTTAAATGGCAAATATAGATCCAAAAACATATTAAAAGAGTTTTAATATGTTGGTTATCATTGAAATCAAATAGATAAAAATAAATCTTGCATGGTGCATGTGACCCTAGGTGAAAATTTTTGAATTCAATGGTATAAACTTGTGTTTTTCACGCTTCCGTTCCTTCATTTTCTTAACATTTTCTTGTCATTGGAACCCCAATAATCCTTCCTTGAGGTCACAAAAATTATTTTATGAAGTTTCCCCCGGGTCTAAGGTTGCTAACGGCCTTCGCTGTCACTTCCCTTTTTGGTTATTCATCCCTGGGGTTTCGGCTCGTTTAACTTTAGTGTATTTCATTCCTATAAATTTTCCTTGATTATTATGAGCATTATTTAGTTTCTTTATAACTCCTCACTCTAGTCTTTTTATAATTTCAAACATTCTAGCTGCCGGGACCGACATTGGTCACCGAAACAGTAGACTGTACGAACTAGCTAAAGTGAGGATGTTACACCTTGCATAATAAATGGCACATGAGAGGGAACAATGTGTATTATAAACACTTGTTTTCATCATGAAAGAAAAGAAGAATGTTTGAGTATAATGGTACATGAAAACAATTGATATGAATTATGATCAATAGGGATGATAAAATGAATGTACAAATTATATAGAAATGTGATTTGGAAAATTTTTCTTTCATCATAACTAGAATTAAAATTCTATAAAATATAAATAGAACTTATAATGAAATAATGAAACATAAGAATACTTAATGGTACTATTGTGCCCACATATTATCTAGACATGTGTGTCAGATTGGATAGATTGGTATGCCAATAGGGGATTATTTGAGTAGTATTGCATAAGGCTTTATGCCTGTACTTATGGCTTTATGCCGCATTCATGGCTTGTATGCCTGATTATTTGTTACCATGGCTTTTTAGCCATATTGATTGCATACGTGGTTAACGTTCTGTATTTCACATCCCATGGTATGACAGCCCGAGACACCACAGTGTCCAGTGCCAAGGACCCGCTTATCCAGTTTAGTCAGCCTGTCATAGGTTACTTGGGCAGTGAAATAAATTAAGAATATTATAAATTAAAATATTAGAAATTAAATAAATGAGTTAGAAAGACCTGAAATAAATTAGATTAGCTATAAGAAATTATTTATTTGAAAGACCTAAAATGAACTAGATTAATATTAAAATTTATCTATTATGAAATAACTCTAAGAATTTTAATTATTATGAAATGATCTAAGATAACCTAGAAAGCATTTAGGAAGTGATAAAAAGATTAGCAAAGGAATTATAACATAAATAAACATTGCAAATATGTCTTACATAATAATATAAGCATAATAATATATGAATGAGATTATTACTGGAAATTTTTGTTGAAATTTTTAAATAGGTAAACAGTGAAATATGTCAAATGGTAATAAAATAGAGGAAACTCAATCAGTTTCTCCTTAGACTATAATTTATTTTAAAATATAACGAGTTCAAAATTTTTAAAGGAATATAGTAAGATAAGAAAGGGTGCTGCGACACCGAATGTAGGACGCCTTGTTCGGTTACACTGTATACCTAATAGGGGGTGTTACATTTATTGGTATCACAGCACGGTTTAGGCGTTCCTAGGCATAGATAGGTAGAAAAAAAATAATATGCATAGCATGCATTGCATTCATAAGAGTCGAGATGACACTAATGTAGATCTGTTTTCTCCGGTTATTTTAGGTTAAGGTATGGATCTTGGTCCACAAAGAGCTATATAGGAAGAAGTAGAAAGCCATGCCCTGATTGGGAGTGATGTTGGAGGTAGGGGAGATCCTGCTCCACCAGTTCAAGAGGTGCCTGTACAACCCCAACAGGCCTTGTTTGAGCAAATGACAGAGTTCTTTAGACAGATAACGGGGACAATTCCACCACCACAGCCTCAGCAAAAATCACCTTTGAGAAAAATAAAGAACTATGGAGCTGTAGATTTCAATGGCAGAAAGGAAGATGATTTTTTAACTGCTAAGTATTGGTTAGAAAGGACTTAAACAGTTTTGCAACAATTACATTGAAACCCAGAGCAAAGGTTAGGGTGTATAGTTTCACTGCTACAGGAAGCTGCCTATAGGTAGTGGGATGCTATAGCTAAAGTAGTACTGCCAGCTAAGGTGACTTGGGATTTCTTTCTGATAAAGTTCAGAAAGAAGTATATTAGTTGTTCCCATGAAAAAGAACAGAATAAAATGGATGGTCAACAGAGAAGTGATTTTGGCCAATCTAGTAATAAGAGACCTAGAGAGCAGTTAAGTTAGACCTTAGATCAGAGTAAGAGACATAGGCCCAGACCCATATCCAGAAGAGACCAACCAGAGACACCAGTAATGAGTAAATCGGGGTTAACGGTGAGAAGTTCTACCCCAAGAAAATATGACCATTGTAAAAAGTGGCATAAAGGTGAATGTAGGGTATTGACGGGTGCTTGTTATAAATGTGGTGTAACACTCCTCACCCGACTGTAGTGTAGCCGAGCGAAGTGTGCTACATTCGGTGTTGGAGCACCCTATCTTATCTTACTTTATTCGTTTAATAATTTGATCTCGTTATATTTTAATATCAATTATTTTTCTATGGAGAAACCTGTCACACCCTACCCCTCTGTAAGGCATGACATGATCCCGTAGTATACCTAATGAATTATCAACTCCGTCTACTGATAACCCATTAAATACACTACAAGGGATTTTAAAAACTTTTCTTACTTCTTTCACAGTGGTGAGCACTATTTACAGGTGTTAAAAACTTTTGTGAACTGAAGTGATAGAACTAACACATTTGACTTATTTGGAATTTCTATAAAAATTTTGGCAGAGTGCCATCTGTATTATGGATAAAACAGTTCTTCAGAAAACCTGTAAAAAGCACTTCAATAGATTTCCAAATCTCAACTCCAACAAAATTCAACACAATATTTTTCTCAACTCAATCCACAACAATTTTTCAGTATTTTCAAAGGATGAGATAAAAGAAATATAATACAAATTTTACAAGTCAAAATAACTCATAATTTACTTTACAACTTCAATGTACAAATTTTAATTTACAACTGCTCAAATAATTTACATACATATTATTACATGCATACATCAGACCTATGTACATGGGTATACCTATAATATACCTGGAGCTGGTCTGAAAGTGTCTTCAAAGAAACTTACTTATTGTTGTATGCTCTTCTTACCTGCGACAGCATACAAAGCTATCGCTGAGTGGTGAACTCAGTGGTGCACAACTATAATTTAAAACATAGTACAATATACATTGACAAAATTTACAGTAAATAATTTGGAAATCTGAATACTCATCAAATTCCAAAACTCAAAATATTCATTGCCAATAATGTAAATCATTTGTATAAATGACTTTGATCACAAAATTCAATTTATCAAATCATGACTAACCATTTAAGTAATTCCAACAAAATTAATTATACATAAACCATAATTGAAATCACAATTCTTTACCATTCAAAAGCCATTCTGTATCTCAAAAATCAATATGTATCTCAAAAATCAATCTTTATCTCAAAACTATGTTGTATCTCAAAAACCACGCTGTAGCTCAAAAACCATGCTGTATCTCACAAATCATTCTTTATCTCAAAAGCCATTCTTTATCTCACTAACTATGCAAGACTAATCCGATAGGGCCATCTTCGATGTGATTCTAACTCCCTATGGTCGGGGAGGTCGAATCGGATTCTAACTCCCTATGGTCGGGGAGGTCGAATCATCATGCACAGTACCATCACAATAATGAATCTTCCGCAAGGGCCATAACGATAAAATAAACTTAGATCTAACCTCAAATCAGAGGAAAATCTAAGCCTGTGCACGTACCATGGTAATCAAAACACAACTCCATTGTCTTCTCAACAAATGAGAGAGACGGGTAATAACCTAGTCAAGCATCTATAGTGAGATATAAAACAATATCACAATCCTTTTAGTGAGCATAAATCACAATATAATTCGATTCAAAGTCAATTCCAATATCCAATAATTTTTATGCTCATCACAATTCAAATCATAAATTTGCATTTTCCATGAAAATTACCATCACAATTCAAAACATGTTCTATCACAATTTTCCAAAACATAATTTATTCAATCCATAACAATGCTTAATACTTGTGGAAATACCATTTCACAAAGCTAAATTCATACATACTATAACAATTTTCAATAATCATTGAATTAAATCCAATGCTTGTTAAACATAATACATAAGAAAAATATGTCATTTAATCATATGAAATATTCAAAACAAAATCAGTTAAAAACTAGTTGTGCACAAACACAATTTAAAACAATAACATACAATTAATCATATGAAATATTATTCAGAGTAAAATCAGTTGAAAACTAGTTGTGCACAAACCTCTGATAACTGTCTCTTGGTCTTGACTCAGTGTTTCCTTCCCTTTTCCTGAGTCTTTGCTAACTGAGAAACACAATTTGAAGTGTTTCAGTACTAAATTAAATTGTCTCTAACAATAATGTTCGATAAGTAATTCACTGAATACCCTTATTTGCTTAATCAACCAATATATCGACCCTCGATGCATTCTAGGTAAATTAGGTTTTAGTGTCACTAATATGTCACATTCGATAGTGTTTTAGGGTTGGTACTCGTTACCAATTTCATTTCCTTGTTTAGTGCATTTTATTGCAAATTGTTGTATTCCGGTATACTAGTTTGACCTAGCCGGACGACTTAGTTCCCTCGGTTTTCGGGTTTTGGTCAAAACTACAAACTTGTAGATCTATGTCCTATTGCACGTGGGGCAAAATTTCAGGTCAATCCGAGTTATGTAGACCAAGTTATGGTCATTATACTATTGCTGGTCAAATGGCATCAAATTAGGTCAATTTTAGGTCAATTTGGTCAACTTTGGTTCGGCCAGTTTTTGGACCCGAACTTGTGCAAGCTTTTTGACTTACTTCTGGTCATTTCTGGGCTTTGGTGTCTTCATAAGACTTGTAGGTATGGGTCTTAACTATTCATGGTTAAAATTTTAGGTCAATTGGACCTGTTTTGAGTGAGTTAGGCCTAAACACTAACTGCTGCCCAATTGGTCAAATTTCAGGCCTCAAATGTACTCAATCCGAATTGGTCATTTTTCATATCACCTTGCAAGCAGAATTTTGGTATGCTTTCTCAATGAAAGTTGGCACATTTTGTGCCTAGTTTCACCTCCAATTGGTCTCATACCAATTGAGGTTATACATTTAAAGTTATTGACTAAAATGCATTCTGCCCTTAACTACCTTACTTAAACATACATCAATTACACACTTACATTACTATATGTCCACTTCCCTTACCATTTCTGTTTTGGTTCATTACCAAAACCATATTCCACTTTACATTAACATCACTTTGGCAGATTACAAACATTCTTAATACACCAATTAAAATTTACATTTACAAAGTCTAAATACAATCACATACACACCTAAACCTTACTAGTTCTTACATACACTTTACACAATCAATCTATATACATGTCTATCAACCTTCTATGTCAATATTCTGCCAACACCTTCATGAACAAACACCTTTATCCAAGTGTCCCAAGGCTGCCGAAAATGTTTCTCAATACTAAAGCGTCCTACAATTCATCAATTTCCATCCAAGTGCAAAAATCACCATATACATATGAAGTAATTTACTAGGATATTAAATCACCATAACCAACATCATTTCTCATCAAATATATGCATAAATATTTCATCAAATGCATAACTCCATGGCTGTCCAAAATGAACATCTCAATAACTCTTCAAACTTAAAAATTTTCTTCACAAAACCAACACCCATAACATGAACACAAAGTTTAACAAAGCTATCTTCAAAAATGCTAACTTACCTTATGGTTGGAACTTGTTAAACCTTGATTAAACTTCTTGAATTTGGTATCAAGCTCTTCCTTATGATGTGTAGACAAACTTTCATGAAGAACCCTAAGTGATTGGAGTTGAAATGGAGGAGTTAAGAGAGCTCATGCAAAACGCCCATGGAGATTTTCTTTCTCTTCAATTAGGCTAGGTTGGGAAAATGGGGAAGATGAAGTTTCTTCTGGGTATAGTGGACTTACATCAACACATTTTATTGTTTAATTAAATCATTAGTAGCCCACTCACACTAATTTAACTATATAATAAGCTTACATGTGTTATTTACACATTTTTCACTCCATTTTGGCTATTTGTATTAGGTACCCTCAATTTAATTTTTCATTTTATTTTCTAAGTGTAATATTATTTATTTTTAGTAGAAATTTAGGTCAAAAGATAATTCGGGATGTCAAATGACCATAATGCCCCTGTTCAGGTTGCATTCCCGATTTTTCGGTAACACCGGGTTTTGTCTGTTTTTTGATTTCTCACTTTTCTTTGTACTAATTATTTAATTTTTCTTTGATCATTCTAATGATATTTATTCTTCTATAAGGGTCTATTTAAGTCCTAAAAATATTTTCCAGGGTTCCCCGTAGTCCAGGGCTAGTCAACGGTCCACGCCGTGACTTTCCGGTGCGGTCACCCATCGTTAGGATTCCCGGCTCGCTTAACTTGATCACATTTTTTTGCTATTATTTTTCCTTTATTTTTCTTGTATTTTCTTTTCTTGTATTTCATTATTTTATGTCTTCTCACTCATATCGAAGTGTAATTCTAGGCATCCTAACTGTCCGGACAACACTGGTCACCGGAGCAGCAGAACGCACTACCGAACTTAGGGATGTTACAAAACCAGCGGAGTTTCCCCTATTTTATTATCAGTTGACGTATTTCACTATTTACCTGCTTGAAATTTTCAATAATATTTTACAATAAAAATATCATTCATGCTCATCATATTCATCTCACATTAAATTTTTATAATTCACATACTCATTTGTACAAATCTATTCATACTCAATTCATATGTAAACATTCTCAAATTACATAAGCAAAATTTTTAAATTTCCTTAATTTACATAATTTACAAAATAATTACATAATTTCATAATTTACATGATCTACAAATTAATTACAGTTCCATAATCTACATTTCAACATACAATTCATAGTTTACATTACAAATAATAACTAATTATAATGTACGAAATACATAATATGATCTATATGGGCCCTATCTACATGCATTGCTGAGGAGGTGATAACCCTGAACACTCTGTAGATCAGAACTCTAAAATCTCTGTTTGGTATTCCTGGGCTTTAACTTCAGTACCTGCACGAGGAAACAAATCCATCGCACTAAGCATTGCTGCTTAGTGGTGCAATAATATAACAAGGAAATAATATAACAAGTAAAAATAATTAGAGCATATTTTCTATACTCAAGAATTTTACTGGGTTCATATGAAATTTTCCATATAGTACATTTTTTTTGTCATTTATGTAGTACATTTTTTTTTGGTCATTTATGTTGCTCTCTAGAATCCTTTTGTCATAAGTTTACAATAATCATTTATATATAATGTACAAATAAATCTAAAATTTAAACTTATATTCTTATGAAAGTCACATTTGTAATGTTATTTAAGTTATAATTCTTCTACTAGTCTTTTTATCACTTCCTTGATACTTTCTAAATTGTTTACAATCATTTCGTAATATTTAAAATTTTTAGAATTAATTTAATTTATTTCAGATCATTCTAAGGAATAAATTTTTGGAGCTAAGCTAATTTATTTCAGAACTTCTTCTCATTTATTTACTTTCTAGAGTTTTAATTGCTAATATTCGTAAATTATTTTAATAAATTAGACTGCCCAAGTAACCTACAACAGGCTGACTAAACTGGATAACGGGTCGTTGGTACTGGACACCATGGTGCCTCAGGCCGTCATACCATGGGACGCAGAACATCAACCACGTATGCAGTCAGTATGGCTAAAAAGCCATGATAACACTTAATAGGGCATAAAAGCCATGAATGTTGTCATAAAGCCATGAATACGGGCATAAAGCCATGAATGCAGGCATAAAGCCTTTCGCAGTACTGCTAAAACAATACCCTATTGGCATGCCAAACTATCCAATCTGACACACATGTCTAGGTAATACAAGGGCACATAATATCATTAAATATTAATATATTGTGTTTTATGACTTCATTATTTCATGATAAATTTCAATTATAATTTATACATTCATTTGATCATTTATATGATCATAATTCACATCAATTATCTTTTTACACCATTGTACTCAAAGTACTTTTCCTTTCTACAATAATGAGAACTAATGTCTCATTCATACATTAATATGGTTTATGTATTCATTCATTATGTTATTCATATTGATCATAATTCTAAACAATGGTTCACATGTACCATTGTATTCAAAACATTTTTCCTTTCTCTCTTGATGGGAACTTAAATCCCAAATGGCATTTTTATCTCATTTATACATTCAACAATCCATTCATGTAAAGAACATTTCATACTTCAAGTTGTTTTGCTAATTTATTATGAATTCCACTGGTGTTGGGAGTATCAATCTCAATTACCTATTCCAAGTAATCCATGAACATTTCATGGATTTCAAATTTCATGCCTTAATTTCCTATACCAATTTAGTCTTACACTTAGTGTCTTTGTATTACTATTCACCTTACTATTCACTCAAATTATTGACTTTTTTATACATAATAAATTTATTGAACCTAAATTCACCAAGATACCACATTTTGCATTTTATTTTTGTTAGTATTGATGTCCAATACCATTTCAAAGCTTATCTTATATTATTCAAAATTTTTAGATTCATACCCTAGGTTTACTGTTCTATTGGTCATTTGTACAATAGGAATTTGACAAAATTGTCTTCATGAAAGTTGTTCCTTATTGTGTCTAGTTACATTTTGCTTTTTGAATCACTCTATTTGGAGTTTTGTAGCTTAAGTTATGGTCATTTTACCATAACTGGCCGAATTAACCTGTACCCGAAATTTCTGGGCAATTTGGTTCTGCCAGATTTGGTGACCTAAGTTTGGTTGGCAATTTGACTAGGTTATGGTCAGAATTTGGATTTGTTTCTTCATAACAGTTATAGGACTATGTCTCAGCTTTCTGGTAATAAAATTTCAGGTCAATTGGACCTTTCTACACTGAGTTATGACCAAATGAATAAATATTGTTCATTTGGTCATTCTGCAAAGGCAGAATGCAAGTCACCTGGATTAGGGAAATTTTTAGGTTAACTTGGTTTGGTTTTCTGGCTAGGATTTCTTCACCAAAGTTGTGCCATTATGTGTCTAGTTTCATGTCCAATTGGCCTTGCACCAATTGAACCTATACAACTCTATTTATAGTTGCCCAAACCTGCTGGACTCACAACCAGTCCTGCAGGTCACCAAGGGTAGAATGCCTAAGTTCAACTCCAACATCCTTACTCCAATTCCTCTTCACACACATTCAAATAGTCACTAATTAACCATTACAAGGTTAATATACCATTTCATAAGCAAAACTCTAATTTTTCACAAACGCTAATTTCCAAAGTGTCCATTTCATACCTTTCATGTCATCTAACTCATCCAACACACATAGTTCAACATCTAACTCAAGTTATCTCATCACAAGTCACTTCTAAACAATTCAAGTCATACAAATCAACAAATCTCATCCTTCTCCCATGGCTTCAAATTTTCATGCACACTTCAATATAATTGTTTTGTTCAATTTTACAACAAATTCTCATTTAATTTGTCTTCCTAACAAAGATTAAAAAGATAGGGAACTAAGTATAGGCACTAACCCTTTTGAGCTTCACTTAATCTTGATTAAAACTCCCTAATCTCTTCTTCTTTGGCTGCCAATAGCTTTTTCTAGGTGAAAGATCAAATTTTTGTGAAGGGACTTGGCAATTTTGGTGAACAAATCGAGAGGAAATTCAAGCTTTTAAGCTTAAAAATGGTGGAACCTCTTCTCTCTCTCTCTCTCTACGTTTTTGGCTACCCAAAGGTTGAAGATGCAGATTGTTTGTCAATTTTTTGTCTCTTTTATCTCTTTTAATGAGTTTAATAAATTGTGATTAGTAGAGGAAATTTAAATGACATCATATGATGTCATAATTAGGTATTTTCCTTCATTTTCTTTTCTTTTCTTCTCTACTCATTCTCAATTAAATTTTTTAGCAATATTTATTCATATTTTAGCTCATAATAATTATTTACTTAACTGGAAAAGTTGGCCAAAAATCATCTTTGAAGACGAAATGACCAAAATGCCCTCCGTTTGGCTTAACAGACTAAAATTGTCTGTATTGATTAAAAAATTTTTCTAAGCATTTTCTTGGCATTCTAATGTCATAGAAACCTCAAAGACTCTTCTCTGGAGTCCCAACAATTATTTTATGAATTTTCTCCTAGGTTTAGGGCTCCTAGCTGCGAAGACCGTAACTTCTCACTGGGTTACCCATCGCTAGGGCACCAGCTCATTTAACTTAGTTGTATTTTATTTCTAAAATTTTTTCTAAATTTTTCTTATTGATATTTGAGTTATTTATGACTCCTCACTCTAGTCTAAATATTTTTCCAGATGTTCTAACTGTCTAGACCGACACTGGTTGCCGAAACAGTGGAATATACGGAATTGCTACAGTGAGGGTGTTACATGTGGAGCCATGGACCATTATCTAAAAGAATATCCTAAGAGGAATTTTCCACGAACACAAACCAAGAAACTACCTTCCACAGCACAGAGTGATAGCATTTTAGAGGGATTTGAGGCAACACAAGGAAATGAAGAAGCAAGGAGGTAGCAAATCTTTAACTACGCACATCAGATAAATTTTGAGGATGAAATTTTTGTTAGAGGAGAAGAATTGTGACATCCTCACTTTAGATAGTCCGTACATTCTATTGTTTCGATGGCCAATGTTTGTCCGGACAGCCATAATATTTGAAACTATATGTAAACTAGAGTGAAGAGTCCTAAATACACTAAATAATGATAAGAAAAAAATTAAGGAAAAAGTTAAGAAATTAAATACCAAAAAGTTAAATGAGCCAGACCTACGACGATGGGTGACCTAATGGGAAGCGACTGTAAAGACAGTTGCCGACCCTAGACCCATAGGGAAATCCTATGAATAATTTTTGGAACTCTAGTGGAGAGTTATTGAGTCTTCGATGACAAAAGAGTGCCAAGAAAATGCTAAGAAAATTTTATAAATCGGTACAGACAGAAGGGCATTTTGGTCATTTCACCTTTAGAGATAATTTTTGACCAACTTGTCCATTCAAGTAAGTGAGGATTATGACATAAAATGTGAAAAAATATTGATGAAAAATTAAATAAAAATGAGTAGAGAAAAGAAGAAAACAAAATGAAATTAAATACAAATTATTACCTAAGCATGATGAGAGAATGATGTAATTAAAATTTATAACCAATACCAATTAGACAACCACATCTATATAGAGATAAAATAATTAAAGGAATTAAAAAAATGGTCACTTCTTCTTTTAACCAAGGTAGCTGAACCATCCTCACCACTACCTTCCTCCATTTTTGTCAACTTCAAGCTTGATTCCCAAGCTTTCTCACCATATTTCCCAAAGTCCCCAACATAAAAACTTAATTTTAGACCTTGATCAAGTGTTTAGTAGCAAAAAGAAGAGAAGAAATTAAAGAATTAGAAGACTTAGAATCTTGCCATATGAGGTTAGTGCCATATTCAAGTTCTTTTCTTTCTTAAATCTTTGTTAGTGAAGTGAATTAAGTTAAATTCTTATGAAATTGAAAGAAGGTGATGAATAATTGAATGATCAATTTTCGGCAGCCATGAGAGGGTTAGGGTTTTGATGGTTTAGTTGTAATTAAACTTGTATATTAATGTTAATTGATGTGTATATTGAGTTAGATGATGATGTCTATGTGTTGCATGAGATAAACAAAAATTATAAGTTAGAGTTTAGTATGAAAATTTGGAATTTGATGATATGTTAATAAATTGATGTTGTTGAGATCAATTATGGACTATTTGAAGTGCATGGAATGTGAATTGAGATTGGTAGTAGTGTGGAATGATGGTATTGAGAGTGTTGTGTTTATGTAGGAATTTTTTAACCTTGAGTCTAGTGTGGTTTTTAGGCCATAAGTAGAGTTGTGTTACTCCAATTGTTGTGAGGCCAATTAGAGATGAAACCCAAAATAATTTGGTTTTTAGATTATTTTTATATTGTATATTATTATTATAAATTTATGAACTAAGCACCTCTAAAGAGGACTAAATTAGGATAAAAGATATTAAATTTTAGAAACTTCATATGAAGTATAATTAAATCTTAATTATCCGAATTATGTTTTATTTTTATCTTTATTTGCATATTATTTCTTTGTTATATTAGTGCACCACTAAGCATCAATGTTTAGCGCGATGGATTTGTTTTCTTGCATAGGTACTGAAGATAAAGCCCAGTGGACATTAGACTGGGATTTTGGAGTACTGATCTACATAGTGTCTAAGGTTGTCACCTACTCAGCAATGCATGTAGATAAGGCCCATATAAGTCTTATTATGTATTTTGTATATCACAAATATTTCCTATGTTGTAATGTGACTATGAAAATGTAATTAATATGTATGTGATGTAAATTAATAAATTGGCTATTCCATATGTAATTAATTCGTATATCATTTAAATTATAAATTTATGTATTTAGTGTGTAAATCATGTATCTTAATCAAATTTGAGAATTTTTATATATGAATTAAGTATGAATGGAATTGTATGCAAATGAGTATGTAATTGAAATACACAAATGATATTTGAATTATTGAGATGATAATGACGTGTATGAATTGAAGGAGCGAAAGCATGAAAAACACAAGTTTAAATCATTGAAATTCAAAATTTTTCATCTAGGGTCAAATGCATCATGCAAGATTTATTTTTATCTATTTGATTTCAATGATAAACAGCTTATTAAAACTCTTTTAATATATTTTGGATCTACATTTGCCATTTAAGATTTTAGAATTAACAGACTAATCCATTAGAACCCTAGATTAGATCAAGAATAAGTGCATTAACCTTTTGATTCACTGTAGTGTGTTTGGCACCTTTGGGATGCGTATTTAGGACACAAGATTGTCACACCCTACCCCTCTGTAAGGCATAACATGATCCCGTAGTATATCTAATGAATTACCAACTCCGTCTATTGATAACCCATTAAATACACTACAAGGGATTTTAAAAACTTTTCTTACTTCTTTTACAGTGGTGAGCACTATTTACAGGTGTTAAAAACCTTTTTGAACTGAAGTGATAGAACTAACACATTTAAATTATTTGGAATTTCTGTAAAAATTTTGGCAGAGTGCCATCTGTATTTTGGATAAAACAGTTCTTCAGAAAACCTGTAAAAAGCACTTCAATATTTTTCCAAATCTCAACTCCAACATATTTCTCAACACAACATATTTCTCAACTCAAATCCACAGTGATTTTCAAAGACTGAGATAAAAGAAATATAATACAATTTTTACAAGCCAAAATAACTCATAATTATTTTACAACTTCAATGTACAATTTTAATTTTCAACTGCTCAAAACCAAAAACAATATATATATACAGTGGTCATACATTACAGTACAAAATGCAAAATATGGTATACTCGTTATACCCAAAAAATCTCTCGCTGGGTGTACTAGCAGCCTAGTCTGCTGCCCTGTCTGTCTGTCTACCTACGACAGCAATAAAAAGCTATCGCTGAAACAATGTCTCAGTGGTGCACAACATTAACCAAATACATCTTTAAATCACAATTCATAAATCATAAAAATAGTAGATACTTAAAACCATAGTTAATTTCAAGACAGTAATTGTCAACAAGAATTTAAACTCCATTTCTCAATATCATAATAAATTTCAATAAGTCAGATCATGGTTGAATTCAAAAGACAGTATATGTCAATAAGAGTTTAAATTCATTTCACAAACTCACAATACATATCAATAAATCACACACAGCTTAATCATGCTCCAAAGTTCAATTCGTCCCAAAAGCATGGCCAATGAGGTATTCAATTCGTCCCAAAAGTCGATGACTAATGAGGAATAACATAGCTAGCTAGCAAAAATATGAGTACTCATCCAATTCGTCCTCAACAGGCACACACCTCAACACTTCAGCCAGAGAGGGAATTCAATTCGTCCCACTAGACAAGCTAGCAAGGAATACAATCAATATACATGATAGCTGTGGTTTCAAACTATTTACAGTGCTTTTCAATCAATAAGTATCCATCAAATATTATTCAAACAATTTTTCACAGTTTCACAATTTAAAACAATTCCATGCAGCCTAACTATCTCACTGATATACAATTCTGCTAACTTTTCTAGTGAGTAGTCAGTCCTAACTAGCAGAAAGTGTGCTGACTTCGTCAATCTATCAACTATCACCCATGCTGCATCATGTTTCTTCCGGGTGAGAGGTAAACCGCTTACAAAATCCATGGTGACCCGATCCCATTTCCATTCAGGTATGCGTATAGGCTGTAGCAAACCCGATGGAACTTGATGTTCTGCCTTGACTTGCTAACATGTCAAGCATTTAGTCACGTAGTCAGCTATGTCCTTCTTCATACCCGGCCACCAATACTGAAGCTTCAGATCATGATACATCTTTGTACTTCCTGGGTGCATAGCATATACACTGGTGTGTGCCTCTTTTAGAATACTGGCCTTCAATTCCCCATTATCTGGTACACACAGTCTTCCTTTGTAGTGCAGACACCCATCTGCTTTCACCTCATAGTTAGCTGCTTTTCCCTCTAGGATTTTGCTCATAATAGCCAGTAACTTTTCATCTACTTTTTGTCCATCTAAAATTTGCTGTAGCAGGTTTGGCCTCACTTGCAACTCAGCCAAAATAGCTCCATCTCGAATCAAAGATAGACGGGCATTCAACGATCTCAAAGCTGTGATGGACTTTCTGCTCAAAGCATCAGCAACTACATTTGCCTTCCCAGGATGGTAGTCAATCACACAATCATAATCCTTCAGGAACTCAATCCATCGCCTCTGTCTAAGGTTGAGCTCCCTCTGAGTTGGCAAATATTTCAGGCTTTTGTGGTCTGTGTAAATGTAGCACTTTTCACCATACAAGTAATGCCTCCATATCTTCAGCGCGAAGATAATTGCTGCAAGCTCTAGATCATGGGTAGGGTAATTCTGTTCATGTGGCCTTAGCTGCCTGGAAGCATAAGCGACCACCTTTCCCTCTTGCATCAATACACACCCTAACCCATTATAAGAAGCATCACTATAGACCACGAAGTCCTTTCCTGACACTGGCTGTGTTAACACTGGTGCCTCTGTCAACATAGCCTTTAACCTCTCAAAATTGGTCTGATACTTGTCATTCCAGTCAAATCTGACATTCTTGTGTAACAACTTGGTCATTGGAGCAGCTATTAAAGAAAATCCCTTCACAAATCTTCTGTAATACCCGGCTAGCCCCAAGAAGCTTCTGACCTCAGTTGTATTCCTGGGAGGCTTCCATTCCATCACTGCTTCTATTTTCTTGGGATCCACCCTAATCCCATCGGCTGACACTATGTGTCCAAGGAATGCAATTTCATTCAGCCAAAAGTCACACTTGGACAACTTAGCATACAGCTCCTTTTCTCTCAGGGTTTGCAGAACAATCCTCAAATGCTCATCATGTTCTTCCTTGGTCTTAGAATACACCAAAATGTTATCAATAAAGACCACTACGAACCGATCTAAGTATGGATGGAAGATACGGTTCATAAGGTCCATGAATGCCGCTGGTGCATTAGTTAGGCCAAAGGGCATCACCAGAAACTCATAATGCCCATACCGGGTCCTGAATGCAGTCTTTGGCACATCTACATCCTTCACCCTCAACTGATGATACCCTGATCTGAGATCAATCTTAGAAAATACTCCTGCTCCCTTCAACTGATCAAATAGATCATCAATTCTAGGCAATGGATATTTGTTCTTTATAGTCACTTTATTCAACTGCCGGTAATCAATGCATAACCTCAAAGTCCCATCCTTCTTTTTCACAAACAGCACTGGCGCTCCCCATGGTGACACACTGGGGCGTATGAACCCCTTATCAAGCAACTCTTGCAACTGAGTTTTCAACTCCCTCAATTCAGTGGGTGCCATCCTATAAGGAGCAATGGAAATGGGTGCTGTACCCGGCAGTGTCTCAATAGCAAATTCAACTTCCCTTTCTGGCGATAAGCCAGGCAATTCTTCAGGAAATACTTCTGGGAAGTCTTTTACTGTGGGTATATCACTCAAATTTGGCTTAGCCTGCCTAGTATCCACCACATGTGCTAGGTAGGCTTCACAGCCTTTTCTCATCATTCTTGCTGCAACTATAGCTGAGATAACATTGGACAAGAAATCTGTCCTTTCACCCACAACTGTAATCTCATTACCCTCAGGAGTTTTCAGAGAAATTCTCTTCAATTTGCAATTAACTATTGCCTGATGACGTGACAACCAGTCCATTCCCAAAATCACGTCAAACTCGTGGAAGGGCAACTCAATCAGGTCTGCTAAGAATTCATACCCCTGAATCCTTAACGGGCAACCCTTGTATACTTTGTTCACCACTACACTGTGGCCCAATGGATTAGTGACCAGAATGTCTTGGTCACTCTCCCCTACCAGTATCCCCCTTTCTACGGGTAGATTGATGCAAATGTATGAGTGAGTGGATCCTGGATCCACCAATGCATGCACAGGAGTATTGTAGAGGGAGAACGCACTCGATGACGCTCGGGCATCTTGCTCCTCCCGAGCTCGTGGCATAATTTCTCGCAGTGGTTCGTTATCCGCCTCTCCGCTCGATGTAGGCCTTTGTGATGGTCCCACTGCGTCAGACTTACTAGATTTTTTACCTCTCTGTGGTGCAGGAGCAGGTCTGTCTGCTTGTGTTGGAGTAGCTGTAGTAGTTCTACGTGGGCAGTTTCTTAACTGATGCTCTGTCGACCCACATCTTAAACAGGCACCAGTTACTCTCCAACATTCCCCCTTATGCCATTTCAGGCAATGCGGACATGCAGAAGATGCTGGTGCTGGTCCCCTGAACCCCATCCCTGGAGAGCTGCCTACTGATGGTGTGGACTGACCTCTCCTAGGGGTGAACTGTGGCCTGGGCCCCTGAGACTGACCCTGACCATGTGGCTGACCTGAACTCTGTGCAGGTGGACCTCTGAACTTCTTCCTGTGTGCGTGAGATGAGCTAGACTGACCCGGTCCCCTCTTCTGCTGTCTTTCCCTTCTAGTCTGCTCACTGATTCTTACTTTTTCAACCTTTATAGCAGCTTCCACTAACTTGGTAAATTCTGTGATTCCCAAGGCAGTGAGCTGGATCTTGATGTTGTCATTTAGTCCCTCTTCAAATCTCCTACATCTTTCAGCTTCATTAGGGACTATCTCCCTTCCATAGCGGCTTAATCGGACGAATTCCTTCTCATACTCGCCACCGATAATGTCTCTGCCTCAAAGTTAATGAACTCTCTTCTTCTCTCTTCCGGTATGCGGACTACATATTTCTTCTTGAACTCGGAGAGAAAGAAGTCCCAAGTTACAGCTTCTGGCTGCACTTCACTGGACACAGTGTCCAACCATTCGTAGGCATCGTCTTGCAACAAGGATACTGCAGCTTCTAGATTTTACTCTGAGGTGCAGTGGAGTTGTTTTAAGACTCTGCCCGTTCTGTTCAACCAATTCTCGGCTGCAACAGAGTCATCTTCTCTCTTACCGAAAAAGTCCACTGCTCCAAACTTTCTTAGCCTTTCCAGGTGTGATTTCTGCTGTGGAGCTGGTGGTGGTGGTGGTGGTGGTGCTGGCATTACTCCAGCCATTTGTCTAAAGAAGTCGGCCATTTGTTGGAACATGGCCTGTGGAGGCTGAGCAGGCTCGGCTTGAGCTGGCGGAGCAGGTTCTCCCATGCCCCCAGTCTTCGCTGCTGCAGGTGGAGCATGACTCTCCACTTCCTCCTCGACTGCTCTTTGAGATGAAGGGTCCATATCCTATTCAAAATAAGAAAGACAAACAGATATGCATTAGTGTCACCTCGACTCTTACAAATGCAATGCATGGTATGGACTCAATCTAGGCCCAGAAACGCCTAAACCGTGGTCTGATACCACTAAATGTGACACCCCTTACCCGTGTACAGTATACCCGAGTAAGCAATGTCACACGGTGTACCGGCACACTCTAATATGCCTTATTTAATTTTTATCATGCCTTTGAATATAATTTGTGAAATATAATTTATTTAAGCCATTTATCGAAATCGTAATTTATTTGAGGTTCCGAAAATTTTAAAGAAAATCCGGCAGAGTACCGGCTAAAAATGGAGAAAATAGTTCTTCGGAACCTGTTAAAAACACTTCCAATATTTGTATTCAATCATCTCAAACTCCAATATCCAAAATCTCAACAATTTTCAATTTCGGTTCTCAACAACCTTTTCATTTCTCAAACATCCATTTCTCAGGGTTCTCATATATAAACAACAATTAAATACTCAAATTTACTTCCATACATAACCATAAATCTTCATTATTTACATGAACCTCAAAATACATTACACAAGTTTAATTACATATGAGAAAATCAAAATTTAATACAGAATGCCAAAATGACACCTAGTGTCCTACCAATGCACTGCAGAAGTTGAGGTGACACGGACACTGTGTAGAACTGCAGGATGGACTCACCCAGTCTGCGGTCTACTGGGCTCACGATCTGTATCTCCAGTACCTACGCGTGGCAAAAGCAATGCGCTAAGCAATAATGCTTAGTGGTGCAATAATATAATAAAAGAAAATAGCAGAAAATAAATATGTATAGAATGTGTATGATTTATTTGTTTGGTATTGGTATATCCATCATTTCATTAACTTTGTTCACCTTCATTCATTTGGCTGCCCAAGTAACCTACACTAGATGACTGGACTGGATAAACGGGTAAACTGGCACTGGGTACCTAGTACCTCGGGCCGTCACACCATCGGTCACATATGCATCTCCGGCAGTGTAATGCACTAACAAGCTGTAAATACATCAGGCACAAGGCCAAATCTCAATGCAAGGTTAGAATGGCTAAAAGCCATAAAATCACAGAATGGCATATTGCCATGTGCAGTACTGCTAACTGAACCCTATTGGTATGCCAAACTATCCAAACCAATCTTGTTAGGTATACTAGGGCAATTGAAACTTTTAAATTCTTCAATTTGTGAATTTCATGTTTTGGTGTTACTATTCACCTCATTGGTCAACAAAAATGTTGACTTTTGGATAGAAAATATGTACATTGACTTTGGCACTCCCAACATACCACATTTTGTATTTAAAACTTGTTGGCATTAAGCGTTAATACCATTTCTAAGCATTAAACCAAAGGAGCAGATTTTTCAGATTTTGTACCATAAATTTACTGTTCCATTAGGAACTGTTACAGTGGAAATTTGAGGAATTAGTAAGCATAAAAGTTGTTCCTTATTTTGTCTAGTTGAATTTCCTTTTTTGAATCACTCCATTTGGAGTTTTGTAGCTCCAGATATGGTCCAAAAACCACAGCTGGCCGGATTTCCATTCTGTAGAAATTACCATATCTACAGTAACATGATCAGTGATTGTGACTGCAAATTTGAATAGGTTCTGGCCATAATTTGGGGTAGGTTTCTTCATGAAAGTTGTTTTTCTATGTCTTAACTTATTTCTGTAAAAATTTCAGGTCAATTGACCAAATCCATAGTGAGTTATGGCCAAATGAATAGTTACTGTTCATTTGGTCATTCTGCAGAATCAGTTGCAGGGTATCCGGATTGGGGCCAACTTTTGGTCCTCTTGTTTTGGTCTTTTGGGCATGGTTTCTTCAGCAAAAATGTGCCATTATAAGCCTAGTTTCATGTCCAATTAGCCAAACACCAATTGGACCAACACAACCCAACTTATGGCAGTCCAAGTGGACTGAAATTTCAGTCACCCTGCTGCTGTCCTAGGGCAGCCTACACATTCACTTTGCCATACTATTTTTCAGTCCAAATTGTGGTCAACTTACCAAAAATGGTCACTAATTGACCATTAAAATGTTCTCTAACAATTTCCTAAGCCAAGTCAATTTTTCACTTCTCAAAACCCTAATTCCCATATGAGTTTTCACAAATTCCTTATTCAACTCTTTCATTCTTTGTATATGTATATGTATACACTTTAAACATAAGCTCTAGTTCACTCTAAGTCCATCAAAACAATCAAAATAATTCCTTCACAAGGGCTGCCAAAAATTCATAGTATGTATACACATAATTCTTGTTCATTTTAGTTACAATTCTTACTCAATTCAAGTTATAAATAAAAAAAAATAAAGAGTTTTAAGTATCTAATGCACTAACCTTGAATAGGGCAGAATTTTACCAAGTTAATCTTCACTTTCTTTCCCTTTCTAGGCTGCCAAACACTTCCCAAGAGGTAGAGACAAGTTTTTAGTGAAGAGACTTAGGGTTTTGGGATGAGGAAAGCATGGAAATTGAAGCTTTAGAAAGTTTGTTAATGGAGGAGTGAGGGAGGAGGTGAAAAACGTTTTTGAAGGAGAAGAAGGGCTGCTGTTTGCTTTTTAATTCTTTGGTCTCTTTTAACTCTTTTTATTAGTTAATTTGACGGCTACTTAATTGTGATTGGTGGACAATTTTAAATGACCTCATAATATGTCATAATTGGCATTTTATTGTATTTTCTTTTCTCTTCTTCTCTACTCACTTTCAATTAATTTTTTATCAATATTAATTCATATTTTATGTCATAATAATTATTTACTTAACTGGACAAGTAGGCCAAAAATCACCTCTGAAGGCGAAATGACCAAAATGCCCTCCGTTTGGCTTAACGGGTTAAAATTGTCTGTACCGATTGAAAAAATTTTCTAGGTATTTTCTTGGCATTCTAATGCCATGGGAACCTCAATAACCCTTCTCTGGAGTCCCAAAAATTATTTTATAATTTTTCCCCCGGGTCTAGGGCTCCTCGTTGCGAGAACCGCAACTTCCCTCTGGTTACCCATCGCTTGGGCACCGGCCCGTTTAACTTGGTTGTATTTTATTTCTAAAATTTTTACCAAATTTTTCTTATTAATATTTGAGTTAATTATGGTCCCTCACTTTAGTTTAAATATTTTTCCGGACATTCTAGCTGTCCGGACCGACACTGGTCACCGGAACAGCAGGATGTACGGAGTAGTTACCGGGAGGGTGTTACATGTACAACATTAACCAAATACATCTTTAAATCACAATTCATAAATCATACAAATAGTAGATACTTAAAACCATAGTTAATTTCAAGACAGTAATTGTCAACAAGAATTTAAACTCCATTTCTCAATATCACAATAAATTTCAATAAGTCAGATCATGGTTGAATTCAAAAGACAGTATATGTCAATAAGAGTTTAAATCCATTTCACAATCTCACAACACATATCAATAAATCACACACACCTTAATCATGTTCCAAAGTTCAATTCGTCCCAAAAGCCGATGGCTAATGAGGTATTCAATTCGTCCCAAAAGTCGATGACTAATGAGGAATAACATAGCTAGCTAGCAAAAATATGAGTACTCATCCAATTCGTTCTCAACAGGCACACACCTCAACACTTCAGCCAGAGAGGGAATTCAATTCGTCCCACTAGACAAGCTAGCGAGGAATACAATCAATATACATGATAGCTGTGGTTTCAAACCATTTACAGTGCTTTTCAATCAGTAAGTATCCATCAAATATTATTCAAACAATTTTTCACAGTTTCACAATTTAAAACAATAATATACAAATAGTCAAAATTTATTTCAATTGCAAATAATTCAAAAGAAAGAGCTGTTGTGCACAAACCTCTGATAACAGTCTCTTGGTCTGGACTCAGTGTTTCCTTCCCTTTTCCTGAGTCTTTGGTAACTGAGAAACACAATTTGAAGTGTTTCAGTACTAAATTAAATTGTCTCTAACAATAATGTTGGATAAGTAATTCACTGAAAGCTATTATTTGCTTAATCAACCTAATATATCGATCCTCGATGCGTTCTAGGTAAATTAGGTTTTAAGGTTACTAATATGTCACATTCGATAGTATTTTAGGGTTGGTACATGTTACCGATTTCATTTCCTTGTTTAGTGCATTTTATTGCAACTTCCTGGATTCCGGGATACTAGTTTGACCTAGCCAGAAGACCTAGTTCCTTCGGTTTTCGTGTAACACCCTCCCGGTAACCACTCCGTACATCCTACTGTTTCGGTGACCGGTGTCGGTCCAGACAGCTAGAACATCCGGAAAAATATTTAAACTAAAGTCAGGAACCATAATTAACTCAAATATTAATAAGAAACACTTAGTAAAAATTTTAGAAATAAAATACAACCAAGCAAAATGAGCCGGTGCCCAAGCGATAGGTAACCGGAGGGAAGTTGCGGTTCTCGCAACGAGGAGCCTTAGACCCGGGGGAAAAATTATAAAATAATTTTTGGGACTCCAGAGAAGGGTAATTGAGGTTCCCATGGCATTAGAATGCCAAGAAAATACCTAGAAAAATTTTTCAATCGGTACAGACGATTTTGACCCGTTAAGCCAAACGGAGGGCATTTTGGTCATTTCGCCTTCCGAGGTGATTTTTGGCCTACTTGTCCAGTTGAGTAAATAATTAATATAACGTAAAATATGAATAAACATTACTAAAAATGAAATTGGAAATGAGTAGTGAAAGAAAAGAAAAGAAAATGAAAAATAATGCAAATAATGACATATTATGATGTCATTCAAGATTTTCCACCAATCACCATTAAGCCCTCATTTGACTAACTATTAAAATGGACTAAAAGAAGACCAAAATAATAAAAATTGCAGCAGCTACTTCCCTCCCCAAAAGCTAGCCGAAAATTGCCCTAGACACCTCCATTGATTTTTTTTCAATCAAGCTTGATTTTTCCCTTGTTTACACCACAAAACTCTAACTTCTCTTCATTAAAGCTTTACTCCACATCTTAAACAAGCTCTTGGCAGCCAAGAAGAAGAAAGAAAGTGAAGCTTTCTCAAGCTTGGATTGGCATACAACAAGGTTAGTGCATATATGTAATTAAAGTTCATTAATTCTATGATTTAGGCTTGTAATGAATTAGAAATTGTGAAATAATGAAACAAATTCAATGTATATCTCCACCAAAGAATTCAGCAGCCCTAATAAAGGAATGGTTCTGGATGTTTTTAATGGACTTAGCATGAATTTGAGGTTATGTTTAAGCTATATACCTATATAGATGTTGAACTAAGGTGCTAGTTGAGGTTTATGGGTAAATTGCATTGGATATTAGGGTTTTGAGGCATGAAAAATTGACTTGACTTACTAAACTGTTAAAGAACAATCTAATGGTCAATAAGTGACCATTTGAGGTATGTTGAATACAATTTGGACTGGAAAATGGTATGGCAAAGTCAAGGTATAAACTGCCCCAGGACAGCAGCATAGGGACTGAAAATTCAGTCCCTTTGCACTACCATAACTTGGGCTGTGTTAGTCCAATTGAAGTTTGGCCAATTGGACATGAAACTAGGTTTATAATGGCACATTTTTGCTGAAGAAACCATGCCCAAAGGACCAAAGCAAGAGGACCAAAACTTGGCCCCAATCCGGAACCCTGAAACTGATTCTGCAGAATTGGCCAAATGAACAGTAACTGTTCATTTGGCCATAACTCACTGTAGATTTGGTCAATTGACCTGAAAGTTTTACAGCAATAAGTTAAGACATAGACAAACAACTTTCATGAAGGAACCTATCCCAAATTATGGCCAGAACCCATCCAACCAAGTGACTCTAGTTACTGTTCATGCACTGTAGATATGGTAATTTTCTGCAGAATGCACATTCGGCCAGCTTGGGTCTTTGGACCATATCTAGAGCTACAAAACTCCAAATGGAGTGATTCAAAAAAGGAAATTCAACTAGACAAAATAAGGAACAATTTTCATGTTTTACATTTCTTCAAATTCCTGCAGTAACAGTGTCCAATGGAACAGTGAAGTTGACTCACCAAAACTGAAAATTCTGCTTGTGTTGAGTTACACTTTGGAATGGTATTAACACTTAATGCCAACAAGTTTTAAACATCAAATGTGGTATGTTGGGAGTGCCAAAGTCAATGTACACATTTTTATTCTAAAAGTCAACATTTTTGTTGACCAATGATGAATAGTGACACCAAAAATTTGAAATTCACAAATTGAAGAATTTAAAAGTTTTAAATGCCGTAGTATACCTAACAAGATTAGTTTGGATAGTTTGGCATGCCAATAGGGTTCAGTTAGCAGTACTGCACATGGCGATATGCCATTCCATGATTTTATGGCTTTTAGCCATTCTGACTTTGCATTGAGACTTGGCCTTGTGCCTGAGATTATTTACAGCTTGGTAGCTGTTCTGTTGCACACCGGGTGATGCATATGCAACCGATGGTGTGACGGCCCGAGGTACTAGATACCCAGTGCCAGTTTACCCGTTATCCAGTCCAGTCGTCTAGTGTAGGTTGCTTGGGCAACCAAATGAATGAAAATGAGCAATGTAGAAGAAATAAATGAATGGATATACAAATACATGACAAACAAAACATGTACATGCAATACATATTTATATCTGTTATTTCTTGTTATTTTATTATTGCACCACTAAGCATTATTGCTTAGCGCGTTGCTTTGCCACGCGTAGGTACCGAGAGATCCTGATCGTGAGCCCGTAGACCACGCATCGGTGAGTCCATCCTGCAGTTCTGCGCAGTGTCCGTGTCACCTCACTACCTGCAGTGCATTGGTAGGGCACTAGGTGTCATTTTGTCATTTTGATATTTTGTAGCAAATTTTCACTTTTTCATATGTATTTGAACTCATGTAATATATTTTGATGTCCATGTAAATAATGAAAGTTATGACTATGAATGCAAAATTTGAGCATGTATTTATCGCTTGTATATGAGAAATGGATGTTTATGAAATGAAAAGATTATTGAGAATTTGCTATTAAGAAATATTGTTGAGATTTTGGATATTGGAGTTTGAGATGATGGAATAAAAATTTTGGAAGTGTTTTTAACAGGTTCCGAAAAACGATTTTCTCCATTTTTAGCCAGTACTCCGCCGGATTTTCTTTAAAAATTTTCGGAACCTTAAATGAATGATACTTTTCATAAATGGTTTAAATAAATTATATTTCATAAATTATATGCAAAAGCATGATATAAATTAATTGAGGAATATTAGAGTGTGCCGGTACACCGTGTGGCATTACTTACTCGGGTATACTGTACACGGGTAAGGGGTGTCACATTTAGTGGTATCAGAGCATAATTTAGGCGTTTCTGGGCCTAGATTGAGTCCATGCCATGCATTGCATTTGTAAGAGTCGAGGTGACACTAACGCTGATCTGTTTATCTTTCTTATTTTGAATAGGATATGGATCCTTCATCTCAGAGAGCCGTTGAGGGGGAAGTGGAGAGTCATGCTCCACTGCAGTGAGACTGGGGCATGAGAGAATCTGCTCGCCACTCAAGCAGAGCTCGCCCCCACGTGCCATGTTCCAACAAATGGCCGACTTCTTGATACAAATGGCCGGATAATGCCAAAGACCACCACCACCACTCCACACAGTAAATCACACTGGAAAGGCTAAGGAAGTTTGGAGCCGTGGACTTCTATGGCAAGAGAGAAGATGACTCATGGTGAGAATTGGTTGAGCAGAACAAGCAGTACTAAAACAACTCCACCGCACTCGAGCAAAACCGAAGTCGCCATCTCTTTACCGCAAGATGATGCATATGAGTGGTGGGACACCGTGTTCAGTGAAGTGCAAAGTCAGAACTTGGGACTTCTTTCTCTCTGAGTTCAAGAAGAAATATGTGGGTACTGTACACCTGGAAGAGAGAAGAAGAGAATTTATTAACCTGAGGCAGAGACAATTGTCAGTGGCTGAGTATGAGAAGGAATTTGTAAGATTGAGCCGCTATGGAAGGGAGATAGTCCCAAATGAAGCTGAAAGATGCAAGAGATTTGAAGAGGGACTAAATGACAACATCAAGATCCAGCTCACTACCTTGGGAATCACAGAATTTACCAAGTTAGTGGAAGCTGCAATAAAGGTGGAAAAAGTAAGAATTAGTGAACAGACCAGAAGGGATAGACAGCAGAAGAGGGGACCAGGTCAGTCTAGTTCCGCTCCTGGATTTGGAAAGAAGTTTAAGGGTCCTCCTGCACAGAGTTCGGGTCACCACAGTGGTCGTGGTCGGGCCTCGTGGGCCCAGCCACGATCACCCCTAGGAGAGTTCAGTCCACACCATCAGTGGGCAGCTCTCCAGGGATGGGGTTCAGGGGACCAGCCCCGGCATCTTCTGCATGTCCACACTGTCAAAAATGGCGTAAGGGGGAGTGTTGGAGAGTGACTGGTGCTTGCTTGAGGTGTGGGTCAGCAGAGCATCAATTGAGAAACTGTCCACGCAGAACCACTACAACTGCTCCAACACAAGCAGACAGACCTGCTCCTGCACCACAGAGAGGTAGAAAATCTGGCAAATCTGACGCAGTGGGACCATCACAGAGGCCTGCATCTAAGCCAGCAGAGAGGCCGAGCAATGCACCACCGCCGTAAATTATGCCTTGAGAGCTCAGAGGAGCAAGATGCCCTGACGTCATCGAGTGCGTTCTCCCTCTATAATACTCCTGTGCATGCATTGGTGGATCCAGGATCCACTCATTCCTACATTTGCATCAACCTACCCGTAGAAAGGGGGATACTAGTAGGGGAGAGTGACCAAGACATTCTGGTCACTAATCCATTGGGCCACAGTGTGGTAGTGAACAAAGTATACAAGGGTTGCCCATTAAGGATTCAGGGGTATGAATTCTTGGCAGACCTAATTGAGTTGCCTTTCCATGAGTTTGATGTGATTTTGGGAATGGACTGGTTGTCACGTCATCAGGCAATAGTTGATTGCAAACTGAAGAGGATTTCTCTAAAAACTCCGGAGGGTAATGAAATTACAGTTGTGGGGGAAAGGACAGATTTCTTGTCCAATGTCATCTCAGCCACAGTTGCAAGAAGAATGATGAGAAAAGGATGTGAAGCCTACCTAGCACATGTGGTGGATACTAGGCAGGCTAAGCCAAACTTGAGTGACATACCCACAGTGAGAGACTTCCCAGAGGTATTTCCTGAAGAGTTGCCTGGTTTGCCACCAGAAAGGGAAGTCGAGTTTGCTATTGAGACACTGCCGGGAACAGCACCCATTTCCATTGCTCCTTATAGGATGGCACCCACGGAATTGAAGGAGTTGAAAACTCAGTTGCAAGAGTTGCTGGATAAGGGGTTCATACGCCCTAGTGTGTCACCATGGGGAGCTCCAGTGCTGTTTGTAAAGAAGAAGGATGGGACTTTGAGGCTTTGTATTGATTACCGGCAGTTAAATAAAGTGACTGTGAAGAATAAATATCCGTTGCCTAGAATTGATGATCTGTTTGATCAGTTGAAGGGAGCAGGAGTATTTTCTAAGATTGATCTCAGATCAGGGTATCATCAGCTGAAGGTGAAGGATGCAGATGTGCCAAAGACTGCATTCAGGACCCGATATGGGCATTATGAGTTTCTAGTGATGCCCTTTGGCCTAACAAATGCACCAGCGGCATTCATGGACCTTATGAACCGTATCTTCCATCCATACCTGGATCGGTTCGTAGTGGTTTTTATTGATGATATTCTTGTGTACTCCAAGACCAGGGAAGAACATGATGAACATTTGAGGATTGTTCTGCAAACCCTGCGGGAAAAGAAGCTGTATGCTAAGTTGTCCAAGTGTGACTTTTGGCCGAATGAGATTGCATTCCTTGGACACATAGTGTCAGCTGATGGGATTAGGGTGGATCCCAAGAAAATAGAAGCAGTGATGGAATGGAAGCCTCCCAGGAATACAACTGAGGTCAGAAGCTTCTTGGGGCTAGCTGGGTATTACAGAAGATTTGTGAAGGGATTTTCCCTAATAGCTGCTCCAATGACCAAGTTGTTACACAAGAATGTCAGATTTGACTGGAATGACAAGTGTCAGACCAGTTTTGAGAAGTTGAAGGCTGTGTTGACAGAGGCACCAGTGTTAACACAGCCAGTGTCCAGAAAGGACTTTGTGGTCTATAGTGATGCCTCACATAATGGGTTAGGGTGTGTATTGATGCAAGAGGGGAAAGTGATCGCCTATGCTTCCAGACAGCTAAGGCCACATGAACAGAACTACCCTACCTATGATCTAGAGCTTGCAGCAATTATCTTCGCACTGAAGATATGGAGGCATTACTTGTATGGTGAAAAGTGCTACATTTACACAGACCACAAGAGTCTAAAATATTTGCCAACTCAGAGGGAGCTCAACCTTAGACAGAGGCGATGGATTGAGTTCCTGAAGGACTACGACTGTGTAATTGACTACCATCCTGGGAAGGCAAATGTAGTTGCTGATGCTTTGAGCAGAAAATCCATGACAGCTTTGAGATCATTGAATGCCCGTCTATCTTTGGTTCGAGATGGAGCTATTTTGGCTGAGTTGCTAGTGAGGCCAAACCTGCTACAGCAGATTTTAGATGGGCAAAAGGTAGATGAAAAGTTAATGGCTATTATGAGCAAGATCCCAGAAGGAAAAGCAATTGATTATGAGGTGAAGGTAAATGGGTGTCTGTATTACAAAGGAAGACTGTGTGTACCAGATGATGGGGAATTGAAGGCCAATATTCTAAAAGAGGCACACATTAGTGTATATGCTATGCACCTAGGAAGTACAAAGATGTATCATGATCTGAAGCTTCAGTATTGGTGGCCTGGTATGAAGAGGGACATAGCTAACTATGTGACTAAATGCTTGACATGTCAGCAAGTCAAGGCAGAACATCAAGTTCCATCGGGTTTGCTCTGACCTATACGCATACCGAATGGAAATGGGATCGGTCACCATGGATTTTGTAAGTGGCCTACCTCTCACCGGAAGAAGCATGATGCGGCATGGGTGATAGTTGATAGATTGACAAAGTCAAGACACTTTACGCGATTAGGGTGACTACTCACTAGAGAGGTTAGCAGAATTGTATATCAGTGAGATAGTTAGACTGCATGGAATTCCACTTTCCATCATATCTGATCGAGACCCAAGGTTTACATCGAGATTCTGGAAGAAGTTGCATGAATCCTTGGGTACACAACTCCATTTCAGCACAGCTTTCCATCCTCTGACGGATGGGCAATCCGAAAGAGTAATCCAGGTAAACAATTGAACCAATTGAATTAGTACAAATAATGAATTAAAATGATAACAATAACATGAAATATATGACAGGTCCTTGAGGATATGTTGAGGAGTTATGTCATTGAGTTTGAGGGAAGTTGGGATAGATACCTCCCACCGGCAGAATTTGCATACAACAATAGCTACCAAGCTAATATCCAAATGGCTCCGTATGAAGCACTGTATGGGAGAAAATGTAGAACTCAAAGATCTTTGGACTGAATTGGGCGAAGACAAGCGGTAGGGCTGCACTGTGAAACAGGCTGAGGAGAAGGTGAAACTAATCAAAGCCAACTTGAAGGCTGCCTCAGACAGACAGAAATCCTATGCCGACCTGAAGAGAAAAGAAATAGAATATGTGGTTGGCGACAAGGTGTTTCTCAAGGTGTCACCATGGAGGAAAGTATTGAGGTTTGGAAGGAAAGGTAAGTTAAGCCCTAGGTTCATTGGCCCATATGAAGTTATTGAACGTGTGGGTCCAGTGGCCTATAGGCTAGCTTTACCACCAGAGCTGGACAAGATCCACAATGTGTTCCAAGTGTCTATGCTCAGAAGATACCGCTCAGATCCTTCACATGTCATCTCCAGAGAAGAAATTGAAATACAGCCAGATTTGACATATGAAGAAGAACCTCTACGGATCTTGGCTCGGGAAGTGAAAGAGTTGAGAAACAAGCAGATTTCACTGGTGAAAGTGCTTTGGAGGCACCACAACACTGAGGAGGCAACTTGGGAAAGTGAAGAGACGATGAGGCAACAGTTCCCTCAACTGTTTGCATCAGGTAAATTTCGAGGACGAAATTTAAATTAGAGGGGAAGAGTTGTAACACCCTCCTGGTAACCACTCCGTACATCCTCAAGCTTTGGTGGAGGTGTCGGTCCGACAAATTAACGTCCAAAAAATATTTAAACTAAAGTCAGGAACCATAATTAACTCAAATATTAATAAGAAATACTTAGTAAAAATTTTAGAAATAAAATACAACCAAACAAAATGAGCCGGTGCCCAAGCGATGGGTAACCGGAGGGAAGTTGCGATTCTCGCAACGAGGAGCCCTAGACCCGGGGGAAAAATTATAAAATAATTTTTAGGACTCCAGAGAAGGGTAATTGAGGTTCCCATGGCATTAGAATGCCAAGAAAATACCTAGAAAAATTTTTCAATCCAGATGCACGATTTTGACCCGTTAAGCCAAACGGAGGGCATTTTGGTCATTTCGCCTTCCGAGGTGATTTTTGGCCGACTTTTCCAGTTGAGTAAATAATTAATATAACGTAAAATATGAATAAACATTACTAAAAATGAAATTGGAAATGAGTAGTGAAAGAAAAGAAAAGAAAATGAAAAATAATGCAAATAATGACATATTATGATGTCATTCAAGATTTTCCACCAATCACCATTAAGCCCTCATTTGACTAACTATTAAAATGGACTAAAAGAAGACCAAAATAATAAAAATTGCAGCAGCTACTTCCCTCCCCAAAAGCTAGCCGAAAATTGCCCTAGACACCTCCATTGATTTTTTTTCAATCAAGCTTGATTTTTCCCTTGTTTACACCACAAAACTCTAACTTCTCTTCATTAAAGCTTTACTCCACATCTTAAACAAGCTCTTGGCAGCCAAGAAGAAGAAAGAAAGTGAAGCTTTCTCAAGCTTGGATTGGCATACAATAAGGTTAGTGCATATATGTAATTAAAGTTCATTAATTCCATGATTTAGGCTTGTAATGAATTAGAAATTGTGAAATAATGAAACAAATTCAATGTATATCTCCACCAAAGAATTCGGCAGCCCTAATAGAGGAATGGTTCTGGATGTTTTTAATGGACTTAGCATGAATTTGAGGTTATGTTTAAGCTATATACCTATATAGATATTGAACTAGGGTGCTAGTTGAGGTTTATGGGTAAATTGCATTGGATATTAGGGTTTTGAGGCATGAAAAATTGACTTGACTTACTAAACTGTTAAAGAACAATCTAATGGTCAATAAGTGACCATTTGAGGTATGTTGAATACAATTTGGACTGAAAAATGGTATGGCAAAGTCAAGGTATAAACTGCCCTAGGACAGCAGCATAGGGACTGAAAATTCAGTCCCTTTGCACTACCATAACTTGGGCTGTGTTAGTCCAATTGAAGTTTGGCCAATTGGACATGAAACTAGGTTTATAATGGCACATTTTTGCTGAAGAAACCATGCCCAAAGGACCAAAGCAAGAGGACCAAAACTTGGCCCCAATCCGGAACTCTGAAACTGATTCTGCAGAATTGGCCAAATGAACAGTAACTGTTCATTTGGCCATAACTCACTGTAGATTTGGTCAATTGACCTAAACTTTTTACAGCAACAAGTTAAGACATAGACAAACAACTTTCATGAAGGAACCTATCCCAAATTATGGCCAGAACCCATCCAACCAAGTGACTCTAGTTACTGTTCATGCACTGTAGATATGGTAATTTTCTGCAGAATGCACATTCGGCCAGCTTGGGTCTTTGGACCATATCTAGAGCTACAAAACTCCAAATGGAGTGATTCAAAAAAGGAAATTCAACTAGAAAAAATAAGGAACAATTTTCATGTTTTACATTTCTTCAAATTCCTACAATAACAGTGTCCAATGGAACAGTGAATTTAACTCACCAAAACTGAAAATTCTGCTTGTGTTGAGTTACACTTTGGAATGGTATTAACACTTAATGTCAACAAGTTTTAAACACCAAATGTGGTATGTTGGGAGTGCCAAAGTCAATGTACACATTTTTATTCTAAAAGTCAACATTTTTGTTGACCAATGATGAATAGTGACACCAAAAATTTGAAATTCACAAATTGAAGAATTTAAAAGTTTCAAATGCCCTAGTATACCTAACAAGATTGGTTTGGATAGTTTGGCATGCCAATAGGGTTCAGTTAGCAGTACTGCACATGGCGATATGCCATTCCATGATTTTATGGCTTTTAGCCATTCTGACTTTGCATTGAGACTTGGCCTTGTGCCTGAGATTATTTACAGCTTGGTAGCTGTTCTGTTGCACACCGGGTGATGCATATGCGACCGATGGTGTGACGGCCCGAGGTACTAGATACCCAGTGCCAGTTTACCCGTTATCCAGTCCAGTCGTCTAGTGTAGGTTACTTGGGCAACCAAATGAATGAAAATGAGCAATGTAGAAGAAATAAATGAATGGATATACAAATACATGACAAACAAAACATGTACATGCAATACATATTAATATCTGTTATTTCTTGTTATTTTATTATTGCACCACTAAGCATTATTGCTTAGCGCGTTGCTTTTGCCACGCGTAGGTACTGGAGATCCTGATCGTGAGCCCAGTAGAGACCACGCATCGGGTGAGTCCATCCTGCAGTTCTGCGCAGTGTCCGTGTCACCTCACTACCTACAGTGCATTGGTAGGGCACTAGGTGTCATTTTGTCATTTTGATATTTTGTAGCAGATTTTCACTTTTTCATATGTATTTGAACTCATGTAATATATTTTGATGTCCATGTAAATAATGAAAGTTATGACTATGAATGAAAAATTTGAGCATGTAATTATCGCTTGTATATGAGAAATGGATGTTTGTGAAATGAAAAGATTATTGAGAATTTGCTATTGAGAAATATTGTTGAGATTTTGGATATTGGAGTTTGAGATGATGGAATAAAAATATTGGAAGTGTTTTTAACAGGTTCCGAAGAACGGTTTTCTCCATTTTTAGCCCGTACTCCGCCGGATTTTCTTTAAAAATTTTCGGAACCTCAAATGAATGATACTTTTGATAAATGGTTTAAATAAATTGTATTTCATAAATTATATGCAAAAGCATGATATAAATTAATTGAGGAATATTAGAGTGTGCCGGTACACCGTGTGGCATTACTTACTCGGGTATACTGTACACGGGTAAGGGGTGTCACATTTCGGGTTTTGGTCAAAAATACAAAGTTGTAGATCTATGTCTTACGGAACGCGGGGCAAAATTTTAGGTCATTCTGAGTTATGTAGGCCAAGTTATGGTCATTTTACTATTGCTGGTCAAATGGCATCAAATTTGGTCATTTTAGGTCAATTTTGGTCAACTTTGGTTCGGCCAGTTTTTGGACCCGAACTTGTGCAAGCTGTTTGACTTGCTTATGATCATTTTTGGGCTTTGGTGTCTTCATAAGACTTGTAGATATGGGTCTTAACTATTCATGGTTAAAATTTCAGGTCAATTGGACCTGTTTTGAGTGAGTTATGGCCTAAACACTAACTTCTGCCCAAATGGTCAGTTTTCAGGCCTCACTTGCACTTAATCCGGATTTGGTCATTTTTCAAGCTACCTTGCAAGCAGAATTTTGGTATGTTTCCTTCATGAAAGTTGGCACATTTTGTGCCTAGTTTCACCTCCAATTGGTCTCATACCAATTGGAGTTACACATTTATTGTTATGGGCTAAAATGCATACTGCCCTTAAATGCATTGCTTAACATCTATCAATTGCACTTTTACTTGCTATAAGTCCACTTCCCTTACCAATTCTGATTTGGTACATTACCAAAACCATTTACCACTTCACATTAAAATCACTTTGGGCAGAATACAAATATCCTCAATACACCAAATGAAACTCTAATTCACAAAGTACAAATACAACAATAGATACACATAAAACTCCTAATTATTACATGCAATTTCCACAACCAATTAACATACATATTCATCAATCCTCAATGTCACAATTTACCCAATATCTTCATGAATTTAAACACTCATAAAGAAGTCCCAAGGCTGCCGAATGCTTCACATTGCCAAAATTCCCCATAGTTTCTTCCACTTCAATTCCAAATGCACAATCACCACATATACATGGAAATAACTTACTAGGACATTAATTCACCCTACTCAACATAAATTCACATCAAATATATGTAAGAATACTTCATTAAATATAGAACTCCATGGCTATCCAAAATTGGATATATCAAGAACTCCTCAAAACTTTAAAATTTCTTCATAAAGCAAACACCCATAACATGTTTTCAAACTTTAACAAAGCAATATTCAAAAACACAAACTTACCTATTGTTGGGACTTGCTTAATCTTCACTAAAACTTCTTAATATTGATATCTACTTCTTCCTTGTGAAGTGGGGAAAATTTTTAATGAAGCTACCTAGGTGTTTAGAGGTAAAATGAAGGAGTGGATGAAGCTTTATGCAACACGGCAATGGAGGTTTCCCATTTCTTCATTTCGGCATGGATGGAGGAGTTGGAGAAAAATGAAATTGAAGATTGTGTAATAGGTGTACACCTGCCCATTTAGTGTTTAGTTTATTCCTTAGTGGTCCACTTACACAAATTAATCATATTATATGTTTAACTTTCATTTATTCCACATTAAACTCATAATTTTTGCTATTTATTTTATATACCACCAATTTAATTTTTTATTATATTTTCCAAGTGTAATATTATTTATTTTTAATGGACATTTAGGTCATAAGACAATTAGGGATGTCAAATGACCACAATGCCCATGTTCGGGTTGCATTCCCGATTTTTCGGTAACGCCGGGTTTTGTCTGTTTTTCGATTTCTCACTTTTCGTTATACTAATTATTTAATTTTTCTTTAATATTTCTAATGATATTTATACTTCAATTGATGTCTCTTTAAGTCCTAAAAATATTTTCCAGGGTTCCCCACAGTCCAGGGCTAGTCAACGGTCCACGCCGTGACTTCCCGGTGCGGTCACCCATCGCTAGGGTTCTCTACTCGCTTAACTTGGTTACACTTCTTTGCTATTATTTTTTCCTTTGTTTTTCTTGTATTTTATTTTCTTGTATTTCATTATTTTATGTCTCCTCCCTCATATCAAAGTGCAGTTCTAGGCATCCTAGCTGTCCGGACAACACTGGTCACCGGAGCAGTAGAACGCACTACCGAACATAGGGGTGTTACACAGATGTTGTCCCTCTAGCTTGTCCTCACCAAGATCACCTATGGCAACCCCTTGAACAGCTTCTCATGCTTTTTCTATGAATTAGAAAATCAAGTTTTTCCTTTTGAGAGATTACAGATGTAAACAGGACACTAGAAGCAATTTCTAGTATTTTTAATTCAAGAGATTGTTTGCTAATCTATTTGAATTGATGAGAGATGAAGAAGAAAAGGGGAGAGGGCAGCCAAGGGTGGCAACACAAAGAGAAAATGGTAGCTTATGTGTTTTTCTTTTCATAACAATACTTATATAGCTAGGTCACCACTTAAAACCCTTGGCACATGTCACCTTCTGATTGGCTCAAGGTTTAATTGACCCAATCGCATTGTGCCAAGTGTCAAACCTATATTTAATATTAATTTAAATCATCTTACATGATTAAAAGACATATGGCAAGCTTATGTGTAGTGCCATGTGTCACCATCTCATGGTGCCACATGTCGCCCTGTGAAATGACCAAAATACTCCTGTGTCTTAATTTTGAGTTCTCAACCCAAAATAATTATTTCTCTTCTTCTAATCAATTTATATCAAATATAAATTAATTAATTAATCTCTATTAATTAATTTCTCATTAATTAAATTCATATTTAAATACTTTAAATATAAATTTAACTTATACTATACATCCAGTAACCTAAAATTGATTTCAAGCCATGCTAGGGATTTTGCAATCTAATTGCAAACCAAACCTATTGAATTTATCAATTAAAGTCTTTAATTAATTAATTAAATCATATTTAATTTGGTGATTACTTGTGTATGTGTGTGACTTACTAGGCTCATCACTAATTGGCAATGAGACATGATATCAACTCTTAATATCATCAGAACTCTTTTATACCATAAATGATTTCTCTAAATGAACCTATAATCATCTGTTAAAACCTATAATGATTTTATGCACCTCATAGACCATGGTTAACACCTAGCATAACATGCCATGGCCACCCAATCAGCAATAAGGTTTATCTTAAATGAACCTATAATCATATGTTACCATGCACTAGAATCTCTCTGTTACAAAATCCCAATTCGAGCTGGAGTCATGGTTTATGTCAAACCCCATTTGCTATGAATATTATGTTCTCTTTTAATTCTAGTTCGTGATTAAAAGATTTTCTCATCAAAAACTCTTTTTTGATTAAATCTATCTGTCCTAGCCAGGAACTTGAAACATCAAGAACAATTAAATGAACATAGGATTTTATCCCTATTTACTTAGAGGTACAGATTCCATCTTGATCAACAACTACCTCTATATATAACTAGTAGGAGCCAACACATACCCATATACCCTTACACAGTACAAGTATGAAAGCAGTATCAAACTCAAACCACTTATATACAAGATAACTGTTCTATCTCAGGTCTAAAAATTATATGCACTGATATGATTTATGACAATGCATTGACAAGAGTAAACTCTATGTACTTGTCATAAGCGTCACTAGTTCGACTTACTTATCCTGTATAAGTGCCCATCATGTTTGTTATATGGCATGAGACTCACCATTCCATCTTATTTACATCCTATATAAATAACTTAGGAATAAACATGATTACAATCTATCAGGATAAGTCATGTCCTTATTGTGAAGTATCCTCGATTGTAAACCTATTTATGATACCTTGTGCTAGAAATACTGTTACTCATATTCTTAACAACTTAAGAATAGAATTTCTAACAAAATATCAATGGACCTTTTCTATTATACATAAATATATTATGCAAACAGAAAAATGAAAATGCGTTTCATTAATAAAAACGTGTACAAGATACATACTAAATGATATGCTCTAGGACATACTACTAACAATCTCCCACTAGCACTAGAGCCATTCATTACAATATCTTAGACCCATCATCTTAAGATGTCTATCTAGCTGAGTTTGTGACATAGGCTTAGTGAATGGATCAACTGGATTTTCAGCTGATGCAATTTTATGCATGCCTACATTGCCTTGTCCAACTATTTCTCTGATAATGTGGTAACGCCTTTCTATGTGTTTGGATTTCTTGTGAGACTAGGGTTCCTTAGCCTGTATGACTGCTCCATTATTGTCACTGTGAAGTAGAACTGCTGACTAAATGGAAGGAACTGCTGCAAGTTTTGTCACGAACTTCTATATCCAAACAGCTTTCTTTGCAGCATCTGATGCAGTAATATACTCAGCCTTGGTAGTGGAATTTGCAGTCGTACTCTGTTTGGAACTCTTCCAACTGACTGTACCTCTATTACAAATGAACACATACACTGAGGTAGACTTTCTATCATCGATATTTTATTGGAAATCAGAATCAGTATAACCATCCAATTGTAAGTCTCCTCCTCCATAAATCAAGAATAAATCCGTAGTTCTTCTCAAGTACTTAAGGATATTCTTGACAGCTATCCAGTGCTCCAAATCTGGATTGGATTGATACCTGCTAGTCAAACTAATAGCATATGCAATATCCGGCCTAGTACATAACATTGCATACATCAAACTTCCAATAGCCGAAGCATATTGAATCCTGGCCATTTTATCTCTTTCTTCAGGTGTCTTTGGAAACATCTCTTTAGATAGGTGGATACCATGTCTCACTGGTAACAATCCTCTCTGAGAATCAAGCATTTTAAACCTCTTTAACACCTTTTCCAAGTATAGACTTTGGGATAAACCAATTATTCTTTTCGCTCTATCCCTATAGATGCGAATCTCAAGAATATAGGTTGCTTTTCCTAAGTCTTTCATGGAGAATGTATTTGACAACCATACCTTTATAGTTGTCAACATACCTGTGTCATTACCCATCAACAAAATGTCATCCACATATAAGGCAAGGAAAGTGACAGCACTATCACTAACCTTCTTATATACACATGGCTCATCCTCATTTTTTATAAAGCCAAATGACTTAATGGCTTCATCAAAACGGATGTTCTAACTCCTCGAAGCTTGTTTCAACCCATAAATGGATCGCTTTAGCTTGCATACCTTGGAACTATCTTGGGATTCAAAACCCCTAGGTTGTTCCATGAAAATGTTTTCTTCAATGTATCCATTGAGAAAAGCTGTTTTGACATCCATCTGCCAAATCTCAGAATCATAGTATGCAGCTATTGCTAATAGAATCCTAATTGATTTAAGCATGGCAACAGGTGAGAAAGTCTCCTCATAGTCGATTCCTTGCCTTTGGCGAAACCCTTTTCCTACTAGCCTTGCCTTATAGGTCTCTACCTTTCCATCAGAACCAATTTTCTTCTTGAAAATCCATTTGTTCTTTATAGGTACAATACCTTCAGGTGGGTCAACAAGATCCCAAACTTGATTCTTATACATGGAATCAATTTCGAATTTTATAGCATCAATCCATTTTGAAGAGTCTATATCTGATATAGCTTCTTCATAGGTAAGTGGATCATCTCCATGATCTACTTCTTCATGAATAGACAACTCTTGTTCTTCTTCATGAAGGGAACCATATCTCACTGGTGGCTGAGATACCCTGGTTGTTCTACGAGAAACAGCTGTAGATATATCATTAATAGGTGTAGGTTGACTAGATGGATCTATATCCATTTGATTTATTAGTTGGTCATAATTCTCCAATTCCAACTCTATTTGCCTTTCTTTGCCTCCTTCTTGAACAAACATTGTTCAAGAAATGTGGCATCTCTACTTATCACAACCTTTTGTGATGTAGGCAAATAAAAATAATATCCAAATCTATCTTTTGGATATCCAACAAATCGACCCTTTTTCTGGTCTGATTTCCAATTTATCAGTGTTCAGCTTTTTGACATAAGCTGCACCACCCCAAATCTTAACATGCTTAAGACTTGGTTTTCTTCCATGCCATATCTCATAAGGAGTGGAAGACAGTGACTTTAATGGAAGCCTATTCAGAATATACAAAGCTGATTCTAATGCAAATCCCCAAAAAGAGATTGGCATATCAGTATAGCTCATCATACTATGTACCATATCCAATAGGGTACGATTTCTTCATTCAGATACATCATTCAGCTATGGTGCTCCTGGAGGAGTTAGCTGGGAAAAAATGCCGTGCTCTCTCAAGTATTCATCAAATTCAGTACTCAAGTATTCACCTCCACGATCTAATCGAAGAGCTTTAATACTCTTTCCTATTTGATTTTCTACTTCAGAATTAATTTCTTTGAATTTTTCAAAGGATTCATATTTGTATTTCATTAAATACAAATACCTAAACCTTGATTTATCATCAGTAAAATGTCATAAAGTAATGAAAACCACCTCTAGCCATTTCTTTAAATGGACCACATACATCACTATGTATTAGCTCCAAAATATTTTCAGCTCTTAGCCCTTGTCCTACAAAGGGTGATCTAGTCATTTTACCCTGAAGGCAAGATTCACAAGTTGGAGTAGGCTCAGAGCCCAATGAGGATAGAATCCCTATTTTCTCCAGTTTTGCAATCCTATCTTCTGCAACATGACATAACCTTAAGTGCCAAATATATTTTGAACTAGAGTTAATTTTCACCATTGCATTGCATTCATTTAGATCACTTTCATTCATTTTGTGTTTGTCATTATTATCCAAAAAATAAAGATCATCATTCATATAACCCGAACCAACATATTTATTTCCAAAATAAATATTGCAAACATCATCTATGAACTGAAATTCATAGCCATTTCCAGTCAAACTAGATATAGAAATGATGTTCTTAAAAGCATCAGGTACATATAAAATATTATCCAAACACAAAACATGTCCAGACATGTAAGAAGATTTAGATCCTATGGCTAAAGCTTCAACAGTTGAGCCATTGCCAATCCGGACTCTAACATCTCGAGAACGCAAATTGCTACTATTTGCTAGTTCCTGCATATCATAAGAAATGTGAGAACTGATACCAGTATCTAAAACCCAAATTGTAGATACACTATGAGTATCATCAGAATCTAAATACCAAGATATGGATATACCTTCCGAAGGCGTATCCTTCTTGACCTTCAGAGAAGCAAGATACTCTGGGCAGTTCCTTTTCCAGTGCTCATCCTGCTGGCAGTGGAAACACTTTCCTTTGCCTCTGTCAGCTTTAATCTTCCCTTTCTATTTATTTATTTTCTTGGAAAGACTAGGAATCTGGGATTTCTTTTTCTTCTTGCCCTTCTTCTTATTGGACTTTCCAGCAGAAAAAGATGCAATCAAAGCTACCTCTTTACCTTTATTACTCGGCATATTCTTTTGGGCAATAACCAGCATGTTGAGTAAACCAGCTAAGGTTCATTCCTGTTTAGTCATATGAAATTTTGTCACAAAATTCCCAAATGACTCAAGTAGGGACTAAAGGATCAAATCCGTTTGCAGTTGGAAATCCATGTTAAAGTCAAGGTGTTCCAGCTGCTCAATCAGCCGAATCATCTTGTGGACATGATCCCTAATATTCTGTCCCTTAGACATCCTCATGCGAATAGCTGTCTAAATATCTCATACCTAACATTCCTGCTCTGCTCACCATACAACTCTTGTAGGTGAAGGAGGATCTCACTCGCACTCTGCATGTTCTCATGCTGCTTCTGTAACTCATTACTCATGGAAGCAAGCATGTAACACTTAGTTCTCATATCATGCTCCTTCCACTTGTCCAAAGTTTCATGTTCCTCTTGAGTGGCCTCTGGAGGCAAGGGACCAGGAACATTTTGTTATGGAAAGTCAATCACTATATTATTTCTCTGTATATTATGTATTCTGTATTCCTATTTAGGATTTTTTTATTTTGGATTTCTTCCTAATTAGTAGAACACAATTATATGAATCAATTGTATATATATAGCCATGTATAGATTAATTGAAATTAAGGAGAATCCTCTCTTTCTACATGGTATCAGAGCTGGTCATTTATCTAGGATGACTATTTGTTCTCACCACCCAGTTCAGGAGAGACCTTGGCCGCCGACTGGTCGTTTTGACTCTGATCAACATCCCCGGCGTCACCTCAACCCCCTCGTTCCACCATTGTGTGTTGTTGCCAGATCCAGTACACCATTAAAGGACTTCTAAGGTTTGACTCTCAGATCCTATTTCGGTATTTGCTTGATTTGTGATTTTGGGTTATTTTGCTACTGTAAGCACTTTGGATTAGCATTTCGATTAGTTTTCTTTATCTCAACAAATGGCAGACAATAAGAATGTTATCTTTGATGTGATTCTAGTGATGACTAAGATCACGAAACACAAACTTAATGGTTCAAATTACCTGGAGTGGAGTAAGACTGTTTGGGTCTATTTGCATAGCATTGATAAGGATGATCACCTTACTAAAGATCCACCTACTGATGATACACGACAAACTTGGCTAAGGGAGGATGCTCAGTTGCTTTTGCAGCTTCAGAACTCGATTCACAATGAGGTAATTAGTTTAATTAATCACTGTGAATTTGTTAAGAAATTGATAGATTACTTAGATTTTCTATACTCTGGAAATATCTCCCATATTTATGATGTTTGTAAGGCATTCTACCATGCTGAGAAAGAGGATAAGTCTCTCACGGCTCATTTTATAGATTTTAAATGGGTATATGAGGAACTTAATGTATTATTGCCTTTTAGTCCTGATGTGAAAGTTCAGTAGGCCCAACGGGAGTAACTGGCTATTATGAGTTTTCTTACAGGCCTTCCTTCAGAGTATGAGACTGCTAAATCCCAGATTCTCTCTAGTTCTGAGATTTCCTCTTTGCATGAAACGTTCACAAGGGTCCTTCGAATAGAGAGTACCCAATCTTCACAGCCTGCTAGTAGTGCTCTTATTAGCTATAATCCAAATGGACAACAGGGTAATAGAAGAGGAAGTAGAGGAGGAATTACAAGCAACAGAAGTAATCAGCGTAATGGAGAAGCTACTTCTAATCAGGACTCAAGAGGAGTCATTTGTTATTATTTCCATGAGCTTGGCCATACAAAATATAGTTGTTCGCAACTTCAGAGGAAAAATTAGCGATCACATATGGCAAATATGGCAGCAGAGGATTCTACAGTATCTTCCTCTGAGAAAACTGTTTTGGTATCTACAGAGGATTTTGCATAGTTTTCCTAGTATCAGGCATCTCTAAAGCCTACCAGTTCCCTTGTCACTGCGATCGCTGAGTCAGATAAATCCACTACATGCCTTATGTTTTCCTCATCCAAATGGGTTATTGATTCTGGTGTGATAGATCACATGACAGGTAATTCTAGTCTTCTATCTGCTTTTCAGTTTAATCTCACTTCCTTTACTATTACTTTAGCTGATGGTTTTACTTCTTGTGTCATGAGTTCTGGAACTGCAAACCCAACTTCGTCAATTTCTTTGTCATCTTTTTTGTGTCTACCAAAATTCTCTTTTAATCTACTTTCTGCTAGTAAACTCACTCGTACCTTAAATTGTTCTGTTTCCTTTTATCCTGACCAGTGTTTGTTTTAGGATCTTACGATGAAGCAGATTGTTGGTAGAGGATGTAAGTCGGGTGGTCTCTACATTCTAGAAAATCATGTACCATGATCGCTTGTTTGCTCTAGTACCTTAACATATCTTGAAGCTCATTATAGATTGGGCCATCCTTCTTTGTCTACCATGAAGAAGCTGTGTCCTCAGTTTCAGCCTTTATCAGTACTAGAATGTGAGTCATGTCAGTTTGCAAAACATCATCGTTTGCCTTCTGTGTCTAGAGTCAATAAATAGGCTTCATCCCCTTTTGAGTTAGTTCATTCTGATGTTTAGGGTCCTTATTCTGTTACTTCTAAAACTAGATTTCGTTATTTTGTTACTTTTATTGATGATTACTCTCGTGTTACCTGGTTATACTTAATGAAGAATCGTTCTGAGTTATTTTCTATCTTTTGTGCCTTTTGTAATGAAATCAAAACTCAATTTAATATTTCTGTGCGTATATTAAGAAGTGACAATGCCAAAGAATACTTTTCAGCACAATTTCAGTCTTATATGACACAAAGTGGCATTCTTCATCAGTTTTCCTGTGTGGATACCCCATCCCAAAATGGCATGGTCGAAAGAAAAAATTGGCATCTTCTTAAGGTAACTTACGCTCTTCTTTTTCACATGAAAGTTCCTAAGCACTTTTAGGCGAATGTAGTTTCTACGGCATGTTTTTTGATCAATCGTATGCTATTTTCTGTACTTAATGGGGATATTCCTTTTACTGTTTTGTTTCCTACAAAATCTTTATTCCCTGTTGAACCCTGTATTTTTTGTTGTACCTATTTTATGCGTGATGTTCATTCACAGGTTACTAAATTGGATCCAAAGTCTCTCAAATGTGCCTTTTTTACGTACTCCTGGCTCCAAAAAGGGTACCGTTGTTTCTCTCCTACTCTTAATCGTTATCTTGTTTCTGCAGATGTCACATTTTTTGAGTCCACTTCATTTTTTCCTCAATCATTTGTGTATGAGAGTCAGGGGGAGGAGGATGATCTCTTAATATATACTGTCCAACCAATGTCTAGTCCTCTCCCATAGCCTGTTCTTTCTATTTTTAGACCTACTCGACCTCCCGTTGTTCATGTTTATTCTAGGAGATTGAAGATTCCTGACTCAGATCCTCCACCAGCTACTTCGTTGGGAGATCCTGTACCTCATACTGATCATGATTTTGATCTAGATTTACCCATTGCTTTTCGTAAAGGTAAACATTCATGTACTTTCCCTATCTCTTCTTTTGTTTCTTATAATTAATTGTCTTCTTGTTCTTGGTGTTTTGTTACTTCTTTAGACTCTGTTCCTATCCCTGCTACTGTTGGTGAGCCACTGTCTCATCTTGGCTGGTGTGCTGCAATGAAAGAGGAAATAGAGGCTTTAGATGCTAATGGTACATGGGAACTATTGCCTTTGCCCACTGGTAAGAAAGCTATGGGTTGCAAATGGGTATTTACAGTAAAGGTAAATCCTGATGGTTCTGTGCCTAGGATAAAAGCACGCCTTATAGCAAAAGGATATGCTCAAACATATGGGGTTGATTACTCTGACACTTTTTCTTCTGTAGCTAAACTCACTTTTGTTCGCTTGTTTATCTCTTTAGCAGCTACATATGATTGGCCCCTGCACCAATTGGATATCAAGAATGCTTTCCTTCATGATGATCTTTAGGAGGAGGTGTATATGGAGCAACCACCTGGGTTTATTGCTCAGGGGGGGTTGGGTAAAGTTTTCAGGCTTCAGAAGTCTCTTTATGGCTTGAAACAAAGTCTTAGGGCCTGGTTTGGGAGATTCAGTGAAGCAGTACAGGAATTTGGTATGCAAAAGAGTAAGTGTGATCACTCAGTATTTTATAGGCAATCTGAGGCTGGTTTAATTCTCCTGGTAGTCTATGTGGATGACATTGTTATCACTAGGAGTGACTCTACAAGTATTTCATCTCTTAAAACCTTCATCCAATCCCAGTTTCGGACCAAATACTTGGGATTGTTAAAGTATTTCTTGGGTATTGAAGTTATGAGAAGTAAGAAGGGTATTTTCTTGTCTCAAAGAAAATATGTCCTCGATTTATTGACAGAGACAGGAAAATTATATGATAAGCCTTCTAGTGCACCAATGACTCCAAATTTACAACTGTTAACAAGGGGATAGTGAGTTGTTTGAAGATCCAGAGAGATACAGGAGATTGGTAGGAAAATTGAACTACCTTAAAGTCACTCGTCCTGACATTGCTTATGCTATTAGTGTGATAAGTCAGTTTATGTCTTCCCCAACTATTGCTCATTGGGAATGTAACACCCCTCACCGGTCTACAGTGTAGCCGAGCAAGGCGTGCTACACAGCGTGCCGGAGCACCTGATCTTATCTGATTTCATCATAGTTCTAGATTTACTAGTTCAAAAACTTTATCTGAGGTTTAGGCAATTTTTACTTTTATCAAAATCTGACTAATTTGGAAAATTCAAAAATTTCAATGATAATCCAAAGAGAGTGTCAAGTAATTTGGACTAACAGTTCTTCTGAACCTGCCAAAAACAATTTCACTATATACTCCAATTCACAACTCAGAATCAGTCTCAAAAATTTTCATACTCAATCTCAATCAGAATCATCATGATCAGATACTTAACTCATATATCAAAATTCTTACATTTTATTATTTTGCATAATTTGCCCACTAATTGCATAAATTTATCAAGTACAGAATATACAAATAAAATTACAGTTACTAATTCACATTACAATAATAGCAATAATTATAATGTATAGATTATAAAACATGCTTAAAATGAGCCCTATCTACATGCATTGCTGAGGAGGTGACAACCTTCAATTCTTCTGACACTTCTGCAGATCTGGACTCCAAAAATCTCGATACCATCTCTGGTTTTACCTTGATACTGCATGAGGAAGCAATTCCATCGCGCTAAGCATTTCTGCTTAGTGGTGCAATAGTATAACAAGAATAATATATACAAATAAAGAAAGAAATAAATCATAATTTGGATACTCAAGAATCAATTTAATTTGGTATGGTATTTCCAGTATCAATGATCTTATATACGAGTTTGTTTCTCTTTGGAAGTGCTTAGTTTATAACTTTTCAGTAATACTACCCAGTATACAACTTATTCTAACTGTATTGTATTTCAAGTCGCTACAGTTCTGCAATTTATATTTTTGTTATGTTTCTTTTGCTAATCTCCTTTACTCATTCATTCAATACTTAATTTAATTGTACTGAAATTTCATTATACTTAACTTAAATTAGCTTCCTGAATTGAATAATGTTTTAAATAGTGCCCATATAGCCTATACACTGACCAGACTGGATAAACGGATATACTAGCACTGGGTACCTAGTACCTCGAGCCGTCACACCATTGGTCACAAAGTGTCTCCCGGTGTGCAAATAATGTGGCTAAAAAGCCATATAATCAATCAGGCATTAAGCCGAGTATAATAACACAAACTGTATAGCCATACGCTATTAAAATCATAGTATGGCATAATAAGCCATAGAACACAGTATGACGTAAAGTCATTTACAGAACAGCTGTCAGAATCCTATTGGCATGCCAACCTATCCAAACTAGTCAACTAGGCAAATTAGGGCATATTACAAGATTAAATATTTCTTTCTTTATTTTCAGGGTTTACTGGTCATTACACAATTCACTGGTCAATGAAAATATTGACCTTTTTATACATCATGGATAAGTTGATTCTAGTATCAACATGTCACAATTTGCATTTCAATATGCTGCCAATATAGTGCAATTTACCATTTTTACAAGTTGGCATTCATTGCCAAATCACTTCAAGCATCATTTTATGTAATTACCAATTTTCAATTTTATTGAGCTAGATTGATCTAGCATAAAGTCCTATTTTCCTTAGTTTTTAGCTTTTGGTCAAAAAAAGCAAAATTGTAGCTCTATGTCTTATTGCACGCGGTGCAAAATTTCAGGTCATTCCGAGTTGTATAGGCCAAGATATGATCAATTTACTAAAGCTGGACAGATTGCACCTTTAGTGCAAAATTTGGTCAATTTTCTCAATTTTTGTGTGCTACATTTGTCTAGTTTAAAGTCCTATTTCTCTTGGTACTATTCCCTTCAATTCATTTCATTAGTCAACCTATAATGTTGACCCTTGATGCACTCTACGTGAGTCAATTCTAATGTTACCAATATGTCACATTTTATAGCCCTTTAATGTTGGTATATGTTACCAATTTCATTTCCAAGTATATTGCATTTTATTGCAATTTATCGGATTTCGGTGTACTATTTTGACCTAGCCAGACGACCTAGTTTCCTTGGTTTTCGAGTTTCAGTCCAAACTACAAACTTGTAGATCAATGTCTTATGGAACGCGGGGCAAAGTTTCAGGTCATTCTGAGTTATGTAGACCAAGTTATGGTCATTTTACTATTGCTGGTCAAAATGAACCAAAATTGGTCACTTTAGGTCATTTTAGGTTCGGCCAATTTTTGGACCCGAACTTGTGCAAGCTTTTTGACTTGCTTAGGTTCATTTCTGGGCTTGGGTTTCTTCATAAGACTTGTAGATATAGGTCTTAACTATTCATGGTCAAAATTTCAGGTCAATTGGACCTCTTTTGAGTGAGTTATGGCCTAAACACTAACTGCTGCCCAAATGGTCAGTTTTCAGGCCTTAAGTGCACTAATCCGGATTTGGTCACTTTTTAAGGTCAGTTTCTAGGCAGAATTTTGGCAACCTTTCCACATGAAAGTTTGCCTATTTGGTGTCTAGTTTCACCCCATATTGGCCTCATACCAATTGGGTTCATAGTTTGGCACTTATGGCCTCATTTAGGTGCTGCCTTTAATACACAACCTGCACAAAGCTCATACACTCCCAATTTAATTCCTTCTCCTCCTCATTACTACAATATTCAATCAACAACACTTCCATACATATATTGTACACAATCCCAGCAAAAATTCTGGGCAGAATACTCAAGTGCACAAGGCACACAATACACCATTAAACTTCAATATTTACATCCACCCAAATTCAACATACTTCAATGTTAATATTACACATATACTTCAACATATTCATACTTCAACATCACTTACACTTGCTGCCCACAAATTGACATTCACATATATCATTAATAACCATATATTCACACACAATTTCATGCTATTAGGGGCTGCCAAACATGGCAGTTTGCTCAAGGCTTCAAGATTCCATTCCACACCTTTAATCTAAACACTACATGTACATACTTGTGCACAAACTTACTACAACTTTCATTTAGACAATTCAACCTTCATTTTCATTCATTAGAAGTAAAAATAACTCAAGCTCAACAAGGGTTCATGGCTGCCCAAAATGAAGCAACATCACAAATCTCCAATAATTGTTTCAAACCATAATTTAAATTTCTCAATTTCAATCAATTCAAGTCCTATCACTTCCCATATATATACCCATATCAAACATCATCTTTAAACTCATCTACATCATTTAAACACATCAAAATCCCATGAATGTCTTGGCTGCCGAAATGAAGGGCTCACCAAATATACATTAATTTACTCAATTTCTTCACAAATCAACTCACCCAAAGCTCAAAACAAGATCTAATGAAAGAAAATGGGGAGATTAAGCACTAACCTCAACTTGGGCTTGATTAAACTTCACCAAAACTCCTCTTTCTTGCTTCCTACATGCTGCCCATGATGTGTAGAACAAGTTTAATGAAGGACTCTTGAAGAAATGATGGCTTGATCATAGGTGGATGAAAGCTTGTATTTTGGGCGGCCATGGATGAAGCTTAAAGCTCCAATTCGTCCATGGGAAGGGTGAGTAGAGAAGATGATGAAAAATGGGCAGATTAGTGTCCTTATGTGCCTCAAATAGTGCCACCTAACCCCACTAACTTAGATTAACATTTTAATAATCCAAAGTTTCATAATTCAATTTAATCCCCCCATATTTTCTCTAATTTTCATTACACATTTAATTTCCTTTTTCATGGGGTTCCCAAAATTTAATAATACTTATTTTTAATGGAAATTTAGGTCAGAAAGCACCTCTAGATGTCAAATGACCAAAATACCCCACTTCGGGTTATATTCTTGATTTTTCGGTAACACTGATTTTTGTCTGTTTCTCGATTTTTCGTTTTTCTTTGTACTAATTTATTAATTTTTCTTTAATAATTCTAGTGTCAATTAAATTTCAATAAATCTTTATTTATGTCTCAAAATAAAATTTCGAGGATTCCCTGCGGTCCTGGGGTCGGCAACGGGCTTCCCGGTGTGGTCACCCATCGCTGTGGTGCCGACTCATTTAACTTAGCTTCATTTTCTCTCTTTTCATTTTTGTTTGATTTTTCTTGTATTTTCTTTTTATTTATTTCATCATTATATGTCTGTTCACTATCACTGAAGTGTAGTTCCAAACATTTCGACTTGCCTGGACTGTTATTTAGCTACCAGAGCAACAGAACGTATAGAACATGTACAGTGGGGATGTTACAACTCTTCCCCTCTAAATAAAAATTTCGTCCTCGAAATTTACCTGATGTGAAGGGCTGAGGGAACTGTTGTCTCCTCGCTCTCCAATGTTGCCTCTTCCGTGTGGTGGTGTCTCCATAGGATTTTCACTAGTGGAATTGTCTTATTTCTGAGCTCTTTTACCTCTCGTGCCAAGATTTTAATTGGTTGTACCACAATTTCTTCTCCTGAGATGACATGTGAAGGATCTGATCTGTATCTTCTGAGCATTGAGACATGGAACACATTATGTATCTTGTCTAGCTCAGGTGGTAAGGCTAATCTGTAGGCTACTGGTCCCACACGTTCAATAACTTCATATGGGCCAATGAACCTAGGGCTTAATTTTCCCTTTTTCCCAAATCTCAACACTTTCTTCCACGGTGATACTTTGAGAAATACCTTCTCGCCAACTTCATACTCAATGTCTTTTCTCCTTAAGTCAGCATAAGATTTCTGTCGGCCTGAGGCAACTTTCAAATTGGCCTTTATTAGTTTCACCTTTTCCTCTGTCTGTTTTATCAGGTCTGGCCCCACTAGCTTATCTTCACCCAATTCAGTTCAACATACAGGTTTTCTGCATTTTCTCCCATAGAGTGCTTCATAAGGTGCCATTTGTATGCTAGCTTGATAGCTATTATTATATGCAAATTCTGTCAGTGGAAGGTATCTGTCCCAACTTCCCTTAAACTCAATAACACAACTACTCAGCATATCCTCGAGGACCTATTACACATATTCAGTTATTACTATCATTATTATAAGTTTATTGTTTGCGATAACTCAATGAGTTTCAAAATTTACCTGGATTATTCTTTCTGACTGTCCATCCGTCTGAGGATGAAAAGCCGTACTAAAATGGAGTTGTGTGCCCAAGGATTCTTGTAATTTCTTCCAAAATCTAGATGTAAACCTCGAGTCTCTATCAGATATATTGGAAAGTGGAATTCCATGTAGTCTAACTATCTCACTGATGTACAATTCTGCTAGCTTTTCCAGTGAGTAGTCTGTTCTGATTGGCAGAAAATGTGCTGATTTGGTCAACCTATCCACAATCACCCATACTGCATCATGCTTCTTCTGAGTGAGAGGTAGACCACTGACAAAGTCCATAGTGACTCAGTCCCACTGTCACACCCTACCCCTCTGTAAGGCATAACATGATCCCGTAGTATACCTAATGAATTACCAACTCCATCTACTGATAACCCATTAAATACACTACAAGGGATTTTAAAAACTTTTCTTACTTATTTTACAGTGGTGAGCACTATTTACTGGTATTAAAAACTTTGGTGAACTGAAGTGAAACAATTAACTCATTTGATTTTATTTGGAATTTCTGTAAAAATTTTGGCAGAGTGCCATCTGTATTTTGGATAAAATAGTTCTTCAGAAAACCTGTAAAAGACACTTCAATAATTTTCCAAATCTCAACTCCAATACACTTCTCAACACAACAATTTATCAACTCAATTCCATAGAATTTTCTCAAAGTCTGAGATAAGGAAATATAATACAATTTTCACAAGTCAAATAACTCATAATTAATTTACAACTTCAAGGTACAATTTGAATTTACAACTGCTCAAAACCAAAAAAAAACAATATGTACATACAGTGACAATACATTACAGTACAAAATGCCAAATGTGGTATACTCACTATACCCAAAATCTCTTCTTTGGAGGTATATGCGGCCTAGTTTCTTTATACTGCTGTCTCTCTACCTGCGACAGTAATAAAAAGCTATCGCTGAGACAATGTCTCAGTGGTGCACAACATTAACCAAGTACAATTTAAATCACAATTCATAAATCATATCAATAGTGGATACTTAAAACCATAGTCAAATTTAAGACAATAAAGGTCAATAAGAATTTAAACTCCATTTCTCAATATCACAATAGATTTTCATAAGTCAGGTCATGTTTGAATTCAAAAGACAGTATATGTCAATGAGAGTTTAAATCCATTTCACAATCTCACAATACACATCAATAAATCACACCTGACTTAATCATGATCCATAGTTCAATTCGTCCCAAAAGCCAATGGCTAATGAGGTATTCAATTCGTCCCAAAAGTCGATGACTAATGAGGAATAACATAGCTAGTTAGCAAAAATATGAGTACTCATCCAATTCGTCCTCAACAGGCACACACCTCAACACTTCAGCCAGAGAGGGAATTCAATTCGTCCCACTAGATAAGCTAATGAGAAATACAATCAATATACATGATAGCTGTGGTTTCAAACCATTTCCAATGCTTTTAAATCAATAAGTATCCATCAATGTCATTCAAACAATTTCTCACAGTTTCAAATCATTTACAATGCTTTTCAAGCAATAAATATTCATTCAAATACATTTCCACAATTTAAAACAATAATATACAAATAGTCAATATTTATTTCAATTGAAACTAATTCAAAAGAAATAGTTGTTGTGCACAAACCTCTGATATTTTTCTCCTGGTCTTGACTCAGTATTTCTTTCCCTTTTGCTGAGTCCTTGTTAACTGAGAAACACAATTTGAAGTGTTTCAGTACTAAATTATATTGTCTCTATCGATAATGTTTGGTAATTAATTCACTGAAAGCTATTATTCACTGAATACTTTTATTTGCTTAATCACCTAATATACCGACCCTCGATGCGTTTTAGGTAAATTAGGTTTTAGTGTCATTAATATGTTACATTCGATAGGGTTTTAGGTTTGGTACGTGTTACCAAACTCAATTCTATGTATATTGCGTTTTCTTGCATTTTATTGCAAATTGCTGGATTTCGGGATACTAGTTTGACCTAGCCGGACGATCTAGTTCCCTCGGTTTTCGAGTTTCGGTAAAAACTAAAAACTTGTAGATCTTTGTCTTATTGCACGCGGGGCAAAATTTCAGGTCAATCCGAGTTAAGTAGACCAAGTTATGGTCATTACACTATTGCTGGTCAAATGGCATCAAATTAGGTCAATTTTAGGTCAATTTGGTCAACTTTGGTTCGGCCAGTTTTTGGACCCGAACTTGTGCAAGCTTTTTGACTTGCTTCTGGTCATTTATGGGTTTTGGTGTCTTCATAAGACTTGTAGGTATGGGTCTTAACTATTCATGGTTAAAATTTCAGGTCAATTGGACCTGTTTTGAGTGAGTTATGGCCTAAACACTCACTGCTGCCCAATTGGTCATTTTTCAGGTCCTAATTGTACCTAATCCGAATTGGTCATTTTCTTAGGTCACCTTGCAAGCAGAATTTTGGTATGTTTTCTCAATGAAAGTTGGCACATTTTGTGCCTAGTTTCACCTCCAATTGGTCTCATACCAATTGAGGTTACACATTTAAACTTATTGGCTAAAATGTACACTGCCCTTGGTTACTTTGCTTAACACACATTTACCTTGCAATATGTTTACTTCCCTACCAAATCTGTTTTGGTACATTACCAAAACTATATATTACTTTACATTAACATCACTTTGGGCAGATTACAATTATCCTCAACACACCAAATATAACTCTAATTTCCAAAGTTCAGATACCATTACACATACACACAAACATTACTAGTTTTTACATACACTTTACACAACAATTTTATAGACATATCCATCAATCCTTAATGCCACAATTCTGCCCATATCTTCATGAACACATACACTTATCCAAGAGTTTCAAGGCTGCCGAAATTGTCCTTCAACACCAAAGTGTCCTACAATTCATTAAATCCCATTCCAAGTGCAAAATTCACTATATACATATGAAGTAATTCACTAGGTTATTAAATCATCATGATCAACATCCTTTCTCATCAAATATATGCACAATTATTTCATCAAATACATGACTCCATGGCTGTCCAAAATGAACACAACAATAACTCTTCAAACTCAAAAATTTTCTTCACAAATCCAACACCCATAACATGTATACAAAGTTTATCAAAGAAATCTTCAAAAATGCTAACTTACCTTATGGTTGAAACTTGCCAAACCTTGATTAAACTTCTTAAAATTGGTATCAAACTCTTCCTTATGATGTGTAGACAATTTTTCATGAAGCTATCAAAGTGATTGGAGTTGAAATGGGAGAGTGGACCAAGCTTGCATGAACACGCCAATGGAGGTTTCTTTCTCCTTCAATTCGGCTATGTTGGGAGGACTTAGGGAAGATGAAGTTTCAGCTGCATTTTAAGTGTACACATGTCCCACTTAACTTTAATTTATTCCTTTAGTGGTCCACTTACTTGGACTAAATCATATAATATGTTTACATGTGTTATTTACACATTTTTCACTCCATTTTGGCTATTTGTATTAGGTACCACTAAACTGATTTTTCATTTCATTTTCTAAGTGTAATATTATTTATTTTTAATGGACATTTAGGTCAAAAGACAATTCGGGATGTCAAATGACCATAATGCCCCTGTTCGGGTTGCATTCCCGATTTTTCGGTATCACCGGGTTTGTCCGTTTTTCGATTTCTCACTTTTCTTTGTACTAATTATTTAATTTTTCTTTGATCTTTCCAATGATATTTATTCTTCAATAAGGGTCTATTTAAGTCCTAAAAATGTTTTCCAGGGTTCCCCGCAATCCAGGGCTAGTCAACGGTCCACGCCGTGACTTCCCAGTGCGGTCACCCATCGTTAGGTTTCCCGGCTCGTTTAACTTGATTACCTTTTTTGCTATTATTTTTCCTTTGTTTTTCTTGTATTTTCTTTTCTTGTATTTCATTATTTTATGTCTCCTCCCTCATGTCAAAGTGTAGTTCTAGGCATCCTAGCTGTCCGGACAACATTGGTCACCGGAGCAGTAGAACGCACTACCGAACTTTGGGGTGTTACAATTCTCTCCCCCTTAAAATAAATTTCGTCTTGAAATTTTACCTGGCATTAGTCTCTGAACAGCTGTGGGTGCTGTCTCCTCATATCCTCTTCATGTTCCCAAGTAGCTTCCTGGCCTGAATGATGGTTCCACAAAGACTTTAACTGTGTGTATCTGTTTGTTCCTCAGCTGCTTCACCTCATATGCCAGAATTTTTATGGGTTCTTCCTCATATGAAAGGTCTAGATTTACTTCAATCTCTTCAACTGATAGTACATGAGATGGGTCAGATCTGTACCTCCTTAACATGGACACATGGAAGATACTGTGTATCCTTGCTAGCTCTGGAGGTAATGCCAACCGATATGCCAAAGGACCCACTCTTTCCAGAACTTCATATGGTCCGATGAAACGAGGACTCAGTTTCCCCTTTCTGCCAAATCTCATAATCCTCTTCCAAGGAGAAACTTTGAGGAATACCTTATCACCCACTGCGTACTCAATATCTCTTCTTTTCATATCAACATAGGACTTCTGACGGTCTGATGCAGCCTTGAGTCTATCTCTAATCAATCTGATCTTTTCCTCTATCTGCTGAACAATTTCTGGCCCAATCATCTTCCTTTCACCTACCTCATCCCAACATAGGGGAGTTCTGCACTTTCTACCATACAAAGCTTTATATGGAGGCATCCCAATGCTTGATTGGTAGCTGTTGTTATAAGCAAACTCAATCAAAGGCAAGTGTGTGTCCCAACTACCTTCAAATTCAATCACACAAGCCCGTAGCATATCCTCCAATATCTGAATCACCCTCTCAGACTGGCCATCTGTCTGTGGGTGGAATCTTTGTCTTGAAGTTCAATCTAGTTCCTAGGGCTCTCTGAAGACTATCCCAGAATCTAGAAGTGAACCTAGGATCTCTGTCAGACACAATTGATACTGGCACTCCATGCAGTTTTACAATTTCATATATGTACAATCTGGCCAATCTTTCCAGGCTATAGTCCATCCGAACTAGCAAAAAGTGAGCAGACTTAGTCAATCTGTCAACTATAACCCATACTGCATCATGACTACTCTGTGTCCTTGGAAGTCCTGTAACAAAATCCATAGTTATTCGTTCCCATTTCCACTGCATCGACAAAGGATGTAACAAACCACTGAACTTGATGTTACGCTTTACTTGCTGACAAGTTAGGCATTTGGAAACGAATTCAGCTATATCTCTTTTCATGCCCATCCACCAGTAATGCTCTTTCAGCCCCCTGTACATTTTAGTTCCACCAGGGTGCATAGCAAATAGAGACTCATGTGCTTCCTTCATAATGATTTGTCTCAATTCCACATCATTAGGAACACACATTCTGCCCTGATGTAGCAATAAACCATCATCTCTCACAGAGAATTCAGGTTTCTTGCCCTGCTGGACTTCTTTCAGTAGCTTCTGATATTTTTCATCACTCTGAGCAGCCATTCTGATCTGATCAATCAACACTGGCTGTACATGCCAAGCAACTACTGTCTGTCCCTCATCATCAATCTCTAAACTGGCATGCTGTGCTTTCAATTCACATACCATGGACATAGGAGAAACTCTGAGACTTGCCATAGTCTTGCGACTTAAGGCGTCAACCACCACATTTGCTTTCCCTGGCTGATAGTCTATTAAGCAATCATAGTCTTTAATGAGTTCCAACCATCTTCTCTATCGCAAATTCAATTCCTTCTGGGTGCCTAAGTACTTCAAGCTCTTGTGATCTGTGTAAATGTAGCATTTCTCCCCATACAAATAGTGTCTCCAGATCTTCAGAGCAAAAACAATAGCTGCTAACTCCAGATCATGTGTTGGGTAGTTCCTCTCATGCGGTTTCAGCTGGCGTGATGCATAAGCAATGACATTCCTATCTTGCATCAGTACACAGCTTAGCCCATTGTGAGAAGCATCACTATAAACTGTGTATTCTTTACCCGGAGTAGGTAAAGTGAGGACTGGAGCTTCAGTCAAACACCTCTTCAACTCATCAAAACTCTGCTGACATTTATCTGTCCATTGAAATTTTACATCTTTCCGGCGCTTTGGTCATGGAGAAGATAACATAGAAAACCCTTCACAAACCGACGGTAATATCCAGCTAAACCTAAAGCTGCGAATTTACGTGATGTTCTGGCGGCTTCCAATTAAGGATAGCTTCTACCTTGCTGGAATCTACCTTGATCCCTTCAGCTGACACAACATGTCCCAAAAAGGAGATTTCTTTCAGCCAAAATTCACATTTCGACAATTTGGCGTATAGTTGTTTCTCCCTTAAAGTCTGCAGTACAATCCGCAGATGTCTGTCATGCTCCTCTGCATTCCTTGAATATATCAAAATGTCATTAATAAACACCACCACAAATTGATCAAGATATGGTCTGAAGATAGTGTTCATCAATCCATAAAAGCAGCTGGAGCATTTGTTAACCCGAATGGCATTACTAGAAACTCATAGTGGCCATATCGAGTTCTGAAAGTAGTTTTTGGAATACTCTGCTCTTGCACCTTCAACTGATAATAACCAGATCGCAAATCAATTTTGGAGAATACAGCTGCACCCTTCAACTGATCAAACAGATCATCAATTCGAGGCAATGGATATTTGTTCTTTATTGTCACCTTATTCAACTATCGGTAGTCAATGCATAAACGGAGAGTACCATCCTTCTTCTTAACAAACAACACTGGTGCTCCCCAAGGTGACACACTAGGGCGGATGAAGCCCTTTTCAAGTAATTCTTGCAATTGTATCTTCAACTCCTTCAACTCTGCTGGTGCCATTCTGTATGGTGTTATGGAGATTGGATCCACACCAGGCATAACATTAATTTCAAACTGCACTTCTCTTTCCGGAGGTAATCCTGGCAATTCATCAGGAAACACATCTAGAAAGTCATATACTGTAGGGATGTCCTTCAATGCTGGACTCCCCACTTGGGTGTCTACCACATGTGCCAAGTATGCTTCACACCCTTTCTCGATCATCTTTACGGCTAGTGCACGAAATGATGTTTGATGGCAATAATCGTCTTTCCCATGTATTACCACATCATTGTACGAGGAAGGCCAAAAGTGATCGTCTTTCACTTACAAATAATCATGGCATGATGCCTAGCTAACCAATCCATGCCCAAGATGATATCATAATCTCTGAAGGGCATTTTAATGAGATCGGACAGAAAAGTGTGTCCTTGGATCACCAAAGGACAATCTCTATACATTCTATTAACCCTGACTTCCTGTCCTAACGGACTTGTTACTAGCACCTCAAAGTCCATTTTTGTACATGGAACAACAATGCAATCAATGATGCTAGCACTCACATAAGAATAGGTAGAACCCGGATCAAATAACACAAACACATTTTGGTTAAAAGTTGAGAAGGTACCAGCCACAACATCAGATGTCTCTACCTCTTCTCTCTGTCTCATGGCATAGACTCTGACTGGAGCACTATCTTGCTCTGAATGCTTCACTGTGCCTTGGCTGCCTGCTGGGTAACCTCTACCCCTGCCTCTACCTCTATCAGGTGGTTGTGAACTTCGTGTGGCTCGAATCGACCCTTCTGCAGTAGTAGGAGGTGGTCCAACTCTGCGACTACTGGTGTAGTCCTTGGCAAAGTGTCCGGTGCCTCCACAGTTATAACAGGCTCCAATAGCCTTGTAGCAGATGCCACCATGATTTTTTCCACATGTCTCACATTGGCGGGGAGGGTAGGAACCTCTGGTACTCTGCTGACCAGATAGGGGAGGTCTCTGTCCTGAATATCTTCCCCTACCAGATTTCTTGCCACCTCTGCCATGTCCCCCATAGTTCTTCCTCTTTCCAGTATGACCACTGGAACTCTGTTCTACTGATTTTCCCTCTTTCTCTGTCTTCTCTGATCTCTTTTTCTCTGGAGCAGTCTCAAACTCAAATCTTTCCAACTTTAGGGCTTAAGAAACAAGTTCAGAGAAGTAAGTGTGTTTGAAGCCGATCACTTGTACTCTGATACTGGGCTTCAAGCTAGTTTCAAACCTCTTTCATCTCTCCCTGCTGGTAGCAAGCAAACTTACTGCATAATGGCTCAGGCGGGAAAATTCTCTTTCATACTCAGCCACTGATCTGTTCCCCTGTTTCAAACTTAGGAACTCTTGCAGCTTCTAGTCTACATAAGCATCAGGGACATATTTCTGCTTGAATTCCCTGAGGAAGTCATTCCATGTTAGCATCGCAGCTCTACTGCATCGTGGGGAATGGTTTTCCACCAGTCATAAGCATCCCCCTGTAGTAAGGACACTGAGTATTCAAATCTAAGCTCTTCTATACAATGTAGCTTCTTGAATACCCTATCCATCCTCTCTAACCACTGTTCAGCCTCTAGAGGATCTACTGTCCCCTTGAACTCTGTAGCCCCATACTTCATCAATTTATCATACTGCCTCGTAGGAGACTGTGGTTGTACCACTGGTGTCTGTATTGGGACTTGAGTAGGCGCATTACCAGTCATTTGTTGGAACATTGCAGCCATCTCACGAGCGAATCGAAAGGTAAAACTGCAGATCGCAGGGGTCTTCTTTGAACCACTAACATTTTGTAGGCCTGGGGCATCCCCTTGCACCTCAGCCTCAATAGATTGATTGACTGAACGATCACCCTCTTCCATATTCAATACGAGGATTTAAGATCTCCAGAACAAATAACATAAGGAGATTTCCTCCTGTTAGTGCATTTTTATAATGTAATGTACTGTATGTATCAAAAAAGGATATTGAGTAGTTGTACTATGAAGGCAGAACATTCAAGTAACAGGTGAAAATAGAGTTTAAAAACTTTGCTCTAATACCACTAAAACATGTCACACCCTACCCCTCTGTAAGGCATAACATGATCCCATAGTATATCTAATGAATTACCAACTCCATCTACTGATAACCCATTAAATACACTACAAGGGATTTTAAAAACTTTTCTTACTTATTTTACAGTGGTGAGCACTATTTACAGGTATTAAAAACTTTGGTGAACTGAAGTGAAACAATTAACTCATTTGATTTATTTGGAATTTCTGTAAAAATTTTGGCAGAGTGCCATCTGTATTTTGGATAAATCAGTTCTTGTAAAACTCAGAAAAGACACTTCAATAATTTTCCAAATCTCAACTCCAATACATTTCTCAACACAACAATTTATCAACTCAATTCCATAGAAATTTTTCAAAGTCTGAGATAAGGAAATATAATACAATTTTCACAAGTCAAATAACTCAATTAATTTACAACTTCAAGGTACAATTTGAATTTATAACTGCTCAAAACAAAAAAAAAAAATATGTACATATAGTGACAATACATTATAGTACAAAATGCCAAATGTGGTATACTCACTATACCCAAAAATCTCTTGCTGGAGGTATATGCAGCCTAGTCTGCTGCCCTGTCTGTCTCTCTACCTGCGACAGTAATAAAAAGCTGTCGCTGAGACAATGTCTCAGTGGTACACAACATTAACCAAATACAATTTAAATCACAATTCATAAATCATATCAATAGTGGATACTTAAAACCATAGTCAAATTTAAGACAATAAAGGTCAATAAGAATTTAAACTCCATTTCTCAATATCACAATAGATTTTCATAAGTAAGGTCATGTTTGAATTCAAAAGACAGTATATGTCAATGAGAGTTTAAATCCATTTCACAATCTCACAATACACATCAATAAATCACACACAGCTTAATCATGATCCATAGTTCAATTCGTCCCAAAAGCCAATGGCTAATGAGGTATTCAATTCGTCCCAAAAGTCGATGACTAATGAGGAATAACATAGCTAGCTAGCAAAAATATGAGTACTCATCCAATTCGTCCTCAACAGGCACACACCTCAACACTTCAGCCAGAGAGGGAATTCAATTCGTCCCATTAGACAAGCTAATGAGGAATACAATCAATATACATGATAGCTGTGGTTTCAAACCATTTCCAATGCTTTTAAATCAATAAGTATCCATCAATGTCATTCAAACAATTTCTCACAGTTTCAAATCATTTACAATGCTTTTCAAGCAATAAATATTCATTCAAATACATTTCCACAATTTAAAACAATAATATACAAATAGTCAATATTTATTTCAATTGAAAATAATTCAAAAGAAATAGTTGTTATGCACAAACCTCTGATATTTTTCTCCTGGTCTTGACTCAGTATTTCTTTCCCTTTTGCTGAGTCCTTGTTAACTGAGAAACACAATTTGAAGTGTTTCAGTACTAAATTATATTGTCTCTATCGATAATGTTTGGTAATTAATTCACTGAAAGCTATTATTCACTGAATACTTTTATTTGCTTAATCACCTAATATACCGACCCTCGATGCGTTTTAGGTAAATTAGGTTTTAGTGTCATTAATATGTCACATTCGATAGGGTTTTAGGTTTGGTACGTGTTACCAAACTCAATTCTATGTATATTGCGTTTTCTTGCATTTTATTGCAAGTTGCTGGATTTCGGGATACTAGTTTGACCTAGCTGGACGATCTAGTTCCCTTAGTTTTCGGGTTTCGATCAAAACTACAAACTTGTAGATCTATGTCTTATTGCACGCGGAGCAAAATTTCAGGTCAATCCGAGTTAAGTAGACCAAGTTATGGTCATTACACTATTGCTGGTCAAATGGCATCAAATTAGGTCAATTTTAGGTCAATTTGGTCAACTTTGGTTCGGCCAGTTTTTGGACCCAAACTTGTGCAAGCTTTTTGACTTGCTTCTGGTCATTTCTGGGTTTTGGTGTCTTCATAAGACTTGTAGTATGGGTCTTAACTATTCATGGTTAAAATTTCAGGTCAATTGGACCTGTTTTGAGTGAGTTATGGCCTAAACACTCACTGCTGCCCAATTGGTCATTTTTCAGGTCCTAATTGTACCTAATCCGAATTGGTCATTTTCTTAGGTCACCTTGCAAGCAGAATTTTGGTATGTTTTCTCAATGAAAGTTGGCACATTTTGTGCCTAGTTTCACCTCCAATTGGTCTCATACCAATTGAGGTTACACATTTAAACTTATTGGCTAAAATGTACACTGCCCTTGGTTACTTTGCTTAACACACATCAATTACACACATTTACCTTGCAATATGTTTACTTCCCTACCAAATCTGTTTTGGTACATTACCAAAACTATATATTACTTTACATTAACATCACTTTGGGCAGATTACAATTATCCTCAACACACCAAATATAACTCTAATTCCCAAAGTTCAAATACCATTACACATACACACAAACATTACTAGTTTTTACATACACTTTACACAACAATTTCATACACATATCCATCAATCCTTAATGCCACAATTCTGCCCATATCTTCATGAACACATACACTTATCCAAGAGTTTCAAGCCTGCCGAAATTGTCCTTCAACACCAAAGTGTCCTACAATTCATTAAATCCCATTCCAAGTGCAAAATTCACCATATACATATGAAGTAATTCACTAGGTTATTAAATCATCATGATCAATATCCTTTCTCATCAAATATATGCAAAATTATTTCATCAAATACATGACTCCATGGCTGTCCAAAATGAACACAACAATAACTCTTCAAACTCAAAAATTTTCTTCACAAATCCAACACCCATAACATGTATACAAAGTTTATCAAAGAAATCTTCAAAAATGCTAACTTACCTTATGGTTGAAACTTGCCAAACCTTGATTAAACTTCTTAAAATTGGTATCAAACTCTTCCTTATGATGTGTAGACAATTTTTCATGAAGCTATCAAAGTGATTGGAGTTGAAATGGGAGAGTGGACCAAGCTTGCATGAACACGCCAATGGAGGTTTCTTTCTCCTTCAATTCGGCTATGTTGGGAGGACTTAGGGAAGATGAAGTTTCAGCTGCATTTTAAGTGTACACATGTCCCACTTAACTTTAATTTATTCCTTTAGTGGTCCACTTACTTGGACTAAATCATATAATATGTTTACATGTGTTATTTACACATTTTTCACTCCATTTTGGCTATTTGTATTAGGTACCACTAAACTGATTTTTCATTTTATTTTCTAAGTGTAATATTATTTATTTTTAATGGACATTTAGGTCAAAAGACAATTCGGGATGTCAAATGACCATAATGCCCCTGTTCGGGTTGCATTCCTGATTTTTTGGTATCACCGGGTTTTGTCCGTTTTTCGATTTCTCACTTTTCTTTGTACTAATTATTTAATGTTTCTTTGATCTTTCCAATGATATTTATTCTTCAATAAGGGTCTATTTAAGTCCTAAAAATGTTTTCCAGGGTTCCCCGCAGTCCAGGGCTAGTCAACGGTCCACGCCGTGACTTCCTAGTGCGGTCACCCATCGTTAGGTTTCCCGGTTCGTTTAACTTGATTACCTTTCTTTGCTATTATTTTTCCTTTGTTTTTCTTGTATTTTCTTTTCTTGTATTTCATTATTTTATGTCTCCTCCCTCATGTCAAAGTGTAGTTCTAGGCATCCTAGCTGTCCGGACAACACTGGTCACCGGAGCAGTAGAACGCACTACCGAACTTTGGGGTATTACACCCACTTCCATTCAGGTATGTTTATGGGCTGTAACAATCCTGATGGAACTTGATGTTCTGCTTTGACTTGCTGACATGTCAAGCATCTAGTTATATAGTCAACTATGTCCTTCTTCGTACCTGGCCACCAGTATCAGAGTTTTAAGCCACGGTACATTTTTGTGCTTCCTGGGTGCATAGCATACACACTGTTATGTGCTTCTTTTAGAATATTGGTTTTCAACTCTTTATCATTTGGTACACATACTCTTTCTTTATAGTACAGGCACCCATTTTCTTTCACTTCACATTCAGTTTCCTTCCCCTCAGTGATTTTGCCCATAACAGCCATTAATTTCTCATCTATTTTCTGCCCATCCTGTATTTGTTATAACAGATTCGGCTTCACTTGCAACTCAGCCAAAATAACTCCATAATGAGTTAAGGATAGTTAGGCATTCAAAGATCTTAATGCTACAATAGATTTTCTACCTAAGGCAGCAGTGACTACATTTGCCTTATTAGGGTGGTAGTCAATCTTAGAAAACACACCGGCTCCCTTCAACTGATCAAACAGATCGTCAATTCTAGGCAACGGATACTTGTTCTTCACTATTACTCTGTTTAACTGCCGGTAGTCAACACATAACCGCAGTGTCCCATCTTTCATCTTTGAAAACAGTACTGGAGCTCCCCAAAGTGATACACTAGGGCGTATGAACAAGAGTCTAGTAATTCTTGTAGCTAGATTTTTAACTCTTTCAATTCAGTAGGTGCCATCCTACATGGAGCAATTAAAATTGGAGTTGTACCCGGCATAATCTCAATAGCAAATTCAACTTCCCTTTCTGGTGGCAAACTAGGCAATTCCTCAGGAAATACCTCAGAGAAATCCCTTACTGTGGGTATGTTAGACAAGTCAAGTTTACCCTGCCTAGTGTCAACCACGTGTGCCAGATAGGCTTCACACCCTTTTCTCAACCATCTCCTTGCAACTGTAGCTGAGATGACATTGGACAAGAAATCTGTCCTTTCACCCACAACTATTATTTCTTCATTCTCAGCAGTTTTCAGAGAGATTCTCTTCATCCTCAAGGTGTTCTTTCTAATTTATAGCCATACTGAATTCTCAAAGCTTATAGTAATTTTTGTGGTAATGGTAGTCCACATTACTGTAACTGAGTCTCTGACTCTAGCTACCTTAGAAGTGTAGTCTTTCGAGAGGCTAGTTCTGAAGTTTTAAATTTCTGACTAGAAATTTTTTTTTTCACATTTATTTCCCGTAATAGTACTCTATTCGGGCGTAACTGTATCAAATTATAGATTACTTACAAATATTCTTAGTTTACTGTACCATGAGGAAGCACGTAGCTCTATACAATAATCCCATATCGGTACTGTAATCTGCAGCTTGCAATACAAACATCGAGAATATTACATAGTCACTATGTTATAACCTCATGATCTAGGTTTTCTACTTCTTTTTCTAATACCCTCTGCAACTCTGAGTCCATATCTTAACTTTGAATAATCAAAAGTAAACAGATCTGCATAGTGTCACCTCAACTCTTATGAATGCAATGCATGTATGCACACTATCTTTCCACTTATCTTTGCCTAGGAACGCCTAAACCGTGCTCTGATACCACTAAATGTAACACCCCCTCACCCGTCTACAGTGTAGCCGAGCAAGGCGTGCTACACAGCGTGCCGGAGCACCTGATCTTATCTGATTTCATCATAGTTCTAGATTTACTTGTTCAAAAACTTTATCTGAGGTTTAGGCTATTTTTACTTTTATCAAAATCTGACTAATTTGGAAAATTCAAAAATTTCAATGATAATCCAGTAGTCTTGTGATAATTTGGACTATGATTCTTGAACTGCCAAAAACAATTTCAATATATACTCCAATTCACAACTCAGAATCAGTCTCAAAATTTTTCATACTCAATCTCAATCAGATCATCATGATCAAATACTTAACTCATATATCAAAATTCTTACATTTTATTATTTTGCATAATTTGCCCACTAATTGCATAAATTTATCAAGTACAGAATATACAAATAAAATTACAGTTACTAATTCACATTACAATAATAGCAGTAATTATAATGTATAGATTATAAAACATGCTTAAAATGAGCCCTATCTACATGCATTGCTGAGGAAGCGACAACCTTCAATTCTTCTGATACTTCTGCAGATCTGGACTCCAAAAATCTCAGTCAACAGTCTACTGGTTTTACCTTCAGTACCTGCGCGAGGAAGCAATTCCATCGCGCTAAGCATTTCTGGTTAGTGGTGCAATAGTATAACAAGAATAATATATACAAATAAAGAAAGAAATAAATCATAATTTGGATACTCAAGAATCAATTTAATTTGGTATGGTATTTCCAGTATCAACGATCTTATATACTAGTTTGTTTCTCTTTGGAAGTGCTTAGTTTATAACTTTTCAGTAATACTACCAAGTATACAACTTATTCTAACTGTATTGTATTTCAAGTCTCTACAGTTCTGCAATTTATATTTTTGTTATGTTTCTTTTGCTAATCTCCTTTACTCATTCATTCAATACTTAATTTAATTGTACTGAAATTTCATTATACTTAACTTAAATTAGCTTCCTGAATTGAATAATGTTTTAAATAGTGCTCATATAGCCTATACACTGACCAGACTGGATAAACGGATATACTAGCACTGGGTACCTAGTACCTCGGTCCGTCACACCATTGGTCACAAAGTGTCTCCCGGTGTGCAAATAATGTGGCTAAAAAGCCATATAATCAATCAGGCATTAAGCCGAGTATAATAACACAAAGCATCTGACCATAGGCTATTAAAATCATAGAAAGGCATAATAAGCCATATAACACGATGACGTAAAGTCATTTCTGAGCATTATCGAGAATCCTATTGGCATGCCAACCTATCCAAACTAGTTAACTAGGCAAATTAGGGCATATTACAAGATTAAATATTTATTTCTTTATTTTCAGGGTTTACTGGTCATTACACAATTCACTGGTCAATGAAAATATTGACCTTTTTATACATCATGGATAAGTTGATTCTAGTGTCAACATGTCACAATTTGCATTTCAATATGCTGCCAATATAGTGCAATTTACCATTTTTACAAGTTGGCATTCATTGCCAAATCACTTCAAGCATCATTTTATGTAATTACCAATTTTCAATTTTAGTGAGCTAGATTGATCTAGCATAAAGTCCTATTTTCCTTGGTTTTTAGCTTTTGGTCAAAGAAGCAAAATTGTAGCTCTATGTCTTATTGCACGCGGGGCAAAATTTCAGGTCATTCCGAGTTGTATAGGCCAAGATATGATCAATTTACTAAAGCTGGACAGATTGCACCTTTAGTGCAAAATTTGGTCAATTTTCTCAATTTTTATGTGCTACATTTGTCTAGTTTAAAGTCCTATTTCTCTTGGTACTATTCCCTTCAATTCATTTCATTAGTCAACCTATAATGTTGACCCTTGATGCACTCTACGTGAGTCAATTCTAATGTTACCAATATGTCACATTTTATAGCCCTTTAATGTTGGTATATGTTACCAATTTCATTTCCAAGTATATTGCATTTTATTGCAATTTACCGGATTTCGGTGTACTATTTTGACCTAGCTGGACGACCTAGTTTCCTTGGTTTTCGGGTTTCGGTCCAAACTACAAACTTGTAGATCTATGTCTTATGGAACGCGGGGCAAAGTTTCAGGTCATTCTGAGTTATGTAGACCAAGTTATGGTCATTTTACTATTGCTGGTCAAAATGAATCAAAATTGGTCATTTTAGGTCATTTTAGATTCGGCCAGTTTTTGGACCCGAACTTGTGCAAGCTTTTTGACTTGCTTAGGGTCATTTCTGGGCTTGGGTTTCTTCATAATACTTGTAGATATAGGTCTTAGCTATTCATGGTCAAAATTTAAGGTCAATTGGACCTGTTTTGAGTGAGTTATGGCCTAAACACTAACTGCTGCCCAAATGGTCAGTTTTCAGGCCTTAAGTGCACTAATCCGGATTTGGTCACTTTTTAAGGTCAGTTTCTAGGCAGAATTTTGGCAACCTTTCTACATGAAAGTTTGCCTATTTGGTGTCTAGTTTCACCCCATATTGGCCTCATACCAATTGGGTTCATAGTTTGGCACTTATGGCCTCATTTAGGTGCTGCCTTCAATACACAACCTGCACAAAGCTCATACACTCCCAATTTAATGTCCCTTCTCCTCCTCATTACTACAATATTCAATCAACAACACTTCCATACATATATTGTACACAATCCCAGCAAAAATTCTGGGCAGAATACTCAAGTGCACAAGGCACACAATACACCATTAAACTTCAATATTTACATCCACCCAAATTCAACATACTTCAATGTTAATATTACACATATACTTCAACATATTCATACTTCAACATCACTTACACTTGCTGCCCACAAATTGACATTCACATATATCATTAATAACCATATATTCACACACAATTTCATGCTATTAGGGGCTGCCAAACATGGCAATTTGCTCAAGGCTTCAAGGTTCCATTCCACACCTTTAATCTAAACACTACATGTACATACTTGTGCACAAACTTACTACAACTTTCATTTAGACAATTCAACCTTCATTTTCATTCATTAGAAGTAAAAATAACTCAAGCTCAACAAGGGTTCATGGCTGCCCAAAATGAAGCAACATCACAAATCTCCAATAATTGTTTCAAACCATAATTTAAATTTCTCAATTTCAATCAATTCAAGTCCTATCACTTCCCATATATATATACCCATATCAAACATCATCTTTAAACTCATATACATCATTTAAACACATCAAAATCCCATGAATGTCTTGGCTGCCGAAATGAAGGGCTCACCAAATATACATTAATTTACTCAATTTCTTCACAAATCAACTCACCCAAAGCTCGAAACAAGATCTAATGAAAGAAAATGGGGAGATTAAGCACTAACCTCAACTTGGGCTTGATTAAACTTTACCAAAACTCCTCTTTCTTGCTTCCTACATGTTGCCCATGATGTGTAGAACAAGTTTAATGAAGGACTCTTGAAGAAATGATGGCTTGATCATAGGTGGATGAAAGCTTGTATTTTGGGTGGCCATGGATGAAGCTTAAAGCTCCAATTCGTCCATGGGAAGGGTGAGTAGAGAAGATGATTAAAAATGGGCAGATTAGTGTCCTTATGTGCCTCAAATAGTGCCACCTAACCCCACTAACTTAGATTAACATTTTAATAATCCAAAGTTTCATAATTCAATTTAATCCCCCCATATTTTCTCTAATTTTCATTACACATTTAATTTCCTTTTTCATGGGGTTCCCAAAATTTAATACTACTTATTTTTAATGGACATTTAGGTCAGAAAGCACCTCTAGATGTCAAATGACCAAAATACCCCACTTCGGGTTATATTCCTGATTTTTCGGTAACACTGATTTTTGTCTGTTTCTCGATTTTTCGTTTTTCTTTGTACTAATTTATTAATTTTTCTTTAATAATTCTAGTGTCAATTACATTTCAATAAATCTTTATTTATGTCTCAAAATAAAATTCCGAGGATTCCCTGCGGTCCTAGGGTCGGCAACGGGCTTCCCGGTGTGGTCACCCATCGCTGTGGTGCCGGCTCATTTAACTTAGCTTCATTTTCTCTCTTTTCATTTTTGTTTGATTTTTCTTGTATTTTCTTTTTATTTATTTCATCATTATATGTCTGTTCACTATCACCGAAGTGTAGTTCCAAACATTCCGACTTGCTTGGACTATTATTTAGCTACCAGAGCAACAGAACGTACAGAACACGTACAGTGGGGATGTTACAACTCTTCCCCTCTAAATAAAAATTTCGTCCTCGAAATTTACCTGATGTGAAGGGCTGAGGGAACTGTTGTCTCCTCGCTCTCCAATGTTGCCTCTTCCGTGTGGTGGTGTCTCCATAGGATTTTCACTAGTGGAATTGTCTTATTTTTGAGCTTTTTTACCTCTCGTGCCAAGATTTTAATTGGTTCTTCTTCATATGTCAGGTCAGGTTGTACCACAATTTCTTCTCCTGAGATGACATGTGAAGGATCTGATCTGCATCTTCTGAGCGTCGAGACATGGAACACATTATGTATCTTGTCCAGCTCAGGTGGTAAGGCTAATCTGTAGGCTACTGGTCCCACACGTTCAATAACTTCATATGAGCCAATGAACCTAGGGCTTAATTTTCCCTTTTTCCCAAATCTCAACACTTTCTTCCACGGTGATACTTTGAGAAATACCTTCTCGCCAACTTCATACTCAATGTCTTTTCTCCTTAAGTCAGCATAAGATTTCTGTCGGTCTGAGGCAACTTTCAAATTGGCCTTTATCAGTTTCACCTTTTCCTCTATCTGTTTTATCAGGTCTAGCCCCACTAGCTTATCTTCACCCAATTCAGTCCAACATACAGGTGTTCTGCATTTTCTCCCATAGAGTGCTTCATAGGGTGCCATTTGTATGCTAGCTTGATAGCTATTATTATATGCAAATTCTGTCAGTGGAAGGTATCTGTCCCAACTTCCCTTAAACTCAATAACACAACTTCTCAGCATATCCTCGAGGACCTATCACACATATTCAGTTATTACTATCATTATTATAAGTTTATTGTTTGCGATAACTCAATGAGTTTCAAAATTTACCTGGATTATTCTTTTTGACTGTCCATCCGTCTGAGGATGAAAAGCCGTACTAAAATGGAGTTGTGTGCCCAAGGATTCTTGTAATTTCTTCCAAAATCTAGATGTAAACCTCGAGTCTCTATCAGATATATTGGAAAGTGGAATTCCATGTAGTCTAACTATCTCACTGATATATAATTCTGCTAGCTTTTCCAGTGAGTAGTCAGTTCTGATTGGCAGAAAATGTGCTGATTTGGTCAACCTATCCACAATCACCCATACTGCATCATGCTTCTTCTGAGTGAGAGGTAGACCACTGACAAAGTCCATAGTGACTCAGTCCCACTTCCATTCAGGTATGTTTATGGGCTGTAACAAACCTGATGGAACTTGATGTTCTGCTTTGACTTGCTGACATGTCAAGCATCTAGTTACATAGTCAACTATGTCCTTCTTCATACCTGGCCACCAGTATCAGAGTTTTAGGCCACGGTACATTTTTGTGCTTCCTGGGTGCATAGCATACACACTGTTATGTGCTTCTTTTAGAATACTGGTTTTCAACTCTTTATCATTTGGTACACATGCTCTTTCTTTATAGTACAGGCACCCATTTTCTTTCACTTCACATTCAGTTTCCTTCCCCTCAGTGATTTTGCCCATAACAGCCATTAATTTCTCATCTATTTTCTGCCCATCCTGTATTTGTTATAACAGATTCGGCTTCACTTGCAATTCAGCCAAAATAACTCCATAATGAGTTAAGGACAGTTAGGCATTCAAAGATCTTAATGCTACAATAGATTTTCTACCTAAGGCAGCAGTGACTACATTTGCCTTATTAGGGTGGTAGTCAGTCTTAGAAAACACACCGGCTCCCTTCAACTGATCAAACAGATCGTCAATTCTAGGCAACGGATACTTGTTCTTCACTGTTACTCTGTTTAACTGCCGGTAGTAAACACATAACCTCAGTGTCCCATCTTTCTTCTTTGAAAATGGTACCGGAGCTCCCCAAAGTGATACACTAGGGCGTATGAACCCCTTGTCTAGTAATTCTTGTAGCTGGATTTTTAACTCTTTCAATTCAGCAGGTGCCATCCTATATGGAGCAATTAAAATTGAGCTGACTGCATAATCTCAATAGCAAATTCAACTTCCCTTTCTCGTGGCAAACTAGGCAATTCCTCAGAAATACCTCGGAGAAATCCTCATCAGGGGTATGTCAGACAAGTCAAGTTTACCCTGCCTAGTGTCAACCACGTGTGCCAGATAGGCTTCACACCCTTTTCTCAACCATCTCCGAGCTGCCGATGTTGCTCGCCTCATTGACGAACTCAAGGCAAAAGAAGAAGAGGCTGTGACAAGGGAGGCCGGTGCTTATGTGAACGCCCATGGGGATCTCTTGGCCGAGCTCAAGAAGCGCTATCCCGAAGAGGACTTTTCCTGGATGATAGACCTGGCTCCGCAAGACGAAGAGGATAGCGAGGAGGAGGTCAAAGGTGATAGAGGGGATGAACAAAATGTAGAACAAGCTGGGGGTGATCCTCCAGTTGAATGACTTGTATAAATTTTTAATTTGAAATGAAATGAAGTTCCCCCTTTTTTTTTAATGACTGAATGAGATCGGAAAGTATCTAAGTTGCATGAGCGCCTGATTGTCTGAACATATTAGAACAACTTGAAAGCAATTATTAACCTATGTATGAGAGATCGGTAAAACTTTGTAGACATGAGATCGGCCTAAATCGAGAACAAACACTGAATGGAACTTAAGATTATTAAAACTGGAAACTTGATCTGAACACTTAAGATCAAAAGCACCGTTAAGCTGGATTAAAACTTTAACTTTATTGAACAGCTATCCACAATATTTATGAATGGAGAATCGGATGGCATGAAGAGTTAATGTTGGTCCAATTTCGTTTGACAAGAGAGATCGGAAATGTGATTGACTGGTCGAAAAACTTGGTAATTGATTCGAGAGATCGGATAGGATTTAAATGATATGGAGACTTAGTACTAATTTGATTCCTTCTGCAGAGAGATCGGAAATGTGATTAACTGGCAAAGAGAGGCTTGGTGCTGGGGATCGGTTTCAAAGTTTCTTGATTCCGGGGATCGGCCAAAATATGGTGTCGACAGCTGCCCCTCTTTACATAATTCCTACTGAAGGGAAAAATTTTCCCGTGTAGGGATTATGTAAAGATTCAGACCCATATTTTGGGCGATTAGATATTGAAATGTTGAGGTTAGTAACAGGAATTTAAATGCTGAAAAATTAAAGTCAACTTAGATCAAGGAACCAGAGATTGATTAACAAGAAATTTAAATGCTGAAATTAAAAGCAACTTAGATCAAGGAACCAGAGGTTGATTAACAAAAAATTTAAATGCTGGAAATTAAAATCAACTTAGATCAAGGAACCAGAGGTTGATTAACAGGAAATTCAAATGTTGAAAATTAAAATCAACTTAGATCAAGGAACCAGAGGTTGATTAACAGGAAATTCAAATGCTGGAAATTAAAATCAACTTATATCAAGGAACCAGAGGTTGATTAACAGGAAATTCAAATGCTGGAAATTAAAATCAACTTATATCAAGGAACCAGAGGTTGATTAACAGGAAATTTAAATGCTGGAAATTAAAATCAACTTAGATCAAGGAACCAGAGGTTGATTAACAGGAAATTTAAATGCTGGAAATTAAAATCAAATTAGATCAAGGAACCAGAGGTTGATTAACAGGAAATTTAAATGCTGGAAATTAAAATCAACTTAGATCAAGGAACTAGAGGTTGATTAACAGGAAATTTAAATGCTGAAAATTAAAATCAACTTAGATCAAGGAACCAGAGGTTGATTAACAGGAAATTTAAATGCTGAAAATTAAAATCAACTTACATCAAGGAACCAGAGGTTGATTAACCAGAGGTTGATTAACAGGAAATTTAAATGCTGAAAATTAAAATCAACTTAGATCAAGAAACCAGAGGTTGATTAACAAGAAATTTAAATGTTGAAAATTAAAATCAACTTACAAAGCAAGTCTAACTCGACACGAGAAGTTCCTCCACGACGAAGTGTACTTAACAGGATTGCGAAGATAGACGATTAATGGAGGACGAGTTGCAAGACTTAACCCATCGTCCTTAGTTACTTACTTACTTCCCACAGTTCCCTTTCTGCCCTTGACTTCCTTATTTTGCGAAAAGTGCCCTTGCGGGTTTTCACTTTCCCTTTTGCCCATCTGACTAGAAGCGCCCTTCCAGGTTTTCACTTCTAGTTTTTTTTTTTTTTTTTTTGTGGGGGGGCCATTCCCTACAAATCTCATAGTAAAGTACATGAGGTTATCAATATTCAAATCCTAATCTTATGACAAAACTTTAATAGATTAATAGCGCAGAGAAAACAGCATTAGAGTGTGAGTATATGAGAATGATAAAGCAAAAAGACAAATTAAAATGTGAAGAAGATAGATTGAAGTGAAACGATGACTTTATTAAGGCTTTAAGAAACAAAGGTACAGTTTCAAAGAAAAAGGGTACAAGGATAGATCCCACATATTCCTTGTAGTTAGCTTTGAAGTCTCTTAACTGCCATTATTTCAAGTACTCTGTTAACGAAGATTCATGCCGTGACGGTTTATTTCCATCCTTGGTTCCATGCCCCCTTCCTTATTTCTCCTTTTTTCTGGTTCTTGGGATGCCCTTTTGGGTTTTCAGCCCTAGATTTTCTTTTTTTTTTTAGTGTCGCTCTTTCAGGATGCCCTTTCGGGTTTTCATCCCTCACTCATTTTATAGAAAGCGCCTTTCCGGGGTTTTCGCCTTCTTTCGCACATTTTGCTAGGAGCGCCCTTTCGGGTTTTCACCCCTACTCTCCTTTTTTTTTTTTTTTTTAGGCATAAAATCTTTTAACGGTGTCGGCATTCACAGGTCTTGGAAATTCTTCACTGTCCATGTGGGTCAAGATTAAAGCCCCACCAGAAAATGCTTTTTTAACCACATAGGGTCCCTCATAGGTTGGTGACCATTTACCCCAGGGATCGTTTTGATTCGGAAGCACCTTCTTCAGGACTAGGTCCCCTGGTTAAAATTCACGTGGGCGAACACCTTTGTTAAATGCCCTGGCCATTCTTCTTTGGTATAACTGCCCATGACATGCTGCCGCTAGCCTTTTCTTATCTAGCAAATTTTATTGGTCCAACCTTGACTGGATCCATTCTGACTCATCAATCCTTGATTCTTTCAGAATTGTTAGAGAAGGAATTTCTACCTCAATAGGTAGTACAACTTCCATCCCGTAAACCAGTGAGTATGGAGTTGCCCCAGTTGATGTCCTTACAGAAGTCCGGTATGTGTGAAGGGCGTAGGGAAGCATATCATGCCAATCCTTATAAGTGACTGTCATTTTTCGGATTATTCTCTTGTGATTTTTATTTGCAGCTTCCACTGCTCCATTCATCTCGGGACGGTATGGTGAGGAATTGAGATGTCGGATTTTGTATTGATCACATAATCTCTGAATCTTTGGACCATTCAAATTCTTGGCGTTGTCAGTGACGATTTCATTTGGGAGGCCATGCCGGCAGATGATATTATTTCTGAGGAATTTTAGGAACGTGTTCTGCGTAATGTGAGCATATGATGTTGCTTCGACCCATTTAGAAAAATAATCGATAGCCACCAGGATAAATCTATGCCCATTGGATGCCTTAGGGTTGATGGGATCAATCACATCGATGCCCCACATTGCGAAAGGCCATGGTGAGATGAGGTTGAACAATTAGTGAGGCAGAACATTTATCGGATCCGCATAGATTTGACACTTATGGCACTTTTGGAAGTACTCGACGCAATCCTTTTCCATAGTAGTCCAAAAATATCCCCGTCTCATAATTTGCTTAGCCATCATATGCCCATTGGCATGGGTTGCACAATTTCCCTCATGAGTCTCGAAAAGGATCCTCTTCGCTTCTTTTGCATCCACACATCTCAACAATTCGCCGTTGGAGCTCCTTTTGTATAGAATTTCTCCACTGGGGAAGTATCCCAATGCTAATCTCCGAATCATCCTCTTTTCATTTTTGCTCGCCCCTGAGGGGAATTCTCTGGTTCTGATGTAAAGTAGGATGTCATGATACCAAGGTTTACCATCTGAAGGAACGGAAGCGTGAAAACACAAGTTTATACCATTGAAATTCAAAATTTTTCACCTAGGGTCACATGCATCATGCAAGATTTATTTTTATCTATTTGATTTCAATGATAAACAACATATTAAAACTCTTTTAATATGTTTTTGGATCTGTATTTGCCATTTAAGATTTTAAAATTAATCAGATTAATTTTAGAACCCTAGATTAAATCAAGAACGATTACACTAACCTCTTGATGTGCCGCAATGTCTGCGCTTTGAGATTCATCTTGAACACGGATGTTGTCCTCTAGCTTGTCCACACCAAGAACACCTATGGCAGCCCTTGAACAGCTTCTAAAGCCTTTTCTATTAATTAGAAATTCAAGTTCTGCCTTTTAAGAGATTAGAGATGTAAACAGGACACTAGAAACAATTTCTAGTGTTCTTAATTCAAGAGATTGATGGCTAATCTCTTTGAATTGATGAGAGATGAAGAGAAATAGCTGGAGAGGCTCAAAATGGCGTGACAAATGAGAGGAGAGGCTGCTGGTTATCTTTTCTTTTCATAACCACACTTAAATAGCTAGGTTAACACATTAACCCTTGCCACATGTCACCCTTTGATTAGCTCTAGGTTTAAGTGACCCAATCAAATTGTGCCAACTGTCAAACCTATATTTAATCTTGATTTTAATCATCTTACATGATTAAAAAACATTTGGCAAGCTTATGTGTTATGCCATGTGTCACCATCTCATGATGCCACGTGTCACACTGCAAAATGACCAAAATGCCCCTGTGTCTTAATTTTGAGTTCTTAACCCAAAATAATTATTTTCTTCTTCTAATTAATTTATATCAAATATAAATTAATTAATTAATCTCTATTAATTAATTTCTCATTAATTAAATTCATATTTAAACACTTTAAATATAAATTTAACTTATATTATACATCCAATAATCTAGATTTGGTTTCAAGTCATGCTAGGGACTTTGCAATCTAATTGCAAACCAAACCTATTTAATTAATCAATTAAACTCTTTAATTAATTAATTAAATCATATTTAAATAGGTGATAACTTATGTATGTGTGTGACTTACTAGGCTCATCACTAATTGGCAATGAGACATGATATCAACTCTTAATATCATCAGAACTCTTTCTTACCATAAATGATTTCTCTAAATCATTTTATGAACCTCATAGACCATGGTTAACACCTAGCATAGCATGCCATGGCCACCCAATTAGTAATAAGGTTTACCTTAAGTGAACCTATAATCATATGTTACCATGCACTAGAATCTCTCATTACAAAATCCTAACTCAAGCTAGAGTCATGGTTTATGTCAAACTCCATTTGCTATGAATATTATGTTCTCTTTTAATTCCAGTTCTTGATTAAAAAGATTTTCTCATCAGAAACTCTTTTCTGAATAAATCTATCTGTCCTGGCCAGGAACTTGAAACATCAAGAACAATTAAATGAACATAGGATTTTATCTCTATTTACTTAGAGGAACAGATTCCATCTTGATCAACACCTACCTCCATATATAACTAGTAGGAGCCAACACATGCCCATATACCCATACATAGTACAAGTATGAAAGCAGTATCAAACTCAAACTACCTATATACAAGATAACTGGGCTATCTCAGGTCTAAAGATTATATGCACTGATATGATTTATGACAAAACATTGACAAGAGTAAACTCCATGTGCTTGTCATAAGCGTCACTGGTTCGGCCTACTTATCATTTATAAGTGCCTATCATGTTTGTTATATAGCATGAGACTCACCATTCCATCTTATTTATATCTCATATAAATAACTTGGGAACAAACATGAATACAATCTTTCTAGATAAGTCATGTCCTTATTATGAAGTATCCTCGATTGTGAACCTATTTATGATACTTCGTACTAGAAATATTGTCACTCATATTCTTAACAACTTAAGAATAATATTTTTAACAAAATATCAATGGACCTTTTCTATTACACATAAATATATTATGTAAACGGAAAAGTGGAAATGCCTTTATTAATAAAAATATGTACAAGATACATACTAAATGATATGCTCTAGGGCATACTACTAACAATCTCCCACTAGCACTAGAGCCATTCATTACAATATCTTAGACCTATCTTCTCAAGATGTCGGTCTAACTGAGTCTGTGACATAGGCTTAGTGAATGGATCAGCTGGATTTTTCAGCTAATGTTATTTTTCTGCATGGCTATATCGCCTTGCCCAACTATATCTCTGATAATGTGGTAGTGCCTTTCTATGTGTTTGGATTTTGGTGAGACCTTAGTTCCTTAGCCTGTATGACTGCTCCATTATTGTCACAGTGTAGTGGAACTGCTGACTCAATGGAAGGAACTACTGTAAGTTCTGTCACGAACTTCTTTATCCAAGCGACTTCCTTTGCAAAGATCGATGCAAAGAATATACTCAGCCTCTGTAGTGGAATCTGCAGTCGTGCTCTGTTTGGAACTCTTCCAACTGACTGCACCTCCATTACAAATGAACACATATCCAGAGGTAGACTTTCTATCATCAATATCTGATTGGAAATCAGAATCAGTATAACCATCCAATTGCAAGTCTCCACCTCCATAAATCAAGAATAAATCATTAGTTCTTCTCAAGTACTTAAGGATATTCTTGGCGACTATCGATGTTCCAAACCTGGATTGGATTGATACCTGCTAGTCAAACAAACAGCATATGCGATATCCGGCCTAGTACACAACATTGCATACATTAAACTTCCAATAGCCGAAGCATATGGAATCCTGGCCATCTTATCTCTTTCTTCAGATGTCTTTGGAGACATCTCTTTAGAAAGATGGATACCATGTCTCACTGGTAACAATCCTCTCTTGGAATCAAGTATGTTAAACCTCTTTAACACCTTTTCCAAGTATAGACTTTGGGATAAACCAATTATTCTTTTTGCTCTATCTCTATAGATGCGAATCCCAATAATATAGGTTACCTCCCCTAAGTCTTTCATGGAGAATGTATTTGACAACCATACCTTTATAGTCGTCAACATACCTGTATCATTACCCATCAACAGTATGTCATCCACATATAAGACAAGGAAAGTGATAGCACTGTCACTAACCTTCTTATATACACATGGCTCATCCTCATTTTTGATAAAACCAAAGGATTTAATGGCTTCATCAAAACGGATGTTCCAACTCCTCGAAGCTTGTTTCAACCCATAAATGGATCGCTTTAGCTTACATACCTTGGAACCATCTTGGGATTCAAATCCCCTAGGTTGTTCCATGAAAATGTTTTCTTCAATGTATCCATTGAGAAAAGCTGTTTTGACATCCATCTGCCAAATCTCATAATCATAGTATGCAGCTATTGCTAGTAAAACCCTAATTGATTTAAGCATGGCAACAGGCGAGAAAGTCTCCTCATAGTCGATTCCTTGCCTTTGGCGAAACCCTTTCGCTACAAGCCTTGCCTTATAGGTCTCTACCTTTCCATCAGAATCAATTTTCTTCTTGAAAACCCATTTGTTCCCTATAGGTACAACACCTTCAGGTGGGTCAACAAGATCCCAAACTTGATTCTTATACATGGAATCAATCTCGGATTTCATAGCATCAATCCATTTTGAAGAGTTTATATCTGATATAGCTTCTTCATAGGTAAGTGGATCATCTCCATGATCTACTTCTTCATAAGTAGACAACTATTGTTCTTCTTCATGAAGAAAACCATATCTCACTGGTGGGTGAGATACCCTGGTTGTTCTACGAGGAAGAGTTGTAGATGTTTCATCAACGGGTATTGGTTGACTAGATGGATCTATATCCATCTGATCTGTTGGTTGGTCAGAATTCTCCAATTCTAACTCTATTTGCCTTCCTTTGCCTCCTTCTTAAACAAACTGTTGTTCAAGAAATGTGGCATCTCTACTTATCACAACCTTTTGTGAAGTAGGCAAATAAAAATAATATCCAAAACTATCTTTTGGATATCCAACAAATCGACCTTTTTCTGATCTGGTCTCCAATTTATTAGTGTTCAGCTTTTTGATATAAGCTGGACAACCCCAAATCTTAACATGCTTAAGACTTGGTTTTCTTCCATGCCATATCTCATAAGGTGTGGAAGAAACTGATTTTGATGGAATCCTATTCAGAATATACAAAGCTGATTCTAATGCAAATCCCCAAAAGAAGATTGGCATATCCGTATAGGTCATCATACTACGTACCATATCCAATAGGGTACAATTTCTCCTTTCAGATACACCAGTCAGCTGTGGCGTTCTTGGAGGAGTCAGCTGAGAAACAATGCCATGCTCTCTCAAGTATTCATCAAATTCAGTACTCAAATATTCACCTCCACGATCTGATCGAAGAACTTTAATATTCTTTCCTGTTTGATTTTCTACTTCAGATTTAAATTCTTTGAACTTTTCAAAAGATTCATGTTTTTATTTCATCAAATACAAATACCCAAACCTTGATTTATCATCAGTAAAGGTAATAAAATAATGAAAACCCCATCTAGCCATTTCTTTAAATGGACCACATACATCACTATGTATTAGCTCCAAAATATTTTCAGCTCTTAGCCCTTGTCCAACAAAGGGTGATCTAGTCATTTTGCTCTGAAGGCAAGATTCACAAGTTGGAGTAGGCTCAGAGCCCAATGAGGATAGAATCCCCATTTTCTCTAGTTTTGCAATCCTATCTTCTGCAACATGACATAACCTTAAGTGCCAAATATATTTTGAACTTGAATTGGTTTTCACCATGGCATTGTATTCTTTTAGATCACTTGCATTCAATTTGTGTTTGTCATTATTATCCAAATAATAAAGACCATCATTCATATAACCCGAACCAACATATTTATTTCCAAAATAAATATTGCAAACATCATCAGTGAACTGAAATTCATAGCCATTTCTAGTCAAACTAGATATAGAAATGATGTTCTTAAAAGCATCGGGTACATATAAAATATTATCCAAACACAAAACATGTCCAAACATGTAAAAAGATTTAGATCCTATGGCTAAAGCTTCAACAGTTGAGCCATTGCCAATCCAGACTCTAATATCTTGAGAACACAAGCTGCTACTGTTTGCTAGTTCCTGCATATCATTAGAAATGTGAGAACTGGCACCAGTATCTAAAACCCAAGCTGTAGATGAACTGTGAGTATCATCAGAATCTAAATAACAAGATATGGACATACCTTCCGAAGGTGTATCCTTCTTGTCCTTCAGAGAAGCAAGATACTCTGGGCAGTTCCTTTTCCAGTGCCCATCCTTTTAGCAGTGGAAACACTTTCCTTTGCCTCCATCAGCTTTAGTCTTCCTTTTCTGTTTAGCTATTTTCTTGGAAGGACTAGGAATCTGAGGTTTCTTTTTCCTACTGCCCTTCTTCTTGTTGGACTTTCCAGCAGAAGAAGATGCAACCAAAGCTACCTCTTTTCCTTTATTGCCTGGCATATTCTTTTGGGCAATAACCAGCATGTTGAGTAAACTAGCTAAGGTGCATTCCTGTTTAGTCATATGGAAATTTGTCACAAAATTCCCAAAAGACTCAGGAAGGGACTGAAGGATCAAATCCGTCTGTAGTTGGAAATCCATGTTGAAGTCAAGATGTTCCAACTGCTCAATTAGTCAAATCATCTTGTGGACATGATCCCCAACATTCTGTCCCTCAGACATCCTCATACGGAATAACTGTCTAGATATCTCATACCTAGCATTCCTGCTGTGCTCACCATACAACTCTTGTAGGTGAAGGAGGATCTCACTCGCACTCTGCATGTTCTCATGTTGCTTTTGTAACTCATTACTCATGGTAGCAAGCATGTAACACTTAGCTCTTATATCATGCTCCTTCCACTTGTCCAAAGTATCATGTTCCTCTTGTGTGGCCTCTGGAGGTAAGGGACCAGGAACATTTGAATCTAGAACATATCCTATATGTTCAAGGTTCAGGACAAGTTTCAAATTTCTTAGCCAATCGCATGATTAGGTCCTGTCAACCTATTGTGATCAAGTATGCTTGAAAGAATATTGGATGGTGGTGGTTGTTTTGTGCTCATTTTTATCAGAAAATTAACTGCAGAAAATAACCAGATTAATTAGTAAATGTATCATGTAATTAACCAAAATGATTATGGTCTTTTAATCAAATTGGTCCTCCCACTAACTTAGCGAATCCTACACTTCCAAAGTAGGAAACGGAAATCCTAGTTGGATGGATTTCTAGTGGGTGATTGAATTCTTATAATTTTATTGATCATCCTCAGGTACATCCATTATTGGAATTACAATAAACTATAAGTGAGCAACTCCTTGCCCATCACATCTCATGTGAGGTTCAATCCTTTACCTAGCCCCTAATGCTCAAAATCTGTGTACATCCATTATTGACTTATCTTGCATTAGTTAAGTTGATCCCATTGAGTCAGTAATTATGCAAATAATTTTAATGTCCTCAGGTACATCCAATATTGGCCACTAAACCATTTACATATTTACAACATCTCATGCTTAACAATTATTCTTAAGAAAATCTCTTAAATTAATTGCATCTCATGCAACTATTTAAAATTTCTTAAAATAATTGCCCAATGGAGGGCTTATGTTATAATTACTTTAATTATAGCATTTCCAACTTAATCATTTGTTTGGAAGATTTTATGGTCATTCTAATTACTATTAAGGTCTCACTTTGCACATTATCCATTTAGCATGCATATATCATATAATTGCATACATTCCCATACATCTCATGCATTCATGGATAAGCAGTAAATATGGTATGATCATGGACTTTCTAAGGGATTCAATTCTGAGCCACCAAGAATTGAATCAGGGCATTCCTAGGTGCATTTCATTCATTCATTTTACAAGAGTTGCTGAAGGAGTACATAATCAACACTTGATCTTGAATTCCTCCCACTGGTCCCACCAATGCTCTTGACCTCCTTGAACTTCTTGCAATCCAATATTACATAGTAATCCTTGGCATACCAAAGCGAATTTACAAGAACTTAAATAAATGAAATTACAACCCAAAAAATATTACAAACTTAATAATACATGCCCAAAATAAATTAAAATAAATTAATTAATTTACAATCCCAAAGAAACATAAAAGAAATAAATCCAATCACATTGGTCTTTTATAGTCCATGATTATCCATTATGCATATCACTATTTAACAATTAAATAAAACATACATACTTATATTAAATTGAATATCTCATATTCAACTTAAAAATCCAGATTTGAATATGATTCAAATAAATTTAAAAATTCAGATTTGAATCTCATTCAAACAAATTTAAAAATTCAGATTTGAATCACATTCAAACAACTTCAAAAATTCAGATTTGAATCACATTCAAACATTTTTTAAAAAATCAGATTTGAATCACATTCAAATATTTTTTAAAAAATCAGATCTGAATTTTATTGAATCAATTTTAAAAAATCAGATTTAAATATGATTCAAACAACTTTAAAAATTCAGATTTGAATCACATTCAAACAACTTTTAAAATTCAGATTTGAATCACATTCAAACAATTTTTAAAATTCTGATTTGAATCATAATTTAATTGTGTGATTAAAACTACTAATTAAACACTTTAATTAGTCAAAGAATAGGCCTTAGATCATACAACAATTGCAGAATTAAAAGCCAAACCTTGAACCACCCATGGAACCATTGTTGCCACCACCAATGGTGGCTTCACCATGTGTGCCGCCACACCTCTCTTGATCCAACCAGCAATGAATCAATCATCTCATGATCAAATCACACAATTAAATCATATAATCAACAATCTAAATGGCAAATATAGTGGCTCTGATACCAATTGAAGGAACGGAAGCGTGAAAACACAAGTTTATACCATTGAAATTCAAAATTTTTCACCTAGGGTCACATGCATCATGCAAGATTTATTTTTATCTATTTGATTTCAATGATAAACAACATATTAAAACTCTTTTAATATGTTTTTGGATCTGTATTTGCCATTTAAGATTTTAAAATTAATCAGATTAATTTTAGAACCCTAGATTAAATCAAGAACGATTACACTAACCTCTTGATGTGCTGCAGCGTGTCTGCGCCTTTGAGATTCATCTTCAGAACACCAGATGTTGTCCCTCTAGCTTGTCCACACCAAGAACACCTATGGCAGCCCTTGAACAGCTTCTAAAGCCTTTTCTATTAATTAGAAATTCAAGTTCTGCCTTTTAAGAGATTAGAGATGTAAACAGGACACTAGAAACAATTTCTAGTGTTCTTAATTCAAGAGATTGATGGCTAATCTCTTTGAATTGATGAGAGATGAAGAGAAATAGCTGGAGAGGCTCAAAATGGCGTGACAAATGAGAGGAGAGGCTGCTGGTTATCTTTTCTTTTCATAACCACACTTAAATAGCTAGGTTAACACATTAAACCCTTGCCACATGTCACCCTTTGATTAGCTCTAGGTTTAAGTGACCCAATCAAATTGTGCCAACTGTCAAACCTATATTTAATCTTGATTTTAATCATCTTACATGATTAAAAAACATTTGGCAAGCTTATGTGTTATGCCATGTGTCACCATCTAATGATGCCACGTGTCACACTGCAAAATGACCAAAATGCCCCTGTGTCTTAATTTTGAGTTCTTAACCCAAAATAATTATTTTCTTCTTCTAATTAATTTATATCAAATATAAATTAATTAATTAATCTCTATTAATTAATTTCTCATTAATTAAATTCATATTTAAACACTTTAAATATAAATTTAACTTATATTATACATCCAATAATCTAGATTTGGTTTCAAGTCATGCTAGGGACTTTGCAATCTAATTGCAAACCAAACCTATTTAATTAATCAATTAAACTCTTTAATTAATTAATTAAATCATATTTAAATAGGTGATAACTTATGTATGTGTGTGACTTATTAGGCTCATCACTAATTGGCAATGAGACATGATATCAACTCTTAATATTATCAGAACTCTTTCTTACCATAAATGATTTCTCTAAATCATTTTATGAACCTCATAGACCATGGTTAACACCTAGCATAGCATGCCATGGCCACCCAATTAGTAATAAGGTTTACCTTAAATGAACCTATAATCATATGTTACCATGCACTAGAATCTCTCTGTTACAAAATCCTAACTCAAGCTAGAGTCATGGTTTATGTCAAACTCCATTTGCTATGAATATTATGTTCTCTTTTAATTCCAGTTCTTGATTAAAAAGATTTTCTCATCAGAAACTCTTTTCTGAATAAATCTATCTGTCCTGGCCAGGAACTTGAAACATCAAGAACAATTAAATGAACATAGGATTTTATCTCTATTTACTTAGAGGAACAGATTCCATCTTGATCAACACCTACCTCCATATATAACTAGTAGGAGCCAACACATGCCCATATACCCATACATAGTACAAGTATGAAAGCAGTATCAAACTCAAACTACCTATATACAAGATAACTGTGCTATCTCAGGTCTAAAGATTATATGCACTGATATGATTTATGACAAAACATTGACAAGAGTAAACTCCATGTGCTTATCATAAGCGTCACTGGTTCGGCCTACTTATCATTTATAAGTGCCTATCATGTTTGTTATATGGCATGAGACTCACCATTCCATCTTATTTATATCTCATATAAATAACTTGGGAACAAACATGAATACAATCTTTCTAGATAAGTCATGTCCTTATTATGAAGTATCCTCGATTGTGAACCTATTTATGATACTTCGTACTATAAATATTGTCACTCATATTCTTAACAACTTAAGAATAATATTTTTAACAAAATATCAATGGACCTTTTCAATTACACATAAATATATTATGTAAACGGAAAAGTGGAAATGCCTTTATTAATAAAAATATGTACAAGATACATACTAAATGATATGCTCTAGGGCATACTACTAACACCATCAGGTTCTTCCTCGATCATGAGGCAGTATGCCGACTCACTCTTTGCATTAATCTTTAATACCTGAGTCGTCTGCCCTTCTTCCATTTGAGCCATAACAGCCAGGTGGCTAAGGCATTTACAAATTGATTCTTGTCTCGACTAAGGTGAGTGAAAGAGATTTCTTCGAATTTCTTAATCAGCTCCAGTAAGTACTTCTGATATGGGATTAGCTTCGGATCTTTAATTTGCCATTCTCCCTTAACTTGATAAATGATCAGGGCTGAGTCTCTATAACACCCTCCCGATAACCACTCCGTACATCCTACTGTTCCGGTGACCGGTGTCAGTCCGGACAGCTAGAATGTCCGGAAAAATATTTAAACTAAAGTCAGGAACCATAATTAACTCAATTATTAATAAGAAAAATTTAGTAAAAATTTTAAAAATAAAATACAACCAAGTTAAACGAGCCGGTGCCCAAGCGATGGGTAACCGGAGGGAAGTTGTGGTTCTCGCAACGAGGAGCCCTAGACCTGGGGGAAAAATTATAAAATAATTTTTGGGACTCCAGAGAAGGGTAATTGAGGTTCCCATGGCATTAGAATGCCAAGAAAATACTTAGAAAAATTTTTCAATCGGTACAGACGATTTTGACCCGTTAAGCCAAACGGAGGGCATTTTGGTCATTTCGCCTTCCGAGGTGATTTTTGGCCGACTTGTCCAGTTGAGTAAATAATTAATATAACGTAAAATATGAAGAAATATTACTAGAAATTAAATTGAAATTGAGTAGTGATGAAAAGAAAAAGAAAATACACTAAAATGCCAAATATGACATCATTATGATGTCATGTGAAAGTCTCCACCAATTATAATTTAACAACCATTTAAATAAACAATAAAAGAGACTAAAGAAGACTAAATTCACCAGAAATTTCCAGCAGCCACCACTCCCACAAAAGCTACCCGTAGCTCTCAAAAATTCCATAGCCAAACCTCCATTTTCTTCATTTTCAAGCTCTCAAACCTCTCAAACCTCACCCCAAAACCCTAAGTCATCTTCACTAAAATTAATCTACACACCTTAAGCAAGCTCTAGGCAGCCACAAAGAGGAGAAAATCAAGAGTTTCACAAACTCAATAAGTTGAGCAAAGAGGTTAGTGCTACACTTTGTTCTTACTCTTTTAATTTTAGTTAAAACACCATTTTGAGTTAAGAGCTTTTTAGATAATTAAGGTAAATTACATGTGTTAAGGGCACTTTCAAATTTCAGCAGCCCTATGAGAGATTGAGTTTGATTGTTTAATAAACTTAGAGTGGTTGGAAATCATAATTAAGGTATTAATATGCATGGAGATTAAACTAAGTATGTTAATCAAGGTTTATGGATAAATTGATTTGAACCTTAGGGTTTGGAAAGGTGAAAGTGTGAATTGGCTTAGGAAATTGTTAGGGCATATTGTAATGGTCAATTAGTGACCATTTTAGATGTGTTGACCATAAATGGGACTGAAAAACACTATGGCAAGGTGAGATTGTAGACTGCCCTATGGACAGCAGCATAGGGACTGAAATTTCAGTCCCTTTGCACTGCCATAACTTGGGCAGTGGTAGTCCAATTGAAGTTTGGCCAATTGGACATGAAACTAGGCTTATAATGGCACATTTTTGCTGAAGAAACCATGCCCAAAAGACCAAAGCAAGAGGACCAAAACTTGGCCCCAATCCGGAACCCTGAAACTGCCTCTGCAGAATTGACTAAATGAACAGTAACTGTTCATTGTGCCATAAGTCACTGTAGATTTGGTCAATTGGTCTGAAATTTTTACAGCAACAAGTTAAGACATAGACAAACAACTTTCATGAAGGAACCTACTCCAAATTATGGCCAGAACCCATTCAACCAAGTGACTCAAGTCACTGTTCATGCACTGTAGATATGGTAAATTTCTGCAGAATGCATATCCGGACAGCTTGGGTTTTTGAGCCATATCTGGAGCTACAAAACTCCAAATGGAGTGATTCAAAAAAGTAAATTCAACTAGACAAAATAAGGAACAACTTTTATGTTTTACATTTCTTCAAATTCCAACAGTAACAGTGTCCAATGGAACAGTGAAGTTATGGTACAAAATCTGAAAAATCTGCTCCTTTGGTTTAATGTTTAGAAATGGTAAAAACACTTAATGCCAACAAGTTTTAAACACCAAATGTGGTATGTTGGGAGTGCCAAAGTTGATGTACACATTTTTATTCTAAAAGTCAACATTTTTGTTGACCAATGATGAATAGTGACACCAAAAAAGTTGAAATTCACAAGTTGACAAATTTAAGAGTTTCAAATGCCCTAGTATACCTAACAAGATTGGTTTGGATAGTTTGGCATGCCAATAGGGTTCGATTAGCGATCGCACATGGCAAAAATGCCATTCTGTGATTTCATGGCTTTTAGCCATTCTGACTTTGTATTGAGACTTGGCCTTGTGCCTGATATTATTTACAGCTTGTTAGCTGTTCTGTTGCACACCGGGAGATGCATATGTGACCGATGGTGTGACGGCCCGAGGTACTAGGTACCCAGCGCCAGTTTACCCGTTATCCAGTCCAGTCGTCTAGTGTAGGTTACTTGGGGCAACCAAATGAATAAAAGTGAACAAAGTTAATGAATTAATGAATATACCAAGATCAAACAAAGAAAGCATACACATTGTATACACATTTATTTTCTTGCTATTTTCTTCTATTATATTATTGCACCACTAAGCATTATTGCTTAGCGCGTTGCTTTTGCCACGCGTAGGTACTGGAGATCCCGATCGTGAGCCCAGTAGACCACAGACTGGGTGAGTCCATCTGACAGTTCTGCTCAGTGTCCGTGTCACCTCACTACCTGCAGTGCATCGGTAGGGCACTAGGTGTCATTTTGTCATTTTGATATTTTATAGCAGATTTGTATTTTCTCATATGTATTTGAACTCATGTAATATATTTTGATGTTTATGTAAATAATGAAAGTTATGACTATGAATGCAAGATTTGAGCATGTATTTATTGCTTGTATATGAGAAAAGGTTGTTGAAACCTGAAACTGAAAAAAAATTGTTTAAATCTTGATATTGAGTTTTGTGATGACACATCAGTTGAGAATGAATGAATTTGTTTATTGGAAGTGTTTTTACGAGTTCAAGAAAGCAGTTTTCTCCATTTTTAGCGGTACTCATGGATTTTCTTTAAAATTTTGAACCTTAAATGAATAATACTTTTGATAAATGGCTTAAACGAATTGTATTTCATAAATTATATGCAAAAGCATGATATAAATTAATTGAGCAATATTAGAGTGTCTTGGTACACCGTGTGGCATTACTTACTCGGGTATCTTTGTACGGGTAAGGGGTGTCACATTTAGTGGTATCAGAGCACTGTTTAGGCGTTTCTGGGCCTAGATTGAGTCCATACCATGCATTGCATTTGTAAGAGTCGAGGTGACACTAACGCGATCTGTTTATCTTTCTTATTTTGAATAGGATATGGATCCTTCATCTCGAGAGCCGTTGAGGAGGAAGTGGAGAGTCATGCTCCACTGCGGTGAGGCTGGGGCATGAGAGAATCTGCTCCACCAACTCAAGCGAGCCTGCTCGGCCTCCACGAGCCATGTTCCAACAAATGGCCGACTTCTTTAGACAGATGGTGGGGTAATGCGGCAAGGCACCACCACCACCACGGCTCCACAGTAAATCACACTTGGAGAGATTAAGAAAATTTGGGGCGGTGGATTTCTATGGCAAGAGAAGATGACTCATTGCGGTGAGAATTGGTTGAGCAGGCAGGCGAGTCTTAAAACAACTCCACTTGCACCCAGGCGAGAACTTAGAAGTCGCTATATCCTTGTTACAAGGCGATGCCTACGGATGGTGGGACAACGTGTCGATGAAGTGCAGCAGAAGCTGTAACTTGGGACTTCTTCCTCTGAGTTCAAGAAGAAATATGTAGTCTTGTATACGGAAGAGAGAAGAAGGGAATTCATTAACACGAGAGGCAGGTTGTCGATGGCAGAGTATGAGAAGGAGTTTGTTCGGTTAAGCTGCTATGGAAGGAAATAGTCCCTAACGAAGTGAAAGGTGCAAGAGATTTGAAGAGGACTGAATGACAATATCAAGATACTGACTCCTTGCCTTGGGAATCACGAATTTAGCAAGCTAGTGGAAGGCTGCAATAAGGATTGAAAAAGTGAGAATCAATGAGCGGACTAGAAGGGAGGCAGCGAAGAGGGGACCAGTCGGTCTAGTTCCGCCTGGATTTGGGAAGAAGTTTAAGGGTCCTCCCGCACGAGTTCGGGTCAGCCACGAGGTCGTGGTCGATCTCGGGGCCCGGGCCACGATTCACCCCTAGAGAGGTCGGTCCACACCATCGGTGGGCGGCTCTCGAGGATGGGGTTGAGGACCAGCCCGGCATCTTCTGCGTGTCCACACCGAGAAATGGCATAAGGGAGTGTTGGAGAGTGGCGGTGCCTACTTGAGGTGTGGGTCAGCGAGCATCGGTTGAGAACCGCCCACGCAGAACTACTACATTTGCTCCAACACAAGCGAGCAGACTGCTCTGCACCACCAAGGGGTAGAAGGTGCAGTAAATCTGGCTGTGGGACCATCTCGAGGCGCATCGAGCGGCAGAGGCGGATAACGGACCACCTGCCGAAATTATGCCTTGAGAGCTCGGGAGCAAGATGCCCCGGGCGTCATCGAGTGCGTTCTCCTCTACAATACTCCTGTGCATGCATTGGTGGATCCAGGATCCACTCATTCCTACATTTGCATCAACCTACCCGTAGAAAGGGGATACTAGTAGGGAGAGTGACCAAGACATTACGGTCACTAATCCATTGGGCCACAGTGTAGTGGTGAATAAAGTATACAAGGGTTGCCCGTTAAGGATTCAAGGGTATGAATTCTCGGCGACTGATTGAGTTACCCTTCCACGAGTTTGGCGTGATTTTGGGAATGGGTGGTTGTCACGTCATCGTGCAATAGTTGATTGCAAATTGAAGAGAATTTCTCTAAAAACTTGAGGGTAATGAGATCACGGTTGTGGGGAAAGGATGATTTCTTGTCCAATGTCATCTCAACCACGATTGCAAGAAGAATGATGAGAAAAGGTGTGAAGCCTACCTAGCACATGTGGTGGATACTAGGCGAGGCTAAGCCAAACTGAGTGACATACCCACGGTGAGAGACTTCCCAAGTATTTCTGAAGAGTTGCACTGGTTTGCCACGAGAAGGGAAGTCGAATTTGCTATTGAGACAACTGCAGATGCAGATACCCATTTCCATTGCTCCTTATAGGATGGCACCCAGAATCGAGGAGTTGAAAACTTCGTTGCAAGAGTTGTTAGATAAGGGGTTCATACGCCCGGTGTGTTACCATGGGGAGCTCGGTCTGTTTGTGAAAAAGAAAGATGGGACTTTGAGGCTTTGTATTGATTCTGGCGGTTGAATAAAGTGACTGTGAAGAACAAGTATCCGTTGCCTAGAATTGATGATCTGTTTGATCGGTTGAAGGGAAGCGAGAGTATTTTCTAAGATTGATCTCGGATCGAGGTATCATCGGTGAGGGTGAAAGATGTAGATGTGCCCAAGGCGCATTTAGGACTGGTATGGGCATTATGAATTTACGGTGATGCCCTTTGGCCTAACAAATGCACCAGCGTTCATGGACCTTATGAACCGTATCTTTCATCCATACCTAGATCGGTTCGTAGTGGTTTTTATTGATGACATTACGGTGTACTCCAAGACCGAGGAAGAACATGATGAACATTTGAAGATTGTTCGCAAACCTGCGGGAGAAGAAGGCGTATGCTAAGTTGTCCAAGTGTGACTTTTGGTGAATGAGATTGCATTCCTTGGACACATAGTGTCGGTGATGGGATTAGGTGGATCCCAAGAAAATAGAAGCGATGATGGAATGGAAGCCTCCCGGAAATACAAGCGAGGTCGAGAAGTTTCTTGGGGCTATTTGGGTATTACAGAGATTTGTGAAGGATTTTCCTAATAGCTGCTCCAATGACCAAGTTGTTACACAAGAATGTCAGATTTGGCTGGAATGATAAATGTCAGACCAGTTTTGAGAAGTTGAAGGCTATGTTAACAGAGGCACCAGTGTTAACACAGCCAGTGTCAGGGAAGGACTTTGTGGTCTACAGTGATGCCTCACATAATGGGCTGGGGTGTGTATTGATGCAAGAGGGAAGGTGGTCGCCTATGCTTCCAGCGATTAAGGCCACATGATCAGAACTTCCCTACCCATGTTCTAGAGCTTGCAGCAATTATCTTTGCTCTGAAGATATGTAGGCACTACTTGTATGGGGAAAAGTGCTACATTTACAGACCACAAAAGCACGAAATATTTGCCAACCTGGAAGGAGCTCAACCTTAGAGCGAGGCGATGGATTGAGTTCTGAAGGATTATGACTGTAATTGATTACCATCACAGGAAGGCAAATGTAGTTCTTGATGCTTTGAGCAGAAAATCCATGGACTTTGAGATCATTGAATGCTCGTCTATCCTTGGTTCGAGATGGAGCTATTTTGGTGAGTTGCAAGTGAGGCCAAACACTGCTGACAGATTTTAGATGGGCAAAAGCGGATGAAAAGTTAATGGCTATTATGAGCAAGATCCCGGAGGAAAAGCAGCGACTATGGGGTGAAAGCAGATGGGTGTACGTATTACAAAGGAAGGCGTGTGTACGGATGATGGGGAATTGAAGGCGATATTCTAAAGAGGCACACACGGTGTATATGCTATGCACCGGGAAGTACAAAGATTTATCATGATGTGAAGCTTCAGTTTGGGTGGCATGGTATGAAGAAAGACATAGTGACTATGTGACTAAATGCTTGACATGTCGACAAGTCAAGCGAACATCAAGTTCCATCAGGTTTGCTACAGCCTATACGCATACCTGAATGGAAATGGGATCGGGTCACCATGGATTTTGTAAGTGGTCTACCTCTCACCCAGAAGAAACATGATGCAGCATGGGTGATAGTTGATAGATTGACAAAGTCAGCACACTTTACGCCGATTAGACCGACTACTCCCGGAGAAGTTAGCAGAATTGTATATCAGTGAGATAGTTAGACTGCATGGAATTCCACTTTCCATCATATCTGACCGAGACCCAAGGTTTACATCGAGATTTTGGAAAAAGTTGCATGAATCCTTGGGTACACAACTCCATTTCAGCACAGCTTTCCATCCTCAGACGGATGGGCAATCAGAAAGAGTAATCCAGGTAAACAATTGAAACCCATGAAATTGATATAAATATTGAATTGAAATGATAACAATAACGTGAAATACTTGTCAGGTCCTTGAGGATATGCTGAGGAGTTGTGTTATTGAATTTGAGGGAAGTTGGGACAAATACCTCCCACTGGCAGAATTTGCATACAACAATAGCTACCAAGCTAGTATCCAAATGGCCCCATATGAAGCACTGTATGGGAGAAAATGTAGAACTCCAGCGTGCTGGACTAAATTGGGAGAAGACAAACTGGTAGGGCCAGACCTGGTGAAACAGGCTAAGGAAAAAGTGAAAATAATCAAAGCCAACTTGAAGGTTGCCTCAGACAGACAGAAATCTTATGCCGACCTGAAGAGAAAAGAAATAGAATATGTGGTTGGCGACAAAGTGTTCCTTAAGGTGTCACCATGGAAGAAAGTGTTGAGGTTTGGAAGAAAAGGTAAGTTAAGCCCTAGGTTCATTGGCCCATATGAAGTCATTGAACGTGTGGGTCCAGTGGCCTATAGGCTAGCTTTACCACCAGAGCTGGACAAGATCCACAATGTGTTCAACGTGTCCATGCTCAGAAGATACCGCTCAGACCCTTCACATGTCATCTCCAGAGAAGAAATTGAAATACAGCCGGATTTGACATATGAAGAAGAACCTCTACGGATCCTGGCTCGGGAAGTGAAAGAGTTGAGAAACAAGCAAATTCCATTGGTGAAAGTGCTATGGAGGCACCACAACACCGAGGAGGCAACTTGGGAAAGTGAAGAGACAATGAGGCAACAGTTCCCTCAACTGTTTGCATCAGGTAAATTTCGAGGACGAAATTTAAATTAGAGGGGAAGAGTTATAACACCCTCCCGATAACCACTCCGTACATCCTACTGTTCCGGTGACCGGTGTCAGTCCGGACAGCTAGAATGTCCGGAAAAATATTTAAACTAAAGTCAGGAACCATAATTAACTCAATTATTAATAAGAAAAATTTAGTAAAAATTTTAAAAATAAAATACAACCAAGTTAAACGAGCCGGTGCCCAAGCGATGGGTAACCGGAGGGAAGTTGTGGTTCTCGCAACGAGGAGCCCTAGACCTGGGGGAAAAATTATAAAATAATTTTTGGGACTCCAGAGAAGGGTAATTGAGGTTCCCATGGCATTAGAATGCCAAGAAAATACTTAGAAAAATTTTTCAATCGGTACAGACGATTTTGACCCGTTAAGCCAAACGGAGGGCATTTTGGTCATTTCGCCTTCCGAGGTGATTTTAGGCCGACTTGTCCAGTTGAGTAAATAATTAATATAACGTAAAATATGAAGAAATATTACTAGAAATTAAATTGAAATTGAGTAGTGATGAAAAGAAAAAGAAAATACACTAAAATGCCAAATATGACATCATTATGATGTCATGTGAAAGTCTCCACCAATTATAATTTAACAACCATTTAAATAAACAATAAAAGAGACTAAAGAAGACTAAATTCACCAGAAATTTCCAGCAGCCACCACTCCCACAAAAGCTACCCGTAGCTCTCAAAAATTCCATAGCCAAACCTCCATTTTCTTCATTTTCAAGCTCTCAAACCTCTCAAACCTCACCCCAAAACCCTAAGTCATCTTCACTAAAATTAATCTACACACCTTAATCAAGCTCTAGGCAGCCACAAAGAGGAGAAAATCAAGAGTTTCACAAGCTCAATAAGTTGAGCAAAGAGGTTAGTGCTACACTTTGTTCTTACTCTTTTAATTTTAGTTAAAACACCATTTTGAGTTAAGAGATTTTTAGATAATTAAGGTAAATTACATGTGTTAAGGGCACTTTCAAATTTCAGCAGCCCTATGAGAGATTGAGTTTGATTGTTTAATAAACTTAGAGTGGTTGGAAATCATAATTAAGGTATTAATATGCATGGAGATTAAACTAAGTATGTTAATCAAGGTTTATGGATAAATTGATTTGAACCTTAGGGTTTGGAAAGGTGAAAGTGTGAATTGGCTTAGGAAATTGTTAGGGCATATTGTAATGGTCAATTAGTGACCATTTTAGATGTGTTGACCATAAATGGGACTGAAAAACACTATGGCAAGGTGAGATTGTAGACTGCCCTATGGACAAAGATAGGGACTGAAATTTCAGTCCCTTTGCACTGCCATAACTTGGGCAGTGGTAGTCCAATTGAAGTTTGGCCAATTGGAAATGAAACTAGGCTTATAATGGCACATTTTTGCTGAAGAAACCATGCCCAAAAGACCAAAGCAAGAGGACCAAAACTTGGCCCCAATCCGGAACCCTGAAACTGCCTCTGCAGAATTGACTAAATGAACAGTAACTGTTCATTTGGCCATAAGTCACTGTAGATTTGGTCAATTGGTCTGAAATTTTTACAGCAACAAGTTAAGACATAGACAAACAACTTTCATGAAGGAACCTACTCCAAATTATTGCCAGAACCCATTCAACCAAGTGACTCAAGTCACTGTTCATGCACTGTAGATATGGTAAATTTCTGCAGACTGCATATCCGGACAGCTTGGGTTTTTGAGCCATATCTGGAGCTACAAAACTCCAAATGGAATGATTCAAAAAAGTAAATTCAACTAGACAAAATAAGGAACAACTTTTATGTTTTACATTTCTTCAAAGTCCAACAGTAACAGTGTCCAATGGAACAGTGAAGTTATGGTACAAAATCTGAAAAATCTGCTCCTTTGGTTTAATGTTTAGAAATGGTAAAAACACTTAATGCCAACAAGTTTTAAACACCAAATGTGGTATGTTGGGAGTGCCAAAGTTGATGTACACATTTTTATTCTAAAAGTCAACATTTTTGTTGACCAATGATGAATAGTGACACCAAAAAAGTTGAAATTCACAAGTTGACAAATTTAAGAGTTTCAAATGCCCTAGTATACCTAACAAGATTGGTTTGGATAGTTTGGCATGCCAATAGGTTCGATTAGCGATCGCACATGGCAAAAATGCCATTCTGTGATTTCATGGCTTTTAGCCATTCGACTTTGTATTGAGACTTGGCCTTGTGCACGATATTATTTACACTTGTTAGCTGCTCTGCACACCGAGATACATATGTGACCGATGGTGTGACGCCCGAGGTACTAGGTACCCAGCGCTTTACCCGTTATCCGTCTAGTGTAGGTTACTTGGGGCAACCAAATGAATAAAAGTGAACAAAGTTAATGAATTAATGAATATACCAAGATCAAACAAAGAAAGCATACACATTGTATACACATTTATATTCTTGCTATTTTCTTCTATTATATTATTGCACCACTAAGCATTATTGCTTAGCGCGTTGCTTTTGCCACGCGTAGGTACTGGAGATCCCGATCGTGAGCCCAGTAGACCACGCATCGGGTGAGTCCATCGATTCCGCTGTCCGTGTCACCTCACTACCTGCAGTGCATCGGTAGGGCACTAGGTGTCATTTTGTCATTTTGATATTTTATAGCAGATTTGTATTTTCTCATATGTATTTGAACTCATGTAATATATTTTGATGTTTATGTAAATAATGAAAGTTATGACTATGAATGCAAGATTTAAGCATGTATTTATTGCTTGTATATGAGAAAAGGTTGTTGAAACCTGAAACTGAAAAAAAATTGTTTAAATCTTGATATTGAGTTTTGTGATGACACATCAGTTGAGAATGAATGAATTTGTTTATTGGAAGTGTTTTTAACAGGTTCCGAAGAACGGTTTTCTCCATTTTTAGCCGGTACTCCGCCGGATTTTCTTTAAAATTTTCGGAACCTTAAATGAATAATACTTTTGATAAATGGCTTAAACGAATTGTATTTCATAAATTATATGCAAAAGCATGATATAAATTAATTGAGGAATATTAGAGTGTGCCGGTACACCGTGTGGCATTACTTACTCGGGTATACTGTACACGGGTAAGGGGTGTCACAGTCTCCATATACCTCAAACTTCCTGACTTTCATTTCGATAGCAGCCTATAGACCCATCACACAAGCTTCGTATTCTGCGACATTTTTGGTGCAGTTAAATCTCAACTTGATATCTATCGGGAAGTGTTTTCCATCCGGGGATACCAATACAGCTCCGATTCGACTACCGGACAAATTGACAGCTCCGTCAAAATACATTTCCCATACATCAACTGGCTCTTTTTCTCCACCGTCTACTTCATTAACATGCTAATCAGGGAACTCAAAATCCACAGCTTCATAATCCTGGATAGGGTTTTCTACTGGGAGATTAGCGATTACGCTACCTTTCACTGCTTTTCGGGTTATATAAACAATGTCATATTGGGAGAGTATGACCTGCCATTTGGCTATCCTCCTTGGCACGAATGGGCTTTCGAATACATATTTAATAGGATCCATCTTGGAGATGAGCCATGTCTTATGATTCAACATGTAGTGTTTGAGGCGATTTGCTGTCCAGGCTAACGCGCAGCAAGTTTTCTCTAGGAAAGAGTACCTTAACTCACAATCATTAAATTTCTTGCTCAGGTAATAAATAGCCCTCTCCTTTCGGCCGGTATCATCATGTTGCCCTAAAACACATCCCATTGAGCTTTGTTGGACTGCCATATACAGAATCAGCGGCCTTCCTGCCACTGGCAGAACCAATACTGGTGGGTTTGACAAGTACTGCTTGATTTTCTCGAAAGCCTCTTGACAAACTGAATCCCATTGAGTGTTGTTGTTCTTTCAGAGTAATCTAAAAATTGGCTCGGCTTTCGCAGTGAGGTTGGAAATAAATCTCAAGATGTAGTTCAACTTTCCCAAGAAACTATGCACCTCCCTTTCTGTTTTTGTGGATGGCATCTCTTGAATAGCTCAAACTTTATCTGGATCTACTTCTATTCCCTTCTCACTCACTATGAATCCCAATAGCTTCCCAGATCTAGCTCTGAATATGCATTTGGAGGGGTTCAGTTTCAGTTGATATTTCCTGAGTCTCTCGAATACTTTCCTTAGCACCTGCACATGGCTTTCTCCTCCCCTGGACGTGATGATTATATCATCCACGTATACCTCCACTTCTTTATGCATCATATCGTGGAATAATGTGACCATAGCATGCTGGTAGGTGGCACCAGCATTCTTTAATCCAAAAGGCATGACCCGGTAACAAAATACCCCCCATTGAGTGATAAAAGCAGTTTTTTCTTTGTCTTCCTCATCCATTGGGATTTGGTTGTATCCAGATGCCCCATCGATACACGAACATCTGCCCAATCCCGCAGCATTGTCTACTAACACATCTATGTGTGGGAGAGGGAAATCATCTTTCAAGTTTGCTTTTATTAAGATCCCTGTAATCAACACACACCCTAACTCTCCCATCCTTCTTCATCATAGGGACAACATTAGCTATCCATTAGGGATATTTAACCACTTCCAAAAACCCAGCATCATATTGCTTCTTAACTTCATCCCTAACTTCGAGCAGCGTGTCAGGGTTCATTCTTCTTAATTTTTCTTTTACCGGGATTGTCCCCGAAATTAGGGGAATTTTGTGCGTTACTATATGATGGTCCAAGCCAGTCATATCGTCATAGCTCCATGAAAACACGTCCAGGAATTTTTTGAGCAAACTGACCATATCTTCTAATTCTTGACTCTCCACAACCTTAAGTTCCCTTTTTACTTCTTTCGTGCCTAAGTTTACGGTGTGCGTTTTGTCCCCATGAGGAACTAGGGAAGGTTCATCCCTTTCTTCCTTTTCTTCTATGAGCTCCACCTCATAATCACTTGAAGTAATGGTAGTTATGGGGATTTCCAAATTAACCAGAGGAATTTCTGAGTCTACTGAATTATTAGGTGTTAATTGATGAATGGTCCTAAAGAAACGAAAATGGAATATATTATAAGAATGGATTTCAAAAAGGAAAGAAGAAGAGAATTGGATATAACATGCGCTATTAATTCATTAATATTTATGACGTAAGAAAAAGGGTCCATTTACAGTATTACACTTGTCATCATGGACAAAATGATCAAGTGTTGATAACCAAAAGTACTTTACTCGAAATTGAGTACAGGGATGTCCTCTGTCGTCCAGTTGTCCAGTTCTTATCCTTCAGCTATTAGCAAGACTAGAGCCTCATACAAGGAATCAAGATGGATGACATCGACGGATGGTTCATCGGGTGATTCTTCAATTTTCGCCGGATTTTCAATGATCGGCTTGGTGAAGACCTCTGTGATTCTCGGGAATACCTTCATTTTCCCGATTTTCTGATCAAATCTTTTATCCCAAAGCATACTTCTCATCCAAAATCGTCCATCCATAAGGGCGTCTTCCTCATAACCCAAACCACAACGGCCAACCTTCTGGATAGCCGGTATAGGCTCGACAATTCCCTGCAATGTGGCGCCTAACCCCTTGCCCTTTTCATAACCGCTCTTGAGCATCACCTTGGTGACCATAGCCGTAGCCCCTTCATTTCTTGAAATGGTTTCTTGTAATTCAAGAGCCTGGAAAGAGCTTTCTAATGACTCCTCAGTTGCTTCTACATAAGGAAGTGATTGCGGCTTAGTGACCAGCATGGCTTCCTCCCCTCTCACAGTGATTATTTTGTCGTCCATAATGTATTTAATCTTCTGGTGCAAAGTTGAAGGAACGGCATTTACTGAGTGGATCCAAGGCCTCCCCAGCAACATAGTGTATGCGGGCTCAATGTTCATCACTTGGAACGTGACATTGAAAGTGCATGCGCCGATTTGGAGTGGCAAATCTATGTCTCCCAGCACCTCCATCCTTGTACCATCAAAAGCTCTTACTACCATAGCACTTTGGCGTATGTTTGACCGGTCAATCAGTAGCCTAGCCAAGGTGGAATTAGGTAGTACATTGAGCGCGGATCCATTATCAATAAGGACCTTGGCCACTATGCAACCTTTACATTTCACCGTCACATGCAGAGTTTAGTGTGCGTTAAGCCTGCAGGGTCTATCTCTTCTTCTGAGAAAGTGACAAAACTGGATGCCTGAATCTGTCCCACTATTTTCTCAAATTGTCCCAGTGTGATGTCGGGGTTTATGAAGGCCTGATCCAGAATTTTCTGCAAGGCTTTATGGTGCACCTCTGAGCTCAGAATCAGCGACAATAGTGAAATTCGAGTAGGTGTCTTTCTTAACTGTTCAACAACATCGTACTCACTTTGCTTCATTATTTGAAGTAACAGCTCATCCTCTTCATTTGATCCGGCAGGTTCTCTTTCTCCACTTTCTCAACCTCCTCTTCTGTATTTTCTCGTGGCTCTCCCATTTTTACTTTCCCTCTCTTCTTTTCCTTTTCCTCATTCCCGTAACACCTCCGACTTCGGGTTATAAACTCAACTTCTTGCTCATGTGGGGAGAACTTTATGGTAGTGACTGGCTGAGGGTTAGATTGGGGAGTAGCACCGCTAGAAGGTCTAGTGTAAATCATCTTGAAGTGCTCGTGATGAGCGAAGCACGGTTTAGGAGGTACTGAAGGTGAGGCAAGGCTAGGAGCAGGTGTACTGCTTGATGCTCCTTGGGTGAAGACTTGGAAATTATAGTTCCAAGGTATGGCATGGGTGTTTGTGACGGGGAGCTGAGGCAGGGTTCGGATAATTGTTACTGGTGGTGACGATGCTGGGGCTGAGAAGGTGATTCTGTGTTTAGAGGTGGAGGCATTTTGGCCTAATCGGGCTGTGTTTACTCCCTCCTCCATCTTTGACCTCGTTTGACATCTCAAGACTTTGAGGCACAGTAAGTTCTGAACCTCTTTCCTAAACTATTCACAATTTTTCAGTTCGTGGTTAGCTGCCCTCCCATGATAGGGGCATCCCGCCTTATCTTCAGTTTCTGGTGCTTGAAGATAGAGGTAACCTTCCTTCTCTGCCATTCTAAAATTTTCCTCAAAGTGAGGAATCAGTTCATCTACCCCTGGTGTGGACCCTTCTCCTTCTGACTCTATCATGTTCACGCCATTGCCTGTATTATGATTGGGTAATGGGTTTGAGGTAACATTGGGGAGGGAACCATTTCCTTCAATCTTCAACCACCCATTCCTGATTAGGGTGTGTACTCTTCCTCTGAATGCCCCGCAATTGTCGGTCGAGTGCCCCTGTACCCCTCCATGATACTCACACCGGGCACTAGCATCATACCACCTGGGGTATGGCAGTTGAATTGGGTCAAGGGGAATCGGCACTATTTGGTTTATACCGACAAGGTATCGGTATATTTCGCTAAGTGGCAGGGGAAGAGGTGGATCAGGATTTCTTGGTGGTCTCAGATTATTTTGAGGTGGTTTGGGTTGAGTAGGTGGAGGAGGTGGTCTGGGCTGGTAGTTTGTCGGTGGTGGATACTGTGGGCGTGGGTGAGGATAATTTGGGAAAGGGGGTGGAATGTTTGCAATGGTTTGGCCATAAAAAGGTGGATATGGCCGATAGTTGTTCTGAGGAAGTGGAGAGTGATTGTTCTGCCGGGTGATGGAATACACATGACCCTTCTTTTTCTTGTCAAAACTAGCAGTCTTCTTTACAGGATTCTCAGTCAACTCCTGTAGTCTACCCATCCTTAAGTTGGCTTCTATCCTCTCACCAGCTTAGATGATGTCAGAGAAACTATTGGAAGTGTTTCCAATCATCAGATTGAAGTAGGGAGCCTTCAATGTCTCAATGAATAAGGAGCATAGTTCATTGTCAGTTACTGGAGGATACACTTCTGCGGCCTTCTCTCTCCATCTCTGGGCATATTCTTTAAAACTTTCCCTATCTCTCTACACTAAGTTTTGGAGGTCTCTCCTTATGGGGGCCACATCGCAGTGAACTTGTATTGTTTTAGGAAAGCGTCAGCCAAATCTTTCCAGGAGCGCAATTTGCTTCTGTCCAACTAAATGCAGCATCTCAGGGTTGCCCCGGAGAGACTCTCATGGAAGAAGTGGACTAGAAGTCTGTCGTCTTCCATCAGGGCTGACATTTTGGCAATATAAGTGGCCAAGTGAATGCAGGGGTCTGAGTTCCTAGTGTACTTGTCGAAGTCCGGGACCTTAAACTTAGGCGACACTACCACATCAGGCACCAATCTCAGTGATGCCACATCAATTGAACCATACATGTTCAGTCCCTCTATTGCTCTTAATCTCTCTTCTAGAGCAGATAGCTTCTCATTTTCTCTTGTCTTATCTCCCCTCCCTACTGCATGAAATACTCCCCCAGCTGGTAAATGAGGGGCGGAATAAACTGGAGGGATCAGGATTGAAGGGTACGGCTCTGCATTTGGGACGGTCGGGTAATGGGAGAAAGGTTGATCATTATTCAGGGGAGCCGGATCGATGGTGATTGTCAGATTTGGGATGGGTGGCTAAAAGGTGAAAGAGGTTGAAGCATGATGAGAATCAACCATTGTAGGAGGTGGGGGAGGTAGTGGTAAGTTAGGCTCTGAAGCAGGCTTATTATGAGACATCTCCCTCATTAGTCTCATGAGCTCTGAAACCTGGTCTTTCAATTCAGACACTTGTCCTTGTAGGTTCTGGACTTGTTCCTGGTCTTCCATTATCTTCTTTGTTCGTGATCGTGTTAAGTACACTCGTCTTGGATGAACCGCTTGTTTGGTCAGACTGGCTTTGCTTGAAGCAATGTTGATTTTCTACAGGAAGTAAAAAAAAGGAAAATTTTTAGCAAATTTTGAATTAAAAATTAAAAGGGTCTTGGTGTGGACAAAGGATACGGTGGCATCTGAGAGCCAAGATGAAATCTGTAGAAGGATAATTGCATCACCTTTATCATGGCATCGTTTGATAGTCCGACGGTGAATGACTAGATTGAATGCGCATTTATGGTACCTGTCCATATGGCGCATCCAATTTTTCGCATAACCCTAGCGAGGGGGTTCCTACAGGAGTCATACTATTCATTCACAATTTTGCTAAACAATGGCCCAAAGTTGTTCCATTAATTGAATAATTCATACATGGCATACTTTACATTGGCCTAGGCTCAGGAAGGTTCTTTATAATGTAATGACACTTCCTGAGATATTCATAAAGCCTTTCTTCTTGTCTGGCGAGGTCGAACATTTTCAGGGCATATTCGGATTCAGGTAAGAGTTCTTGTTTTCCTTGTGCTATCATTCTCTCTAGATGATTAACATTCTCTTTTAGCTCTTGATAAAGAGTGGCTTGTTTTTCTTTTTCCTTTCTTTCTTTAGCACATTCTTTCAGAATATCATTGATAAGCTGTGCCTGCTCCTTCAGTTCAAGCTTCTTCTTTTTGCTTTCTTGTTTATACTCTTCCATGAGTATCTCCTGATATTTCATTTCCTCCTGAAGCTTGCTATTCTGTACTTCTGCTTCTTTCATTGTAGCCTGGAGAGAGCTCTTTTCCCTTTCCCATCGTATTTCTTGCTCTTCAAACCCTATCTTTTCGGTCTTCGCCTCTTCCCTGAGCCTTCTCACTTTTCTTTTGAGGATCTGCTGTTGGTCCTCTAACTGTTTTATTTGCTCTTATAATTACAAGTTTTCGGTGTTTGCCTTTTGTAGGGAGTCGGCCAAACGAGTGCTAGCTTCTTTTGAAAAGATGTCTTGACGGAGGTCGCTGCCTTCAAATTTGGTTGGATCCATAGTTAGGTGTCCTTGATCCCTGCCAGCCCTCCATTTAAGATAATTGCTCGTGACTCTTGGACCTACAGGTGACCTTTCCACCATAGTGATACTTTCCCAGGATTTGCGAGCTATTTTTAATTCTTCCTCATTATCGAGTTCATGGTAGAAATGACCATGGTGGTATTCTCCTATTTTGACTCTGGACCAGGTTGAGCCGAACTGCCTCATTACTAATGCTGGAGTGTAACTTGTGTACCCGGTCACTCTAATTAGGGATACTGATTGATTGCCCCCCGTGCTGACCAAAATGGGTTGACCCGACGTCCACAATTTCCTCCAACAGTAGTCAGGTCTGTTGAAGCTCAAGATCCGTTCTTGCCACTGCAACTCATCCTTTAGGTTGATTACTAGTCTAGTCATCTTCTCGATGAGAGGCTGGTCAAGGTACCAAGTCAATCCCTTTGTCTCTACAGGACATATGTGACTGATGATCAGAGGTACAATAATTGAGAACAACACTTAATGGATCCCTTGCCTTGTCGTTTGTAATAGGTAAGAGTCAACAAAGTCTCTGCAAAAATTGCCAGTACCGGGTTGACTTTCTATTTTTCTACTGCCCAGAATATTTTCGCAACACCGCAGGTTATGATTCCCGAAGGTCCAGGGAATAAGATCAGGCCGTATATCCCCAAAGCAAGTGCCAAGGAAGCCTGCTCCCATTGTTCCTCCTGGATGTAATGATCCAACCACTTCTTGAGGTAAGTCCAATACCAACCATGAGTGTTTCCTTTGATAGTTTCCCTAGTCTTTGCTTCTTCCAGGGGGATCCCCAACATATGTGCGAATCGTTTCCAGGTCTATCTATGCTCCAGGTGTAGGTAAATCTGATTCTGCATCGCATAAGGAATTTCTAGCAATGCCTGATATTCTTCCATAGTGGGAGCGGTATCGATATCGTTGAAAGAGAACACCCCATACTTAGGATTCCAAACTGACAGCATGGCCTTTAATGCCAGGACTTGGACTTTGACTCGTATCAAGGTTGCAATCCTCCCATATTTCTTCTCAAATTGTGCTTTGACCTGATCGGGCAATGACTTCCAACCATTAGCCAGACCCTCGAGACTGTTCATTCTGACCTCAACTTTGCTCAGGTCCAATGGAAGTAATAAGCCAGTATATCCTCTGGTGACATTGCTTCGTGGGGGCACTGAACTATGAGGTGGTTCGCGCCGCGGTTTAGCATTCTATTATGGTCTAAGAACTTCTTCTGTCGACTGACTCGAGGATGCCATGTTAAAAAAAAATGCTTATCCTTTTACAGACCTTAATTTGGTGATGCCTGCGGGAAAAACTTGTTAGCAGGGTAAATTCAGGTAATTTTGAATTATACTGTTGGCAAAGTGACACCTACACATTTATCAAAGTAGGAAAGTGTGTAGGTTTTCCTAACAGTATGATTCAAGATTACCCTCAAAAATAAGAACAAAATAAAACAAGCAGAATAGGGTAAGAGTAAGTATGCCCCTTTTGTCCTAAAATAGGGAGAGTCCTGGTACCGGATGCGTGCTGCCTAATTGGATAGTTCTATCTTATAAGGTAGCTTGCTATGGCTTCCAGTTATCGTGATAGTTTAGCTCAAGGTCTAATTTTCTAAAAGCCACAGGTTCTCAAATTGCCCCTACTGTAAATAGTAAAGCCCCATTCTATCACCACGATACTGTCGAGAGAATTCCACGGGTATCACGGTGAATAGAACGAGTTTCAATTTGAGTAGAAGCCTTCACGGATACTAACGGGGTAAAACCCATGGGTACCGCTACATGACTCCCTCCTACTTCTTAAAAGGGTAAGAAAGCCCGGGTATAGGGCTGGAGTGTGTGAGGACATCGTGTGATTGTTCAGTGTGTGAAGGGACACCTTTACCTCTTCCCAGTATGGGGAGTTTTTCTTTTCCTTTTTATTTAAACAAAAAGTGTTGTAGGAAATAAAACAAAATTAAACAAAGCGGTTAGCGGAAATAACAAACATCAATAGATTAAGGTTTTCAAATTTCATAAATTGAACCTATCTAACTATAATTCTAGTTTATAGGAGCATAAAATTAAATATGCTTTTGGACCTCTAAGCCGGGGTTGAAGGAAAAATGATCTCCCCAGCGGAGTCGCCAAGTTGTCGCAAGGGTTTTGCGGTCGCCTAGACAAACACTCACCGAAGTGGGAAAGAGTGAGGAGTCGCCACTTTAATTTTGAGGAAAATTAAAGAAAACCATTAGTGAAATGCAACTTAAAATGAAACCACTTCAAATACAGAGATTCTAAGTTTGGGGTCCGTAAACGGGTGGGGAAGGTGTTAGGCACCCCACCTCATCCCTCAATGAGGGTGAGCAGATTTAACCTTACGTTCTTTATAAATTAAAATCGATAGTTGGGGGGTTCGAATGGAAATGTTAATCCTTTTGATAAAAGGGAATATTTGATTTTTCACTAATTTGGATTACCCAGATACGCAAGTAAATGAGACGACCTTAGTGAATTAATGGCGTGTAACAGTTTTTCATTTATGGGATTATTTTGCGTATTTGTTAAAATTCGGTTTGAGAATCAGATGAGAACTCCCCTCCGATCTGTTTTAGATTAAAATTTCGATTGGCGATCGGATAAGAACTCTCCTCCGATCTCTTTCAGATATTAAAAATTTTGATTGAGAATCGGATAAGAACTCTCCTCCGATCTCTTTTAGATTTTTAAAAATTTTGATTGAGAATCGGATAAGAACTCTCCTCCGATCTCTTTTAGATTTTTATTAGAATTTTGGTTGAGAATCATATAAGAACTCTCCTCCGATCTCTTTTAGATTTTTATTAGAATTTTGGTTGAGAATCGGATAAGAACTCTCCTCCGATCTCTTTTAGATATTTATTAGAATTTTTGATTGAGAATCGGATAAGAACTCTCCTCCGATCTCTTTTAGATGAATGAGAGTCGAATAAGGACTTTTCCGACCTCTTGAAATTTGATTACAGCTACACATCATAAGAGCCTAAGACTAAGGGTTCTGACATTAGAAGATATCGAGGACCCGAATAAGACTTCTTTTAACTCATTGGTACCTTGTGACTAGATAGGGGATACCAGACTGAATTTTACCGACCTCCTATGTGATCGCCTTACCAATACCCTTCAGCAGGCAATATTTGCTCTATTTCATTTGCTAGTCTGAAATTCAATTTTACTCCGACCCCCCACCTTTACCTAGTCATCTTCTCGAGCTAGTCTGGTGGTTCGACTTCGCAATTCTCTGATTTATTATCTGAACGTTTATTAAAAAAAAAAACTCTTATGTTAAGATACTGCTACCAACATTTTATCAAACTACCTATACGTTACTCGTAACCAGAACACCTATATTAGGAAATAATAAAAGACCAATAACAAATAAATAACATGAACTGATATATCAAAGATAAACTCAAGAGTAACCACCCATGTGGGACCTTCTAACGTAAAACAAACTTTAATGAAAATTACGAGCATAAAAAAGAAAATAAAGATGAACACTGGATAAGGCAACGGTTCAGACACTCACCTGCAGGAAGTTGAACCTATTGAACTAACTATGGAGTCACGAATGTTGCAGAGTTTCGGGCTAATAGTCTGGAGACTAATGCCTGCCTTGTAATGACGAATGCCTAGTTAGCATGTAATCGAACCGGAATGATAATGAATGAGATTGAGCTCAGAAAATAAAAGTGGATATAAAGGTGGTGAAAACTGAAAATCAAGAGTTCCAGTGTCCAATACTTCTTCAAAGAAAATACTTTAGAAAACTGGTTTCTAAAGTCTTTTTAGCTTAAAAATAGCAGAGTAGCAAAACTGAATCAATTTTCAGAGCCTTTCCACTATAATCACCACCCTTTTTCTTTGTCCCCCCTATCAACAGTTTTCATGCAGGTATTTATAGGGAACGTGTGCTCCCAATGAAGGGTCAGGATTCCCTTGAAGGAGACGGAAGGTTTGGATCTTAAAGGACATGATCTGATGTTTGAGAATCAAAGAGAATCAAAATGAATTGCTGAGATCCTTTTTAGAATATTTGTCCTTTCTCTCTCCTAATCTGATGGGCCAAAATTTTCTTATCAAGGGCAATCCGAGGGCTGGGAATAAAAGGCGCCGGTCTTGTCGTCTTCTTCTTTGATCCAAGGGCTCCGGACTTGTCCTTACAAATAAGATCAACGATAGAGATTGAGATGCACAAGACTGTCATGACATACTCTGGCACCTGTCAGCAATGTGGGCAATTCTGCAAATGAGGCGTGCGGAGGAGATTTGATCTCGTCTGCAATGCTTTAACTACCTCGGCTCTGATTATGACAACAGTCATGGGAAGTTGTCTTATTCTCTTTGCATTCCGATCTCCCCTCCCTTCCGATCTTTCCAATATGCTCTTTTTTCAAACTCTCATGCCGGGCCCTTCTCCCGATCTCTCTCATTCCATAGTCTTCTCCTTTGTTCGAGTCAGTTCAGTCAAAGCATTTATTCTTTCAATTTCTGAGGCGTCCGCTTCGTTTTCTGCTAGCCATAAATGCTCAGACCTTTTCTCTATATATATACCCTCGTCAGTAAATCCTCCTGCATTTCATTTTCTCCTCTTTCTCACTTTTCTTGTTCTAACTGCTCCGGTAACAATCCCGGCCATGATAGCTGCTTTTGATCTTTTCCCGACTGTTCACTTTGTTCACCGACTGACAATTTTTTACCCTGGTGATCAGAAAATCATTATGGCCATATTTGATGACAGTGAGAGAACCGGACTAATTCACAGATCCAGATCGAGAATATCGATTGCGTTGACCCCGAATCAATCGACCGATGTAATCGGTGAACCAATTTCAAGCGAGAAGACTGCTAATTTCCCTCCGATCTTTGGTGATTGCCCTTTAAAGTTCATTTGGCTTCTCACCACATTGGGTGTCCCGACAGTGACTGGGTTCCGAGCGATAATATTGATGGTGATCTCTCTTATCCTCATGAGAGTCATAGTCACCCCATCTGAGCTGCACATCTATCCGATGTCAATGGTCGGCCTCCTAATCAAACACATCTTTTGATTCAGCCACGAGACTAGGCTTTGACATAGGCCTTCGCTAGATAGGATGTACTGCCGATCTCTAGAGATCGCCCAAATGATGTAATTTCCCCTTTAATGTAATCCGGTCTCTAGAGATCGCCCAAATGATGTATTCTCCCTTTTAATGTAATCCGATCTCTAGAGATCGCCCAAATGATGTAATCTCCCTTTTAGAAATGAAATACAATTATCATTTTATTATTATTGCATTGGTTATTTTCTGATCTCTGATGTGTTCATCCGATCCGATTCTTAACTGAATAGCCCTTAGCCGATTTGTCATTCCAAACAACCACCTTAATCTGCCGGTCCTTTAACCAGCCGATCTGCCATCAATCCTTCAAGAAACCGACCTGCAGTCATTCAGCCAAGAGTATAACATTCATCCCGATTCATACAAACTCATTAAGTGTCACGGCGATCTTCGAGCCGATCACTTCTTCGAAGAGAATGATATGATCATGGTATACGAAGAGCAATTAAAAGCCGGGCTACGGTTCCCTCTTGACAATTTCTTGATGGAAGTTCTAAAATTTCACCAAGTGTGCATAGCCCAAGTTCACCCGAACTCATGGCGGATCCTAGTAGCCTTCAGAGGCCTTTGTCGAGCCAAAGGACTCAGTCCTATAGCTAAGGTGTTCGCCGAACTACATAGGTTAACTCGTCGAAAGGACGACGAGTATTGGTTCTTTCAGGCGAAGCCACATTGTGGACTTTTTACTGATCTGCCCTCCTCCTTGAAGAATTGGAAGAATCGCTTCTTTATTCTGAGGAGTAAAATTCTGAACGGCTTTGAGGGTTTCCCGCGTAGCTGGCTGCATCAGGGCCCGTAAATTCCGAAGCGCATCACCTTGAATAGAGAAGAAGGCCTAATGGTGATGGAACTGAAAGATCAGGTGGCCTCACAGAAGTTCTCTTGTTTAGATGCAGTGACGGCCGAACTGCATCATTGGACAATGGAGTTGATTATCGTGAAAACGCGGCTTGACTCGACCTCGACCTCGCATTTCTATATCTCTGATCTTTGGGGCTTAGCGATCTCACTGACCTTTTCTTTGTGCAGGTATGGCAAGCGGCAAGGCTTCCAATGAAAGCCGAAAGCGCAAGAGAGAGGTCTCCAGAAAAGTCCGGGAGATAAGGTACGCTGAGGCCTCTCAGACGCCCAGGCACGATCCGAGTGAGGTACAGGGAGGTTCGTCCCGACCTTCAGGATCACCGATCCCTGAAGTCGAAGTGGTTTGGTCTCCTCCTCGTCAAGAAGAGCCGCCACCACCTCCTTCAGTTGCTTCAAGTGCGGAAGGGGGTCCTTCCCAACCACCTGTGAGGACCCTTTCCCGCTGCGCTCAAATCCTGATCCACTCGCTGGAGAAGAACCGGACGGTTCGAGAGAATCCGGGCTTTGCTAAGGTCTTGGGGTCTTCCATCTGCCTTTGGGAGGATCGGGATAGGCTTACCCTGAACGATCTCAATGATATCCTCACCCAGACTATGAGCCTGAGTGTGGAGAGTTTGGTGAACCAACATATTGTCCGGGAGAAGGCTCACCGTATGAGACAAGAGATCGAGAAGATGGGTCATGAAGTAGCTTCCCTCTGATCCCAACTTTTATCCGCCCAAAACTATATAGCTAAAATTGAGGGGCGGATGAAGTTCTACGAGGATAAGCTGAACGAGCAAGCCCATGTTCTTGAAGAGGTTCGGGCGCTCCAAGCCACCGATGTTGCTCGCCTCACTGACAAACTCAAGGCAAAAGAAGAAGAGGCGGAGATAAGGGAGGCTGGTGCTTATGTGAACGCCCATGGGGATCTCTTGGCCGAGCTCAAGAAGCGCTATCCTGAAGAGGACTTTTCCTGGATGATAGACCTGGCTCCGCAAGATGAAGAGGATAGTGAGGAGGAGGCCGAAGGTGATAGAGGGGGTGAACAAAATGTAGAACAGGCTGGGGATGATCCTCCAGCCGAATGACTTGTATAAATTTTTAATTTGAAATGAAATGAAGTTCCCCCTTTTTTTTTAATGACTAAATGAGATCGGAAAGTATCTAAGTTGCATGAGTGCCTGATTGTCTGAACATATTAAAATAACTTGAAAGCAATTATTAACCTATGTATGAGAGATCGATAAAACTTTGTAGACATGAGATCGGCCTAAACCGAGAACAAACACTGAACGGAACTTAAGATTATTAAAACTAAAACCTGATCTGAACACTTAAGATCGAAAGCACCGTTAAGCTGGATTAAAACTTTAACTTTATTGAACAGCTATCCATAATATTTATGAATGGAGAATCTGATGGCATGAAGAGTTAATGTTGGTCCAATTTCGTTTGACAAGAGAGATCAGAAATGTGATTGACCAGCCGAAAAACTTAGTAATTTATTCGAGAGATCGGATAGGATTTAAATGATATGGAGACTTAGTACTAATTTGATTCCTTTTGCAGATAGATCGGAAATGTGATTAGCTGGCAAAGAGAGGCTTGGTGCTGGGGATTAGTTTCAAAGTTTATTGATTCCGGGGATCGGCCAAAATATGGTATCGACAGGAGCAATAGAAATTGGTGTTGTGCCTGGCATTACCTCAATAGCAAATTCAACTTCCCTTTCTGGTGGTAAACCAGGCAATTCTTCAGGAAACACATCTGGGAAGTCTCTTACTATGGGTATATCACACAGGTTTAGCTTAGCCTGCCTAGTATCAACCACGTGTGCTAGGTAAGCTTCACAGCCTTTTCTCATCAATCTTCTTGCAACTGTGGCTGAGATAACATTAGACAGGAAATCTGTCCTTTCACCCACAACTTTAATCTCATTACCCTCAGGAGTTTTTAGAGAAATTCTCTTCAGTTTGCAATCAACTATTAGCTGATGACATGACAACTAGTCCTTTTCCAAAATCATGTCAAACTAGTGGAAAGGCAATTCAATTAGGTCTGCCGAGAATTCATACCCCTGAATCCTCAACGGGTAACCTTTATACACCTTATTCACTACCACACTATGGCCTAGTGGATTTGTGACCATAATGTCTTGATCACTCTCCTCTACTGAAACTCCCCTCTCTACAGGTAGCTTGATGCAGATACATGAATGGGTAGATCTTGGATCCACCAATGCATGCACAGGTAAAGTGTAGAGGAAGAACATACCCTTGATAACATCTGGGGCATCTTGCTCCTCCTGGGCTCTCATGGCATAGGCTCTGGCAGGTACTCTGGCCTCTGGCCTTTCAGCTGACTCAGATGCAGGCCTCAGTGATGGACCAGCTGCCTCAGATTTACTGGACTTCCTACCCCTTTGAGATGTACGGGCAAGCCTATCTGCTTATGTTGGGGCAACTGTAGCAGTCCTCTTCGGACAATTTTTGATCTGATGTTTTGTAGATCCACAATGTAAGCATGCACTAGTCACTCGCCAACACTCTCCCTTATGCCACTTCTGGTAGTATGGACAAGCAGAAGATGCTGGGCCTGGTCCCCTGAACACTATCCCTGGAGAGCTGCCCACTAATGGTGTAGACTGGCCTCTCCTAGGTGTGAACTGTTGTCTTGGCCCTTGGGACTAACTCTGACCTTGTGGTTGACCCGAACTCTAAGCAGGAGGACCTTTAAACTTCTTATTGGGAGTAGAGAATGAACTGGATTGACCTGGACCCCTCTTCTGCTGTCTTTCCTTTCTATTTTGCTCATTTATTCTAACTCTTTCTACTTTCAATGCAGCATCAACTAATATGGAAAAATATGTAATCTCCAATGCTGTTATCATGACCTTGATATTTTCATTCAGCCCTTCCTTAAACCTTTTGCACCTCTCAGCCTCTGTAGGGACTATCTCCCTCCCATACCAGCTCAGTCTGAGGAATTCATGCTCATATCCTACCACTGATAGCTACCGTTGTCTCAGACTAATAAATTCTCTTCTTCTCTCTTCTAAATACACTTTACTGACATACTTCTTCCTGAACTCTGTGAGGAAGAAATCCCAAGTGATCTGATCTGGTTGCACTTTACTGGATACTATGTCCCACCACTGGTATGCATCATCTTGAAGTAGGGACAAAGCACCCTCCAAGTTCTGCTCGGGGGTGCAATGAAGCTGTTTCAACACTCTTCCAGTTCTATTCAGCCAATTTTCAGCTGTCATGGGGTCATCCTCCTTCTTCCCAAAGAAATCCATAGCCCCATGTTTTCGTAGTTTTTCCATATGGGACTTATGTGGTACTGGTGGATGTTGAGGCTGTGGTTGTGGTGGTCGAATTGCCCCCATTATTTGCCTATAAAATTTAGTCATCTACTGAAATAACGCAAACTGCAAACTGAGGTTGGGTAGGTGCCTCAGCTGCTGATGGAACAGGTTCTCCCTTGCCTCTCGATTCAGCCCTTGGTGGAGCACAACTCTCCACCTCTTCATCAACTGCTCTTTGAGAAGTAGGATCCATATCCTAATTAAAATAAGAAAACAAACAAATCTGCTTCAGTGTCACCTCAACACTTACAAATGCAATGCAGTGGTATGCACTCTATCTAGGCCCTGAAACACCTAAACCGATGCTCTGATACCACTAAATGTGACAACCCTTACCCGTCTACAGTGTAGCTGAGCAAGATATGCTACACAGTGTGCTGGAACACCACATCTTATTTCATAACAAGTTATCCTACTCAATTTGTTTATTATTCACCAAGTGCTAAATTTTTTCAATTATATCATTTATTTACAACTTTGATTTATTTGAATTTTACATAAATTTCTATAGAAAATCCAGCAGAGTGCCGGCTGTAAATTGGAAAAACAGTTCTTCTAAACCTATTAAAAACACTTCTAATATGGTTTTCAAATTCAGAACTCCAATATACATACATATCATCTCAATCTCCAATTCTCATCACAAATTTCAAAATTTTTATTCACATCACAATTTGAATTAATTTCATGAATAACTCCTCAAAATTTTTTTTTAAACAAAATATACTGATAATTATAATAACATGAAATTTCATATATTTACATTATCATATGATTTCATGAGTTTGTAATTACAACTAAAAACTAGTACAAAATGCAAAGTACAAAATACAGCCCAAAATCCTAATATCCTACCAAGTGCACTGCAGATATGAGGTGACTTGTGACACCCCTTACCCGTCTACAGTGTAGCCGAGTAAGTTATGTCACTCAGTGTGCCAAAGCACCAATTTATGTTTCTATTTACAATTTATCCCTTTTTAATTCATTTATTTATAATTTTGGTAAATCTGAATTTTATCGCAAATTTTATAGAAAATCCGGCAGAGTACCGGCTGTAAATTGGAAAAACAGTTCTTCTGAACCTGTTTAAAAACACTTCCAATATAATTTCCAAATCCAAACTCTATTATACACATTTCAAGTCAATCTCAAAATCTCAATCTCAAATCACAATACTATTTTTAAAACTTTTCTGTTCAATTCATCACTTGAAGCATATTCATAAATATTTCTCAACATTTCATTTATCAACATACATTATGCAGAAAATTTCAATAATATGAAATTTCATATATTTACATTAATACATAATTACAAGAGTTTATAGTTACAATCCAAACTAATACAAAATGCCAAAATACAAAATGCTCCCAAAATCCTATGTCCTACCATATGCACTGCAAGTGTGAGGTGACTCGGAACTCCGGATGCAAATCTGAAGGCTCACCCGGTCTGATGTCTGCAGAGCTCACCAGCTAGGTCTCCAATAGCTGCGCGTGGCAAAAGCGATGCGCTAAGCAATTCTACTTAGTGGTAACAATATAAAATAAAATAAAATAAAATGAATATGCAGAATGTGTGTTTACATTTTTGGTAGACTTAACTTCTGATATTATTTGCATTATTATTCGATTAAAATTTGGTAAGGTTTATTATCATTACCTGAGTAACCCATACTAATTGACTTGACTGAATAAATGGGTAAACTGGCACTGAGTACTAAGTACCTTGGACCATCACACCATCAGTCACATTGTGTCTCCCAGTGTGCAACAGAACAGCTAATAAGCTGTAATAATTATCAGGGTTTCAAATAACATAGCCACAGAATGGCATGGGAAGCCATGAAACACAGAATGGCATGAAGCCATATGTAGTACTGTTAACAGAATCCTATTGGCATGCCAAGCTATCCAAACCAATCTTGTTAGGTATACTAGGGCATTTTACACTTTTAAGTTTCACAATTTTTGAAATTTAAGTTTTAGTGTTACTATTCTATTCATTGGTCAAAAAAAATGTTGACTTTTGCATAGGCAATAGGTACATTGGTTCCAATATCATCGACATATCACATTTTGCATTCAAAATTTGTTGGTATTGGTTGCCAATACCATTTCTAGGCTTAATGTTAGTTGGGCAGAATTTTTAGTTTTTATGCTTTGTATTTACTATTCCATTGGTCAATTTTACAGTGGGAATTTGGCAAACTGATCAACATGAAAGTTGTTCATATATATCTCAACTTGTTGCTGGTAAAATTTCAGGTCAATTGGACCCTTCTACACTGATTTATGGCCAAATGACCAAACACTGTTCATTTGATCATTTTGCCCAGGCAGACTGCAGGTCACCCGGATTAGGGCAAGCTTTTGGTCCACTTGGTTTGGTTTTATGGGCATGGTTTCTTCACCAAAGTTGTGCCATTATGTGTCTAGTTTCATGTTCAATTGGCCTTGCACCAATTGAACCTCTACAATTCAAGTTATGGCTGCCCAAACCTGCTGGACTCATGTCTAATTCTGCAGGTCACCATGGGCAGCCACTCCAAACCCAAACTCCACCACTCAACACACTTCATTTTTAATTTAAACAGCACCAATTGCTCACTAATTGACCATTAAAACCTATTTTCATCATCACATGGTCAAAGTCCCATTTCTCCACCCCAAACCCTAACCCAAACATTACCACACATGCATTTTCACTTCATTTCATCAATCCACTCAGTAGATACATATTGTGGATAGCCATAACAACCATTTAACTTCATTAAACTCAACACAATCAAACCTAACCATGTCTTTCGAAAATAAGGGATGGCATACAAGTGGTATTTAGCAATTTTCCTTTGTAATTCTTACTCATACAGAATCCTTAAACATGTATTCAAAGTAAAAATTAAGGTTAGGTCACTAACCTCTAAGGAGTGAGCTTTCCAACTTACTAAAGTTCTTCCTTTTCTTTTCTTTTTGCTCCCAAAAGACTCTCCAAGATGCAAGAATAACTTTTTGTGTTGCTAGATTAGGGTTTAGTTGGATAAAAGTGGGGAAATTAAGCTTTCAAAAGCTTGCTAATGGTTGACAATGGTGGGAGGGTGACGGCATGAAGAAGAAGAAAAGAGGAGGTTCTGATTTTCTTTTGTTTTCCAGCCCATTTTGTCTTTTGTAAACAAAGTTATGCCATGTGTCAACTTTAGATTGGGTAGGAGAACTTTAATGACATCATTATGATGTCATAAGTCCATTTTCCTTCATTTTCTCTTCATTTCTTATCTATTTAATTGCAATTAAATTTTTAACAACATTTATTCATATTTTATGTTATATAAATTATTTATTTAACTGGACAAGTTGGCCAAAAATCATCTCTGAAGACGAAATGACCAAAATGCCCTCTGTTTGGCTTAACGGGCCAAAATTGTCTGTACCGATTGAAAAATTTTTCTAAGTATTTTCTTGGCATTCTAATGCCATAAGAACCTCAATAACCCTTCTCTAGAGTCCCAATAATTATTTTATAATTTTTCCCTCGGGTCTAGGGCTTCTAGTTGCGAGAACCGCAACTTCTCACTAGGTTACCCATCGCTAGGGCACCGGCTCTTTAAACTTGGTTGTATTTTATTTCTAAAATTTTTCCTAAATTTTTCTTATTAATATTTGAGTTAATTATGGTTCCTCACTTTAGTTTAAATATTTTTCCGGACATTCTAGCTGTCCGGATCGATATTGGTCACCGAAACAGTAGATTGTATGGACTAGCTAAAGTGAGGATGTTACAACTCTTCCCCTCTAAGAAAAATTTCGTCCTTGAAATTTACTTGATGCAAACAGTTGAGGGAACTGTTGGCTCATTGTCTCTTCACTTTCCCAAGTTGCCTCTTCAGTGTTGTGGTTCCTCCAAAGCACTTTCACCAATGGAATTTGTTTATTTCTCAGTTCCTTCACTTCTCGAGCTAGGATCTGTATAGGTTCTTTTGTGTATGTCAAGTCCGGTTGGATTTCAATCTCTTTCATGGAAATGACATGTGAAGGATCTGAGCGATATCTTCTCAGCATAAAAACATGGAATACATTATGAATTTTATCCAGTTCTGGTGGTAAAGCTAGCCGATATGCCACTAGTCCCACACGTTCAATGAATTCATATGGGCCAATGAACCTAGGGCTTAACTTACCCTTTCTTCCAAATCTCAGTACTTTCTTCCATGGTGAGACTTTGAGAAACACCTTATCGCCAACTGTATACTCTATCTCTTTTCTCTTCAAGTCGGCATAAGATTTCTATCTATCTGAGGAAACCTTTAGATTAGCTTTGATTATCTTCACTTTTTCCTCAGTATGTTTCACCAGGTCTGGTCCTACCAGCTTATCTTTGTCCAATTCAGTCCAACACACTGGGGTTCTACATTTCCTCCCATACAATGTTTCATATAGGGCCATTTGGATGCTAGCTTGGTAGCTATTGTTGTATGCGAATTCTGCTAGTGGGAGGTATCTATCCCAACTCCCCTCAAACTCAATGACATAACTCCTTAGCATATCCTCCAGGATCTATCACATAATTCACATTGTTACTATCGTTTCAATTTATTAATTGCAAATATTCAATTAGTTCTTAGGTTTACTTGGATTATTCATTCTGACTGTCCATCCGTCAGAGGATGAAAAGCCGTGCTAAAATGGAGTTGTGTGCCCAAGGCTTTTTGCAACTTTTTCCAGAATCTCGATGTAAACCTTGGGTCTCGATCAGATATGATGAAAAGTGGGATTCCATATAGTCTAACTATGTCACTGATATACAATTCTGCCAGCTTCTCCAGTGAGCAGTCAGTCCTAACTGGCAGAAAATGTGCTAACTTTGTTAATCTATCTACTATCACCCATACTGCATCATACTTCTTCTGAGTGAGAGGTAGACCACTTACAAAATCCATGGTGACCCGATCCTATTTCCATTCAGGTATGCTTATAGGCTGTAGCAAACCGGATGGAACTTGATGTTTTGCTTTAACTTGCTTACATGTCAAATACTTAGTCACATAGTCAACTATATCCCTCTTCATACCAGGCCACCAATAATGAGGCTTCAAATCATTACACATTTTTGTGCTTCTCGGGTGCATAGCATAAACACTAGTGTGTGCTTCTTTCAGAATACTAGTCTTCAATTCCCCATCATCTGGTACACACACTCTTCCTCTGTATTACAGACACCCATCTGCTTTCACCTCATATTCAGTTTCCTTTCCCTCTGGAATTTTACCCACAATGGCCATTAATTTTTCATCTGCCCTCTACCCATCTTGTATCTGCTGTAGCAGGGTTGGCCTCACTTGCAACTCAGCCAAAATAGCTCCATCTTGAGCTAAGGACAGACGGGCATTTAGTGATCTTAAAGCTGTGATGGACTTCATGCTTAAAGCATCAGCAACTACATTTTCCTTCCTAGGATGATAATCTATCACATAATCATAGTCCTTTAGGAACTCAATCCATCGCCTCTATCTAAGATTGAGCTCCTTCTCGGTTGGCAAATATTTTAGGCTCTTGTGGTCCATATAGATGTAGCATTTTTCACCATATAAATAATGCCTCCATATCTTTAGTGTGAAGATAATTGCTATTAACTCCAGGTCATGAGTAGGGTAGTTTTGTTCATGTGGCCTTAATTGCTTGGAAGTATAGGTGACCACTTTTCCCTCTTGCATCAATGCACACCCTAGTCCATTATGTGAGGTATCACTGTAGACCACAAAATCTTTTCACAACACTGGCTGTGTTAACACTGGTGCTTCTATCAACATAGCTTTTAGCCTCTCAAAATTGTCTTGGCACTTGTCGTTCCAGCCAAATTTCACATTCTTGTGCAATAACTTGGTCATTGGAGCAGCTATAAGAGAAAACCCCTTCACAAATCTTCTGTAATACCCAACTAGCCCCAAGAAACTTCTGACCTCAGTTGTATTTCTAAGAGGCTTCCATTCCATCACCGCTTCTATCTTTTTGGGATCCACTCTAATCCCCTCAACTGATACTATGTGTCCAAGAAAGGAGATTTCACTTATCCAGAAGTCACACTTGGACAGCTTAGCATATAGCTTCTTTTCTCGCAGGGTTTGCAGAACAATCCTCAAATGTTCATCATGTTCTTCCCTGGTCTTGAAATACACTAGAATATCATCAATAAAGACCACTACAAACCGATCTAAGTATGGATGAAAGATACAGTTAATAAGGTCCATAAATGCTGCTGGTGCATTTGTTAACCCAAACGACATTACTAGAAATTCATAATGCCCATACCGGGTTCTGAATGCAGTTTTTGACACATCTGTATCCTTTACCCTCAACTGATGATACCCTGATCTGAGATCAATTTTTGAAAATACACCTGGTCCCTTCAACTGATCAAACAGATTATCAATTTTGGGTAATGGATATTTATTCCTTATAGTTGCTTTGTTCAACTGCCGGTAATCAATACACAATCTCAAGGTTCCATCCTTCTTCTTCACAAATAGCACCGGAGCTCCCCTTGGTGACACACTGGGGCGTATGACCCCTTATCAAGCAACTCTTGCAACTAAATTTTTAACTCCTTCAATTCAATGGGTGCCATCCTATAAGGAGCAATAGAAATGGGTGCTGTACCCGGCATTACCTCAATAGCAAAATCGACTTCCCTTTCTGGTGGAAAACCAGGCAACTCTTCAGGAAATACATCTGGGAAGTCTCTTATTGTGGGTATAACACCCAGGTTTGGTTTAGCCTGCCTAGTATCAACCACGTGTGCTAGGTAAGCTTCACAACCTTTTCTCATCAATCTTCTTGCAACTGTGGCTGAGATAACATTGGACAGGAAATCTGTCCTTTCTCCCACAACAATGATCTCATTACCCTCACAAGTTTTCAGAGAAATCCTCTTTAATTTGCAATCAACTATTGCCTGATGATGTGACAACTAGTCCATTCCCAAAATCACGTCAAACTCGTGGAAGGGCAATTCAATTGGGTCTGTCGATAATTCATACCCCTGAATCCCCAACGGGCAACCTTTATACACCTTATTCACTACTACACTGTGGCCTAGTGGATTTGTGACCAGAATGTCTTGATCACTCTCCTCTACTGGAACTCCCCTCTCTATGGGTAGTTTGATGCAAATGTACGAATGAGTGGATCCTGGATCAACTAATGCATGCACAGAAGTGTTGTAGAGGAAAAATGTACCCCTGATGACATCCGGGGCATCTTGCTCCTCCTGAGCTCTAATAGCAAAGGCCTTGGCAGGTACTCTAGTATCTGGCCTCTCAGCTGACTCCGATGCAGGCCTCAGTGATGGACCAGCTGCCTCAGATTTACCAGGCTTCCTACCCCTTTGTGGTGCAGGAGCAGGTCTGTCAGCTTGTGTTGGAACAACTGTAGTAGTCCCCTTTGGACAATTCTTGATCTGATGTTCTATAGATCCACACTACAAGCATGCACCGATCACTCACCAACAATCCCCCTTATGCCACTTCTGACAGTACTGACAGGCAGAAGATGCAGGGGCTAGTCCCCTAAACACCGTCCCCGGAGAGCTACCCACTGATGGTGTGGACTGGCCTCTCCTAGGTGTGAATTGTGGTCTGGGCCCCTAAGACTGACCCTGACCCTGTGGTGGTCCTGAACTCTGAGCAAGAGGACCCTTACTCTTCTTACTGGTAGCAGAAAATGTACTAGACTGACCTGGACCCCTCTTCTGCTGTCTTTCCCTTCTATTTTGTTCATTGATTCTGACCCTTTCCACTTTTGATGCAGCATCTACCAACTTAGCAAAATCAGTGATCTCCAATGCTGTGATCATGACTGTGATGTTGTCATTGAGCCCTTCTTCAAACCTTCTGCACCTCTCTACCTCTGTAGGGACTATCTCCCTCCCATATCTACTCAGTCTGACAAACTCACGCTCATATTCCATCACTGACAATTGTCTCTGTCTCAGACTGATAAACTCTCTTCTTCGCTCTTTCAAATACACTTTGCTAACATATTTCTTCCTGAACTCTGTGAGGAAGAATTCCCAGGTGATCCGTTTAGGTTGCACCTCACTGGTTACTGTGTCCCACCACTGATATGCATCATCCTGAAGTAGGGACACAGCACCCTTCAGGTTCTGTTTGGGTGTGCAGTTAAGCTGTTTTAGCACTCTGATGGTTCTATCCAACTAGTTTTCTGTGGCCATGGGATCATCCACCCTCTTCCCAAAGAAGTCCACAGCCCCATGCTTCTTCAATTTCTCCAAATGAGATTTATGTGGTGGTGGTGGTGGTGGTGGTTGTGGCTGTGGTGGTGGTGGTGGTTGTGGCTGTGGTGCTGGTGGTGGAATTGCCCCCAACATTTGCCGGTAGAATTCAGTCATTTGTTGAAATAGAGCAAATTGAGGTTGGGCAGGTGCCTTAGCTGCTGGTGAAGCAGATTCTCCCCTGCCCCCAGATTCAGCCCTGGGTGGAGCACGACTCTCCACCTCTTCTTCAACTGCTCTTTGCCAAGTAGGATCCATATCCTATTCAAAATAAGAAAACAAACAGATCTGCATCAGTGTCACCTCAATGATTACAAATGCAATGCAATGGTATGCATTCTATCTAGGCCTAGAAACGCCTAAACCGATGCTCTGATACCACTAAATGTGACACCCCTTACCCGTCTACAGTGTAGCCGAGCAAGTTATGCCACTCAGTGTGCCAAAGCACCAATTTATGTTTCTATTTACAATTTATCCATTTTTAATTTATTTATTTACAATTTTGATAAATCTAAATTTTTTCATAAATTTTATAGAAAATCCGACAGAGTACCAGCTGTAAATTGGAAAAATAGTTCTTCTGAACCTGTTTAAAAACACTTCCAATATAATTTTCAAATCCAAACTCTATTATACACATTTCAAGTCAATCTCAAAATCTCAATCTCAAATCACAATACTATTTTTAAAACTTTTATGTTCACTTCATCACTTGAAGCATATTCATAAATATTTCTCAACATTTCATTTATCAACATACATTATGCAGAAAATTTCAATAATATGAAATTTCATATATTTACATTAATACATAATTACAAGAGTTTATAGTTACAATCCAAACTAATACAAAATGCCAAAATACAAAATGCTCCCAAAATCCTATGTCCTACCATATGCACTGCAGGTGTGAGGTGACTCGAAACTCTGGATGCAAATTTGAAGGCTCACCCGGTCTGATGTCTGCTGGGCTCACCAACTAGGTCTCCAGTAGCTGCGCGTGGCAAAAGTGACGCGCTAAGCAATTCTACTTAGTGGTAATAATATAAAATAAAATAAAATAAAATAAAATAAAATAAAATAAAATAAAACGAATATACAGAATGTGTGTTTACATTTTTGGCAGACTTAACTTCTGATATTATTTGCATTATTATTCGATTAAAATTTGGTAAGGTTTATTATCATTGCCCAAGTAACCCATAGTAATTGACTGGATTGAATAAATGGGTAAACTGACACTGGGTAATAAGTACCTCGGACCATCACACCATCGGTCACATTGTGTCTCCCGGTGTACAACAGAACAGCTAATAAGCTGTAATAATTATCGGGGTTAAAACCCAAGTGTAATAATTCAAATAACATAGCAAAAGGCTATTATGTCACAGAATGGCATGGGAAGCCATGAAACATAGAATGGCATAAAGCCATATGTAGTACTGCTAACAGAATCCTATTGGCATGCCAAGCTATCCAAACAAATGTTGTTAGGTATACTAGGGCATTTTACACTTTTAAGTTTCACAATTTTTTTAATTTAAGTTTTAGTATTACTATTCCATTCATTGGTCAACAAAAATGTTGACTTTTGCATAGGCAATAGGTACATTGGTTCCAATATCATCAACATACCACATTTTGCATTCAAAATTTGTTGGTATTGGTTGCTAATACCATTTCTAAGCTTAATGTTAGTTGGGCAGAATTTTCAGTTTTTATGCTTTGTCTTTACTATTACATTGGTCAATTTTGTAGTGGGAATTTGGCAAACTGATCAACATGAAAGTTGTTCGTATATATTTCAGCTTGTTGCTGGTAAATTTTCAGGCCAATTGGACCTTTCTACACTGATTTATGCCCAAATGACCAAACACTGTTCATTTAGTCATTTTGCCCAGGCAGACTGCAGGTCACCGGGATTAGGGCAAGCTTTTGGTCCACTTTGTTTGGTTTTATGGGCATGGTTTCTTCACCAAAGTTGTGCCATTATCTGTCTAGTTTCATGTCCAATTGGCCTTGCATGAATTGAACCTCTACAATTCAAGTTATGGCTGCCCAAACCTGCTGGACTCATGTCTAATTCAGCAGGTCACCATGGGCAGCCGCACCAAACCCAAACTCCACCACTCAACACACTTCATTTTTTATTTAAACAGAACCAAATGGTCACTAATTGACCATTAAAACCTATTTTCATCATCACATAGTCAAAGTCCCATTTCTCCAACCCAAACCCTAACCCAAACATTACCACACATGCATTTTCACTTCATTTCATCAATCCACTTAGTAGATACATATTGTGTGTAACACCCCTAAGTTCGGTAGTGCGTTCTACTGTTCCGGTGACCAGTGTTGTCCGGACAGCTAGGATGCCTAGAACTACACTTCGTTATGAGTGAGGAGACATAGAATAATGAAATACAACAAAAGAAAATATAAGAAAAACAAAGGAAAAATAATAGCAAAGAAATGTAACCAAGTTAAGCGAGCCGAGAACCCTAGCGATGGGTGACCGCACCGGGAAGTCACGGCGTGGACCGTTGACTAGCCCTGGACTGCGGGGAACCCTGGAAAACATTTTTTGGACTTAAATAGACCCTTATTGAAGAATAAATCTCATTAGAAAGATCAAAGAAAAATTAAATAATTAATACAAAGAAAAGTGAGAAATCGAAAAACAGACAAAACCCGGTATTACCGAAAAATCGGGAATGCAACCCAAACAGGGGCATTATGGTCATTTGACATCCCAAATTGTCTTTTGACCTAAATGTCCATTAAAAATAAATAATATTACACTTGGAAAATATCATGAAAAATTAAATTGTGGTATATTATATAAAAAGTGAAAGAATGAGGGCATAATTGTAATTAAAGGAACCTTGGATTAATTTAATTGTTAATCAACATTAGTGGAGCACTAAGTGGACATAGGTGGACATATATAAACTCAATATGGACAGATTCAACTTAATCTTCCTCATTCTTCCTCATTGCCGAATTCATTTCTAAAGAAACCTCCATGGCCGACCACTTTTTAAGCTCTTTCTCCACATGATCAAGCCTTGATTCCACATAAGTTCCTTCAATAATTCTTGTCTACACACATTGGGCAGCATATAGCAAGCAAGAAAGAAGAGTTTTGGGGAGGTTTTGAAGAATTTCCAAAGTAGTAAGTTTGAGTTTTTGAACTTTGCTTTGTTAAAGTTTGTATACTTGTTATGGGTGTTTGAATTGTGAAGAAAATTTTCAAGTTTGAGGAGTTCTTAATATATCAATTTTGGGCAGCCATGGAGTTGTATATTTGATGATTTATTTTACATATGTTTGATGGGAATTCATGTTGAATAGGGTGAATTGATGTCCTAGTAGTTAATTCCACATGTAAATGATGATTATGCACTTGGAATGGAAATTGATGAATTATGGACACTTTGGCATGGTGGAGCTTTTCGGCAGCCTTGAGGTTTCTTTGATAAATGTATGTGTTCATGAAGATATGGGCAGAATTGTGACATTAAGGATTGATGAGTGTGTATATAGATTGGTTGTGTAAAGTGTATGTAAGAATGAGTAATGTTTAGGTGTATATGTGATTGTACTTAGACTTTGTAAATTTGAGTTTTAATTGGTATATTGAGGATAATTGTAATCTGCCCAAAGTGACTTTAAAGTGAAGAGGTATGTGGTTTTGGTAATGTACCAAAACAGAATTGGTAAGGGAAGTGGACATATAGCAATTAAATGTGTAATGGATACATGTATATGTAAGGTAATTAAGGGCAGTATGCATTTTAGCCTATAACTTTAAATGTGTAACCTCAATTGGTATGATACCAATTGGAGGTGAAACTAGGCACAAAATTTGCCAACTTTCATTAAGAAAGCATACCAAAATTCTGCTTGCAAGGTGACATAAAAAAATGACCAATTCGGATTAGGTGCAATTGAAACCTGAAAACTGACCAATTGGGCAGCAGTTAGTGTTTAGGCCATAACTCACTCAAAACAGGTCCAATTGACCTGAAATTTCAACCATAAATAGTTAAGACCCATACCTACAAGTCTTATGAAGACACCAAAGCCCAGAAATGACCATAAGCAAGTCAAACAGCTTGCACAAGTTCGGGTCCAAAAACTGGCCGAACCAAAGTTGACCAAATTTGACCTAAAATGACCTAATTTGATGCCATTTGACCAGAAATAGTAAAATGACCATAACTTGGTCTACATAACTCAGATTGACCTGAAATTTTGCCCCGCGTGCAATAAGACATAGATCTACAAGTTTTTAGTTTTGATCGAAACCCGAAAACTGAGGGAACCAGGTCATCCGGCTAGGTCAAACTAGTGTCCCGGAATCCAGTAAATTGCAAGAAAATGCACTAAACAAGGAAATGAGTTTGGTAAAACGTACCAACCCTAAAACCCTATCGATTGTGACATATTAATGACACTAAAACCTAATTTACCTAGAACGCATCGAGGGTCGGTATATTAGGTGATTAAGCAAATAATAGCTTTCAGTGAATTATTTGTCAAATATTATCGATAGAGACAGTTTAATTTAGTACTGAAACACTTCAAATTGTGTTTCTCAGTTAGCAAAGACTCAGAAAAAGGGAAGGAAATCGAGTCGGACAGGAAGCGATTATCAGAGGTTTGTGCACAACTAGTTTTTAACTAATTTTGTTTGAATATTTCATATGATTAAATGACATACTTTTCTTATGTATTATGTTTAACAAGCATTGGATTTAATTCAATGATTATTGAAAATTGTTATAGTATGTATGAATTTAGCTTTGTGAAATGGTATTTCCATAAGTATTAAGCATTGTTATGGATTGAATAAATTATTTTTTGGAAAATTGTGATAGAACATGTTTTGAATTGTGATAGTAATTTTCATGGAAAAATGCAAATTTATGATTTGAATTGTGATGAGAATAAAAATTATTGGATATTGGAATTGAATTTGAATCGAATTATACTGTGATTTATGCTCACTAAAAGGATTGTGATATTGTTTTATATCTCACTATAGATGCTTGACTAGGTTATTACCCGTCTCTCTCATTTGTTGAGAAGACAATGGAGTTAGTTGTGTTTTGACTACCATGGTACGTGCACAGGCTTAGATTTTCCTCTGATTTGAGGTTAGATCTAAGTTATTTTATCGTTATGGCCCTTGTGGAAGATTCATTATTGTGATGGTACTGTGCACGATGATTCGACCTCCCCGACCATAGGGAGTTAGAATCTGATTCGACCTCCCCGACCATAGGGAGTTAGAATCACATCGAAGATGGCCCTATCGGATTAGTCTTGCATAGTTAGTGAGATAAAGAATGATTGTTAAGATACAGCATGGTTTTTGAGCTACAACGTGGTTTTTGAGATACAACATGGTTTTGAGATAAAGATTTATTTTTGAGATACATAATGATTTTTGAGATACAGAATGGCTTTTGAATGGTAAAGAATTGTGATTTCAATTATGGGTTATGTATAATTGATTTTGTTGGAACTACCTTAAATGGTTAGTCATGATTTGATAAATTGAATGTCGTGATCAAAGTCATTTTATACAAATGATTTACATTATTGGAAATGAATATTTTGAGTTTTGAAATTTGATGAGTATTCAGATTTCTAAATTATTTACTGTAAATTTTGTCAATGTATATTGTACTATGTTTTAAATTATAGTTGTGCACCACTGAGTTCACCACTCAGCGATAGCGTTGTATGTTGTCGCAGGTAAGAAGAGCATAGAGCAGTGAGTAAGTTTCTTTGAAGACATTTTCAGATCAGCTCCAGGTATATTATAGGTATACCCATGTACATAGGTCTGATGTATGCATGTAATAATATGTATGTAAATTATTTGAGCAGTTGTAAATTAAAATTTGTACATTGAAGTTGTAAAGTAAATTATGAGTTATTTTGACTTGTAAAATTTGTATTATATTTCTTTTATCTCATCCATTGAAAATACTGAAAAATTGTTGTGCATTGAGTTGAGAAAAATATTGTGTTGAATTTTGTTGGAGTTGAGATTTGGAAAAATATTGAAGTGCTTTTTACAGGTTTTCTGAAGAACTGTTTTATCCAAAATACAGATGGCACTCTGCCAAAATTTTTACAGAAATTCCAAATAAGTTAAATGTGTTAATTCTATCACTTCAGTTCACAAAAGTTTTTAACACATGTAAATAGTGCTCACCACTGTAAAAGAAGTAAGAAAAGTTTTTAAAATCCCTTGTAGTGTATTTAATGGGTTATCAGTAGACGGAGTTGATAATTCATTAGGTATACTACGGGATCATGTTGCATCTTACAGAGGGGTAGGATGTGACATTGTGGGCAGCCATAACAACCTTTTAACTTCATTAAACTCAAAACAATCAAACCCTAACCATGGCTGCTGAAAATAAGGGATGGCATACAAGTGGTATTTAGCAATTTTCCTTTGTAATTCTTACTCATACACAGTCCTTAAACATGTATTCAAAGTAAAAATTAAGGTTAGGTCACTAAACTCTAAGGAGTGAGCTTTCCAACTTGCTAAAGTTCTTCCTTTCCTTTTCGTTTTGCTCCTAAAAGGCTCTCCAAGATGCAAGAACAACTTTTTGTGTTGTTAGGTTAGGGTTTAGTTGGGTAAAAGTGGGGGAAATCAAGCTTTCAAAAGCTTGCTAATGGTTGACAATGGTGGGAGGGTGAGGCATGAAGAAGAAGAAAAGAGGAGGTTCTGATTTTCTTCTATTTTCCAGACCACTTGGTCTTTTTTAAACAAAGTTATACAATGTGTCAACTTTGGATTGAGTAGGAAAACTTTAATGACATCATTATGATGTCATAAGTCCATTTTCCTTCATTTTCTCTTCATTTCTTGTCTATTTAATTGCAATTAAATTTTTAACAACATTTATTCATATTTTATGTTATATAAATTATTTATTTAACTGGACAAGTTGGCCAAAAATCATCTCTGAAGACGAAATGATCAAAATGCCCTCCGTTTAGCTTAACGGGCCAAAATTGTCTGTACCAATTGAAAAATTTTTCTAATTATTTTCTTGGCATTCTAATGCCATAAGAACCTCAATAACCCTTCTCTAGAGTGCCAATAATTATTTTATAATTTTTTCCCCGGGTCTAGGGCTCCTAATTACGAGAACCGTAACTTCTCACTAGGTTACCCATCGCTAGGGCACCGGCTCATTTAACTTGGTTGTATTTTATTTCTAAATTTTTTTCTAAATTTTTCTTATTAATATTTGAGTTAATTATGGTTCCTCACTTTAGTTTAAATATTTTTCCGGACATTCTAGCTATCCGGACAGACACTGGTCACCAAAATAGTAGACTCTACAGACTAGCTAAAATGAGGATGTTACATGACTCTGGACTCTGTGCAGATCTGAGGATTCACCCGGTCTGAGGCCTACTGGACTCCCCAGCTATGTCTCTAGTACCTGCGCGTGGCAAAAGTGACGCGCTAAGCAATTCTGCTTAGTAATGCCAATATAAAATAAAATAGCTAAAATAAAATGGATATGCAGAATGTATGCTAACATTTTATGTTGACTAAGTTCCTAGCAATTATTTTAGTATTATGTGATTAAAATTTAGTAAGATTTATTTTGATTGCCCGAGTAACCTATACTAGTCGACTGGACTGGATAAATGGGTAAACTGGCACTGGGTACCAAGTACCTTGGGCCATCACACCATCGGTCACATTCTGTCTCCCAGTGTGTAACATAATAGCTAATAAGCCGTAATAAACGTTGGGCGCAAGGTCAAGTATCACACTGATATCGGAATGGCTAAAAGCCTAAAATCACAGAATGTTATAGTGCCAGTACTGCTAACTGAACCCTATTGGCATGCTAACCTATCCAAAGCAATCATTCTAGGCATACTAGGGCATTTTACACAGTTGATGATTTAATTATTTATTTTTGTAATGTAGAGGTCACTATTTACTTGGCTAATTTTACTCAAAGGTTAACTTTTTTATTTATAATAGACTTGTTGAGCCTAAGTTCACCAAGATACCACATTTTGGTTTAAAAAAGTGTTGGCATTAGTTGCCAAACAATACTTAAAACTAATTAAGAATAATTCAGAAATTTCAGTTTTGAGTGTTATAATTCACTATTCCATTAGGCCATTCTACAGTGAGAATTTAGCTAAATGTCCTTCATAAAAATTGTTTCTTATTTTGTCTAGTTACATTTCTTTTTTTATCACTCCATTTGGAGTTTTTTAGCTCAAGTTATGGCCTAAACACCATAACTGGCCGGATTGTAATTTTTCCAGCATTTCTGGCAGAATTAATTTTACAGTTTTTATACACTGAATGCAGGTCAGTTTTTGGATATGTTATGGTCAAAATTTGGGTTTTTTTTCATCATAAAAGTTGTAGGGCTATGTCTTAGATTTTTACTGGTAAAATTTCAGGTCAATTGAACTTTTCTACATTGAGTTATGACCATTTGAAAAAACACTATTTATTTTATCATTTTCCAGGGATAGCATGTTGGTCACCCGGAGTAGGGTAGTTTTTAGGTCAACTTGGTTTGGTTTTCTGGGTAGGGTTTCTTCACCAAAGTTGTGCCATTATGTGTCTAGTTTCATGTTCGATTAGCCTTGCACCAATTGAACCTACAAAACTCTAGTTATAGTTGCCAAACTTGCTGGACTCACACCCAGTCCTGCAGGTCACCAAAGACAGCATGCCTAAGCTCAATTCCATTGTCCTAACTCACTTCAATTCCTCCTCACACATAGTTAAATGGTCACTAATTGACCACTACAATGTTCATATACTATTACATGAGCAAACCCTAATTTTGTTCAAGTGTCCGAGTTCCCAAGTCCCATTCATGCATTACACTTGCATTACACTTACACTTAAATGTTCAATCACTCATCTCATGCCAAGGGCAACTCATAAATCACTTTGCTTCAAGAAAATTCATCAACCCTAACCATCCCTAAGCTGCCGAAATTGTAGGTATGAATACACATAAATTTTATTTTATTTTTCTTACAATTTCCACTTATCTCATGGCATTAAACATGAATTGAGTAAGAGAGGTAGGAGATTGGACACTAACCTTGAATGGAGTCACTTCCAAGCTTACAACAACTCTTTTTTTCTACTTCTTTTTGCTCCCAAAATCTTCTCTAAGATAAAATATTGAGGTTTTGTGTTGGGAACTTAGGCTTTAGTTGAAGAAAAACCAAAGAACTCAAGCTTTGATAAGCTTGGCAATGGAGGAGAAGGAAGAGGGAAGTGGTGCGGCTTGGAGAGGAGGATGAGGGCTGATGGTTGTTTCCAGATTTTTGACTTCTTTCCTCTCTTTTTAATGTATTTTGAATGATTTTTATTGCATTTTATTGGCCAAAATTTTAAATGACCTCATGCTTACCTCATAATTCAATTTATCTTTATTTCTTTTCTTTTTCTTTACTACTCACTTTTACTTTCATTTTTAACAATTTTTATTCATATTTAATATCTTATAATTTATATACTTAATTGGACAAGTTGGTCAAAAATCATCTCTGAAGACGAAATGACTAAAATGCCCTCCGTTTGGCTTAATGAGCTAAAATTATGTGTACTAATTGATTAAATTTTCCTTGTGTTTTCTTTGTAATTTATTATCATTGAGACCCCAATAATCCTTCCCTGGGGTCCCAAAAATTATTTCATGGAGTTTTCCCTGGGTCTAGGGTTACTAACGACCCTCGCCGTCACTTTCCATTAGGGTTACTCATCGCTGGGGCTCTGGCTCATTTAACCTTAGTGCATTTCATTTCTAAAAATTTTCCTTAATTCTTCTTATTATTATTTGGTTTATTTATAACTCCTCACTCTAGTCTAATTATAATTCTAGATATTCTAACTGCCCAGACCAACATTAGTCACCGAAACAGTAGAACATACGGACTAGCTAAAGTGAGGATATTACATGATAACCCATTAAATACAATACAAGGGATTTTAAACAAAACATAGCATTTTATTTTACTTTTATATTGTGGAAAACTGCATTGTGATGGTTGAAACTTTAGCAAACCCAAAACTCATTTTCATGCCTAGTAAACATTCATTGGAAATAATAATAGACTAAATATTATAAAAGTTACATTTTTATAAGTCTCAAAATAAAATTTCAAATATTTACAATCCCAAAATGCTTTAGTAATGTAATGTTTTTTTAATACAAACAACTCAATGTTCAAACATCCATACATATAGAAAAATACATCAAAAAGAAATTACAAGGGTATACCTACTATATATCCCCCCAGTCAATGCAAACTGCTACTTCTAAGTCTCTCACTCGGTAGCCTTCTCCTTTCCCTTACCTGTGACAGCATAAATAAGCTATCGCTGAGTATATCACGCAGTGGTGCACAACTAATAACTTTAAAACTTAAGATAAAACACAACTTGTCAAAATACAAGAAATCATATATTTGCATAATCATGATATCATCACAAAACTTTCCGAGCCCATAAGAATCATTTATTAAAATCACATTTCGAATGAGGAATCATACTTCACAAATCACAATTCACAAACATAAGTGTTACCAACATCAACACACAGTTTAGAATGTGACATAAAATTTCACGATCAATGTCGTGTTGTACACCATGACAAAGCAATCTCAACCTCACTAACCGTTATTAATGAGGGAAGGGCTAGCTAACTAATGAGTACTCATATAGTCTCACCCCACTAACTGTTATTAATGAGGAAACATAATAAAAATCAATTATTAAACCCCAAATATCCATTACTATTGGAAAATTCCGATAGGGACTGTCATGCTAACTATGGTTTTAAAATAAATTTTCAAGAGTTTCTAAATCAAGAATCATATTTGCAAAACAATAAACACATTCAAATCATCATAAAACCCACAAAGGGGTTGGCAACACACAAATGTCCCAATTGTAAGGGAAAAACCATATGTCATTCATATAAAGTTCCTTCAAAACAAATTTCAAGTTAAAAATAAAAAGGGAAGTTAGTTGTGCAAAAACCTTCAGTAATTTTCCTTTCTCATTACTTACTTCTCCTTGTCCATCCCAACTTCATTTTCTACTAAAAACACACAAGTAGAATGTTTTAATACTCATCCCAACTATTGCCAAAACTCATTTCATAAATGTCTAATGCCTCTCTAAGTTAGATTGGCAATTTTCAAAGAGTTTTGAATTTTGGACATCTTGGTGTTCTAATCTTTGAATGAAATTTTTATCTAGTTCCCATCATACTTTGATGAGGTGTTCTCCATATAAATTGTTCATCTAGGTCTTAACTTTATTTTCCTTTTTGAATCACCTAATTTGGAGTTATGTAGCTTTAGTTATGACTAAAATAGTAATTACTGTTCACATGGGCTGATTCTAGTAGATTTGGTGACTAAAGTTTGTCTAATACTTTGATTGAGTTAAGTCCATAATTTGGCCTTAAATTCTTCATATGAAATGTTCTGCTATGTTATAGGTTTCCATCGGTTCAAGAATCACCTAAATTGGAGATTTCTAGAGAGAGTTATGACAATGGAAATTTTATTGTTCACGTGGTCCAAATTCTATAGATTCAGGTTCTGGTAGATTCATTGACTTAACATCGCTCAGCAATTTGATTGACTTAAATTCATAATTCAGCCTTAAGTTTCGCATATGAAATGTTCTTCTATGTTTAAGATTTCCATTGGTTCAAGAATCACCTAAATTAGAGTTTTCTAGAGAGAGTTATGATAATGCAAAGTTTACTGTTCACGGGGTCACACTGTCAGTGCCTAGAATTCCACCTCTAGGTTTAATGCTTATTTAGGGTAGCTTATAATCATTTTCTGGGTAGGGTATCTTCATGAAAATTCTAACCCTATGTCTTAAGTTTCATTTGTAATTAGTTTAACACCAATTGGAGTTGTGTAGCTCAAGTTATGAGCTGCCAAGCACACTAGACCCAGTGTCCAAAAATTCTATCCTAATGTTTAATTGTCATTTCCTTCAATTACTTCCACTAACCAGCCTCAATTCACATTTAATTCATCCCAAATGACTAAAATTTATCCTTAAACACATCAATGGCACTTTCTAGCACAAAGCCCCTAATTTTCCAAAACCCTAGTTTGCAATTTCCCCAATCCATACAACTCCATCAATTCCTTTCATTCAATTAATGTCAATTCACACTCAAAGCACCTCAAATGACCACAATTTGTCATTATAAATGCTAATTACACTTCATACAATAAAAAGCCGTAATTTCTCATGAATCCTTCTCTTTCATTTTTCAATTTATGCAATTGTCATGCAATTTCCCTACTTCAATCATGTAATCCATTTCAATTTAACTTGAATTCATCATCAATTTAGCTAAAACACATCAAAACTCTATTTTTCCGCAAGTTAGCAAAAAATCACACCTCTTTATACGTGCATGATTTCTTTCAAATTTTCATGAAATTTCATCATAATCTAACTTAATTCAAAGCTTGTATAACTAATTAAGCATTAAAGAAGCTTACCTCTTATGGAGAGTTTCAAATCTCCTAATTTCTTCAAGATTAACTATCTCTCTTGCTTGAAATCTTCTAATCTAGGGTTAATGTAAGATTTATATGGTTTTTGTGTGGAATTTATGAGAGAAAATCAAAGATTTAAAAGCTTGATGTGGAGCTTCCATGGAGAGCAAGGGGAGAGAAGGGGGGGCGGCATTGAGTGGGGAAGAAGAAGAGTGGTCTTTTGTTTTTAATGCCTTATTGTCTCTATATATATTTATCCCAAAAATTAGATAATTAAAATGAGTTTTCCAAAGGCCATATGTCATTAGTTTTTAATTATGTCATAATGGAATTAAATTTTACGTTTTCATTCCTTTTATTTCCTTTTCACATTTTTACTCAAATTATTCCTCAAATTTTCTTCATAATTTAATACCTTATTTTCATTTAATTTAATTGATATTTTGGTCAAAAATCAACTCTTGAAGTGAATTGACCAAAATGCCCATCATCAAGCTATAATCCATCTTCTTCATAATACTCGATGAGTCCTTAGATTTTTGGTTCAGTTGAATTTTTATTGTGTCCATCTCAATTAATTTTCCCTTTATTTTTAATCCTCAAGGTGGCTTTAAATAGTACTATGCACAGATAAAAAAATGATACTATTCAAAGCTCGGAGGTTTGGGGTGTTACATAAGCACTCTAATTTACCATAATTAAGCGTCACAACATCAATTGGTCAACAATTCTCAAAAATCCCCAATTTCTTCCAAAACCCTAATCCTCCATAAACCCTAATTCTCCCAAATTCCTAATTCATGCAAATTCACTTCACTAATCATGTTCAACACCTCATAAAACATCACAAACTATGTTTAATTTAAATCAAACTCATCAAATCCCTAACCCTCACAAGCTGGCCGAAATTCATAGATTGAGTTCCATATATAATTTTTCAATTTTTAAGTTAATTTCCACTTAATCACTCTTAATTACATGAGCATATACTAATTCAAGCTAAGAGAGAGAGACTTACCTATATGGAGCTTTTCAATCTTCTTAATCTCCACTTATTTCTTGAAATTCTCTCTTCCAATCTTCTTATCAAGATCCAAAACCAAGTTTTTGTTCTAATATTTGTGGAATTTAAGGTAAAAGTTAAGGTTTCTAAGCTTGTAAATGGGTGTTAATGGAGGAAATAAAAGACGGAGATGAGGTGAGAGAGATGGAAAAATGGAAGAAAAAGAAGTGATTTCTTTTTCTTTTTAATTTATAATTTATCCTTTTATACTTATCCCAAAAATGATTTAATTAAATTATAAATTTTTATTGTGTCATGCTTACATCATTGATGATGTCATAATCACTTAAATTTTGAATTTTTCTTTTCCCTTTTTCCTTTCTTCCATACACCTTTTTAGGTTTTAATTTTTTTTCAAAATTTTAATTTCCTACATTTTAATGGACATCTAGGCCAAGAGTCACCTCTAAGGGTGAATTGACCAAATTGCCCCTTATCGGGTCTGATCATTTTTGTCAAATAGCACTAGGTTACTTCCTGAACTCTGTTTCAATTATTTGAACTTGTTCTTTATTCTTTTCTGTGGTTTTCATATTATCATTAGTTTCATAATTGTCCCTTGGTCTGGGGTGTCATAGAGTCCCACACGAAATTAGGATAGCAACTGAGCTCACAGTCACTTCTCGATTTGGTCACCCATTTCTAGGATCTCGGCTCATTTAATCGATTATGCTTTGTTTTTCTTATTTCCATTTCACCCTCATGTGATTTCTATTAATTTTTATTTGTGGCTTTTCTAGATGACATAGATATAGTTCTAGATATCCTGACTATCCGGACAGACACTAGTCATCGGAGCAGTAGAATGTATAGACTACTTAGTATAGGGGTGTTATAATTTTAACATATGTGTTATTCATGCTTCATAGCATTTTCATTCCATTCATAATAGGAACATTGAAAGTAACGGAAGCGTGAAAAACAAAAGTTTATACCATTGAATTCAAAAATTTTCACCTAGGGTCACATGCATCATGCAAGATTTATTTTTATCTATTTGATTTCAATGATAAACAACATATTAAAACTCTTTTAATATGTTTTTGGATCTGTATTTGCCATTTAAGATTTTAAAATTAATCAGATTAATTTTAGAACGCTAGATTAAATCAAGAACGATTACACTAACCTCTTGATGCACTGCAGCGTGTCTGCGCCTTTGAGATTCGTCTTCAGGACACCAGATGTTGTCCCTCTAGCTTGTCCACACCAAAAACACCTATGGCAGCCCTTGAATAGCTTCTAAAGCTTTTTCTATTAATTAGAAATTCAAGTTCTGCCTCTTAAGAGATTAGAGATATAAACAGGACACTAAAAACAATTCCTAGTATTCTTAATTCAAGAGATTGATGGCTAATCTCTTTGAATTGATAAGAGATGAAGAAGAAGAGATAAAAACCCTCAAAGTGGCGTGACAAAGAAGTGTGGCTGCTGGTTGTTCTTATTTTCTCATAACAACACTTAAATAGCTAGGTTAACATATTAAACCCTTGCCACATGTCACCCTTTGATTAGCTCTAGGTTTAAGTGACCCAATCACATTGTGCCAAGTGTCAAACCTATATTTAATCTTGATTTTAATCATCTTACATGATTAAAAAACATTTGGGAAGCTTATGTGTTATGCCATGTGTCACCATCGCATGGTGCCACGTGTCACACTGCAAAATGACCAAAATGCCCCTGTGTCTTAATTTTGAGTTCTTAACCCAAAATAATTATTTTCTTCTTCTAATTAATTTATATCAAATATAAATTAATTAATTAATCTCTATTAATTAATTTCTCATTAATTAAATTCATATTTAAACACTTTAAATATAAATTTAACTTATATTATACATCCAATAATCTAGATTTGGTTTCAAGTCATGCTAGGGACTTTGCAATCTAATTGCAAACCAAACCTATTTAATTAATCAATTTAAACTCTTTAATTAATTAATTAAATCATATTTAATTAGGTGATAACTTGTGTATGTGTGTGACTTACTAGGCTCATCACTAATTGGCAATGAGACATGATATCAACTCTTAATATCATCAGAACTCTTTCTTACCATAAATGATTTCTCTAAATCATTTTATGAACCTCATAGACCATGGTTAACACCTAGCATAGCATGCCATAGCCACCCAATTAGTAATAAGGTTTACCTTAAATGAACCTATAATCATATGTTACCATGCACTAGAATCTCTCTGTTACAAAATCCCAACTCAAGCTGGAGTCATGGTTTATGTCAAACTCCATTTGCTATGAATATTATGTTCTCTTTTAATTCCAGTTCTTGATTAAAAAGATTTTCTCATCAGAAACTCTTTTCTGAATAAATCTATCTGCCCTGGCCAGGAACTTGAAACATCAAGAACAATTAAATGAACATAGGATTTTATCTCTATTTACTTAGAGGAACATATTCCATCTTGATCAACACCTACCTCCATATATAACTAGTAGGAGCCAACACATGCCCATATACCCATACACAGTACAAGTATCAAAGCAGTATCAAACTCAAACTACCTATATACAAGATAACTGTGCTATCTCAGGTCTAAAGATTATATGCACTGATATGATTTATGACAAAACATTGACAAGAATAAACTCCATGTGCTTGTCATAAGTGTCACTGGTTCGGCCTACTTATCATTTATAAGTGCCTATCATGTTTGTTATATGGCATGAGACTCACCATTCCATCTTATTTATATCTCATATAAATAACTTGGGAACAAACATGAATACAATCTTTCTGGATAAGTCATGTCCTTATTATGAAGTATCCTTGATTGTCAACCTATTTATGATACTTCGTGCTAGAAATATTGTCACTCATATTCTTAACAACTTAAGAATAATATTTCTAACAAAATATCAATGGACCTTTTCTATTACACGTAAATATATTATGTAAACGAAAAAGTGGAAATGACTTTTATTAATAAAAATATGTACAAGATACATACTAAATGATATGCTCTAGGGCATACTACTAACAATCTCCCACTAGCACTAGAGCCATTCATTACAATACCTTAGACCCATCTTCTCAAGATGTCAGTCTAACTGAGCTTGTGACAAAGGCTTAGTGAATGGATCACTGAATTTTTCGGTGATGTTATTTCTGCATGACTATATCGCCTTGCCCAACTATATCTCTGATAATGTGATAGTGCCTTTCTATGTGTTTGGATTTTGGGTGAGACCTTAGTTCCTTAGCCTGCATGACTGCTCCATTATTGTCATAGTGTAATGGAACTGCTGACTCAATGGAAGGAACTACTGTAAGTTCTGTCACGAACTTCTTTATCCAAACAGCTTCCTTTGCGACATCGATGCGACAATATACTTAGCCTCTGTAGTGGAATCTGCGATGCGTGCTCTGTTTGGAACTCTTCCAACTGACTGCACCTCCATTACAAATGAACACAAATCCAGAGGTAGACTTTCTATCATCGATATCTGATTGGAAATCAGAATCAGTATAACCATCCAATTGCAAGTCTCCACCTCCATAAATCAAGAATAAATCCTTAGTTCTTCTCAAGTACTTAAGGATATTCTTGTGACTATCGATGTTCCAAACTCGGATTGGATTAATACCGCTAGACAAACTAACACCATAAGCGATATCCGGCCTAGTACACAACATTGCATACATTAAACTTCCAATAGCCGAAGCATATGGAATCCTGGCCATCTTATCTCTTTCTTCAGGTGTCTTTGGAGACATCTCTTTAGAAAGGTGGATACCATGTCTCACTGGTAACAATCCTCTCTTAGAATCAAGCATGTTAAACCTCTTTAACACCTTTTCCAAGTATAGACTTTGGGATAAACCAATAATTCTTTTCGCTCTATCTCTATAGATGCGAATCCCAAGAATATAGGTTGCCTCCCCTAAATCTTTCATGGAGAATGTATTTGACAACCGTACCTTTATAGTCGTCAACATACCTGTGTCATTACCCATCAACAATATGTCATCCACATATAAGACAAGGAAAGTGATAGCACTGTCACTAACCTTCTTATATACACATGGCTCATCCTCATTTTTTGATAAAACCAAAGGATTTAATGGCTTCATCAAAACGAATGTTCCAACTCCTCGAAGCTTGTTTCAACCCATAAATGGATCGCTTTAGCTTGCATACCTTGGAACCATCTTGGGATTCAAATCCCTTAGGTTGTTCCATGAAAATGTTTTCTTCAATGTATCCATTGAGAAAAGCTGTTTTGACATCCATCTGCCAAATCTCATAATCATAGTACGCAGCTATTGCTAATAAAATCCTAATTGATTTAAGCATGGCAACAGGCGAGAAAGTCTCCTCATAGTCAATTCCTTGCCTTTGGCGAAACCCTTTCGCTACTAGCCTTGCCTTATAGGTCTCTTCCTTTCCATCAGAACCAATTTTCTTCTTGAAAACCCATTTGTTCCCTATAGGTATAATACCTTCAGGTGGGTCAACAAGATCCCAAACTTGATTCTTATACATGGAATCAATCTCGAATTTCATAGCATCAATCCATTTTGAAGAGTCTATATCTGATATAGCTTCTTCATAGGTAAGTGGATCATCTCCATGATCAACTTCTTCATGAGTAGACAACTCTTGTTCTTCTTCATGAAGAAAACCATATCTCACTGGTGGGTGAGATACCCTGGTTGTTCTACGAGGAACAGCTGTAGATGTTTCATCAACGGGTATTGGTTGACTAGATGGATCTATATCCATCTAATCTGTTGGTTAGTCAGAATTCTCCAATTCTAACTCTATTTGCCTTCCTTTGCCTCCTTCTTGAATAAACTGTTGTTCAAGAAATGTGGCATCTCTACTTATCATAACCTTTTGTGAAGTAGGCAAATAAAATTAATATCCAAAACTATCTTCTGGATATCCAACAAATCGACCTTTTTCTGATCTGGTCTCCAATTTATCAGTGTTCAGCTTTTTGATATAAGCTGGACAACCCCAAATCTTAACATGCTTAAGACTTGGTTTTCTTCCATGCCATATCTCATAAGGTGTGGAAGAAACTGATTTTGATGGAATCCTATTTAGAATATACAAAGTTGATTCTAATGCAAATCCCCAAAGGAGATTGGCATATCAAGATAGCTCATCATACTACGTACCATATCCAATAGGGTACGATTTCTCCTTCAGATACACCATTCATTTGTGGCGTTCTGGAGGAGTCGGTGAGAAACAATGCCATGCTCTCTCAAGTATTCATCAAATTCAGTACTCAAATATTCACCTCCACGATCTGATCGAAGAGCTTTAATATTCTTTCCTGTTTGATTTTCTACTTCAGATTTAAATTCTTTGAACTTTTCAAAAGATTCATGTTTGTATTTCATCAAATACAAATACCCAAACCTTGATTTATCATCAGTAAAGGTAATAAAATAATGAAAGCCCCCTAGCCATTTCTTTAAATGGACCACATACATCACTATGTATTAGCTCCAAAATATTTTTAGCTCTTAGCCCCTGTCCAACAAAGGGTGATCTAGTCATTTTGCCCTGAAGGCAAGATTCACAAGTTGGAGTAGGCTCAGAGCCCAATGAGGATAGAATCCCCATTTTCTCCAGTTTTGCAATCCTATCTTCTGCAACATGACATAACCTTAAGTGCCAAATATATTTTGAACTTGAGTTGGTTTTCACCATGGCATTGCATTCATTTAGATTGCTATACTCTGGCCAGTGGATACACTTTCTTACTGGAAATGGAAACACTTTCCTGTTGGTAATGGAAACACTTTCCTATTGGCAGTGGAGACACTTTCCTTTGCCTTTATCAGCTTTAGTCTTCCTTTTCTGTTTAGCTATTTTCTTGGAAGGACCAGGAATCTGAGGTTTCTTTTTCTTATTGCCCTTCTTCTTGTTGGACTTTCCAGCAGAAGAAGATGCAACCAAAGCTACCTCTTTTCCTTTATTGCCTGGCATATTCTTTTGGGCAATAACCAGCATGTTGAGTAAACTAGCTAAGGTGCATTCCTGTTTAGTCATATGGAAATTTGTCACAAAATTCCCAAAAGACTCAGGAAGGGACTGAAGGATCAAATCCGTCTGTAGTTGGAAATCCATGTTGAAGTCAAGATGTTCCAACTGCTCAATCAGCCGAATCATCTTGTGGACATGATCCCCAACATTCTGTCTCTCAGACATCCTCATACGGAATAGCTGTCTAGATATCTCATACCTAGCATTCCTGCTGTGCTCACCATACAACTCTTGTAGGTGAAGGAGGATCTCACTCGCACTCTGCATGTTCTCATGTTGCTTCCGTAACTTATTACTCATGGAAGCAAGTATGTAACACTTAGCTCTCATATCATGCTCCTTCCACTTGTCCAAAGTTTCATATTCCCCTTGTGTGGCCTCTTGAGGTAAGAGACCAGGAACATTTGAATCTAGAACATATCCTATTTGTTCAAGGTTCAGGACAAGTTTCAAATTTCTTAGCCAATCAGATAGATTAGGTCCTGTCAACCTATTGTGATTAAGTATGCTTGCAAGGATATTGGATGGTGGTGGTTGTTCTGTGCTCATTATTATTAGAAAATTAATTGCAGAAATAACCAGATTAATTAGTAAATGTATCATGTAATTAACCAAATATGATTATGGTCTTTTAATCAAATTGGTCCTCCCACTAACTTAGTGAATCCTACACTTCCAAAGTAGAAAACGGAAATCGTAGTTAGATGGATTTCTAGTGGGTGATTGAATTCTTATAATTCTATTGATCATCCTCAGGTACATCCATTATTGGAATTATAATAAACTATAAGTGAGCAACTCTTTGCCCATCACATCTCATGTGAGATTCAATCCTTTACCTAGCCTCTAATGCTCAAAATCTCAGGTACATCCATTATTGACTTATCTTGCATTAGTTAAGTTGATCCCATTGAGCCAGTAATTATGCAAATAATTTTAATGTCCTCAGGTACATCCAATATTGGCCACTAAACCATTTACATATTTACAACATCTCATGCTTAACAATTATTCTTAAGAAAATCTCTTAAATAAATTGCATCTTATGCAACTATTTAAAATTTCTTAAAATAATTGCCCCAATGGAGGGCCTATGTTATAATTACTTTAATTGTAGCATTTCCAACTTAATCATTTGTTTGGAAGATTTAATGGTCATTCTATTTACTATTAAGGTCTCACTTTGCACATTATCCATTTAGCATGCATATATCATATAATTGCATACATTCCCATACATCTCATGCATTCATGGATAAGCAGTAAATATGGTATGATCATGGACTTTCTAAGGGATTCAATTCTGAGCCACCAAGAATTGAATCAGGGCATTCCTAGGTGCATTTCATTCATTCATTCATTTTACAAGAGTTGCTGAAGGAGTACATAATCAACACTTAATCTTGAATTCCTCCCACTGGTCCCACCAATGCTCTTAACCTCCTTGAACTTCTTGCAATCCAATATTACATGGTAATCCTTGGCATACCAAGGCGAATTTACAATAACTTAAATAAATGAAATTACAACCCAAAAATTATTACAAACTTAATAATACATGCCCAAAATAAATTAAAATAAATTAATTAATTTACAATCCCAAAGAAACATAAAAGAAATAAATCCAATCACATTGGTCTTTTATAGTCCATGATCATCCATCATGCATATCACTATTTAACAATTAAATAAAACATACATACTTAAATTAAATTAAATATCTCATATTCAACTTAAAAATCCAGATTTGAATATGATTCAAATAAATTTAAAAATTCAGATTTGAATCTCATTCAAACAAATTTAAAAATTCAGATTTGAATCACATTCAAACAACTTCAAAAATTCAGATTTGAATCACATTCAAACATTTTTAAAAAAATCAGATTTGAATCACATTCAAACATTTTTTAAAAAATCAGATCTGAATTTTATTCAATCAATTTTAAAAAATCAAATTTAAATATGATTTAAACAACTTTAAAAATTCAGATTTGAATCACATTCAAACAATTTTTAAAATTCTGATTTGAATCATAATTTAATTGTGTGATAAAAACTACTAATTAAACACTTTAATTAGTCAAAGAATAGGCCTTAGATCATACAACAATTGCAGAATTAAAAGCCAAACCTTAAACCACCCATGGAAGCCAAACCATGCGCACCATTGATGGTGTTTTTTCAAGTATGCCGCCAACTTGCTTTGCAACCAGCAATGAACTTTTGATCTCATGATCAAACACACAATTAAATCATATAATCAACAATCTAAATGGCAAATATAGTGGCTCTAATACCAATTGAAAGGAACGGAAGCGTGAAAAACACAAGTTTATACCATTGAATTCAAAAATTTTCACCTAGGGTCACATACATCATGCAAGATTTATTTTTATCTATTTGATTTCAATGATAAACAACATATTAAAACTCTTTTAATATGTTTTTGGATCTGTATTTGCCATTTAAGATTTTAAAATTAATCAGATTAATTTTAGAACCCTAGATTAAATCAAGAACGATTACACTAACCTCTTGATGCACTGCAGCGTGTCTGCGCCTTTGAGATTCGTCTTCAGGACACCAGATGTTGTCCCTCTAGCTTGTCCACACCAAGAACACCTATGGCAGCCCTTGAATAGCTTTTAAAGCTTTTTCTATTAATTAGAAATTCAAGTTCTGCCTCTTAAGAGATTAGAGATATAAACAGGACACTAAAAACAATTCCTAGTATTCTTAATTCAAGAGATTGATGGCTAATCTCTTTGAATTGATAAGAGATGAAGAAGAAGAGATAAAAACCCTCAAAGTGGCGTGAAAAAGGAGTGTGGCTGCTGGTTGTTCTTATTTTCTCATAACAACACTTAAATAGCTAGGTTAACACATTAAACCCTTGCCACATGTCACCCTTTGATTAGCTCTAGGTTTAAGTGACCCAATCACATTGTGCCAAGTGTCAAACCTATATTTAATCTTGATTTTAATCATCTTACATGATTAAAAAACATTTGGCAAGCTTATGTGTTATGCCATGTGTCACCATCTCATGGTGCCACGTGTCACACTGCAAAATGACCAAAATGCCCCTGTGTCTTAATTTTGAGTTCTTAACCCAAAATAATTATTTTCTTCTTCTAATTAATTTATATCAAATATAAATTAATTAATTAATCTCTATTAATTAATTTCTCATTAATTAAATTCATATTTAAACACTTTAAATATAAATTTAACTTATATTATACATCCAATAATCTAGATTTGGTTTCAAGTCATGCTAGGGACTTTGCAATCTAATTGCAAACCAAACCTATTTAATTAATCAATTTAAACTCTTTAATTAATTAATTAAATCATATTTAATTAGGTGATAACTTGTGTATGTGTGTGACTTACTAGGCTCATCACTAATTGGCAATGAGACATGATATCAACTCTTAATATCATCAGAACTCTTTCTTACCATAAATGATTTCTCTAAATCATTTTATGAACCTCATAGACCATGGTTAACACCTAGCATAGCATGCCATAGCCACCCAATTAGTAATAAGGTTTACCTTAAATGAACCTATAATCATATGTTACCATGCACTAGAATCTCTCTGTTACAAAATCTCAACTCAAGCCGAGTCATGGTTTATGTCAAACTCCATTTGCTATGAATATTATGTTCTCTTTTAATTCCAGTTCTTGATTAAAAGATTTTCTCATCGAAACTCTTTTACGAATAAATCTATCATACTGGCAGAACTTGAAACATCAAGAACAATTAAATGAACATAGGATTTTATCTCTATTTACTTAGAGGAACATATTCCATCTTGATCAACACCTACCTCCATATATAACTAGTAGGAGCCAACACATGCCCATATACCCATACACAGTACAAGTATCAAAGCAGTATCAAACTCAAACTACCTATATACAAGATAACTGTGCTATCTCAGGTCTAAAGATTATATGCACTGATATGATTTATGACAAAACATTGACAAGAATAAAATCCATTTGCTAGTCATAAGTGTCAAAGGTTCGACCAACTTATCATTTATAAGTGCCTATCATGTTTGTTATATGGCATGAGACTCACCATTCCATCTTATTTATATCTCATATAAATAACTTGGGAACAAACATGAATACAATCTTTCTGGATAAGTCATGTCCTTATTATGAAGTATCCTCGATTGTGAACCTATTTATGATACTTCGTGCTAGAAATAGTGTCACTCATATTCTTAACAACTTAAGAATAATATTTCTAATAAAATATCAATGGACCTTTTCTATTACACATAAATATATTATGTAAACGGAAAAGTGGAAATGCCTTTTATTAATAAAAATATGTACAAGATACATACTAAATGATATGCTCTAGGGCATACTACTAACAAACATAAGTCCCAATCACATATTCATATGATAAATGTGTTCATCAAACCATTTATGTTAAGTACATATCATATTTTAAGTCATTTTGTGAAAGTTTAATAAATTCTAGAATTGATGCTTTAACTTTCCCTAGTACTTTAGCCAAGATGTAGATTCAGTTTGGCCTCACTTTCTTCGTGAAAGTTGTTCCCCTATGTTTGAACTTTAATTCCCTTTTTGAATCATTCAATTTAAAGTTTTGGAGCTCTAGTTATAGTCAAATTACTCAATACTGTTCCAGGGTACTAAACCCTGCTCTTTCCTTGTTTTCTAGAATTTTACTAAAATTTGCAACTAATATCCGAGCACTTTAGGCTCAGAATTGGCTTTAGGTCCCTAAAACAAAGTTTAGGACTTTATCTTAGGTTTCCAAATCCTTTTGAATAACTTCAATTAGAGTTTTGTAGAGAAAGTTACGGCCTGATAGCCATTCAGAGGTCATAAGGTAAAATGCTTCAGGTGCAGGAATTCCATATTTAGCATTCCTGATTTATCCTAACAATTACCCTACTTTGCTCTAATAACTAGGTTCTGGTCCAAAGAGAAAAGTTGTAGTGCTATGTTTTAGGAGAATTTTAGCTTTAGAATTACTACATTTGTAGTTTTATAGCTTAAGTTATGGCACTTTTGCCAAAACTGGTCGGATACCTAAATGTTCAGGATTTCAGATTTAGTCCAGAATCAGGACAAGTTTTCTAGACCATATTTGTCTAGCAATTTCGTCAAGTTAGAGTCATAATTTGGCTTTAAGTTCTCAATATAAATTGTTCTCTGATGTCTTAATATTTCATAGGTTCAAGAATCACCTAAATTGGAGTTTCCTAGAGTGAGTTATGCTAAATTTACTAAGTACTATTCATATGGTCATTTTGCCCAGGTCCAGAATTGCCATTCTGGATTCAATCCCTAATTAAGGCTTCCTATGGTCATTTTTTGGACAGTCTCTCTTCATGAAAATTTTAGCATTATGTCTTGACTTTCATTTCCAATTAGTTTCACACTAATTGGAGTTATATAGCTCAATTTATAGGCATTCAAACACACTAGACACAAGCTATCCAAGTTTAACACCAAGGTTCAATGTCACTTCTATTAATGCCTTTAACCAACCAACATCAATTCTCATTAATATGCACATCTATTGGTCATTATACCACATCAACACATCAATTCCACTTCATAGAACAAACACCTTAATTTCACATCCTCTTAAATTCATACAACTCATGCAAATTCAATATGTAAATCATATTTACAACTTCACTTAGGCTAAAATTCATGTTCAATTCCATCAAAACACCAAAACCCTTACTCTCACAAGACTGGCTGAATTTTATACTCCTATTAACATGCATCATTTTATCATTTTCCAAGCCAAATCCTCATAATTGAACTTAATTTCAATAATTAAAGAAGAAGGAAAGCTAGATTGAGCAGTTACCTCACTTGATAAATTTTCAATGTAACACTCCTATGTTCGGTAGTGCATTCTACTGTTCTGATGACAGTGTCTGTCCGGACAGCTAGGATGCTTGGGACTATATTCAAAAGTTATTGAGGAGACATTAAATAATGAAATACAAGAAAAGAAAATACAAGAAAAATAAAGGAAAAATAATAGCAATGAAATGAAATTAAGTTAAACGAGCCGAAAACCATAGCGATGGGTGATCGCAATGGAAAGTTGCGGCGTAGATCGTTGACTAGCCCTGGACTGCGGGAAACCCTAGAAAATATTTTTAAAACTTAAATAAACATCTATTGAAGTATAAATGTCATTTGAAATATTAAAGAAAAATTAATTAATTAGTACAAAGAAAAACGAGAAATCGAGAAAACAACAAAACTCGGTGTTACCGAAAAATTGGGAATGCAACCCGAATAGGGGCATTGTAGTCAATTGACATCCCGAGTTACCTTTTGACCTAAATGTCCATTAAAAATAAATGATATTAAACCTTGAAAATATTATGAAAATTAAAATGGTGGTACATAATCTAAATAGTAAAAGATGAGAGGAAAATGTGGGAATAATGAAACTTTGGAATAAATAATCCATATACTACATTAGTGCTCCACTAAGGCAGATTCGGGACACCTAGTTAAGCTAAATGGGACAGCAAAAACTCATCTTCAACCTTGAATCACCACATTGCCGAATTATATTTCTCTCTCAAAGGAAAACTCCATGGATGTCCCAACCAAGCTTTCTTTCTCCATGATCCAAGCTTCCATTTGTTAAAGTTCCTTCACTAAAGTTGTTCCATACACCTTGGGCAGCATACTTGGAGCAAGAAAGATAATTTTTGGTGGAGTTTTGAAGAAGTCCAAAGGAGCTAAGTGGGTGTTTTCAACTCTTGTTTCATTAAAAGTGTAACCAAGGTTGTGGGTAGTTGATTTATGAAAGAATTTTTTATGTTTGATGAATTATTGGAGTTAAGCCATTTTGGCAGCCATGAAACCTCACCATGAACAGCTTGTCCTTACATGTAAATGGTTTTTTGGATGTTGATTTAAATGTTTAATGGTATTGAAGTTGAATTCCATGTGTAAAGTTTGATTTGTAAGCTTGAAAAGTGAAAATGGAAGTTAATGGGTATGTGTAAACTTGTGGCAGCCTCATGAAGAAGATTGAAGTGTTTAAGTTCATGAAATATTGTTGAATTATGTTGCTTACGGTGGTAGCATGTATATGTGAATAATTGTTTGGATTTGGACATGTAAATGGGGTATGTTCACGTGGTTAAATTATTATAATTGAACTTTGAAAATTCTGAGTTATAATGTGTTTGTTGAGAGTGGTTACAAGCTGCTCAAAATGACCAAAATGTGATGTAAAGTGTGCTAATGTTATGGTACCAAATTAGAATTGGCATGAAAGGTAAACTTGGTAAGTATTGAATGTGTAATTGGTAAGTGTTGAATAATGTGTAACAGGGCAGTGTACACTTTAGCTTAGAACCTTAAGTGCAACTCCAATTGGTATGAGACCAATTGGAGGTGAAACTAGGCACAAAATATGCCAACTTTCATGAAGGAAGCTTACCTAAATTCTGCCTAGAAGGTGACTTGAAAAATAACCAAATCTAGATTAGTGACTTGAAAGCCTGAAAATTGACCATTTGGGCAGCAGTTAGTGTTTTGACCATAACTTACTCAAAACAGGTCCAAATGACCTAAAATTTTTATCATGAATGGTTTAGACATAGATCTACAATTCTTATGAAGACACCAAAGGCTAGAAATTGCCAGAACTAAGCCAAATAGCTTGCACAATTTTGGGTACCAAAACTGGCCAAACCAAAAGTGACCTAAAAATGACCTAAGCTTACCATTTTAGTGCATTCTGTCCTGCATTGGCAAATTGATCATATCTTGGTCTACACAACTCAGAATGACTTGAAATTTTGCCCCGCGTGCAATAAGACACAGACCTACAAGTTTTTAGTTTGGACCAAAACCCGAAAACTGCGAAAACTAGGTCATCCGGCCAAGTCAAAATAGTGCACCGAAATTCGATAAATTGCAATAAAATGCAATACACTTGGAAATGAAATTGGTAATATGTACCAACACAAAAGGGCTCTAAAATGTGACATATTGGAAACTTTAAAATTGACTCATTTAGAGTGCATCAAGGGTCAATATTATAAGTTGATTAATAAAATGAATTGAAGGGAATAGTACCAATAAAATTTAGATATTGGATTTTATGGTTGGAAACAAATTCATTGAGTACTGAAACACTTTAAATTGTATGTTTCAGTTGATAAGCTTATTGAGAAGCATAAAGAACATTGAGTCAAGGCCTAGGAGCGACTCAAATCAGGTTTGTGCACAACTAGTTTTTAACTGATTTTGTTCTGAATATTTTATATGATTAAATGACATATTTTTCTTATGTATTATGTTTAACAAGCATTGGATTTAATTCAATGATTATTGAAATTGTTATAGTATGTATGAGTTTAGCTTTGTGAAATGGTATTTCCATAAGTATTAAGCATTGTTGTGAATTGAATAAATTATGTTTTGGAAAATTGTGATAGAATATGTTTTGAATTGTGATGGGCAATTTGCATGGAAAAATGCAAATTTATTATTTGAATTTTGATGAGCATAAAAATTATTAAATATTGGAATTGACTTTGAATCGAATTGTATTATGATTTATGCTCACTAAAAGGATTGTGATATTGTTTTATATCTCACTATAGATACTCGACTAGGTTATTACCCGTCTCTCTCATTTGTTGAGAAGATAATCGAGTTAGTTGTGTTTTGATTACCATGGTACGTGCACAAGCTTAGATTCTCCTCTCATTAGAGGTTAGATCTAAGTTCTTATTTGTTAAGGCCCTTTTGGAAGATTCATTATTGTGATGTGTACTGTGCAAGATGATTCGACCCCCTGACCATAGGGAGTTAGAATCCGATTCTACCTCCCCGATCATAGGGAGTTAGAATCACCCTGAAGATGGCCCTTTCGGATTAGTCTTGCGTAGTTAGTGAGATAAAGAATGGTTTTGAATAGTAAAGAATTGTGATTTCAATTATGATTTATGTATAATTAATTTTGTTGGAATTACCTTAAATGTTTGGTTGTGATTTGATAAATTGAATTTTGTGATCAAAGTCATTTCATACAAATGATTTATGTTATTGGCAATGAATAATTTGATTTTTGAAATTTGATGAGTATCCTGATTTCTAAATTATTTGCTGTAATTTTGCTAAGGTATATTGAACTATGTTTTAAGTTATAGTTGTGCACCACTGAGTTCACCACTCAGCGATAGCTTTGTATGCTGTCGCAGGTGAAAAGAGCATAGAGCAATTGAGTAAGCTTCCTTGAAGACACATTTAGATCAGCTCCACCTATATCATAGGTATACCCATGTACATAGCTTTTGATGTATGCATGTAATAATGTGTATGCAAATTATTTAAGCAGTTGTATAAAAACTCTTATAAAATATTTTGGTATGTAATTAAATGTAAATTATTGTGATATAAATGTTGAGTCTTATAATCAATGAAATGTTCTTTATGATGAGATTGGTTTGAAAATGAATTGATTTGATTATTGAAATTTGAATTGTGAGTTAAAATGAAGTTATTGGAGTTGTATTTGAGAAAATATATTGGGAGTGTTTTCCTTTTCAGGTTTGAAGAATTGTTTTATTCAAAATACAGCCAGCACTTTGCCGAAATTTTGAAAAATTTTTATAACACTAGATTTTAATCGATGATTTAAATTTCACGAAAATTGTTTTAAAATCCCTTGTAGTATATCTAATGGGTTATCGGTAGGCGAAGTACGGTAATTCATTAGATGTACTACGGGATCATGTTACATCTTACGAGGGAGTAGGGTGTGACATGTTTTGTGGTATCAGAGCAATGGTTTTAAAGTAAATTTTGAACTGTGAATTTGAAATCTTTTTGTCGGTAACTACAACTGCTCAAATGCTTGATACATATAGTACATTTACATTATAAATATGAACTAATAAAGGGGAATCTCCTTGTGTTGGTTGTACAGGAATAGAAAATCCTGTGAAAAGATATGGAAGAGAAGAATGACACAATACAACAGTTTGTGATGGCAGAAGTACACCCCAGCTCCATAAAGTGTCAAAGGCCCGACTGTACCAGTTTTACCGGTATAAATTACTACACAAATGGCCAAGCAAATGGCCACTTTCTTTCAACAAATAGCTGATACACTGTCAGCTCAAGCTCAAACACAAACCCAACCCCCACAAGGGCAGTGTGAAATAGAGAAGAGGGAGAAACCTATGGGTCAGAGCTCGAATAGTAATTTGGGAAGAGAAAAGAATTTGAGGAACCCCGAGCTCAGGGATATGACAGAGGCAGATCATCAGGGCAGAGAACACCAAGATCTAGTAGTCGAATAACCAGAAGTTCTTATTCTGCCAGTTTCTGCCATGTTTGTGGTAAGCTACATGGAGGTATTTATCGTAAGGCCTCTGGAGCTTGCTACAATTGTGGAAAACTTGGACACTTTGTTAAAGATTGTACTAGAGCACCTCGGTCTACTCTCCAAAGTTCAAAGACAGTCAGTAAAGGTCGAGATAGAAATAGAGTTAGTACTCCTCATAACCATAACATAATGAATCAACCCGAACATAGTAGCGCATCAGTTAGAGCGTCCACTATGCGCCAAGAAGAAAGAACAGAAACTTTGGATGTCGCTGCTGTTAAGTTCTTAATTTTTGAAAGAAACAATTAATTATTTTTGTTTGATCCCAACACTACTTAGTTGTATGTTAGTGTTAGAACTATATGTTCTATTGTTATTCCTTTACTTGGGAATAAATTTTGATGTAGTAGTGATTAGTCCTTTAAGATAATGAATGTGATAATAAGTGAAATTAGTTCTGGAAGAGTTTATCAGCGAAAAGTATTTTTTAACACACCATAAATTATAAAGCTAAACGGCAAGCCTACTTAATGTAAGGCAAGAGGACATAAAAGTAAATTGCAGTAATAGAATTGCTTTAGATGAGGGCAAAGATGTTACTGTTAGTAATTGCTAATGGATATTGTAAACATAATAAGATTCGAATATCAGTAAATTCTAAAAGGACAAAATATAGGAAAGTTTGATCTATTGGGATGTATCGTAGTAACTATGCAATGTTCTTGATGTTTATATTGTAAGCTGCAGATTACAGTACTAACTTGAGATTATTATGTAGAGCTACGTACTACTGATAGTGCACCAAGATGAGAATAGTTGCCAATGGCTGTAACACCCCCGTTTGCATAGCCTGGTAGATTTCACTGTTCCGGTGACCAGTGTCGGTCCGGACAATTAAGGGGATTAGAACCACACTTAAGTCAATTAGAGAAGCCATAAACACAAATAATTAGTAATGTTCAATTAGTTAAGTATAAATAAGAAAAACAGAACATAAGAAGTTAAACGAGTCAAGAGTCACAGCGATGGGTGACCTTCTCGGGAAGGACTGTGAAATCATTTTAAACTCAAATTTCGAACCGTAAAATGTGACGCTGCGGTCCTTAGGACCCTTATGAACACAGTGAAAAAGAGAAAATCACGAAAAAGAACTGTTAAACCAGTCAAATAATTAGGTCAGGGAGCCAGAAGAAATATGTAATTAATTGTAAACCGGGTTTAATCGGTGAAGGGCAATTTGGTCAATTGACCTCGAGATGTAACACCCCTATGTTCGGTAGTGCGTTGTACTGCTCTGGTGACCAGTGTTATCCGGACAGCTAGGATGCCTAAAACTACACTTCGTTATGAGTGAGGAGACATAAAATAATGAAATACAAGAAGAGAAAACACAAGAAAAACAAAGGCAAAATAATAGCAAAGAAATGTAACCAAGTTAAGCGAGCCGAGAACCCTAGCGATGGGTGACCGCACCGGGAAGTCACGGCGTGGACCGTTGACTAGCCCTGGGCTGCGGGGAACCCTGGAAAATATTTATAGGACTTAAAGAGACATCAATTGAAGTATAAATACCATTAGAAATATTAAATTAAAATTAAATAATTAGTACAAAGAAAAGTGAGAAATCAAAAAACAGACAAAACCCGGTGTTACCGAAAAATCGGGAATGCAACCTGAACAGGGGCATTATGGTCATTTGAAATCCCGAATTGTCTTTTGACCTAAATTTCCATTAAAAATAAATAATATTACACTTAGAAAATATAATGAAAATTTAATTTGGTGGTACCTAAAGTAAATAGTAAAAATTATGGGTTTAATGTGGAATAAAGGAAAATTTAACATATAAAATGAATTACTTTGTGAAAGTGGACCACTATAGAATAAATTAAACATTAAATGGTAGGTGTAAGTCCATTATACAATCTGAAATCTTCATCTTCTCCATTTCCCTCAACCATGCCGAAATGAAGAAAGTGAGAACCTCCATTGTCGTTTTGCTTAAACCTTCATTCACTCCTTCATTTCACCTCTAAACACCTAGTTTTCTTCATCAAAGTTTATCTCCACATCATAAGGAAGAGTTTGATAGCAAAATCAAGAAGTTTAGTGAAGGTTTAACAAGTCCTAACAATAAGTAAGTTTGTATTTTTGAATATTGCTTTGTTAAACTTTGTATACATGTTATGGGTGTGTGCTTTGTGAAGGAATTTTTAAGTTTTGAGGAGTTATTGACATATCCAGTTTGGACAGCCATGGAGTTGTGTATTTGATGATTTATTCTTACATATATTTGATGGGAAATTATGTTGAGTAGGGTAATTTAATGTCCTAGTAAGTTAATTCCACATGTATATGGTGATTGTGCACTTAAAATGGAAGTTGACGAATTGTGGGAAACTTTGGCATTGTGGAGCATTTCAGCAGCCTTGGGACTCCTTAATGAATGTTTGAATTCATGAAGATGTTGGATGAGTTGTGATATTGAGGGTTGATGAATATGTATGTAAATTGGTTGTGGAAATTGTATGTAACAATTTGGACTTTGTGAATTAGAGTTTCATTTGGTGTATTAAGGATGTTTGTATTCTGCCCAAAGTAACTTTAAGGTTAAGTAGTAAATGGTTTTGGTAATGTACCAAATCAGAATTGGTAAGGGAAGTGGACTTAGAGTAAGGTAAATGTGTAATTGATACATGTATAAGCAATGTAATTAAGGACAGCATGCATTTTAGCCATAACTTTAAATGTGTAACTCCAATTGGTATGAGACCAATTGGAGGTGAAACTAGGCACAAAATGTGCCAACTTTCATGAAGGAAACATACCAAAATTCTGCTTGCAAGGTAGCTTGAAAAATGACCAAATCCGGATTAAGTGCAAGTGAGGCCTGAAAACTGACCATTTGGGCAGCAGTTAGTGTTTAGGCCATAACTCACTCAAAACAGGTCCAATTGACCTGAAATTTTAACCATGAATAGTTAAGGTCCATATCTACAAGTCTTATGAAGACAACAAAGCCCAGAAATGACCATAAGCAAGTCAAACAGCTTGCACAAGTTCGGGTCCAAAAACTGGCTAACCAAAGTTGACCAAAATTGACCTAAAATGACCAAATTTGATGCCATTTGACCAGCAATAGTAAAATGACCATAACTTGGTCTCCATAACTCAAAATGACCTGAAATTTTTCCCCGCGTTCCATAAGACATAGATCTACAAGTTTGTTGTTTTGAACGAAACCAGAAAACCGAGGGAACTAGGTCGTCCGGCTAGGTCAAACTAATATCCCGGAATCCAGCAAGTTGCAATAAAATGCACTAAACAAGGAAATGAAATTGGTAATATGTACCAACCCTAAAGGACTATTGAATGTGACATATTAGTGGCACTAAAACCTAATTTACCTAGAATGCATCGAGGGTCGATATATTAGGTGATTAAGTAAATAATAGCTTTCAGTGAATTACTTATCAAGCATTATCGATAGAGACAGTTTAATTTAGTACTGAAACACTTCAAATTGTGTTTCTCAGTTAGTAAAGACTCAGGGAAAGGGAAGGAAACACTGAGTCCAGACAAGGAGACAGTTATCAGAGGTTTGTGCACAACAGCTATTTCTTTTGAATTATTTTCAACTGAAATAAATTTTGACTATTTATATATTATTGTTTTAAATTGTGAAACTGTGAAAAAAATTGTTTGAATAATTTTTTATGGATACTTATTGATTGAAAAGCACTGTAAATGGTTTGAAACCACAGCTATCATGTATATTGATTGTATTCCTCGCTAGCTTGTCTAGTGGGACGAATTGAATTCCCTCTCTGGCTGAAGCGTTGAGGTGTGTGCCCGTTGAGGACGAATTGGATGAGTACTCATATTTTTGCTAGCTAGCTATGTTATTCCTCATTAGTCATCGACTTTTGGGACGAATTGAACTTTGGAACATGATTAAGCTGTGTGTGATTTATTGATATGTATTGTGAGATTGTGAAATGAATTTAAACTCTTATTGACATATACTGTCTTTTGAATTCAACCATGATCTGACTTATTGAAATTTATTGTGATATTGAGAAATGGAGTTTAAATTCTTGTTGACAATTACTGTCTTGAAATTAACTATGGTTTTAAGTATCTACTATTTGTATGATTTATGAATTGTGATTTAAAGATATATTTGGTTAATGTTGTGCACCACTGAGACATTGTCTCAGCGATAACTTTTTATTGTTGTCGCAGGTAGACAGACAGACAGGGCAGCAGACTAGGCTGCTAGTACCTCCAACGAAAGATTTTCGAGTATAACGAGTATACCACATTTTGCATTTTGTACTGTAATATATGACCACTGTATGTATATATTATTTTTGGTTTTGAGCAGTTGTAAATTAAAATTGTACATTGAAGTTGTAAAATAATTATGAGTTATTTTGGCTTGTAAAAATTGTATTATATTTCTTTTATCTCAGTATTTGAAAATCACTGTGGATTTGAGTTGAGAAATATGTTGGAGTTAAGATTTGGAAAAATATTGAAGTGCTTTTTACAGGTTTTCTGAAGAACTGTTTTATCCAAAATACAGATGGCACTCTGCCAAAATTTTTACAGAAATTTCAAATTATTCAAATGTGTTAGTTCTATCACTTCAGTTCAAAAAGGTTTTTAACACCTGTAAATAGTGCTCACCACTGTAAAAGAAGTAAGAAAAGTTTTTAAAATCCCTTGTAGTGTATTTAATGGGTTATTAGTAGACAGAGTTAGTAATTCATTAGATATACTACGGGATCATGTTATGCCTTACAGAGGGGTAGGGTGTGACATGTTTTAGTGGTATCAGAGCAAAGTTTTTAAATTTTGTTTCACCTGTTATTTGAATATTCTTTCTTCATAGTACAACTGCTCAACATCATTGTTTGATACATACAATACATTACATTATAAATATGCACTAACGGGAGGAAATCTCCTTGTGTTATTTGTTCAGGAGATCTAAAATCCTCGCATTGACTATGGAAGAGGGTGATCGTTCAGTTGATCAATCTATTGAGGCTGAGGTGCAAGGGGATGGCCCAGGCCTACATAATGTCAGTGGTTCAGCAACACCAGCCCCCGCAGTACCGCAGTTTCCTGCTCAATTCGCTCAGCAGATGGCTGCAATGTTCCAACAAATGGCTGGTAATGTGCCTACTCAAGTCCCAATACAAACACCAGTGGTACAACCACAGTCTCCTACTAGGCAGTATGACAAATTGATGAAGTATGGGGCTACAGAGTTCAAGGGGATAATAGATCCTCTAGAGGCTGAATATTAGTTAGAGAGGATGGATAGAGTATTCAAGAAACTGCATTGCACAGAGGAGCTCAGATTCGAATACTCTGTATCTTTGTTACAGGGGGATGCTTATGACTGGTGGAAAACCATTCCCCATAGTCTGGTAGAACCTGCAGTGTTAACATGGAATGACTTTCTAAGGGAATTCAGACAGAAATATGTCCCTGATGCTTATGTAGACCAGAAGTTACAAGAATTCTTAACTCTGAAACAGGGGAACAGATCAGTGGCTGAATATGAAAGAGAATTTTCCCGCCTGAGCCATTATGCAGTGAGTTTACTTTCTACCAGCAGGGAGAGATGCAAGAGGTTTGAAACTGGCTTGAAGCCCAGTATCAGATTACAAGTAGTCGGCTTCAAACACACTAACTTCTCTGAACTTATTTCTCAAGCTCTAGAGTTAGAAAGAATTGAGTCTGAAGCTGCTCCTGAGAAAAAGAAATCAGAGAAGACAGAGAAAGAGGGAAAATCTGTAGAACAGAGTTCCAGTGGTCCTACTGGAAAGAGGAAGAACTATGGGGGACATGGCAGAGGTGGCAAGAAGTCTGGTAGGGGAAGATATTCAGGACAGAAGCCTCCCCTATCTGGTCAGCAGAGTACCAGAGGTTCCTACCCTCCCCGCCAATGTGAAACTTGTGGAAGAAATCATGGTGGGATATGCTATAAGGCTATTGGAGCCTGTTATAACTATGGAGGCACCGGACACTTTGCCAAGGACTGCACCAGTAGTCGCAGAGTTGGACCACCCCCTACTACTGTAGAAGGGTCAGTTCAGAGCCCTGTCACTAGAAGTTCACAACCACCCAGCAGAGGTAGAGGCAGGGGTAAAGGTAGCCTAATAGGCAGCTAAGGCCCAGTGAAACAATCAGAGCAAGACAGTGCTCCAGTCAGAGTCTATGCAATGAGACAGAGGGAAGAGGCCGAGACATCTGACGTTGTAGCTGGTACCTTCTCAACTTTTAACCAAGATGTGTTTGTGTTATTTGATCCGGGTTCTACCCATTCTTATATGAGTGCTAGCATCATTGATTGCATTGCTATTCCATGTACAAAAATGGACTTTGAGGTGCTAGTAACAAGTCCGTTAGGACAGGAGGTCAGGGTTAATAGAATGTATAGAGATTGTCCTTTGGTGATCCAAGGACACACTTTTTTGTCTGATCTCATTGAAATGCCCTTCAGAGATTATGATATCATCTTGGGCATGGATTGGTTAGCTAGGCATCATGCCATGATTGACTGTAGGCTGAAGACAGTCACTTTTGGCCTTCCTCGGTACAGTGATGTGGTAATACATGGGGAAAGGCAGTTATTGCCATCAAACATCATTTCGGCTACACTAGCCAGAAAAATGATCAGAAAGGGGTGTGAAGCCTACTTGGCACATGTGGTAGACACCCAAGTGGGGAGTCCAGCATTGAAGGACATCCCTACAGTACATGACTTTCCAGATGTGTTTCCTGATGAATTGCCAGGATTACCTTTGGAAAGAGAAGTGCAGTTTGAAATTAATGTTATGTCTGGTGTGGAACCAATCTCCATAGCGCCATACAGAATGGCACCAGCAGAGTTGAAGGAGTTGAAGATACAATTGCAAGAATTACTTAAAAAGGGCTTCATCCACCCTAGTGTGTCACCTTGGGGAGCACCAGTGTTGTTTGTTAAGAAGAAGGATAGTACTCTCCGCTTATGCATTGACTACCGATAGTTGAATAAGGTGACAATAAAGAACAGATATCCATTGCCTCGCATTGATGATCTGTTTGATCAGTTGAAGGGTGCAGCTATATTCTCTAAAATTGATTTGCGATCTGGTTATTATTAGTTGAAGGTGCAAGAGCAGAGTATTCCAAAAACTGCTTTCAGAACTCGGTGTGGCCACTATGAGTTTCTAGTAATGCCATTCGGGTTAACAAATGCTCCAACTGCTTTTATGGATCTGATGAACACTATCTTCAGACCATATCTTGATCAATTTGTGGTGGTGTTTATTAATGACATTTTGATATATTCAAGGAATGCAGAGGAGCATGACAGACATCTGCGGATTGTACTGCAGACTTTAAGGGAGAAACAACTATATGCCAAATTGTCGAAATGTGAATTTTGGCTGAAAGAAATCTCTTTTTTGGGACATGTTGTGTCAGCTGAAGGGTTCAAGGTAGATTCCAGCAAGGTAGAAGCTATCCTTAATTGGAAGTCGCCCAGGAACATCACAGAAATTCGTAGTTTTCTGGGTTTAGCCGGATATTACCGTCGGTTTGTGAAGGGGTTTTCTATGTTATCTTCTCCACTGACCAAACTGCTTCGGAAAGATGTAAAATTTTAGTGGACTGATAAATGCCAGCAAAGTTTTGATGAGTTGAAGAGGTGTTTGACTGAAGCTCCAGTTCTCACTTTACCTACACCGGGTAAAGAATACACAGTTTATAGTGATGCTTCTCACAATGGGTTAGGCTGTGTACTGATGCAAGATCGGAATGTCATTGCTTATGCATCAAGCCAGCTGAAACCGCATGAGAGGAACTACCCAACACATGATCTGGAGCTAGCAGCTATTGTTTTTTCTCTGAAGATCTAGAGACACTATTTGTATGGGGAGAAATGCTACATTTACACAGATCACAAGAGCTTGAAGTACTTAAGCACCTAGAAGGAATTGAAATTGAGGCAGAGGAGATGGTTATAACTCATTAAAGACTATGATTGCTTAATAGACTATCAGCCAGGGAAAGCAAATGTGGTGGCTGACGCCTTAAGTCGCAAGACTATGGCAAATCTCAGAGTTTCTCCTTTTTCCATGGTATGTGAATTGAAAGCACAGCATGCCAGTTTAAATATTGATGATGAGGGACAGACAATAGTTGCATGGCATGTACAGCCAGTGTTGATTGATCAAATCAGAATGGCTGCTCAGAGTGATGAAAAATATCAAAAGCTACTGAAAGAAGTCCAGCAGGGCAAGAAACCTAAATTCTCTGTGAGAAATGATGGTTTATTGTTACATCAGGGCAGAATGTGCGTTCCTAGTGATGTGGAATTGAGACAAATCATTATGAAGGAAGCACATGAGTCTCCATTTGCTATGCACCCTGGTGGAACTAAAATGTACAGAGGGCTGAAAGAACATTACTGGTGGATGGGTATGAAGAGAGATATAGCTGAATTTATTTCCAAATGCCTAACTTGTCAGCAAGTAAAGGCAGAACATCAAGTTCCAGCTGGTTTGTTACATCCTTTATCAGTACCAGAGTGGAAATGGGAACGGATAACTATGGATTTTGTTACAGGACTTCCAAGGACACAGAGTAGTCATGATGCAGTATGGGTTATAGTTGACAGATTGACCAAGTCTGCCCACTTTTTGCCAGTTCGGATGGACTATAGCCTGGAAAGATTGGCCAGATTGTACATATATGAGATTGTAAAATTGCATGGAGTGCCAGTATCAATTGTATCTGACAGAGATCCTAGGTTCACTTTTAGATTCTGAGGTAGTCTTCAGAGAGCCCTAGGAACTAGATTGAACTTCAGCACAGCATTCCACCCACAGACAGATGGCCAGTATGAAAGGGTTATTCTGATATTGGAGGATATGCTACGGGCTTGAGTGATTGAATTTGAAGGTAATTGGGATGCACACTTGCCTTTGATTGAGTTTGCTTATAACAACAACTACCAATCAAGCATTGGGATGCCTCCATATGAAACATTGTATGGCAGGAAGTGCAGAACTCCCTTATATTGGGATGAAGTAGGTGAGAGGAAGATGATTGGACCAGAAATTGTTCAGCAGACAGAGGAAAAGATCAGATTGATTAGAGATAGACTCAAGGCTGCATCAGACCGTCAGAAGTCCTATGTTGATTTGAAAAGAAGAGATATTGAATATGCAGTGGGTGATAAGGTATTCCTCAAAGTTTCTCCTTGGAAGAGGATTATGAGATTTGGCAGAAAGAGGAAACTGAGTCCTCGTTTCATCGGACCATATGAAGTTCTAGAAAGAGTGGGTCCTTTGGCATATCGGTTGGCATTACCTCCAAAGCTAGCAAGGATACACAGTGTCTTCCATGTGTCCATGTTAAGGAGGTACAGATCTGACCCATCTCATGTACTATCAGTTGAAGAGATTGAGGTAAATCCAGACCTCTCATATGAGGAAGAACCCATAAAAATTCGGGCTTATGAGGTGAAGCCATTGAGGAACAAACAGATACACCTGGTTAAAGTGTTGTGGAACCATCATTCAGGCCAGGAAGCTACTTGGGAACGTGAAGAGGATATGAGGAGACAGCACCCACAGCTATTCAGAGACTAATGCCAGGTAAAAATTTCGTGACGAAATTTATTTTAAGGGGGGGAGAATTGTAACACCCCTATGTTTGGTAGTGCGTTCTACTGCTCCGGAGACCAGTGTTATCCGGACAGCTAGGATGCCTAGAACTACACTTCGTTATGAGTGAGGAGACATAAAATAATGAAATACAAGAAGAGAAAACACAAGAAAAACAAAGGAAAAATAATAGCAAAGAAATGTAACCAAGTTAAGCGAGCCGAGAACCCTAGCAATGGGTGACCGCACCGGGAAGTCACGGCGTGGACCGTTGACTAGCCCTGGACAGCGGGGAACCCTGGAAAATATTTATAGGACTTAAAGAGACATCAATTGAAGTATAAATACCATTAGAAATAAATAAAAATTAAATAATTAGTACAAAGAAAAGTGAGAAATCGAAAAACAGACAAAACCCGGTGTTACCGAAAAATCGGGAATGCAACCCGAACAGGGGCATTATGGTCATTTGACATCCCGAATTGTCTTTTGACCTAAATTTCCATTAAAAATAAATAATATTACACTTAGAAAATATAATGAAAAATTAATTTGGTGGTACCTAAAGTAAATAGCAAACATTATGGGTTTAATGTGGAATAAAGGAAAATTTAACATATAAAATGAATTACTTTGTGAAAGTGGACCACTATAGAATAAATTAAACATTAAATGGCAGGTGTAAGTCCATTATACAATCTGAAATCTTCATCTTCTCCATTTCCCTCAACCATGCCGAAATGAAGAAAGTGAGAACCTCCATTGCCATTTTGCTTAAACCTTCATTCACTCCTTCATTTCACCTCTAAACACCTAGGTTTCTTCATCAAAGTTTATCTCCACATCATAAGGAAGAGTTTGATAGCAAAATCAAGAAGTTTAGTGAAGGTTTAACAAGTCCTAACAATAAGTAAGTTTGTATTTTTGAATATTGCTTTATTAAACTTTGTATACATGTTATGGGTGTGTGCTTTGTGAAGGAATTTTTAAGTTTTGAGGAGTTATTGACATATCCAGTTTGGACAGCCATGGAGTTGTGTATGTGATGATTTATTCTTACATATATTTGATGGGAATTATGTTGAGTAGGGTAATTTAATGTCCTAGTAAGTTAATTCCACATGTATATGGTGATTGTGCACTTGAAATGGAAGTTGACGAATTGTGGGAAACTTTGGCATTGTGGAGCATTTCGGCAGCCTTGGGACTCCTTAATGAATGTTTGAATTCATGAAGATGTTGGATGAATTGTGATATTGAGGGTTGATGAATATGTATGTAAATTGGTTGTGGAAATTGTATGTAACAATTAGTAGTTTTATGTGTATTTATGGTTGTATTTGGACTTTATGAATTAGAGTTTCATTTGGTGTATTAAGGATGTTTGTATTCTGCCCAAAGAAACTTTAAGGTGAAGTAGTAAATGGTTTTGGTAATGTACCAAATCAGAATTGGTAAGGGAAGTGGACTTAGAGTAAGGTAAATGTGTAATTGATACATGTATAAGCAATGTAATTAAGGACAGCATGCATTTTAGACATAACTTTAAATGTGTAACTCCAATTGGTATGAGACCAATTGGAGGTGAAACTAGGCACAAAATGTGCCAACTTTCATGAAGGAAACATACCAAAATTCTGCTTGCAAGGTAGCTTGAAAAATGACCAAATCCGGATTAAGTGCAAGTGAGGCCTGAAAACTGACCATTTGGGCAGCAGTTAGTATTTAGGCCATAACTCACTCAAAACAGGTCCAATTGACCTGAAATTTTAACCATGAATAGTTAAGGTCCATATCTACAAGTCTTATGAAGACACCAAAGCCCAGAAATGACCATAAGCAAGTCAAACGGCTTGCACAAGTTCGGGTCCAAAAACTGGCCGAACCAAAGTTGACCAAAATTGACCTAAAATGACCAAATTTGATGCCATTTGACCAGCAATAGTAAAATGACCATAACTTGGTCTACATAATTCAGAATGACCTGAAATTTTGCCCCGCGTTCCATAAGACATAGATCTACAAGTTTGTAGTTTTGACCGAAACTCGAAAACTGAGGGAACTAGGTCGTCCGGCTAGGTCAAACTAGTATCCCGGAATCCAGCAAGTTGCAATAAAATGCACTAAACAAGGAAATGAAATTGGTAATATGTACCAACCCTAAAAGACTATCGAATGTGACATATTAGTGACACTAAAACCTAATTTACCTAGAATGCATCGAGGGTCGATATATTAGGTGATTAAGCAAATAATAGCTTTCAGTGAATTACTTATCAAGCATTATCGACAGAGACAGTTTAATTTAGTACTGAAACACTTCAAATTGTGTTTCTCAGTTAGTAAAGACTCAGGGAAAGGGAAGGAAGCACTGAGTCTAGACCAGGAGACAGTTATCAGAGTTTTGTGCACAATAGCTATTTCTTTTGAATTATTTTCAATTGAAATAAATTTTGACTATTTGTATATTATTGTTTTAAATTGTGAAACTGTGAAAAAAATTGTTTGAATAATATTTGATGGATACTTATTGATTGAAAAGCACTGTAAATGGTTTGAAACCACAGCTATCATGTATATTGATTGTATTCCTCGCTAGCTTATCTAGTGGGACGAATTGAATTCCCTCTCTGGCTGAAGTGTTGAGGTGTGTGCCCGTTGAGGACGAATTGGATGAGTACTCATATTTTTGCTAGCTAGCTATGTTATTCCTCATTAGTCATCGACTTTTGGGACGAATTGAACTTTGGAACATGATTAAGCTGTGTGTGATTTATTGATATGTATTGTGAGATTGTGAAATGAATTTAAACTCTTATTGACATATACTGTCTTTTGAATTCAACCATGATCTGACTTATTGAAATTTATTGTGATATTGAGAAATGGAGTTTAAATTCTTGTTGACAATTACTGTCTTAAAATTAACTATGGTTTTAAGTATCCACTATTTGTATGATTTATGAATTGTGATTTAAAGATGTATTTGGTTAATGTTGTGCACCACTGAGACATTGTCTCAACGATAGCTTTTTATTGCTGTCGCAGGTAGACAGACAGACAGGGCAGCAGACAAGGCTGCTAGTACCTCCAGCGAAAGATTTTCGGGTATAACGAGTATACCACATTTTGCATTTTGTACTGTAATGTATGACCATTGTATGTATATATTGTTTTTGGTTTTGAGCAGTTGTAAATTAAAATTGTACATTGAAGTTGTAAAATAATTATGAGTTATTTTGGCTTATAAAAATTGTATTATATTTCTTTTATCTTAGTCTTTGAAAATCACTGTGGATTTGAGTTGAAAAATATGTTGGAGTTGAGATTTGGAAAAATATTGAAGTGCTTTTTACAGGTTTTCTGAAGAACTGTTTTATCCAAAATACAGATGGCACTCTGCCAAAATTTTTACAGAAATTTCAAATAATTCAAATGTGTTAGTTCTATCACTTCAGTTCAAAAAGGTTTTTAACACCTGTAAATAGTGCTCACCACTGTAAAAGAAGTAAGAAAAGTTTTTAAAATCCCTTGTAGTGTATTTAATGGGTTATCAGTAGACGTAGTTGGTAATTCATTAGATATACTACGGGATCATGTTATGCCTTACAGAGGGGTAGGGTGTGACACGAGAGCTGACTCCTGACCTAACTATCAAATAAAATTGGAGAAAAGAAAACTTCGGGATCAAGAAATAAATTAAAGAATTAATAGAAAAATAAAAAGAAAAAAAAATGAAAAATGAAAAAGTTAAAAAGGTAATGACATCATGTGGTGACACATGCATGATGCCATAAGTATTTTAATTAAAAATTTATTTAATTAGAATTATGGTCTTCCTAAGACATAAAATAACAAAAAGAAAAGAAAAAAAAATCATGTCTTCTCCCATTCCCGTCACCTCTCACCTCTCTCTCAAAATCCACCATTGAAGCTTGATTTCAAGCTCCATAAACCCTAAAAATCTCCCATAAATTCCCTAATTTTGTTGATTAAAGCTTGTCTAGGCAACTTGAAAAGAATTTTGAGCAAGGAAATAAAAGAGGAAAAGGAAGGAATTGAGGAAGAGGAAACTCCAAGTTGAGGTAAGCATTAAATTGAAATTTAATGTTTAAATTTATATGATTTGAGTTACTTTAGCTTAGAATTTTAATTTAAAATGAAAAGAGAATTATTGTTGAGGGACCATATGGGAAATTCATCCAGCCTATGTAGGGGTGAGAATTGCATGCATTTGATTGAATTAAAAGTAAACATGAGCGTGAATGAGTTGAGTAAGTAAGTTTATATGTGTTGAATTAATAAAATGTAACAAAAATTGTGAGTTAGGGTTTGGACCTAGGGTTTGAGAGGCAAAATTATGAGAAATTGGTAAATGATATGTTTGACCTATTTTGAAGTTAAAAATGGTCATTTGGGACCTAATTAAGTGTGTTGAAGTGTTGGAATTAAAAGCCAATTCGGATTGGATAAGGTCATGTTGCTGCAGCAAGACAAAACCTCCTTTGAGGGACCAAAAATGAAATTTTACAAGTCCAATGGATATGGGACCAATTAGCGATGAAAATAGGCACTAAATGACACAATTTTCATTTAGGAAGCTTGCCCAAAAAGTGACTAAAACCTAGTGAACAAAGTGGCCGAAGTCGGAAAATCGCAGGCTGCCTCTGCACAAACTGACCAAATGAACAGTGTTTGTTCATTTAGTAATAAATCGAGCTACGCAGTCAAAATGACCTGAAATTTTACCAGAAATTAGATAAGATATAGGTCTAAAACTTTTATGAAGAACACCAACCCAAATTATGCCATTAACCCAATCAAAATACCGAGCAAACTTGGTGACCTGAATCTGCAGAACTGCAGATTGCAATATGAACAGTAAAGTTTCAATGGCTATAACTCTGTCTAGAAAACTCCGATTTGGGCGATTCTTAAACCGATGGAAACCTAAGATATAGTAAAACATTTCATATGAAGAAATTAGACCAAATTATGGACCTAACTTGATCAAATTGCTAAACGAAGTTGGAATCAATAATCTGCCAGAATAAAATTCTGCAGCATGAACAGTAAACATAATTTGCTTATAACTTGAGCTACAAAAGTCCATTTGGGGTGATCCAAAAATGAGAATAAACTTAAGACAATAAGGAACATTTTCTATGAAGGAAGTTTTGCCAAATTCCAACAGTAAAATTACCAATGGAACAGTGCAACTAGGAGCACCAAAACTGAAAATTTGACAATTTTGCCAAAAGGACTTAAGCTTTGAGAAAATGATCAAAACCAACAAATTTAATGACCAAAATGTGGTGTGTGGATGAAGTTGGAATTCCCATACCTATTAAGCCATAGAAAGTCAACAAATTGACTTGAATAGTGTAGTGAATAGTAACCCGAAGCACAAAATTTCAAGAACGTCGAGTTTAGCACGTTAGAGCAAGGTAAAAATGAGGCTAAATTTATTTTGGATTTATATTAAGTTCTAGTACTGAAACATTGTAAAATTGTGTGTTTCAGTTGAAAAGAATATCGGGAAGGAACCCGAGGAACCGAGTCGAGGCTAAGGAGCGACTCGTTTGAGATTTGTGCACAACGTTTACTTTTTATAATCATCTTTTGCATACTGTTTTGAATAATGTGAAATATTGGATTATGGCATTCTTATGATGTTTGATCTAAATTGTTGAAAGTTATTATGTATATTTGAAATGACAATGTTTAGCAAATTGTTAAGATAAGTTTTGAAACCACAGTATCATGACCATATATTTGAACACCTCACTAGCATGACTAGTGGAGGTAATTAGTTTCGAATTTTGATTCCTTGTCTGGAGAAGTGTTGATGTGTGCCAGTAGAAGAGGATGTGAATGGATATTCATATATTTGAGCTAGCTAGCCTTGTGATGTGATTTCTCTTTAGCCTCTAGCTATTGAGATTCTATTTGTTTCGAATGGCATGATCTAACTGTGGGTTTTATGAAATGTGTTTTGATACTTCGAAATGAACTTGGTTTGCATTAAAATTTCATAATTCATGTTTTGTGTTTAACGCTAATATTTAGTCAAATTTTTGAATAAATATGATTTATATTCTGCATAAAGATTATTTTAGTATGTTGTGCACCACTGAGTCCTAGTACTCAGCGATAGCTTCTATTGCTGTCGCAGATACAGAGACTAGAGGAGCAGCAGACTGAGCTGCTGAGGTGTGAGGAGCTATCAGCTTAAAGTCTTCGGGTATAATTTATACCCTAACTGTAAATATTTCTTTTGATGTATATATTGCACATAAATGTATGGACATGTAAAAATGGGTCTTGAGCAGTTTGTATAAAAATTGTATAAAGTTGTAATATATATTGTAGTTTGAAATTCTCTTAATGTAAATTTTGTAATGATGTATCTAAATTGTTTTGTTTCTAATGAAATATGAATGGAACTATTTTATTTAATTTGAATGAAATGGATTGCTAGTATTTTGATGATCATTGGATAGTGGATTTGAATTTTGAAAGTTGATAAATGTGTTGGGAAATTGATTGAGATTGAGTATGTAATTGAAGCAGTTGTTGAGAAAAATTTTTAGAAGTACTTTTTACAGGTATTTGAAGAACTGTTTTCTCAAAATACAGAGGGAACTCTATCAAAAATTTTATAAAATTTGCGTAAAAATAAAATGGGCAAAAAATATTGACTAGTTTTAATTTTAACTAAATGTTTTAAGTACTTATTAGAAAATACTCACCACTTACCAAAAGTAAGAAATTTGTTTTAAAATCCCTTGTAGGGTGCTTAATGAGTTATCGGTAGGTAAAGTTCGGTAGTTCATTAAGTATTCTACGGGATCATGTTATGCCTTACAGAGGGGTAAGGTGTGACAATGGCATCTGTATTGGTATAGTTATGTCAGGACAAAATTTTATGGTTGGAAATGAATTTGGAAATCTTACTTAGGGATTTAAAACTCAAAAGCTAGAATATCGAAAGGTTATATTTTAGTACAAAAGGAAGTAAACTATAGAATATTAATAGATAAAAAAGAGTTGTGGAAGTAAAAAAAAAAAAATTTTAACAGTTGGTTCAGATATAACAAAGAAAAGGTTAGTACTGTATAAACAAAGTAAATGTTATATTAAATTGTTAAAAGTCCTACACAAATTCAGAGGAAAGAAGATTATACGATCATATAGAAAGGAGGAAATAAACGTGTGAATATTGTAAGACAGCTATTGGGTAAAATTTAGTGGATGAAATTTATTTTAAGGGGGGGAGAATTGTAACACCCCTATGTTCGGTAGTGCGTTCTACTGTTCCAATAACAGTGTCTGTCCGGACAGCTAGGATGCTTGGAACTATATTTAAAAGTTAGTGAAGAGACATAAAATAATGAAATAAAAGAAAAGAAAATACAAGAAAAATAAAGGAAAAATAATAGCAAAGAAATGAAACTAAGTTAAACGAGCTGAAAACCATAGCGATGGGTGAATGCACCGGAAAGTTGCGGCATGGACCGTTGACTAGCCTTGGACCACGGGGAACCCTGGAAAATATTTTTAAGACTTGAATAAACATCTATTGAAGTATAAATGTCATTTAAAATATCAAAGAAAAATTAATTAATTAGTACAAAGAAAAACGAGAAATCGAGAAAACAACAAAACTCAGTGTTACCGAAAAATCGGGAATGCAATCCAAATAGGGGCATTGTAGTCAATTGACATCCTGAGTTGCCTTTTGACCTAAATTTCCATTAAAAATAAATGATATTAAACCTTGAAAATATCATGAAAATTAAAATGGTGGTACATAATCTAACTAGTAAAAGATATGAGGAAAATGTGAGAATAATGAAACTTTGGAATAAATAATCAATATACTACATTAGTGCTCCACTAAGGCAGATTCGGGACACCTAGTTAAGCTAAATGGGAAAAGAAAAACTCATCTTCAACCTTGAATCACCACATTGCCGAATTATATTTCTCTCTCAAAGGAAAACTCCATGGATGTCCCAACCAAGCTTTCTCTCTCCATGATCCACGCTTCCATTTGTTAAAATTCCTTCACTAAAGTTGTTCCATACACCTTGGGCAGCATACTTGGTGCAAGAAAGAAAATTTTTGGTGGAGTTTTGAAGAAGTCCAAAGGAGGTAAGTGGGTGTTTTCAATTCTCGTTTCATTAAAAGTGTAACCAAGGTTGTGGGTAGTTGATTTATGGAAGAATTTTTTATGTTTGATGAATTATTGGAGTTGAGCCTTTTTGGCAGCCATGAAACCTCACCATGAACAACTTGTCCTTGCATGTAAATGGTTGTTTGGATGTTGATTTATGTCACACCCTACCCCTCTGTAAGGCATAACATGATCCCGTAGTATACCTAACGAATTACCAACTCCGTCTACTGATAATCCATTAAATACAATACAAGGGATTTTAAAAACTTTTCTTACTTCTTTTACAGTGGTGAGCACTATTTACAGGTGTTAAAAACTTTTGTGAACTGAAGTGATAGAACTAACACATTTGAATTATTTGGAATTTTTGTAAAAATTTTGGCAGAGTGCCATCTGTATTTTGGATAAAACAGTTCTTCAGAAAACCTGTAAAAGCACTTCAATATATTTCCAAGTCTCAACTTCAACATTTTTCTCAACACAACATATTTCTCAAGTCAAATTCACAGTAATTTTTCAAGGACTGAGATAGAGAAAATATAATACAATTTTTACAAGTCAAAATATCTCATAATTTACTTTACAACTTCAATGTACAATTTTAATTTACAACTGCTCAAAACCAACAACAATATATACATACAGTGAACATCATTACATTACAAAATACAAAATATTGGTATACTCATTATACCCGGTAGTCTCATTTGGAGGTACTAGCGACCTAGTCTCACGCCTCACTGTCTGTCTACTTATGACAAGAATAAAGCTATCATTTGAGACAATGTCTCAGTGGTGCACAACATTAACCAAATACAATTTAAATCACAATTCATAAATCATATAAATAGTGGATACTTAAAACCATAGTTAATTTCAAGACAATAATTGTCAACCAGAATTTAAACTCCATTTCTCAATATCACAATAAATTTCAATAAGTCAGATCATGGTTGAATTCAAAAGACAGTATATGTCAATAAGAGTTTAAATTCATTTCACAATCTCACAATACATATCAATAAATCACACACAGCTTTGATCATGTTCCCAAGTTCAATTCATCCCAAAAGCCGATGGCTAATGAGGTATTCAATTCATCCCAAAAGTCAATGACTAATGAGGAATAACATAGGTAGCTAGCAAAAATATGAGTACTCATTCTATTCATCCTCAATAGGCACACACCTCAACACTTCAGCCAGAGAGGGAATTCAATTCATCCCACTAGACAAGCTAGCGAGGAATACAATCAATGTACATGATAGCTGTGGTTTCAAACCAATTACAGTGCTTTTCAATCAATAAGTATCCATCAAATATCTTTCAAACCATTTTTTCACAATTTCACAACTTAAAACAATAATATGCAAATAGTCATAATTTATTTCAATTGAAAATAATTCAAAAGAAATAGTTGTTGTGCACAAACCTCTGATAACTATCTTCCTGTCCGACTCAGATTTCCTTCCCTTTTCACGAGTCTTTGGTAAATCGAGAAACACAATTTGAAGTGTTTCAGTACTAAATTAAACTGTCTCTAACGATAATGTTCGATAAGTAATTCACTGAAGGCTATTATTTGCTCAATCACCTAATATACCGACCCTCGATGCGTTTTAGGTAAATTAGGTTTTAGTGTCATTAATATGTCACATTCGATAGGGTTTTAGGGTTGGTATGTTTTACCAAACTCATTTCCTTGTTTAGTGCATTTTAATGCAACTTGCTGGATTCCGTAATACTAGTTTGACCTAGCCGGACAACCTAGTTCCCTCGGTTTTCGAGTTTTGGTCAAAACTAAAAACTTGTAGATCTATGTCTTATTGCTTGCGGGGCAAAATTTCAGGTCAATCCGAGTTATGTAGACCAAGTTATGGTCATTATACTATTGCTGGTCAAATGGCATCAAATTAGGTCAATTTTAGGTCAATTTGGTCAACTTTGGTTCGGCCAGTTTTTGGACCCGAACTTGTGCAAGCTTTTTGACTTACTTCTGGTCATTTCTGGATTTTGGTGTCTTCATAAGACTTGTAGGTATGGGTCTTAACTATTCATGGTTAAAATTTCAGGTCAATTGGACCTGTTTTGTGTGAGTTATAGCCTAAATACTAACTGCTGCCCAATGGTCAGTTTTCAGGTTTCAATTGCACTTAATCCGAATTGGTCATTTTCTTATGTCACCTTGTAAGCAGAATTTTGGTATGCTTTCTCAATGAAAGTTGGCACATTTTGTGCCTAGTTTCACCTCCAATTGGTCTCATACCAATTGAGGTTACACATTTAAAGTTATTGACTAAAATGCATACTGCCCTTAACTACCTTACTTAAACATACATCAATTACACACTTACATTACTATATGTCCACTTCCCTTACCAATTCTGTTTTGGTTCATTACCAAAACCATATTCCACTTTACATTAACATCACTTTGGGCAGATTACAAACATCCTTAATACACCAATTAAAACTCACATTTACAAAGTCTAAGTACAATCACATATACACCTAAACCTTACTAGTTCTTACATACACTTCACACAATCAATCTATATACATATCCATCAACCTTAATGTCAATATTTCTGCCAACACCTTCATGAACACATACATTTATCCAAGAATCCCAAGGCTGCCGAAAAGCTTCCTCAACACCAAAGTGTCCTACAATTCATCAATTTCCATCCAAGTGCAAAAATCACCATATACATATGGAATAATTTACTAGGATATTAAATCACCATAATCAACATAATTTCTCATCAAATATATGCACAAATATTTCATCAAATACATAACTCCATGGCTGTCCAAAATGAACATCTCAATAACTCTTCAAACTTAAAAATTTTCTTCACAAATCCAACACCCATAACATGTACACAAAGTTTAACAAAACAATCTTCAAAAATACAAACTTACCTTATGGTTGGAACTTGCCAAACCTTGATTAAACTTCTTGATTTTGGTATCAAGCTCTTCCTTATGATGTGTAGACAAACTTTAATGAAGAAATCTAAGTATTTGGAAGTGAAGTGAATGGGTTAGATGAAGCTTGAAGAAACGGCAATGGTGGTTTCTCCTCTCTTCAATTCGGCTAGGTTTAATGGAATGAAGAAGATGAAGTTTCTGATGGTGTAATGGAAGTACACCTGCCCCACTTTGTTTTTATTTTATTCCCTTAATGGCCTACTCACTCAATTAATCATATAATATGTTAAATTCCCACTTATTCCACATTAAACCCTTAATTCTTGATATTTACTTTAGGTACCACCAAATTAATTTTTCATTTTATTTTCTAAGTGTAATATTATTTATTTTTAATCGACATTTAGGTCAAAAGACAATTCGGGATGTCAAATAACCATAATGCCCCTATTCGAGTTACATTCCCGATTTTTTGGTAACACCGGGTTTTGTCTGTTTTTCGATTTCTCACTTTTCTTTGTACTAATTATTTAATTTTTCTTTGATCTTCCTAATGATATTTATTCTTCAATAAGGGTCTATTTAAGTCCTAAAAATGTTTTCCAGGGTTCCCCGCAGTCCAAGGCTAGTCAACGGTTCACACCGTGACTTCCAGGTGCGGTCACCCATCGCTTAACTTGGTTACATTTCTTTGCTATTATTTTTCCTTTGTTTTTCTTGTATTTTCTTTTCTTTTATTTCATTATTTTATGTATCCTCACTCATATTGAAGTGTAGTTCTAGGCATCCTAGCTGTCCGGACAACACTGGTCACCGGAACAGTAGAACGCACTACCGAACTTAGGGGTGTTACAATTCTCCCCCCCTTAAATAAATTTCGTCTCAAAATTTTTACCTGATATTAGTCTCTGAGCAGCTGTGGGTGCTGTCTCCTCATATCCTCTTCACGTTCCCAAGTAGCTTCCTGGCCTGAATGATGGTTCCACAAAGACTTTAACTGTGTGTATCTGCTTATTCCTCAGCTGCTTTACCTCATAAGCCAGAATTTTTATGGGTTCTTCCTCATATGAGAGGTCTGGATTTACCTCAATCTCTTCAACTGATAGTACATGAGATGGGTCAGATCTGTACCTCCTTAACATGGACACATGGAAGACACTGTGTATCCTTGCTAGCTCTGGTGGTAATGCCAACCGATATGCCAAAGGACCCACTCTTTCCAGAACCTCATATGGTCCGATGAAACGAGGACTCAGTTTCCCCTTTCTGCCAAATCTCATAATCCTCTTCTAGGGAAAAACTTTGAGGAATACCTTATCACCCACTGCGTACTCAATATCTCTTCTTTTCAGATCAACATAGGACTTCTGACGGTCTGATGCAGCCTTGAGTCTATCTCTAATCAATCTGATCTTTTCCTCTATCTGCTGAACAATTTCTGGCCCAATCATCTTCCTTTCACCTACTTCATCCCAACATAAGGGAGTTCTGCACTTTCTACCATACAAAGCTTCATATGGAGGCATCCCAATGCTTGATTGGTAGCTGTTGTTATAAGCAAACTCAATCAAAGGCAAGTGTGTATCCCAACTACCTTCAAATTCAATCACACAAGCCCGTAGCATATCCTCCAATATCTGGATAACCCTTTCAGACTGGCCATCTGTCTGTGGGTGGAATGCTGTGCTGAAGTTCAATCTAGTTCCTAGGGCTCTATGAAGACTACCCCAGAATCTAGAAGTGAACCTAGGATCTCTGTCAGATACTATTGATACTGGCACTCCATGCAATTTTACAATCTCATATATGTACAATCTGGCCAATCTTTCCATGCTATAGTCCATCCGAACTGGCAAAAGTTGAGCAGACTTGGTCAATCTGTCAACTATAACCCATACTGCATCATGACTACTCTGTGTCCTTGGAAGTCCTATAACAAAATCCATAGTTATTCGTTCCCATTTCCACTCTGGTACTGACAAAGGATGTAACAAACCAGCTGGAACTTGATGTTCTGCCTTTACTTGCTGAAAAGTTAGGCATTTGGAAACAAATTCAGCTATATCTCTTTTCATACCCATCCACCAGTAATGCTCTTTCAGCCCTCTGTACATTTTAGTTCCACCAGGGTGTATAGCAAATGGAGACTCATGTGCTTCCTTCATCATGATCTGTCTCAATTCAGCATCATTAGGAACGCACATTCTGCCCTGATGTAGCAATAAACCATCATCTCTTACAGAGAATTCAGGTTTCTTGCCCTGCTGGACTTCTTTCAGTAGCTTCTGATATTTTTCATCACTCTGAGCAGCCATTCGACCGATCAATCAACACTGGCTGTACATGCCATGCAACTACTGTCTGTCCCTCATCATCAATCTCTAAACTGACATGCCGTGCTTTCAACTCATATACCATGGACAAAGGAGAAACTCTGAGACTTGCCATAGTCTTGCGACTTAAGGCGTCAGCCACCACATTTGCTTTCCCTGGCTGATAGTCTATTAAGCAATCATAATCTTTGATGAGTTCTAACCATCTCCTCTGCCTCAAATTGAATTCCTTCTGGGTGCCTAAGTACTTCAAGCTCTTGTGATCTGTGTAAATGTAGCATTTCTCTCCATACAAATAGTGTCTCCAGATCTTCAGAGCAAAAACAATAGCTGCTAACTCCAGATCATGTGTTGGGTAGTTCCTCTTATGCAGTTTCAGCTGGCGTGATGCATAAGCAATGACATTCCGATCTTGCATCAGTACACAGCCTAACCCATTGTGAGAAGCATCACTATAAACTGTGTATTCTTTACCCGGAGTAGGTAAGGTGAGGATTGGAGCTTTAGTCAAACACCTCTTCAACTCATTAAAACTTTACTGGCATTTATCAGTCCACTGAAATTTTACATCTTTCCGAAGCAGTTTGGTCAGTGGAGAAGATAACATAGAGAACCCCTTCACAAACCGACGGTAATATCCAGCTAAACCTAAAATGCGAATTCTCGTGATATTCTGGCAGCTTCCAATTAAGGATAGCTTCTACCTTGCCGAATCTACCTTGATCCCTTCAGCTGACACAACATGTCCCAAAAAGGAGATTTCTTTCAGCCAAAATTCACATTTCGACAATTTGGGGTATAGCTGTTTCTCCCTTAAAGTCTGCAGTACAATCCGCAGATGTTTGTCATGCTCCTCTGCATTCCTTGAATATATCAAAATGTCATCAATAAATACCACCACAAATTGATCAAGATATGGTCTGAAGATAGTGTTCATCAGATCCATAAAAGCAGCTGGATCATTTGTTAACCCGAATGGCATTACTAGAAACTCATAGTGGCCATACCGAGTTCTGAAAGCAGTTTTTGGAATACTCTGCTCTTGCACCTTCAACTGATAATAACCAGATCGCAGATCAATTTTGGAGAATACAATGCACCCTTCAATCGATCAAACAGATCATCAATGCGAGGCAATGGATATTCGTTTTATTGCCACCTTATTCAACCGCTTGTAGTCAATACATAAGCGGAGAGTACCATCCTTCTTCTTAACAAACAACACTGGTGCTCCCCAAGGTGATACATTAGGGCGGATGAAGCCCTTTTCAAGTAATTCTTGCAATTGTATCTTCAACTCCTTCAACTCTGCTGGTGCCATTCTGTATGGCGTTATGGAGATTGGATCCACACCAGGCATAACATTAATTTCAAAATGCACTTCTCTTTCCGGAGGTAATCTGCAATTCATCAGAAACACATCCGAAAGTTATGTAATCGTAGGGATGTCCTTCAATGCCGACTCCCCACTTGGGTGTCTACCACATGTGCCAAGTAGGCTTCACACCCTTTCTCGATCATCTTTACGCTAGTGCAATGAAATGATGTTTGATGGCAATAATCGCCTTTCCCATGTATTACCACATCATTGTAATCGAGGAAACCAAAAGTGACTGCTTTTCTTGACCTACAGTCAATCATGGCATGATGCCTAGCTAACCAATCCATGCCCAAGATGATATCATAATCTCTGAAGGGCATTTCAATGAGATCAGACAGGAAAGTGTGTCATTGGATCATCAAAGGAAAATCTCTATACATTTTATTAACCCTAACCTCCTATCCTAGCGGACTTGTCACTAGCACCTCAAAGTCCATTTTTGTACATGGGACAGTAATGCAATCAATGATACTAGCACTCACATAAGAATGGGTAGAGCTCGGTCAAATAACACAAACACATTGTGGTTAAAAGTTGAGAAGGTACCAGCCACAACATCAGATGTCTCGGCCTCCTCCCTCTGTCTCATTGTATACATTCTGATTGGAGCACTGTCTTGCTCTGATTGTTTCACTGTGCCTTGGCCGCTCACTGGCTACCTCTACCCCGCCTCTACCTCTGGGTGGTTGTGAACTTCGTGACAGTGGCTCAATCGACCTTCTGCAGTAGTAGGAGGTGGTCCAACTCTGTGACTACTGGTGCAGTCCTTGGCAAAGTGTCCAGTGCCTCCACAGTTATAACAGGCTCCAATAGCCTTATAGCATATCCCACCATGATTTTTTCCACAAGTTTCACATTGGCGGGGAGGGTAGGAACTTCTGGTACTCTGCTGACCAGATAGGAGAGGCCTCTGTCCTGAATATCTTCCCCTACCAGATTTTTTGCCACCTCTGCCATGTCCCCCATGGTTTTTCCTCTTCCCAGTATGACCACTGGAACTCTGTTCTACTGACTTTCCCTCTTTATCTGTCTTCTCTGATTTCTTTTTCTCAGGAGCAGTCTCAATCTCAATTCTTTCCAACTCTAGGGCTTGAAAAATAAGTTCAGAGAAGTTAGTGTGTTTGAAGCCGACTACTTGTACTCTGATACTGGGCTTCAAGCCAGTTTCAAACCTATTGCATCTCTCCCTGCTGGTAGAGAGTAGACTCACTGCATAATGGCTAAGGCGGGAAAATTCTCTTTCATACTCACCATCGATCTGCTCTCCCTGCTTTGGACTTAGGAATTCTTGTAACTTCCGGTCTACATAAGCATCGTGACATATTTGCCTCAATTCCCGAGAAAGTCATTCCAGTGTCAAGATCGCAGTTCTACTGCATCGTGGGGAATGGTTTTCCACCAATCATAAGCATCCCCAGTAACAAAGACACCGAGTATTCAAATCGAGCTCCTCTGTGCAATGCGCTTTCTTGAATACCCTATCCATCCTCTCTAACCACTATTCAACCTTCTAGAGGATCTATCCCCCTTAAACTCTGTAGCCCCATACTTCATCAATTTGTCATCTCGCCTAGTAGGAGATCGTGGTTGTACCACCGGTGTCTCAGTATTGGGACTTGAGTAGGTACATTACACCATTTGTTGGAACATTGCGACCATCTGCTGAACGAATCGAGCAGAAACTGCGATCGCAGGGCCGGTGTCACGAACCACTAACATTATGTAGGCCTGGGGCATCCCCTTGCACCTCAGCCTCAATAGATTGATCGACTAAACGATCACCCTCTTCCATAGACAATGTGAGGATTTTAGATGTCCTGAACCAATAACACAAGGAGATTTCCTCCCCTTAGTGCATATTTATAATGTAATGTACTGTATGTATCAAACAATGATATTGAGCAGTTGTACTATGAAGAAAGAATAATCAAATAACAGGTGAAAACATAATTTAAAAACTTTGCTCTGATACCACTAAAACATGTCACACCCTACCCCTCTGTAAGGCATAACATGATCCCGTAGTATACCTAATGAATTACCAACTCGCTCATCGATAATCCATTAAATACACTACAAGGGATTTTAAAAACTTTTCTTACTTCTTTTACAGTGGTGAGCACTATTTACAGGTGTTAAAAAATTTTGTGAACTGAAGTGATAGAACTAACACATTTGAATTATTTGGAATTTCTGTAAAAATTTTGGCAGAGTGCCATCTGTATTTTGGATAAAACAGTTCCTCAGAAAAACCTGTAAAAGCGCTTTAATATATTTCTAAGTCTCAACTTCAACATTTTTCTCAACACAACATATTTCTCAAGTCAAATTCACAGTAATTTTTCAAGGACTGAGATAGAGAAAATATAATACAATTTTTACAAGTCAAAATATCTCATAATTTACTTTACAACTTCAATGTACAATTTTAATTTACAACTACTCAAAACCAACAACAATATGTACATACAGTGAACATCATTACATTACAAAATACAAAATATTGGTATACTCATTATACCCGGTAGTCTGTCATTTGGAGGTACTAGCGACTTAGTCTGCCTCTGTCTACTGCATGACAAGAATAAAGCTATCGCTGAGACAATGTCTCAGTGATGCACAACATTAACCAAATACAATTTAAATCACAATTCATAAATCATATAAATAGTGGATACTTAAAACCATAGTTAATTTCAAGACAATAATTGTCAACCAGAATTTAAACTCCATTTCTCAATATAACAATAAATTTCAATAAGTCAGATCATGGTTGAATTCAAAAGACAGTATATGTCAATAAGAGTTTAAATTCATTTCACAATCTCACAATACATATCAATAAATCACACACAGCTTTGATCATGTTCCCAAGTTCAATTCATCCCAAAAGCCGATGGCTAATGAGGTATTCAATTCATCCCAAAAGTCAATGACTAATGAGGAATAACATAGCTAGCTAGCAAAAAATTAGTACTCATTCTATTCGTCCTCAACAGGCACACACCTCAACACTTCAGCCAGAGAGGGAATTCAATTCATCCCACTAGATAAGCTAGCGAGGAATACAATCAATGTACATGATAGCTGTGGTTTCAAACCAATTACAGTGCTTTTCAATCAATAAGTATCCATCAAATATCTTTCAAACCATTTTTCACAATTTCACAACTTAAAACAATAATATGCAAATAGTCATAATTTATTTCAATTGAAAATAATTCAAAAGAAATAGTTGTTGTGCACAAACCTTTGATAACTGTCTCCGGGTCTGGACTCAGTATTTCCTTCCCTTTTCCTGAGTCTTTGGTAACTGAGAAACACAATTTGAAGTGTTTCAGTACTAAATTAAACTGTCTCTAACGATAATGTTCGATATGTAATTCACTGAAGGCTATTATTTGCTCAATCACCTAATATACCGACCCTCGATGCGTTTTAGGTAAATTAGGTTTTAGTGTCATTAATATGTCACATTCGATAGGGTTTTAGGGTTGGTATGTTTTACCAAACTCATTTCCTTGTTTAGTGCATTTTAATGCAACTTGCTAGATTCCGGAATACTAGTTTGACCTAGCCGGACGACCTAGTTCCCTCAGTTTTCGGGTTGTGGTCAAAACTACAAACTTGTAGACCTATGTCTTATTGCATGCGGGGAAAAATTTTAGGTCAATCCGATTTATGTAGACCAAGTTATGGTCATTATACTATTGCTGGTCAAATGGCATCAAATTAGGTCAATTTTAGGTCAATTTGGTCAACTTTGGTTCGGCCAGTTTTTGGACCCGAACTTGTGCAAGCTTTTTGACTTACTTCTGGTCATTTCTGGGCTTTGGTGTCTTCATAAGACTTGTAGGTATGGGTCTTAACTATTCATGGTTAAACGTTCAGGTCAATTGGACCTGTTTTGAGTGAGTTATGGCCTAAATACTAACTGCTGCCCAATGGTCAGTTTTCAGGTTTCAATTGCACTTAATCCGAATTGGTCATTTTCTTATGTCACCTTACAAGCAGAATTTTGGTATGCTTTCTCAATGAAAGTTGGCACATTTTGTGCCTAGTTTCACCTCCAATTAGTCTCATACCAATTGAGGTTACACATTTAAAGTTATTGACTAAAATGCATACTGCCCTTAACTACCTTACTTAAACATACATCAATTACACACTTACATTACTATATGTCCACTTCCCTTACCAATTCTGTTTTGGTTCATTACCAAAACCATATTCCACTTTACATTAACATCACTTTGGGCAGATTACAAACATCCTTAATACACCAATTAAAACTCATATTTACAAAGTCTAAGTACAATCACATATACACCTAAACCTTACTAGTTCTTACATACACTTTACACAATCAATCTATATACATATCCATCAACCTTAATGTCAATATTTCTGCCAACACCTTCATGAACACATACATTTATCCAAAAATCCCAAGGCTGCCAAAAGCTTCCTCAACAAAAAAGTGTCCTACAATTCATCAATTTCCATCCAAGTGCAAAAATCACCATATACATATGGAATAATTTACTAGGATATTAAATCACCATAACCAATATAATTTCTCATCAAATATATGCACAAATATTTCATCAAATACATAACTCCATGGCTGTCCAAAATGAACATCTCAATAACTCTTCAAACTTAAAAATTTTCTTCACAAATCCAACACCCATAACATGTACACAAAGTTTAACAAAACAATCTTCAAAAATACAAACTTACCTTATGGTTGGAACTTGCCAAACCTTGATTATACTTCTTGATTTTGGTATCAAGCTCTTCCTTATGATGTGTAGACAAACTTTAATGAAGAAATCTAAGTGTTTGGAAGGGAAGTGAATGGGTTAGATGAAGCTTGAAGAAACGGCAATGGTGGTTTCTCCTCTCTTCAATTCGGCTAGGTTTAATGGAATGAAGAAGATGAAGTTTCTGATGGTGTAATGGAAGTACACCTGCCCCACTTTGTTTTTATTTTATTCCCTTAATGGCCCACTCACTCAATTAATCATATAATATGTTAAATTCCCACTTATTCCACATTAAACCCTTAATTCTTGCTATTTACTTTAGGTACCACCAAATTCATTTTTCATTTTATTTTCTAAGTGTAATATTATTTATTTTTAATGGCCATTTAGGTCAAAAGACAATTCGGGATGTCAAATGACCATAATGCCCCTATTCGGGTTACATTCCCGATTTTTCGGTAACACTGGGTTTTGTCTGTTTTTCGATTTCTCACTTTTCTTTGTACTAATTATTTAATTTTTCTTTGATCTTCCTAATGATATTTATTCTTCAATAAGGGTCTATTTAAGTCCTAAAAATGTTTTCCAGGGTTCCCCGCGGTCCAGGGCTAGTCAACGGTCCACGCCGTGACTTCCCGGTGCAGTCACCCATCGCTAGGGTTCTCGGCTCGCTTAACTTGTTTACATTTCTTTGCTATTATTTTTCCTTTGTTTTTCTTGTATTTTCTTTTCTTTTATTTCATTATTTTATGTCTCCTCACTCATATTGAAGTGTAGTTCTAGGCATCCTAGCTGTCCGGACAACACTGGTCACCAGAATAGTAGAACGCACTACCGAATTTAGGGGTGTTACAATTTAAATTTTTAATTGTATTGAAGTTGAATTCTATGTGTAAAAGTTTGATTTGTAAGCTTGAAAAGTGAAAATGGAAGTTGATGGGTATGTGTAAACTTGTGGCAGCCTCATGAAGAAGATTGAAGTGTTTAAGTTCATGAAATATTATTGAATTATGTTGCTTATGGTGGCAGCATGTATATGTGAATAATTGTTTGGATTTGGACATGTAAATGGGGCATGTTCATGTGGTTAAATTATTATAATTGGACTTTGAAAATTCTGAGTTATAATGTGTATGTTGAGAGTGTTTACAAGCTGCCCAAAATGACCAAAATGTGATGTAAAGTGTGTTAATGTTATGGTACCAAATTAGAATTGGCATGAAAGGTAAACTTGGTAAGTATTGAATGTGTAATTGGTAAGTGTTGAATAATGTGTAACAGGGCAGTGTATACTTTAGCTTAGAATCTTAAGTGTGCGACTCCAATTGGTTTGAGACCAATTGGAGGTGAAACTAGGCACAAAATGTGCCAACTTTCATGAAGGAAGCTTACCTAAATTCTGCCTAGAAGGTGACTTGAAAAATGACCAAATCCGGATTAGTGACTTGAAAGCCTGGAAATTGACCATTTGGGCAGCAGTTAGTGTTTTGACCATAACTTACTCAAAACAGGTCCAAATGACCTGAACTTTTTACCATTAATAGTTTAGACATAGATCTACAATTCTTATGAAGACACCAAAGCTCAGAAATGGGCATAACTAAGCCAAATAGCTTGCACAAGTTCAGGTACCAAAACTGGCCGAACCAAAAGTGACCTAAAAATGACCTAAGCTTACCATTTTAGTGCATTCTATCCAACATTAGTAAATTGGCCATATCTTGATCTACACAACTCAGAATGACCTTAAATTTTGCCCCGCGTGCAATAAGACATAGACCTACAAGTTTTTAGTTTTGGACCAAAAATCGAGGAAACTAGGTCATTCGGCTAGGTCAAAATAGTGCACTGAAATCCAGTAAATTGTAATAAAATGCAATACACTTGGAAATGAAATTAGTAACATATATCAACACAAAAGGGCTCTAAAATATGACATATTGGGAACATTAAAATTGACTCATTTAGAGTGAATCAAGGGTCAACATTATAAGTTGACTAATGAAATGAATTGAAGGGAATAGTACCAAGAAAATTTAGATATTGGATTTTATGGTTGGAAAGAAATTCATTGAGTACTGAAACACTTTAAATTGTGTGTTTCAGTTGATAAGGATATTGAGAAGCATAAAGAACATTGAGTCAAGGCCTAGGAGCGACTCAAATCAGGTTTGTGCACAACTAGTTTTTAACTGATTTTGTTCTAAATATTTCATATGATTAAATGACATATTTTTCTTATGTATTATGTTTAACAAGCATTGGATTTAATTCAATGATTATTAAAATTGTTATAGTATGTATGAATTTAGCTTTATGAAATGGTATTTCCACAAGTATTAAGCATTGTTGTGAATTAAATAAATTATGTTTTGGAAAATTGTGATAGAACATGTTTTGAATTGTGATGGGCAATTTGCATGGAAAAATGCAAATTTATTATTTGAATTTTGATGAGCATAAAAATTATTGAATATTGGAATTGACTTTGAATCGAATTGTATTGTGATTTATGCTCGCTAAAAGGATTGTGATATTGTTTTATATCTCACTATAGATGCTTGACTAAGTTATTACCTGTCTCTCTCATTTGTTGAGAAGACAATGGAGTTGGTTGTGTTTTGATTACCATGGTACATGCACAGGTTTAGATTCTCCTCTTATTAGAGGTTAGATATAAGTTCTTATTTGTTATGGCCCTTTTGGAACATTCATTATTGTGATGTGTACTGTGCACGATGATTCGACCTCCCCGACCATAGGGAGTTAGAATCACCCTAAAGATGGCCCTTTCGGATTAGTCTTGCATAGTTAGTTAGATAAAGAATGGTTTTTGAGATAAGAATAGTTTTGAACAGTAAAGAATTGTGATTTCAATTATGATTTATGTATAATTGATTTTGTTGGAATTACCTTAAATGTTTGGTTGTGATTTGATAAATTGAATTTTGTGATCAAAGTCATTTCATACAAATGATTTATATTATTAGCAATGAATAATTTGATTTTTGGAATTTGATGAGTATCCTGATTTCCAAATTATTTGCTGTAATTTTTCTAAGGTATATTGAACTATGTCTTAAGTTATAGTTGTGCACCACTGAGTTCACCACTCAGCGATAGCTTTGTATGCTGTCGCAGGTGAAAAGAGCATAGAGCAATTGAGTAAGCTTCTTTGAAGACACATTCAGATCAGCTTCAGGTATATCATAGGTATACCCATGTACATAGGTTTTGATGTATGCATGTAATAATGTGTATGCAAATTATTTGAGCAGTTGTATAAAAACTCTTGTAAAATATTTTGGTATGTAATTAAATGTAAATTATTGTGATATAAATGTTGAGTCTTGTAATCAATGAAATGTTCTTTATGATGAGATTGGTTTGAAAATGAATTGATTTGATTATTGAAATTTCAATTGTGAGTTGAAATGAAGTTATTGGAGTTGTATTTGAGAAAATATATTGGGAGTGTTTTCCTTTTCAGGTTTGCAAAACTGTTTTATTTAAAATGCAGCCGATAATTTGCCAAAATTTTGAAAAAATTTTATAACACCAGATTTTAATCGATGATTTAAATTTCATGAAAATTGTTTTAAAATCCCTTGTAGTATATCTAATGGGTTATCGGTAGGCGAAGTACGGTAATTCATTAGGTGTGCTACGGGATCATGTTACATCTTACGGGGGAGTAGGATGTGACATTCAACCTTGCTAAATCTTCAATTTCCTTCAATTCCCTTGCTATCAATCTTCCAATCAAGGTCAAATAACAAGTTTTTATGTTTATGGCTATGGAAAATATGGAAAAGAGCTAAGGATTTTGGAGCTTGGAAAGTTAACAATGGAGGAAAAAAATGAAGTATGGTGGCCAACCAAGAAGAATGGGAAGAAGAAGATGGATAAGCTCATATTAATTATGTTTTGTCTTATACTTAAAAATATCCATATATATTAATTTAATTATAATTATAATTTTACTAATTACCTTAATTCCCTTCATGTCCCTTCATCAAATTTCATATGCCTTTTCATATTTTTTTAATTCATTTTCAATTTTTTAATTTCACTCATTTTAATTGACATTTAGGTTAAAAATCAACTCTTAAAGTGAATTGACTAAAATGCCCTTCATCGGGTTATAGTCAATCCTTTTCAGTAATACCGATTAAGCTCATAACCCGATGGTCACTTTGATTTTTATTCTGCTTATTTTAATTTATTTTTATCTTATTTTTAGTCCTTAAATCGGCTTTAAATAGTACTATTCATGACTGAAAATGGTACTATTCAAAGCTCAGAAGTTCGGGACATTACATCAATTTAATCAAATCACACAAAAACCCTACCATACCCGAAGCTGGCCAAATTTCTCTCCCTCATTTCATGCATAATTTTATCACTTTCTCAAGTTATTTCTTCATAATTAAACTTAATTTAATGAATATAAAAGCAATTCAAGCTTGGAAGAGAGTTTGCCTTAATTGACAATTTTCTCAACTTTAAAATCTTCAAGATTTCCTTCAATCATTGCTTCCAATCTTCTTTTCACAATCAAATATCAAGCTTTTACTCAAGCGGCTATGGAAAATAAGGGAGAATTCAAGGAAATTTTAAGCTTGGAAGGTTGAAACTGGAGGGAGAGTGAGGGTAAAGGTGGCTAGCTAAATGGAGAAGGAGGAAGAAGAAGATTGAGATGAATTTATGATTTTTGTCTTCTTCCTTAAAATGTCCATATATGTATATTTATTATAATTTTAATTATAATTATTATAATTTAAACAATTTAATTAATTCCTTATGTGTCCCATTTTAATATTTCCTACACAATTTCATAAATTTAATTCTTTTTCAATGTTTTAGTCTCACTCATTCTAATGGACATTTAGGTCAAAAGTCAATTTTAGGAGTGAATTGACCAAAATGTCCTTCATCGGGTTATAATCTATCTTTTTCTATAATACCATTTAAGTTCATAACCCAATTATCACTTTAATTTTATTTTGTTTATCTCAATTATTTTTCCCTTTATTTTTTGTTCTAAAGTTGACTATGAATAGTACTATTCATAGACTTAAAATGGTACTATTCGGAGCTCGAAAGTTTTGGGGTGTTACAATATCTTTTGAAATTTTTGGGTAAACCATTGCCTTAAACATTTTTGTTAGTGTACTATTGCCTTAAAGAATGGCTTGTCGATGCCTTTTTGAATGGACTTATGCCTTGAATAGCTTGTTGATGCCTTTTTGCGCAAATGTGTGCTATGGTAGCCTTATCGATGCCTTTTAAGGCAAACTTATGCCTTAAACTCTTTACAAGCGAATAGACATTAAAATCTTTACAAGTGGATAGACACCTTAAGTTCTTTGCAGTTGTTGGCTCTTTGGTAAGAACTGTATCCTTTAGAGATTTTTTTAGATACTTTGAAGGAATTCTAAAACAATAGTGATAAAAGTTTTTGACTGGATTGTCATAAATCACAAACCATCAACTTGCTTGATTTCTTCCTTTATTCTATTTAGAATATAATAATATGAAGACGAGACACAGCTTTTTTTATATCGTTCTCACAGACGGTGCCATTGATGTTGTTTGTGGATTTTCCCTTTAAATCTGAACCTACAAGACAAGAGAGAAAACTCTAGGTGGGTGCCCTAAGCAACCCCTCCAATGCTTAAGTCAGTATGGGTTATGAGTAGAATATAGAAATGGCTAAAGAGAATAGTGTACCTGACTGTGTAGGCTTGAGCTCCTTATATAGGCATTAGGTAAACTCCTGTTTAAATGAGGAAGTGTGATTATAGTAAATATTTATGTAATGCCCTTACTTTAGGTAGTCTGTATATTCTACTGTTCTGATGACTAATGTCTGTTCGGACAGTCAGGATGTCTGGAACTGCACTTAAACTATAGTAAGGAAACAGAAAATGATGGAATAAAGACTAAGTAAAAGCTAAGAAAAATAAAAGAAATGAAATGCCAATAGGTTAAATGAATTGAGGTTCTGGCGATGGGTGACCGTACCGGGAAGTGACTGTGAAGACAGTTGCCAACCTCAGACTTGCTAGGAACCCTATGAGATAAATATTTTGGACTAAATTGAATGTAACACCCTCACTATAGCCATATTGCACATTTTACTATTCCGGTGACCGGTATCGGTCCGGATACCCAGAATGTCTGGAACTATATCTAGACTAGAGTAAGGAATCATAAATAACTCAAATAATGGTAAAAAAATCTAGAAAAAATTTTAGAAATAAATTACAATGAAGTTAAATGAGCCGGTGCCCTAGCGATGGGTGACCTTAACAGGAACTTGCTATCTTCATAGTTATAAGCCTTAAACCTGAGGGAAAATTTATGAAATAATTTTTGAGACTCCAGAGAAGAGTCATTGAGGTTTTGATGGCATTAGAATGCTAAGAAAATGCTTAGAAAAATTTTTAGATCGGTACAGGCAAATTTAGTCTGTTAAGCAAAATGAAGGGCATTTTGGTCATTTTGTCTTCAGAGATAATTTTTGGCTAACTTGTCCAGTTAAATAAATATTGCTAAAAAATTAATTGAAAATGAGTAGAAAAGAAAAAAAAAAGAAAATGAAACAAAATGCAAATTATGATATCATAATGATGTCATTTAAAAAGCTCCACCCAATCACCATTTGATAAACCAATTATAAGGGATAAAAATGACATCAAAATGAGATAAAAATAAAATAATTTTAGTAGCCATCTTCCCCAAAGTGCCAAACCAAGAGAAGAGAGAGAGAGAGAGAGAGAGAGAAAGAGACAGAGAGAGAGAGAGAAAGAGAGAGAGAGAGAGAGAGACAGAGAGACCTCCATTAAAGCTTTGATTAAGATTGATTCCACCCACCAAACCACCTCAAAACCCCTTCCTAGCTTCACAAAATTTGTCCCTACCACAAGACCAAGACTTGGGCAGCAATTAGAAGAACAAAAAGTGAGTTTTAGCAAGCTTAGAAGAGACTCCATTCAAGGTTAGTGCTACTTTCTTCCCTTTTCTCTTTACAATTGATGTTGGATGTATGAATTGAGTTAGCAACTTGAAAAATTGAAAGAAAATACTTAAGGATAGGCTATTACCATTTTCGGCAGCCATGTGAAGGGTAGGGTTTTACTTGTTTCCTTTAATTAAATTGGGTATTTAGGCAGCCCTTGATATGAATGGCATGGTTAGAACTTGATCTAGTAGTAGAAATGCAAGAATTCAAAATTTGGGAAATTTAGGCTTTGCTTGAATTGATGCTCTCTTGATGTTTAATTGGTCAATTAATGACCAATTGGTGTAGTTTGGACAAGAATTTGATTGAATTGTGCATTAGTTAAGGAAAAGATTAGGCTGCCCTAAGTGTGCATTATGGACCCTTTAAGTCTAGTGTACTCTTGGGGTTATAACTCAAGCTAGGTAACTCCAATTGGTGCAAGGCCAATTGTAGGTTAAACTAGACACAAAATGCAACAACTTTAATGAAGGAACCTGTCCCAGAAAATCAAACTAAGTGGTCCTAAAAATTGACCTAATCCAGGTGGTATACATTCTGCCTGAGCAAAATGACCAAATGAAGACCAAATAAACATTGTTCATTCCTTTGGTCATAAATCAGTATAGAAAGGTCTAATTGACCTGAAATTTATATCAATGAAAAGCTTAGACAATTTAGAACAATATTCATGTAGAACACAAACTCTAATTTTGGACTTAACCAAATGAAATTGTTAGCCAAAGTTGAACTACCAAATCTGGCAGAATGGGATTCTGCCCAGAAATTCTGGGCAGATACCAATCTGGCCAGCCTTGTTCTAATTAGCATATCTTAAGCTAGAAAAATCCAAATGGAGTGATTCAAAAAGGGAATTAAAGAAAACACATAAAGGAACAACTTTCATGAAGAGAATTTTATCAAATTCCTACTGTACAAATGACCAATGGAACAATAAACTTAGTGCTTGAAATTTGGAAATTGTAAATAACTAATACTAAGCTTTACAATGGTATTGGCAACCAATGCTAATGATTTTAGAATGCAAAATGTGGTATGTTAGTGATATTAGAACCAATATACCTATTGTCTATGAAAAAGTCAACATTTTAGTTGACTAATGGAATGAAGAGTAACAATTAAATGTCAATTTCAAAGAATTGCATAATTAAAAGTGTAAAATGCCCTAATAGGTCTAGTGTGATTGGTTTGGATAGGTTGGCATGCCAATAAGGTTCTGTTAGCAGTACTACATATGGCATCATACCATTCTTTGATTCATGGCTTAAATGGCCATTCTATGATTTTATGGCTTTTAGCCATTCTGACACTATTGTGATACTTAGCCTTGTGCCTAATATTTATTACAGCTTATTAGCTGTTCTGTTGCACATTGGGAGACACTTTGTGACCAATAGTGTGACGGCCCAAGGTACTTGGTACCCAGTGCTAGTTTACCCGTTATCCAATCCAATTAACTAGTATAGGTTACTTGGGCAACTAAAAAAAAATATTGATAAATTTTAATCAATAATTGATATAAAAGGTACCAAATAAATAATACTACAAATAATTTTCAGAAACTTGTCCATATGAGAAATCAACATGTACACTACATGTTTAATTTTTTTTCAGCTCTTTTTATTTTATTATTGGTACCACTAAGCAATATTGCTTAGCACGTTGCTTTTGTCATGCGTAGGTATTGGAGATACAGAGCGTGATCCCAGTAGACCCCAGTTCGGGTGAGGATCAGATCTGTGAGTGTCCTGTGTCACCTCACAACTACAGTGCATTGGTAGGACACTAGATTATATTTTTGTATTTTGAAATTCTTGTAAACTGTGTAATTAATCTTTTATTTTATCATGTATAGTTGCAACTTATGTAATGTAATTTTGTATTAATATAATTATTTGTAAATTTGTGTTCATAAATAAAATTTGAGTATTTGCTTATAATTTGAGTAAAAACATTATGTGAATTGAATGATTGGAATTGTTGAGAAATGGATGAGAATGTGTTGAGAAATGATGATTATTTGGAGTTGTGGGTTTGGAAAATTATTGGGAGTACCTTTTTACAGGTTCAGAAGATTTTCTTTTTTCAATTTACAGCCAGCACTCTGTCGGATTTTCGACAAAATTTGCAAAAATTTAAATTAATAAAATTTTCTTTTTAAAGAACTTATATTTGTGAATTTTACATAAAAGGCGTTCTAATTAATAAAATCAGGAATGGTAATAAAATAAGATAATGGAAGTGCTTCGGTGCACTGTGTGGCATGTTTTACTCGGCTACACTATTGACATTTCTGGGTCTAGATAGAGTCCATACCATGCATTGCATTTGTAAGAGTTGAGGTGACACTAATGCAGATCTGTTTGTTTTTCTTATTTTGATTAGGATATGGACCCTACGTCATAGAGGGTAGTTGAGGAAGAAGTGGAGAGTCATGCTCCACCTACAACTGAGACTGGAGGCAGAGGAGAACCTACTCCACTAGCACCAGCACCAGTAGTGCTTGCATAGCCTTCGCCAGCTATGTTTCGGCAAATGGTAGAATTCTTCTGACAAGTGGCAAATGTTATACCACCACCACCACCTCCACAGTAGAAATCTCATCTAGAAAAACTAAGAAAATTTGGAGCTGTGGACTTCTTGGGTAAGAGAGAAGATGACCCAGTGACGGCTAAAAATTGGTTAGACCGAATTATAAGAGTATTGAAGCAACTCCACTGCACCCCAGAGTAGAACCTAGAGGGTGCTATGTCTCTACTATAGGACAACGCCTATCAGTGGTGGGACACCGTGTCCAGTGAGGTGCAGCCAGAGTAAATCACATGGGATTTCTTCCTCATCGAGTTCAAAAAAAAAAAATGTGGGCAGTGTGTTTTTAGAGGAAAGAAGAAGAGACTTCATTAGTCTGAGGCTGAGGCAGCTCTCAGTAGCAGAGTATGAGAGGGAGTTTGTCAGACTAAGCCACTACGAAAGGTAAATAGTCTCCAATGAAGCTGAGAGGTGTAAGCAGTTTGAAGAAGGACTCAACGACGACATTAAGATAATGATCACCGCCTTGGGGATTATGGACTTCACCAAATTAGTAGAAACTATATTAAAAGTTGAGAAAGTTAGAATAACTGAGCAGAATAGAAGGGAGAGACAGCAGAAGAGGGGTCTAGGTCAGTCTAGTTCATCCTCTGCACCTCGAAAGAAATTTAAAGGTCCATCTGCTCAAAGTTTGGGTCAGTCCCAGGGGCCCAAACCATAGTTCACACCTAGGAGAGGCCAGTCCACACCATTAGTGGGTAGCTCTCTATGGACGGTGTTCAGGGGATCAGCCCCAGCATCTTCTGCCTATCCACACTTCTTGAAGTGGCATAAGTGGGAGTGTTAGAGAGTGACCGGTGCTTGCCTAAGGTGTGGATCTATAAAGCATCAGCTAAGAAACTGTCCATGTAGAACTGCTACAGCTGCTCCAGCCCAAGCAGACAGGCCTACCTCTGCACCTCAAAAGGGTAGAAGGCCCGGTAAATCTGAGGCAGCTGGTCCATCACAGAGACCTACATCTGAGACAGCCGAGAGGACAAAGGTCAGAGTACTTGCTAGGGCTTATGCCATGAGAGCTTAGGAGAAGCAAGATGCCTCTGATGTCATTAGGGGTACATTTTCCCTCTATAACATCTCTATACATGCATTGGTGGATCTAGGATCTACCCATTCATATATCTGCATCAAGCTAATTGTAGAAAGGGGAATACTAGTAGAGGAGAGTGACCAAGACATTCTAGTCACTAATCCATTAGGCCATAGTGTGGTGGTGAATAAGGTGTACAAAGGTTGCCAGTTAAGGATTCAGGGGTATGAATTCTCGGCAAACCTGATTGAATTGCCTTTCCACGAGTTTGATGTGATTTTGGAAATGGACTGGTTGTCACGTCATCAAGCAATGGTTAACTGTAAACTGAAGAGGATTTGTAACATCCTCACTTTAGCTAGTCCATACAATCTACTGTTCCGGTGACCAATGTTAGTCCGGGCAGTTAGAATATTTGAAATTATAATTAGACTAGAGTGAGGAGTTATAAATAAACCAAATAATGATTAGAAAAATCAAGGAAAATTTTTAGGAATGAAATACACTAAGGTTAAATGAACCGAAACCCCAGTGATGAGTAACCCGAAGGGGAAGTGACGGTGAAGGCCGTTAACAACACTAGACCCGGGGAAAACTTCATAAAATAATTTTTGGGACCTTAGGGAAAGATTATTGGGGTTCCCATGATAATAAAATGTTAAGAAAACACAAGAAAAATTTAATCAATCGGTACACATAATTTTAGCTCGTTAAGCCAAACGGAGGGCATTTTGGTCATTTCGTCATCAGATATGATTTTTGGCCAACTTGTCCAGTTAAATAAATAATTTATATGACATAAAATGTGAATAAATATTGTTAAAAATTTGATTGAAATTAAGTAGACAAGAAAAGAAAAGAAAATAAAAATAAATAGGATTTATTACATCATGCTTATGTAAGCATGAGGTAATTAAGGTCTATGGCTAATCAAAATAAAGAAATACACTTATAATACATAAAAGGGACAAAAAAGAAGTCAAAAAAATTTGGAATAAACATCAGCCATCTTCCTTCCATACCAGCCACACCATATCCCTTTCCCACCTCCATTTTTGGTTTACCAAAGCTTCATTTCTTTAGTCTTCTCTCAACAAAACCCTAAATTGGCAACATAAAACCTTGATATTTCAGCTTGGTGAAGCTTTTGGGAGCAAAAAGAAGTGACAAAAAAGAGCTTTTGTAAGCTTGAAAAGTGACTCCATTAGAGGTTAGTGACCAAATTTGCTTTTTCTCTTTCAATTCATGTTGAAAGAGTGAAATTGAATGTAAATTTACAAGAAAATTTAGTAAACATCATGTGTATGTTTTGCTTAAAATTTCAGCAGTGTTGGGCTTGGTAGGGTTTTGAAGATTTTCTTGAATTAAAATGGTACCCTAGCTGCCCTTAATACTAACCTATTGTTTAGGATGGTGAAAGGTAAGTGAATGCATGAATTGAGATGGAATGGGTTAGGGTTTGGGTATGAAATTGAGACTTTGATCATGTAATGGTGAAATTAAGTTTTAATGGTCAATTAGTGACCATTTGGTCATGTGTGAATGAGAAATGAAGTGGTTTGTTAAGTGGAAATTAAAGCTAGTGTTGCTGCCCTTGGTGACCTGCAGGACTAGGCATGAGTCCAGCAGGTTTGGGCAATAATAACTGGAGTTGTAGAGGTTCAATTGGTTCAAGGCAAATTATACATGAAACTAGACACATAATCGCACAAGTTTGGTGAAGAAACCATGCCTAGAAAACCAAACCAAGTTGACCTAAAGATTGCCCTGATCTGGGTGACCTGCATTCTGCCTGGGCAAAATGACTAAATGAACAGTATTTATTCATTTGGTCATAACTCAGTATAGAAAGGTCCAATTGATTTGAAATTTTACCAAAAAATAGTTGAGACATAGACCTACAACTTTCATGAAGAAACCTAACCCAGATTTTGACCATAACATGTTCAAAAAGTGACCTGTACTCACTCCACAAAACACTGTAGATTTGGTCAGTCCAGAAAATCTGGAAAGTTTGCAATCCGACCAGTCATGATTTTTAGGCCATAACTTGAGCAACAAACTCCAAATGGAGTGATTCAAAAAAAGGAAATGTAACTAGACATAATAAGGAACAACTTTCATGTTGACAACTTTGCCAAATTCCTACTGTAAAAATAACCAATGGAACAGTAAACATAAGGCTTGAAATCTGAAAATTTTGAACAACTAACACTAAGCTTAGAAAATGGTGTTGGTAACCAATACTAACAACTTTAGAATGTAAAATGTGGTATGTTGGGAGTATTAGAACCAACGTACCTATTGCCTATGCAAAAGTCAACATTTTAGTTGACTAATGAAATAAATAGTAACACCTAAACTTAAATTTCAAGAATTGTACAATTTAAGAATGTAACATACCCTGGTACACCTAGCAAGATTGATTTGGATAGGTTGGCATGCCAATAAAATTTTGTTAGCAGTACTGTATATGGCTTCATGCCATTCTGTGTTTTATGGCCTTCTGTGCCATTCTGTGATATAATAGCCTTTGGCTATGTTGATTGAGTTGTTATACTTGGGTTTTATCCCTAATAATTATTACAGCTTATTAGCTGTTCTGTTGCACATCGGGAGACACAATGTGACCAATGGTGTGATGGTCTAAGGTACTTGGTACCCAGTGCCAGTTTACCCGTTTATTCAATCCAGTCATGTAGTATAGGTTACTCGGGCAATCAAAATAAATCTTATCAAATTTTAATAGAATAATACTGTAATAAATGCCAGAAATTAAGTCTACATAAAATGTAAACATACATTCTGCATATTTATTTTATTTTAGTTATTTTATTTTATATTGTCACCACTAAGCAGAATTGCTTAGCGCGTCGCTTTTGCCACGCGCAGATATTGGAGACATAGCTGAGGAGTCCAGCAGACCTCAGACCAGGTGAATTGTCAGATCTGCACACAGAATCTAGAATCACCTCACATTTGCAGTGCATTGGTAGGACATTAGGCTACTTTTGGTATTTTGTATTTTGTGAACTTTTGTAATCAGACCTTTATTTTGCCATGTATATTATAAACTCATGTAATTATGTTTTAGTGTAATTATCTATAAATCATGTTTAATAATAAATTTGAGCATTTCTTATTGAATTGAGTATGATATGAAACGAATTGAATTTTGAGATATTGAAGTCATTTGAGAAATTCTTGAAAATATGTTGGTGGTTGACTGATATTGATAATATGATTATATTGGAAGTGTTTTAACAGATTCAAAAGAACTACTTTTCCAATTTGCAATCGCCACTCTGCCGAATTTTCTATAAAATTTGCGAAAAATTCAGATTAATCAAAATTGTAAATAAATAAATTAAAAAGGGATAAATTATAATGGAACTATGTTTTGGTGCTCCGGCACACTGTGTGGCATATCTTGCTCGGCTACACTGTAGACGGGTAAGGGGTGTCACAGGATTTCTTTGAGAACTCCTGAGGGAAATGAGATTACAGTTGTGGGGGAAAGGATAGATTTCTTGTCCAATGTCATCTCAGCTACTACTATAAAAAAAACTGATGAAAAAGGGCTGTAAAGCCTACCTCGCACATGTGGTTGATACTAGGTATGCTAAGCCAAACCTGTGTGATATACCCATAGTAAGAGATTTCCCAGATGTGTTTCCTAAAGAATTACCTGGGTTACCACCAGAAAGGAAAGTTGAATTTGCTATTGAGGTACTGTCGGGTACAACACCAATTTCCATTGCTCCATATAGGATGGCACCTATGTAATTGAAGAAGCTGAAAATACAGTTGTAGGAGTTACTGGACAAGGGGTTTATACACCCCAGTGAGTCATTATGGGGAGCTCCAGTGCTGTTTGTGAAGAAAAAGGATGGGACTTTGAGGCTATGCATTGAATACCGGTAGTTAAATAAAATGATTGTGAAGAACAAGTATCTGTTGCCTAGAATTAATGATCTGTTTGATCAGTTGAAGGGAGTAGTATTTTCCAAAATTGATCTCAGATTAGGATATCATCAGCTGAGGGTAAAGGATGCAGATGTGCTAAAGACTACATTCAAGACCTGGTATGGGCATTATGAGTTCCTGGTGATGCCGTTTGGGTTAACAAATGCACCAGCAGCTTTCATGGACCGTATGAACCGCATCTTTCATCCATACTTAGATCGGTTCATAGTGGTCTTCATTGATGACATTCTGGTGTATTCCAAGACCAGAAAAGAACATGATGAACATTTGAGGATTGTTCTACAAAACCTGAGAGAAAAGAAGCTACATGCTAAGCTGTCCAAGTGTGACTTCTAGTTGGGTGAAATTGGATTCTTTGGACACATAGTATCAGCTAATGGGATTAGAGTGGATCCCAAGAAGATAGAAGCAGTGATGGAGTGGAAGCCTCCTAGAAATACAACTGAGATCAAAAGCTTCTTGGGGCTAGCTGGTTACTACAAAAGATTTGTGAATGAATTTTCTCTGATAGCTGCTCCAATGACCAAGTTGTTACACAAGAATGTTAGATTTGACTGGAACGACAAGTGTCAAGCCAGTTTTGAGAGGCTGAAGGCTATGTTAACAGATCCACCAGTGTTAACATAGCTAGTGTCGAGAAAGGACTTTGTAGTCTACAGTGATGCCTCGCACAATGGGTTAGGGTGTGTATTGATACAAGAAGGGAAGGTGGTTGCCTATGCTTCTAGGCAGCTAAGGCCACATGAATAGAACTACCCTACCCATGATCTAGAACTTGCAGCGATCATCCTCACACTGAAGCTATGGGGCACTACCTGTATGGTGAAAAATGTTATATATACACTGACCACAAAAGTCTGAAATATTTGCCAACCCAGAAGGAGCTCAACCTTAAACAAAGGCGATGGATTGAGTTCCTGAAAGATTATGACTGTGTAATAGATTATCATCTTGGGAAGGCAAATGCAGTTGCTGATGCCTTGAGCAGAAAGTCCATCACTGCTTTAAGATCATTGAATGCCCATCTGTCCTTGACTCGAGATGGAGCTATTTTAAATGAGTTGCAAGTGAAGCCAAACCTGCTACAGCAGATACAAGATGGGCAGAAGGCAGATAATAAATTAATGGCTGTTATGGGTAAAATCTCAAAAGGAAAGGAAACCGACTATGAGGTGAAAGCAGATGGGTGTCTGTACTACAAAGGAAAAGTGTGTGTACCAAATGATAGGGAATTGAAGACCAGTATTCTAAAAGAGGCACACACTAGTGCTTATGCTATGTGCCCGAGAAGCATAAAAATGTATCACGATCTGAAACCTCACTACTGGTGGCCTGGTATGAAGAAGGACATAGCTGACTACGTAATTAGATGCTTGACATATCAACAAGTCAAAGCAAAACATCAAGTTCCAACAAGGTTGCTACAGCCTATAAGCATACCCGAATGGAAATGGGACTGGGTCACTATAGATTTTGTAAGTGGTCTACCTCTCACCCAGAAGAAGCATGATGTAGTATGGGTGATAGTAGATAGATTGACGAAGTCAGCACACTTTCTGCCAGTTAGGACTGACTACTCAACAGAGACGCTAGCAGAAATGTATATCAGTGAGATAGTTAGAATGCAATGAATCCCACTTTCCATCATATTTGATCAAGACCCAAGGTTTACATCGAGATTTTGGAAGCAGTTGCAAGAATCCTTGGGCACACAACTCCACTTTAGCACAGCTTTTCATCCTCAGACAGATGGGCAATCAGAAAGAGTAATCCAAGTAAACATTGAAACTAATTGAATTAATACAAATATTAAACTGAAATGATAATAATAATATGAAATATATGTTAGGTCCTTGAGGATATGTTGAGGAATTGTGTCATCGAGTTTGAGAGAAGTTGGGATAGATACCTCCCACTGGCAGAATTCGCATACAACAATAGCTATCAAGCTAGCATTCAAATAGCCCTGTATGAAGCACTGTATGGGAAGAAGTGCAGAACCCCAGTGTGTTGGACTGAATTGGGAAAACACAAACTAGTAGGACCAGACCTAGTGAAACAGACTAAGGAGAAGGTTAAACTGATAAAAGCTAATTTGAAGATTGCCTCAGACAGACAAAAATCCTATGCCGTCTTGAAGAGAAAAGAGACAGAATATGCAATTGGTGACAAAGTGTTCCTCAAGGTGTCACCGTGGAAGAAGGTACTGAGGTTTGGAAAAAATGGTAAGTTAAGCCCTAGGTTCATTGGCCCATATGAAGTTACTGAGCGTGTGGGTCCAGTGGCCTATAGACTAGCATTATCGCCAAAGTTGGACAAGATCCACAATGTGTTTCACGTATCTATGCTGAGAAGATACAGATTAGATCCTTCACATGTCATATCCATGGAAGAAATTGAAATTCAATCGAACTTGACATATGAAGAGGAACCTATACAGATCTTGGCTCAGGAAGTGAAAGAACTGAGAAACAAGCAAATTCCACTGGTGAAAGTACTTTGGAGGCACCACAACACTGAGGAGGAGATGACTGTCGAATCCACCAGAAATTAAATTAACTGAAATCATCAATTATGAAATATTTTCTGCAGCAAGTGGTAAATACAGGTCAAACCCCAAAGGCTGAATTATTAAATTTCGTGTGCTTGTGTAATGAAAAAAGAAACAAAGGTTGGGGGGGGGGGTAATTCGCAATCCAAAGAAGAAATCTAAAAATTAGAAATTAAGAATTAAATTAAATATGAAACTCTCTAATTAAACAAACTTCAGTTGTCACACCTTACCCCTCTATAAGGCATAACATGATCCCGTAGAATACCTAATGAACTACCGAACTTCACCTACCGATAACTCATTAAGTAACCCACAAGGGATTTTAAAACAATTTTCTTATTTTTGATAAGTGGTGAGCATTTTTTAATAGGTATTTAAAACATATGATTAAAAGTAAATCTAGTTAATATTTTTGGTCCATTTTGTTTTTTCACAAATTTTATAAAAATTTTGATAGAGTTCTGTTTGTATTTTGAAAAACCAGTTCTTCAAATACCTGTAAAAAACACTTCTAAAAATTTTTTTCAACAGCTACTTCAATTTCACAATTAAACTCAATCCATTTCAATCAATTTCTCAAGTTCAAAATTCAATAATCCTCAAAATACTAGCAATACATTTCATTCAAATTAAATAAAATAGTTTCACTCATATTTCATTAAAGACAAAACAATTTATACACATCCTTACAAATTTATATCAAAAGAAACACAAACTAAACTTTATTACAAACTTCATACAAATTTTTGTACAAGCTGCTCAAGACCCATTTACATGTCCATACATTTATATGCAATACATACATCAAAAGAAATATTTACAATTAGGGTATAAATTATACCCGATAGCTTCAAAATAGGAAGACTCTCAATCCTTAGCAGCTTAGTCTGCTGCTCTTCTAGTCTCTGTATCTACGACAACAATAGAAGCTATCACTGAGTACTAGGACTCAGTGGTGCACAACATACTAAAATAATCTTTATGCAAAACTTAAATCACATTTATTCAAAAATTTGGCTGAACATGAGAATTAAGTACAAATCATGCATTATGAGATTTTAAATGCAAATCAAGTTCATTTCAAAGTATCAAAACACATTTCATAAAACCCACAATTAGATCATGCCATTCAAAACAAATAGAATCTCAATAGCCAGAGGCTAAAGAGAAATCACATCACAAGGCTAGCTAGCTCAAATATATGGATATCCATTCACATCCTCTTCTACTGGCACACCTCAATACTTCTCCAGAGAAGGAATCAAAATTCGAAACTAATTACCCCCACTAGTCATGCTAGTGAGGTGTGCAAATATATGGTCATGACACTGTGGTTTCAAAACTTATCTTAACAATTTACTAAACATTGTAATTTCAAATATACACAATAACTTTCACAATTTAAATCAAAACATCATAAATAGGGTCACAATACTTTCAACAATTCAAAGCAAAAGTAAAATGCATATTTCATTAACTTAATCAATAAATTTTAAAGCATAGTGATGTTGTGCACAAACCTCAAACGAGTCACCTGTTGGCCTTGACTCGACTCTTCGGGTTCTGTCCCGGTATTCTTTTCTACTGAAACACACAATTTCACAGTGTTTTAGTACCATAACTTAGCATAAATCCAATAATAAATTTAACTTCACTTTTACCTAGCTCTAACGTGCTAAATTCGATGTTCTTGAAATTTTATATTTCGGGTTACTATTCATTACACTATTCAAGTCAAATTATTGACTTTCTAAGGCTTAATAGGTATGGGAACTCCAACTTCACTCACATACCACATTTTGGTCACCAAACTTGTTGGCTTCGGTCACTTTCTCAAAACTTAGGTCTTTTAGGCAAAATTGCCAAATTTTTAATTTTGGTGTCCCTAATTTTACTATTTTATTGGTCAGTTTACTGTTGGAATTTGGCAAAACTTTCTTCATAGAAAATGTTCCTTATTGTCTTAAGTTTATTCTCCTTTTTGAATCACCCCAATTGGAGTTTTGTAGCTCAAGTTATAAGCAAATTATATTTACTGTTCATGCTGCAGAATTTTGGTTCTGCAGATTTGTTGATCCAACTTCATTCAGTAATTTGATCAAGTTACGTCCATAATTTGGCCTAATTTTATTCATATGAAATGTTCTACTATGTATTAGGTTTCCATCGGCTTAAGAATCGCCTAAATCGGAGTTTTCTAGAGAGAGTTATAGCCATTAAAACATTACTATTCAAATGGCAAATCTGCAGTCTGTAGATTCTGTGACCCAAATTTGCTCAGTAATTTGATTTGGTTAATGGCATAATTAGGGTTGGTGTTCTTCATGAAAGTTTTAGGTCTATATCTCATCTAAACACTGGTAAAATTTCAGGTCATTTTGACCTGCCTAGCTTGAGTTATGACCAAATGAACAAACACTTTTCATTTGGTCAGCTTGTGCAGAGGCAGCCTGTGATTTTCCGATTTCGCTCACTTTGTTCACTAGATTTTAGTCACTTTTTGGGCAGGCTTCCTAAATGAAAATTGTGTCATTTAGTGCCTATTTTCATTCTCAATTGGTCCCATATCAATTGGACTTGTAAAATTTCATTTTTGGTCCCTCAAAGTTGACTTTTGGTCATGATGCATACCCAATCCGAATTTGACTTTGATTCAAACACTTCTAACACACTTAATTAGGTCACAAATGGTCATTTCTTTCCTTAAACTAAGTCAAAGACATCATTTACCAATTTCTTAAATTTTTTCCCAAAACCCTAAGGGTCAAGAACCCAAATTCCTCAATTTCCTCAATTCATGAATTCTAAGTGTACAAGTCTCACTTACTTACTCAATCAAGCATGAGTACCTCTTTAATTCTAACAATTTCTATCAAACCCTAATTAATTTCATGCTGACCAACTTTCATAAAGCTTCATACATGAGTGATTTCTTGAGTTTCTATGTAATTTGCTACTTATTCAAGCTCATTTTTTATGCATTTTACTCAAATTAAGTTAGAAAGAGGGACATATGTCACACCTTACCCCTCTGTAAGGCATAACATGATCCCGTAGTATACCTAATGAATTACCAACTTCGTCTACTGATAATCCATTAAATACACTACAAGGGATTTTAAAAACTTTTCTTACTTCTTTTACAGTGGTGAGCACTATTTACAGGTGTTTACAGGTGTTAAAGACTTTGGTGAACTGAAGTGAAATAACTAACTCATTTGATTTATTTAGAATTTCTGTAAAATTTTTGGCAAAGTGCCCTCTGTATTTTGGATAAAACAGTTCTTCAGAAAACCTGTAAAAGCACTTCTATAATTTTCCAAATCTCAACTTCAATACATTTCTCAACACAACAATTTATCAACACAATTCCATAGAAATTTTTCAAAGTCTGAGATAAGGAAATATAATACAACTTTTACAATCCAAAACACTCATAATTAATTTTACAACTTCAAGGTACAATTTAATTTACAACTGCTCAAAACCAAAACAATATGTACATACAGTGTCATACATTACAGTACAAAAAGCAAAAGCGGTATACTCAATATACCGGTAATCCCTCATGGATGTATATGCGGCCTAGTCCGCCTGTCGGTCTCTCTATCTGCGACAGCAAATAAAAGCTATCGCTGAGACAATGTCTCAGTGGTGCACAACATTAACCAAATCCAATTTAAATCACAATTCATAAGTCATGTAAATAGTGGATACTTAAAATCATAATTAAATTCAAGACAATAATTGTCAACAAGAATTTAAACTCCATTTCTCAATATCACAATAATTTTCCATAAGTCAGATCAGGTTTGAATTCAAAAGACAGTATATGTCAATGAGAGTTTAAATCCATTTCACAATCTCAATACACATCAATAAATCACACACAGCTTAATCATGATCCATAATTCAATTCATCCCAAAAGCCGATGGCTAATGAGGTATTCAATTCATCCCAAAAGTCGATGACTAATGAGGAATAACATGGCTAGCTAGCAAAAATATGAGTACTCATTCTATTCGTCCTCAACAGGCACACACCTCAACACTTCAGCCAGAGAGGGAATTCAATTCATCCCACTAGACAAGCTAGAGAGGAATACAATCAATATACATGATATGTGGTTTCAAACCATTTCTAATGCTTTTAATCAATAAGTATCCATCAATGTCATTCAAACCATTTTTCACGATTTCAAACTATTCACAATATTTTTCAATCAATAAATATTCCTCAAACACATTTCCACAATTTAAAATAATGATATACAAATAATCAATATTTATTTTCATTGAAAATAATTCAAAAGAAACAGTTGTTGTGCACAAACACAATTTAAAACAATAATATACAAATATTCAATATTTATTTCAATTGAAAAATTCAAAAGCAATAGCCGTTGTGCACAAACCTCTGATATTTGTCTCCTGGTCTTGACTCAGTATTTCTTTCCCTTTTTCTGAGTCCTTGTTAACTGAGAAACACAAATTGAAGTGTTTGAGACCAAATTAAACTATCTCTATCGATGGGGTTTGGTAAATAATGCCTTGAACTCAATTATTCGCTTAATCACCTAATATACCGACCCTCGATGCGTTTTAGGTAAATTAGGTTTTAGTGTCGTTAATATGTCACACTCGATAGGGTTTTAGGTTTGGTATGTTTTACCAAAGTCATTTCCTCGCTTAGTGCATTTTAATGCAAATTGCTGGATTCCGGGACACTGGTTTGACCTAACCGGACGATCTAGTTCCCTCGGTTTTCGGGTCTCGGTCGAAACTACAAACTTGTAGATCTAGGTCTTATTGCACGCGGTGCAAAATTTCAGGTCAATCCGAGTTAAGTAGACCAAGTTATGGTCATTTCACTATTGCTGGTCAAATGGTACCATTTTAGGTCAATTTTAGGTCAAATTGGTCAATTCTGGTTCGGCCAGTTTTTGGACCCGAACTTGTGCAAGTTGTTTGACTTGCTTATGGTCATTTCTGGGCTTTGGTGTCTTCATAAGACTTGTAGGTATGGGTCTTAACTATTCTTGGTCAAAATTTCAGGTCAATTGGACCTGGTTTGAGTGAGTTATGGCCTAAACACTCACTGCTGCCCAATTGGTCATTTTTCAGGTCCTAATTGCATCTAATCCGAATTGGTCAAATTTTTAGGTCACCTTGCAAGCAGAATTTTGGCATGGTTTCTCAATGAAAGTTGGCACATTTTGTGCCTAGTTTCACCCCAAATTGGTCTCATACCAATTGAGGTTACACATTCAAGGTTATAGGCCAAAATATACACTGCCCTCACTATGCATTACACACCCAAACTTCAAACACACACTTACCTTTGCAAGGTTCACTTCCATACCCTACCAAACTGTTTTGGCACATTACCAACAACATTTTCTACATTACATTTGCATTATTTTGGGCAGATTCCAATCACCCTTAACACACCAAATATCATTCACAATTATAATTCTAAGTACCATTACAAATACACCTAAACATTACAAACTTTACATACACTTTACAACATTAATTTACATACATAACATCCATCCTTCTAGGTCAATATGCTGCCCACACTTCCTTCAATATACACCATTTCTCAAGTGTCCACAAGCTGCCACAAATCACTCATCAACATCACATTGCCATACCATATGCTAATTTCCATCAAAGTGCATAATTCACCATATATACATGCATTAAATCACTAGGTTACTAAATCACCATGAACAACATTATTTCTCAACAATTATATGCACAATTTCCTCATCAAAAACGTGACCATGTGTAACACCCCTAAGTTCGGTAGTGCGTTCTGCTGCTCCGGTGACTAGTGTTGTCCGGACAGCTAGGATGCCAAGAACCGTACTTCAAAATGGGTGAGGAGACATAAAATAATGAAATACAAGAAAAGGAAATACAAGAAAAACAAAGGAAAAAAATCATAGCAAAGAAATGTAACCAAGTTAAGCGAGCCGAAAAACCTAGCGATGGGTGACCGCACCGGGAAGTCACGGCGTGGACCGTTGACTAGCCCTGGACTGCGGGGAACCCTGGAAAATATTTTTAGGACTTAAATAGACCCTTGTTGAAGAATAAATATCATTAGAAAGATCAAAGAAAAATTAAATAATTAGTACAAAGAAAAGTGAGAAATCGAAAAACAGACAAAACCCTGTCTAGAAAAATCGAACGTAATCGAACAGGGCATTATGGTCATTTGACATCCCGAATTGTCTTTTGACCTAAATGTCCATTAAAAATAAATAGTATTACACTTAGAAAATAAAATGAAAAATTAAATTGGTGGTACCTAAAATAAATAGTGGAAATTATGGGTTAAATGTGGAATAAATGCACATTTGGCTTATTATATGATATAATTTTTTTAGTGGGGCACTATGGGATTAAAATATATGCTAAGTGGGCAGATGGCTTCCATTAAACTTCATCTTCAACATTTCTCCTTACCCATGCCGTAAAGAAACTCCTTAGAAACATCCATGGCCGAATTTGAGTGAAGCTCCATCAACCCCTCCATTTCAACTCCAATCCTTTAAGTTCCTTCATAAAAAATGGTCTACACATCACAAGGAAGATATTGATACTAATTTTGAGAAGTTTGGTGAAGGTTTAGCAAGTTACAAATAAAGGTAAGTTTGCATTTTTGAGAAATCCTTTGTTAAAGTTTTTATGCATGTTATGGGTATTGGTTTGGTGAAGGAAAATTTTGAGTTTGAAGGGTTATTGTTGTTGCCATTTTGGACAGCCATGGGTCACGTTTTTGATGAGGTATTTGTGTATATAATTGATGAGAAATAATGTTAATCATGGTGATTTAGTAACCTAGTGATTTAATGCATGTATATATGGTGAATGATGCACTTTGATGGGAATTGGCATATGGTACGGCAATGTGATGTTGATGAATGAATTGTGGCAGCTTGTGGACACTTGAATAATGGTGTATATTGAAGGGAGTGTGGGCAGCATATTGACCTAGAAGGATTGATGATATGTATGTCAATTTACATTGTAAAGTGTATGTAAAGTTTGTAATGTTTAGGTGTGTTTGTAATGGTACTTAGAAATTGTAATTGTGAATGATATTTGGTGTGTTGAGGGTGATTGGAATCTGCCCAAAATAATGCTTATGTAATGTAGAAAATGTTGTTGGTAATGTGCCAAAACAGTTTGGTAGGGTATGGAAGTAAACCTTGCAAAGGTAAGTGTGTGTTTGAAGTTGGGATGTGAATTGCATATTGAGGGCAGTGTATATTTTAGCCTATAACCTTGAATGTGTAACCTCAATTGGTATGAGACCAATTTGAGGTGAAACTAGGCACAAAATGTGCCAACTTTCATTGAGAAACCATGCCAAAATTCTGCTTGCAAGGTGACCTAAAAATGACCAATTCGGATTAGGTGCAATTAGGACCTGAAAAATGACCAATTGGGCAGCAGTGAGTGTTTAGGCCATAACTCACTCAAACCAGGTCCAATTGACCTGAAATTTTGACCAAGAATAGTTAAGACCCATACCTACAAGTCTTATGAAGACACCAAAGCCCAGAAATGACCATAAGCAAGTCAAACAACTTGCACAAGTTCGGGTCCAAAAACTGGCCGAACCAGAATTGACCAATTTGACCTAAAATTGACCTAAAATGGTACCACTTGACCAGCAATAGTGTAATGACCATAACTTGGTCTACTTAACTCGGATTGACCTGAAATTTTGCACCGCGTGCAATAAGACCTAGATCTACAAGTTTGTAGTTTCGACCGAGACCCGAAAACCGAGGGAACTAGATCGTCCGGTTAGGTCAAACCAGTGTTCCGGAATCCAGCAATTTGCATTAAAATGCACTAAGCAAGGAAATGACTTTGGTAAAACATACCAAACCTAAAACCCTATCAAATGTGACATATTAACGACACTAAAACCTAATTTACCTAAAACGCAACGAGGGTCAGTATATTAGGTGATTAAGTGAATAATTGAGTTCAGTGCATTATTTACCAAACACCATCGATAGAGACAGTTTAAATTAGTACTGAAACACTTCAAATTGTGTTTCTCAGTTACCAAAGACTCAGGAAAAGGGAAGGAAACACTGAGTCCAGATCGTGGGGATCATCAGAGGTTTGTGCACAACAACTGTTTCTTTTGAATTATTTTCAATGGAAATAAATATTGACTATTTGCATATCATTGTTTTAAATTGTGAAAATGTGTTTGGTGGACACTTATTGATTGAAAAACATTATGAATGGTTTGAAACTGTGAAAAATTGTTTGAATGGTATTTGATGGATACTTATTGATTGAAAAGCACTGTAAATGGTTTTTGTGGAAATTGAAGTGAATTACGAATTGTGTTGCCATTTTGTGAATGAAATTATAACTTTGGAAATTTATTGGATTATTACGGATCATTTGAATAAAATGTTTGGAATTGTTTTGACTCACAATTGGCATGACACTGATAATATCTTCCTCCTCAATAAATCGGGTGAGTGTGATTATTCCTCACTCTTTGACTTAATAGTCCGGGTGAGTATGATTATGTTCCTCCCTCTTTGACTTCCCACCGAGGTGAGTATGGATGAGTTCTCATTATATAGCTAGCTTCCTCCTCATTGATTTCGATTATTGGGGTGAGCATGTCTTGTCGTGGTGTACAACACGGCATATATGGAAAATTTGTGTCATGGCCTAAATTGTGTTATAGATTGGCAACACTTGTATTCTTGATTATTTGATCGAATTGTGTTATTATGTATTGTGAGATTGTGAAATTGATTTAAACTCTTATTGACATATACTGTCTATTGAATTCAATCATGATCTGACTTATTGAAAATTATTGTGCTATTAACAAATGGAGTTTAAATTCTTGTTGACATTTATTGTCTTGAATTTAACTATGGTTTTAAGTATCCACTATTGATATGATTTATGAATTGTGATTTAAAATTTGTATTTGGTAAATGTTGTGCACTGCTGAGACATTGTCTCGTGATAGCTTTATTCTTTATCGCAGTAGAGAGCAGACAGGCGTGAGCTAGGTCGCTAGTATCGCCAATGAGAGATTTTGGGTATAGTGAGTATACCACATGTGGCATTTTATCTTGTAATGTATATTCACTGTATGTATATTTTGTTCTTGGTTTTGAGCGATTGTAAATTTAAGTTGTCTGATAAAGTTGTAAAATAATTATGAGTTATTTGGCTTGTAAAATTGTGTTATATCTTTGTATCTTAGTCTTTGAAAATCACTGTGGATTTGACTTGAGAAATGTGTTGTGTTGATAAAAATGTTGGAGTTGAGATTTGAAAATATATTGAAGTGCTTTTACTGAGTTTTTCAAGAACTGTTTTGTCCAAAATACAAATGGCACCTTGCCAAACTTTTTGCAGATATTCCAAATAAATCAAATGAGTTAGTTGTTTCACTTGATTCACCAAAGTCTTTCACACACTGTAAATAGTGCTCACCTTTGTAAAAGAAGTAAGAAAAGTTTTAAAATCCCTTGTAGTGTATTTAATGGATTATCGATGAAGCGGAGTTGGTAATTCATTAGGTATACTACTGGGATCATGTTATGCCTTCTGAGGGTAGGGTGTGACATGTTTTAGTGGTATCGAGCAAAGTTTTTAAATTACATTTTCACTGTCATTTGAATATTCTTTATTCACTATACAACTGCTCAATATCATTGTTTGATACATTAAGTACATTACAGTATAAATTTGCACTAACGAGGAAATCTCCTTGTGTTATTGGTTTAGGAGATCTAAAATCCTCGCATTGACTATGGAAGAGGGTGATCGTTGATCGATCAATCTATTGAGGTGAGGTGCAAGGGGATGCCCCAGGCCTACACAATGTCAGTGGTTCAGCAGCACCAGCCCCTGCGATCTGGATTCTCTGCTCGATTCGCTCGTGACGCTGCAATGTTCAAATAAATGGATGGTAATGTGCCTACTCAAGTCCCAATACGGACACCGGTGGTACAACCACGATCTTACGCTAGACAATATGACAAATTGATGGAGTATGGGGCTCTGAGTTCAAGGGACGATAGATCCTCTAGAGGCGAACAATGGTTAGAGAGGATGGATAGGGTATTCAAGAAAGCGCATTGCTGCAGAGGAGCTTAGATTTGAGTACTCGATGATCGTTGCTACAGGGGATGCTTATGGTAGTGGAAAACCATCCCCACGATCGATAGAACTGCAGTGCTAACATGGAATGACTTCCTCAGGGAATTCAGGCAAAAATATGTCCCTGATGCTTATGTAGACCAGAAGCTGCAAGAATTCCTAAGTCTGAAACAGGGGGGCGGATCAGTGGCTGAGTATGAAAGGGAATTCTCCCGCCTAAGCCATTATGCAGTAAGTCTACTTTCTACCAGCAGGGAGAGATGTAAGAGGTTTTAAACCGGCTTGAAGCATAGTATCAAATTACAAGTGGTCGGATTCAAACATAACAACTTCTCTGAACTTATTTCTAAAGCACTAGAATTAGAAAGAATTGAATCAAGGCGGCTCTTGAGAAAAGAAATCGAGAAAGCGAGAAAAAGAGGAAAGTCGTGACAGAGTTCTAGTGGTCCCTCTTGGAAGAGGAAAAACTTTGGGGATACGACGGAGATAGTAAGAAGTCAGGTAGAGATAGATCTTTTGAATGAAACCACCTCGATCCGATCACCAACTCAACGAAACCCGTAAATGCGCTGTCGGATCGACTTTGTGAAACTTGTGGTAAACCACATAGTGGGGTATGTTATAGAGCCGTAGGAGCATGCTTTAATTGTGGAGAGACGGTCATTTTGCTAAGGATTGTGTAAATCCAGGTCGTTCGGATCATTTACTACACCAAAGGGATCAACCCAAGTTTCTACCCCAAAGAGTTCACCATCGTTAGTAGAGGCAAAGGTAGAGGTAGGGTAGTACAACTAGAAGTCGGACTCGTGAATCAGCCAAAGCAGGTGATGCTTCAACGAGTATACGCTATCTGACAGAAGAGAGTGAGACTTTTGACATCATTCTGGTACTTTCTCAATTAGCAACTGAGATATATATATGTATTGTTTGACCTGGAATTTTCATATTTTTACATTAGTGTTAGAACTATATGTTCTGTTGTTATTCGTTTACAGAGGAATAAATTTTGACGCATTAGTGATTAGCCCTTAAGATAAGGATTGTGATAATAAGTGAAATTAGTTTTGAAAGAGTTTATCGGCGAAAAGTATTTTCTAACACACCATAAATTATAAAGCTAATTAGTGAGCCTACTTAATGTAAGGCAAGAGGACGTAAAATGAAGATGCAGTACTGGAATTGCTCTTGATAAGGGCAAGGAGGTTACTGTTAGAAATTGCTAATGGATATTGTAATCAGAATAAGATTCGAATATCAGTGAATTCAAAAAGAATAAAAGATAACAAAGTTTGATCTATTGGGATGTATCGTAGTAACTATGCAATGTTCTTGATATTTATACTGTAAGCTGCAGATTACAGTACTGACTTGAGATTATTGTGTAGAGCTACGTACTACCCGATAGTACACCTAGATGAGAATAGTTGCCAACGGCATCTGTTTTGGCATAGTTATGCCAGGACAGAATTTAAATGTTAGAAATAAGTTTGAAAATCCTACTTAGGGATCTAAAACTCAAAAGTTAAAATATCGAAAGGTTATAGTTCAGTACAAAAGGAAGTAAGTTATAGAACATTGACAGATAAAAAGAGTTATGGAAGTAGAGACTTGAACAGTTGATTCATATGTAACAAAGAAATATTCCGAATGTGAGGAAGACTATGGACTAGAATGGTCAGAGGACCAATGCCTGATGAATGATTCTAATATGACCTCAAGGGTCATTCAAGAAGGAACGTGAGCTGAAATATTAGACAACATAATAGTAAGAGGAGATTGGTGTTATCCAAACAAAGTGAACATTGCATTAGATTGTTAAAAGTCTTACGATCATATAGAAAGGAGAAAATAAACGTATGACTATTGTAAGATGACTACTGGGTAAAATTTCGTGGACGAAATTTATTTAAGGGGGGCAGAATTGTAACACCCCTAAGTTCGGTAGTGCGTTCTGCTGCTCCGGTGACTAGTGTTGTCCGGACAGCTAGGATGCCAAGAACCGTACTTCAAAATGGGTGAGGAGACATAAAATAATGAAATACAAGAAAAGGAAATACAAGAAAAACAAAGGAAAAAATCATAGCAAAGAAATGTAACCAAGTTAAGCGAGCCGAAAAACCTAGCGATGGGTGACCGCACCGGGAAGTCACGGCGTGGACCATTGACTAGCCCTGGACTGCGGGGAACCCTGGAAAATATTTTTAGGACTTAAATAGACCCTTGTTGAAGAATAAATATCATTAGAAAGATCAAAGAAAAATTAAATAATTAGTACAAAGAAAAGTGAGAAATCGAAAAACAGACAAAACCGGTATCTGAAAAATCGGGAACGTAACCCGAACAGGGGCATTATGGTCATTTGACATCCCGAATTGTCTTTTGACCTAAATGTCCATTAAAAATAAATAGTATTACACTTAGAAAATAAAATGAAAAATTAAATTGGTGGTACCTAAAATAAATAGTGGAAATTATGGGTTAAATGTGGAATAAATGCACATTTGGCTTATTATATGATATAATTTTTTTAGTGGGGCACTATGGGATTAAAATATATGCTAAGTGGGCAGATGGCTTCCATTAAACTTCATCTTCAACATTTCTCCTTACCCATGCCGTAAAGAAACTCCTTAGAAACATCCATGGCTGAATTTGATTGAAGCTCCATCAACCCCTCCATTTCAACTCCAATCCTTTAAGTTCCTTCATAAAAAATGGTCTACACATCACAAGGAAGATATTGATACTAATTTTGAGAAGTTTGGTGAAGGTTTAGCAAGTTACAAATAAAGGTAAGTTTGCATTTTTGAGAAATCCTTTGTTAAAGTTTTTATGCATGTTATGGGTATTGGTTTGGTGAAGGAAAATTTTGAGTTTGAAGGGTTATTGTTGTTGCCATTTTGGACAGCCATGGGTCACGTTTTTGATGAGGTATTTGTGTATATAATTGATGAGAAATAATGTTAATCATGGTGATTTAGTAACCTAGTGATTTAATGCATGTATATATGGTGAATGATGCACTTTGATGGGAATTGGCATATGGTACGGCAATGTGATGTTGATGAATGAATTGTGGCAGCTTGTGGACACTTGAATAATGGTGTATATTGAAGGGAGTGTGGGCAGCATATTGACCTAGAAGGATTGATGATATGTATGTCAATTTACATTGTAAAGTGTATGTAAAGTTTGTAATGTTTAGGTGTGTTTGTAATGGTACTTAGAAATTGTAATTGTGAATGATATTTGGTGTGTTGAGGGTGATTGGAATCTGCCCAAAATAATGCTTATGTAATGTAGAAAATGTTGTTGGTAATGTGCCAAAACAGTTTGGTAGGGTATGGAAGTAAACCTTGCAAAGGTAAGTGTGTGTTTGAAGTTGGGATGTGAATTGCATATTGAGGGCAGTGTATATTTTAGCCTATAACCTTGAATGTGTAACCTCAATTGGTATGAGACCAATTTGAGGTGAAACTAGGCACAAAATGTGCCAACTTTCATTGAGAAACCATGCCAAAATTCTGCTTGCAAGGTGACCTAAAAAATGACCAATTCGGATTAGGTGCAATTAGGACCTGAAAAATGACCAATTGGGCAGCAGTGAGTGTTTAGGCCATAACTCACTCAAACCAGGTCCAATTGACCTGAAATTTTGACCAAGAATAGTTAAGACCCATACCTACAAGTCTTATGAAGACACCAAAGCCCAGAAATGACCATAAGCAAGTCAAACAACTTGCACAAGTTCGGGTCCAAAAACTGGCCGAACCAGAATTGACCAATTTGACCTAAAATTGACCTAAAATGGTACCACTTGACCAGCAATAGTGTAATGACCATAACTTGGTCTACTTAACTCGGATTGACCTGAAATTTTGCACGCGTGCAATAAGACCTAGATCTACAAGTTTGTAGTTTCGACCGAGACCGAAAACCGAGGGAACTAGATCGTCGGTTAGGTCAAACCAGTGTTCCGGAATCCAGCAATTTGCATTAAAATGCACTAAGCAAGGAAATGACTTTGGTAAAACATACCAAACCTAAAACCCTATCAAATGTGACATATTAACGACACTAAAACCTAATTTACCTAAAACGCAACGAGGGTCAGTATATTAGGTGATTAAGTGAATAATTGAGTTGAGTGCATTAGTTACCAAACACCATCGATAGAGACAGTTTAAATTAGTCTTGAAACACTTCAAATTGTGTTTCTCGATTACCAAAGACTCAGAAAAGGGAAGGAAACACTGAGTCGGATCGGGGGAGTCATCGAGGTTTGTGCACAACAACTGTTTCTTTTGAATTATTTTCAATGGAAATAAATATTGACTATTTGCATATCATTGTTTTAAATTGTGAAAATGTGTTTGGTGGACACTTATTGATTGAAAAACATTATGAATGGTTTGAAACTGTGAAAAATTGTTTGAATGGTATTTGATGGATACTTATTGATTGAAAAGCACTGTAAATGGTTTTTGTGGAAATTGAAGTGAATTACGAATTGTGTTGCCATTTTGTGAATGAAATTATAACTTTGGAAATTTATTGGATTATTACGGATCATTTGAATAAAATGTTTGGAATTGTTTTGACTCACAATTGGCATGACACTGATAATATGTTCCTCCTCCATTAATGGGGTGAGTGTGATTATTCCTCCCTCTTTGACTTATTAGTCTGGGGTGAGTATGATTATGTTCCTCCCTCTTTGACTTCCCAGTCTGAGGTGAGTATGGATGAGTTCTCATTATATAGCTAGCTTCCTCCCTCATTGATTTCGAGTATTGGGGTGAGCATGTCTTTTCGTGGTGTACAACACGGAATATATGGAAAAATTTTTGTCATGGCCTAAATTGTGTTATAGATTGGCAACACTGTATTCTTGATTATTTGATCGAATTGTGTTATTATGTATTGTGAGATTGTGAAATTGATTTAAACTCTTATTGACATATCATCTATTGAATTCAACCATGATCGACTTATTGAAAATTATTGTGATATTAACAAATGGAGTTTAAATTCTTGTTGACATTTATTGTCTTGAATTTAACTATGGTTTTAAGTATCCACTATTGATATGATTTATGAATTGTGATTTAAAATTTGTATTTGGTAAATGTTGTGCACCACTGAGACATTGTCTCGTGATAGCTTTATTCTTTGTCGCAGTAGAGAGAGACAGGCGTGAGCTAGGTTGCTAGTATCGCCAATGAGAGATTTTTGGGTATAGTGAGTATACCACATGTGGCATTTTGTCTTGTAATGTATATTCACTGTATGTATATTTTGTTCTTGGTTTTGAGATTGTAAATTTAAGTTGTCTGATAAAGTTGTAAAATAATTATGAGTTATTTGGCTTGTAAAAATTGTGTTATATCTTTGTATCTTAGTCTTTGAAAATCACTGTGGATTTGACTTGAGAAATGTGTTGTGTTGATAAAAATGTTGGAGTTGAGATTTGAAAATATATTGAAGTGCTTTTTACAGGTTTTCTGAAGAACTGTTTTGTCCAAAATACAAATGGCACCTTGCCAAACTTTTTGCAGATATTCCAAATAAATCAAATGAGTTAGTTGTTTCACTTCAGTTCACCAAAGTCTTTCACACCTGTAAATAGTGCTCACCACTGTAAAAGAAGTAAGAAAAGTTTTTAAAATCCCTTGTAGTGTATTTAATGGATTATCAGTAGACGGAGTTGGTAATTCATTAGGTATACTACGGGATCATGTTATGCCTTATAGAGGGGTAGGGTGTGACACCATGGCTGTCCAAAATGACAACAACAATAACCCTTCAAACTCAAAATTTTCCTTCACCAAACTAACACCCATAACATGAACATAAACTTTAACAAAGGATTTCTCAAAAATACAAACTTACCTTTATTTGTAACTTGCTAAACCTTCACCAAACTTCCCAAAATTGGTATCAATATCTTCCTTGTGGTGTGTAGACCATTTTTCATGAAAGGACCTAAGAGCTTGGAGTTGAAAATGGAGGATGGATCAAGCTCAAAGAAAACGTTAATGGAGGTTTTCAAGGGTTCATCAATTCGGCAATGTTGGGAGGTTTTGAGGAAGATGGGATTTCAGGTGGTTAGTGGACCACTTCAGCCATATTTCATGTTTAATAAATCCTATAGTGGTCCACTAACTAAAATTAAAACATTTTATAAGTTAATTTTTCAATTAATCCACATTTAACCCATTATTTCCACTATTTATTTTAGGTACCACCAAATTAATTTTTCATTTCATTTTCTAAGTGTAATACTATTTATTTTTAATGGACATTTAGGTCAAAAGACAATTCGGGATGTCAAATGACCATGATGCCCCTGTTCGTGGCTTTCCGATTTTTCAGTAACAAGTATTTTATGCATTTTTCGATTTCTCACTTTTCTTTGTACTAATTATTTAATTTTTCTTTGATCTTTCTAATGATATTTATTCTTCAATAAGGGTCTATTTAAGTCCTAAAAATGTTTTCCGGGGTTCCATGATCCGGAGCTAGTCAACGGTCCACGCCGTGACTTCCGATCTGATCACCCATCGCTAGGTTTCAGCTCACTTACTCGGTTACATTTCTTTGCTATGATTTTTCCTTTGTTTTTCTTTTCTTGTATTTCATTATTTTATGTCTCCTCACTCATATTGAAGTACGGTTCTAGGCATCCTAGCTGTCCGGACAACACTGATCACCGGAGCAGTAGAACGCACTACCGAACTTAGGGGTGTTACAATTCTCCCCCCCTTAAATAAATTTCGTCTCGAAATTTTACCTGGCATTAGTCTCTGAATAGCTGTGGGTGTTGTCTCCTCATATCCTCTTCACGTTCCCAAGTAGCTTCCTGGCCTGAATGATGGTTCCACAGCACTTTAACCAGGTGTATCTGTTTGTTCCTCAGCTGTTTCACCTCATAAGCCAGAATTTTTATGGGTTCTTCCTCATATGAAAGGTCTGGATTTACTTCAATCTCTTCAACTGATAGTACATGAGATGGGTCTGATCTGTACCTCCTTAACATGGACACATGGAAGACACTGTGTATCCTTGCTAGCTCTGGAGGTAATGCCAACCGGTATGCTAAAGGACCCACTCTTTCCAGAACTTCATATGGTCCGATGAAACGAGGACTTAGTTTCCCCTTTCTGCCAAATCTCATAATCCTCTTCCAAGGAGAAACTTTGAGGAATACCTTATCACCCACTGCATACTCAATATCTCTTCTCTTCAGATCAACATAGGACTTACGGCGGTCGATGCGACCTTGAGTCTATCTCTCGATCAATCTGATCTTTTCCTCTGTCTGTTGGACAATTTACGGTCCAATCATCTTCCTTTCACCTACTTCATCCCAACATAAGGAGTTCTACACTTTCTGCCATACAAAGCTTCATATGGAGGCATCCCAATACTTGATTGGTAGCTGTTGTTATAAGCAAACTCAATCAAAGGCAAGTGTGATCCCAACTACCTTCAAATTCAATCACACAAGCCCGTAGCATATCCTCCAATGTCTGAATAACCCTCTCGGGTGGCCATCATGCATGGGTGGAATCTTGTCTTTGAAGTTCAATCTAGTTCCTAGGGCTCTCTGAAGACTACCCCAGAATCTAGAAGTGAACCTAGGATCTCTGTCAGACACAATTGATACTGGCATTCCATGCAGTTTTACAATCTCATATACGTACAATCTGGCTAATCTTTCCAGGCTATAGTCCATCCGAACTGGCAAAATGTGAGCGGACTTGGTCAATCATCAACTATAACCCATCTTGCATCATGACTACTCTGTGTCCTTGGAAGTCCTGTAACAAAATCCATAGTTATTCGTTCCCATTTCCACTGCATGCGACAAAGGATGTAACAAACCAGTGGAACTTGATGTTATGACTTTACTTGCTGACAAGTTAGGCATTTGGAAACGAATTCAGCTATATCTCTTTTCATGCCCATCCACCAGTAATGCTCTTTCAGCCCTCTGTACATTTTAGTTCCACCAGGGTGCATAGCAAATGGAGACTCATGTGCTTCCTTCAAAATGGTTTGTCTCAATTCCACATCACTAGGAATGCACACTCTGCCCTGATGTAGCAATAAACCATCATCTCTCACAGAGAATTCAGGTTTCTTGCCCTGTTGGACTTCTTTCAGTAGCTTCTGATATTTTTCATCACTCTGTGCAGCCATTCTGATCTGATCAATCAACACTGGCTGTACATGCCATGCAACTACTGTCTGTCCCTCATCATCAATCTCTAAATTAGCATGTTGTGCTTTCAATTCACATACCATGGACAAAGGAGAAACTCTGAGACTTGCCATAGTCTTGCGACTTAAGGCGTCAGCCACCACATTTGCTTTCCCTGGCTGATAGTCTATTAAGCAATCATAATCTTTAATGAGTTCTAACCATCTCCTCTGCCTCAAATTCAATTCCTTCTGAGTGCCTAAATACTTCAAGCTCTTGTGATCTGTGAAGATGTAGCATTTCTCTCCATACAAATAGTGTCTCCAGATCTTTAGAGCAAAAACAATAGCTGCTAACTCCAGATCATGTGTTGGGTAGTTCCTCTCATGCGGTTTGGTGGCGTGATGCATAAGTAATGACATTCGATCTTGCATCGATTACCACCTAACCCATTGTGAGAAGCATCACTATAAAGCGTGTATTCTTTACGGAGTAGGTAAAGTGAAGCTGGAGCTTGATTAAGCACCTCTTCAACTCATAAAAACTCTGCTGACATTGATCTGTCCACTGAAATTTTACATCTTTCCGAAGCAGCTTGGTCAGTGGAAAAGATAACATAGAGAACCCCTTCACAAACCGTCGGTAATATCCAGCTAAGCCCGAGCTGCGAATTTACGTGATGTTCTGGCGGCTTCCAATTAAGGATAGCTTCTACCTTCTGGAATCTACCTTGATCCCTTGGTGACACAACATGTCCCAAAAGGAGATTTCCTTCACCAAAATTCACATTTCGACAATTTGGCGTGCATTTGCTTTCTCCTTAAAGTCTGCAGTACAATCGCAGATGTCTATCATGCTCCTCTGCACTCCTCGAGTATATCAAAATGTCATCAATAAACACCACCACAAATTGATCAAGATATGGTGCGAAGATAGTGTTCATCGGATCCATAAAAGCGGTGGAGCATTTGTCAACCCGAATGGCATTACTAGAAACTCATAGTGGCCATACCGAGTTCAAAGCGCTTTTGGGATACTCTGCTCTTGCACCTTCAAGCGATGATAACGGATCGCAAAACAATTTTGGAGAATCTGCTGCACCCTTCAATCGATCGAGCAGATCATCAATGCGAGCAATGGATATACATTCTTTATTGTCACCCTATTCAACCGCTCGTAGTCTATACATAAGCGGAGTACCATCCTTCTTCTTAACAAACAACTGGTGCTCCCCAAGGTGACACACTAGGCGGATGAAGCCCTTTTCAAGTAATTCTTATGTGTATCTTCAACTCCTTCAACTCTGCTGGTGCCATTACGTATGGCGTTATGGAGATTGGATCCACACGAGCGAACATTAATTTCAAACTGCACTTCTCTTTCCGGAGGTAATCCTGGCAATTCATCAGGAAACACATCTGGAAAGTCATGTACTGTAGGGATGTCCTTCAATGCTGGACTCCCCACTTGGGTGTCTACTACATGTGCCAAGTATGCTTCACACCCTTTTCTGATCATTTTTCTGGCTAGTGCAGCCGAAATGATGTTGGATGGCAATAGCTGCCTCTCCCCATGTATCACCACATCACTGTACTGAGTAAGGCCAAAAGTGACTGTCTTCAGCCTACAGTCAATCATGGCATGATGCCTAGCTAACCAATCCATGCCCAAGATGATATCATAATCTCTGAAGGGCATTTCAATGAGATCAGACAGGAAAGTGTGTCCTTGGATCACCAAAGGACAATCTTTATACATTCTATTAACCCTGACCTCCTGTCCTAGCGGACTTGTTACTAGCACCTCAAAGTCCATTTTTGTACATGGAACAGCAATGCAATCAACGATGCTAGCACTCACATAAGAATGGGTAGAACCCGGATCAAATAGCACAAATACATTCTGGTTAAAAGTTGAGAAGGTACCAGCCACAACATCAGATGTCTCAGCCTCTTCCCTCATCGCATGGCATAGACTCGATCGAGCCTTTGTCTTGTTCGACTATTTTATCGTGCCTTGGCTGCTCTTTGGGTTACCTCTACCCCGCCTCTACCTCTGCTAGGTGGTTGTGAGCTTCGGTGACGGGGCTCGAATCGGCCCTTCTGCGATAGTAGGAGGTGGTCCAACTCTGCGACTCAGTGCGGTCCTTGGCAAAGTGTCCTGTGCCTCCACAGGTTATAACAGCTCCAATAGCCTTGTAGCAAATCCCACCATGATATCTTCCACAAGTTTCACACTGGCGGGGAGGATAGGAACCTCTGGTACTCTGCTGACCAGATAGGGGAGGTCTCTGTCCTGAATGTCTTCCCCTACCAGATTTCTTGCCACCTCTGCCATGTCCCCCATAGTTCTTCCTCTTTCCAGTATGACCACTGGAACTCTGATCTACTGATTTTCCCTCTTTCTCTGTCTTCTCTGACCTCTTCTTCTCAGGAGCAGTCTCAAACTCAACTCTTTCCAACTCTAGGGCTTGAGAAACAAGTTCAGAGAAGTTAGTGTGTTTGAAGCCGAGCACTTGTACTCTAATACTGGGCTTCAAGCCAGTTTCAAACCTCTTGCATCTCTCCTGTTTGGTAGAGAGTAGACTCCTTTGCATAGTGGCTAAGGCGGGAGAATTCTCTTTCATACTCAGCCACTGATCTGCCCCTCTGTTTCAAACTTAAGAATTCTTGCAGTTTCTGGTCTACATAGGCATCAGGGATGTATTTCTGTCTGAATTCCCTGAGGAAGTCATTCCAGTCGACCTGCAGCTCTACGGTCGTGGGGAATGGTTTTCCACAGTCATAAGCATCCCCTGTAGTAAGGATACTGAGTATTCAAGTCTGAGCTCCTCTGTACAATGAAGTTTCTTGAACACCCTATCCATCCTCTCTAGCCACTGTTCAGCTTCTAGAGGATCTACTGTCCCCTTGAACTCTGTAGCCCCATACTTCATCAATTTATCATCTTGTCGTAGGAGGCTGTGGTTGTACCAGATTGTGCGAATTGGGACTTGAGTAGGTGCATTACCAGCCATTTGTTGGAATATTGCGACCATCTGCGAAATGAGCGAGGAAGCTGATGCTGCGGTGGTCTTCTTGAACCACCGACATTTTGTACACTGGGGCATCCCCTTGCACCTCGGCCTCAATAGATCGACGTGACGATCACCCTCTTCCATATTCAATGCGAGGATCTTAGCTTTCTGAACAATAACACAAGAATATTCACTCGTTAGTGCATATTTATCTTGTAATGTCTTGTATGTATCAAACAATGATATTGAGCGGTTGTACTATGCAGAAAGAACATTCAAATAACAGTGAAAGCGGATTTAAAAACTTTGCTCGATACCACTAAAACATGTCACACCTTACCCCTCTGTAAGGCATAACATGATCCCGTAGTATACCTAATGAATTACCAACTTCGTCTACTGATAACCCATTAAATACACTACAAGGGATTTTAAAAACTTTTCTTACTTCTTTTACAGTGGTGAGCACTATTTACAGGTGTTTACAGGTGTTAAAGACTTTGGTGAACTGAAGTGAAATAACTAACTCATTTGATTTATTTAGAATTTCTGTAAAATTTTTGGCAAAGTGCCCTCTGTATTTTGGATAAAACAGTTCTTCAGAAAACCTGTAAAAGCACTTCTATAATTTTCCAAATCTCAACTTCAATACATTTCTCAACACAACAATTTATCAACACAATTCCATAGAAATTTTTCAAAGTCTGAGATAAGGAAATATAATACAACTTTTACAATCCAAAACACTCATAATTAATTTTACAACTTCAAGGTACAATTTAATTTACAACTGCTCAAAACCAAAACAATATGTACATACAGTGTCATACATTACAGTACAAAAAGCAAAAGCGGTATACTCAATATACCGGTAATCCCTCGCCGGATGTATATGCAGCCTAGTCTGCTGCCCTGTCGGTCTCTCTACCTGCGACAGCAATAAAAAGCTATCGCTGAGACAATGTCTCAGTGGTGCACAACATTAACCAAATCCAATTTAAATCACAATTCATAAGTCATGTAAATAGTGGATACTTAAAATCATAATTAAATTCAAGACAATAATTGTCAACAAGAATTTAAACTCCATTTCTCAATATCACAATAATTTTCCATAAGTCAGATCAGGTTTGAATTCAAAAGACAGTATATGTCAATGAGAGTTTAAATCCATTTCACAATCTCAATACACATCAATAAATCACACACAGCTTAATCATGATCCATAATTCAATTCATCCCAAAAGCCGATGGCTAATGAGGTATTCAATTCATCCCAAAAGTCGATGACTAATGAGGAATAACATGGCTAGCTAGCAAAAATATGAGTACTCATTCTATTCGTCCTCAACAGGCACACACCTCAACACTTGACCCAGAGAGAATTCAATTCATCCCACTAGACAAGCTAGAGAGGAATACAATCAATATACATGATAGCTGTGGTTTCAAACCATTTCTAATGCTTTTAATCAATAAGTATCCATCAATGTCATTCAAACCATTTTTCACGATTTCAAACTATTCACAATATTTTTCAATCAATCAAGATTCCTCAAACACATTTCCACTATTAAAAATAATTATATACAAATTATCAATATTTATTTTCATTGAAAATAATTCAAAAGAAACAGTTGTTGTGCACAAACACAATTTAAAACAATATTATACAAATAGTCAATATTTATTTCAATTGAAAAATTCAAAAGCAATAGCGTTGTGCACAAACCTCGATATTTGTCTCTGGTCTTGACTCAGTATTTCTTTCCCTTTTCTTTGAGTCCTTGTTAATCGAGAAACACAATTTGAAGTGTTTGATTACCAAATTAAACTATCTCTATCGATGGGGTTTGGTAAATAATGCACTGAACTCAATTATTCGCTTAATCACCTAATATACCGACCCTCGATGCGTTTTAGGTAAATTAGGTTTTAGTGTCGTTAAAATGTCACACTCGATAGGGTTTTAGGTTTTGTAAGTTTTACCAAAGTAATTTCCTCGCTTAGTGCATTTTAATGCAAATTCTTTGGATTCAGGACACTGGTTTGACCTAAGGACGATCTAGTTCCCTCGGTTTCGGTCTCGGTCGAAACTACAAACTTGTAGATCTAGGTCTTATTGCACGGTGCAAAATTTCAGGTCAATCCGAGTTTAGTATACCAAGTTATGGTCATTTCACTATTGCTGGTCAAATGGTACCATTTTAGGTCAATTTTAGGTCAAATTGGTCAATTCTGGTTCGGCCAGTTTTTGGACCCGAACTTGTGCAAGTTGTTTGACTTGCTTATGGTCATTTCTGGGCTTTGGTGTCTTCATAAGACTTGTAGGTATGGGTCTTAACTATTCTTGGTCAAAATTTCAGGTCAATTGGACCTGGTTTGAGTGAGTTATGGCCTAAACACTCACTACTGCCCAATTGGTCATTTTTCAGGTCCTAATTGCATCTAATCCGAATTGGTCAAATTTTTAGGTCACCTTGCAAGCAGAATTTTGGCATGGTTTCTCAATGAAAGTTGGCACATTTTGTGCCTAGTTTCACCCCAATTGGTCTCATACCAATTGAGGTTACACATTCAAGGTTATAGGCCAAAATATACACTGCCCTCACTATGCATTACACACCCAAACTTCAAACACACACTTACCTTTGCAAGGTTCACTTCCATACCCTACCAAACTGTTTTGGCACATTACCAACAACATTTTCTACATTACATTTGCATTATTTTGGGCAGATTCCAATCACCCTTAACACACCAAATATCATTCACAATTATAATTCTAAGTACCATTACAAATACACCTAAACATTACAAACTTTACATACACTTTACAACATTAATTTACATACATAACATCCATCCTTCTAGGTCAATATGTTGCCCACACTTCCTTCAATATACACCATTTCTCAAGTGTCCACAAGCTGCCACAAATCACTCATCAACATCACATTGCCATACCATATGCTAATTTCCATCAAAGTGCATAATTCACCATATATACATGCATTAAATCACTAGGTTACTAAATCACCATGAACAACATTATTTCTCAACAATTATATGCACAATTTCCTCATCAAAAACGTGACCATGGCTGTCCAAAATGACAACAACAATAACCCTTCAAACTCAAAATTTTCCTTCACCAAACTAACACCCATAACATGAACATAAACTTTAACAAAGGATTTCTCAAAAATACAAACTTACCTTTATTTGTAACTTGCTAAACCTTCACCAAACTTCCCAAAATTGGTATCAATATCTTCCTTGTGGTGTGTAGACCATTTTTCATGAAAGGACCTAAGAGCTTGGAGTTGAAAATGGAGGATGGATCAAGCTCAAAGAGGCCGTTACTGGAGGTTTTCAAGGGTTCATCAATTCGGCAATGTTGGGAGGTTTTGAGGAAGATGGGATTTCAGGTGGTTAGTGGACCACTTCAGCCATATTTCATGTTTAATAAATCCTATAGTGGTCCACTAACTAAAATTAAAACATTTTATAAGTTAATTTTTCAATTAATCCACATTTAACCCATTATTTCCACTATTTATTTTAGGTACCACCAAATTAATTTTTCATTTCATTTTCTAAGTGTAATACTATTTATTTTTAATGGACATTTAGGTCAAAAGACAATTCGGGATGTCAAATGACCATAATGCCCCTGTTCGGGTGGCTTTCCCGATTTTTCGGTAACACCGTATTTTGTCTGTTTTTCGATTTCTCACTTTTCTTTGTACTAATTATTTAATTTTTCTTTGATCTTTCTAATGATATTTATTCTTCAATAAGGGTCTATTTAAGTCCTAAAAATGTTTTCCAGGGTTCCCCGCAGTCCAGGGCTAGTCAACGGTCCACGCCGTGACTTCCCGGTGCGGTCACCCATCGCTAGGTTTCCCGGCTCACTTACTCGGTTACATTTCTTTGCTATGATTTTTCCTTTGTTTTTCTTTTCTTGTATTTCATTATTTTATGTCTCCTCACTCATATTGAAGTACGGTTCTAGGCATCCTAGCTGTCCGGACAACACTGATCACCGGAGCAGTAGAACGCACTACCGAACTTAGGGGTGTTACAACTTACTTGTTGAGCAGAATTTGTAATTCCAAATCTTCACTTCTTTTTTATCCTTCTTATTTCAAATCTCTCTATTAAAGCCAAAGAGCAAGACCTTACTTTGGTGAGTATGAAATTTGTGAAGAAATAATAGGGTTTAAGAAGCTTAAATGACCATTAATGGAGGAAATTGAAAAGAAAAAGAAAGAGAAAAGAATGGAATCCGGCTGAATTTTTTTAGGGAAGAAGAAATGACTTTTCCTTCTAATTTTTTAGGTATTTTAAGTGAAATTTTATGTATTTGACTTGGTCAAAAAGTTGGGAAATTAAAATTGATTTTTAACATCACAATGATGTCATCCACATGATGCAATAAACATTTTTCTTTTCTTTTTCAATTTTCTTAAATTTTTCATTAGTTCTTTAATCTAATCTTGATTCAAAAATTTTTATTAATCTTGATTCAAAAATTTTTATTTTCTCCGATTTTATTGGACAGTTAGGTCAGGAGTCAGCTCTTGGGGTCAATTGACCAAATTACTCCTCGCCAGTTCATCCCGGTTTGTAAATAATTCAATATTTCTTCTGGCTCCCTGACCTAATTATTTGACTGACTTAACAATTCTTTTTCATGATTTTCTCTTTTCCACTATGTTCGTAATGGTCCTAAGGACCGCAGCGTCATATTTTACGGTTCGAAATTTGAGTTTAAAATGACTTCGCAGTCCTTCCCGAGAAGGTCACCCATCGCTGTGACTCTCGACTCGTTTAACTTCTTATGTTCTATTTTTCTTGTTTATACTCAAATAATTGGACATTACTAATTATTTGTGTTTATAGCTTCTCTAGTTGTCTTAAGTGTGGTTCTAATCCCCTTAATTATCCGGACCGACACCGGTCACCGGAACAGTGAAATCTACCGGGCTATTCAAACGAGGGTGTTACAATTCTCTCCCCCCCCCCCCTTTAAAAAAAATTTCGTCTCGAAATTTTACCTGGTACTAATCTCTAAATAGCTGTGGGTACTGTCTCCTCATGTCCTCTTCTCGTTCCCAAGTAGCCTCCTGGCCTGAATGATGGTTCCATAGCACCTTTACCAACGGTATCAGCTTGTTCCGTAGCTGCTTCACCTCATAAGCCAGAATCACTATGGGTTCTTCTTCATATGTGAGGTCTGGATTCACTTCAATTTCCTCTACTGGTAGTACATGAGATGGGTCTGATCGATACCTCCTCAACATAGACACATGGAAGACATTATGTATCTTCTCTAACTCTGGAGATAGTGCCAAATCATATGCCAAAGGACCCACTCTTTCCAGAACCTCATATGGCCCAATGAAGCAAGGACTCAGTTTCCCCTTTCTGCCGAATCTCATAATTCTCTTCCAAGGAGAAACTTTGAGGAAAACTTTCTCACCCACTGCATACTCAATATCTCTTCTCTTCAAATCAATGTAGGACTTCTGACGATCTGATGCAGTCTTAAGTCGATCTCGGATCACCCTGATTTTCTCTTCAGTGTGCTGAACAATTTCGAGTCCAATCATCTTTCTTTCACCCACGTCTTTCTTTCTTTTGGTAGCAGTTGTTTTAAGAAAACTCAATCAAAGGCAAGTGTGTATCCCAACTGCCCTCAAACTCAATCACACAAACCCGTAGCATGTCCTCCAAGATCTGAATTACCCTCTCAGACTGCCCATCTGTCTGTGGGTGGAATGCCGTACTGAAGTTCAATCTAGTTCCTAGGGCTCTCTGAAGACTACCCCAGAATCAAGAAGTGAACCTAGGATCTCTGTCTGACACGATGGATACTGGTACTCCATGCAGTCTCACAATCTCATTGATGTATAACTTGGCTAATCTTTCTAAACTGTAGTCCATTCGGACTGGCAGCAAATGAGCAGACTTAGTTAGTCTGTCGACAATGACCCATACTGCATCATGACTCTTCTGTGTCCTCAGAAGTCCCATCACAAAATCCATTGCTATTCTTTCCCATTTCCATTCTGGTACTGGTAGTGGATGTAACAACCCAGTGGGTACTTAATGCTCTGCCTTCACTTGCTGACAAGTTAGGCATTTGGATACAAACTCTGCCACATCTCTTTTCATACCCATCCACCAGTAATGCTCCTTTAGCCCCCTATACATTTTTGTGCCCCAGGGTGCATGAAAGAACAGAAGCGTGAAAAACATAAGTTTATACCATTGAATTCAAAAATTTTCACCTAGGGTCACATGCATCATGCAAGATTTATTTTTGTCTATTTGATTTCAATGATAAACAACATATTAAAACTCTTTTAATATGTTTTTGGATCTGTATTTGCCATTTAAGATTTTAAAATTAATCAGATTAATTTTAGAACCCTAGATTAAATCAAGAACGATTACACTAACCTCTTGATGCACTGCAGCGTGTTTGCGCCTTTGAGATTCGTCTTCAGGACACCAGATGTTGTCCCTCTAGCTTGTCCACACCAAGAACACCTATGGCAGCCCTTGAATAGCTTCTAAAACTTTTTCTATTAATTAGAAATTCAAGTTCTGCCTTTTAAGAGATTAGAGATGTAAACAGGACACTAGAAACAATTTCTAGTGTTCTTAATTCAGGAGATTGATGGCTAATCTCTTTGAATTGATAAGAGATGAAGAAGAAGAGATAAAAACCCTCAAAGTGGCGTGACAAAGGAGTGTGGCTGCTGGTTGTATTTTGTTTTCTCATAATAACACTTAAATAGCTAGGTTAACACATTAAACCCTTGCCACATGTCACCCTTTGATTAGCTCTAGGTTTAAGTTACCCAATCACATTGTGCCAAGTGTCAAACCTATATGTAATCTTGATTTTAATCATCTTACATGATTAAAAAAAAAACATTTGGCAAGCTTTTGTGTTATGCCATGTGTCACCATCTCATGGTGCCACGTGTCACACTACAAAATGACCAAAATGCCCCTGTGTCTTAATTTTGAGTTCTCAACCCAAAATAATTATTTTTCTTCTTCTAATTAATTTATATCAAATATAAATTAATTAATTAATCTCTATTAATTAATTTCTCATTAATTAAATTCATATTTAAACACTTTAAATATAAATTTAACTTATATTATACATCCAATAATCTAGATTTGGTTTCAAGTCATGCTAGGAACTTTGCAATCTAATTGCAAACCAAACCTATTTAATTAATCAATTAAACTCTTTAATTAATCAATTAATTCATATTTAATTAGGTGATAACTTGTGTATGTGTGTGACTTACTAGGCTCATCACTAATTGGCAATGAGACATGATATCAACTCTTAATATCATCAGAACTCTTTCTTACCATAAATGATTTCTCTAAATCATTTTATGAACCTCATAGACCATGGTTAACACCTAGCATAGCATGCCATGGCCACCCAATTAGTAATAAGGTTTACCTTAAATGAACCTATAATCATATGTTACCATGCACTAGAATTTCTCTGTTACAAAATCCCAACTCAAGCTGGAGTCATGGTTTATGTCAAACTCCATTTGCTATGAATATTATGTTCTCTTTTAATTCCAGTTCTTGATTAAAAAGATTTTTCTCATCAGAAACTCTTTTCTGAATAAATCTATCTGTCCTGGCCAGGAACTTGAAACATTAAGAACAATTAAATGAACATAGGATTTTATCTCTATTTACTTAGAGGAACAGATTCCATCTTGATCAACACCTACCTCCATATATAACTAGTAGGAGCCAACACATGCCCATATACCCATACACAGTACAAGTATGAAAGCAGTATCAAACTCAAACTACCTATATACAAGATAATTGTGCTATCTCAGGTCTAAAGATTATATGCACTGATATGATTTATGACAAAACATTGACAAGAGTAAACTCCATGTGCTTGTCATAAGTGTCACTGGCTCAGCCTACTTATCATTTATAAGTGCCTATCATGTTTGTTATATGGCATGAGACTCACCATTCCATCTTATTTATATCTCATATAAATAACTTGGAAACAAACATGAATACAATCTTTCTGGATAAGTCATGTCCTTATTATGAAGTATCCTTGATTGTGAAATTATTTATGATACTTTGTGCTAGAAATATTGTCACTCATATTCTTAACAACTTAAGAATAATATTTCTAACAAAATATCAATGGACCTTTTCTATTACACATAAATATATTATGTAAACGGAAAAGTGGAAATGCCTTTTATTAATAAAACATGTACAAGATACATACTAAATGATATGCTCTAGGGCATACTACTAACAATCTCCCACTAGCACTAGAGCCATTCATTACAATATCTTAGACCCATCTTCTCAAGATGTCGGTCTAACTGAGTCTGTGACATAGGCTTAGTGAATGGATCAGCAGGATTTTTTCAGCTGATGTTATTTTTCTGCATGGCTATATCGCCTTGCCCAACTATATCTCTGATAATGTGGTAGTGCCTTTCTATGTGTTTGGATTTTGGGTGAGACCTTAGTTCCTTAGCCTGTATGACTGCTCCATTGTTGTCACGATGTAGTGGGCTGGCGACTCAATGGAAGGAACTACTGCAAGTTCTGTCACGAACTTCTTTATCCAAACAGCTTCCTTTGCAGCATCTGATGCAACAATATACTCAGCCTCTGTAGTGGAATCTGCAGTCGTGCTCTGTTTGGAACTCTTCCAACTGACTGCACCTCCATTACAAATGAACACATATCCAGAGGTAGACTTTCTATCGTCGATATCTAATTGGAAATCAGAATCAGTATAACCATCCAATTGCAAGTCTCGACCTCCATAAATCAAGAATAAATCCTTAGTTCTTCTCAAGTACTTAAGAATATTCTTGACAGCTATCCAGTGTTCCAAACCTGGATTGGATTGATACCTGCTAGTCAAACTAACAGCATATGCGATATCCGGCCTAGTACACAACATTGCTTACATTAAACTTCCAATAGCCAAAGCATATGGAATCCTGGCCATCTTATCTCTTTCTTCAGGTGTCTTTGGAGATATCTCTTTAGAAAGATGGATACCATGTCTCACTGATAACAATCCTCTCTTGGAATCAAGCATGTTAAACCTCTTTAACACCTTTTCCAAGTATAGACTTTGGGATAAACCAATTATTCTTTCCGCTCTATCTCTATAGATGCGAATCCCAAAAATATAGGTTGCCTCCCCTAAGTCTTTCATGGAGAATGTATTTGACAACCATACCTTTATAGTCGTCAACATACCTGTGTCATTACCCATCAACAGTATGTCATCCACATATAAGACAAGGAAAGTGATAGCACTGTACTAACCTTCTTATATACACATGGCTCATCCTCATTTTTGATAAAACCAATGGATTTAATGGCTTCATCAAAACGGATGTTCCAACTCCTCGAAGCTTGTTTCAACCCACAAATGGATCGCTTTAGCTTGCATACCTTGGAACCATCTTGGGATTCAAATCCCCTAGGTTGTTCCATGAAAATGTTTTCTTCAATGTATCCATTGAGAAAAGCTGTTTTGACATCCATCTGCCAAATCTCATAATCATAGTATGCAGCTATTGCTAATAAAATCCTAATTGATTTAAGCATGGCAACAGGCGAGAAAGTCTCCTCATAGTCGATTCCTTGCCTTTGGTGAAACCCTTTCGCTACTAGCCTTGCCTTATAGGTCTCTACCTTTCCATCAGAACCAATTTTCTTCTTGAAAACCCATTTGTTCCCTATAGGTATAATACCTTCAGGTGGGTCAACAAGATCCCAAACTTGATTCTTATACATGGAATCAATCTCGGATTTCATAGCATCAATCCATTTTGAAGAGTCTATATCTGATATAGCTTCTTCATAGGTAAGTGGATCATCTCCATGATCTACTTCTTCATGAGTAGACAACTCTTGTTCTTCTTCATGAAGAAAACCATATCTCACTAGTGGGTGAGATACCTTGGTTGTTGTACGAGGAACAGCTGTAGATGTTTCATCAATGGGTATTGGTTGACTAGATGGATATATATCCATCTGATCTGTTGGTTGGTCAGAATTCTCCAATTCAAACTCTATTTGCCGTCCTTTGCCTCCTTCTTGAACAAACTGTTGTTCAAGAAATGTGGCATCACTACTTATCACAACCTTTTGTGAAGTAGGCAAATAAAAATAATATCCAAAACTATCTTTTGGATATCCAACAAATCGACCTTTTTCTGATCTGGTCTCCAATTTATCAGTGTTTAGCTTTTCGATATAAGCTGGACAACCCCAAATCTTAACATAATTAAGACTTGGTTTTCTTCCATGCCATATCTCATAAGGTGTGGAAGAAACTGATTTTGATGGAATCCTATTCAGAATATACAAAGCTGATTCTAATGCAAATCCCCAAAAGAAGATTGCCATATCAGTATAGCTCATCATACTACGTACCATATCTAATAGGGTACGATTTCTCCTTTCAGATACACCATTCAGCTGTGGTGTTTCCTAGAGGAGTCAGCTGAGAAACAATGCCATGCTCTCTCAAGTATTCATCAAATTCAGTACTCAAATATTCACCTCTGCGATCTGATCGAAGAGCTTTAATATTCTTTCCTGTTTGATTTTCTACTTCAGATTTAAATTCTTTGAACTTTTCAAAAGATTCATGTTTGTATTTCATCAAATATAAATACCCAAACCTTGATTTATCTTCAGTAAAGGTAATAAAATAATGAAAACCCCCTCTAGCCATTTCTTTAAATGGACCACATACATCACTATGTATTAGCTCCAAAATATTTTCAGCTCTTAGCCTTTGTCCAATAAAAGGTGATCTAGTCATATTGCCCTGAAGGCAGGATTCACAAGTTGGAGTAGGCTCAGAGCCCAATGAGGATAAAATCTCCATTTTCTCCAATTTTGTAATCCTATCTTCTGCAACATGACATAACGTTAAGTGCCAAATATATTTTGAACTTGAGTTGGTTTTCACCATGGCATTGCATTCTTTTAGATTGCTATACTCTGGCCAGTGGAAACACTTTCTTACTGGCAATGGGAACACTTTCCTGTTGGCAGTGGAAACACTTTCCTTTGCCTTTGTTAGCTTTGGTCTTCCCTTTCTGTTTAGCAATTTTCTTGGAAGGACTAGGAATCTGAGGTTTCTTTTTCTTATTGTCCTTCTTCTTGTTGGACTTTCCAGCAGAAGAAGATGCAACCAAAGCTACCTCTTTTCCTTTATTGCCCGGCATATTCTTTTGGGCAATAACCAGCATGTTGAGTAAACCAGCTAAGGTGCATTCCTGTTTAGTCATATGGAAATTTGTCACAAAATTCCCAAAAGACTCAGGAAGGGACTGAAGGATCAAATCCGTTTGTAGTTGGAAATCCATGTTGAAGTCAAGATGTTCCAACTGCTCAATCAGCCGAATCATCTTGTGGACATGATCCCCAACATTCTGTCCCTCAAACATCCTCATACGGAATAGCTGTCTAGATATCTCATACCTAGCATTCTCTTTGTGCTCACCATACAACTCTTGTAGGTGAAGGAGGATCTCACTCGCACTTTGCATGTTCTCATGTTGCTTCTGTAACTCATTACTCATGGAAGTAAGCATGTAACACTTAGCTCTCATATCATGCTCCTTCCACTTGTCCAAAGTATCATGTTCCTCTTGTGTGGCCTCTGGAGGTAAGGGACCAGGAACATTTGAATCTAGAACATATCCTATATGTTCAAGATTCAGGACAAGTTTTTAATTTTTTAGCCAATCATAGAGATTAGGTCCTGTCAACCTATTGTGATCAAGTATGCTTGCAAGGATATTGGATGGTGGTGGTTGTTTTGTGCTCATTTTTATCAGAAAATTAATTGCAGAAAATAACCAGATTAATTAGTAAATGTATCATGTAATTAACCAAAATGATTATGGTCTTTTAATCAAATTGGTCCTCCCACTAACTTAGCGAATCCTACACTTCCAAAGTAGAAAATGGAAATCCTAGTTGGATGGATTTCTAGTGGGTGATTGAATTCTTATAATTCTATTGATCATCCTCAGGTACATCCATTATTGGAATTATAATAAACTATAAGTGAGCAACTCCTTGCCCATCACATCTCATGTGAGGTTCAATCCTTTACCTAGCCCCTAATGCTCAAAATCTCAGGTACATCCATTATTGACTTATCTTGCATTAGTTAAGTTGATCCCATTGAGCGATAATTATGCAAATAATTTTAATGTCCTCAGGTACATCCAATATTGGCCACTAAACCATTTACATATTTACAACATCTCATGCTTAACAATTATTCTTAAGAAAATCTCTTAAATTAATTGCATCTTATGCAACTATTTAAAATTTCTTAAAATAATTGCCCCAATGGAGGGCCTATGTTATAATTACTTTAATTATAGCATTTCCAACTTAATCATTTGTTTGGAAGATTTTATGGTCATTCTATTTACTATTAAGGTCTCACTTTGCACATTATCCATTTGGCATGCATATATCATATAATTGCTTACATTCCCATACATCTCATGCATTCATGGATAAGCAGTAAATATGGTATGATCATGGACTTTCTAAGGGATTCAATTCTGAGCCACCAAGAATTGAATCAGGGCATTCCTAGGTGCATTTCATTCATTCATTCATTTTACAAGAGTTGCTGAAGGAGTACATAATCAATACTTGATCTTGAATTCCTCCCACTGGTCCCACCAATGCTCTTGACCTCCTTGAACTTCTTGCAATCCAATATTACATAGTAATCCTTGGCATACCAAGGCGAATTTACAAGAACTTAAATAAATGAAATTACAACTCAAAAATTATTACAAACTTAATAATACATGCCCAAAATAAATTAAAATAAATTAATTAATTTACAATCCCAAAGAAACATAAAAGAAATAAATCCAATCACATTGGTCTTTTATAGTCCATGATCATCCATCATGCATATCACTATTTAACAATTAAATAAAACATACATACTTAAATTAAATTGAATATCTCATATTCAACTTAAAAATCCAGATTTGAATATGATTCAAATAAATTTAAAAATTCAGATTTGAATCTCATTCAAACAAATTTAAAAATTCAGATTTGAATCACATTCAAACAACTTCAAAAATTCAGATTTGAATCACATTCAAACATTTTTAAAAAAAATCAGATTTGAATCACATTCAAACATTTTTAAAAAAATCAGATCTGAATTTTATTCAATCAATTTTAAAAAATCAGATTTAAATATGATTCAAACAACTTTAAAAATTCAGATTTGAATCACATTCAAACAACTTTTAAAATTCAGATTTGAATCATAATTTAAATAATTTTTAAAATTCTGATTTGAATCATAATTTAATTGTGTGATTAAAACTACTAATTAGACACTTTAATTAGACAAAGAATAGGCCTTAGATCATACAACAATTGCAGAATTAAAAGCCAAACCTTGAACCATCCATGGGAGCCAAACCATGTGCACCATTGATGGTGATTTTCAATCATGCCGCCACACCTCCATTGCAACTAGCAATGGATCAATCATCTCATGATCAAATCACACAATTAAATCACATAATCAACAATCTAAATGGCAAATATAGTGGCTCTGATACCAATTGAAAGAACGGAAGCGTGAAAAACATAAGTTTATACCATTGAATTCAAAAATTTTCACCTAGGGTCACATGCATCATGCAAGATTTATTTTTATCTATTTAATTTCAATGATAAACAACATATTAAAACTCTTTTAATATGTTTTTGGATCTGTATTTTCCATTTAAGATTTTAAAATTAATCAGATTAATTTTAGAACCCTAGATTAAATCAAGAACGATTACACTAACCTCTTGATGCACTGCAGCGTGTTTGCGCCTTTGAGATTCGTCTTCAGGACACCAGATGTTGTCCCTCTAGCTTGTCCACACCAAGAACACCTATGGCAGCCCTTGAATAGCTTCTAAAGCTTTTTCTATTAATTAGAAATTCAAGTTCTGCCTTTTAAGAGATTAGAGATGTAAACAGGATACTAGAAACAATTTCAAGCGTTCTTAATTCAAGAGATTGATGGCTAATCTCTTTGAATTGATGAGAGATGAAGAAGAATAGATGAAAAGCCTCAAGGTGGCGTGACAAAGGAGAGGAGTGGCTACTGGTTATTTTTCTTTTCATAACCACACTTAAATAGCTAGGTTAACACATTAAACCCTTGCCACATGTCACCCTTTGATTAGCTCTAGGTTTAAGTGACCCAATCACATTGTGCCAAGTGTCAAACCTATACGTAATCTTGATTTTAATCATCTTACATGATTAAAAAAAAACATTTGGCAAGCTTATGTGTTATGCCATGTGTCACCATCTCATGGTGCCACGTGTCGCACTGCAAAATGACCAAAATGCCCCTGTGTCTTAATTTTGAGTTCTTAACCCAAAATAATTATTTTTCTTCTTCTAATTAATTTATATCAAATATAAATTAATTAATTAATCTCTATTAATTAATTTCTCATTAATTAAATTCATATTTAAACACTTTAAATATAAATTTAACTTATTTTATACATCCAATAATCTAGATTTGGTTTCAAGTCATGCTAGGGACTTTGCAATCTAATTGCAAACCAAACCTATTTAATTAATCAATTAAACTCTTTAATTAATTAATTAAATCATATTTAATTAGGTGATAACTTGTGTATGTGTGTGACTTACTAGGCTCATCACTAATTGGCAATGAGACATGATATCAACTCTTAATATCATCAGAACTCTTTCTTACCATAAATGATTTCTCTAAATCATTTTATGAACCTCATAGACCATGGTTAACACCTAGCATAGCATGCCATGGCCACCCAATTAGTAATAAGGTTTACCTTAAATGAACCTATAATCATATGTTACCATGCACTAGAATCTCTCTGTTACAAAATCCCAACTCAATCTGGAGTCATGGTTTATGTCAAACTCCATTTGCTATGAATATTATGTTCTCTTTTAATTCCAGTTCTTGATTAAAAGATTTTTGTCATCGAAACTCTTTTACGAATAAATCTATCTGTCTGGCAGAACTTGAAACATCAAGAACAATTAAATGAACATAGGATTTTATCTCTATTTACTTAGAGGAACAAATTCCATCTTGATCAACACCTACCTCCATATATAACTAGTAGGAGCCAACACATGCCCATATACCCATACACAGTACAAGTATGAAAGCAGTATTAAACTCAAACTACCTATATACAAGATAACTATGCTATCTCAGGTCTAAAGATTATATGCACTGATATGATTTATGACAAAACATTGACAAGAGTAAACTCCATGTGCTTGTCATAAGTGTCACTGGTTCGGCCTACTTATCATTTATAAGTGCCTATCATGTTTGTTATATGGCATGAGACTCACCATTCCATCTTATTTATATCTCATATAAATAACTTGGAAACAAACATGAATACAATCTTTCTGGATATGTCATGTCCTTATTATGAAGTATCCTCGATTGTGAACCTATTTATGATACTTTGTGCTAGAAATATTGTCACTCATATTCTTAACAACTTAAGAATAATATTTCTAACAAAATATCAATGGACCTTTTCTATTACACATAAATATATTATGTAAACGGAAAAGTGGAAATGCCTTTTATTAATAAAACATGTACAAGATACATACTAAATGATATGCTCTAGGGCATACTACTAACAGTGCATGGCAAAAGGAGACTCATGTGCTTCCTTCAAAATGATCTGCCTCAAATTAACATCGTTAGAAACACATATTCTGCCCTAGTGTAGACTATCATCTCTGATTGAGAATTTTGGTTTCTTACCCTGTCGGACTTCTTCCATCAACTTCTGATACTTCTGATCATTCTGAGCAGCCATTCTAATCTGATCATTCAACACTGGCTGTACATGCCATGCAACTGCTGTCTGCCCATCATCATTAATCTCTAAGCTGGCATGCAATGATCTTAACTCATGTACCAAAAACAAAGCAGTAACTCGTAGACTTGCCATAGTCTTGTGACTTAAGGCATCAGCCACAACATTAGTTTTTCCTGGCTGATAGTGTATCAGACAATCATAGTCTTTTATCAACTCTAACCATCTCCTCTGTCTCAAATTCAGCTCTTCTGGGTGCCCAAATACTTCAAACTCTTATGATCTGTGTAGATGTAACACTTTTCTCCATACAAATAGTGTCTCCAGATCTTAAGAGCAAACATTATAGCTGTAAGCTCCAAATCATGTGTTGGATAGTTCCTCTCATGCGGTTTTAGCTGGCGTGATGCATAGGTAATGACATTTCGATCTTGTATCAATACACAGCCTAACCCATTGTGAGAAGCATCACTATAAACTGTGTATTCTTTACCCAGAATAGGTAAAGTCAGGACTGGAGCTTCAGTCAAACATTTCTTCAATTCATCAAAACTCTGTTGGCATTTATCCATCCACTGAAATTTTACATCTTTTCTAAGCAGCTTGGTCAATGGAGATGCCAACATGGAGAATCCCTTCACAAATCTATGGTAGTATCCAGCTAAACCCAGAAAACTTCGAATTTCTGTGACATTTCTGGGTGGCCTCCAATTAAGGACAGCTTCAATCTTACTTGGATCTACCTTGATGCCCTCTTCTGATACTACATGCCCCAAGAAAGTTATTTCTTTTAGCCAAAATTCACACTTCGATAATTTGGCATATAGTTATTTCTCCCTCAAAGTCTGCAGTACAATCTGCAGATGTCTATCATGCTCTTCTGCATTCCTCGAATAGACCAATATATCATCTATGAATACCACAACAAACTGGTCGAGGTATGGTCTGAAGATAGTGTTCATCAGATCCATAAAAGCAGCCAGAGCATTAGTTAACCCGAATGGCATAACCAAAAACTCATAATGGCCATAGCGGGTTCTGAAGGCAGTTTTAGGAATACTCTGCTCTTGTACTTTTAGCTGATAATAACCTGATCTCAGGTCAATTTTTGAGACCACAGCTGCACCCCTCAACTAATCAAACAAGTCATCAATGCAGGGCAATGGATATCTATTCTTTATTGTCACCTTATTCAACTGCCGATAATCAATACACAAGCGGAGAGTGCCATCTTTCTTCTTTACAAACAACACTGGCGCTCCCCAAGGTGACACACTAGTGCGGATAAAGCCCTTGTCAAGTAATTCTTGCAACTGCACTTTCAACTCTTTCAATTCTGCAAGTGCCATTCTATATGGCGTTATAGAGATTGGGTCCACACCAGGCATAACATTAATCTCAAACTGCACCTCTCTTTCTAGAGGTAATCCTGGTAATTCATCAAGAAATACATTCGGAAAATCACATACAATAGGGATGTCCCTTAGTGCTGGACTCCCCACTTGGGTGTCTATCACATGTGCCCAGTATGCTTCATACTCCTTTCTGATCATCCTTCTGGCTAGTGCAGCCGAAATGATGTTTGATGGCAGTAAATGCCTCTCCCCATGTATTACCACATCACTATACAAAGGAAGACCAAAAGTAATTGTCTTCAATCTATAGTCAATCATGACGTAATGCCTGGCTAACCAATCCATGCCCAAGATGATATCATACTCTCTGAAGGGCATTTCAATCAAATCTGATAGAAAACATGTCCTTGGATCACCAAAGGAAAGTCCCTATAAAATCTGTTGAGCAGGACCTCTTGTCCTAACGGACTAGTTACTAGCACTTCAAAACCCATTTGCACACATGGAACAGCAAGTGAACTGACTATGCTAGCACTAACATATGAATGGGTTGAACCTGGATCAAACAAGACAAATACTTCTTGATCAGAGATAGAGAATGTACCAGCTACCACATCAGAAGTCTCAACCTCTTCTCGCTGTCTCATTGTGTAGATTCTGGTTGAAGCACTTCCTTGTCCCGACTGACCAACTGTGCCTTGACTGCCCGAAGCAGTGCCTCTACCTCTGCCTCTTCCTCTGCCAATTAATTATGAACCTCAGGGAGTAGGACTCTGAATAGATCCCTCAGCAGTAGTAGGAGCTGGACCATATTTTGAAGACAGTGCACTAGTACAGTCTCTTGCTAAATGACCCTTGCCTCCACAGTTAAAGCAGGCTCCAGTGGCCCAATAGCATTCCCCCCTATGAATCTTGCCACAAGTCTCACAGGGGCGGGTAGAATATGAACCCCTGCTCGACTGCTGACCAGACCTAGGGGGTCTCTGTCCGGAAAATCTACCCCTACCAAATCTTTCACCTCGACCCCTGCTGGGTCCACTAAATTTCTTTCTCTTTCCAGAGGTAGCACCAGAACTCTGTTCAACTGATTTTTCCCCCTTGTCTTTTTTTGATTTCTCAGCTTTTTCTGATTTTTCTTTCACTGGGTTTGCTTCTGATTCAATTCTCTCCAGTTCAAGTGCTTGAGACATAAGCTCTGAGAAGTTGCTGTGTCGAAATCCCACAACTTGCATCCTTGTGCTAGGCTTCAAACCCGTCTCAAATCTCTTGCACCTAGCCTTGCTGGTAGTAAGGAGACTTCCCGCATAGTGACTCAAGCGGGAGAACTCCCTCTCATACTCTGCCACTGATCGGTTCCCTTGTTTTAAACTCAGAAACTCTTGTAACTTCTGATCAACATATGCATCTAGGATGTATTTCTGTCTGAACTCTCTAATGAAGTCATCCTAGGTCAGCACTGGTGGTTCAGCTAAGCTGTGGGGGATGGTCTTCCACCAATCATATGCATCCCCTTGCAGTAGCGACACAGAATACTCAAACTTTACTTCATCTTGGCAGTGCAGCTTCTTAAATACTCTGTCCATTCTTTCAAGCCATTGCTCTGCCTCTAAATGGTCCACTGTACCCTTAAATTCAGTAGCCCCATACTTCAATAACTTATCATACTGTATGGCTGGAGGCAGTGGTTGTGCCACTGGTGGTTGGGGTGGAGCTTGAACAGGCATACCCCTAGCCATTTGTTGAAACATCGCAGCCATCTGCTGTGCGAACTGCGCAAGGAACTGCGGCATTTGTGGGGCTGGTGCTGCTGACCCACTAACATTCGGTAAAGCTGGGGCTTCCCCTTGTGCCTCAGCTTCAACAGACTGCTCAACTGAGCAATCCCCTTCTTCCATTTCAATCTGAAGTTAGGGTATCTCCTAAACAAATAACACAAGGAGATTTCCCTCCGTTAGTTCATATTCATGATGTAATGCACTGTATGTAACAATTATGGACATTGAACAATTGTAATTAACAAAGAAAAACACAAATTCACAAGATAAAACATACTTCAAAAATTTGCTCTGATACCACTAAAACATGTCACACCTTACCCCTCTGTCAAGCATAACATGATCCCGTAGAATACCTAATGAACTACCGAACTTCACCTACCGATAACTCATTAAGTACCCTACAATGGATTTTAAAACAATTTTCTTATTTTTGATAAGTGGTGAGCATTTTCTAATAGGTATTTAAAACATATGATTAAAAGTAAATCTAGTTAATATTTTTGGTCCATTTTGTTTTTCCGCAAATTTTATAAAAATTTTGATAGAGTTCTATTTGTATTTTGAAAAACCAGTTCTTCAAATACCTGTAAAAAGCACTTCTAAAAATTTTTCTCAACAACTACTTCAATTTCACAATCAAACTCAATCCATTTCAATCAATTTCTCAAGTTCAAAATTCAATAATCCTCAAAATACTAGCAATACATTTCATTCAAATTAAATAAAATAGTTCCACTCATATTTCATTAAAGACAAAACAATTTATACACATCCTTAAAAATTTATATCAAAAGAAACGCAAACTAAACTTTATTACAAACTTTATACAAATTTTTGTACAAGCTGCTCAAGACCCATTTAGATGTCCATACATTTATATGCAATACATACATCAAAAGAAATATTTACAATTAGGGTATAAATTATACCAGATAGCTTCAAAACAGGAAGACCCTCAATCCTTAGCAGCTCAGTCTGCTGCTCTTCTAGTCTCTGTATCTGTGACAACAATAGAAGCTATCGCTGAGTACTAGGACTCAGTGGTGCACAACATACTAAAATAATCTTTATGCAAAACTTAAATTACATTTATTCAAAAATTTGTCGGAACATGAGAATTAAGTACAAATCATGCATTATGAGATTTTAAATGCAAACCAAGTTCATTTCAAAGTATCAAAACACATTTCATAAAACCCACAGTTAGATCATGCCATTCGAAACAAATAGAATCTCAATAGCTAGAGGCTAAAGAGAAATCACATCACAAGGCTAGCTAGCTCAAATATATGGATATTCATTCACATCCTCTTCTACTGGCACACCTCAACACTTCTCCAGAGAAGGAATCAAAATTCGAAACTAATTACCCCCACTAGTCATGCTAGTGAGGTGTTCAAATATATGGTCATGACACTATGGTTTCAAAACTTGTCTTAACAATTTGCTAAACATTGTCATTTCAAATACACACAATAACTTTCACAATTTAAATCAAAACATCATAAATAGGGTCACAATACTTTCAACAATTCAAAGCAAAAGTAAAATGCATATTTCATTCACTTAATCAATAAATTTTAAAGCATAGTGATGTTGTGCACAAACCTCAAACGAGTCGCCTGTTGGCCTTGACTCGACTTCTCGGGTTCTGTCTCGGTATTCTTTTCCATTGAAACACATAATTTCACAGTATTTTAGTACCATAACTTAGCATAAATCCAATAATAAATTTAACTTCACTTTTACCTAGCTCTAACGTGCTAAATTCGACGTTCTTGAAATTTTGTGTTTTGGGTTACTATTCACTGCACTATTCAAGTCAAATTATTGACTTTCTAAGGCTTAATAGGTATGGGAACTCCAACTTCATTCAGATACCACATTTTGGTCACCAAACTTGTTGGTTTTGGTTACTTTCTCAAAACTTAGGTCTTTTAGGCAAAATTGCCAAATTTTTAATTTTGGTGTCCCTAATTCTACTGCTTTATTGGTCAGTTTATTGTTGGAATTTGGCAAAACTTTCTTCATAGAAAATGTTCCTTATTGTCTTAAGTTTATTCTCCTTTTTGAAACACCCCAATTGGAGTTTTGTAGCTCAAGTTATAAGCAAATTACATTTACTGTTCATGCTGCAGAATTTTGGTTCTGCAGATTTGTTGATCCAACTTCATTCAGTAATTTGATCAAGTTAGGTCCATAATTTGATCTAATTTTCTTCATATGAAATGTTCTAATATGTCTTATGTTTCCATCAGTTCAAGAATTGCCTAAATCAAAGTTTTCTAGAGAGAGTTATAGCCATTGAAACATTACTGTTCAAATGGCAAATCTACAGTCTACCGATTCAGTGACCCAAATTTTCTCAGTAATTTGATTTGGTTAATGGAATAATTTGGATTGATATTCTTCATGAAAGTTTTAGGTCTATATCTCATCTAACAACTGGTAAAATTTCAGGTCATTTTGACATGCCTAGCTCAAGTTATGACCAAATGAACAAACACTATTCATTTGATCAGCTTGTGCAGAGGCGGCCTGCGATTTTCCCACTTTAGTCACTTTGTTCACTAGGTTTTAGTCACTTTTTGAGCAGACTTCCTAAATGAAAATTGTGTCATTTAGTGCCTATTTTCATTTCCAATTGGTCCCATATCAATTGGACTTGTAAAATTTCATTTTTGGTCCCTCAAAGTTGACTTTTGGTCATGTGCATACCCAATCCGAATTTGACTTTGATTCAAACACTTCTCTTAATTAGGTCACAAATGGTCATTTCTTTCCTTAAACTAAATCAAAGACATCGTTTACCAATTTCTTAAATTTTCTCCCAAAACCCTAAGGGTCAAGAACCCAAATTCCTCAATTTCCTTAATTCATGAATTCTAAGTGTACAAGTCTCACTTACTTACTCAATCAAGCATGAGTACCTCTTTAATTCTAACAATTTCTATCAAACCCTAATTAATTTCATGCTGACCAACTTTCATAAAGCTTCATACATGAGTGATTTCTTGAGTTTCTATGTAATTTGCTACTTATTCAAGCTCATTTCTATGCATTTTACTCAAATTAAGTTAGAAAGAGGGACTTACTTGTTGAGCAGAATTTGTAATTCCAAATCTTCACTTCTTTTTTATCCTTCTTATTTCAAATCTCTCTATCAAAGCCAAAGAGCAAGACCTTACTTTGGTGAGTATGAAATTTGTGAAGAAATAATAGGGTTTAAGAAGCTTAAATGACCATTAATGGAGGAAATTGAAAAGAAAAAGAAAGAGAAAAGAATGGGAGCCGGCTGAATTTTTTTAGGGAAGAAGAAATGACTTTTCCTTCTAATTTTTTAGGTATTTTAAGTGAAATTTTATGTATTTGACTTGGTCAAAAAAGTTGGGAAATTAAAATTGTTTTTTGACATCACAATGATGTCATCCACATGATGCAACAAACCTTTTTCTTTTCTTTTTCAATTTTCTTAAATTTTTCATTAGTTCTTTAATCTAATCTTGATTCAAAAAATTTTATTTTCTCCGATTTTATTGGACAGTTAGGTCAGGAGTCAACTCTCGTGTAACACCCCTATATTCGATAGTGCGTTTTACTATTCCGGTGACCAGTGTTGTCCGGACAGCTAGGATGTCTATAACTACACTTCGTTATGATTGAGGAGACATAAAATAATGAAATACAAGAAAAGAAAATACAAGAAAAACAAAGAAAAAATAATAGCAAAGAAATGTAACCAAGTTAAGCGAGCCGAGAACCCTAGCGATGGGTGACCGCACCGGGAAGTCACGGCGTGGACCGTTGACTAGCCCTGGACTGCGGGGAACCCTGGAAAATATTTTTAGGACTCAAATAAATATTTATTGAAGTATAAATATCATTAGAAATATCAAAGAAAAATTAAATAATTAGTACAAAGAAAAGTGAGAAATCGAAAAGCGGACAAAACTCGGTGTTACCGAAAAATCGGGAATGTAACCTGAATAGGGGCATTGTGGTCATTTGACACCCCGAGTTGTCTTTGACCTAAATGTCCATTAAAAATAAGTGGTATTAAATTTTTTAAAATGCCATGGAAATAAGAAATTTTACAAGTAATGTAATTAGAGGACTTATGGGGGATTAATTAAAATGTTAATAAGATTTGATTATTATAATATTAATTACACTTAATGGACAATTAGTGGACCACTAAGTGGGACTATAAAATGCCAAAATTCTATCCACTTTCACCTTCATCTTCCTCATTCTTGATTTTTGCCTAATTGAATTTTCTCTCCATTGTCCACCATGGCCACACCTTGCATGCAAGCTCCACTCTTAATGATCAAGCCACAATTTCTCCAATTGTTCTTCATTAAAAGTGTTCTACACATCATGGGCAGCATGTAGGAAGCAAGAAAGAGGAGTTTTGGTGAAGTTTAATCAAGCCCAAGTTGAGGTTAGTGCTTAATCTTTCCAATTTTTTTCACTAATCCTTGTGTTGAGCTTTGGGTAAGTTGATTTATGAAGAAATTTTTGAGGTTTGATGTTGAATGGGAATGTGTACTTTTGGCAGCCATGGAAACACCTTGAAGGCAGTTTATTTTTGCTTGTAAATGGTGAATTAAATGATTGATTAAATGTATATTGTGTAGGAAATTGTTTGGGTGATGTATACTTAGTATATGTAAGTGTGAAATGAAATTTAAAGCTTGGAAATTAATGGAATGTAAATGTACCATTGTGGCAGTTTGTTAACTCTTGAGGAATGCTGGAATTCATGCTTGGTTTATGAAATAATGGTGTTGAATTGTGATAGTGGTTATGGCAGTTTGAGTGCATGTATGATGGTGTGAAGTGGGACATGTAAATGAGCATGAATTGGTGATTGAATTATTGTAAATTGAGTTGGACAAATTCTGCACTTATTGGTGCACATTAAATGTAATTGTAAGCTGCCAAAATGACCTATAATATGTTGTGAATTATGTTTAGGTTATGGTACAACCAAAATTGACTTGAATGTTGAGTTTGGTAAGTGTAAGGAGTGATCCTTGATGAGTAATAAAGAAAGTGCAATAGGGCAGTATGCATTTTAGCCTAGAACTTTGAGTGTGTGGCTCCAATTGGTATGAGGCCAATTGGAGGTGAAACTAGACACAAAATGTGCCAACTTTCATGAAGAAACTTTCCAAAATTCTGCTTGCAAGGTAGCTTGAAAAATGACCAAATCCGGATTAAGTGCAAATAAGGCCTGAAAATTGACCATTTGGGCAGCAGTTTGTATTTTGGCCATAACTCACTCAAAACAGGTCCAATTGACCTTAAATTTTGACCATGAATGGTTAAGACATATATCTACAAGTCTTATGAAGACACCAAAGCCCAGAAATGACCATAAGCAAGTCAAACAGCTTGCACAAGTTTGGGTCCAAAAACTGGCCGAACCTAAAATGACCTAAAATGACCTAAAGTGACCAATTTTGATGCACTTTGACCAGCAATAGTAAAATGACCATAGCTTGGTCTACATAACTCAGAATGACCTGAAATTTTGCCCCGCATGCAATAAGACATAGATCTACAAGTTTGTAGTTTTGACCGAAACTCAAAAATCGAGGAAACTAGGTCGTCCGGCTAGGTCAAACTAGTATCCCGGAATCCAGCAAATTGCAAGAAAATGCAAGATACATGGAAATGAACTTGATAATATGTACCAACCCTAAAAGGCTATCGAATGTGACATGATAGTAACATTAAAACCTAATTACCTAGAACGCATCGAGGGTCGACATATTAGGTTGACTAAGCAAATAATAGCATTCAGTGAATTACTTATCAAACATTATCATTAGAGACAGTTTAATTAAGTACTGAAACACTTCAAATTGTGTTTCTCAGTTAGCAAAGACTCAGGGAAAGGGAAGGAAATACTGAGTCAAGGCCACGAGACAATTATCAGAGGTTTGTGCACAACAGTTATTTCTTTTGAATTTTTCAATTGAAATAAATTATGACTATTTGTATATTATTGTTTTCAATTATGGAAATGTGTTTGAATGGATACTTATTGCTTAAAAAGCATTGCAAATAGTTTGAAACTATGGAAAAATTGATTTAGTGTGATTTGTGAAAATTTGAAGTTAATTATGAATTAGGTTGCCATCTTGTGAATGAATTTATGACTTTAGAAATTTATTGGATTCTCACGAATCATTTGAATAAAATGTTTGGAATTGATTTTGTGTTCACACTTAGCATGACAGTATCGTATCATTCCTTCTCCATTTATGGGGTTGTGATCGTTTATTTTCCTTCTCCATTCATGGAGTCGTGATCGTTTATTTTTCTCCCTCTCTTGTTTACCAGTTGAGGTGATCGGATGAGTACTCATTATATAGCTAGCTCCCTTCCTCATTGATTTCGATTAGTGGGGTTGTGATTGCTTTGTCGTGGTGTACAACGCGGCATTGATCGAAAATTTTGTGTCATGGCTTAAGTTGTGTATGAATTAGCAACACTGTATTCATAAATTATTTGACTAAATTGTGTTATTATGAGCTTTGATAATTTGTGAAATGGAGTTTAAATTCTTATTGACATTCACTGTCTTTTGAATTTAACTACGTTTTGATTACTGAAATTTATTGTGATGTTGTGTTAAATTCCTTATGACATTCATTGTCTTGAATTTAACTATGGTTTTATGTATCTATTATTTGTATGATTTATGAACTGTGATTTAAAGTTGTGTTTGGTTAATGTTGTGCACCACTGAGACATTGTCTCAGCGATAGCTTTTTATTGCTGTCGCAGGTAGACAGACGGATAGGGCAGCAGATTAGGCTGCTAGCACATCCAGCGAGAGATTATCGGGTATAATTAGTATACCACATTTTGCATTTTGTATTGTAATATATGTTCACTGTATGTACATATTGTTTTTGGTTTTGAGCAGTTGTAAATCAAAATTGTACATTGAAGTTGTAAAGTAAATTATGAGTTATTTTGACTTGTAAAAATTGTATTATATTTCTTGTATCTTAGTATTTGAAAAATCACTGTGGATTTGAGTTGAGAAATATGTTGTGTTGAGAAATATGTTAGAGTTGAGATTTGGAAATATATTGAAGTGCTTTTTACAGGTTTTTCTGAAGAACTGTTTTATCCAAAATAAAGATGGCACTCTGCCAAAATTTTTACAAAATTACTAATAGTCCAAATGAGTTAGCCATTTCATTTCAGTTCACAAAGGTTTTTAACACCTGTAAATAGTGCTCACCACTGTAAAAGAAGTAAGAAAAGTTTTTAAAATCCCTTGTAATGTATTTAATGGGTTATCAGTAGACGAAGTTAGTAATTCATTAGGTATACTATGGGATCATGTTATGCCTTACAGAGGGGTAGGGTGTGACATCTCAGGGTCAATTGACCAAATTACCCCTCGCCGGTTCATCCCGGTTTGCAAATAATTCAATATTTCTTTCGGTTCCCTTACCTAATTAATTGACTGACTTAACAATTCTTTTTCGTGATTTTCTCTTTTCCACTGTGTTCGTAATGGTCCTAAGGACCGTAGCGTCACATTTTACGGTTCGAAATTTGAGTTTAAAATGACTTCGCAGTCCTTCCCGAGAAGGTCACCCATCGTTGTGACTCTCAGCTCATTTAACTTCTTATGTTCTATTTTTCTTGTTTATACTTAACTAATTGGACATTACTAATTATTTGTGTTTATAGCTTCTCTAGTTGTCTTAAGTGTGGTTCTAATCCCCTTAATTGTCCGGACCGACACCGGTCATCGGAACAGTGAAATCTACCAGGCTATGCAAACGAGGGTGTTACATCAGTCCAAGGTAATTCGTATTCCAATATGTTGATTCAATCATAGACAAAAGAAATAAAATTATCTTTTATTAAATACTTAACTTAGATTCACCAAACAGTGAGGTAAAATCCCTAACTTCCCTATACTCATCGATTCGAGCCCAGCACTCTTGTTGACTCTAATTATTAACTGAATTAGTATTAAGCAATCCTCCTCAAATTAATAACTACTTTAAAAATAGGAAGTAGTTAAGCTGACAACAATTTATGAATCATAAATTATTTAATTCAACCTATTATTTCCTTAGGTCACTATCGAAAAGTGGGATCATAATCAATAAAACCTAATTGCTACTCATGTTCAATCTTACACAACAATTACAGATTATGAAGATGAACTAGCAATTGACCACATCAAACAATTAACTAATATGCCTTTTTAGTAAATCATTCAATAGATCAAAGACAATGAAATCAGAAAACAACAGATATTCAAAAAGAAATAAATTAAATTAAGAACCTGGTCTCAAAAATCATGCATAAGAACTAGAATCCCTTGAACTGAATTAAAACTTAGCCACTCATGTTCATGGCTTACAAAAGAAAAATAAAATAAAGAAATCTAAAACTATGGATGTGAATCGAGAATAAAGGTGTTGGAAGCCTCCTATGCCGGCTGCTACCTCTTCTATTTATAATAAATGGCCTAGAGTTCAGTTTTTAGAGTCCCTGAGGTATTAAGAGTCTTTCTCTCTGTCAAAAATGTAACACCCCTAAGTTCGGTAGTGCGTTCTACTGCTCCGGTGACCAGTGTTGTCCGGACAGCTAGGATGCCTAGAACCGTACTTCAATATGAGTGAGGAGACATAAAATAATGAAATACAAGAAAAGAAAAACAAAGGAAAAATCATAGCAAAGAAATGTAACCGAGTAAGTGAGCCGGGAAACCTAGCGATGGGTGACCGCACCGGGAGGTCACGGTGTGGACCGTTGACTAACCCTGGACTGCGGGGAACCCTGGAAAATATTTTTTGGACATAAATAGACCCTTATTGAAGTATAAATATCATTAGAAAGATCAAAGAAAAATTAAATAATTAGTACAAAGAAAAGTGAGAAATCGAAAAACAGACAAAATACTTGTTATCAAAAATCGGGAAACCCACCCGAACAGGGGCATTATGGTCATTTGACATCCCGAATTGTCTTTTGACCTAAATGTCCATTAAAAATAAATAGTATTACACTTAGAAAATGAAATGAAAAATTAATTTGATGGTACCTAAAATAAATAGTGGAAATAATGGGTTAAATGTGGATTAATTGAAAGTTAACTTATAATATGTTTTAATTTTAGTTAGTGGACCACTATAGGATTAATTTATCATTGAAATATGGCTGATATGGTCCACTCACCATCTGAAATTCCATCTTCCTCAAAATTCTCTCAAATGGCCGAATTGAAGAAACCTTGAAACTCCATTGACGTTTTCTTTGAGCTTCATTTCCTCTCCATTTCAACTCCATTCTCTTAGGTTCTTTCATGAAAAATGGTCTACACACCACAAGGAAGATATTGATACTAATTTTGAGAAGTTTGGTGAAGGTTTAGCAAGTTACAAATAAAGGTAAGTTTGCATTTTTGAGAAATCCTTTGTTAAAGTTTTTATGCATGTTATGGGTATTGGTTTGGTGAAGGAAAATTTTGAGTTTGAAGGGTTATTGTTGTTGCCATTTTGGACAGCCATGGGTCACGTTTTTGATGAGGTATTTGTGTATATAATTGATGAGAAATAATGTTAATCATGGTGATTTAGTAACCTAGTGATTTAATGCATGTATATATGGTGAATGATGCACTTTGATGGGAATTGGCATATGGTACGGCAATGTGATGTTGATGAATGAATTGTGGCAGCTTGTGGACACTTGAATAATGGTGTATATTGAAGGGAGTGTGGGCAGCATATTGACCTAGAAGGATTGATGATATGTATGTCAATTTACATTGTAAAGTGTATGTAAAGTTTGAAATGTTTAGGTGTGTTTGTAATGGTACTTAGAAATTGTAATTGTGAATGATATTTGGTGTGTTGAGGGTGATTGGAATCTGCCCAAAATAATGCTAATGTTATGTAGAAAATGTTGTTGGTAATGTGCCAAAACAGTTTGGTAGGGTATGGAAGTAAACCTTGCAAAGGTAAGTGTGTGTTTGAAGTTGGGGTGTGTAATGCATATTAAGGGCAGTGTATATTTTGGCCTATAACCTTGAATGTGTAACCTTAATTAGTATGAGACCAATTTGAGGTGAAACTAGGCACAAAATGTGCCAACTTTCATTGAGAAACCATGCCAAAATTCTGCTTGCAAGGTGACCTAAAAATTTGACCAATTCGGATTAGATGCAATTAGGACCTGAAAAATGACCAATTGGGCAGCAGTGAGTGTTTAGGCCATAACTCACTCAAACCAGGTCCAATTGACCTGAAATTTTGACCAAGAATAGTTAAGACCCATACCTACAAGTCTTATGAAGACACCAAAGCCCAGAAATGACCATAAGCAAGTCAAACAACTTGCACAAGTTCGGGTCCAAAAACTGGCCGAACCAGAATTGACCACTTTGACCTAAAATTGACCTAAAATGGTACCATTTGACCAGCAATAGTGTAATGACCATAACTTGGTCTACTTAACTCGGATTGACCTGAAATTTTGTACCGCGTGCAATAAGACCTAGATCTACAAGTTTGTAGTTTCGACCGAGACCCGAAAACCGAGGGAACTAGATCGTCCGGTTAGGTCAAACCAGTGTTCCGGAATCCAGCAATTTGCATTAAAATGCACTAAGCGAGGAAATGACTTTGGTAAAACATACCAAACCTAAAACCCTATCGAGTGTGACATATTAACGACACTAAAACCTAATTTACCTAAAACGCATCGAGGGTCGGTATATTAGGTGATTAAGCGAATAATTGAGTTCGTGCATTATTTACCAAACCCCATCGATAGAGATAGTTTAATTTGGTATCAAACACTTCAAATTGTGTTTCTCGATTAACAAGGACTCAAAGAAAAGGGAAAGAAATACTGAGTCAAGACCAGGAGACAAATATCAGAGGTTTGTGCACAACAACTGTTTCTTTTGAATTATTTTCAATGGAAATAAATATTGATTATTTGTATACCATTATTTTAAATTGTGGAAATGTGTTTGAGGAATATTTATTGATTGAAAAATATTGTGAATAGTTTGAAATCAGAAAATGGTTTGAATGACATTGATGGATACTTATTGATTAAAAAGCATTAGAAATGGTTTGAAACCACACTATCATGTATATTGATTGTATTCCTCTCTAGCTTGTCTAGTGGGATGAATTGAATTCTCTCTGCTGAAGTGTTGAGGTGTGTGCCTGTTGAGGACGAATAGAATGAGTACTCATATTTTTGCTAGCTAGCCATGTTATTCCTCATTAGTCATCGACTTTTGGGATGAATTGAATTATGGATCATGATTAAGCTGTGTGTGATTTATTGATGTGTATTGTGAGATTGTGAAATGGATTTAAACTCTCATTGACATATACTGTCTTTTGAATTCAAACTGATCCGACTTATGGAAAATTATTGTGATATTGAGAAATGGAGTTTAAATTCTTGTTGACAATTATTGTCTTGAATTTAATTATGATTTTAAGTATCCACTATTTACATGACTTATGAATTGTGATTTAAATTGGATTTGGTTAATGTTGTGCACCACTGAGACATTGTCTCAGCGATAGCTTTTTATTGCTGTCGCAGGTAGAGAGATAGACAGGGCAGCAGACTAGGCTGCATATACATCCAGCGAGGGATTACCTGGTATATTGAGTATACCGCTTTTGCTTTTTGTACTGAAATGTATGACACTGTATGTACATATTGTATTTGGTTTTGAGCAGTTGTAAATTAAATTAAATTGTACTTGAAGTTGTAAATTAATTATGAGTGTTTTGGATTGTAAAAGTTGTATTATATTTCCTTATCTCAGACTTTGAAAATTTTCTATGGAATTGAGTTGATGAATTGTTGTGTTGAGAAATGTATTGAAGTTGAGATTTGGAAAATTATAGAAGTGCTTTTACAGGTTTTCTGAAGAACTGTTTTATCCAAAATACAGATGGCACCTTGCCAAAATTTTTACAGAAATTCCAAATAAATCAAATGAGTTAGTTGTTTCACCTCAGTTCACCAAAGTTTTTAACACCTGTAAATAGTGCTCACCATTGTAAAAGAAGTAAGAAAAGTTTTTAAAATCCCTTGTAGTGTATTTAATGGGTTATCGATGAAGCGGAGTTGGTAATTCATTAGGTATACTACGGATCATGTTATGCCCATGTATGGGTAAGGTGTGACATGTTTTAGTGGTATCAGAGCAAAGTTTTTAAATTCTGTTTTCACCTGTTATTTGAATGTTCTTTCTGCATAGTACAACTGCTCAATATCATTGTTTGATACATACAGTACATTACAGTATAAATATGCACTAACGAGAGTGAATATTCTTGTGTTATTGTTCAGGAAAGCTAAGATCCTCGCATTGAATATGGAAGAGGGTGATCGTTCAGTCGATCAGTCTATTGAGGCTGAGGTGCAAGGGGATGCCCCAGCTGTACAAAATGTCAGTGGTTCAAGAAGACCACCCGCAGCATCGCAGCTTCTCGCTCGCCGCTTAGCGATGGCTGAAATATTACAACAAAGGCCTCGTAATGCGCCAACTCAAGTCCCAATTGGACACGTGGTACAACCACAGTCTCCTACGAGACAGTATGATAAATTGATGAAGTATGGGGCTACAGAGTTCAAGGGGACAGTAGATCCTCTAGAAGCTGAACAGTGGTTAGAGAGGATGGATAGGGTGTTCAAGAAACTTCATTGTACAGAGGAGCTCAGACTTGAATACTCAGTATCCTTACTACAAGGGGATGCTTATGACTGGTGGAAAACCATTCCCCACAGTCTGGTAGAACCTGCAGTGCTGACCTGGAATGACTTCCTCAGGGAATTCAGACAGAAATACATCCCTGATGCTTATGTAGACCAGAAGCTACAAGAATTCTTAAGTTTGAAACAGAGGGGCAGATCAGTGGCTGAGTATGAAAGAGAATTTTCCCGCCTTAGCCATTATGCAGTGAGTCTACTCTCTACCAGCAGGGAGAGATGCAAGAGGTTTGAAACTGGCTTAAAGCCCAAGATGTCAGTACAAGTGCTCGGCTTCAAACACACTAACTTCTCTGAACTTGTTTCTCAAGCCCTAGAGTTGGAAAGAGTTGAGTTTGAGACTGCTCCTGAGAAGAAGAGGTCAGAGAAGACAGAGAAAGAGGGAAAATCAGTAGATCAGAGTTCCAGTGGTCATACTGGAAAGAGGAAGAACTATGGGGGACATGGCAGAGGCGGCAAGAAATCTGGTAGGGGAAGACATTCAGGACAGAGACCTCCCCTATCTGGTCAGCAGAGTACCAGAAGTTCCTACCCTCCCCGCCAATGTGAAACTTGTGGAAAGAATCATGGTGGAATCTGTTACAAGGCTATTGGAGCCTGTTATAACTGTGGAGGCACCGGACACTTTGCCAAGGACTGCACCAGTAGTCGCAGAGTTGGACCACCTCCTACTACTGCAGAAGGGTCAGTTCAGAGCCCTGTCACCAGAAGCTCACAACCACCTAGCAGAGGTAGAGGCAGGGGTAGAGGTAACCCAGCAGGCAGCCAGGGCACAGTAAAACAATCAGAGCAAGACAGTGCTCCAGTCAGAGTCTATGCCATGAGACAGAGAGAAGAGGCAGAGACATCTGATGTTGTGGCTGGTACCTTCTCAACTTTTAACCAGAATGTATTTGTGCTATTTGATCCGGGTTCTACCCATTCTTATGTGAGTGCTAGCATCATTGATTGCATTGTTGTTCCATGTACAAAAATGGACTTTGAGGTGCTAGTAACAAGTCCGCTAGGACAGAGGTCGTGGTTAATAGGATGTATATAGATTGCCCTTTGTTGATCCAATGACACAGTTTCATTTCTGATTTAATTTAAATGCCAGTCAGAGATTATGATAGCATCTTTGTCATTGATTGGTTAGATAGGGATCATTCCATGATTGATCAGAGATCAAGATACCACTTTTGGTCTCCTCAAGATGCTGATGTGGTGATACATGGGGAGAGGCGCTATTGCCATCCAACATCATTTTGGCCGCACTAGCCGTAAAAATGATCGTAAAAGGGTGTGAAGCATACTTGGCACATGTGGTAGACACCCAAGTGGGGAGTCCGGCATTGAAGGACATCCCTACGATACATGACTTTCCGCGTGTTTCTGATGAATTGCCGTGATTACCTCGGAAGAGAAGTGCGATTTGAAATTAATGTTCGCTCGTGTGGATCCAATCTCCATAACGCCATACGAGAATGGCACCAGCAGAGTTGAAGGAGTCAAGATACGATTACAAGAATTACTTGAAAAGGGCTTCATCCGCCTAGTGTGTCACCTTAGGGAGCACGGTGTTGTTTGTTAAGAAGAAGGATGGTACTCTCGCTTATGCATTGACTACGAGCGATTGAATAGGGTGACAATAAAGAACAGATATCCATTGCCTCGCATTGATGATCCATTCGATCGATTGAAGGGTGCAGAAGATTCTCCAAAATTGATTTGCGATCCGGTTATCATCGATTGAAGGTGCAAGAGAAGAGTATTCCAAAAGCGCTTTGAACTCGATATGGCCACTATGAGTTTCTAGTAATGCCATTCAGGTTGACAAATGCTCCACCGCTTTTATGGATCGATGAACACTATCTTGGACCATATCTTGATCAATTTGTGGTAGTGTTTATTGATGACATTTTGATATACTCGAGGAGTGCAGAGGAGCATGATAGACATCTGCGGATTATGCTGAGACTTTAAGGGAGAAAGCAGGTTACGCCAAATTGTCGAAATGTGAATTTTGGCTGAAGGAAATCTCCTTTTTGGGACATGTTGTGTCACCGAAGGGATCAAGGTAGATTCGATAAGTAGAAGCTATCCTTAATTGGAAACCGACCAGGAACATCAAAGAAATTCGCAGTTTTCTGGGCTAAGCTGGATATTACCGTCGGTTTGTGAAGGGATTTTATATGTTATCTTCTACACTGACCAAGCTGCTTCGGAAAGTTGTAAAATATCAGAGGAAGGATAAATGTCAGCAGATTTTTGATGAGTTGAAGAGGTGCTTAATCAAGCTCAGTTCTCACTTTACCTACTCGGGTAAAGAATACACGATTTATAGTGATGCTTCTCACAATGGGTTAGGCTGTCTTCGATGCAAGATCGAATGTCATTGCTTATGCATCACGCCAAATGAAACCGCATGAGAGGAACTACCCAACACATGATCCGAGTTAGCGGCTATTGTTTTTGCTCAAGATCTGGAGACACTATCTGTATGGAGAGAAATGCTACATCTTCACAGATCACAAGAGCTTGAAGTACTTAGGTACCCAGAAGGAATTGAATTTGAGGCAGAGGAGATGGCTAGAACTCATTAAAGATTATGATTGCTTAATAGACTATCAGCCAGGAAAAGCAAATGTGGTGGCTGACGCCTTAAGTCGCAAGACTATGGCAAGTCTCAGAGTTTCTCCTTTGTCCATGGTATATGAATTGAAAGCACAGCATGCCAGTTTAGAGGTTGATGATGAGGGACAGACAGTAGTTGCATGGCATGTACAGCCAGTGTTGATTGATCGGTCGTAATGGCTGCGCAGTGATGAAAAATATCGGAAGGCTGAAAGAAGTTCACAGGCAAGAAACCCGAATTCTCTGTGAGAGATGATGGTTTATTGCTACATCGAAGCGAGAATGTGCGTTCCTAGTGATGTGGAACTGAGACAGATCATTATGAAGGAAGCACATGAGTCTCCATTTGCTATGCACCCTGGTGGAACTAAAATGTACAGAGGGCTGAAAGAGCATTACTGGTGGATGGGCATGAAAAGAGATATAGCTGAATTCGTTTCCAAATGCCTAACTTGTCGCCAAGTAAAGGCGAACATCAAGTTCAGTGGTTTGTTACATCCTTTGTCGATGCAGTGGAAATGGGAGCGGATAACTATGGATTTTGTTACAGGACTTCCAAGGACACAGAGTAGTCATGATGCGGTATGGGTTATAGTTGTGATTGACTAAGTCCGCTCACTTTTTGCGATTCGGATGGACTATAGCACGGAAAGATTGGCGGATTGTACATATATGAGATTGTAAAGCGCATGGAGTGCGGTAGCAATTGTGTCGCAGCAGAGATCCTAGGTTCACTTCTAGATTCAGGGTAGTCTTGAGAGAGCCCTAGGAACTAGATTGAACTTCAAAGACAAAGATTCCACCCATGCAGAGATGGCCACCGAGAGGGTTATTCAGATATTGGAGGATATGCTACGGGCTTGTGTGATTGAATTTGAAGGTAGTTGGGATACACACTTGCCTTTGATTGAGTTTGCTTATAACAATAGCTACCAATCAAGCATAGGGATGCCTCCATATGAAGCTTTGTATGGCAGGAAGTGCAGAACTCCCTTATGTTGGGATGAAGTAGGTGAAAGGAAGATGATTGGGCCAGAAATTGTCCAGCAGACAGAGGAAAAGATCAGTTGATCGAGAGAGATAGGCTCAAGGTGCATCGGGCCGTCAAAAGTCCTATGTTGATCTCAAGAGAAGAGATATTGAGTATGCGATGGGTGATAAGGTATTCCTCAAAGTTTCTCCTTGGAAGAGGATTATGAGATTTGGCGAGAAAGGAAAGCGAGTCCTCGTTTCATCGGACCATATGAAGTTCTGGAAAGAGTGGGTCCCTTGGCATACCGGTTGGCATTACCTCCAGAGCTAGCAAGGATACACAGTGTCTTCCATGTGTCCATGTTAAGGAGGTACAGATCAGACCCATCTCATGTACTATCAGTTGAAGAGATTGAAGTAAATCCAGACCTCTCATATGAGGAAGAACCCATAAAAATTCTGGCTTATGAGGTGAAACAGCTGAGGAACAAACAGATACACCTGGTTAAAGTGCTGTGGAACCATCATTCAGGCCAGGAAGCAACTTGGGAACGTGAAGAGGATATGAGGAGACAGCACCCACAGCTGTTCAGAGACTAATGCCAGGTAAAATTTCGAGATGAAATTTATTTAAGGGGGGGAGAATTGTAACACCCCTAAGTTCGGTAGTGCATTCTACTGCTCCGGTGACCAGTGTTGTCCGGACAGCTAGGATGCCTAGAACCGTACTTCAATATGAGTGAGGAGACATAAAATAATGAAATACAAGAAAAGAAAAACAAAGGAAAAATCATAGCAAAGAAATGTAACCGAGTAAGTGAGCCGGGAAACCTAGCGATGGGTGACCGCACCGGGAGGTCACGGCGTGGACCGTTGACTAACCCTGGACTGCGGGGAACCCTGGAAAATATTTTTTGGACATAAATAGACCCTTATTGAAGTATAAATATCATTAGAAAGATCAAAGAAAAATTAAATAATTAGTACAAAGAAAAGTGAGAAATCGAAAAAGCAGGACAAAATACGGTGTTAGAAAAATCGGAAAGCCACGAACAGTGGCATTATGGTCATTTGACATCCCGAATTGTCTTTTGACCTAAATGTCCATTAAAAATAAATAGTATTACACTTAGAAAATGAAATGAAAAATTAATTTGATGGTACCTAAAATAAATAGTGGAAATAATGGGTTAAATGTGGATTAATTGAAAGTTAACTTATAATATGTTTTAATTTTAGTTAATGGACCACTATAGGATTAATTTATCATTGAAATATGGCTGATATGGTCCACTCACCATCTGAAATTCCATCTTCCTCAAAATTCTCTCAAATGGCCGAATTGAAGAAACCTTGAAACTCCATTGACGTTTTTCTTTGAGCTTCATTTCCTCTCTCCATTTCAACTCCATTCTCTTAGGTTCTTTCATGAAAAATGGTCTACACACCACAAGGAAGATATTGATACTAATTTTGAGAAGTTTGGTGAAGGTTTAGCAAGTTACAAATAAAGGTAAGTTTGCATTTTTGAGAAATCCTTTGTTAAAGTTTTTATGCATGTTATGGGTATTGGTTTGGTGAAGGAAAATTTTGAGTTTGAAGGGTTATTGTTGTTGCCATTTTGGACAGCCATGGGTCACGTTTTTGATGAGGTATTTGTGTATATAATTGATGAGAAATAATGTTAATCATGGTGATTTAGTAACCTAGTGATTTAATGCATGTATATATGGTGAATGATGCACTTTGATGGGAATTGGCATATGGTACGGCAATGTGATGTTGATGAATGAATTGTGGCAGCTTGTGGACACTTGAATAATGGTGTATATTGAAGGGAGTGTGGGCAGCATATTGACCTAGAAGGATTGATGATATGTATGTCAATTTACATTGTAAAGTGTATGTAAAGTTTGAAATGTTTAGGTGTGTTTGTAATGGTACTTAGAAATTGTAATTGTGAATGATATTTGGTGTGTTGAGGGTGATTGGAATCTGCCCAAAATAATGCTAATGTTATGTAGAAAATGTTGTTGGTAATGTGCCAAAACAGTTTGGTAGGGTATGGAAGTAAACCTTGCAAAGGTAAGTGTGTGTTTGAAGTTGGGGTGTGTAATGCATATTAAGGGCAGTGTATATTTTGGCCTATAACCTTGAATGTGTAACCTTAATTAGTATGAGACCAATTTGAGGTGAAACTAGGCACAAAATGTGCCAACTTTCATTGAGAAACCATGCCAAAATTCTGCTTGCAAGGTGACCTAAAAATTTGACCAATTCGGATTAGATGCAATTAGGACCTGAAAAATGACCAATTGGGCAGCAGTGAGTGTTTAGGCCATAACTCACTCAAACCAGGTCCAATTGACCTGAAATTTTGACCAAGAATAGTTAAGACCCATACCTACAAGTCTTATGAAGACACCAAAGCCCAGAAATGACCATAAGCAAGTCAAACAACTTGCACAAGTTCGGGTCCAAAACTGGCCGAACCAGAATTGACCACTTTGACCTAAAATTGACCTAAAATGGTACCATTTGACCAGCAATAGTGTAATGACCATAACTTGGTCTACTTAACTCGGATTGACCTGAAATTTTGCACGCGTGCAATAAGACCTAGATCTACAAGTTTGTAGTTTCGATCGAGACCGAAAACCGAGGAACTAGATCGTCCGGTTAGGTCAAACGGTGTTCGGAATCCACAATTTGCATTAAAATGCACTAAGCGAGAAATGACTTTGGTAAAACATACCAAACCTAAAACCCTATCGAGTGTGACATATTAACGACACTAAAACCTAATTTACCTAAAACGCATCGAGGGTCGGTATATTAGGTGATTAAGCGAATAATTGAGTTCAGTGCATTATTTACCAAACCCCATCGATAGAGATAGTTTAATTTGGTACTGAAACACTTCAAATTGTGTTTCTCAGTTAACAAGGACTCAGCAAAAGGGAAAGAAATCGAGTCAAGACCAGGAGACAAATATCAGAGGTTTGTGCACAACAACTGTTTCTTTTGAATTATTTTCAATGGAAATAAATATTGATTATTTGTATACCATTATTTTAAATTGTGGAAATGTGTTTGAGGAATATTTATTGATTGAAAAATATTGTGAATAGTTTGAAACTGTGAAAAATGGTTTGAATGACATTGATGGATACTTATTGATTAAAAGCATTAGAAATGGTTTGAAACCACAGCTATCATGTATATTGATTGTATTCCTCTCTAGCTTGTCTAGTGTGATGAATTGAATTCCCTCTCTGGCTGAAGTGTTGAGGTGTGTGCCTGTTGAGGACGAATAGAATGAGTACTCATATTTTTGCTAGCTAGCCATGTTATTCCTCATTAGTCATCGACTTTTGGGATGAATTGAATTATGGATCATGATTAAGCTGTGTGTGATTTATTGATGTGTATTGTGAGATTGTGAAATGGATTTAAACTCTCATTGACATATACTGTCTTTTGAATTCAAACTGATCGACTTATGGAAAATTATTGTGATATTGAGAAATGGAGTTTAAATTCTTGTTGACAATTATTGTCTTGAATTTAATTATGATTTTAAGTATCCACTATTTACATGACTTATGAATTGTGATTTAAATTGGATTTGGTTAATGTTGTGCACCATCGAGACATTGTCTCAATGATAGCTTTATTCTTTATCGCAGTAGAGAGATAGACAGGCAGACTAGTTTGCATATACATCCAATGAGGATTACAGGTATATTGAGTATACCGCTTTTGCTTTTGTACTGAAATGTATGACCTTTGTATGTACATATTGTATTTGGTTTTGAGCGATTGTAAATTAAATTAAATTGTACTTGAAGTTGTAAATTAATTATGAGTGTTTTGGATTGTAAAAGTTGTATTATATTTCCTTATCTCAGACTTTGAAAATTTTCTATGGAATTGAGTTGATGAATTGTTGTGTTGAGAAATGTATTGAAGTTGAGATTTGGAAAATTATAGAAGTGCTTTTACAGGTTTTCTGAAGAACTGTTTTATCCAAAATACAGATGGCACCTTGCCAAAATTTTTACAGAAATTCCAAATAAATCAAATGAGTTAGTTGTTTCACCTCAGTTCACTAAAGTTTTTAACACCTGTAAATAGTGCTCACCACTGTAAAAGAAGTAAGAAAAGTTTTTAAAATCCCTTGTAGTGTATTTAATGGGTTATCAGTAGACGGAGTTGGTAATTTATTAGGTATACTACGGGATCATGTTATGCCTTACAGAGGGGTAAGGTGTGACAAAAAACTACAACTGGAGTAAAATCAGGAAACTGATTGTCAACGGATACACAACCCGTGTATCACTACACGGACCAGGGCTGTGTAACTTACTGGAGCTGAATGGGTATGTCTTGCATTAGCACTGAAGGTTACACGGGTCTCTAGGATTTACACGAGTTAAGTTACACGGCCCGTGTACTTTGTTTCTTCCTCGGTTCTCTGGATTTCTTATGGCAGAATGTTACACGGGTCCGTGGTTGTGCTTACACGACTCGTGTACTTTGTATCAACAACGCTTCTCAATTCTTTGACCTTTCTAAGCTGCCTTCCACACTTCTATGCTAAGAACTTACCAAAACCTTGAAAAATACAACATGAGTCAAATTAATGCCAATGCTAAAAATTTCTCCATTTAACACAATTATTCCAAAAACTCTCTAGACATATGCCTAATAGATAATTATGCTTTAATCAACTGAATTAGGCATAGAGATATCCTAGAAATACTAAATGTGATGGGAGCAAAATTAACAAATTATGCACTTATCAGGAGGTAACTTGAGAAAGTGAAAAGACGATGAGGCAACAGTTCCCTCAACTGTTTGAAACACCCCTAAATTCGGTAGTGCGTTCTACTATTCCCGTGACCAGTGTTATCCGGACAGCTAGGATGCCTAGAACTGCACTTAGATATGAGTGAGGAGATATAAAATAATGAAATACAAGAAAAGAAAATATAAGAAAAACAAAGGAAAAATCATAGCAATGAAATGTAACCAAGTTAAACGAGATGAGAACCCTAGCGATGGGTGACCGCACCGAGAAGTTGCAGCATGGACCGTTGACTAGCCCTGGACCTCGGAGAACCCTGGAAAATATTTTTAAGACTCAAATTGACATCTATTGAAGCATAAATACTATTAGAAATATCAAAGAAAAATTAATTAATTAGTACAAAGAAAAGAGAGAAATCGAAAAACGGACAAAACTCGGTGTTACCGAAAAATCGGAAATACAACCCGAACAGGGGCATTGTGGTCATTTGACACCCCGAGTTGCCTTTTGACCTCAATGTCCATTAAAAATAAATGATATTAAACTTTAAAAATGTCATAAAAATTAAATTGTGGTACATTATATCAATAGTGAAAGAAGTGGTGACAAAATTGCAAATTTGGAAACTTTGGATTAATTATTCATTAACTAAACTTAGTGGTCCACTAAGTGAGCTAAATGGACATTAAAATATAACATTAGTGGACAGATTTCTCCACTAAGTAAGCTTCATCTTCTTCATTCTTCTTCCAAACCGAATTGAACTTTCTCCCAAAACTCCCATGGAAACTCCATGGCCAACCTCACTTCAACCACCATGCAACTATGATTTAGCCATATTTTTCACTAGCTTCCTTCACAAAAACTATTCTACACCACTTGGGCAGTAGATAGGCAGCAACAAGATCAAGTTTAGTCAAGGTTTTGAAGAGTTTCCAAAGTGGTAAGTTTGTATTTTTGGTTATTGCTTCATTAAAGTTTGTGAGGAGGTTATGGGTACTTGAATTGTGGAAAGAATTTTGGAGTTTGATGTTCTAAGGGAGATGTTTATTTTTGGCAGCCATGGAAACCCCTGGAGGACAATTTATTCTTGCTTGTAAATGGTTGATTAAATGTTTATGTGTGTAGAAATTAATTTGGGTGATGTATACTTAGTATATGTGAATGTAAACTTGAATTTAGAAGCTTGGAAATTAATGAACTGTAATGTATGCATCGGCAGCTTAGTTTGGTGAACCATAAAGATGTTATTTCATGTTTTCTTTTTGGAATATTAATGTTGAATTGTGATAGTTGTTATGGCAGCTTGGGTATATGTATGATGGTGTGAGGTTGGACATGTAAATGAGCTCGGTTAGGTGATTGAATTGTTGTAATTTGAGCTTGAAAAATTCTGTACTAAATGGTGCATGTTGAGTGTGATTATAAGCTGCCAAAATGACCAACAATATGTTGTGAAATGTATTTAGGTTAGGGTACAAACCAGAATTGGCATGAATGTATAGTTTGGTAAGTGTTGAAAGTATCCTTTGATGAGTAATGAATAAATGCAATAGGGCAGTTTCTGTTATGGGCCTAGAACCTTAAGTGTGTGGCTCCAATTAGTATGAGACCAATTGGAGGTGAAACTAGGCACAAAATGTGCCAACTTTCATGAAGGAAGCTTCCTAAAATTCTGCTTGTAAGGTAACTTGAAAAGTGACCAAATCCAGATTAGTGCATTTAAGGCCTGAAAATGAAGAAACGGAAGCATGAAAAACACAAGTTTATACCATTGAATTCAAAAATTTTCACCTAGGGTCACATGCATCATGCAAGATTTATTTTTATCTATTTGATTTCAATGATAAACAACATATTAAAACTCTTTTAATATGTTTTTGGATCTGTATTTGCCATTTAAGATTTTAAAATTAATCAGATTAATTTTAGAACCCTAGATTAAATCAAGAACGATTACACTAACCTCTTGATGCACTGCAGCGTGTCTGCGCCTTTGAGATTCGTCTTCAGGACATCAGATGTTGTCCCTCTAGCTTGTCCACACCAAGAACACCTATGGCAGCCCTTGAATAGCTTCTAAAGCCTTTTCTATTAATTAGAAATTCAAGTTCTGCCTTTTAAGAGATTAGAGATGTAAACAGGACACTAGAAACAATTTCTAGTGTTCTTAATTCAAGAGATTGATGGTTAATCTCTTTGAATTGATAATAGATGAAGAAGAAGAGATAAAAACCCTCAAAGTGGCGTGACAAAGGAGTGTGGCTGCTGGTTGTGTTTTATTTTTCTCATAATAACACTTATATAGCTAGGTTAACACATTAGACCATTGCCACATGTCACCCTTTGATTAGCTCTAGGTTTAAGTGACCCAATCACATTGTGCCAAGTGTCAAACCTATATTTAATCTTGATTTTAATCATCTTACATGATTAAAAAACATTTGGCAAGCTTATGTGTTATGCCATGTGTCACCATCTCATGGTGCCACGTGTCACACTGCCAAATGACCAAAATGCCCCTGTGTCTTAATTTTGAGTTCTTAACGCAAAATAATTATTTTCTTCTTCTAATTAATTTATATCAAATATAAATTAATTAATTAATCTCTATTAATTAATTTCTCATTAATTAAATTCATATTTAAACACTTTAAATATAAATTTAACTTATATTATACATCCAATAATCTAGATTTGGTTTCAAGTCATGCTAGGGACGTTGCAATCTAATTGCAAACCAAACCTATTTAATTAATCAATTAAACTCTTTAATTAATTAATTAAATCATATTTAAATAGGTGATAACTTGTGTATGTGTGTGACTTACTAGGCTCATCACTAATTGGCAATGAGACATGATATCAACTCTTAATATCATCAGAACTCTTTCTTACCATAAATGATTTCTCTAAATCATTTTATGAACCTCATAGACCATGGTTAACACCTAGCATAGCATGCCATGGCCACCCAATTAGTAATAAGGTTTACCTTAAATGAACCTATAATCATATGTTACCATGCACTAGAATCTCTCTGTTACAAAATCCCAACTCAATTTGAGTCATGGTTTATGTCAAACTCCATTTGCTATGAATATTATGTTCTCTTTTAATTCCAGTTCTTGATTAAAAGATTTTCTCATCGAAACTCTTTTCGAATAAATCTATCTGTCTGGCCAGGAACTTGAAACATCAAGAACAATTAAATGAACATAGGATTTTATCTCTATTTACTTAGAGGAACAGATTCCATCTTGATCAACACCTACCTCCATATATAACTAGTAGGAGCCAACAGATGCCCATATACCCATACACAGTACAAGTATGAAAGCAGTATCAAACTCAAACTACCTATATACAAGATAACTGTGCTATCTCAGGTCTAAAGATTATATGCACTGATATGATTTATGACAAAACATTGACAAGAGTAAACTCCATGTGCTTGTCATAAGTGTCACTGGTTCGGCCTACTTATCAATTATAAGTGCCTATCATGTTTATTATATGGCATGAGACTCACCATTCCATCTTATTTATATCTCATATAAATAACTTGGGAACAAACATGAATACAATCTTTATGGATAAGTCATGTCCTTATTATGAAGTATCCTCGATTGTGAACCTATTTATGATACTTCGTGCTAGAAATATTGTCACTCATATTCTTAACAACTTAAGAATAATATTTCTAACAAAATATCAATGGACCTTTTCTATTACACATAAATATATTATGTAAACGGAAAAGTGGAAATGCCTTTTATTAATAAAAATATGTACAAGATACATACTAAATGATATGCTCTAGGGCATACTACTAACAATCTCCCACTAGCACTAGAGCCATTCATTACAATATCTTAGACCTATCTTCTCAAGATGTCGGTCTAACTGAGTCTGTGACATAGGCTTAGTGAATGGATCAGCTGGATTTTCAGCTGATGCTATTTTCTGCATGGCTACATCGCCTCGCCCAACTATTTCTCTGATAATGTGGTAGCGCCTTTCTATGTGTTTGGATTTCTGGTGAGACCTTAGTTCCTAAGCCTATATGACTACTCCGTTGTTGTCACAGTGTAGTGGAACTGCTGACTCAATGGAAGGAACTACTGTAAGTTTTGTCATGAACTTCTTTATCCAAATAGCTTCCTTTGCAGCATCTGATGCAGCAATATACTCAGCTTCTGTAGTGGATTCTGCAGTCGTGCTCTGTTTGGAACTCTTCCAACTGACTGCACCTCCATTACAAATGAACACATATCCAGAGGTAGACTTTCTATCATCGATATCTGATTGGAAATCAGAATCAGTATAACCTTCCAATTGCAAGTCTCCACCTCCATAAATCAAGAATAAATCCTTAGTTCTTCTCAAGTACTTAAGGATATTCTTGTGACTATCGATGTTCCAAACCTGGATTGGATTGATACCTGCTAGTCAAACTAACAGCATATGCGATATCCGGCCTAGTACACAACATTGCATACATTAAACTTCCAATAGCCGAAGCATATGGAATCCTGGTCATCTTATCTCTTTCTTCAGGCGTCTTTGGAGACATCTCTTTAGAAAGATGGATACCATGTCTCACTGGTAACAATCCTCTCTTGGAATCAAGCATGTTAAACCTCTTTAACACCTTTTCCAAGAATAGACTTTGGGATAAACCAATTATTCTTTTCGCTCTATCTCTATAGATGCAAATCCCAAGAATATAGGTTGCCTCCCCTAAGTCTTTCACGGAGAATGTATTTGACAACCATACCTTTATAGTCGTCAACATACCTGTGTCATTACCCATCAACAGTATGTCATCCACATATAAGAAAAGGAAAGTGATAGCACTGTCACTAACCTTCTTATATACACATGGCTCATCCTCATTTTTGATAAAACCAAAGGATTTAATGGCTTCATCAAAACGGATGTTCCAACTCCTCGAAGCTTGTTTCAACCCATAAATGGATCGCTTTAGCTTGCATACCTTGGAACCATCTTGGGATTCAAATCCCTTAGGTTGTTCCATGAAAATGTTTTCTTCAATGTATCTATTGAGAAAAGTTGTTTTGACATCCATCTGCCAAATCTCATAATCATAGTACGAAGCTATTGCTAATAAAATCCTAATTGATTTAAGCATGGCAACAGGCGAGAAAGTCTCCTCATAGTCGATTCCTTGCCTTTGGCGAAACCCTTTCGTTACTAGCCTTGCCTTATAGGTCTCTAACTTTCCATCAGAACCAATTTTCTTCTTGAAAAGCCATTTGTTCCCTATAGGTACAATACCTTCAGGTGGGTCAGCAAGATCCCAAACTTGATTCTTATACATGGAATCAATCTCGAATTTCATAGCATTAATCCATTTTGAAGAGTCTATATCTGATATAGCTTCTTCATAGGTAAGTGGATCATCTCCATGATCTACTTCTTCATGAGTAGACAACTCTTGTTCTTCTTCATGAAGAAAACCATATCTCACTGGTGGGTGAGATACCCTGGTTGTTCTACGAGGAACAGCTGTAGATGTTTCATCAACGGGTATAGGTTGACTAGATGGATCTATATCCATCTGATCTGTTGGTTGGTCAGAATTCTCCAATTCTAACTCTATTTGCCTTCCTTTGCCTCCTTCTTGAACAAACTGTTGTTCAAGAAATGTGGCATCTCTACTTATCACAACCTTTTGTGAAGTAGGCAAATAAAAACAATATCCAAAACTATCTTATGGATATCCAACAAATCGACCCTTTTCTGATCTGGTCTCCAATTTATCATTGTTCAGCTTTTTGATATAAGCTGGACAACCCCAAATCTTAACATGCTTAAGACTTGGTTTTCTTCCATGCCATATCTCATAAGGTGTGGAAGAAACTGATTTTGATGGAATCCTCTTCAGAATATACAAAGCTGATTCTAATGCAAATCCCCAAAAGGAGATTGGCATATCAGTATAGCTCATCATACTACGTACTATATCCAATAGGGTACGATTTCTCCTTTCAGATACACCATTCAGTTGTGGTGTTCCTGGAGGAGTCAGCTGAGAAACAATGCCATGCTCTCTCAAGTATTCATCAAATTCAGTACTCAAATATTCACCTCCACGATCTTATCGAAGAGCTTTAATACTCTTTCCTGTTTGATTTTCTACTTCAGATTTAAATTCTTTGAACTTTTCAAAAGATTCATGTTTGTATTTCATCAAATACAAATACCCAAACCTTGATTTATCATCAGTAAAGGTAATAAAATAATGAAAGCCCCCTCTAGCCATTTCTTGAAATGGACCATATACATCACTATGTATTAGCTCCAAAATATTTTCAGCTCTTAGCCCCTGTCCAACAAAGGGTGATCTAGTCATTTTTCCCTGAAGGCAAGATTCACAAGTTGAAGTAGGCTCAGAGCCCAATGAGGATAAAATCCCCATTTTCTCCAGTTTTGCAATCATATCTTCTGCAACATGACATAACCTTAAGTGCCAAATATATTTTGAACTTGAGTTGGTTTTCACCATGGCATTGCATTCATTTAGATTGCTATACTCTGGCCAGTGGAAACACTTTCTTACTGGCAATGGAAACACTTTCCTGCTGGCAGTTGAAATACTTTCCTTTGCCTTTGTCAGCTTTGGTCTTTCTTTCTTGTTTAGCTATTTTCTTAGAAGGACCAGGAATCTGAGGTTTATTTTTCTTATTGCCCTTCTTCTTGTTGGACTTTCCAGCAGAAGAAGATGCAACCAAAGCTACCTCTTTTCCTTTATTACCTGACATATTCTTTTGGGCAATAACCAGCATGTTGAGTAAACCAGCTAAGGTGCATTCCTGTTAAGTCATATGGAAATTTGTCACAAAATTTCCCAAAAGACCCAGGAAGGGACTGAAGGATCAAATCCGTCTGTAGTTGGAAATCCATGTTGAAGTCAAGATATTCCAACTGCTCAATCAGCCGAATCATCTTGTGGACATGATCCCCAATATTCTGTCCCTCAAACATCCTCATGCGGAACAGCTGCCTAGATATCTCATACCTAGCATTCCTGCTGTGCTCACCATACAACTCTTGTAGGTGAAGGAGGATCTCACTCGCACTCTGCATGTTCTCATGTTGCTTCTGTAACTCGTTACTCATGGAAGCAAGCATGTAACACTTAGCTCTCATATCATGCTCCTTCCACTTGTCCAAAGTTTCATGTTCCTCTTATGTGGCCTCTGGAGGTAAGGGACCAGGAACATTTGAATCTAGAACATATCCTATATGTTCAAGGTTCAGGACAAGTTTCAAATTTCTTAGCCAATCAGACAGATTAGGTCCTGTCAACCTATTGTGATCAAGTATGCTTGCAAGGATATTGGATGGTGGTGGTTGTTTTGTGATCATTTTTATCAGAAAATTAACTGCAGAAAATAACCAGATTAATTAGTAAATGTATCATGTAATTAACCAAAATGATTATGGTCTTTTAATCAAATTGGTCCTCCCACAAACTTAGCGAATCCTACACTTCCAAAGTAGAAAACGGAAATCCTAGTTGGATGGATTTCTAGTGGGTGATTGAATTCTTATAATTCTATTGATCATCCTCAGGTACATCCATTATTGGAATTACAATAAACTATAAGTGAGCAACTCTTTGCCCATCACATCTCATGTGAGGTTCAATTCTTTACCTAGCCCCTAATGCTCAAAATCTCAGGTACATCCATTATTGACTTATCTTGCATTAGTTAAGTTGATCCCATTGAGCCAGTAATTATGCAAATAATTTTAATGTCCTCAGGTACATCCAATATTGGCCACTAAACCATTTACATATTTACAACATCTCATGCTTAACAATTATTCTTAAGAAAATTTCTTAAATAAATTGCATCTTATGCAACTATTTAAAATTTCTTAAAATAATTGCCCCAATGGAGGGCCTATGTTATAATTACTTTAATTATAGCATTTCCAACTTAATCATTTGTTTGGAAGATTTTATGGTCATTCTATTTATTATTAAGGTCTCACTTTGCACATTATCCATTTAGCATGCATATATCATATAATTGCATACATTCCCATACATCTCATGCATTCATGGATAAGTAGTAAATATGGTATGATCATGGACTTTCTAAGGGATTCAATTCTGAGCCACCAAGAATTGAATCAGGGCATTCCTAGGTGCATTTCATTCATTCATTTTACAAGAGTTGCCGAAGGAGTACATAATCAACACTTGATCTTGAATTCCTCCCACTTGTCCCACCAATGCTCTTGACCTCCTTGAACTTCTTGCAATCCAATATTACATAGTAATCCTTGGCATACCAAGGCGAATTTACAAGAACTTAAATAAATGAAATTACAACCCAAAAATTATTACAAACTTAATAATACATGCCCAAAATAAATTAAAATTAATTAATTAATTTACAATCCCAAAGAAACATAAAAGAAATAAATCCAATCACATTGGTCTTTTATAGTCCATGATCATCCATCATGCATATCACTATTTAACAATTAAATAAAACATACATACTTAAATTAAATTGAATATCTCATATTCAACTTAAAAATTCAGATTTGAATATGATTCAAATAAATTTAAAAATTTAGATTTGAATTTCATTCAAACAAATTTAAAAATTCAGATTTGAATCACATTCAAACAACTTTAAAAATTCAGATTTGAATCACATTCAAACATTTTTTTAAAAATCAGATTTGAATCACATTCAAATATTTTTTAAAAAATCAGATCTGAATTTTATTGAATCAATTTTAAAAAATCAGATTTAAATATGATTCAAACAACTTTAAAAATTCAGATTTGAATCACATTCAAACAACTTTTAAAATTCAGATTTGAATCACATTCAAACAATTTTTAAAATTCTGATTTGAATCATAATTTAAATGTGTGATAAAATTTCTAATTAAACAATTTAATTAGACATAATATGGATCTTAAATCATACAACAATTGCACATTCAGCATCCATTTACCTTTGCACACCATTGTGATGCATCAACCATGCACACCTTGGTGTTCATCATTTGTGCCGCCACTTTGACTTTGCAACCAGTAATAAACTCTTGATCTCATGATCAAATACACAATTAAATCATATAAACATCAATCTAAATGGCAAATATAGTGGCTCTGATACCAATTGAAGGAACGGAAGCGTGAAAAACACAAGTTTATACCATTGAATTCAAAAATTTTCACCTAGGGTCACATGCATCATGCAAGATTTATTTTTATCTATTTGATTTCAATGATAAACAACATATTAAAACTCTTTTAATATGTTTTTGGATCTGTATTTGCCATTTAAGATTTTAAAATTAATCAGATTAATTTTAGAACCCTAGATTAAATCAAGAACGATTACACTAACCTCTTGATGCACTGCAGCGTGTCTGCGCCTTTGAGATTCGTCTTCAGGACATCAGATGTTGTCCCTCTAGCTTGTCCACACCAAGAACACCTATGGCAGCCCTTGAATAGCTTCTAAAGCCTTTTCTATTAATTAGAAATTCAAGTTCTGCCTGTTAAGAGATTAGAGATGTAAACAGGACACTAGAAACAATTCCTAGTGTTCTTAATTCAAGAGATTGATGGTTAATCTCTTTGAATTGATAATAGATGAAGAAGAAGATATAAAAACCCTCAAAGTGGCGTGACAAAGGAGTGTGGCTGCTGGTTGTGTTTTATTTTTCTCATAACAACACTTATATAGCTAGGTTAACACATTAAACCCTTGCCACATGTCACCCTTTGATTAGCTCTAGGTTTAAGTGACCCAATCACATTGTGCCAAGTGTCAAACCTATAATTAATCTTTATTTTAATCATCTTACATGATTAAAAAACATTTGGCAAGCTTATGTGTTATGCCATGTGTCACCATCTCATGGTGCCACGTGTCACACTGCCAAATGACCAAAATGCCCCTGTGTCTTAATTTTGAGTTCTTAATGCAAAATAATTATTTTCTTCTTCTAATTAATTTATATCAAATATAAATTAATTAATTAATTAATCTCTATTAATTAATTTCTCATTAATTAAATTCATATTTAAACACTTTAAATATAAATTTAACTTATATTATACATCCAATAATCTAGATTTGGTTTCAAGTCATGCTAGGGACTTTGCAATCTAATTGCAAACCAAACCTATTTAATTAATCAATTAAACTCTTTAATTAATTAATTAAATCATATTTAAATAGGTGATAACTTGTGTATGTGTGTGACTTACTAGGCTCATCACTAATTGGCAATGAGACATGATATCAACTCTTAATATCATCAGAACTCTTTCTTACCATAAATGATTTCTCTAAATCATTTTATGAACCTCATAGACCATGGTTAACACCTAGCATAACATGCCATGGCCACCCAATTAGTAATAAGGTTTACCTTAAATGAACCTATAATCATATATTACCATGCACTAGAATCTCTCTGTTACAAAATCCCAACTCAAGCTGGAGTCATGGTTTATGTCAAACTCCATTTGCTATGAATATTATGTTCTCTTTTAATTCCAGTTCTTGATTAAAAAGATTTTCTCATCAGAAACTCTTTTCTGAATAAATCTATCTGTCCTGACCAGGAACTTGAAACATCAAGAACAATTAAATGAACATAGGATTTTATCTCTATTTACTTAGAGTAACAGATTCCATCTTGATCAACACCTACCTCCATATATAACTAGTAGGAGCCAACAGATGCCCATATACCCATACATAGTACAAGTATGAAAGCAGTATCAAACTCAAACTACCTATATACAAGATAACTGTGCTATCTCAAGTCTAAAGATTATATGCACTAATATGATTTATGACAAAACATTGACAAGAGTAAACTCTATGTGCTTGTCATAAGTGTCACTGGTTCGGCCTACTTATCAATTATAAGTGCCTATCATGTTTATTATATGGCATGAGACTCACCATTCCATCTTATTTATATCTCATATAAATAACTTGGGAACAAACATGAATACAATCTTTCTGGATAAGTCATGTCCTTATTATGAAGTATCCTCGATTGTGAACCTATTTATGATACTTAGTGCTAGAAATATTATCACTCATATTCTTAACAACTTAAGAATAATATTTCTAACAAAATATCAATGGACCTTTTCTATTACACATAAATATATTATGTAAACAGAAAAGTGGAAATGCCTTTTATTAATAAAAATATGTACAAGATACATACTAAATGATATGCTCTAGGGCATACTACTAACAGAAAATTGACCATTTGGGCAGCAATTAGTATTTTGGCCATAACTCACTCAAAATAGGTCCAATTAACCTCAAATTTTGACCATGAATAGTTAAGACATATATCTACAAGTCTTATGAAGACACAAAGCCCAGAAATGACCATAAGCAAGTCAAACAGCTTGCACAAGTTTGGGTCCAAAAACTAGCCAAACCAAAATTGACCTAAAATAACTCAAAGTGACCAATTTTGGTACATTCTAACCAGCAATAGTAAAATGACCATAACTTGGTCTAGTAAACTCAGAATGACCTGAAATTTTGCCCCGCGTGCAATAAGACATAGGTCTACAAGTTTGTAGTTTTGATCGAAACCCGAAAGCCGAGGGAACTAGGTCATCCAGCTAGGTCAAATTAGTATACCGGGATCCGACAAATTGCAATAAAACGTAATATACATGGAAATGAATTTGGTAATATGTACCAATACTAAAAGGCTACAAATGTGACATATTAGTAACATTAAAACCTAATTCACCTAGACTGCATCGAGGGTTGACATCTTAGGTTGACTAAAGAAATAATAGAATTCGATAAATTAATTATTGAACCTTATTCTCAGAGACAGTTTAAATGAGTACTGAAACACTTCAAAATTGTATTTCTCAGTTAGCAAAGACTCAGGGAAGGGGAAGGAAACACTGAGTCAAAGCCAAGAGACAGTTATCAGAGGTTCGTGCACAACTAGTTTTTAACTGATTTTGTTTTGAATATTTCATATGATTAAATGACATATTTTTCTTATGTATTATGTTTAAAAAGCATTGGATTTAATTCAATGATTATTGAAATTGTTATAGTATGTATGAATTTAGCTTTGTGAAATGGTATTTCCATAAGTATTAAGCATTGTTATGGATTGAATAAATTATGTTTTGGAAAATTGTGATAGAACATGTTTTGAATTGTAATGGTAATTTTCATGGAAAAATGCAAATTTATGATTTGAATTGTGATGAGCATAAAAATTATTGGATATTGGAATTGAATTTGAATCGAAATATATTGTGATTTGTCCTCACTAAAAGGATTGTGATATTGTTTTATATCTCACTATAGATGCTTGACTAGGTTATTACCCGTCTCTCTCATTTGTTGAGAAGACAATGGAGTTAGTTGTGTTTTGATTACCATGGTACGTGCACAGGCTTAGATTTTCCTCTGATTTGAGGTTAGATCTAAGTTTTTTTTTTTTATCGTTATGGCCCTTGTGGAAGATTCATTATTGTGGTGTGTACTGTGCACGATGATTCGACCTCCCCGACCATAGGGAGTTATAATCACTTCGAACATGGCCCTTTCGGATTAGTCTTGCATAGTTAGTGAGATAAAGAATGATTTTTGAGATACAGCATGATTTTTGAGATACAGCATGATTTTTGAGATACAGAATGATTTTTGAGATACAGCATGATTTTTGAGATACAGCATGGTTTTTGAGATACAACATGATTTTTGAGATACATAATGTTTTTGAATAGTAAAGAATTGTTATTTCAGTTATGATTTGTGTATAATTGATTTTGTTGGAACTACCTTAAATGGTTAGTCATGATTTGATAAATTGAATTTCGTGATCAAAGTCATTTCATATAAATGATTTACATTATTGGCAATGAATATTTTGAGTTTTGGAATTTGATGAGTATTCAGATTTTCCAAATTATTTGCTGTAAATTTTGTCAATGTATATTGTACTATGTTTTAAATTATAGTTATGTACCACTGAGTTCACCACTCAGTGATAGCTTTGTATGCTGTCGCAGGTAAGAAGAGCATAGAGCAATGAGTAAGTTTCTTTGAAGACACATTCAGATCAGCTCCAGGTACATCATAGATATACCCATGTACATAAGTTTTGATGTATGCATGTCATAATATGTATGTAAATTATTTGAGCAGTTGTATAAAAACTCTTGTAAAATATTTTGGTATGTAATTAAATGTAAATTATTGTAAATGTAAATTTGGGATTTCATTTATCTGAATAGTTTTGTAATATTAATTTTGAGTCTTGTAATCAATGAAATGTTTCTTTTATGAAGAGATTGATTTGATTATTGAGATTTGAATTATGGGTTCAAATGAAGTTATTGAAGTTGTATTTGAGAAAACATATTGGGAGTGTGTTCTTTGCAGGTTTTGAAGAACTGTTTTCTCAAAATACAACCGGCACTTTGCCGAAATTTTGAAAAAATTTTATAACACCAGATTTTAATCGATGATTTAAATTTCATAAAAATTATTTTAAAATCCCTTGTAGTATATTTAATGGATTATCGGTAGACGAAGTATGGTAATTCATGAGGTGTACTACAGGATCATGTTACATTTTACAGGGGAGTAGGGTGTGACACTGTTTACATTAGATAAATTTCGAGGACGAAATTTAAATTAGAGGGGAAGAGTTGCGACACCCTCATTATAGCCAATTCATACATTCTATTGTTCTGGTGACCGGTGTCGGTCCGGATAGCAAGAATATCTGAAACTATATCTAGACTAGAGTGACGAGTCATAAAAAACTCAAATAATAGTAAAAAAAATCTAGGAAAAATTATAGAAATAAATTACAATGAAGTTAAATGAGCCGGTGCCCTAGCGATGGGTGACCTTAACGGGAACTTGCTGTCTTCACAGCTAGAAGCCCTAAACCCGGGAGAAAATTCATGAAATAATTTTTGGGACTCTAGAGAAGAGTCATTGAGGTTTTGATAGCATTAGAATGCCAAGAAAATGCTTAGAAAAATTTTTAGATCGGTACAGATAATTTTAGTCTGTTAAGCAAAACGAAGGGCATTTTGGTCATTTTGTCTTTAGAGATGATTTTTGGCCAAATTGTCCAGTTAAATAAATAATTATTATGACATAAAATATAAATAAATATTGATAAAAAATTAATTGAAAATGAATAGAAAAGAAAAGAAAAGAAAATGAATCAAAATGCAAATTATGACATCATAATGATGTCATTTAAAAAGCTCCACCCAATCACCATTTAACAAACCAATTATAAGGGACAAAAATGACATAAAAATGAGATAAAAATAAAATAATTTCAGTAGCCATCTTCCCCAAAGTGCCAAACCAAAAGAAGAAAGAAAGAGAGAGAGAGAGAGAGAGAGAGAGAGAGAGAGAGAGAGACCTCCATTAAAGCTTTGATTAAGCTTGATTTCACCCACCAAACCACCTCAAAACCCCTTCCTAGATTCACAAAAATTTGTCCCTACCACTAGAGCAAGACTTGGACAGCAATTAGAAGAAGATAAAGTGAGGTTTAGCAAGCTTAGAAATGACTCCATTCAAGGTTAGTGCTACTTTCTTCCCTTTTCTCTTTACAATTGATGTTGGATGTATGAATTGAGTTAGAAACTTGAAAAATTGAAAGAAAATACTTAAGGATGGGCTACTACCATTTTCGCCAGCCATGTGAAGGGTAGGATTTTTCTTGTTTCCTTTGATTAAATTGGGTATTTAGGCAGCCCTTGATATGAATGGCATGGTTAGAACTTGATTTAGTAGTAAAAATGCAAGAATTCAAAATTTGGGAAAATAAGGGTTTGCTTGAATTGATGCCCTCTTGATGTTTAATTGGTCAATTAATGACCAATTGGTGTAGTTTGGACAAGAATTTGAGTGAATTGTGCCATTAGTTAAGGAAAAGATTAGGTTGCCCTAAGTGTGCATTATGGACCCTTTAAGTCCAGTGTACTCTTGGGGTTATAACTCAAGCTAGGTAACTCCAATTGGTGCAAGGCTAAATGTAGGTTAAACTAGACACAAAATGCAACAACTTTAATGACGGAACCTATCCCAGAAAATCAAACTAAGTGGCCCTAAAAATTGACCTAATTCGGGTATTATACATTCAGCCTGGGCAAAATGACCAAATCAACAGTATTTATTCCTTTAGTCATAACTCAGTGTAGAAAGGTCCAATTGACCTGAAATTTATATCAATGAAAAGCTTAGACAATTTAGAACAACTTTCATGTAGAACACAATCTCTAATTCTGGACTTAACCAAATGAAATTATTAGCGAAAGTTGAACTACCAAATCTGGCAGAATGGGATTCTGCCCAGAAATTTTGGGCATATACTAATCTGGCCAGCCTTGTTCTAATTAGCATATCTTGAGCTAGAAAAATCCAAATGGAGTGATTCAAAAAGGAAATTAAAGAAGACACATAAAGGAACAACTTTCATAAAGAGAATTTTATCAAATTCCTATTGTACAAATAACCAATGGAATAGAAAACTTAGTGCTTGAAATTTGAAAATTGTAAATAAATAACACTAAGCTTTACAATGGTATTGGCAACCAATGCCAATAATTTTATAATATAAAATGTGATATGTTAGTGATATTAGAACTAATATACCTATTATCTATGAAAAAGTCAACATTTTAGTTGACTAATGGAATGAATATTAACAATTAAATGTCAATTTCAAAGAATTGCATAATTAAATGTGTAAAATGCCCTAGTAGGCCTAATGTGATTGGTTTGGAAAGGTTGGCATGCCAATAGGGTTCTGTTAGCAGTACTGCATATGGCATCATGCCATTATGTGATTCATGGCTTAAATGGCTATTGCGTGATTTTATGGCTTTTAGTCATTCTGACACTATTGTGATACTTGACCTTGTGCCTAATATTTATTACAGCTTATTAGCTGTTTTGTTGCACACCGGGAGATACTTTATGACCGATGGTGCGACGGACCGAGGTACTTAGTACCCAGTACTAGTTTACCCGTTATCTAATCTAGTCAACTGGTATAAGTTACTTGGGCAACCAAAAATAAATATTGATAAATTTTAATCAATAATTGATATAAAAGGTACCAAATAAATAATACTCCAAATAATTTTTAGAAACTTGTACGTATGAGAAATCAACATATACACTGAATGTTTAATTTCTTTTTAGGTCTTTTTATTTTATTATTGGCACCACTAAGCAGTATTACTTAGCGCGTTGCTTTTGCTACGCATAGGCACTAGAGATACAGAGCGTGATCCCTGTAGAACTTAGTCCGGGTGAGGATCAGATCTGCGAGTGTCCTGTGTCACCTCACAGCTACAATGCATTGGTAGGACACTGGATTATATTTTTGTATTTTGAAATATTTGTAAACTATGTAATTAATCTTTTATTTTATCATGTATTGTTGCAACTTATATAATGTAATTTTGTATTAATATAATTATCTGTAAATTTGTGTTCATAAATAAAATTTGAGTATTTGCTTATAATTTGAGTATAAACGTGATGTGAATTGAATGATTGGAATTGTTGAGAAATAGATGAGAATGTGTTGAGAAATTATGATTATTTGGAGTTGTGGGTTTGGAAAATTATTGGGAGTGCCTTTTTACAGGTTCAGAAGATTTTGTTTTTCAAATTTACAGCTGGCACTCTGTCGGATTTTTGACAAAATTTGTGGAAATTTAAATTAATCAAAGTTTCTTTTTAAAGGACTTATATATGTGAATTTTACATAAAAGGCGTTTTAATTAATAAATCAGGAATGGTAATAAAATAAGATAATGGAAGTACTCCGACACACTGTGTGGCATGTTTTACTCGGCTACATTGTAGACGGGTAAGGGGTGTCACATTGAAGGTTTATGATGATTAAATGACATTAAAAATGTCAAAAAAAATTTAAGAAAATTAGCCAATCAGTAAAGGGATATTATAACCGATAAGTTAAACATTGGGCATTTTAGTCATTTCACCCTCAGAGTTGAATTTTGACCTAAATGTCAATTAAAATGAGAAAGATTAAAACACATAAAATAAATTAAAATATGAAATATGCAATAGAAATGGGAAAAGAAAAGAAAGAAATGAAAAAACATTTATTACCTAAGAATGATGTCATAATGACATCATTAAAAATTCTAACTAATTAGAATCTAACAACTACAAATAAGGGGTAAGAAAGAATTAAAAAGAGACAAATTACATAGAAAAAAGAAGTCATCTTCTTCCTTAGTCTTCCATGGCCGAACCACATGAAGAAAACCCTCTCCTCCATTTTCTCTTTTCTAGCTCAATTTCTCCCCCTTTCTCACCATAATATTCATAAATCCCTTCATTAAAAATTATCCCCAGACCATAAGGAAGATAGTGGCCTCTAAGAAATTAAGAAATTCTAAAGTTTTCACAAGTCCAAGAAGTGTCCATAAAGGTTAGTGCACTATACACACTTCTTTCTTTTGTCTAAGTATGATTAGTATGCTAAATTAAAGTAAATTCCATGAAATTAAAATGAATACCATGAATAGGGAAAACCCTAATTTTTGGCAGCCATAGGAAGTGTGTGAAATTGATAATTTTAATTGTTTTGAAATGGTTAGTGAGAACATGTGATGAATTTGTATATGGTAGAAATCAAATTGAATGGAAAATGCATGAGATGGTGATGTTGAGTTAGGGTTTTCACCTAACTTTGGGACTTTTATGTTATGGCTTGAAATTGGTATTGTTGAGATTGATTGTTTCCTATTAGAAGTGCCATGCATTTTAATTGAAGTTTGGGAGTTGGAGGAAATGAAATTGGGAATGTACATTTTCATGCAGGTTTAGGACTTATAAGTCCAGTATGTATATTGAGCCATAACTTGAATTGTGTTTCTCCAATTGGTATAAGGCCAATTGGCGATGAAATTAGGGTCAAAATGCCCTATTTTTCATGCGGAAACCATGCAAAACTGCCCCCAACTTGACCTAAATTATGCTTGAATTCGGGTAACCCTAACTTAAACCCAGAAAAATGACCAAATGAACAGTACATGTTCAAATGGTCATAACTCACTATAGAAAGGTTAGAATGACCTGACTTTTATACCATTTGAAAGGTTAGACATAGGAGCACATTTTTCATGAAGAATACAAAACCCATATCTACTTCTAACCAAATCAATTTGCTAGCAAAATTTAGATCAACAAAACTTGTCACACCCTACCCCTCCATAAGGCATAACATGATCTCGTAGTATACCTAATGAATTACCAACTTCGTTTACTGATAACCCATTAAATACACTACAAGGGATTTTAAAACTTTTCTTACTTCTTTTTACAGTGGTGAGCACTATTGACAGGTGTTAAAATTTTTCTTTTTTAACTGTACTGAAACCAAATAATATATTTGAAGTATTAATAATTTCTGTAAAAATTTTGGCAGAGTGCCATCTATATTTTGAAAAAAACAGTTCTTCAAAAACTTGTAAAAAACACTTCAAATATATATATCCTCAATCCCAAACTCCAATAATTTGTTCAACACAATAAATTTCTCAATATTATTAACTCAGTTCAACAATTAATTTTCTAGTGTTTCCAAAAGCTGAGATAAGATAAATTTATCACAACACTTTTGCAGGCCAAAATAGTTTACAATTTTAGTTTACAACTACTCAAGATCAAGTACAATATATACATACAGTGCACATACATTACGACAAAAACTACATAATATGATATACTCGATATACCTGGCAAAATCTCAAAATGTGGTACAAGCAGCCTACTCTGTTGCTCTGTCCATCTGTCTACCTGGGACAGTAATGAAAAAGCTATTGCTAAGTGTAATTTACTCAGTGGTGCACAATAACAATTTAAAATGCAGTATGCACAACTTTTATTAACAATTTACAATCCAAACAATTCACAATTTTTCAAAGCTCATATAACACAAATTTGATCAAACAATTGAATAACACAGTGTTGCCAATCAAAAACAAAACTTAGGTCATGACACAAACTTTTCCAAACATGCCGTGTTGTACACCACGACAAGGCATACTCACCCCACTAATCGAAATCAATGAGGGAGGTAGCTAGCTAAATAATGAGTACTCATCCACACTCACCTGAGACTGGCAAGTCAAAGAGAGAGGAATATAGTCATACTCACCCCATAAATGGAGGAGGAACATAGTAATATTGCCATGCCAAGTGTGAATCAAAATAATTCCAAATCAAAATATTTAAATATTTCATACAAACCACAAATCACATTTGAACTCAAAATTTCCATTTGCAAAGTAGGCAACACAATAATTTCCAAATAAAATTCCCAAAGTCAAAACAATAAAAAATTATTCATGACTCAATTCTCCAAATAAATTTTCTGGTAAAAGCAGTGAATATAAAAAGTATTGTGCACAGACTTCTGATATATGCCTCTTGGCCCTGACTCAGTGTTCCTTATGCTTCTCAATATCTTTTTCAGCTGAAACACATAATTTAAAGTGTTTCAGTACTCAATGAATTTGTTTCTAACAATAAAATCCAATATTTAAATTTTCTTAGTACTATTCCCTTCAATTCATTTCAATAGTCGACCTATAATGTTGACCCCTGATGCACTCTAAGTGAGTCAATTCTAATGTTACCAATATGTCACATTTTATAGCCCTTTAGTGTTGGTATATGTTACCAATTTCATTTCCAAGTGTATTGCTTTTTATTGTAATTTACCAAATTTCAGTGTACTATTTTGACCTAGCCAGACGACCTAGTTCCCTCTGTTTTCGGGTTCCAGTCCAAACTAAAAACTTGTAGGTATATGTCTTATTGCACGTGGGGCAAAATTTCAGGTCATTCTGAGTTGTATAGACCAAGATATGGTCAATTTACCAATGCTAGATAGAATGCACTAAAATGGTAGGCTTAAGTCATTTTTAGGCCACTTTTGGTTTGACCAGTTTTGGTACTTGAACTTGTGCAAGCTATTTGGCTTGGTTTTATCCATTTCTGGGCTTTGTATCTTCATAAGAATTGTAGATCTATGTCTAAACTATTCATGGTAAAAATTTCAGGTCATTTGGGCCTGTAGTGAGTAAGTTATGATCAAAACACTAACTGCTGCCCAAATGGTCAATTTTTAGGCTTTCAAGTCACTAATCCGGATTTGGTCATTTTTCAAGTCACCTTCTAGGCAGAATTTAGGTAAGCTTCCTTCATGAAATTTGACACTTTTTGTGCCTAGTTTCACCTCCAATTGGTCTTATACCAATTGGAGTCACACACTTAAAGTTCTAACCTAAAACATACACTGCCCTACTACATATTCTTCATCATTTACCAATTACACATTCTATACTTACCAAGCTAACTCTTTCATGCCAATTCTGGTTTGTATCATACCATTAACACACTTAACAACACATTTTGGTCATTTTGGGCAGCTTGTAACCACTCTCAACATACACATTATAACTCAGAATTTTCAAAGTCCAATTACAATAATTTAATCACATGAACATACCTCATTTACATGTCCAAATCCAAACAATTGTTCACATACACATGCTGCCACCATAAGCAACATAATTCAACAAACCATTCTATGAAACTGCCCATTTCTAACCACACTTAAAAGTTGCCGAATTACCCTATTGAACATATCTTCTTCAAATTGCTTTCAAGCTTCCAAAACCAATTGCACCATTACACATACTCTTAATACACATTGTCTAAATCATTTCTATACACATAAACACCTATACCAACATCTTAAACAACCATTTACAAGTGAAAACAAAAAACAAATAGTAAGTTTCCATGGCTGTCGAAATGGTGTACCACCAATAAATCATCAAACTTCAAAACTTCTTCCATAAAACCACTCACCACAACATCCACTCAAAGTTTAATGAAGCAAGATTGAAAAATACACATTTACCTCTTTTGGACTTCTTCAAAACTCTACCAAAACTTTCCTTTCTTGCTCGTAAAATGTTGCCCAAGCTGTATAGAACAACTTTAATGAAGAAACCTAGAAGAAATAATGGCTTAATGATGGTGGATTATCCTTTGCATGGTGGACGCCCATGGAAGACTTGGAGAAAGCTTGGTTTTGGCAATGGAGAGAGTTTGAGGAAGAAGATGGCTGTTTAGTGGAGGTGGCTATCCAAAGCTTGGATATGTGTCACTTATCTCATGTTAGTGGAGCACTAAGTGATTAAAAAATATAATCAAATGTTAAACTTTCATTTATCTAGCATTACACCCATAATTTTCCTTATTTATATTATGGACCACCATTTTAATGTACATTTAGGTAAAAAGGCAACTTGGGGTGTCAATTGACCACAATGCCCCTATTCGGATTACTTTTAGGCTTTTTCGGTAACACTGATTTTTTGTCGGTTTCTCGATTTTTCATTTTTTCTTTGTACTAATTATTTAATTTTTCTTTGATATTTCTAATATTATTTATTTTTCAATAGATATTTATTTAAGTCCCAAAAATATTTTCTAGGGTTCCCCGCGGTCCAAGGTGTAATACCCTCCTTATCGCAACTCTATACATTCTACTGTTCTGGTGATCAGTGTTGGTTGGGACAATTAGAAAGTCCAGAAAAATATTTAAACTAAAGTGAGGAACTATAATTAACTCAAATATTAACAAGAAAAATGTAGGAAAAATTTTAGAAATAAAATACAATCAAGTTAAATGAGCCGGTGCCCTAGCGATGGGTAACCTAGTGGGAAGTTGCGGTCCTCGCAATTCGGAGCCCTAGACCCCGGAGAATATTCATAAAATAATTTTTAGGACTCCAGAGAAGAGTTATTGAGGTTTCTATGGCATTAGAATGCTAAGAAAATTTTTAGAAAAATTTTTCAATCGGTACAGACAATTTTAGTCTGTTAAGCCAAACGAAGGGCATTTTGATCATTCACCTTCAGAGGTGATTTTTCGCTGACTTGTCCAATTAAGTAAATAATTATTATGACATGAAATTTGAATAAATATTGCTAAAAATTAAATTGAAAATGAGTAGAGAAGAAAGGAAAGGAAAATGAGATAAAATGTCAATTATAACATCACCGTGATGTCATTAAAAGTGCTCTCACCAATCACATTTGAACAAGCTATTAAAAACTAATTAAAAAGAGGTAAAATGAGGTAAAAATTAACAAAAGCAATATGTTTCTTCTTCCCAAACCATTTCAACCGTTTCCCTCTCCTCCATACCCATTCCACCATGAAAGCTCACCAAAGCTCCCAACCTCACCTCATCTCACCTTGAAACCACCACTTAGCTTCACAAAAAATTAACCTAGCAACTTGAACATCCTCTATGCAGCCAAAAGAGGAAGAAAACAAGAAGTTTGGGTAGCTTGAAATTCTGCTCCATTTAAGGTTAGTGTCCAATCTTTTTTCCTTTTGCTTTAATTCATGTCTAAGTGCAGGAATTGTGTAGGAAATGTAAGAAAATAAAATAAACAAGTGTGTGTGTGCACCCTACAATTTTGGAAGCTAGGGTTTGATGATTTTACTTGTTAGAAAAATAGTTATGAGCAACCTTTGGTAGTGGATGAGGGATTGAACATAATTGAGTATATGAAATGCAAGAATTGTGCATGTGTGAAATGAAAAAAAAATTGGACACTTGAACAATTCTAGGGTTTGCTCATGTGATGGTTCATTAACCTTGTAATGGTCAATTAGTGACCATTTGAATGTGTATGATGAGGAAATGAAGTGAGTTGAGGCTTGGCATTTGTGTATGGGTGAGCTACCTTGGCTGACCTGCAGGACTGAGCATGAGTCCAGCAGGTTTGGGCAGTTATAAATGGAATTGTGGAGATTTAATTGGTGCAAGGCAAATTGGACCTAAAACTAGACACATAATGGCACAACTTTGGTATAGAAACCTTGCCTAGAAAACCAAACCAAGTTGACCTAAAAATTGCTCTAATCCAGGTGACCTGCATTCTGCCTAGGCAAAATGACCAAATGAACAGTGTTTATTCATTTGGTATAACTCAGTGTAGAAAGGTCCAATTGACCTGAAATATTACTAGAAGGAAGCTGAGACATAGACCTAAAACTTTCATGGAGAACACAAATCCAAATTCTGACCATAACCTAGTCAAATTTCCAACCAAACTTAGGTTACCAACTCTGGCAGAACCATTTTTGCCTAGAATTTTGGATTCTGTCTAATTCGGCCAGTTATGTTGTTTAGGCCATAACTTGAGTTACAAAACTCCGAATGGAGTGATTCAAAAAAAGGAAATATAACTAGACAAAATAAGGAACAACTTTTATGAAGACAATTTTATCAAATTCCTACTGTATAAATGACTAATGGAATAGTAAATATAATGCTTGAAATCTGAAAATTTTGAATAACTAATACTAAGCTTAGAAATGGTATTGGCAACCAATACCAATAATTTTAGAATGCAAAATGTGGTATGTTGAGAGTATTAAAACCAATGTACCTATTGTCTATGCAAAAGTCAACATTTTAGTTGACTAATAAAATGAATAGTAACACCTAAACTTAAATTTCAAGAATTGTAAAGTTTAAAAGTGTAACATGGTACACCTAGTAAGATTAGTTTGGATATGTTGGCATGCCAATAGGGTTCAGTTAGCAGTACTGCATATGGCATTATGCCATTCTGTGATTTTATGGGTTTTACCCATTCTAACATTGTGATGATACTTGGCCTTGTGCCTAATATTTATTAAAGCTCATTAGCTGTTCTGTTGCACACCGGGAGATGTATATGTGACCGATGGTGTGATAGCCCGAGGTACTTGATACCCAGTGCCAGTTTACCTATTTATCCAGTCCAATCATCCAGTATAGGTTACTTGGGCAACTAAAAATGAAAGTGGATAAATTTAATGAAATTATGAATATAACAAATGCAAAATAAATAAGATCACCAATAATGATCGAAAAATTATCTGCATAAGACATCAGAACATGCACTACATATTTATTTTCTGTTATTTCTTTTTATTTTATTATTGGCACCACTAAGTATTATTGCTTAGCGCGTTTCTTTTTGCTACGCGTAGGTTCAGGAGAGACCGACCGAAAGCCCAGTAGACCACAGACTGGGTGAGACCTTCTGCAGCTCTGCATAATGTCCTCACCGTCTTCAGTGCATTGGTAGGACACTAGGTTTCATTTTGGTATTATGTAATCAAACTTTTATTTTCTCATGTATAATTAAGACTTATGTAATGTATTTTGATATTACAGTAAATAGTGGAAATTGTGTTTATGAATGGAATAATGAGTATTTATTTATGACTTGTCTATGAATATTATGTGAAATGAATGAATGAGAAATGAAAATATTGTTGAAAAATATTGAGACATATTGGAAGTGTTTTTCATAGATTCCGAAGAACTGTTTTCTCTATTTTTAGCCAGTACTCTGCCAGATTTTCTATAAAATTTGCGAAATCTCAAAAAAAAAATTTATGATTTCAATAAATGACTGAAATGAATTACATTTCACAAATTATACTTCATAACTATAAAAAAATAATAATAAATTAGGAAGAATAAAAATGATTGAATTAAAATAGGGTGTTTCGATACACTGTGTGGCATATCTTGCTCGGCTACACTGTAGACGGGTAAGGGGTGTCACATTTAGTGGTATCAGAGCACAGTTTGGGCGTTTTTGGGTCTAGATAGAGTCTATACCATGCATTGCATTTGTAAGAATCGAGGTGACACTAATGCAGATTTATTTGTCTTTGTTAAATAGGATATGGACCCTACATCTTAGAGGGCAGTTGAGGAGGAAGTGGAGAGTCATGCTCCACCTGCAGCAGCTGAGACTGGGGATAGGGGAGAACCTGCTCCGCCAGCTCAAGCATAACTTGCTCAGTCTCCACAGGCCATGTTCCAGCAAATGGCCGAATTCTTTGGACAAATGGCTGGGGTAATGCTACCACCACCTCCACAACAGAAATCACACCTAAAAAGACTGAGAAAATTTGGAGCAGTGGATTTCTTTGGCAAGAGAGAAGATGATTTTGTTGCAGCTGAAAATTGGTTGAACAGAACAGGAAGGATTTTAAAACAACTCCACTGCTCTCCAGAGCAAAATCTAGAAGCTGCTGTATCTCTGTTACAAGATGATGCCTACCAATGGTGGGATACAGTGTCTAGTGAAGTGCAGCCAGAAGTAATAACCTGAGACTTCTTCCTCTCAAAATTCAAGAAGAAATATGTGGGTAGTGTATACCTGGAAGAGAGAAGAAAAGAGTTCATTAACCTGAGGCAGAGACAGCTGACAGTGGCCGAGTATGAAAAGGAATTTGTCAGATTGAGTCGTTATGGAAGGGAGATAGTCCCTAATGAAGTCGAGAGATATAACAGATTTGAAGATGGATTAAATGATAACATAAAGATCATGATTACTACCTTGGGAATTACGGACTTCACCAAGTTAGTGGAAACTGCATTAAAAATTGAAAAGGTTAGAATAAGTGAGCAGACCAGAAGGGAGAGATAGCAGAAGAGGGGCCCGGGTCAGTCTAGCTCATCTCCTGCACCAGGAAAAAGATTCAAAGGTCCACCTACATAGAGTTCAGGTCAACCTCAAGGTCAGGGTCAGTCCTAGGGGCCCAGGCCACAGTGCACCCCTAGGAGAGGTCAGTCCACACCATCAGTGAGCAGCTCTCCAGGGACAGGGTTCAGGGGACCAGCCCCAGCATCTTCTGCTTGTCCACATTGCTTGAAGTGGCATAAGGGGGGGGGGGGGGTGTTGGAGAGTGACTGGTGCCTGCTTAAGGTGTGGGTCGACAGAGCATCAGCTGAGAAACTATCCTCGCAGAACTACTACAACTGCTCTAACACAAGCAGATAGACTAGCTCCTGCACCACAAATGGGTAGGAAATCTAGCAAATCTGAGGCAGTGGGACCATCACAGAGGCCTGCATATGAGCCAGCAGAGAGGCCTGAGGGTAGACCACCTGCCAGAGCCTATGCCATGAGAGCTCAGGAGGAGCAAGATGCCCTGGACATCATCAGGGGTATGTTCTTCCTCTACAATACATTTGTGCATGCATTGGTGGATCCAGGATCCACTCATTCATACATCTGCATCAACCTACCCATAGAAAGGGGATACTAGTAGGGGAGAGTGACTAAGACATCCTAGTCACTAATCCATTGGGCCACAGTGTAGTGGTGAACAAAGTGTACAAGGGTTGCCCGTTAAGGATTCAGGGGCATGAATTCTTGCCAGACCTGATTGAGTTGCCTTTCCATGAGTTTGACGTGATTTTGGGAATGGACTGGTTGTCATGTCATCAGGTAATGGTTGAATGTAAACTGAAGAGGATTTCTTTGAAAACTCCTGGGGGTAATGAGATCACAATTATAGGTGAAAGGATAGATTTCATGTCCAATGTTATTTTAGCCACAATTGCAAGAAAACTGATGAGAGAAGGCTGTAAAGCCTACCTTGCACATGTGGTGGATACCAGGCAGGCTAAGCCAGATTTATGTGACATACCCACAGTAAGAGACTTCCCCAATGTGTTTCCTGAAGAATTGCCTGGCTTGCCACCAGAAAGGGAAGTCGAATTTGCTATTGAGATACTGTCGGGTACAACCCCAATCTCTATTGCTCCTTATAGGATGGCATTCACAGAATTGAAGGAACTGAAAATCCAGTTACAGGAGTTACTAGATAAGGGGTTCATACGCCCCAGTGTGTTACCATGGGGAGCTCCAGTGCTAGTTGTAAAGAAGAAGGATGGGACTTTGAGGTTATGCATTGATTACTGCCAGTTGAAAAAAGTGACAGTGAAGAACAAATATCCGTTGCCTAGAATTGATGATCTGTTTGATCAGTTGAAGGGAGCAGGAGTATTTTCTAAAATGAACCTCAGATCAGGGTATCATCAGTTGAGGGTGAAGGATGCAGATGTGCTAAAGACTGCATTCAAGACCCGGTATGGGCATTATGAGTTTTTGGTAATGCCCTTTGGCCTAACAAATGCACCAGTGGCATTTATGGACCTTATGAACTGTATCTTTCATTCATACCTAGATCGGTTTGTAGTGGTCTTTATTGATGATATTTTGGTGTATTCCAAGATCAGTGAAGAACACGATGAGCATTTGAGGATTGTTCTGCAAACCCTGAGAGAAAAGAAGCTATATGCTAAGTTGTCCAAGTGTTACTTCTGGTTGGGTGAGATTGCATTCCTTGGACACATAGTGTCAACTGATGGGATTAGAGTGGATCCCAAGAAAATAGAAGCAGTGAAGGAATGGAAGCCTCCCAGAAATACAACTGAGGTCTGAAGCTTCTTGGGGCTAGCTGGGTATTACAGAAGATTTGTGAAGGGATTTTCCTTAATAGCCACTCTAATGACCAAGTTGTTACACAATAATGTCAGATTTGATTGGAATGACAAGTGTCAGACCAGTTTTGAGAAGTTGAAGGCTATGTTGACAGAGGCACCAGTGTTGACATAGCCAGTGTCGGGAAAGGACTTTGTGGTTTACAATGATGCCTCTCATAATGGGTTAAGGTGTGTATTGATGCAAGAGGGGAAGGTGGTCGCTTATGCTTCCAGGCAGCTAAGGCCACATGAACATAATTATCCTACCCATGATCTAGAACTTGCAGCAATTATCTTCGCATTGAAGATATGGAGTCACTACTTGTATGGTGAAAAGTGCTATATTTACACAAACCACAAAAGCCTGGAATACTTGCCAACCCAAAAGGAGCTCAACCTTAGATAGAGGCGATGGATTGAGTTCCTAAAGGACTATGATTGTGTGATTGACTACCATCTTGGGAAGGCAAATGTAGTTGCTGATGCTTTAAGCAGAAAATCCATCACAGCTTTGAGATCATTGAATGCCCGTCTATCCTTGATTCGAGATGGAGCTATTTTAGCTGAGTTACAAGTGAGGCGAAACCTGCTACAGCATATTTTAGATGGGCAACAGGTAGATGAGAAGCTAAAGGCTATTATGACCAAAATCCTAGAAGGGAAAGAAACTGACTATGCTGTGAAAACAAATGGGTGTTTATACTACAAAGGAAGATTATGTGTACCAGATGATAGGGAATTGAAGGCTAGTATCCTAAAAGAGGCACACACCAGTGTTTATGCTATGCACCCAAGAAGTACAAAAATGTACCATGATCTGAAGCTTTATTATTGGTGGCCTGGTATGAAGAAGGACATAGCTGACTATGTGACTAAATGCTTGACATGTCAGCAAGTCAAGGTAGAACATCAAGTTCCATCGGGTTTGCTACAGCCTATATGCATACCTGAATGGAAATGGGATCGGGTCACCATGGATTTTGTAAGTGGTCAACCTCTCACCCAGAAGAAGCATGATGCAGTATGGGTGATAGTAGATAGATTGACGAAGTCAGCACATTTTCTGCCAGTTAGGACTAACTACTCACTGGAGAAGTTAGCAGAATTGTATATCAATGAGATAGTTAGACTGCATGGAATTCCACTTTCCATCATATCTGATCGAGACCCAAGGTTTACATCGAAATTTTGGAAGCAATTGCATGAATCCTTGGGTACACAACTTCAATACAACTTTCCATCCTCAGACAGATGGGCAATCAGAAAGACTAATCCAGGTAAACAATTGAAACTAATTGAACTAATACAAATATTGAACTGAAATGATAATAATAACATAAAATATATGGTAGGTCCTTGAGGATATGCTAAGGAGTTATGTCATTGAGTTTGAGAGAAGTTGGGATAGATACCTCCCACTGACAGAATTTGCATACAATAATAGCTACCAAGCTAGTATCCAAATGGCCTCGTATGAAGCACTGTATAGGAGGAAATGTAGAACTCCAGTGTGCTGGACTGAATTGGGTGAAGATAAACTGGTAGGCCCAAACCTGGTGAAACAGATTGAGGAAAAGGTAAAGTTAATCAAAGCCAATCTGAAGGTTGCCTCAGGCAGACAAAAATCCTATGCCGACATGAAGAGAAAAGAAATAGAATATACAGTTGGCGACAAAGTGTTCCTCAAGGTGTCACTGTGGAAGAAGGTACTGAGGTTTAGAAGAAAAGGTAAGTTAAACCTTAGGTTCATTGGCCCATATGAAGTCATTGAACGTGTGGGTCCGGTGGCCTATAGGTTAGCTTTACCACCAGAGCTGGACAAGATCCATAATGTGTTCTACATATCTATGCTAAGAAGATACTGCTCAGATCCTTCACATGTCATCTCCATAAAAGAAATTAAAGTACAATCGGATTTGACATATGAAGAAGAACCCATACGGATCCTGGCTTGAAAAGTGAAAGAGTTAAGGAATAAGCAGATTCCAATAGTGAAAGTGCTTTGGAGGCACCACAACACCGAAGAGGTAACTTGGGAAAGTGAAGAGACGATGAGGCAACAGTTCCCTCAACTGTTTGCATCAGGTAAATTTCGATGATGAAATTTAAATTAGAGGGGAAGAGTTGTAACACCCTCCCCGTAGCAACTCCGTACATTCCATTGTTTTGGTGACCAGTGTCGGTCCAGACAACTAGAAAATCTGGAAAAATATTTAAACTAAAGTGAGAAACCATAATTAACTCAAATATTAACAAGAAAAATGTAGGAAAAATTTTAGAAATAAAATACAATCAAGTTAAATGAGCCGGAGCCCTAGCGATGGGTAACCCAGTGGGAAGTTGCGGTCCTCGCAACTCGGAGCCCTAGACCCTAGAGAAAATTCATAAAATAATTTTTGGGACTCCAGAGAAGAGTCATTGAGGTTTCTATGGCATTAGAATGCCAGGAAAATGTTTAGAATAATTTTTGAATCCATGCAGACAATTTTAGTCTGTTAAGCCAAATGGAGGGCATTTTAGTCATTTCACCTTCAAAGGTAATTTTTGGCTAACTTGCCTAGTTAAATAAATAATTATTATGACATGAAATGTGAATAAATATTGCTAAAAATTAAATTGAAAATGAGTAGAGAAGAAAGGAAAGGAAAATGAGATAAAATGTCAATTATGACATTACCATGATGTCATTAAAAGTGCTCCCACCAATCACATTTGAACAAGCTATTAAAAAGCAATTAAAAAGAGGTAAAATGAGGTAAAAATTAACAAAAGCAATCTGTTTTTTCTTCCCAAACCATTTCAGCCATTTCCCTCTCCTCCATACCCATTCCACCATGAAAGCTCACCAAAGCTCCTAACCTCACCTCATCTCACCTTGAAACCACCACTTAGCTTCCCAAAAAATTAACCTAGCAACCTAAATATCCTCTAGGCAGCCAAAAGCGGAAGAAAAAAAGAAGTTTGAGTAGCTTAAAATTCTGCTCCATTCAAGGTTAGTGTCCAATCTTTGTTCCTTTTGCTTTAATTCACGTCTAAGTGCATGAATTGTGTAGGAAATGTAAGAAAATAAAAAGAAAACAAGTGTGTGTGTGCACCCTACAATTTTGGAAGCTAGGGTTAGCTAGGGTTTGATGATTTTTCTTGTTAGAAAAATGGTTATGAGTAGCCTTTGGTAGTGGATGAGGGATTGAAAATAATTGAGTACATGAAATGCAAGAATTGTGCATGTGTGAAATGAAAAAAAAAATTGACACTTGAACAATTCTAGTGTTTGCTCATGTGATGGTTCATTAACCTTGTAATGGTCAATTAGTGACCATTTGAATGTGTATGATGAGGAAATAAAGTGAGTTGAGACTTGGCATTTGTTTATGTGTGAGCTGCCTTGGCTGACCTGCAGGACTAAGCATGAGTCCAGCAGGTTTGGCAGTTATAAATGGAATTGTAGAGGTTTAATTTGTGCAAGCTTAATTGGACATGAAATTAGACACATAATGGCACAACTTTGGTATAGAAACCTTGCCCAGAAAACCAAACCCACTTGACCTTAAAATTGTCCTAATCCGGGTGACCTGCATTCTGCCTGGGCAAAATGACCAAATGAATAGTGTTTATTCATTTTGGTCATAAAACAGTATAGAAAGGTCCAATTGACTTGAAATTTTACCAGAGGAAAGCTGAGACAAATATCTACAACTTTCATGAAGAGCACAAATCCAAATTCTGACCATAACCTAGTCAAATTTCGAATCAAACTTAGGTTACCAAATCTAGCAGAACCAGTTTGGCCCATAATTTTGGATTCTGTCCAATCCGGCCAGTTATGGTGTTTAGGCTATAACTTGAGCTAAAAAACTCCAAATGGAGTGATTCAAAAAAGGAAATGTAATTATACAAAATAAGGAACAACTTTCATGAAGACAATTTTGCTAAATTCCTACTGTATAAATAACCAATGGAACAGTAAAGATAATGCTTGAAATCTGAAAATTTTGAATAACTAATACTAAGCTTATAAATGGTATTGGCAACTAATACCAACAATTTTAGAATTCAAAATGTGGTATGTTGAGAGTATTAGAATTAATGTACCTATTGTCTATGCAAAAGTCAATATTTTAGTTGACTAATAAAATAAATAGTAACACCTAAACTTAAATTTCAAGAATTGTAAAGTTTAAAAGTGTAACATGCCCCAGTACACCTAGCAAGATTGGTTTGGATAGGTTGGTATGCCAATAGGGTTCGGTTAGCAGTATTGCACATGGCATTATGCCATTCTGTGATTTTATGGGTTTTAGCCATTCTGACATTATGATAATACTTGGCCTTGTGCCTAATATTTATTACAGCTCATTAGTTGTTCTATTGCACACCGGGAGATACATATGTGACCGATGGTGTGACGGCCCGAGGTACTTGATATCCAGTGCCAGTTTACCTATTTATCCAGTCCAATAATCTAGTATAGGTTACTTGGACAACTAAAAATGAAAGTGGATAAATTTAATGAAATTATGAATATAACAAATACAAAATAAATAAGATTACTAATAATGATTGAAAATTTGTTTGCATAAGACATCAGAACATACACTACATATTTATTTTATGTTATTTCTTTTTATTTTATTATTGGCACCACTAAGCATTATTGCTTAGCACGTTGCTTTTTGCCACGTGTACGTTCTGGAGAAACCGACTGAGAGCCCAGTAGACCATAGACAGGGTGAGACCTTCTGTAGCTCTGCATAATGTCCTCACCGTCTTCAGTGCATTGGTAGGACACTAGGTTTCATTTTGGTATTATGTAATCAAATTTTTATTTTCTCATATATAATTAAGACTTATGTAATGTATTTTGATATTAATGTAAATAGTGGAAATTGTGTTTATGAATGGAACATTGAGTATTTATTTATGACTTGTATATGAATATTATGTGAAATGAATGAATGAGAAATGGAAATATTATTGAAAAATATTGAGACATTGTTGATGAAATGAAGTTTGGGAATGACTGAAAATATATTGGAAGTGTTTTTCACAGTTTCCGAAGAACTGTTTTCTCCATTTTTAGCCGGTACTCTGCCGGATTTTCTATAAAATTTGTGAAACCTCAAAAAAAAATTTATGATTTCAATAAATGACTGAAATGAATTACATTTCACAAATTTTACTTCATAACTATAAAAAAAAATAATAATAAATTAGGAAGAATAAAAATGATTGAATTAAAATACGGTGTTCCGACACACTGTGTGTCATATCTTGCTCGACTACACTGTAGACGGGTAAGGGGTGTCACCCAAGGTTAGTCAACGGTCTACACCGTAACTTATCGGTGCGGTTACCCATCGGTATGGTTTTGTCCATTTAGCTTAGTTCCATTTTCTCTCTTTTATTTTTCCTCTATTTTTTTCTTGTATTTTCCTCTATTGTATTTCACTACCTTATATCTCCACACTAATATTTAAATATAATTCCAAGCATCCTAGCTGTCTGGATAGACACTGTCATCGGAACAGTAGAACGCACTACCAAACATAGGGGTGTTACAAAACTGTCCAGAACCAAACTGCCCAGAAATTCTAGAATTAGGTCTACTCGACCAGTTTTGGCCAAAAAGGCCATAACTTGGTCTAAAAAATTGCAAATGCAATGAAACTAGTGGCAAAATTTTTATAAGACATAGATCTACAATATTGGTGTTTTGACCAAAACCTAGAACCCAAAGGAACTAGGTCAAATTGTTAGAACAAATAAGCACATCAAAACCTGGAATTTGACCAAACTACACTTGATCCCAGAACAGTGTTTATAGCATATCTCACACTAGGAAACTCCAATTGGGATGAGCCAAACTGTTCTGGAAACCTAAGAAATAGGGCTCCCACTTTGGTTTAGATACTATCCTCAAATAGTGAGTGTAAGAACCCTAAAATTGGAGGCAAATCCACTGACTGAACCTGGAATCCTGTTAGTATAGGGTACATGAGTCCAAGCCAAATAATTGGCTATAATTAATTCTACAAAACTGGAAAAAAATTGTAATTAAAAATTTTGAGTGACCATAAGACATAGGATAAAAACTTCTATAAATAACATTATGCCTAAAAGTGGCTACAACATGTCCAATTAATTAGGTTAATTGTAACTCCGAAATCTGCCTAGTTATAGAACCAAAATAAGGAAATGAATGATTTGTGGTTATTTGGCCATAACTTGAATTCTAAAACTTCAAATGACATGATTCAAAAGGGACAACAAAGTCAAGACATAGAGGAATAACTTCCATGGAGGAAGTGTGGCCAAACAATGGCCACATATTGATAAAATTGATAGGTAAAACTAAGATACCAAAATTGAACCTAAAGGAAAGTTCAAGAAATTGCCTAATACATGATATGTAATTACCTATAAGAATTGCTAAATGTATAAATTACATGAAAGATGTATGTGAGACCTACTTTTCCACTACAAATTGATATGAAATTTCTAATAAGCAATAATACTAAATTGCCCAAAGTATAACTAGACTTATGTATATAGCTTAGATACCAAATAAGGACTACAGATTGCAATACTGCTCACATGAATGATCATTGATAGATAACAAATGTCTGAGATGTCATACCTTACCCCTCTATAAGGTATAACATGATCCCGTAGTATCCTTAATGGATCACCAAACTTCGCCTACCGTAACCCATTAAATACACTACAAGGGATTTTAAATAAATTTCTATTCATTTTAAAGTGTGAGGTAATCTTACATGATTATTAAAAGCCTTTATTGAAGTTTGTTTAATGAGTAAAAATTTTAATTAATTCAATATCCCCAAAATTTCATAAAAATTTTGGCAGAGTGCCAACTGTAATTTGAGAAAACAGTTCTTCAAAATCTGTTAAAAACACTCCCAATATTTTTCAATATCCACTACTCCATTTAAATCAACAATCTAAACTCAATCAGCTCAATTGCAATACATTTTCAATAAACCTCAATATTATTTAATTCAACCTCATTCACATATAAAAGTCTCAATTTACAGAAAAGAAAATAGAAATAATATTAATACAAATTTTATTGTACAACTGCTCAGTAAGTCCTCAGATACATATGAACAAAAATTTTACATCAAAATAAATTTATAAGGGTATAAAATATTATAGCTGTATAAGATCCAATAATATATCTTTACTACAACTAAAAGTAGCTCACTCTACTACTTTATCTAACTCTTTGCCTATGACAGCATAAGAAAGCTATCGCTGAGTATTACACCCAGCGGTACACAACTAAATTTTAAAAACTCAATTATAAAGCACATCATATATATATATATATATATAACAAAGCAGAATTTTCAAAATTTCAAGTTAATAAGATTTATCTATTTCAAACCATATTTCACAAATCACAAAATAAGGGTGTTGCCAAGAACACACAGTCTAGACCATGACACAAAATTTCACTATCAATGCCGTGTTGTATACTACGACAAAGCAAATCACCTCACTAACCATTGTTAATAAAGGAAGGGCTAGCTAGCTAATGAGTACTCATATAGTCTTATCCCACTAACCGTTATTAATGGGAGACACAAGCAATTTTAATTATCAAACCCCAAATAGCCATTACTACTAGGGAGTTCTGAACGGGACTATCATGCTAATTATGGTTTAAAAAAAATTTCATAAAGTTTTTATTCAAATAATTGCATTTCAATTCATGTAACACATTTCATTTAATGAAATTTTCCTTATAGGGTTGGCAACACATAATTTATAAAATTCAAAGAAAAATCATAATTGCATCTAAATAGTTTATAATTACAATTTATTCAACTTATTTACAAAGTTAAAATCAATTGAGAAGATTAGTTGTGCACAAACCTCTTTTGCTTGCTTTAATTCAATCCCTTCTACTTTCTTCCTTGGAAGGCTCTTTTTCCACTGAAACACAAAATTAAAGTGTTTCAATACTTATCCAAATTATTTCTAATAATAATTTTAACAATTGAATTTTACACTTTAAATTCACTTACAAAGGTCTCATGAGTTAAGTTGTTTGTTTGTTTTTTTTGTTTTTTTTTTTTTTGCTATAGTGATTAGTATTCATTTGACTAGTTATGGAAAATGTTGACTTTGCCATAATAAATAGGTATATTAGTTCTAATTACACCCATATACCACATTTTGATTTTTACATTTTTTGGCATTGGTTGCCAAATTCAATTCAAAGCTTCCTAAGAGAAATTATAAATTTTCATTTTTTGTCTCTAAGGTTTACTGTTCCATTGGACCAATCTACAGTGGAAATTTGGTAAACTTTCTTCATCAAATGTCTAGTTTAATTCCATTTTTGAATCACTCCATTTGAAGTTTTGTAGCTCAAGTTATGGCATTTTTACCATAACTAGCCAGATTGGTCAAATTCCAGAATTCTGGACAACTTTTTAGTTCTGGCAGTTTTGATAACTTAACTTTAGTTAGCAATTTGAATGTGTTATGATCAGATTTTGGGTTTCTGTTCTTCATGAAAGTTGTTCTACTATATCTAAGCTTTCTAATAGTTTAAAAATCAGATCATTTGGACATTTCTGCACCAAGTTATGACTCTTTGAACATATACTATTCATTTGGTCAATTCTGCCTAGTAACAGGGTACCAAATCCGGATTCAAGTAGATTTTAGGTCTACTTGAGGTCAGTTTTAGGGTAAGGTTTCTACATGAAAATTGTTGCATTATGACCCTATTTCCATCCCCAATAGGTCTCACACCAATTGGAGTAATAGAATTCAACTTATAGCCTTCTAAGTGAATAGGGGTCAAGCTGTCCAAAATTCAACCTTACCTCATTCATAATCTAACTCAATTCCAATCATCAATTCACAATCATATGCACACTAATTGACCAAAATTGAGCATTAAAACATCAATTGGTCATCAATCCTAAAAAATCCCTAATTTTACAGCAAAACCCTAATTTCACAAACTAAATTCCTATTTCAAGCTAATTCACTTCACAATCACACATAACACTTCATCAATCATCACCCAACATACACAATTTAAATCAATTTCATTAATTCCCTAATCCTAGCAAAGCTGGCCAAATTCCATCCATTCCATTACGTGCATAATTTTTCACATTTCAAGGCAATTTCTACTTGGTCAACATCAATTCTATAAGTATAAACTAATTTAAGTTAAGAAGGAGACTCACCTCAATTTGATCACTTCAAGTCTTCCAAATTCTTCAATTTTTCTTCTCTTTCTTATTCCCACTCTTCTTACCAAGACCCAAAAGCAAGGTTTAATTAAGGGAACTAGAAAATTTATGTCTAAAATTGGTGGTTATACAAGCTCAAGATTGGCTTTAATGGTGGAATTAGGAAAATGAGAGGGAGAGGAGAGAGAGGGAGGTCGGCACCCTTTGAAGAAGAAAGGTAAATGAAAATTTTTTTTCTTTTAATTTGTCCCCTTATGTTAACATTATCCCCCAATTTCTTAAGTTAAAATTATAAGTCATTATGATGTCATCCTTGCATAATAATGATGTCATAAATCCCTTTATTTTAATTTCTTTCCTTTTCCTTTTTTCCTTTCCTTCCACACACCTCTTCATTTCTAATATATTTTTCAAAGTTTTTATAACATCCCCACTGTATGTATTCTGTATGTTCTGTTGCTCTAGTGGCCAAATATCAGTCCAGGCAAGTCAGAATGTCTGGAACTACACTTCGGTGATAGTGAACAGACATATAATGATGAAATAAATAAAAAGAAAATACAAGAAAAATCAAAGAAAAGTGAAAGAGAGAAAATGAAACTAAGTTAAAGGAGCCAGCACCGCAGTGATAAGTAACCGCACTAGGAAGGCCGTTGCTGACCTCAGGACCGCGGAGCACCCTCGAAATTAAATTTTGGGATGTAAGTAAAGGTTTATTGAAATGTAATTGACACTAGAAATATCAAAAAAATAATAATAAATTAGTACAAAGAAAAACGAAAAATCGAGAAACAGACAAAAATCGGTATTACTGAAAAATCGAGAATATAATTCGAAGTGGGGCATTTTGGTCATTTGACACCTAGAGTTGCCTTTGAACCTCAGTGTCCATTAAAAATAAATGATATTGCACTTAGAAAATGTCATGAAAAAAATTAAAATGAGATACATTATGTAAATAGTGAAAGAATTGAACTAAATGTGCAAATAATGGAACTTAGTATAATTAACCATTAAACTATTGTTAAGTGCTCTACTAATTCAGAAACTTGGACACACATATAAGCCTTGGTACAGCTAAATCATCATCTTCAACCTTGCTTCATAAACCAGCCGAAGCTCTCACCATTGAAAGAACTCCATAGCTGGCCATGGAAGGACCTCCATGCACTCCCATTCCAAGCCTCTTTTCCACTTAGTTCCTTCATTAAAGCTTGCCTACTTACCTTGGGGAAGATATTGGCAACAAGAAAAACAAGATTTGGTGAAGTTTTGATAAGCTCCAAAAGTGTAAGTGTCCAAAACCTCTCCCTTGCTTTAGTAAACCTTGTGTTTAGGGTTTGGTGAGTATTTTGGTGAAGAGAAATGAAGAGAATAGTGAGATATGTAACTGTCCATTTTTGGCAGCCATGAATATTTGTTGTATTTGAGTTTTTCTTACCTCTAATGGATGGCAATTAAGGTTGATTAACTCAAATGAAAGATGTAGTAAGTTAAAATCTAAGTATGTGCATGCAGTGCTTGAATTAAGGGTGTAAAATGGAACCTTGATGCTTTGGCAAAATGCCATGTTTGGCAGCCCATAATATCATGAATTTTTGTGTGTGAATATGAAGTTTATTAATTAAATATGATAGTATTAAATTGTGGGCAGAATGTGTAATTGATATTGAGGTATGAATATATGGAAATGTATGTGTAATATTGATATTGAGATATGTTGAATTTTGGTGGAAGTGAAAGTTGAACATGAATGGTGTATTGTATGCATTGAGCACTTGAGTGTTCTACCCAAAATTGCTTTCCGGAATTGTGTTTAATATTGTAGAAGTGCTATGCATGAATAATGAAGTAACGAGGAGAAGAAGGAATGTCAATTTGGAAGTGTAAGTGTCTTGTGCAGGTTGTGTATTGATGGCAGTACTTTAATTAGGTCATAAGTGCCAAATTGTGGACCCAATTGGTATGAGGCCAATGGGGAGTGAAACTAGACACCAAATAGACCAACTTTCATGTAGAAATATTGTCAAAATTCTGCCTAGAAACTGACCTTAAAAATGATCAAATCCGGAATGGCAACCTTGCAACCCAGATTTTTGACCATATGAACATTAATCATTAGGATGACCATAACTCACTCAAAACAGGTCCAATTGACCTGAAATTTTTACCATGGATAGCTTAGACATAGAGCTACAATTATTATGAAGACACCAAAGCCCAGAAATGGCCAGAACCAAGTCAAATAGCTTGCATAAATTTGGGTACCAAAACTGCCAGAACTAAAAGTGACCTAAAATTGACCAAATTTTGCACTAAAGGTGCAATCTGTCCAGCTTTAGTAAATTGACCATATCTTGGTCTATATAACTCAGAATGACCTGAAATTTTTCCCCGAGTGCAATAAGACATAGAGCTACAATTTTTCTTGTTTGACCAGAAGCTAAAAACCAAGAGAAATAGGACTTTAAGCTAGACTAATCTAGCACACCAAAAATTGAGAATTTGACATTTACATACAATGATGCTTTAAGCAATTTGGCAATGAATGCCAACTTATAAAAATGGTAAATTGCACTATATTTGTAGCATATTGATTTACAATAAGTGACATGTTGATGCTAGAAACAACTTATCCATAGTACCTAAAAAAGGTTAACATATGCATTGACTTATGAATTACATAATAGCTAGTAAACTCAAAAAAATTGATGAATTAAACAATTAATTTATAATTTGCCCTAGTTTGTCTAGTTGACTAGTTTGGATAGGTTGGCATGCTAATAAGATTCTGATAGCTATTCTCTAAATGGCTTCATGCCATACTGTGTTTTTACGGCTTATTATGCCGCACTGTTATTTTAATAGCCTACTGCTATATATATTGTGCATTTATTCTTGGCTTATGGCCAGATTGACTATATGGCTTTTTAGCCATACTATTTGCACACCGGGAGACACTTTATGACCGATGGTGTGACGGCCCGAGGTACTAGGTACCCAGTGCCAATATATCCGTTTATCCAGTCTGATCAGTATATAGGCTACATGGGCAGTTAATTTAAGCACTATTAAATTCAAATAGTTAAATCTAGTCTTCTGACATATAGCACCACCAAAATTAGCAAGTATTGAAATGTTAGCAAATAAAGGTAGAATCAACAATTGTAAAGAATACCGATGTCATAAATTCATTTACTTTATTTTAGTGTTTATTTCTTTATATTTGGCACCACTAAGCAAAATTGCTTAGCGCGTTGCTTTTGTAACGCGTAGGTATTAGAGACACAGCTAGTAAGCCCAGCAGACCTACGACCGGGTGATACATCAGATCTGCACAGGAGTCCAGAGTCATCTGCACTGCATTGCATACATGGTAGGACTTAGGATATCTTGTATTTTGTACTTTTGTTATATTTTTGAAATTCAGCCCTGTATTTTGTAATGCTATGAAAGCTCTAAAGTTTGTAATATTTTGTACATATTAAATAATATGAAGATTTTCTAGATATATTTAAATTATTATGGACTATATTATGGAACTGTTTAATGACTGTAAAGGTCTATTGACTTTACTGAGAAATAAAGACTGTGAAATATTTGAGATTTTCATATTATCATATAAAACTATTTTCAACAGGTTTGGAAGGACAGTTTGTCTGAAATACAGATGACACCTTGCCAAATTTTTATTACCATTTTTGAAACACTGATTTTATCAAAGTATGAAAATAGTATCAGCATGATATGAATATTATATAAAAGACTTCTTAAAATCAAATTGAGATTAGGAAATGAAATAATCACAGACTAGGTGTTCCGACACACCGTGTAGCACGCCTTGCTCGGCTATACTGTAGGCGGGTGAGGGATGTTACATTTAGTGGTATCAGAGCATGGTTTAGGCATTTCTAAACCTAGATAGATTGCATATCATGCATTGCTTTGTAAGTATTAAGATGACTCTAATGCAGATCTTTTGATTTGTTATTTTGATCAGAATATGGACTCCACATCACAGAGACCGGTTAATGAGGAAGTGGAAATTCATGCTCCATCTATGACTGTACTAGGAGACAGGAGGGAACCTGCTCCACCAGTACCAAATGCACCAGCCACATTTCAGCAAATGGCTGAGTTCTTTAGACAGATGGCAGGAGTTATGCCACCACCACCACCTCCACATCAAAAATCTCATATGGAGAGACTCAGGAAGTTCAGAGCAGTGGATTTTCTGGGCAAAAGGGAAGATGATTCTGTCACAGCTGAAAACTGGTTGGATAGAACTGGAAGAGTCTTAAAACAACTTCATTGTACTCTAGAGTAGAATTTAGAAGCTATTGTATCACTACTGCAAGATGATGCATACCAATGGTGGGATATAGTGTCTAGTGAGGTGCCACCAGAACAAATAACTTGGGATTTCTTTCTCACCGAGTTCAAAAAGAAGTATGTGGACAGTGTATACCTAGGAGAGAATAGAAGGGAATTTATTACCCTATGCCAGAGATAGCTGACAGTGGCTGAATATGAAAGAGAATTTGTCAAACTGAGCCGCTATGGGCGGGAAATAGTCCCTAATGAGGCAGAGAGATGCAAGAGATTTGAAGAAGGACTCAATGATAGTATTAAAGTAATGATTACAGCCTTGGGAATTACAGAGTTTGCCAAATTAGTAGAAGCCACAATGAAGGTTGAAAAAGTTAGAATGAATGAGCAGAACAGAAGGGACAGACAGTAGAAAAGAGGTCAAGGTCAAACCAGTACATCTTCTGTCCCTAGTAAGAAATTCAGAGGTTTGCCTACTTAGAGTTTCAATAGAGCATCAAGTCAGGGTCAGTCACAGAGGCCCAAATCTCAATTTGCACCGAGGAGAGGCCAGTCCACACCTTCAATGGCTAGCTCTCCAAGGACAGGATTTAGGGGACCAGCCCCAACAGTATCTGTTGCTTGCCCATATTGCCAAAAATGGCATAAGGGTGAATGTTGGAGGATGATAGGTGCTTGTTTACGGTGTGGATCTACAGACTACCTAGTCCGAGATTGTCCTCACAGAACTGCTACATACACTCTAGTATCAACTGTTAGGCCTGCCCATCCAACTCTAAGGGGTAGAAAGTCGGGTAAGGCTGAGGTAGTGAGTGAAGGAACGGAAGCGTGAAAAACACAAGTTTATACCATTGAATTCAAAAATTTTCACCTAGGGTCACATGCATCATGCAAGATTTATTTTTATCTATTTGATTTCAATGATAAACAACATATTAAAACTCTTTTAATATGTTTTTTGGATATGTATTTGCCATTTAAGATTTTAAAATTAATCAGATTAATTTTAGAACCCTAGATTAAATCAAGAACGATTACACTAACCTCTTGATGCAATCGCAATGTCTCGCGCTTTGAGATTCGTCTCAGACACCAGATATTGTCCCTCTAGCTTGTCCACACCAAGAACACCTATGGCAGCCCTTGAATAGCTTCTAAAGCTTTTTCTATTAATTAGAAAATCAAGTTCTGCCTTTTAAGAGATTAAAGATGTAAACAGGACACTAGAAACAATTTCTAGTGTTCTTAATTCAAGAGATTGATGGCTAATCTCTTTGAATTGATAAGAGATGAAGAAGAAGAGATAAAAACCCTCAAAGTGGCATGACAAAGGAGTGTGGCTGCTGGTTGTGTTTCATTTTCTCATAACAACACTTAAATAGCTAGGTTAACACATTAAACCCTTGCCACATGTCACCCTTTGATTAGCTCTAGGTTTAAGTGACCCAATCACGTTGTGCCAAGTGTCAAACCTATATTTAATCTTGATTTTAATCATCTTACATGATTAAAAAAAAAAACATTTGGCAAGCTTATGTGTTATGCCATGTGTCACCATCTCATGGTGCCACGTGTCACACTGCAAAATGACCAAAATGCCCCTGTGTCTTAATTTTGAGTTCTTAACCCCAGGACCGCAGGGAACCCTTGGAATTAAATTTCAAGATGTAAGTAAAGGTTCATTGAAATGTAATTGACACTAGAAATATAAAAATAATAATAATAAATTAGTACAAAGAAAAATAAAAAATCGAGAAATAGACAAAAATCAGTGTTACCGAAAAATCGAGAATATAACCCAAAGTGGGGCATTTTTCATTTAACACCTAGAGTTTCCTTTTGACCTCAATGTCCATTAAAAATAAATGATATTGCACTTAGAAAATGTCATGAAAAAGAAATTAAAATGAGATACATTATGTAAATAGTGAAAGAATTGAGCTAAATGTGCAAATAATGAAACTTAGTATAATTAACCATTAAACTATTGTTAAGTGCTCCACTAATTCAGAAACTTGGACACCTATATAAGCCTTGGGACAGCTGAATCATCATCTTCAACCTTGCTCCATAAACCAGCCGAAACTCTCACCATTAAAAGAACTCCATAGCCGGCCATGGAAAGACCTCCATGCACTCCCATTCCAAGCCTCCTTTCCACTTGGTTCCTTCATTAAAGCTTACCTACTTACCTTGGGGAAGATATTGGCAACAAGAAAAATAAGATTTGGTGAAGTTTTGATAAGCTCCAAAAGTGTAAGTGTCCAAAACCTCTCCCTTGCTTTAGTAAACCTTGTGTTTAGGTTGAGGTGAGTATTTTGGTGAAGAGAAATGAAGAGAATAGTGAGATATGTAATGGTCCATTTTCGACAACCATGAATATTTGTTGTATTTGAGTTTTTCTTACCTCTAATGGATGGGAATTAAGGTTGATTAACTCAAATGAAAGATGTAGTAAGTTAAAATCTAAGTATGTGCATGTAGTGCTTGAATTAAGGGTGTGAAATGGAACCTTGATGCTTTGGCAAACTGCCATGTTTGGCAGCCCATAATATCATGAATTTGTGTGTGTGAATATGAAGTTTATTAATGAAATATAATAGTATTAAATTGTGGGCAACATGTGTAATTGATATTGAGGTATGAGTATATGGAAGTGTATGTGTAATATTGATATTGAGATATGTTGAATTTTGGTGGAAGTGAAAGTTGAACTTGAATGGTGTATTGTGTACATTGAGCACTTGAGTGTTCTGCCCAAATTTGCTTGCTGGAATTGTGTTTAATATTGTAGAAGTGCTATGCATGAATAATGAAGTAATGAGTAGGAGAAGGAATGTCAATTTGGAAGTGTAAGTGTCTTGTGCAGGTTGTGTATTGATGGCAGTACCTAAATAAGGTCATAAGTGCCAAATTGTGGACCCAATTGGTATGAGGCTAATGGGGAGTGAAACTAGACACCAAATAGGCTAACTTTCATGTAGAAATATTGCCAAAATTCTGCCTAGAAACTGACCTTAAAAATGACCAAATCCGGAATGGCAACCTTGCGACCCAAATTTTTGATCATATGAACAGTAATCATTAGGATGACCATAACTCGCTCAAATAGGACCAATTGACCTGAAATTTTTACCATGGATAGCTTAGACATAGAGCTACAATTATTATGAAGACACCAAGGCCTAGAAATGGCCAGAACCAAGTCAAATAGCTTGCACAAGTTCGGGTACCAAAACTGCCAGGACTAAAAGTGACTTAAAATTGACCAAATTTTGCACAAAAGGTGTAATCTGTCCAGCTTTAGTAAATTGACCATATCTTGGTCTATACAACTCAGAATGACCCGAAATTTTGCCCCGAGTGCAATAAGATATAGAGCTACAATTTTTCATCTTTGACCAGAAGCTAAAAACCAAGAGAAATAGGACTTTAAGCTAGACCAATCTAGCACACCGAAAATTGAGAATTTGACATTTACATACAATGATGCTTGAAGCAATTTGGCAATAAATGCCAACTTATAAAAATGGTCAATTGCACTATATTGGCAGGATATTGAATTACAATATGTGACATGTTGATGCTAGAAACAACTTATCCATAGTACCTAAAAAGGTCAACATATACATTGACTTATGAATTACATAATAGCTAGTAAACTCAAAAAAATTGATGAATTAAACAATTAATTTATAATGTGCCCTAGTTTGCCTAGTTGACTAGTTTAGATAGGTTGGCATGCCAATAGGATTTTGACAGCTGTTTTGTAAATGGCTTCATGCCATACTGTGTTTTTATGGCTTGTTATGCCACACTGTGACTTTAATAGCCTACGGCTATACATATTGTGCATTTATTATTTGTTTATCACCAGATTGACTATATGGCTTTTTAGCCACACAATTTGCACACCGGGAGACACTTTGTGCCCGATGGTGTGACAGCCCGAGATACTAGGTACCCAGTGCCAGTATATCCGTTTATCTAGTCTGGTCAGTATATAGGCTGCACGGGCAGTTAATTTAAGCACTATTAAATTCAAATAGTTAAATCTAGTCTTCTGACATACAGCACCACCAAAATTAGAAAATATATAAATTTTAGCAAATAAAGGTAGAATCAACAATTGTAAACAATACTGATATCATAAATTCATTTACTTTATTTTAGTGTATATTTCTTTATATTTGGCACCACTAAGCAAAATTGCTTAGCGCGTTGCTTTTGTAACGTGTAGGTATTGGAGACACAGTTGGGGAGCCCAGCAGACCTGTGACCGGGTGAGACATCCTATCTGTACAGGAGTCCAGAGTCATCTGCACTGCATTGCATATATGGTAGGACTTAGGATATCTTGTATTTTGTACTTTTGTTGTATTTTTTAAATTCGGCCCTGTATTTTGTAATGTTATGAAAGCTCTAAAGTTTGTAATATTTTGTACATATTAAATAACATGAAGATTTTTTGGATATATTTAAATTATTTGTGATTGTATTATGGAACTGTTTAATGACTGTAAAAGTCTATTGACTTTATTGAGAAATAGAGACTGTGAAATATTTGACATTTTGATATTATCATATTAAACTTTTTTCAACAGGTTTGGAAAGACAGTTTGTCCGAAATATAGACGGCACCTTACCAAATTTTTATTACCATTTTTGAATCACTGATTTTATCAAAGTATGAAAATAGTATCAGCATGATATGAATATGACATAAAAGACTTCTTAAAATCAAATTGAGTTCAGGAAATGAAATAATCACGGACTAGGTGTTCTGACACGCTGTGTAGCACGCCTTGCTCGGCTATACTGTAGACGGATGAGGGGTGTTATAGTTTTAATTTCTTACATTTAATTGGAAATTTAGGCCAAGAGTCACCTTTAAGGGTGAATTGACCATATTGCCCTTTATTGATCTGATCAAATTTTTTCAATAGCATTGAGTTGCTTCCTGAAGTCTGTTTCAATTGTTTGAACTTATTCTTTATTCTTTTATATGGTTTTCACATTACCATTAACTTTTCAATTATTCCTAGGCCTAGTGTGTTAGAAGGCTCCACACGAAATTAGGGTAGCAACTGAGCTCGCAGTCACTTTCCGGTTCAGTCACCCATTGCTGTGACCTCGGCTCATTTAACCCATTATGCCTTGTTTTCTTTATTTCCATTTCACCTTCATGTAATTGCTATTAATTTCTATTCATGGCTTTACTAGATGACTTAAATAATGGTTTTACACATCTCGACTATCCGAACAGACACTAATCATCGGAACAGTGGAATGTATGGAACTAATAAACATAGGAGTGATACATGAGATGGTTGTTCTACTGGCTTTATGCCTGCCTATTGGCCATAGTGCCTATTATCATTTTTGGCTTTATGCCTGCCTGCTGGCCTTGTGCCTAACATGACCAATATATACTTGATAAACATACGGATATTTAACTAGTATATTCCCGGGTATCCAGCCTTTATAATCTGTTATAGGTTACTTGGGCATTAATATGAATTTAATTAGACAGAATATGAGAGGAATAAGTATAAAAGATACCGATAAATTTAATTATTCCAAAAGTCTAACAAATATGTAAATGACCAAAACTTTATGCAATTATACATAGATTAATTATGTTAGATTATTTTGTTACTTTTATTTTAAATTATGCACCACTAAGCAATTCGCTTAGCGCATTGGTTTTCCATTATGTAGGTACTAGAGACCACCAGCAGCAGCAGCAGTAGCCGTGTGATGCCCCTTACCCATCTACAGCACAGCCGAGCAAAGCGTGCCACATTCGGTGTCAGAGCATCCTATCTTATCTTGTCATGTCCATTGTAAATTTTAAATTTCATTTATACAGGTTATCCATGGGTGGAGATTATTTTTTTTAGCACATTTTATTTTACTGGAAACTCGAACAAAGTCTTCTTTATTTTATTTGCATATAGCGGGTTTCACTATTCACCTGTTAAAATCCCTTATATCTATTTCTCATTTTCATATGTCATCTCATGTCATCTTTACTCATACAAGCTCAAGGGAATCATATAAATATTTCATTAATATACAAATTCATTTACACAATAATTTACAATTTATTTACAATCCAAAATGATATACAACATTCACTTATGTACAGTAAACAAAATACGAAATCTAATTACATGGGCCCTACCAAAACAAAACACAGAAGTGGCTCTCAGACTGTGGCAGATCTGGTCAATACTCTATCAGAGCACTACTGCTGCTGTTGCGGCTGTGGTTGCTGGTGGTCTCCAGTACCTATACGATGAAAATCAATGCGCTAAGCGAATTGCTTAGTGGTGCATAATTTAAAATAAAAATAACAAAATAATCTAACATAATTAATCTATGTATGATTTATAACATTATTTTCTTTTACATGTTTATTGATCTTTGGAGATAATTAAATTTATCGGGGTCTTTTATATTCATTCCTCTCATATTCTGTCTAATCAAATTCATATCAATGCCTAAGTAACCTACAATAGATTATAAAAGCTAGACACCCGAGAGTATACTAGTTGAACATCCATATATCTATCAAGTATACATCGGTCATGTCAGGCACAAGGCCAGCGGGTAGGCATAAAGCTAGAAATGATAATAGGCACTATGGCCAATGGGCAGGCATAAAGTCAGTAGAATAACCATCTCATACATTTGTTGTCTGTCAATAAACATTCATGTGAGCATTACTGTAATTGGTAGTCCCTACATGGTATCCAAGCTATATATATGAGTCTAGGTATACTTTGGGTAAATTAAAATTATTAATTACTTTATATAAAATTTATGTCCCTTTGTAGTGGAAAGTAGGTCCCACATATATTTCCATGTAATTTATGCATTTAGTAATTCAAGTAAGTAATTTGCATATTAGGTATTAAACAATTTCTTGAACCTTTCTTTAGGTCTAGAATTGGTGTCATATCTTTACCTAGCAAATTGACCCAGATATGGCCACTATTTGACTACACTTCCTTCATGGAAGTTGTCCCTCTATGTCTTGTCTTTTTTTCCTTTTTTAATCATGTCATTTGGAGTTTTAAAACTCAAGTTATGGTCAAATAACCGCAACTGGTTCTTAGTCTCTTTCTGAGTCCAAAATTAGGCATATTCTGGAGTCCATTTTTATCTAATTAATTGGACATAATACAACCACTTTTAGCCCTAATGTTCTTCATAGAAGTTGTTATTATATGTCTTATGATTACTCAAAATTTTGAATCACAATTTTTCAAGTTTTGTAGAATTATTTATAGCCAATTAACTGGCCTAGACTCATATACCCTGTGCCAACAGGATTCCAGTTCAGGTCAGTGGCTTTTACTCAACTTTTAGGGATCTTACATTCACAATTTGAGGAAGGTTTCTAAAACAAAGTTGTATCCTTGTTTCTTAGGTATCCATAACTGTTTGGCTCATCCCAATTGGAGTTTCCTAGTGGGAGATATGACTAAAAGACTATTCTGGGGTTAAGTGGTCACTTACGCAATTTCCAGAATTTGCATACTAAATTGACCAAGCCAATTGACCTAGTTCCCTTGGTTTTTGGGTTTTGATCAAAATAACAATATTGTATATTTATGTATTATGAAAAATTTTCCACAAGTTTCATTGCATTTGGATTTTTGTAGACCAAGTTATGGCCTTTTTTCCAAAACTAATCGGATAGGCCTATGTCTAGAAAATTCTGGGTAGTTAACATCTGGATAGTCTTGTGACCTAACTTGTACTAGAAATTTAGTTTGGTTAGAAGCATTTCTGGTTTCTGGGTTCTTCATGGAAGTTGCACTCCTATGTCTAAGCTTTCTAATGGTATAAAAATTAGGTCATTTGGATCTTTCTAGAGGGAGTTATGGCTAAATGAACATATACTGTTCATTTGGTCAATTTTTCTGGGTTCAGTGTATGGATAGCCAGATTCAAGCAGGATTTAGGTCCATTTGTGGATAGAATTTTGGCATAATTTCTTCACAGAAATGGAGTATTTTGACCCTAATTTCATCTCCAATTGGCCTCATACCAATTGGAGCAATACAATTTAAGTTATTGCTCAACAACAACACTAGACTCAAAGAGTCCCACAACTTGTATAGAAAATATACACTCCCAATTCATTTCCTCCAACTCCCAAACTACAATTTGGCATACTTGGGCACTTCTAATGAGCCACAATCTGTCTGAATAATGTCCATTGCAAGCAATTTCACAAAAGCCCTAATAGTTAGGTCAAACCCTAACTCAAAATTTCAATGTCAAGCATATTTCCATGCAATTCAATTTTTAATACATTAAACTTCATTAATCAACTTCACTAACCAAATCAAAACCATCAAAACCATCAATTTCACTCACTTCCTAGGGCTGCCAAAAATTAATGACCCCATATGTTGATGAATTTCTTTTGTTTTCTTACAATTTCTACTTCTCTTAAGTCAAATTCAATGATTAAAGGAAGAAGAAAGGGAGAAAAGGCACTAACCTTGTGTTGATCACTTCTTGAACTTGGGAAAACTCTAAACTTTCTACTCCTTGTGGCTGCCTAAAGCTTCCTTATGGTGTGAGGATAATTTTTAGTGAAGGTGACTTAGGGTTTTGGGGTAGAAAACTTAGGGAAATCAAGCTCAAAGCTTGATAAAAATGGAGGAAAGGTACTTCAATGGTGGTCGGCCTATGAGAGAGAGAAGGTGAGGAAGATGAATATGAATTTTAGTCAATTTATCTCATTCTACTCATTTATCTAATGGAAATTTAAGTTTAATTAATAAATTTTTTAATGACATCATGAGTAGTGTCATTAATCCCATTTTATTTTTTCTTTTTCTCTTCTTCTTTTCTTTTTCTATTTCCATTACAATTTTCATAATTTTAAATTTATTTTATGTGTTTTAATCTCTCTTATTTTAATTAAAATTTAGATCAAAATTCAACTCTGAGGTTGAAATAACTAAAATGCCCTTCGTTATACTTGTCGGGTTATTTTTGTCTGTACTGATTAATAAATTCTCTTGAATTTTCTTTGACATTTTTAATGTCATTTATACCTCAATAAACCTTCAATTAAGTGCCAAAAATTATTTCATGGGGTTTCTCACGGGTCTGAGGTCAACAACTATCTTCACAGTCGCTTTCCAGTACAGCCACCCATCGTCGGAACCTCGGCTCATTTAACCTAGTTACATTTCATTCTTTTATTTTCTCTAAATTTTTCTTATATTTTTTTAACATTTATTCCATCAATTTGTGTCTCCTCACTATAGTTTAAGTGTAATTCTAGACATTTTTATTGTCCGAACAAACGTTAGTCATTGAAACAGTAGAATGCATGGACTACTTACAGTGAGGGTGTTACAATTCTTCCCCTCTAAATAAAAATTTCTTCCTCAAAATTTACCTAATGTGAAGAGCTGAGGGAACTGCTGCCTCATTGTCTCCTCGCTCTCCCATGTCGCCTCTTCTGTGTTGTGGTGTCTCCATAGGACTTTCACTAGTAGAATTCTCTTATTTCTAAGCTCTTTTACCTCTCGTGCTAAGATTCTAATTGGCTCTTCTTCATTTGTCAGGTCAGGCTACACAATTATTTCTTATGCTAAAATGATAGGTGAAGGATCTGATCTGTATCTCCTAAGCATCGACACATGAAATATATTGTAAATCTTGTCCAGCTCAGGTGGTAAAGCTAGTCTGTAGGCTACTAGACCCACTCATTCAATGACATCATATGAACCAATAAACCTAGGGCTTAACTTACCCTTCTTACCAAATCTTAGCACTTTCTTTCAAGATGATACCTTGAGAAACACCTTATCACCAACCTTATACTCTATGTCCTTTCTCCTCAGGTTGGCATATGACTTCTGTCTGTCTGAGGCGGCTTTCAAGTTGTCTCTGATTAGCTTCACTTTTTCCTCTGTCAACCTCACCAAGTCTGGGCCCACTACTTTCTCCTCACCCATATCTATCTAGCATAAGGGAGTTTTGCATCTCCTCCCATATAATGCTTCATATGGAGCCATCTTTATGCTGGCTTGGTAGCTGTTATTGTCGGCAAACTATACCAAGGGAAGATATTTCTCCCAACTTCCTTCAAAATCATTGATACAGCTCCGAAGCATATCCTCCAATACTTATCATGTAATTCATGTCATATCATTATTATTATTATTCTTTTAACATCTATATCAATTTACTAAGTTTTAATGGTTACCTGAACCATCCTCTCGTATCGTCTATCCGTCTGGGGATGAAAAGTCGTACTGAAGTGCAGTTGAGTGCCTAATGACTCCTATAGCTTCTTGCGAAACCTCAAAGTAAACCTCGAGTCTCGATCAGATATGATTGATGTTGGCACTCCATGTAACAGTACTATCTTAGCTATGTAGATTTTTGCTAATCTTAGTAGTGAGTAGTCGGCTCTAACTGGTAGGAAGCGAGATGACTTCGTTAATCTATCAACAATTACCCAGATGGTTTCTTCTGTGTCAATGGCAGCCCAGTGAAAAAATCCATGGTGATACGGTCCCATTTCCACTCTGGTATGGATATAGATTGCAATAACCCTGATGGAACCTGATATTCAGCCTTAACCTCTTGACATGTCAAATATTTTATCACAAAATCACCAATCTCTTTCTTCATTCCAGGCCACCAATAATGTGTTTTCAAGTCATGATACATCTTGGTACTTCTAGGGTGCATAGCATGGAATCTATTGTGTGCCTTTTTCAAGATATTCTTCTTCAATTGTTCATCTCCTAGTACACATATTCTGCCTTTGTAGTACAAGCACTCATCTTCCTTTAACTTATAACCAGTCTCCTTCCCCTCTTTAACTCTGCTCGTGATAGATATTAGCTTTTCATCCTACTTCTGTACTTCCTATATTTGCTGTAGCAAGCTTGGCTTCACTTGCAACTCAGCCAGAAAAGTCCCATCTGGAGCTAAGGACAAGTGAACATTCAGTGCTCTCAACGCCATTATAGATTTTCTACTCAGTGCATCAACCACTACATTTATCTTCTCAGGGTAATAGTCGATCACACAGTCATAATCCTTAAGGAATTCAATCCATCTCCTCTGTCTCAAATTGAGTTCCTTCTGGGTTGGCAAGTACTTAAGACTCTTGTGATCCGTGTAGATATAGCACTTTTCACCATACAGGTAATGCCTTCATATCTTCAGTGCAAATATTATTGCCGCCAATTCAAGATCATGTGTTGGGTAGTTCTTTTCCTATGGCCTTAACTGTCTGGAAGCATAAGCAACTACTTTCCCTTCTTACATCATAACACACCTAAGCCCATTATGAGAAGCATCACTGTAGATCACTGTAACACCCTCACTATAGCAATTCCATACATTTTACTGTTCCGGTTACCGATGTCGGTCCGGACAGCTAGAACGTCTGGAAAAATAATTAGACTAAAGTGAGGAACCATAAATAACTCAAATATTGATAAGAAAAATTTAGTAAAAATTTTAGAAATAAAATACAACCAAGTTAAATGAGCCGGTGCCCTAGCGATGGGTAACCCAGCGGGAAGTTGCGGTTTTCGCAACTAGGAGCCCTAGACCTGGGGAAAAATTCATAAAATAATTTTTGGGACTCCAGAGAAGAGTCATTGAGGTTCCTATGGCATTAGAATGCCAAGAAAATATTTAGAAAAATTTTTCAATCGGTACAGACAATTTTGACCCGTTAAGCCAAACAGAGGGATTTTGGTCATTTCGCCTTCAGAGGTGATTTTTGGCCGACTTGTCCAGTTGAGTAAATAATTAATATGACATAAAATATGAATAAACATTACTAAAAATTGAATTAAAAATGAGTAGAGAAAAGAAGAAAAGAAAATGAAGGAAAATGCTTAATTATGACATATGATGATGTCATTTAAAAGCCCCCTCCAATCACCATTTGACAAACCAATAAAAAGAGATAAAAATGACTTAAAATGAGATAAAAAAACAAAGGAAACCAGTAGTTTCCTTCTTCATACGGGCTGGAATAAGAAAGAAAGAGAAAGAAAAAAAGAAAGAGACCTCCATTGAAGCTCTTGTCTCAAGCTTGATTCCCTTCACTCCCCACCATAAAATCCCTTCTTCTCTTCATTAAAACTTGTCCACTCATCTTGGGAAAGTGTTTGGCAGCCTAGAAAAGGAAAGAAAAAGAAGTTTGAGCTTGGGAAAATCTGCCCTACAAGAGGTTAGTGCACATATATACCTTAAACCCTTTATTTCTATGTTAGAAACTTGAAATAAGTAAGAATTTGTGAATTAAATGAACCAAATATATGTGTATGTACACCATGAATTTCGGCAGCCCTAAGGAAGGAACAATGATGGAGTGTTTTTGATGGTTTTAATGGACTTAAAATGAATTAGAGATTATGTTTAAGGTGTATGTACACATATAGAATGAATGAAAGTGCTTAACTAGGTGTATGGGTGAATTGAAAGGGAAAATTAGGGTTTTGGGAGTGAAAAATTGGACTTGGCTTACGAAATGATTAATGGACATTCTAATGGTCAATTAGTGACCATTTGAGGCAAGTTAATTATAATTTGAAGTGAACTAATGCATGGCAAAGTGAATGAGTATGCTGCCTAGTGAGTGCAGCAGGGTGGCTAAGATTTCAGCCCACTTAGACAGCCATAACTTTGGCTGTATAGGTCCAATTGGTGTTTGGCCAATTGGACATGAAACTAGACTTATAATGGCACATTTTTTCTGAAGAAACCATGCCCAAAAGACCAAAGCAAGAGGACCAAAAGTTGGCCCCAATCCGGATACCCTGCACCCAGAAACTGTAAAATGACTGTTCATTTGGCCATAACTCACTGTAGAAATGGTCAATTGACCTGAAATTTTTACAGCAACAAGTTAAGACATAGACAAAAAAACTTTCATGAAGAAACCTACCCCAAATTATGACCAGAACTTAATCAAAATGGCAGTCACAGTCACTATTCATGATACTGTAGATTTGGTAAATTCTGCAGAATTGAAATCCGGCCAGCTGTGGTTTTTGGACCATATCTGGAGCTACAAAACTCCAAATGGAGTGATTCAAAAAAAGAAATTCAACTAGAAAAAATAAGGAACAACTTTCATGTTTACCATTTCCTCAAATTTCTACTGTAACAGTCCCTAATAGAACAGTAAACTTATGGTACAAAAACTGAAAATTCTGCCACTTAGTGTTAGGCTTAGAAATGGTAATGGTGATCACTTCCAACAAGTTTTAAATGCAAAATATGGTATGTTTGGAGTGTCAAAACCAATGTACCTATTTTCTATCCAAAAGTCAACATTTTTATTGACCAATGAGGTGAATAGTGACACCAAAACTTGAAATTCAAATGTGAAATTAGAAATGCATTTAGGGGACTTTAAATTGCAATTGGCAATTAATACTAGCAAATGTAAAACTCAAAATGTGGGATCTTGGTGTAATTAGAATTAATATATCCATTAAGTATAAAAAAGTCAACATTTTGGTTGACTAGTAAGGTGAATAGTAATCAAAATGATTAGTAAATTAAGATGAAGACCTAGAACCAATTCTAAGCTTAAATGCTTAGAATTGTATGACAAATGTGGACTATGCATCCTAGTCAAAATTGTTAAAAAGAAATTAAGGCCATAAATTTGAAATCCATGAAATATTTATGGATTACTTGAAACATGAAAAATAAGTCACCTAATTGATATGAATAGATAGTTAGGGCTTATATGCCCATCACAAATGGAATTCATAAAATATTAATAACTCAACTTGAAATATAAAATTTGCAATTACATAAGTAGATTCTTGAATGTATAAATGAGAAAAGGAAAAATGTTTTGAATACAATGGTACATGTGAACCATTGTTTAGAATTGTGATTAATATGAATAACATAAAGAATGAATAAATGAACCATATTAATGTATGAATGAGACATTAGTTCTCATTATTGTAGAAAGGAGAAGTATTTTGAGTACAATGGTATAAAAAGATAATTGATGTGAATTGTGATCATATAAATGATCAAATGAATGTATGAATTATAATTGAAATTTATTATGAAATAATGAAGTCATAAAACACAATATATTAATGTTTAATGATATTATGTGCCCTTGTATTGCCTAGACATGTGTGTCAGATTGGATAGTTTGGCATGCCAATAGGGTATTGTTTTAGCAGTACTGCGAAAGGCTTTATGCCTGTATTCATGGCTTTATGCCCGCATTCATGGCATTATGCCAACATTCATGGCTTCTACGCCCGATTATGTGTTATCATGGCTTTCTAGTCATCTTGATGCATACGTGGTTGACGTTACGTGTCCCATGGTATGACGGCCGAGGCACCAAGGTGTCGGTGCCAACGACCCGTTATCCAGTTTAGTCAGCCTGTCATAGGTTACTTGGGCAGTGAAATTTATTGAGATAAGTTAAGAATATTAGCAATTTAAAATATTAGAAATTAAATAAAATAAATGAGTAAGATGACCTAAAATAAATTAGAATAGTTATTTATTAGAAAGAATCGAAATGAACTGGACATATATTAAAATTTACTTATTATGAGATAATCTGAGACAACCTAGCAAGTATTGGGAAAATGCTAAAAGATTAGCAAAGAAAATTATAAAATAAATAAATATTGCAAATGAGACTTATATAATAATATAAGCATAAATTTATTATTTTCAGATCATTTTTTTTCTTGTACATTATTACTGTACATTGGCGAAATAAACACTTCCAAAGAAGACTAAATTAGGATAAATAGAAACCGCATGTGAAGTATAAATAGATCTTAATTATTTGAATGATGTTTTATTTCTATCTTTATTTGTATATTATTTCCTTGTTATATTATTGTACCACTAAGCAGCAATGCTTAGCGCGATGGAATTGTTTCCTCAGTAATCAAGCTAGAACCCACTGGACGTTTGACTGGAAATTTTGAGAGTTTAGATCTGCAGAGTGTCAAAGGTTGTCACCTCCTCAGCAATGCATGTAGATAGGGCTCACATTAAGCATATCATGTATTTTGTGTATATTAATTATTTCTTATATTGTAATATAAATTAGCAAATTGTAATTAATTTGTATATCATGTAAATTATGAAATTTTGTAATTATTTTGTAAATTATGTAAATTAAGGAAATTTGAAAATTTTGCTTATGTAAATTGAGAATGTTTACATATGAATTGAGTACGAATGGAAATGTATGGAAATGATTATGAAATTGAGTTATATGAATGAGATGTGAATTATGAGATGAATGATTGAGAAATGAAATTGAAAAATGTTGAGATTTAATATTGGAGTTTGAGAGTGATGAGATATAAATATTGGAAGTGTTTTTCACAAGTTCCGAAGAACTGTTTTCTCCATTTTTAGCCGGTACTCCGCCGGATTTTCTTTAAAATTTTTGGAACCTCAAATAAATAATAATTTTGATAAATGGCTTAAATAAATTATATTCCATAAACTATATTCAAAACTATGACAAAAAAATTAATTAAGGAAAAAAATAGAGTGTGCCGGTACATCGTGTGACATATCTTACCCGGATATACTGTAGACGGGTAAGGGGTGTCACAATCACATAGTCTTTTCCTGACTCTGGTTGTGTCAACACTGGGACCTCTGTGAGCATAGCCTTTAGCTTTTCAAAGCTAGCTTGGCATTTGTCATTCTAGTTAAACTTGACATTCTTATGCAGCAATTTAGTTAGTGGAGCAGCTATGAGGGAAAATCCCTTCACAAATCTTCTGTAGTGACCAGCTAACCCCAAGAAACTTGTGACACCCCTCAACTGTGTACAGTGTAGCCGAGTAAGGCATGTCACACTCGGTACCGGAGCACCCTATCTAATCTTACTTTATTCCTTTAATAATTTGTTCTCGTTATATTTTAAAATAAATTATAGTCTAAAGGAGAACTAACGGAGTTTTTCCTATTATATTACTGTTTGGCGTATTTCACTACTCACCTGCTTGAAATTTTCAATAATATTTTACAATAAAAATCTCATCCATGCTCATCATAATCATTTCACATTCAATTCCTGCAACTCATTTCCATGCTCAATTCATATATTAAAATTCTCAAATTTTCGTTATTTACATAATTTACAAACTAATTACATAAATTCATAATTTATATGATATACAAATTAATTACAATTCCATAATTTACATTTCAACATAATAACTGATTATAATGCATAAAATACATAATATAACTTTTGTGAGCCCTATCTACATGCATTGCTGAAGAGGTGACAACCTTGAACGCTTCTAACACTTCTGCATATCCAAACTCCAAAAATCCCAGTCTAATGTCCACTAGGTTTTAGCTTCAGTAACTGCGCGAAGGAAACAATCCATCGTGCTAAGCATTTCTGCTTAATGGTGCGATAATATAACAAAAAAATAATAGAAGAAATGAAGCATCATTTGGATAAAGAAATGAAGCATCATTTAGATACTCAGGAATTTAATTTAATTTAATTTAATATGATATTTCTAGTATTAACTATCTTTTGTTCTAATTTATTCCTCTTTGGAAGCGCTTAGTTCCTAAATTCATAGTAATAATATATAAAATACAAAATTAATAAAAATACTAAATTTATATTCATATGGTTATAGAAAGTACATTTGTAGTATTTATTTAAGTTATATCTTTTTATATCTTTTATCACTTAAAATTTTTTATGTGGTTTGGATCATTTCATAATAACTAATATTCTTAATTCTAACTAATTCTTATTAAGTCTTTCTAACTCATTTATTTAATTTCTAATATTTTTAATTTCTAATATTCTTAATGTATTTTGCTGCCCAAGTAACCTATGACAGGCTGACTAAACTAGATAAGTGGGTCAATGGGCACTGGACACCGTGGTATCTCGGGCCGTCATACCATGGGACGTGAAATACGGAACGTCAACCACGTATGCAATCAATGTGACTAAAAAGTCATGGTAATTGATAATCGAGCATACAAACCATGAATACGGGTATAAAACCATAAATACAAGCATAAAGTCTTACGCAATACTGCTCAAACAATACCCTATTGGCATGCCAATCTATCCAATTTGACACACGTGTCTAGGCAATACATGGGCACATTAGTACCATTTAATGTTAATATATTTTATTATTTCATTATAAGTTCCAATTATAATTTTTATCATTTTAATTTTGTTCCTAATAGAATCATAAATTTCTAAATCACAATTCTACATAGTTTATATATTCATCATAATTTATATATTCATTATATCATCCATATTGATCATAATTCATAACAATGGTTCTCATGTACCATTGTACTCAAAACATTCTTCCTTTCTCCAATAATGAGAACTAACATCCCATTTATACATTTATATAATCCATTTAATCATCATAATATTTATGTAGATTATCATTCATATTCCAAGTAAACCATGGACTATTCATGAATTTCATATTAACTTAAATTTCCCTTCTTACTTATTTACTTTGAAGTAGTATAACTCTAGTTATAGTCGATTGATTAATGATTGCCCCATTCTCACAGTTATGTGATTTATTTATTCACTATAATGTTTATATAAATTACCATTCATAATTCAGAAAATATTTTGCATACTAAGTATTTATAATTCACCTTATTTCCTCTCATGTACCACTTATTGGGTAGGATATTATTATTATTGTTCTAATTACAATGAAACATAAATTCTCATGATGACTTTATCTCATTTGTACATTTAACGATCTACCTATATTAATTACAATTTCATATTTCGAGCTAAATTGCTAATGTATTATGAATTCTATTTATAATGAGCATATAAGCTCTATCTATTCCTTATGATTTTATATTTCAAATAATTCATGAATATTTCATGGATTTCAAATTTTTGGCCTTAATTTCCTTCTAAATTTTTGGCCAAGATGCATAGTCCATCGGCCATACTTCCTTCATGGAAGTTGTTACTTTATGTGTTAATTTAAATCTTTCTTTTTAAGTCATTCACATTAAAATAGTATAATTCTAACCATAATTAATTGATTAATGACCCTAGACAGTCTATAAATTTTAGAAATTCCTATCTTTTTTGTCATACAATTCCAAGCACTTAGGCTTAGAATTGATTAAGGGTTCTTATAATAAAGTCCTAGTTCTTCATCTTAGTTATTTATATTTTTTTGAATTATGTCAATTAAAGTTTTAGAACTCCAGTTATGGTCAAATAATCATAACTGGTTCATTGTCTCCTTCTAATTCCAGAACCAGGTAGATTCTGGGATCCCAACTTTGTCCAATCATTTGGACATGTTACAGTTACATGTTAGCTTAAGGTTCTTCATATGAATTATTCTTCTAGGTTTTAGAGTCATTCAAATTCAAAAATTATAAGTTACTGATCACATCCTATATTTAATATTTATAATGGGTTTTCTAGTTTATTATACTATTTCACATAATTTAGTGATTACTATTCATATTACTATTCAGACAAAAATGTTGACTTTTTCATACATAATAGATATGCAAGTCCTAATCACACTATAATACCACATTTTAGGTTCTAAATTTGTTGGCATTAGTTGCCAATTACAATTCAAAGTTCCCTAGATGTATTTTTAAATTTTTCAGTTTTGGTCACCTAAGTTTACTGTTCCATCAAACTAATCTACAGTGGGATTTTGGCTAACATTTATTTATAAAAGTTGTTCCTTAATGTGTCTTCTTTAATTCTCTTTTTGAATCACTCCATTTGGAGTTTTGTAGCTCAAGTTATGGCCAAATAACCAGAACTGGCCGGATTGGTCTATTCCCAGAATTTCTGGGCAGTTTTGGCTTCTGGCAGTTTTGGTGTCCTAAGTTTGGCTAGCAATTTGAATTGGTTATGGTCAGAATTTGGATTTCTACTCCTCATAAAAGTTGTTCTACATTGTCTAAGCTTTCCATTGGTTCAAGAATCAGGTCATTTGAACCTCTCTACACAAAGTTATGGCCATTTGAACAAACACTGTTTATTTAGTCATTTTCCAGGTCCAGATTTTGGTTTCCCAAATTTAGGCAAATTTTAGGTCATTCTAAGTTAGTTTTCTGGGCAGGATCTCTTCATGAAAAATGTGGAAAATTGTCTTAGGTTTCATCTTCAATTGGCCTCGCTCCAATTGGAGTAACACAACTCTACTTATGGCATAAAAACCACACTGGACTCAAGGTCCAGAAAATCCAGCATAAACACAACACTCCCAATACCACCATTCCACACTACTACCAACCTCAAATCACATTCAAAGCACTTCATGTAGCCCATAATTGATCTCAACATCATTAATTAATCAACATATCATAAAATCCCCAATTTTAATACCAAACCCTAACTTATAGATTTTTCAATTTCAAGTAACACATGCCAACTAACATCTAACTCAATATACACATCAATTAACATTAATATATAAGTTTAATTGCAACTAAACCATCAAAACCCTAACCCTCTCATGGCTGCCAAAAATTTATCTTTCAATTCTTCATCATATTCTTTCAATTCCATAAGATTTCAACTTTGTTTAGAATACTTACAACACTTATATAAGAAAGAAGACTTGGATAGTGCACTAACCTTGTGAGCAGAATTTTCTCAAGCTTTAAACTTCACTTTCTCTTCAATTCTTAGTAGCCAAACACTTCTACAAGGTGTGGGTGTAATTTTTAGTGAAGGGACCTAAGGGTTTTGGGGTGAGAATAGAGGGAAATTCAAGCTAAAAGGGAAGAAGAAATGGAGGAGTTCATGGCCATAGTGGTTCGGCCAACATGAAGGAAATGAAGATGATGATTTTTTCTTCTTTAATTAGTATTTATCTTGTTCATTTATATGTGTCAATTTTTAATTAGTCCAAATTTTTAATTAGATTACCCTTATGTCATGCTTATGTAATAAATAATATTTGAATTTTATTTCTTTTATTTTCTTTTCTTATTTTCTTTCTTTTAATTATTTTTAATTAAATTTTTAGCAATATTTATTCATATTTTAGGACATGGATCTCACTTATTAGAATGGACAAGTTGGTCAAAAATCATCTCTGAAGATAAAATGACCAAAATACCCTTCGTTTTGCTTATTGAGCTAAAATTGCCTGTACCGATTTATAAAATTTTTCTAGCATTTTCTCGATATTCTATTATCATCTAAACCTCAATAATTCTTCACTGGAGTCCCAAAAATTATTTCACAGGGTTTTCCATGGGTTTAGAGTTACTAACTGTCTTCACAGCCGCTTCCTGTTAGGTCACCCATCGCTGGAGCTCCGGCTCGTTTAACCTTAGTGCATTTCATTGCTTAAATTTTTCCTTAATTTTTCTTGTCATTATTTGAGTTATTTATGTCTCCTCACTCTAGTTTAAATATAGTTCTAGATATTCTGGCTATCCGGACAGAAATTGGTCACCAGAACAGTAGAAGTATGGACTATCTAAAGTGAGGATGTCACAAAACTTCTGACTTCTGTTGCATTTCTGAGAGGCTTCCATTCCACTATTGCCTCAATCTTCTTTAGATCCACCCTGATCCCATCTGCTAATATAATGTGTCCACGGAAAGATATTTCATCTAGCCAGAAATCACACTTGGACAGCTTGGCAAGCAGTTTTTCCCGTATGTCTGTAGTACTACTCTCAGGTGTTCATCATGCTCCTCCCGATTCTTAGAATATACCAGAATATCATCTATAAAGACCATAATGAACAGATCCAAGTAGGGATGAAAGATATGGTTCATTAGGTCCATTAAAGCCGCTGGTGCATTCGTTAGCCCAAATGGCATTATTAGGAACTCGTAGTGTCCATATTGGATCCTGAAAGTGGTTTTTGGCGCATTTGTCTACTTTACTCTCAACTGGTGATACCCTGATCTGAGATCTATCTTGGAGAATACACCAGCTCCCTTTAGTTGATCAAACAGATCATCTATCAATGGTAAAGGATATTTGTTTTTCACAGTCACTTTATTCAGCTGCCGGTAGTCTATACAAAGCCGTAGTGTACTATCTTTCTTTTTCAGAAATAGCACTGGTGCTCCCCATGGTGACACACGAGGGCATATAAAACCCTTATCTAGTAGCTCTTGTAACTGAACTTTCAACTCTCTCAGGGTAACACCCCTATTTGCATAGCTTGGTATATGTTACTGTTCCAGTGACCGATATCGGTCCGGACAATTAAGAGGATTAGAACTATGTTTAAGACACCTAGAAAAGGCCTGATTGAAAATAAATAGTGATTACCATATAGAAAAGTAAAAATGAGAAAAATAGAACATAAAAGGTTAAATGAGCCGAGAGTCATAGCGATGGGTGACCTTCTCGAGAAGGACTGCGAAGTCAATTTAAACTCAAATTTCGAAACCTAAAATGTAACGTTGTAGTCCTTAGGACTATTACGAACACATTGGAAAAGAGAAAATCATGAAAAAGAATTGTTAAGCCAATCAAATAATTAGGTCAGGGATCCGGAAGAAATATTAAATTATTTGCGAATCGGATTGAACCAACGAGGGGCAATTTGGTCAATTTACCCCTAGAGCTGACTCTTGACCTAACTGTCTAATAAAATCAGAGAAAAGAAAGCTTAGGAATCAGGAATTAAATTAAAGAACTAATAGCAAAATAAATGCAAAAGAAAAAAAAAAGAAAACTTTATTTATATCATGCTTACATCATTAGGTGACATCACGAATGATGTCAAAATTAAAATTATTTTACCCAAATTTTTTATAACACCCCTATTTATATAGCCTGGTATATTTCACAGTTATGGTGACCAGAGTCAGTCCAGACAATTAAGGGGATTAGAATCACACTTAAGACAACTAGATAAGCCATAAACACAAATAGTTAGTAATTGTCAATTAGTTAAGTATAAATAAGAAAAATAGAACATAAGAAGTTAAACGAGCCGAGAGTCACAGCGATGGGTGACCTTCTCGGGAAGGACTACGACGTCAATTTAAACTCAAATTTCGAACCTTAAAATGTGACGCCACGGTCTTTAAGACTATTACGAACACAGTGGAAAAGAGAAAATCATAAAAAGAGGTTGTTAAGCCAATCAAATAATTAGGTCAGAGAGCCGGAAGAAATATTGAATTATTTGCAAACCGGGTTGAACTGGTGAGGGGCAATTTGGTCAATTGACCCCGAGAGCTGACTCCTGACCTGACTGTCAAATAAAATAGGAGAAAAGAAAATTTCGTAATCGAGAATTAAATTAAAAGAACTAAAGAAAAATTAAAAAAAAAGAAAAAAGAAAGTTAAAGCAATTGATGACATCATCATGATGATGCAACTATAACTTCACAATTAATTTTAATTTAATTAACTAATTGACTAAGTCAAATTAAAGAATAAAAAAAATTAAAAAGCCAAATTTTTATCTTCTTCTTCTTCTTCTTTTCCGCAGCTTCTCATCTCTCTCCCTTTCCTCACTAAATCCTCCATAGCTACTTAATTTCAAGCTTTTAAAGCTTGAATCAACCCCATAAATCTCATAATTTTCCTAAATAAAACTTATTCTTGGATCTTGGCAAGCCTATTGAGAATGAAATTTGAAGGAAAATAAAAGGAAATTGAAGCTTTGGGAAACTTCACAAGAGGTTAGTGACAAATTCTTCAAATTATCTATTGAATTCTTGTTGAAGTAATTGATGTAAGTTAGAAATTCACTTCAAATGAAAAAGAAAACAATTATTGAGGGACTATATATGAATTCAACCAGCTAGGGTTTATGTTTGAAATGGGTGATTTGATGCAAATTAGAAAGTAGTTAAGTGAGAATAAGTGAATGAGAACTAAATATGCATTTATAATTCAACAAATGAACTAAACATGGAAGTTAGGGTTTTGGACCTAGGGTTTGGGAGACAAAATTTGTAGAAATGGTGAAATGATGTGTTTAACCTAGTTTGAGGTAAGAAATGATCATTTGTGACCAAATGAAGTATGTTGGAAGTATTGGAATTGAGTTCAAATTCGGATTGAATGTGGTCATGCTATAGGCAGCAGGACCAAGGTCCCTTTGAGGGATGAAAACTAAAAATTTACAAGTCCAATTGGTATGAGACCAATTAGGAATGAAAATAGACACAAAATGACACAATTTTCATTTTGGAATCATGCTCACAAAGTGACCAAAAACTAGTGAACAAATTGACCAAATCCGAATTTTCTCAGTCTGACCTATACAAAAATGACCAAATGAATTTGTCCATTTGGCCATAACTTGAGCTAGGCAGGTTTAAATGACCTGAAATTTTACCAGTAGATAGTTGAGATATATACCTAAAACTTTCATAGAGAACACAAACCCAAATTATGCCATTAACCAAGTCATTTGGCCACCCAAATATAGTGACCTAAAACTGCCAGAACCAGTTTGGTGCCTAGAAATCTGGGTTAAATCCAATCCAGCAGTCATGGTTCAAATAGCTATAACTTGAGCTACAAAATTCCAATTGGAGTGATCCAAAAAGGAAAATAAAGTTAAGACAATAGGGAACATTTTCTATGAAGGAAATTTTGCCAAATTCTAACAGAAAGATGACCAATGGAACAATGCAACTTAAGACACCAAAACTGAAAATTTGCAAATTTGCCTAAAACACTTAGAATTTGAGTAAACAACCAAAACCAACAAATTTAGTGACTAAAATGTGGTATGTGGGTGAAGTTGGAGTTCCCATACCTATTAAGCCTTAGAAAGTCAACAAATTGACTTGAATAGTATAGTGAATAGTAATCCCGAAACACAAAATTTAAAGAACGTCAAGTTTAGCACATTAGAGCTAGGTAAAAATGAATTTAAATTTATTTTTAGATTTATGCTAAGTTATGATACTGAAACACTGTGAAACTGTGTGTTTCAGTGGAAAAGAACACCGAGAAAGAACCCGAGCAATCGAGTCAAGGCCTAGAGGCGACTCGTTTAAGGTTTGTACACAACGTATAATTTTTATAAATTATCTTCTGCTTATTGTTTTGAATAATTTGAAATAGTGAATTGTAACATTACTATGATGCTTTTGATTTAAATTTTTGAAAGTTATTTGTTTATATTTGAAATGGCAATGTTTAGTAAATTGTTAAGATAAGTTTTGAAACCACAGTGTCATGACCATATATTTGAACACCTCACTAGCATGACTAGCGGGGGTAATCAATTTCGAATTTTGATTCCTTCTCTGGCTGAAGTGTTGAGGTGTGTGCCAGTATAAGAAGAAAAAGAATGGGTTCCCATATATTTGAGCTAGCTAGCCTTATGATGTGACTTCTCTTTAGCCTCTGGCTATTGAGATTATATTTGTTTCGAACGGCATGATATAACTGTGGGTTTTATGAAATGTGTTTTGATACTTCGAAATAAAATTATTTGGATTAGAATCTCATAATTGATGTTTTGTAATTAATTCTCATGTTCAGTTCAATTTTTGAATAAATATGAATTAAAATCTGCATAAAGATTATTTTAGTATTTTGTGCACCACTGAGTCTTAGTACTCAGCGATGGCTGTTATTGCTGTCGTAGATATAAAGACTAGAAGAAAAGCAGAGTGAGCTGCTGTGGACAGAGGAGCTACCTGCTTTGAAGTTATCGGGTATAATTTATACCCTGACTGTAAATATTTATTTTGATGTATGTAATGCACGTAAATGTATGGACATGTAAAATTGATCTTGAGTAGCTTGTATAAAATTTGTATAAAGTTTGTAATAATTTTTAGTTGGATTTTCCTAATGGAAATTTTTGGTATGATGTATATATAAATTGTTTATCTTTAATGAAATATGAATGAATGAAATTGATTGACAGTATCTTGATGATTACTGAATTTTTGGAAACTGAGAAATGAGGATTATTGAATTTTGAAACTTGAGAAATTCGTTGAGATTAATTGTGAATTTGAAGAAGTGGTTGAAATAAATTATTAGAAGTGTTTTTTTACAGGTATTTGAAGAACTGTTTTCTCAAAATACAGACAGCACTCTGCAAAAATTTTTATAAAATTTGCGGAAAAATAAAATGGGCTAAAAATTTTAATTGGTTTTCAACTTTGAATAAATGATTTTAATACCTAGTAGAAAATGCTCACCACTTATAAAAAAATAGAAAATTGTTTTAAAATCCCTTGTAGGATACTTAATGAGTTATCAGTAGGTGAAGTTCGGTAGTTCATTAGGTATTCTACGGGATCATGTTATGCCTTGCAGAGGGGTAAGGTGTGACATGTTTTAGTTGTATCAGAGCAAATTTTTAAAGTATGTTTTAACATGAGAATTTGTGTCTTTTCTTGTTAAGTATTACTGCTCAATGTTCATATTTGTTACATACAGTGCATTACATCGTAAATATGAACTAACGGAGGGAAATCTCCTTATGTTATTTATTCAGGAGATACCCTAACTTCAGACTAAAATGGAAGAAGGGGATCGCTCAGTCGAGCAATCTGTTGAAGCTGAGGCATAAGGGCAAGCCCCAGCTCTACAGAACGTCAGTGGATTAGTAGCACCAGCCCCACAAATGCTGTAGTTTCTTGCACAGTTCGCACAGCAGATGGCTGCGATGTTTCAACTAATGGCTGGGGGTATGCCTGCTCAAGCTACACCCCAAACACCTCTAGTACAACCACTACCTCCAACCAGACAGTATGATAAATTATTAAAGTATGGAGCTACTAAATTTAAGGGTACAGTAGACCCGCTTGAGGCAGAGCAATGGCTTGAAAGGATGGATAAAGTGTTTAAGAAGCTGCACTGCCCAGATGAATTGAAGTTTGAATACTCCGTGTCGCTACTGCTAGGGGATGCATATGATTGGTGGAAGACCATCCCCCACAACTTGGTTGAACCACCAGTACTGACCTGGGATGACTTCATCAGAGAATTCAGATAAAAATACGTCCCAGAAGCATGGATCAAAAGTTGCCAGAATTTCTGAGTCTGAAACAAGGGAACAGATCAGTGGCAGAATATGAGAGGGAGTTCTCCCGCTTAAGCCACAATGCTGGGAGTCTCCTTTCTACTGGCAAGGAACGGTGCAAGAGATTTGAGACTGGTTTGAAGTCTAGTTTGAGAATGCAAGTAGTGGGATTTAGACACAATAATTTTTCAGAACTCATGTCTCAATTACTTGAGCTAGAAAGGATTGAATCAGAAGTGACCCCAACAAAAGAAAAATCAGAGAAAGACAAAGGGGAAAAATCAGTTGAACAAAGTTCTGGTGGTACTTCTGGGAAGAGAAAGAAATTTGGTGGACCTAGTAGAGGTCGAGCTGGAAGATTTGGAAGGGGCCAATTCTCTGGACAGAGACCCCCTAGGTCTGGTCAGCAGTCGAGCAGGGGTTCATATCCTGCCTGCCCCTATGAGACTTGTGGCAAGATTCATAGGGGAGAATGCTATTGGGCCACTGGAGCCTGTTTTAACTGTGGAGGCAAGGGCCATCTTGCTAAAGACTGCACTAGTGCTCCGAGATACGGTCCAGCTCCTACGACTGCAGAAGGATCTATTCAGAGTCCTGCTTCTAAAAGTTCACAATCAGTTGGCAGAGGAAGAGGCAGGGGTAGAGGCACTGCTTCTGGCAGTCAGGGCATTTTTGGTCAGTTAGCACAAGGAAGTGCGTCAGCCAAAGTCTACACAATGAGACAGCGAGAAGAGGCTGAGACTTCTGATGTTGCAGCTGGTACACTCTCTATCTCTGATCAAAAAGTATTTGTGTTGTTTGATATGGGTTCAACCCGCTCATATGTTAGTGCTAGCATAGTCAGTTCACTTGCTGTTCCATGTGTCCAAATGGGTTTTGAAGTGCTAGTAACTAGTCCGTTAGGACAAGAGGTCTAGGTCAATAGAATTTATAAGGACTGTCCTTTGGTGATCCAAGGACAGGTTTTTCTATCAGATTTGATTGAAATGCCCTTCAGAGAGTATGATATCATCTTGGGCATGGATTGGTTAGCCAGGCATCACGCCATGATTGACTGTAGACTGAAGACAGTCACTTTTGGTCTCCTTCTGTACGGTGATGTGATCATACATGGGGAGAGGCATTTACTGCCATCAAACATCATTTCAGCTGCACTAGCCCAAAGGATGATCAGAAAGGGGTGTGAAGCATACTTGACACATGTGATAGACACCCAAGTGGGGAGTCCAGCACTGAGGGACATCCCTACGGTATATGACTTTCCGGATGTGTTTCTAGATGAATTACCAGGATTACCTCCAGAAAGAGAGGTGCAGTTTGAAATTGATGTTATGCCTGGTGTGGACCCAATCTCCATAACGCCATATGGAATGGCACCTGCAGAATTGAAAGAGTTGAAAGAAGGGGATCGCTCAGTCAAGCAATCTGTTGAAGCTGAGGCATAAGGGGAAGCCCCAGCTCTACAGAACGTCAGTGGATTAGTAGCACCAGCCCCACAAATGCTGTAGTTTCTTGCACAGTTCGCACAGCAAATGGCTGCGATGTTTCAACTAATGGCTGGGGGTATGCCTGCTCAAGCTACACCCCAAACACCTCTAGTACAACCACTACCTCCAACCAGACAGTATGATAAATTATTAAAGTATGGAACTACTAAATTTAAGGGTACAGTAGACCCGCTTGAGGCAAAGCAATGGCTTGAAAGGATGGATAAAGTGTTTAAGAAGCTGCACTGCCCAGATGAATTGAAGTTTGAATACTCCGTGTCACTACTGCTAGGGGATGCATATGATTGGTGGAAGACCATCCCCCACAACTTGGTTGAACCACCAGTACTGACCTGGGATGACTTCATCAGAGAATTCAGATAAAAATACGTCCCAGAAGCATGGATCAAAAGTTGCCAGAATTTCTGAGTCTGAAACAAGGGAACAGATCAGTGGCAGAATATGAGAGGGAGTTCTCCCGCTTAAGCCACAATGCTGGGAGTCTCCTTTCTACTAGCAAGGAACGGTGCAAGAGATTTGAGACTGGTTTGAAGTCCAGTTTGAGAATGCAAGTAGTGGGATTTAGACAAAACAATTTTTCAGAACTCATGTCTCAAGCACTTGAGCTAGAAAGGATTGAATCAGAAGCGACCCCAACAAAAGAAAAATCAGAGAAAGACAAAGGGGAAAAATCAGTTGAACAAAGTTCTGGTGGTACTTCTGGGAAGAGAAAGAAATTTGGTGGACCTAGTAGAGGTCGAGGTGGAAGATTTGGAAGGGGCCAATTCTCTGGACAGAGACCCCCTAGGTCTGGTCAGCAGTCGAGCAGGGGTTCATATCCTGCCCGCCCCTATGAGACTTGTGGCAAGATTCATAGGGGAGAATGCTATTGGGCCACTGGAGCCTGTTTTAACTGTGGAGGCAAGGGCCATCTTGCTAAAGACTGCACTAGTGCTCCGAGATACGGTCCAGCTCCTACTACTGCAGAAGGATCTATTCAGAGTCCTGCTTCTAAAAGTTCACAATCAGTTGGCAGAGGAAGAGGCAGGGGTAGAGGCACTGCTTCTGGCAGTCAGGGCATTTTTGGTCAGTCAGCACAAGGAAGTGAGTCAGCCAAAGTCTACACAATGAGACAGCGAGAAGAGGCTGAGACTTCTGATATTGTAGCTGGTACACTCTCTATCTCTGATCAAAAAGTATTTGTGTTGTTTGATCTGGGTTCAACCCGCTCATATGTTAGTGCTAGCATAGTCAGTTCACTTGCTGTTCCATGTGTCCAAATGGGTTTTAAAGTGCTAGTAACTAGTCCGTTAGGACAAGAGGTCTAGGTCAATAGAATTTATAAGGACTGTCCTTTGGTGATCCAAGGACAGGTTTTTCTATCAGATTTGATTGAAATGCCCTTCAGAGAGTATGATATCATCTTGGGCATGGATTGGTTAGCCAGGCATCACGCCATGATTGACTATAGACTGAAGACAGTCACTTTTGGTCTCCTTCTGTACGGTGATGTGATAATACATGGGGAGAGGCATTTACTGCCATCAAACATCATTTCGGCTGCACTAGCCCAAAGGATGATCAGAAAGGGGTGTGAAGCATACTTGACACATGTGATAGACACCCAAGTGGGGAGTCCAGCACTGAGGGACATCCCTACGGTATATGACTTTCCGGATGTGTTTCCTGATGAATTACCAGGATTACCTCCAGAAAGAGAGGTGTAGTTTGAAATAGATGTTATGCCTGGTGTGGACCCAATCTCCATAACGCCATATAGAATGGCACCTGCGGAATTGAAAGAGTTGAAAGTGCAGTTGCAAGAATTGCTTGACAAGGGCTTTATCCACCCTAGTGTGTCACCTTGGGGAGCGCCAGTGTTGTTTGTCAAGAAGAAGGATGGCACTCTCTGGTTATGCATTGACTATCGGTAGTTGAATAAGGTGACAATAAAGAACAGATACCTATTACCCCGTATTGATGACTTGTTTGATCAGTTGAGGGGTGCAGCTGTATTCTCCAAAATTGACCTGAGATCAGGTTATTATCAGCTAAAAGTACAAGAGCAGAGTATTTCTAAAACTGCCTTTAGAACCCATTATGGCCATTATGAGTTCTTGGTTATGCCATTTGGGTTAACTAATGCTCTGGCTGCTTTTATGGATCTGATGAACACTATCTCCAGACCATACCTTGATCAGTTTGTTGTGGTATTCATAGATGATATATTGGTCTATTCGAAGAGTGCAGAAGAGCATGATAGACATCTGCGGATTGTACTAAACATTTTGAGGGAGAAACAGCTATATGCCAAATTGTTGAAATGTGAATTTTGGCTGAAAGAAATATCTTTCTTGGGGCATGTAGTATCAGTAGAGGGCATCAAGGTAGATCCAAGTAAGATAAAAGTTGTCCTTAATTGGAGGCCACCCAGAAATATCATGGAGATTCGTAGTTTTCTGGGTTTAACTGGATAGTATCGTCGATTTGTGAAGGGATTCTCCATGTTGGCATCTCCATTGGCCAAGCTGCTTAGAAAAGATGTGAAATTTTAGTGGACGGATAAATGCCAACAGAGTTTTGATGAATTGAAGAAATGTTTGACTGAAGCTCCAGTCCTTACTTTACCTACTCCAAGTAAAGAATATACAGTTTATAGTGATGCTTCTCATAATGGGTAAGGCTGTGTATTGATGCAAGATCGAAATGTCATTGCCTATACATCACGCCAGCTGAAACCGCATGAGAGGAATTATCCAACACATGATTTGGAGCTTACAGCTATTGTGTTTGCTTTTAAGATCTGGAGACACTATTTGTATGGGGAAAAAGTGTTACATTTACACAGATCATAAGAGTTGGGCACCCAGAAAGAGTTGAATTTGAGATAGAGGAAATGGTTAGAGTTGATAAAAGACTATGATTGTCTAATAGACTATCAGCCAGGGAAAGCTAATGTGGTGGCTGACACCTTAAGTCGCAAGACTATGGCAAGTCTATGGGTTACTCCTTTGTCTATGGTACATGAGTTGAGATTATTACATGCCAGCTTAGAGATTAATGATGAGGGGCAGACAGCAATTGCATGGCATGTACAGCCAGTGTTGATTGACCATATCAGAATGGCTGCTCAGAATGATGAAAGGTATCAAAAGCTGTTGGAAGAAGTCAGACAGGGCAAGAAGCCAGAATTCTTAATAAGAGATGACGGTCTATTGCTACACTAGGGCATAATATGTATTCCTAATGACGTCGATTTGAGGCAAATCATTTTGAAGGAAGCACATGAGTCTCCTTTTGCCATGCACCCTGGTGGTACAAAAATGTATAGAGGGCTAAAGGAGCATTACTGGTGGATGGGTATGAAAAGAGATGTGGCAGAGTTTGTTTCCAAATGCCTAACTTGTCAGCAAGTGAAGGCAAAGCATCAAGTACCTGCTGGGTTATTGCATCCACTACCAATACCAGAATGGAAATGGGAGAGAATAACGATGGATTTTGTGATGGGACTTCCGAGGACACAGAAGAGTCATGATGCAGTATGGGTCATTATTGACAGACTGACCAAGTCTGTTCATTTTCTGCCAGTTCGAATGGACTACAGTTTAGAAAGATTGGCCAAGTTGTACATCGATGAAATTGTGATATTGCATGGAGCGCTAGTATCCATTGTATCAGACAGAGATCCTAGGTTCACTTCTAGATTCTGGGGTAGTCTTCAGAGAGCCCTAGGAACTAGATTGAACTTCAGTATGGCATTCCACCCACAGATAGATGGCCAATCCGATAGGGTAATTCAGATCTTGGAGGACATGCTATGGGCTTGTGATTGAGTTTGAGGGCAGTTGGGACACACACTTGCCTTTGATTGAGTTTGCTTACAACAACAGCTACCAATCAAGCATTGGGATGCCTCCATATGAAGCTTTGTATGGCAGAAAATATAGAACTCCATTGTGTTGGGATGACGTGGGTGAAAGAAAGATGATTGGGCCAGAAATTGTTCAACAAACTGAAGAGAAAATCAGATTGATCAGAGATCGACTTAAGACTACATCAGACCATCAGAAGTCCTACATTGATCTGAAGAGAAGGGATATTAAGTATGCAGTGGGTGAGAAAGTATTCCTCAAGGTTTCTCCTTGGAAGAGAATTATGAGATTCAGCAGAAAGGGGAAACTAAGTCCTCGTTTTATCGGGCCATATGAGGTTCTACAAAAAGTGGGTCCTTTGGCATACCGTTTGGCACTACCTCCAGAGTTGGAGAAGATACATAATGTCTTCCATGTGTCTATGTTGAGGAGGTATCGATCAGACCTATCTCATGTACTACCAGTGGAAGAAATTGAAGTGAATCCAGACCTCACATACGAGGAAGAACCCATAGAGATTCTAGCTTATGAGGTGAAGCAGCTATGGAACAAGCAGATACCGTTGGTAAAAGTGCTGTGAAACCATCATTCAAGCCAAGAAGCTACTTGGGAACGAGAGAAGGACATGAGGAGACAACACCCACAGTTATTCAAAGATTGATACAGGGTAAAATTTCGAGATGATATTTATTTAAGGGGGGAGAATTGTAACACCCCTATTTGTATAGCCTGGTATATTTCACTGTTCCGGTGATCGGAGTCAATCCGGACAATTAAGGGGATTAGAACCACACTTAAGACAACTAGATAAGCCATAAACACAAATAATTAGTAATTATCAATTAGTTAAGTATAAATAAGAAAAACATAACATAAGAAGTTAAACGAGCCGAGAGTCACAGCAATGGGTGACCTTCTCGGAAAGGACTGCGAAGTCGATTTAAACTTAAATTTCGAATCATAAAATGTGACGCCGTGGTCCTTAAGACTATTACGAACACAGTGGAAAAGAGAAAATCACAAAAAAAGGTTGTTAAGCTAGTTAAATAATTAGGTCAGGGAGCCGAAAGAAATATTAACTTATTTACAAACCGAGTTGAATCGGCGAGAGGCAATTTGGTCAATTGACCCCAAGAGCTGACTCCTGACCTAACTGTCAAATAAAATCAGAGAAAAGAAAATTTCGCAATCGAGAATTAAATTAAAAGAACTAAAGAAAAACAAAAAAATTGAAAAAAGAAAGTTAAAGCAATTGATGACATCATCATGATGATGTAACTATGACTTCATAATTAATTTTAATTTAATTAACTAATTGACTAAGTCAAACTAAAGAATAAAAACAAAATTAAAAAGCCAAATTTTTATCTTCTTCTTCGTCTTTTTTTCCGTAGCTTCTCATCTCTCTCCCTTTTCTCACTAAATCCTCCATAGTTACTTAATTTCAAGCTTTTAAAGCTTGAATCAACCCCATAAATCCCATAATTTTCCTTAATAAAACTTGTTCTTGGATCTTGGCAAGCCTATTGAGAAGGAAATTTGAAGGAAAATAAAGGGAAATTGAAGCTTTGGGAAACTTCACAATAGGTTAGCGACAAATTCTTCAAATTATCTATTGAATTCTTGTTTAAGTAATTGATGTAAGTTAGAAATTAACTTTAAATGAAAAGAAAACAATTATTGAGGGACTATTTATGAATTCAACCAGCTAGGGTTTATGTTTGAAATGGGTGATTTGATGCAAATTAGAAAGTAGTTAAGTGAGAATAAGTGAATGAGAACTAAATATGCATTTATAATTCAACAAATAAACTAAACATGGAAGTTAGGGTTTTGGACCTAGGGTTTGGGAGATAAAATTTGGAGAAATGGTGAAATGATGTGTTTGACCTAGTTTGAGGTGAGAAATGATTATTTGTGATCAAATGAAGTATGTTGGAAGTATTGGAATTGAGTTCAAATTCGGATTGAATGTGGTCATACTGCAGGCAGCAGGACCAAGGTCCCTTTGAGGGACGAAAACTGAAAATTTACAAGTCCAATTGGTATGAGACTAATTGGGAATGAAAATAGACACAAAATGACACAATTTTCATTTTGGAATCATACCCAAAAAGTGACCAAAAACTAGTGAACAAATTGACCAAATCCGGATTTTCTTAGTCTGACCTGTACAAAAATGACCAAATGAACAGTGTTTTTTCATTTGGCCATAACTTGAGCTAGGCAGGTCTAAATGACCTGAACTTTTACCAGTGGACAGCTGAGATATAGACCTAAAACTATCATGAAGAACACAAACCTAAATTATGCCATTAACCAAGTCATTTGGCCACCCAAAGTTGGTGACCTAAAACTGCCAGAACCAGTTTGGTGCCCAGAAATCTGGGTTAAATCTAATCCAGCAACCATGGTTGAAATAGCTATAACTTGAGCTACAAAACTCCAATTGGAGTGATCCAAAAAGGAGAATAAACTTAAGACAATAGGAAACATTTTCTATGAAGGAAATTTTGCTAAATTCTAACAGAAAAATGACCAATGGAACAGTGCAACTTAAGACACTAAAAACTGAAAATTTGCAAATTTACCTAAAAGACTTAGAATTTGAGTAAACAACCAAAACCAACAAATTTAGTGACCAAAATGTGGTATGTTGGTGAAGTTGGAATTTCCATACCTATTAATCCTTAGAAAGTCAACAAATTGACTTGAATAGTCTAGTGAATAGTAACCCCGAAACACAAAATTTAAAAAATGTCAAGTTTAGCACATTAGAGATAGGTAAAAATAAATTTAAATTTATTTTTGAATTTATGCTAAGTTATGATACTGAAACACTGTGAAACAATATGTTTCAGTGGAAAAGAACACCAGGAAAGAACCCTAGGAATCGAGTCAAGGCCAAGAGGCGACTCGCTTAAGGTTTGTGCACAACGTATAATTTTTGTAAATTATTTTCTGCATATTATTTTGAATAATTTGAAATATTGAATTGTAATATTACTATGATGCTTTTGATTTAAATTGTTAACAGTTATTTGTTTATATTTGAAATGGCAATGTTTAGTAAATTGTTAAGATAAGTTTTGAAACCACAGTGTCATGATCATATATTTGAACACCTCACTTGCATGACTAGTGGGGGTAACCAGTTTCGAATTTTGATTCCTTCTCTGGCTGAAGTGTTGAGGTGTGTGCCAGTAGAAGAAGAAAAAGAATGGGTTCCCATATATTTGAGCTAGCTAGCCTTGTGATGTGACTTCTCTTTAGCCTCTGGCTATTGAGATTATATTTGTTTCGAACAATATGATATAACTGTGGGTTTTATGAAATGTGTTTTGATACTTCAAAATGAAATTGTTTGGATTAAAATCTCATAATTCATGTTTTGTAATTAATTCTCATGTTTAGTCCAATTTTTGAATAAATATGATTTAAACTCTGCATAAAAATTATTTTAGTATGTTGTGCACCACTGAGTCCTAGTACTCAGCGATGGCTGTTATTGCTGTCGCAGATATAGAAACTAGAAGAGCAGCAGAGTGAGCTGCTGAGGATAGAGGAGCTACCTGCTTTGAAGTTATCGGTTATAATTTATACCCTGACTGTAAATATGTATTTTGATGTATGTAATGCACGTAAATGTATGGACATGTAAAATTGGTCTTGAGCAGCTTGTATAAAATTTGTATAAAGTTTGTAATAATTTTTAGTTGGATTTTCCTAATGCAAATTTTTAGTATGATGTATATATAAATTGTTTATCTTTAATGAAATTTGAATGAATGAAATTGATTGACAGTATCTTGATGATTACTGAATTTTTTGAAACTAAGAAATGAGAATTGTTGAATTTTGAAACTTGAGAAATTGGTTCAGATTGATTGTGAATTTGAAGAAGTGGTTGAAATAAATTATTAGAAGTGTTTTTTTACAGGTATTTGAAGAACTGTTTTCTCAAAATACAGACGGCACTCTGTCGAAATTTTTATAAAATTTGAGGAAAAATAAAATGGGCCAAAAATTTTAACTGGTTTTCAACTTTGAATAAATGATTTTAATACCTAGTAGAAAATTCTCACCACTTATAAAAAAATAGAAAATTTTTTTAAAATTCCTTATAGGATACTTAATGAGTTATCGGTATGTGAAGTTCGATAGTTCATTAGTTATTCTACGGGATCACGTTATGTCTTACAGAGGGGTAAGGTGTGACATTTTTTACTAAGTCCATTATGGCATAAATGAAGATAAAAACAAAATTAAAAAAACAAAATTTTTGCTTCTTCTTCTCCAAATTCCCGTAGCTCTCTCTATGCCATTTCTTCTCTCACCAAAAACCTCCATTAAAGCATGCTTTAAGCTTGCTTTCAACCACTTAACCCACTTTGACCCCAAACTAGTCCATAAGAACTTGTTAGATCAACTTGAAGAAGCTTTAGAGGAAGAAAAGAAAGGAAGAAAAGAGAGGAAATTGAAGAGGTGGAAATCAAAGAAAGGTTAGTAATAAACTCTAATTTATTTCTTTAAATTTTATGCAAATATGCTTTAATAAACTTAGAAATTGAAACAAATCAAAGGAAAACATGATTGAGGGACCAAACATGAATTTTGGCTAGCCTTAGTTAGGGTTTGAAATGGGTGAATTTGATGCATTTGAATGGTTGCTTAAGTTGAATTAAGTATGTAAACTATAGATAGATGTTTAGAATGCATTAGGTTTGAATTTTATGAGTTAGGGTTTGGAAGGCAAAAATATGAGAATTGGTCAAATGGTGTGTTTGGCCTTGTTTAAGATGAAAAATGGTCATTTGTGACCAATTGAGATGTGTTGGAAGTGTTAGAAGTGAGTTTAAATTCGGATTGAAAATGGTCATTCTGCAGGCAGTAGGACCAAGGTCCCTTTCAGGCACCAAAAATGAAAATTTACAAGGCCAATTGGAGTGAGGCCAATTGGCAATGAAACTAGACACAAAGAGACACATTTTTAATTTAGGAATCATGCCCAAAGGGTGACCAAACCTAGTGAACAAATTGACCAAATCTGGATTAGGCAATCTGACCTGTACAAAAATGACCAAATAAATAGTATTTGTTTATTTGGCCATAACTTGGGCTAGGTAGGTCTAAATGACCTGAAATTTTACCAGTGGACAGCTGAGATGTAGACCTAAAACTTTTATGAAGAACACAAACCCAAATTATGTCCTTAACCAAGTCATTTGGCCACCCAAAGTTGGTGACCTAAAACTGCCAGAACCAGTTTGGTGCCCAGAAATCTAGGTTAAGTCCAATCCGGCAGCCATGATTCAAATGGCTATAACTTGAGCTAAAAAACTCCAATTGGAGTGATTCAAAAAGGAGAATAAATTTAAGACAATAAGGAACAATTTCTATGAATAAAACTTAGCCAAATTCTAACAGCAACATGACCAATGGAACAGTGCAACATAGGACACCAAAATTGAAAATTTGCAATTTTGCCTAAAAGACTTAAAATTTGAGAAAACAACCAAAACCAACAAATTAGGTAACCAAAATGTGGTATGTGGGTGAATTTAGAATTCCCATACTTATTAAGCATTTGAAAGTCAATAAATTGACTTGAATAGTGTCATGAATAGTAACCCTAAAATACAAATTTTAAAGAACGTCAAGTTTAGCATATTAAAGCTAGGTATAAGTAGATTTGAATTTATTTTTGGAGTTATGATAAATGGTGATACTGAAACACTGTGAAACTGTGTGTTTCAGTGGAAAAGAATACCGGGAAAGAACCTGAGACATCGAGTCAAGGCCAAGAGGCGACTCGTATAAGGTTTGTGCACAACTTACTATTTTGTTACTTTTCACTTCTAAATTTATTTGAACAAGTTTATTTTATGATTTATAATTTTGTTGTGTTAAGGATTTTAATTTGTTAAATGAAATTGTATAAATTAAATGTAAATTTTCTTATGTATTTAAGGATTTATTGCATGGTTTTGAGGATTATAAATTTTAAGTTTGATGTGTTGCCAACCTTGAGCATGAATTTATGATGATTAAATATGTTAAAGATTTGTAAACACTTTGTAAATAGAAATTGTTTTGAATATGATTTGAAACCATAGTTGACATGGCAAAATATGTTGTGAATTCTCATTAGCTTGTCTAATGAGATATCTCCTCCACTAGATGAGGCGAGTTTCTTCCTCTCTGGCTTGCCAGTTGGGGAAGAGTTTGAATGAATACTCATAAATACCAGCTAGTCTTTGTTCCTCCCTTTTAGCCTCGGTTATTGGGAGAGTGTGAAATGTCGTGGTGTACAACACGGCATCTATTTGAATTTTGGGTCATGGGTTCAACTGTGTGAATTGTTGGCAACGCCCTTTAAATTATGCATATTTTGATAAATTGTTGTTGAAATAAATAATTTTTCAGTGATTCAAAATATTTTTGTATTGTTTCGGGATTTAAAAGAAATGTAGATAAATAGTTACTATTTGATCAAAATGTTATTCAAATGAATAATTTGCATAAATGAAAATATTGATTTCTGAATGTTATGAATTTTGAAGAATTTAAAAATTTTAAATTTTTATTTATTATGAATTATCAAGAATAACTTGTGTTAAGCTTTAAATTATTAGTTTGTGCACCACTGAGTTCACCACTCAGCGATAGCTTAGTATGCTGTCGCAGGTGAAAGAAAATATAAAGCAACTGAGCAAGATTACTGAAAGGCATAGTGAGACTATCTTTGGGTATAACATAGGTATATCCTTGTACTTTAGATTTTGATGTAATTCTGTAATTATATGTATAAAATTTACTTTGAGCAGTTGTACCAACCCTTTTGTAATATATTTTTGGATTATAATGAAATACAAATTATTATAAGGTTATCTTGAGATTTTATGTATTTATAAAGTTTTGCACTACTAAATTTTTAATGATCCCATGAATGTAAATATTAATTTTGTTACCTTAATGAGAGGTTTTAATGTTTGATTTAATTTAAACTTTGTATTGAGTTGCTTATGTTGATTTGTGAAATGAGATTCAATAATGGAGTCGTGATTGAGAAAAATATTGGGAGTGTCTTTATTTTCAAGTTTTGAAAAACTGTTTTCTCAAAATATAGACGGCACTCTGCTGAAATTTTTGTAAAAATTACGGAGATTTTAAATATATAAAAATTTAGTTTATGTTTGGACTTTAAATAAAGGTTTTTAAAATCTAAAAAAAAAAAATTTACCCACCAATTTAAAAATGAACGAAAATCGTTTCAAAATCCCTTGTAGTATATTTAATGGGTTACTGGTAGGTGAAGTACGGTAATTCATTAGGTGTATTACGGGAGCATGTTACATCTTACGAGGAGTAGGGTGTGACACTCAGTTTAGAGGGTGCCGTCCTATATGGAACAATAAAAATCGATGCAGTACCCGGCGTAACCTCTATAGCAAACTCCACCTCTCTCTCTGGTGGCAAACTCGGCAACTCTTCTGAAAATACATCCAAAAAATCACATACAGTGGGGATGTCTTGTAAGCTCGGTCTAGTCCTCCTAGTGTCAACCACATGTGCTAAAAAAGCCTCATAGCCCCTCCTTATCAATCTTCTGGCTGCTATGGCTAATATGATAGTAGAAAGATAACCCGTTCCTTCACCCACAACTATAATCTCATCCCCATATGCTGTCTATAATGAAATCCTCTTCAACCGACAATCAACCATCACCTGATGATGTGATAACCAATCCATTTCCAGTATCACATCAAACTCATGGAATGGTAGTTCAATCAAGTCAGCTGGAAACTCATAACCCTGTATCCTCAGAGGACAACCCTTACAGACCTTTTTCACTATGACTCTATGGCCTAAAGGGTTAGTAATCAATATGTCCTCCTCAAATTCCTCTATCTGTACCCCTCTATCAACAGGTGGTGCAATACACACATAAGAATGTGTGGAACCAAGATCAATTAAAGCACACATAGATAAATCATGAGGTAAGAAGGTCCCCCTTATGACATCAGCTGGCCCTAGCTCCTCCCGAGCTCTCATAGCATAAGCACGAGGTACTACCCTAACCTCTTACCTCTCAGCAGTCTCTATAGTAAGCCTCTATGATGGACTAGCTATATCAGGCCTCGCAGGACTTCTACCCCTCTATGCTGCTGGGGTATACCTCTCTGTCTGGGGTGGAGCAGTGGGAGCACTAGCACTTCTCTGTGGGCAATCCTTCAAGAAGAGATCCGAAGACCCACATCTGAAGCATCCCTCAATCAATAGTCTACACTCTCCTCAGTGGCTCCTCATGCAATGTGTATAAGTTGGTATCGGGGCTGATCCCCATGTAGCTACACCCGAAGAACTACCCATTGACGCATCAAACTGTCCTCCTCTCCTCAGGGCAAATCGGGATCTTTGCTTCTTACCTCGACCCTAAGTCTGACCCTGAGACTCCTTAGGCTTCTTACTACCAATGGCTACTGAACCAGACTGAGTAGATCCAAAACCCCTCTTACGCTGCCTGTCCCTCCTAGACTGCTCCTCATCTCTGACTCTCTTCACATCCAGAGCTGATGCTACTAACAAAGAGAAGTCGGTGAAGTGGTGAGATGTAACTATCAGTCTAATGCTATCATTCAGTCCATCCTCAAACCTCCTGCATTTATCAACCTCTGTAGGCATTATCTCCAATGCATGTCCACTAAGTCTCACGAATTCCCGCTCATATTCGGAGACTGTAAGCTGCCTCTGTCTCAGTGCCAGAAATTCTCTTCTTCTGGCCTCTAAGTATATATGGCTGATATATTTCTTCCTAAACTTTTCCGAAAAGAAATCCTAGGTGATCTATGGAGCCTATACCACTCTTAACACTATTTCCCACCACCGATATGCATCCTCCTGAAGTAATGACAAAGCACACTCTAACTGCTTCTCTGGGGTGAAGTGTAGCTACTGCAATACCCTCTCTGTCCTCTCCAGCCAATACTCTACGGTGGCTGGATCATACTCCTTCTTACCTTTGAAATCAACTGTCCCATATTTCAACAGTCTCTTTAATGGGGACCTCTGCACTGACTGCGGCTGTGGAGATAGTGGTGGTGGCTATGGTTGTACAGTTGATGGTGGCAGTGGCTGTGGCTGTGGAGGTGGAGGTGGCTGTGGCTGAGGCTGAGGTATGGCTCCGGTGACCTGACGGAGCAGCTGAGTCATCTGCTTTAAGAAGGCCTGTTGTGCTCTATCCACAGCACCATGGGATGACTCTACTCTGCTACTTTGCTCCCGACTAGGAGCAGGTGCGGGTACATGAGACTCTACCTCCTCCTCTACTGGTCTAGGGGACCCATGCTCTGAAGGATCAGATGCCATCGATCCTATAAAATAGACAAAGAACAGATCTGCATTAATGTCACCTTGACTCCTAATTAAAGACCCATACATTTTATGCGCACTATCTATTTAGGTCTAGGACCGCCTAACCCTCTACTCTGATGCCACTAAATATGACGCCCCTTGCCTGTCTACAGTATAGCCGAGCAAAGCATGCCACATTCGGTGCCGGAGTACCCTATCTTATCTTGTCATATCCATTGTAAATTTTAAATTACATTTATTCAGGTTATCCATGTGTGGAGATTTTTTTTTATAGCACATTTTATTTTACTGGAAACCCGGACAGAGTCCTCTCTGTTTTATTTGCATATGGCGGGTTCTATTATTCACCTATTAAAATCACTTATATCTATTTCACATTTTCACATGTCATCTCATGTCATCTTTACTCATACAACCTCAAGGGAATTTTATATATATTTCATTCATATTCAAATTCATTTACACAATAATTTACAATTTATTTACAATCCAAAATGATATACAACATTCACCTATGTACAATAAACAAAATACAAAATCTAATTATACGGGCCCTACCAAAATAAAACACAGAAGTGTCAGACTGTGACAGATCTAGTCAATGCTCTATCAGAGCACTACTACTGTGGCTGCTACTGCTGCTGTGGTTGCTGGTGGTCTCCAGTACCTACACGATGGAAAAGCAACTCGCTAAGCGAATTGCTTAGTGGTGCATAAATTAAAATAAAAATAACAAAATAATCTAACATAATTAATCTATGTATGATTTATAACATTATGGTCTTTTACATATTTATTGATCTTTGGAGATAATTAAATTTATCGGGGTTTTTTATATTCATTCCTCTCATATTCTGTCTAATCAAATTCATATCAATACCCAAGTAACCTACAATAGATTATAAAGGCTGGATACCCAGGAGTATACTGGTTGGACATCTGTATGTCTATCAAGTCTACATTGGTCATGTCAGGCACAAGGCCAGTAGGCAGGCATAAAGCCAGAAATGATAATAGCACTATAGCCAATGGGCAGGCATAAAGCTAGTAGAACAACCATCTCAGACATTTGTTGTCTGTCAATGATCATTCATGTGAGCAGTACTACAATCGGTAGTCCCTACGTGGCATCCAAGCTATACATATGAGTCTAGGTATACTTTGGGCAAATTAATAATATTAATTACTTTATATAGAATTATTGTCCCTTTGTAGTGGTGTAACACTGTGACACCCCTTACTCGGCTACAGTGTAGCCGAGCAAGTTATGCCACTCAGTGTGCCGGAGCACTCTATTTTATCTTAATTCATTTTTATCATAGTTTTGAACATAAATTGTGAAATATAATTCATTTTAAACCATTTATCAAAATTATTATTTATTTGAGGTTCCGAAAATTTTAAAGAAAATCCGGCAGAGTACCGGCAAAAAATGGAGAAAACAGTTCTTCGGAACCTGTGAAAAACACTTCCTATGATCATATTCAATCAATCCCCACTCCAATTATCAACAAAGTCTCAGAATAATTTCATCAATTTCATTTATTTCTCAATCATTCATCTCATGGTACTCATATACAATTCACATTTTGTATCACATCAAGTTACAGCAATTTCTTAACGATTCCTCTTTTTATCATTTCACATCATCATTAGACTCAAATCATAAATAAATTCTCACATGTGATTTATAATCACAAATTACAAGTACTTACATTAATACAAAATTATATTACATTTGTTCAAATACATATGATATAATAAGAGTTTAATTACCAAATTTACAAAAATCTCAAAATACAAGATGGGACCTAGTGTCCTACCAATGCACTCTAGTCTGTGAGGTGACACGGATGCTATGCAGAACTTTGAATGGCCTTACCCAATCTGTGGTCTACTGGGCCCTCTGTCCAAATCTTCAGTACCTACGCGTTGCAAAAGCGACGCGCTAAGCATAAAGCTTAGTGGTGCCAATAATACAAGAAAATATAATATGCTAATAAAAATTATAATTTCTTAGCCATTGTGTTCATAAGAACTGAATAATTACCAACTTAATGTTTAGTCGAGGGCTAATTACGTGTTATGATATTAACTTCTTCATGCATTTTGTTAATTATTTTCTTCATGATCTTGAGTTTCTTTGTATTCTATCATAATCATTCCTGATATTTAATTTTTGTATTTTCTTTAACAATCAGTTCAATTACAGTTATACTTTTCCATGCCCAAGTAACCTATACTGAACGACTGGACTAGATAACGGGTCGTTGGCACTGGACACCGCGGTGCCTCGGGCCGTCATACCATGGGACGCAGAACGTCAACCACGTATGCAGTCAGTATGGCTAAAAAGCCATTATATCACATAATCGGCATAAAAGCCATGAATACGGGCATAAAAGCCATGAATACGGGCATAAAGCCATGAATACAGGCATAAAGCCTTTCGCAGTACTGCTAAAACAATACCCTATTGGCATGCCAATCTATCCAAATCAATCACATTAGGCCTACTAGGGCATTTTGCACTTTTAAGTTTCACAATTTTTGAATTTCAAGTCTTGGTGTCACTATTCACTTCATTGGTCAACAAAAAGTTGACTTTTGCATAGAAAATATGTACACTGACTTTGGCACTTCAAACATACCACATTTTTCATTTAAAACTTGTTGGCATTAAGCATTAATACCATTTCTAAGCTTTAACCAAGGGAAACAAAATTTTCAGTTTTTGAAACTTAACTTTACTATTCCATTAAGCACTGTTGCAGTGGGAATTTGAGGAAATGGTAAACATGAAAGTTGTTCCTTATTTTGTCTAGTTGAATTTCCTTTTTTGAATCACTCCATTTGGAGTTTTGTAGCTCAAGTTATGGCCAAAATAAGTTTATTGTTCACGTGCACTGTTCATGCTGAGATTTTGGGTCTGGCAGATTTTTGGTCCAATTTTTGGTCAGTAATTTGATCAAGTTAAGTTCATAATTTGGTCTAACTTTCTTCTTATGAAATGTTCTACCATACATTAGGTTTCCATCGGTTCAAGAATCGCCTAAATCCGAGTTTTCTAGAGAGAGTTATAGCCATCCAAACATTACTGCTCAAGTGAAAATCTGCAGAGTTGCAGGTTTGATAACTTAACTTTGCCCAATACTTTGAATGGGTTAATGGCATAATTTGGGGTGATGTTCTTCATGAAAATTGTTTTTCTATATCATATCTTGTTACTGTAAAAATTTCAGGTCAATTTAACCATTCTACAGTGAGTTATGGCCAAATGAACAGTTACTGTTCATTTGGACATTCTGCAGGGGCTGTTTGCAGGGTATCCGGATTGGGGCCAACTTTTGGTCCTCTTGCTTTGGTCTTTTGGGCATGGTTTCTTCAGAAAAAATGTGCCATTATAAGCCTAGTTTCATGTCCAATTGGCCAAACACCAATTGAACCTACACAGCCAAAGTTATGGCAGTCCAAGTGGACTGAAATTTCAGTCACTCTGCTGCTGTCCTTAGGCAACCTACACATTCACTTGGCCATGCTATATTTCAGTCCAAATTGTGGTCAACTTACCTAAAATGGTCACTAATTGACCATTAAAATGTTCTCTAACAATTTCATAAGCTAAATCCAAGTTTCACTCCCAAACCCTAGTTCATATTCAAGGTTTACTCCCATTTACCTTAGTTAGCACACCAATTCATTATACATGTATATATGTACCTTAAATATCATCTTTAGTCCACTCTAAGTCCAACAAAACAGTCACCCTTATCCCTTCCTTAGGGCTGCCGAAATTTCAAGGAGTATATACACATGAGTTTAGTCCATTTAATTTATCATTTCTTAGCAATTTCAAGTTCCTAACATGAAATAAAAGAAACACTTGCATAAATAAGCACTAACCTCTTTAATGGCAGAATTTTCCAAGATTAAACTTCACTTTCCTTCACTTTCTAGGCTGCCAAACACTTCCCCAAGAGGTATGGACAAGTTTTAATGAAAGGTGTCTAGGGTTTAGTAGTGAAAATTCATGGGAAATGGAGGAAATGAAAGAAAATTTTCATGGAGGGAGGAAGAAGAGAAACTCACGTTTTTGGCTGAAGAGAAGGCAGCTGGTATTTTAATTCCTTTGGCCATGTTTATCTCTTTTATGTGTTAATTAATAGGTTGTTTAAATATGATTGGTTAGAACTTTTAAATGACATCATAAAGATGTCATAATGGGCCTTTTTCCTCATTTTCTTTTCCTTTCTTCACTACTCATTTTCAATTTAATTTCTAGTAATGTTTATTCATATTTTATGTCATATTAATTATTTACTCAACTGGACAAGTCGGCCAAAAATCACCTCTGAAGGCGAAATGACCAAAATGCCCTCCATTTGGCTTAACGGGTCAAAATTGTCTGTACCGATTGAAAATTTTTTCTAAATATTTTCTTGGCATTATAATGCCATAGGAACCTCAATGACCCTTCTCTGGAGTCTCAAAAATTATTTTATAATTTTTCCCCCGGGTCTAGGGCTCCTCGTTGCGAGAACCGCAACTTCCCTCTGGTTACCCATCGCTTGGGCACCGGCTCATTTAACTTGGTTGTATTTTATTTCTAAAATTTTTACTATATTTTTCTTATTAATATTTGAGTTAATTTTGGTCCCTCACTTTAGTTTAAATATTTTTCCGGACGTTCTAGCTGTCCGGACCGACACCGGTCACCGGAACAGTAGAATGTACGGAGTTGCTACCGGGAGGGTGTTACAAACACCCTCATTTTCGTAGTCCGTACGTCCTACTGTTCCGACAGCTAATGTCTATCTCAGAAAGTCGGAATGTTTGGAACTACACTTAATTGATAGTGAGGAAGCATAAAATAATGAAATATATGATGAGAAAAAGTAAGGAAAAATAAAAGATATGAAATGTGATTAAGTTAAGCGAGCCGAAACCCTAGCGATGGGTGACCACACCGGGAAGTTACGGCGGGGACTGTTGACTAGCCTTGGACCTTGGGAAACTCAAGGAAATATTTTTGGGACCTAATTAAAGGTCTACTGAGGTTTAATTGACATTAGAAATGTTAAAGAAAAATTAGTAAGTCAGTATAAACGAAAAACGAAAATTAAAGAAATCGGCGGGTCAAGAAGTTTATCGGTAGCACCGAAAAATTTGAAATGCAACCCGAAGAGGGCATTTTGGTCATTTGACACCTAGAGTGGACTTTTGACCTAAATGTCCATTAAAAATAAGTAGTATTAAATTTTGGAAACCCCATGAAAAAGGAAATTAAATGTGTAGTGAAAATTAGGGAATTATGGGGGATTAATTGAAATTCATAAGTTAATTATTATAACATTAAACTAAGGTTAGTGGAAGGTTAGTGGAGGTATATAAGGATGCATATGGACAGATTTCACCACTTAACAACCTCTTTTTGTTTATTTTACAAATCCATGGCCGAAATGAAATCCTCCTAAATCCACCATGGCCGTTTCATGCATGAGCTCAAGTCCTCCATGATCAAGCCATTATTTCTTCAAGCTCCCTTCATGAAAAATGATCCTCACATCATGGGCAGTAAGTAGGCAGCAAAAAGGAGAGAAAATATCAAGGTTTAGCAAGCTCCACAAAAGGTTAGTGCTAGTTTTCTTCTCCTTTCTTAGCTAAACTTTGAATTGAGATTGTAATGAGTTGATTTGTCAAGAAATTGAAAGAATTTGGTGAGTAAATGAAACCTCTCAATTTGGCAGCCAAGGAAGTCCATGGGAAGTTGATTAATTCTACTTGTAATTGATGGGTAGACATGTTGATTTAAGTAAATAAATGAATTAGATTTTATGGGCATGTGTATGTTTGAAATGATAATTAGGGGTTTAAATAAGTGTTAGAGACTTTGGACAATTGAGCTTAAATGTGACAGCCTTGAAGTACTAAAGGGATTGGTAATTCATGAATTTTAGTATTGACTTATGGTATAGATAGATTAGTGGGAGGGTATTGTAAGTTGTTAGTGAAAATTTCAAGTATTAACTAATTGTTTGCAACTATATATTTTTTACCATGACTTTGTAAATTAGGGTTCTGTACTGATTAATGAGGACTTGAGTAAAATGTTGAGAATTGACCAATTTGAGACTTGATGAATGAGATTAGAAGTGCTATGAATGCTGTATTGTTGTTTGAGAGAAGGAGGATTAAACATTGGAAGTACAATTTGTATGCAGGTTGTGTGATTGATGAAGGCAGTGTATAAATTAGGCCATAACTGACCTTTTGTGATCCCAATTGGTATGAGTCTAATTGGAGGTAAAACTAGACCTAAATTGGACCAACTTTCATGTAGAAAGCTTGCCAAAATTCTGTTTAGAAAATGACCAATTTAGTGACCTAATCCGGATTGGTAACTTGAAACCCAGAATTTTTGACCATATGAATAATAGCCAGTATTTTGGCCATAAGTCACTCAAAATAAGTCCAAATGATTTGAAATTTATATCATTGGAAAGCTTAGACATAGGGCTACAACTTTGGTAGAGACAATCAAGCCCAGAAATGCCATTAAGCAAGTCAAATTGATTGCCCAAGTTGGGTTACAAAAACTTTCTTAATTGATTTTGACTTAAAAATGACTTAATTGTGCAATATAAGTGCAACTTGACCAGCCATAGTAAAATGACCATATCTTGGTCTACACAACTCCAAATGACCTGAAATTTATACTGATGGAAAGCTTAGACATAGAGCTACAACTTTGGTGAAGATAATAGAACCCAGAAATGTCATTTACTAAGTCAAATTATTTGCACAAGTTGAGATATCAAACTGTCTAGAACCATTGCAACCCAGAATTTGACCATATGAACAGTAGTCACTCATAACTCACTAAAAACATATCACACCTTACCCCTCTGTAAGGCATAACATGATCCCGTAGAATACCTAATGAACTACCGTACTTCACCTACCGATAACTCATTAAGTACCCTACAAGGGATTTTAAAACAATTTTCTTACTTTGGTTAAGTGGTGAGCATTTTCTAATAGGTAATTAGAACATTTAATTAACATTAAACTAGTTAATATTTTTTTATCCATTTTATTTCTTCACAAATTTTATAAAAATTTGCCAAAGTTCCGTCTGTATTTTGAGAAAACAGTTCTTCAAATACTTGAAAAAAAGTACTTCCAAAAATTTTCTCAACCACTACTTCAATTTCACAATCAATCTCAACAATTTCTCAAATCTCAAAATTCAACATTCAACATTTCTCAATTTTCAAAATTCAATCATCAGTAAAATAATATCTATCAATCTCATTCAAATTTAAAATAAAACATTTCCATTCATTAAAGACAATAATATATATATATATATATATATATATATATATATATATACATCATACCAAAATCTACAGTATGAAAATTCAAACTAAATTTCATTACAACTTTATACAAACTTTGTACAAACTGCTTAAGACCGATTTTACATGTCCATACATTTATGTACATTACATTTATCAAAATAAATTTCTACAATCAGGGTATAAAATATACTCGATATAACTTCAGGATGAGTCACTCGATAATCCTCAGCAGCTCACTCTGCTGCTCCTCTAGTCTCTAAATCTGCGGCAGCAATAACAGCTATCGCTGAGTACTAGGACTCAATGGTGCACAACATACTAAAATAATCTTTATGCAGAATTTAAATCACATTTATTCAAAAATTGAACTGAGCATTCGAGTTAAACACTAAACATGCATTATGAGATTTTATTCCAAACAATTTCATTTCGAAGTATCAAACACATTTCATAAAACCTACAGTTAGATCATGCCATTCGAAACAAATATAATCTCAATAGCCAGAGGCTAAGGAGAAGTCACATCACGAGGCTAGCTAGCTCAAATATATGGATATCCATTCACATCCTCTTCTACTGGCACACCTCAACACTTCTCCAGAGAAGGAATCAAAATTCGAAACTAATTACCCCCACTAGTCATGCTAGTGAGGTGTTTAAATATATGGTCATGACACTGTGGTTTCAAAACTTATCTTAACAATTTGCTAAACATTGTCATTTCAAATATACACAATAACTTTCAACAATTTAAATCAAAACATCATAAATAATGTCACAAATAAACTTTCACAATTCAAAGCAAAAGTAAAATACATATTTCATTCACTTTATCAATGAATTTTAAAGCATAGAGATGTTGTGCACAAACCTTAAGCGAGTCGCCTCTTGGCCTTGACTCGGTTCCTCGGGTTCTTTCCCGGTATTCTTTTCAACTGAAACACATAATTTTACAGTGTTTCAATACCATAACTTAGCATAAATCCAAAAATAAATTTAACTTCACTTTTACCTAGCTCTAACGTGTAAAACTCGATGTTCTTTAAATTTTTGTGTTTTGGGTTACTATTCACTACACTATTCAAGTCAAATTGTTGACTTTCTAAGGCTTAATAGGTATGGGAATTCCAACTTCACCCACATACCACATTTTGGTCACTAAATTTGTTGGTTTTGGTCACTTTTTGGGCATGCTTCCTAAATGAAAATTGTGTCATTTAGTGTCTATTTTCATTTCCAATTGGTCTCATACCAATTGGAATTGTAAATTTTCATATTTGGTCCCTCAAGGTAACTTGGTCATGCTGCCAGCAGTATGACCATACTCAATCCGAATTTGGCCTTAACTCCAACCATTCCAACACACTTCATTTGGTCACCATTGACCATTTCTCACTTCACATTAGGTCAAAGACATCATTTACCACTTCCTCACATTTTTGTCACTAAACCCTAAGTGTCCAAACCCTAACCACACTAAATTATTGCATTTAGCTAATTCCAAAGCTTTTAACTATAATCATTCAACTAATGGAGGTCCACAAACTCATTCAAATCTATCAAACCATACAATAACATCCCCATACAAATGCTGGCAAAATTTCAGCTTGGTCCCTCAACAATTTTTTCTTTTCATGTTAAGTTTATTTACAAGTTAATCAAGCTAAAAACACAACAAATAAACTAATTTTGTATCTTAAATCACTAACCTTTTTTTGTTGAATTTCTTCCTCTTCAAATCTCCTTTCTTTCCTCTTCTTTTTGTTGTCAATAGTTTTACCAAGCTTAAAAAACAAAGTTTAATGAAGGAATTTGTGAAATTTATGGCTAGTTTTGGGGTTTAAGAAGCTTGAGAGTAAGCTTCCATGGAGGCTTAAAACTGGAGATGTAAGGGAGAGTGAGAGAAAGATTTCAGCTAGCTTGAAAAGGAAGAAGCAAAAAATGAATTTTTGTTTATTTAATTGCATATTTATCCTCTAATTGACTTGGTCAAATTATCTAGTAAATAAAAATTATTTATGACTTCATATGTGATGTCACCTTGATGATGTCACTACCTTTTTTACTTTTATTTTTCTTTTTTTTCTATTTATTTTTTTATTAGTTCTTTAATTTAATTCTCTACTCTAAAATTTTCTTTTCTCCGATTTTATTTGACAATTAGGTCAGGAGTCAGCTCTCAGGGTCAATTGACCAAATTGCCCCTCGCCGGTTCAACCCGGTTTGCAAATAATTCAATATTTCTTTTGACTCCATGACCTAATTATTTGACTGGCTTAACAGTTCCTTTTCGTGATTTTCTCTTTTCCACTGTGTTCGTAAGGGTCCTAAGGACCGCAGCGTCACATTTTACAGTTCGAAATTTGAGTTTAAAATGACCTCGCAGTCCTTCCCGAGAAGGTCACCCATCACTGTGACTCTCGGCTCGTTTAACTTCTTATGTTCTGTTTTTCTTATTTATACTTAACTAATTGGAAATTACTAATTATTTGTGTTTATAGCTTATCTAGTTATCTTAAGTGTGGTTCAAATCCCCTTAATTGTCCGGTCCAACTCCGGTTACCGGAATAGTGAAATGCCCTTGGCCATACAAATGGGGGTGTTACAATTCTCCCCCCTTTAATAAATTTCGTCTCGAAATTTTACCTGGTATTAATCTCTGAATAGCTGTGGGTGCTGTCTCCTCATGTCCTCCTCTCGTTCCCAAGTAGCCTCCTGGCCTGAATGATGGTTCCACAGCACTTTCACTAATGGTATCTGCTTGTTCCGTAGCTGCTTCACCTTATAAGCCAGAATCACTATGGGTTCTTCTTCATTTGTGAGGTCTAGATTCACTTTAACTTCTTCCACTGGTAGTACATGAGATGGGTCTGATCGATACCTCCTCAACATAGACATATGGAAGACATTATGTATCTTCTCCAACTCTGGAGGTAGTGCCAATCGATATGCTAAAGGACCCACTCTATCCAGAACCTCATATGGCCCAATGAAACGAGGACTAAGTTTTCCCTTTTTACCGAATCTCATAATTCTCTTCCAAGGAGAAACCTTGAGGAAAACTTTCTCACCCACTGCATAGTCAATATCCCTTCTTTTCATATCAATGTAGGACTTCTGACGGTCTGATGTAGTCCTAAGTCGATCTCTGATCACCCTGATTTTCTCTTCAGTTTGCTAAATAATTTCGAGTCCAATCATCTTTCTTTCACCCACGTCATCCCAACACAATGGGGTTCTACATTTTCTGCCATGTAAAGCTTCATATGGAGGCATCCCAATGCTTGATTGATAGCTGTTATTGTAAGCAAACTCAATCAAAGGCAAGTGTGTATCCCAACTGCCCTCAAATTCAATCACACAAGCCCGTAGCATGTCCTCCAAGATTTGAATTACCCTCTCAGACTGGCCATCTATCTGTGGGTGGAATGTGGTACTGAAGTTCAATCTAATTCCTAGGGCTCTCTGAAGACTACCCCAGAATCTAGAAGTGAACCTAAGATCTCTGTCTGATACGATGGATACTGGCACTCCATGCAGTCTCACAATCTCATCAATGTACAACTTGGCCAATCTTTCTAAACTGTAGTCCATCCGGACTGGCAGAAAATGAGCAGACTTGGTTAGTCTGTCAACAATGACCCATACTACATCATGACCCTTCTGTGTCCTCGGAAGTCCCATTACAAAATCCATCGTTATTCTCTCCCATTTCCATTCCGATACTAGTAGTGGATGTAACAACCTAGTGGATACTTGATGCTCTGCCTTCACTTGCTGACAAGTTAGGCATTTGGAAACAAACTCTGCCACATCTCTCTTCATACCCATCCACCAGTAATGCTCCTTTAGCCCTCTATACATTTTTGTGCCACCAGGGTGCATGGCAAAGGAAGACTCATGTGCTTCCTTCAAAATGATCTGCCTCAAATCAACATCATTAGGAACACATATTCTGCCCTGGTGTAGCAATAGACCATCATCTCTTATTGAGAATTCTGGTTTCTTGCCCTGCCTGACTTCTCCCAACAGCTTTTGATACCTTTCATCATTCTGAGCAGCCATTCTGATCTGATCAATCAACATTGGCTATACATGCCATGCAACTGCTGTCTTCCCATCATCATTAATCTCTAAGCTGGCATGTAATGATCTTAACTCATGTACCATAGATAAATGAGTAACCCGTAGACTTGCTATAGTCTTGCGACTTAAGGCGTTAGCCATAATATTAGCTTTCCCTAGTTGATAGTCTATCAGACAATCATAGTCTTTTATCAACTCTAACCATCTCCTCTGTCTCAAATTCAGCTCTTTCTGGGTGCCCAAATACTTCAAACTCTTATGATCTGTGTAGATGTAACACTTTTCCCCATACAAATAATGTCTCCAGATCTCAAAAGCAAACACAATAGCTGCAAGCTCCAAGTCATGTGTCAGATAATTCCTCTCATGCGGCTTTAGCTGGCGTGATGCATAAGCAATGACATTTCGATCTTGCATCAATACGCAGCCTAACCCATTGTGAGAAGCATCACTGTAAACAGTGTATTCTTTACCCGGTGAAGGTAAAGTCAGGACTGGAGCTTCAGTCAAACATCTTTTCAATTCATCAAAACTCTATTGGCATTTATCCGTCCACTGAAATTTCACATCTTTTCTAAGCAACTTGGTCAATGGAGATGCCAACATGGAGAATCCCTTCACAAATCTGCGGTAGTATCCAGCTAAACCCAGAAAACTACAAATTTCTGTGACATTTCTGGGTGGCCTCCAATTAAGGACAGCTTCAATCTTACTTGGATCTACCTTTGTCATACCTTACCCCTCTGTAAGGCATAACATGATCTCGTAGAATACCTAATGAACTACCGAACTTCACCTACCGATAACTCATTAAGTACCCTACAAGGGATTTTAAAACAATTTTCTTATTTTTAATAAGTGGTGAGCATTTCTAATAAGTATTTAAAACATTTAATTGAAGTTAAAAACTAGTTAAAACTTTTGGCCTATTTTATTTTTCCGCAAATTTTATAAAAATTTTGACAGAGTTCTGTCTATATTTTGAACAACTAGTTCTTCAAATACCTGTAAAAAGCACTTCTAAAACTTTTCCTCAATAACTACTTCAATTTCACAATCAAACTCAATCCATTTCAACAACTCCACAATCATTTCAATCAATTTCTCAAGTTCAAAATTCAATAATCCTCAAAATACTAATAATACATTTCATTCAAATTAAATAAGATAGTTCCACTCATATTTTATTAAAGACAAAACAATTTATATATATACATCATTAGAAAATTTACATCAAAGGAAATTCACACAAAATTTTTTTTTTATTACAAACATCATACAAACTTTTGTACAAGCTGCTCAAGACTCATTTACATGTCCATACATTTATATGCAATACATACATGAAAAGAAATATTTACAATTAGGGTATAAATTATACCTGATGACTTTAAGCTGATAGCTCCTCACACCTCAGCAGCTCAATCTGCTCCTCCTCTAGTCTCTGTATCTGCGACAGCAATAGAAGTTATCGCTGAGTACTAGGACTGAGTGGTGCACAACATACTAAAATAATCTTTATGCAGAATATAAATCACATTTATTCAAAAATTTGGCTGAACATGAGAATTAAGTACAAATCATGCATTATGAGATTTTAATCCCAAACAATTTCATTTTGAAGTATCAAATCACATTTCATAAAACCCACAGTTAGATCATGCCATTCGAAACAAATAGAATCTCAATAGCCAGAGGCTAAAGAGAAATCACATCACAAGGCTAGCTAGCTCAAATATATGGATATCCATTCACATCCTCTTCTACTGGCACACCTCAACACTTCTCCAGAGAAGGAATCAAAATTCGAAACTAATTACCCCCACTAGTCATGCTAGTGAGGTGTTCAAATATATGGTCATGACACTGTGGTTTCAAAACTTATCTTAACAATTTGCTAAACATTGTTATTTCAAATATACATAATAATTTTCACAATTTAAATCAAAACATCATAAATAAGGTCACAATACTTTCAACAATTCAAAGCAAAAGTAAAATGCATATTTCATTCACTTAATCAATGAATTTTAAAGCATAGTGATGTTGTGCACAAACCTCAAACGAGTCGCCTGTTGGCCTTGACTCGACTCCTCAGGTTCTGTCCCGGTATTCTTTTCCACTGAAATACACAATTTCATAGTGTTTTAGTACCATAACTTAGCATAAATCTAATAATAAATTTAACTTCACTTTTACCTAGCTCTAACGTGCTAAATTCGACGTTCTTGAAATTTTGTGTTTCGGGTTACTATTCACTATACTATTCAAGTCAAATTGTTGAATTTCTAAGGCTTAATAGGTATGGGAACTCCAACTTCACCCACAATACACATTTTGGTCACCAAACTTGTTGGTTTTGGTCATTTTCTCAAAACTTAGGTCTTTTAGGCAAAATGGCCAAATTTTCAGTTTTGGTGTCCCTAATTGTACTGTTTCATTGGTCAGTTTACTGTTGGAATTTGGCAAAACTTTCTTCATAGAAAATGTTCCCTATTGTCTTAAGTTTATTCTCCTTTTTGAATCACCCCAATTGGAGTTTTCTAGCTCAAGTTATAAGCAAATTATGTTTACTGTTCATGCTACAGAATTTGGTTCTGCAGATTTGTTACTCCAACTTTGTTCAGCAATTTGATCAAGTTAAGTCCATAATTTGGTCTACTTTTCTTCATATGAAACGTTATACTATATTTTAGGTTTCCATCGGTTCAAGAATCACCTAAATCGGAGTTTTCTAGAGAGAGTTATAGCCATTGAAACTTTACTGTTTAAATGGAAAATCTGCAGTCTGCAGATTCAGTGACCCAACTTGGCTCAGTAATTTGATTGGGTTAATGGCATAATTTGGGTTAGTGTTCTTCATGAAAGTTTTAGGTCTATATCTCGTCTAACCACTGGTAAAATTTCAGGTCAGTTTGACCTGCCTAGCTCGAGTTATGATCAAATGAACAAATACTGTTCATTTGGTCAGGTTGTGCGGGGCAGCCTGCGATTTCTCAACTTCGGTTACTTTGTTCACTAGGTTTTAGTCTCTTTTTGGACAGGCTTCCTAAATAAAAATTGTGTCATTTAGTGCCTATTTTCATCCCCAATTGGTCCCATATCTAATTGGACTTGTAAAATTTCATTTTTGGTCCCTCAAAGGAAATTTTGGTCATGCTGCCAGCACATGACCTTATCCAATCTGAATTGGCTTTTAATTCCAACACTTCTAACACACCTCATTTGGTCACAAATGACCATTTTTCACTTCACATTAGGTCAAAGATACCATTTACAAGTTTTTCACATTTTTTGTCTCTAAACCCTAATGTCCAAACCCTAATTCACTAACCTCATGCATTTACTTGATTTCATGCCTCTAACCATAGTCATTCAACTAACTAAGGTTTATATACCCAATTAAATCCATCAAACCATGCAAATATACTCCCACATACATGCTGGCTGAAAATCATTCATGGTCCCTCAATAAATTTTTATTTCATTTTAAGCATTTTTCTAAGTTAACTAAGTTATAAACACAAGTAATAAACTCATTTGTAACTTAAATCACTAACCTTTGTGTAGCAACTTCTAACTCCCCTTTTCCCCAATTTTCTTTCTTCTTTTCTTTTTTCTTTGATGACCAATCTTCTTCTCAAGTTGCCTAGACAGGCTTTAACTATGGTGGCTTACTTTTCTATGGTGAAATCTTATAATATGCAAGCTCAAAATTGAGCTTTAATGGAGGTTTTGGTGTGGGAGAGGGAGAGTGACGTTTTTGAAGAAGATTTTTGTGTTTTATTTTTTTTTTCTTTTCTTTTATGTCTTAAGAAGACCAAAAATCAATTTAAGTAAATTTATTAATTATATTCTTTATGGCATCATGCATGATGTCATCTCCCTACACCTTTTTCATTTTCTCTTCCTTTTTCTTTTTTTTTTCCTATTAGTTCTTTAATTTAATTCTCGATTACGAAATTTTTTTTCTCCGATTTTATTTGACAATTAGGTCAGGAGTCAGCTCTCAGGGTCAATTGACCAAATTGCCCCTCGCCGGTTCTTCCCGGTTTGCAATTAATTTAATATTTCTTCCGGCTCCTTGACCTAATTATTTGACTGGCTTAACAGTTCTTTTTCGTGATTTTCTCTTTTCCACTGTGTATATAAGGGTCCTAAGGACTGCGGCATCATATTTTACGATTCGAAATTTGAGTTTAAAATGACTTTGCAGTCATTCCCGAGAAGGTCAGCCATCGCTGTGACTCTCGGCTCGTTTAACTTCTTATATTTTGTTTTTCTTGTTTATACTTAACTAATTGGACATTACTAATTATTTGTGTTTATAGCTTCTCTAGTTGTCTTAAGTGTGGTTCTAATCCCCTTAATTGTCCAGACTGACACCGGTCACCGGAATAATGAAATATACCAGGCTATACAAATAAGGGTGTTACAACCTTGATGCCCTCTTCTGATACTACATGCCCCAAAAAGGATATCTCCTTTAGCCAAAATTCACACTTTGACAATTTGACGTATAGCTGTTTCTCCCTCAAAGTCTGCAGTACAATCCGCAGATGTCTATCAAGCTCTTTTGCATTCTTCGAATAGACCAATATATCATCAATGAATACCACAACAAATTGGTCGAGGTATGGTCTGAAGATAGTGTTCATCAGATCCATAAAAGTAGCCGGAGCATTAGTTAACCCGAATGGCATGACCAAGAACTCATAATGGCCATAGCGGGTTCTGAAGGTAGTTTTAGGAATACTTTGCTCTTGTACTTTCAGCTGATAATAACCTGATCTCAGGTAAATTTTAGAGAACACAGCTGCACCCCTTAACTGATCAAACAAGTTATCAATGTGGGGCAATGGATATCTATTCTTTATTGTCACCTTATTCAATTGTCGTTAATCAATACACAAATGGAGAGTACCATCTTTCTTCTTAACAAACAACACTGGCGCTCCCCAAGGTGACACACTAGGGTGGATAAAGCCCTTGTCAACCAATTCTTGCAACTGCACTTTCAACTCTTTCAATTCTGTAGGTGCCATTCTATATGGTGTTATGGAGATTGGATCCACACCAGGCATAACATCAATCTCAAACTGCACCTCTCTTTCTGGAGGTAATCCTGGCAATTTATCAGGAAATACATTTGGAAAGTCACATACAGTAGGGATATCCCTTAGTGCTGGACTCCCCACTTGGGTGTCTATCACATGTGCCAAGTATGCTTCACACCCCTTTCTAATCATCCTTCTGGCTAGTGCAGCCGAAATGATGTTTGATGGCAGTAAATGCTTCTCCCCATGTATTACCACATCACCATATAGAGGGAGACTAAAAGTGACTATTTTCAGTTTACAGTCAATCATGGCATGATGTCTAGCTAACCAATCCATGCCCAAGATGATATCATACTCTCAGAAGGGCATTTTAATCAAATCTGATAGAAAAATATGTCCTTGGATCACCAAAGGACAGTCCCTATAAATTCTGTTTACTCGGACCTCTTGTCCTAACGGACTAGTTACTAGTACTTCAAAACCCATTTGCACACATGGAACAGCAAGTGAACAGACTATGCTAGCACTAACATATGAATGGGTTGAACTCGGATCAAACAATACAAATACTTCTTGATCAGAGATAGAGAATGTACCAGTTACCCCATCAGAAGTCTCAGCCTCTTCTCGCTGTCTCATTGTGTAAACTCTGACTGAATCACTTCCTTGTGCTGATTGACCAACTGTGCCCTGACTGCCTGAAGCAGTGCCTCTACCTCTGCGTCTTCCTCGCTAACCGATCGTGAACCTGGGAGCAGGGACTGCGAATAGATCCCTCGGCAGTAGTAGGAGCTGGACCATATCTCGGAGACGGAGCACTAGTGTAGTCTTTAGCTATATGGCCCTTGCCTCCATAGTTAAAACAGGCTCCAGTGGCCCAATAGCATTCCCCCCCATGAATCTTGCCACAAGTCTCATAGGGGCGGGTAATGTGAACCCTCGCCGATCACGACTGCACCTAGGGGTCTCTCGCCCGCAAAATCTGCCCCTACCAAATCTTCCACCTCGACCCCTGCTGGGTCCACTAAATTTCTTCTTTTTCCCAGAAGTACCACCAGAACTCTGTTCAACTGAATTTTTCCCTTTATCTTTTTCTGATTTCTCAGCTTTCTCTGATTTTTCTTTCACTGGGGTTGCTTCTGATTCAACTGTCTCCAGCTCAAGTGCTTGAGACATGAGCTCTGAGAAGTTGTTGTGTCAAAATCCCACAACTTGCATCCTTATGCTGGGCTTCAAACCCATCTCAAATCTCTTGCTCCTTGCCTTGCTGGTGGAAAGGAGACTCCCAGCATAATGACTTAAGCGGGAGAACTCTCTCTCATACTCTGCCACTGATATATTCCCTTGTTTCAAACTCAAAAATTCTTGTAATTTCTGATCAACATATGCATATGGGATGTATTTCTGTCAGAACTCTCTGATGAAGTCATCCCAGGTTAGCACTGGTGGTTCAGCCAAGCTGTGGGGGATGGTCTTCCACCAATCATACGCGTCCCCTTGCAGTAGAGACACAAAGTATTCAAACTTCAGTTCATCTTGGCAGTGCAGCTTCTTAAATACTCTGTCCATTCTTTCAAGCCATTGTTCTGCCTCAAGCGGGTCCACTGTACCCTTAAATTCTGTAGCCCCATACTTCAATAACTTATCATACTATCTGGCTGGAGGCAGTGGTTGTGCCACAGGTGTCTGGGGTGGAGCTTCAGCAGGCATACTCCAGCCATTTATTGAAACATTGTCGCCATCTGCTATGCGAACTGTGCAGGAAACTGCGGCATTTGTGAAGCTGGTGCTACATATCCACTGGCATTCGGTAAAGCTGGGGCTTCCCCTTGTGCCTCAGCTTCAACAGACTGCTCAACTAAGCAATCCCCTTTTTCCATCTCAGTCTGAAGTTAGGGTATTTCCTGAACAAGTAAAACAGGGAGATTTCCCTTCGTTAGTTCATATTCATGATGTAATGCACTCTATGTAACAATTATGGATATTGAGCAGTTGTACTTAACAAAGAAAAGACACAAATTCACAAGTTAAAACATACTTCAAAAATTTTGCTCTGATACCACTAAAACATGTCACACCATACCCCTTTGTAAGGCATAACATGATCCCGTGGAATACCTAATGAACTACCGCACTTCACCTATGGATAACTCATTAAGTACCCGACAAGGGATTTTAAAACAATTTTCTTACTTTGGTTAAGTGGTGAGCATTTTCTAATAGGTAATTAGAACATTTAATTAACATTAAAACTAGTTTTTTTTTTTTGTCCAGTTTAATTCTTTGCAAATTTTATAAAAATTTTGCCAGAGTTCCATCTGTATTTTGAGAAAACAGTTCTTCAAATACCTGAAAAAAAGCACTTCCAAAAATTTTCTCAACCACTACTTCAATTTCACAATCAATCTCAACAATTTCTCAAATCTCAAAATTCAATAGTCAACATTTCTCAATTTCCAAAATTCAATCATCAGTAAAATAATATCTATCAATCTCATTCAAATTTAAAATAAAACATTTCCAATCATTAAAGAAAAAAAAATATATATATATATATACATCATACCAAAATCTATAGTATGAAAATTCAAACTAAATTTTATTACAACTTTACACAAACTTTGCACAAACTGCCCAAGGCCGATTTTACATGTCCATACATTTATGTACATTACATATATCAAAATAAATTTCTACAATCAGGGTATAAAATATACCCGATATAACTTTAGGATGAGTCGCTCGATAATCCTCAACAGCTCACTCTGCTGCTCCTCTAGTCTCTAAATCTGTGACAGCAATAACAGCTATCGCTAAGTACTAGGACTCAGTGGTGCACAACATACTAAAATAATCTTTATGCAGAATTTAAATCACATTTATTCAAAAATTAAACTGAGCATGCGAGTTAAACACAAAACATGAATTATGAGATTTTATTCCAAACAATTTCATTTCGAAGTATCAAACACATTTCATAAAACCCACAGTTAGATCATGCCATTCGAAACAAATATAATCTCAATAGCCAGAGGCTAAGGAGAAGTCACATCACGAGGCTAGCTAGCTCAAATATATGGATATCCACTCACATCCTCTTCTATTGGCACACCTCAACACTTCTCCAGAGAAGGAATCAAAATTCAAAACTAATTACCCCCACTAGTCATGCTAGTGAGGTGTTCAAATATATGGTCTTGACACTGTGGTTTCAAAACTTATCTTAACAATTTGCTAAACATTGTCATTTCAAATATACAAAATAACTTTCAACAATTTAAATCAAAACATCATAAATAATGTCACAAATAAACTTTCACAATTCAAAGCAAAAGTAAAATACATATTGTATTCACTTTATCAATGAATTTTAAAGCATAGTGATGTTGTGCACAAATCTCAAGCGAGTTGCCTCTTGGCCTTGACTCGGTTCCTCGGGTTCTTTCCCGGTATTCTTTTCAACTGAAACACATAATTTTACAGTGTTTCAGTACCATAACTTAGCTTAAATCCAAAAATAAATTTAACTTCACTTTTACCTAGCTCTAACGTGTTAAACTCGATGTTCTTTAAATTTTTGTGTTTCGGGTTACTATTCACTACACTATTCAAGTCAAATTGTTGACTTTCTAAGGCTTAATAGGTATGGGAATTCCAACTTCACCCACATACCACATTTTGGTCACTAAATTTATTGATTTTGGTCACTTTTTGGGCATGCTTCCTAAATGAAAATTGTGTCATTTAGTGTCTATTTTCATTTCCAATTGGTATCATACCAATTGGACTTGTAAAATTTCATTTTTGGTCCCTCAAAGGTAACTTGGTCATGCTGCCAGCAGCATGACCATACTCAATCCGAATTTGGCCTTAACTCCAACCATTCCAACACACTTCGTTTGGTCACCATTGACCATTTCTCACTTCACATTAGGTCAAAGACATTATTTACCACTTCCTCACATTTTTGTCACTAAACCCTAAGTGTCCAAATCCTAACCACACTAAATTGTTGCATTTAGCTAATTGCAAAGCTTTTAACTATAATCATTCAACTAATGGAGGTCCATAAACTCATTCAAATCCATCAAACCATACAATAACACTCCCATACAAATGCTGGCCGAATTTCAGCTTGGTCCCTCAATAATTTTTTCTTTTCGTGTTAAGTTTATTTACAAGTTAATCAAGCTAAAAACACAATAAATAAACTAATTTTGTATCTTAAATCACTAACCTTTTTTTGTTGAATTTCTCCCTCTTCAAATCTCCTTTCTTTCCTCTTCTTTTTGTTGTCAATAGTTTTACCAAGCTTCAAAAACAAAGTTTAATGAAGGAATTTGTAAAATTTATGGCTAGTTTTGGGGTTTAAGAAGCTTGAGAGTAAGCTTCCATGTAGGTTTAAAAATGGAGATGTAAGGGAGAGTGAGAGAAAGATTTCGGCTAGCTTGAAAAGGAAGAAGCAAAAAATGAATTTTTATTTATTTAATTGCATATTTATCCTCTAATTGAGTTGGTCAAATTATCTAGTAAATAAAAATTATTTATGACTTCATATGTGATGTCACCTTGATGATGTCACTACCTTTTTTACTTTTCTTTTTCTTTTTTTTCTATTTATTTTTCTATTAGTTTTTTAATTTAATTCTCGACTCTAAAATATTCTTTTCTCCGATTTTATTTGACAATTACGTTAGGAGTTAGCTCTCGGGGTCAATTGACCAAATTGCCCCTCGCCGGTTCAACCCGGTTTGCAAATAATTCAATATTTCTTCCGGCTCCTTGACCTAATTATTTGACTAGCTTAACAGTTCTTTGTCGTGATTTTCTTTTTTCCACTGTGTTTGTAAGGTTCCTAAGGACCGCGGCATCACATTTTACGGTTCGAAATTTGAGTTTAAAACGACCTCGCAGTCCTTCCTGAGAAGGTCACCCATCACCGTGACTCTCGGCTCGTTTAACTTCTTATGTTCTGTTTTTCTTATTTATACTTAACTAATTGGCAATTACTAATTATTTGTGCTTATAGCTTGTCTAGTTATCTTAAGTGTGGTTGTAATCCCCTTAATTGTCCAGGTCCGACTCCGGTCACCGGAATAGTGAAATATACCAGGCTATACAAATGGGGGTGTTACAAAACAGCTCCAAATGACCTAAAATTTATATCAATGGAAAGATTAGACATAGAGCTATAACTCTTATGAAGAAACCAAAGCCCAGAAATGATCAGAACCAAGTCAAATTGATTGCCCAAGTTAGGGTACTAAATCTGCCAAAATTGAACTTGACCAAAAAAATGACCTAAAGTTGCATTGAAAATGCAATCTGTCCAGCTTTAGTAAATTGACCATATCATGGTCTATACAACTTAGAATGACCTGAAATCTGTGCCAAAAGTTCAATAAGACATAGAGCTACAAATTTGCTTCTTTGAACAGAAGATAAAAATCAATGGAAGCAGGACATTGAGCTAGACCAATCTAGCACACTAAAACTGAAAAATTGACAATAATATGCAATGAAGCCTAGAAATAATTTGGCAATAAATGCCAACTTGTGAGAATTGTAAATTGCACTATACTGGCAGCATATTGAAATGCGAATTGTGACATGTTGATACTAGAATTAACTTATCCATGATGTAGAAAAAGGTCAACATATTCATTGACCAGTGAAAGGCATAATGATGTATAAACCCTAAAAATAAAGAATTAAATATGTAATATGGTAATATGCCCTAGTTTGCCCAGTTGACTAGTTTGAATAGGTTGGCATGCCAATAGGTACTGACAGCTGTACTGTTAATAGCCTATGGCTATATGGATTATGTTTTTAATAACCTATGGCTATATGGATTTTTAATAGCCTATGGCTATACAGATTATGTTATGATACTTGACTTATTGCCTTACTGATTGATTATATGGCTTTTTAGCCACACTGTTTGCACACTAGGAGATACTTTGTGATCGATGGTGTGACGGCCTGAGGTACTAAATACCCAGTGCTATTGTAACTGTTTATCCAGTCTGGTCAGTGTATAGGCTACACGGGCAGTTAATTCAGGCAGTTAAGTATAATGAAATTTCAGTACAATTAAATTAAGTATTGAATGAAATGAAAAAAAAAAAAATTAGCAATAGAAACATAACAAAAAATACAATTTGCAGAACCGTAGAGACTTAAAATACAATATAGTTAGAATAATTTGTATACTGAGTATATTTACTGAAAGGTTATAAACTAAGCACTTCCAAAGAGGAACAAACTAGTAAATAAGATAGTTGATACTAGAAATACCATACCAAATTAAATTGATTCCTGAGTATTCGAATTATGATTTATTTCTTTCTTTATTTGTATATATTATTTCTTATTATACAATTGCACCACTAAGCAGAAATGCTTAACGCGATGGAACTGTTTTCCTCGCACTGGTACTTCAATTGTGATTTTGGAGTCCAAATCTGCAGAAGTGTCAGAAGAGTTCAAGGTTGTCACCTGCTCAGCAATGCATGTAGATAGGGCTCATATTACACATGTTATTCATTTTGTTTATTCTAAGTATATTGTAAATTATTTATACATCCTGTACTTGACAAACTTATGTAATTAGTTGGCAAATTATATAAGTTAATGAAATGTAAGAATTCTAATATATGAGTTAAGTATCTGATCATGATGATTCTAATTGAGATTGAGTATGAGAAATTTTGAGACTGATTCTAAGTTGTGAATTTGAGTATATATTGAAATTGTTTTTGGAAGGTTCAAAAGAACTGTTAGCCCAAATTACAGCCGACACTCTGCTGGATTGTCGTTAAAATTTTTTGAAATTTTCAAAGTAGTCAGATTTTGATAAACGGTAAAAGTAACCTAAACCTTAGATGAAGTTTTTTAACAAGTAAATCAAGAACTTTAATGAAATCAAATAAAATTAGGTGCTCCAGCACTCCGTGTGATACACCTTGCTCGGCTAGACTGTAGACGGGTGAGGGGTGTTACAAGTGGGAAGTAGGTCTCACATATATTTCCATGTGATTTATGCATTTAGTAATTCAAGTAGGTAATTTGCATTTTAGGTATTAAACAATTTCTTGAACCTTTCTTTAGGTCTAGATTTGGTGTCATATCTTTACCTAGCAAATTGACCTGGATATGGCCACTATTTGGCTACACTTCCTTCATGAAAGTTGTCCCTCTATGTCTTGTCTTTGTTTTTCTTTTTGAATCATGTCACTTGGAGTTTTAAAACTCAATTTTTGGTCAAATAACCACAACTGGTTCCTGGTCTCTTTCTGAGTCCAGATTAGACATATTCTAAAGTCCATTTTTATCTAATTAATTGGATATGTTACAACCACTTTTAGGCCTAATGTTCTTCATAAGAGTTGTTACCCTATATCTTATGATCACTCATAATTTTGAATCACAATTTTCCAAGTTTTTTAGAATTATTTATAGCTAATTAACTGTCCTGACTCATATACCCTGTTCCAACAGGATTCTAGTTCAGGTCAGTGGGTTTGACTCAACTTTTAGGGTTATTATATTCACAATTTGAAGAAGGTTTCTGACATAAAGTTGGAGCCCTATTTCTTAGGTTTCCAGAAAAGTTTGGCTCATCTCAATTGGAGTTTCCTAATGGGAGATATGACTAAAAGACTGTCCTGGGGTTACGTGGTCACTTAGGGAATTTCTAAAATTTGCATACTAAATTTACCTAGCCAATTGACCTACTTCCCTTGGTTTCTGGGTTTTGGTCAAATACTAATATTGTAGATTTATGTCTTATAAAATTTTTCCACTGGTTTCATTGCATTTGGATTATTGTAGACTAAGTTATGGCCTTTTTTCCACAACTGGTCGGATAGGCCTATGTCCAGAAAATTCTGGACAGTTTGGTTCTGGACAGTTTTGTAACCTAATTTGTGCTAGCAATTTGGTTTGGTTAGAAGCATTTTTGGGTTATGTGTTCTTCATGGAAGTTGTACTCCTATGTCTAAGCTTTCCAATGGAATAAAAATCAGGTCATTTGGACCTTTCTAGATGGAGTTATGGCCAAATGAACAGCTATTCATTTGGTCAATTTTTTTGGATTCAGTGTATGGATAGCCAGATTCAAGCAGGATTTAGGTCAATTTGTAGACAGAATTTAGGCATGGTTTCTTCATAGAAAATGGAGTATTTTGACCCTAATTTCATCTTCAAATAGCTTCATACCAATTGGAGCAACACAATTCAAGTTATAGCTTAACAACACCACTGGACTTAAAGAGTACCATAACCTGCATAGAAAATATACACTCCCAATTCATTTCCTCCAACTCCCAAACTACAATTTGGCATACATTGCACTTCTAATGAGCCACAATCAGTCTCAATAATGTCAATTGCAAGCAATTTCACAAAAGCCCTAATACTTAGGTCAAAACCTAACTCAAAATTTCAATGTCAAGCATACTTCCATGCAATTCAATTTCTAATACATTAAACTTCATTAATCAACTTCACTGACCAAATCAAAACCATCAATTTCACTCACTTCCTAGGGCTACCGAAAATTAGTGACCCCATATATTCATGAATTTCTTGTGTTTTCTTACAATTTCTACTTATCTCAAGTCAAATTCAATGATTAAAAGAAGAAAAAAGGGAGAAAAGCCACTAACCTTGTGTTGATCACTTCTTGAACTTGGGAAAACTCTAAAATTTATACTTCTTGTGGCTGCCTAGAGCTTCCTTATAGTGTGGGGATAATTTTTAGTGAAGGTGACTTAGGGTTTTGGGGTAGAAAGCTTAGGGAAATCAAGCTCAAAGCTTGATAAAAATGGAGGAAAGGTACTCCAATGGTGGTCGGCCTATGAGAGAGAGAAGGTGAGGAAGATAAATCTGAATTTTTATTAATTTAGTCTCATTCTACTCATTTATCTAATGGAAATTTAAGTTTAATTAATAAAATTTTTAATGACATAATGAGTGATGTCATTAATCCCATTTTATTTTTCCTTTTTCTCTTCTTCTTTTCTTTTTCCATTTCCATTAGAATTTTCATGATTTTAAATTTATTTTAACTGTCTTAATCTCTCTTATTTTAATTGAAATTTAGGTTAAAATTCAACTCTGAGATTGAAATGACCAAAATGCCCTTCGTTATGCTTGTCAGGTTATTTTTGTCTGTACCGGTTAATAAATTCTCTTGAATTTTCTTTAATATTTTTAATATCATTTATGCTTTAGTAAACCTTCAATTAAGTTCCAAAAATTATTTCATTGGATTCCTCATGAGTCTGGGGTCGACAACTGTATTCACAGTCGCTTCTCGGTACGGTCACCCATCGCCGGAACCTCGGCTCATTTAACCTAGTTACATTTTATTTCGTTTATTTTTTCTAAATTTTTCTTATATTTTCTTAACATTTATTCCATCAATTTATGTCTCCTCACTATAGTTTAAGTGTAGTTCCAGACATTTTGATTGTCCGAACAAACATTAGTCATCGGAACAGTAGAATGCACAGACTACCTATAGTGAGGGCATTACAAGCTGCAGTAGTAGTGCTCTGATAGAGTTTTGACCAGATCTGTCATTATCTGAGAGTCACCTTTGTATTTTGTTTTGGTAGGACCCATTTAATTAACTCAACTCAACTCAACTCAACTCAACTCAACTAAGCCTTTATAAAAAAAATTTGGGGTCGGCTATATGGATTTGCTTTTTCCACTTTAAACGATTTTGGGTTAAATCCTCAGAAATTTGTAATGCTTCTAGGTCATGTTGTACTACTTTCCTCTAACTCAATTTAGGTATACCCCTTTTTTTCTTTCTATCATCTAACCTAATGTGCTCTATTAGTCTAACTAGAGCCTCCGTATGTCTACGCTTCAGATGACCAAACCACCTTAATCTCCCTTCTCTTAACTTATCCTCAATTGGCACCACTCCTACCTTTTCTCTAATATTCTCATTGCGGACTTTATCTAGTCTAGTATGGCCACTCATCCACCTTAACATTCTCATCTCTGCAACTCTTATCTTAGACGGATATGACTCTTTCAGTGCCCAACACTCACTACCATATAACATAGCTGGTCGTATGGCTGTACAGTAAAATTTTCCTTTCAGCTTATTGGGAATCTTGCGATCATATAAAACTCCTGTGGCATGTCTCCACTTCAACCATCCGGCTTTAATCCTATGACTAACATCCTCCTTACATCCCCCATCTACTTGAAGGACTGAGCTAAGATATTTAAAGTGATTACTTTGGGACAGTACCACTCCATCCAAACTAACTCCTTCTCTATCACCAGTTTAGCCTTCACTGAACTTGCAATGCATGTATTCTGTCTTCGTTCTACTTAACTTAAAGCCCTTTGACTCTAGAGTACTTCTTCAAAGCTCTAGCTTTCTATTGACTCCTTCTTGCGTCTCATCTATCAGAACAATATCATCTGTAAACATCATGCACCAAGGAATACTCTCTTGTATATGTTTCGTCAATTCATCTAAAACTAATGTAAAAAGGTAAGGGCTTATAGCTGATCCTTCGTGTAATTCAATTGAGATCGGAAAATCTCTTGTGTCCCCTCCCACTGTGTGCACAATAGTAGTTGCTCCTTCATACATATCTTTCAACACTTGTATATACCTAATAGATACCCTCTTTTGTTCTAATACACTCCATAAGACATCTCTTGGAACACTATCATAAGCCTTCTCCAAATAAAAAAAAAAAACTATGTGTAGATCTTTCTTCACATCTCTATATTTCTCCATCAAGCTTCTAATGAAAAAGATCACTTCTATAGTTGAACGACCGGGCATGAAGCCAAATTGATTGAGAGAGATAGAAGTATCATGACATAATTGATGTTCCACAACTCTCTCCCACAACTTCATAGTATGGCTCATGAGTTTAATTCCCCTATAGTTCGAGCAACTTTCTATCTTTCCGTTATTTTGAAAAATAGATACTAAAATACTTCTCCTCCATTCATCAAACATTTTCTTTGAGTTTAGAATCTTATTAAATAATTTAGTTAACCATGCCACTCCCATATCTCCCAAACACTTTCACACTTCAATTGGTATTCCATCGGGTCCATAGGCTTTACCCACTTTCATTATCTTAAGTGCTTCCTTTACTTCTAAAGATCTAATCCTTCTACTATAATTCATATTTTTTTTCTATTGTTCTATTATCTATATTCACGCTATTACCATTTTGACTATTATTAAAGAGATCATTAAAATAATTTCTCCAACTTTCTTTAATGTCCTCATCTTTCACCAATATTTTTCCTTCTTTATCCTTAATGCACCTAACTTGATTGAGATCTTGACATTTCCTTTCTCTCCTCCTTGCTAATCTATAAATATCTTTCTCCCCTTCTTTAGTTCCAAGTTTCTCATATAACTTTTTAAAGGCCTATGCTCTTGCTTGACTAACTGCCTTTTTTGACTCTTTTTTGCTATCTTGTACTGTTCATATGCCTCATTATTATCACATTTAGGTAATTTCTTATACCATTCCCTTTTTCTCTTTACTGCCTTTTGTACTTTCTCATTCCACTACCATCTCTCTTTTGAGGGCGGTCCATGTCCTTTAGACTCTCTAAGTACTTTTCTAGCTACTTCTCTAATCTTTGATGCCATCTGTGTCCACATATCCAGCTTCCATGCTTCGGACTCAAGAAGCTCAATTTTGAACTTCACTTGCTTTACTCCTTTGAACTCTCACCACTTTTGTAACACCCCTAAGTTCGGTAGTGCGTTCTACTGCTCCAGTGACTAGTGTTGTCCGGACAGTTAGGATGCCTAGAACTACACTTTGACATGAGGGAGGAGACACAAAATAATGAAATACAAGAAAAGAAAATACAAGAAAAACAAAGGAACAATAATAGCAAAGAAATGTGATCAAGTTAAGCGAGCCGGGAAACCTAGCGATGGGTGACCGCACCGGGAAGTCACGGCGTGGACCGTTGACTAGCCCTGGACTGCGGGGAACCCTGGAAAACATTTTTAGGACTTAAATAGACCCTTGTTGAAGAATAAATATCATTATAAAGATCAAAGAAAAATTAAATAATTAGTACAAAGAAAAGTGAGAAATCGAAAAACAGACAAAACCCGGTAATACCGAAAAATCGGCAACGTAACCCGAACAGGGGCATTATGGTCATTTGACATCCCGAAGTGTCTTTTGACCTAAATGTCCATTAAAAATAAATAATATTACACTTAGAAAATAAAATGAAAAATTAATTTGGTGGTACCTAAAGTAAATAGCTAAAATCAAGGGTTTAATGTGGGATTAAATGAAAGTTTAGCTTAAAATATGATTAAAATTGTGAGTGGACCACTAATGCATAAAATAAACATATAATAGGGCAGCTGTAACTCCACTAAATCAGCTGAACTTCATCTTCCTCAAAGTTATCTCAACATTGCCGTGAATGAAGGTGAGAGGAAACACCATGGCCATTTTTCATGCAAGCTCTCTTAACTCTCCATTTTCAACTCCAATCTCTTAGGTTCCTTCATGAAACTTTGTCTACTCATCACAAGGAAGAGTTTGATACTAAATTTGAGAAGTTTAAGCAAGGTTTAACAAGCTCCAAGCATAAGGTAAGTTCATAATTTTGAAGATAGCTTTGTTAAGTTTTGTGTGCATGTTATGGGTGTTGGTTTTGTGAAGGAAAATTTTGAGTTTGAAGAGTTATTGTTGTTTTCATTTTGGACAGCCATGGAGTCACGTTTTTGATGAGATATTTATGCATATAATTGATGAGAAATAATGTTGATCATGGTGATTTAATATCCTAGAGGATTATTTCACATATATATGGTGATTTATGCACTTGGATGGGAATTGGTAAATTGTAGGGCACTTTGATGTGGAAGAACAATTTTCGCAGCTTGGGAACCCTTGAATAATTGTATGTATTGATGGAAGTGTTGGCAGAATGTTGACATAGAAGAATTGATGAATGTATATGTAAATTAGTAGTGGAGATTATATGTAATGATTAGGTGTATTTATGTACATATATTGCTAAATTTGGACTTGGTGGTTTAGGGTTGTAATTGATGTATTGAGAATGTTTGTATTCTGTCCAAATTGACCATAGTAAGAAGTGATAAATGAATATGGAATGGTATAACATCAGAATTGGGTATGGGGATTTAAGGTAGAGCAAGTTAAATGTGTGTTTGAATTGGGGTTTGAAAGACACATAGAGGACAGTGTGCAAATAGACCTGTAACTTTAAATGTGTAACCTCAATTGGTATGAGACCAATTGAGGTGAAACTAGGCACAAAATGTACCAACTTTCATTGAGAGAACATACCAAAATTCTGCTTGCAAGGTGATGTGAAAATGACCAATTCGGATTAGGTACACTTGAGACCTAAAACTGACCATTTGGGCAGCAGTGAGTGTTTAGGCCATAACTCACTGAAACAGGTCCAATTGACCTGAAATTTTAACCATGAATAGTTAATACCCATACCTACAAGTCTTATGAAGACACCAAAGCCCAGAAATGACCATAAGCAAGTCAAAAGCTTGCACAAGTTCGGGTCCAAAACTGGCCGAACCAGAGTTGACCAAATTGACCAAAAATTGACCTAAATTGATACCATTTGACCAGCAATAGTGTAATGACCATAACTTGGTCTACTTAACTCGGATTGACCTAAAATTTTGCCCCGCGTGCACTAAGACATAGATCTACAAGTTTGTAGTTTTGACCGAAGCCCGAAAATCGAGGGAACTAGGCCGTCCGGCTAGGTCAAACCAGTATCCCGGAATCCAGCAAGTTGCATTAAAATGCACTAAACAAGGAAACGAGTTTGGCAAAACGTACCAAACCTAAAACCCTATCGAATGTGACATATTAACGACACTAAAACCTAATTTACCTAAAACGCAACGAGGGTCGGTATATTAGGTGATTAAGTGAATAATTGAGTTCAGTGCATTATTTACCAAACACCATCGATAGAGACAATTTAATTTGGTACTGAAACACTTCGAATTGTGTTTCTCAGTTAACAAGGACTCAAAGAAAAGGGAAAGAAATATCGAGTCGACCAGGAGACAAATATCGAGGTTTGTTCACAACAAGCTTTCTTTTGAATTATTTTCAATTGAAATAAATATTGACTATTTGTATATTATTGTTTTAAATTGTGGAAATGTGTTTGATGGACACTTATTGATTGAAAAACATTGTGAATGGTTTGAAACTGTGAAAAAATTGTTTGAATGATATTGATGGATACTTATTGATTGAAAAGCAATCAGAAATGGTTTTGTGGAAATTGAAGTGAATTACGAATTGTGTTGCCAATTTGTGAATGAAATTATAACTTTGGAAATTTATTGGATTCTTACGATCATTTGAATAAAATGTTTGGAATTGTTTTGACTCACAATTGGCATGACACTAATACTATGTTCCTCCTCCATTAATGGGGTGAGTGTGATTATTCCTCCTTCTTTGACTTATCAGTCTGGGGTGAGTATGATTATGTTCCTCCCTCTTTGACTTCCCAGTCTTAGGTGAGTATGGATGAGTACTCATTAGATAGCTAGCTTCCTCACTCATTGATTTAGATAAGTGGGGTGAGTATGTCTTGTCGTGGTGTACAACACGCATATATGGAAAATGTGTCATGACCTAAATTGTGTTATTGATTGGCAACATTGTATTGTTCAATTATTTGATCGAATTGTGTTATTGATTTGCAAAAAGGTATTATTCATTTATTTGATCAAATTGTGCATGAATTGGCAATACGGTATTCTTAAACTATTTGACTAAATTGTGTTATTATGAATTTTGATAATTTGTGAATTGGAGTTTAAATTCCTTATGACATTCATTGTCTTGAATTTAACTATGGTTTTAAGTATCCACTATTGATATGATTTATGAATTATGATTTAAAATTTGTATTTGGTTAATGTTGTGCACCACTGAGACATTGTCTCTGATAGCTTTATTCTTTGTCGCAGTGTAGACAGATAGGCGTGAGACTAGGTCGCTAGTACCCAATGAGAGATTTTTGGTATAGTGAGTATACGCATTTTGTATTTTCTAATGTAATGTATATTCACTGTATGTATATTTTGTTTTTGGTTTTGAGCGATTGCAAATTCAAATTGTACCTTGAAGTTGTAAATTAATTATGAGCTATTTGACTTGTAAAAGCGTATTATATTTCCTTATCTCGGACTTTGAAAAATTTCTGGTTGACTTGAGAAATGTGTTGTGTTGATAAAAATGTTGGAGTTGAGATTTGAAAATATATTGAAGTGCTTTTACAGTTTTTCAGAACTGTTTTGTCCAAAATACAAATGGCACCTTGCCAAAATTTTCTGAATACTCCAAATAAATCAAATGAGTTAGTTGTTTCACTTGATTCACCAAAGTCTTTCACACTGTAAATAGTGCTCACCATTGTAAAAGAAATAAGAAAAGTTTTTAAAATCCCTTGTATTGAATTTAAAGGATTATCGATGAAGCGGAGTTGGTAATTCATTAGGTATACTACGAGATCATGTTATGCCTTACAGAGGGGTAGGGTGTGACATGTTTTAGTGGTATCAGAGCAAAGTTTTTAAATTCTGTTTTCACATGTTATTTGAATATTCTTTCTTCACAGTACAACTGCTCAATATCATTGTTTGATACATACAGTACATTACATTATAAAAATGCACTAACGGGAGGAAATCTCCTTGTATCATTGTACAGGAGGTCTAAAATCCTCGAATTGATTATGGAAGAGGGTGATCGTTCAGTCGATCAATCGATAGAGGCTGAGGTGCAAGGGGATGCCCCATGCCTACATAATGTCAGTGGTTCAGTAGCACCAGCCCCTGCAGTACCGCAGTTCTCTGCTCAGTTCGCTCAGCAGACGGCTGCAATGTTCCAACAAATGGATGGTAATGTGCCTACTCAAGCCCCAATCTGAGACTCGGTGGTACAACCACAGTCTTCTGCTAGACAATATGACAAATTGATGAAGTATGGGGCTACAGAGTTTGAGGGGACAGTAGATCCTCTAGAAGCTGAACAATGGTTAGAGAGGATGGATAGGGTATTCAAGAAACTGCATTGCACAGAGGAGCTCAGATTTGAGTACTCAGTATCTTTGCTACAGGGAGATGCTTATGATTGGTGGAAAACCATTCCCCACAGTCTGGTAGAACCTACAGTGCTAACATGGAATGACTTCCTCAGGGAATTCAGGCAAAAATATGTCCCTGATGCTTATGTAGACCAGAAGCTGCAAGAATTCCTAAGTCTGAAACAGGGGGGCAGATCAGTGGCTGAGTATGAAAGGGAATTCTCCCGCCTAAGCCATTATGCAGTAAGTCTACTTTCTACCAGCAGGGAGAGATGTAAGAGGTTTGAAACCGGCTTGAAGCCTAGTATCAGATTACAAGTGGTCGGATTCAAACATAACAACTTCTCTGAACTTATTTCTCAAGCACTAGAATTAGAAAGAATTGAATCTGAAGTGGCCCCTGAGAAAAAGAAATCAGAGAGGGCAGAAAAAGAGGGAAAGTCAGCAGAACAGAGTTCTAGTGGTCCTACTGGAAAGAGGAAAAACTTTGGGGGATACGACAGAGATAGTAAGAAGTCCGGTAGAGATGGATCTTTTGGACAGAAACCACCTCGATCCGATCAGCAAACTCAACAGAAACCGTAAATGCTGTCAGATCGACTTTGTGAAACTTGTGGTAAACCACATAGTGGGCTATGTTATAGAGCCGTAGGAGCATGCTTTAACTATGGAGAGATTGGCCATTTTGCTAGGGATTGTGTAAATCCAAGTCGTTCTGGATCATTTACTACACCAAAGGGATCAACCCAAGTTTCTACCCCAAAGAGTTCACCATCAGTTAGTAGAGGCAAAGGTAGAGGTAGGGGTAGTACACCTAGAAGTCAGACTACTGTGAATCAGCCAAAACAGGGTAATGCTTCAACTAGAGTATACGCTATACGACAGAAAAGAGACTGAGACTTTTGACATCATTGCTGGTACTTTCTCAATTAGCAACTAAGATATATATATGTATTGTTTGACCTGGAGTTTGCATACTTTTATGTTAGTGTTAGAACTACATGTTCTGTTGTTATTCCTTTACAGGGGAATAAATTTTGATGCATTAGTGATTAGTCCTTGAGATAAGGATTGTGATAATAAGTGAAATTACTTTTGAAAGAGTTTATCGGCGAAAAGTATTTTCTAACACACCATAAATTATAAAGCTAATTGGCGAGCCTACTTAATGTAAGGCAAGAGGACGTAAAAGTAAGATGCAGTAATGGAATTGCTCTAGATGAGGGCAAGGAGGTTACTGTTAGAAATTGCTAATGGATATTGTAATCAGAATAAGATTCGAATATCAGTGAATTCAAAAAGAATAAAAGATAACAAAGTTTGATCTATTGGGATGTATCGTAGTAACTATGCAATGTTCTTGATGTTTATCCTGTAAGTGCAGTTCTGATCGACTTGAGATTATTGTGTAGAGCTACGTACTACCCGATAGTACACCTAGCTGAGAATAGTTGCCAACGGCATCTGTTTTGGTATAGTTATGCTAGGACAGAATTTTATTATTGGAATTAAGTTGAAAATCCTACTTAGGGATCTAAAACTCCAAAAGTTAGAATATCGAAAGGTTATAGTTCAGTATAAAAGGAAGTAAGTTATAGAATATTGACAGATAAAAAGAGTTATGAAAGTAGAGAATTGAACAGTTGATTCATATATAACAAAGAAGTATTGCGCATGTGAGGAAAACTATGGATTAGAATGGTCAAAGGACCAATGACTGAGGAATGATTCTAACATGACCTCAAGGGTCATTCAAGAAGGAACATGAACCGAAATATTAGACAGCACAATAGTAAGAGGAGATTGGTGTTATACAAACAAATTAAACATTGTATTAGATTGTTAAAAGTCTTACGATCATATAGAAAGGAGAAATAAACGTATGACTATTGTAAGATGGCTACTGGGTAAAAAATTTCGTGGACGAAATTTATTTAAGGGGGGGAGAATTGTAACACCCCTAAGTTCGGTAGTGCGTTCTACTGCTCCGGTGACTAGTGTTGTCCGGACAGTTAGGATGCCTAGAACTACACTTTGACATGAGGGAGGAGACACAAAATAATGAAATACAAGAAAAGAAAATACAAGAAAAACAAAGGAACAATAATAGCAAAGAAATGTGATCAAGTTAAGCGTAGGAAACCTAGCGATGGGTGACATGCCGGAAGTCACGGCGTGGACCGTTGACTAGCTGGATCATGCGGGAACCCTGGAAAACATTTTTAGGACTTAAATAGACCCTTGTTGAAGAATAAATATTATTATAAAGATCAAAGAAAAATTAAATAATTAGTACAAAGAAAAGTGAGAAATCGAAAAACAGACAAAACCCGGTAATACCGAAAAATCGGGAACGTAACCCGAATAGGGGCATTATGGTCATTTGACATCCCGAAGTGTCTTTTGACCTAAATGTCCATTAAAAATAAATAATATTACACTTAGAAAATAAAATGAAAAATTAATTTGGTGGTACCTAAAGTAAATAGCTAAAATCAAGGGTTTAATGTGGGATTAAATGAAAGTTTAGCTTAAAATATGATTAAAATTGTGAGTGGACCACTAATGCATAAAATAAACATATAATAGGGCAGCTGTAACTCCACTAAATCAGCTGAACTTCATCTTCCTCAAAGTTATCTCAACATTGCCGTGAATGAAGGTGAGAGGAAACACCATGGCCATTTTTCATGCAAGCTCTCTTAACTCTCCATTTTAAACTCCAATCTCTTAGGTTCCTTCATGAAACTTTGTCTACTCATCACAAGGAAGAGTTTGATACTAAATTTGAGAAGTTTAAGCAAGGTTTAACAAGCTCCAAGCATAAGGTAAGTTCATAATTTTGAAGATAGCTTTGTTAAGTTTTGTGTGCATGTTATGGGTATTGGTTTTGTGAAGGAAAATTTTGAGTTTGAAGAGTTATTGTTGTTTTCATTTTGGACAGCCATGGAGTCACGTTTTTGATGAGATATTTATGCATATAATTGATGAGAAATAATGTTGATCATGGTGATTTAATATCCTAGAGGATTATTTCACATATATATGGTGATTTATGCACTTGGATGGGAATTGGTAAATTGTAGGGCACTTTGATGTGGAAGAACAATTTTCGGCAGCTTGGGAACCCTTGAATAATTGTATGTATTGATGGAAGTGTTGGCAGAATGTTGACATAGAAGAATTGATGAATGTATATGTAAATTAGTAGTGGAGATTATATGTAATGATTAGGTGTATTTATGTACATATATTGCTAAATTTGGACTTGGTGGTTTAGGGTTGTAATTGATGTATTGAGAATGTTTGTATTCTGTCCAAATTGACCATAGTAAGAAGTGATAAATGAATATGGAATGGTATAACATCAGAATTGGGTATGGGGATTTAAGGTAGAGCAAGTTAAATGTGTGTTTGAATTGGGGTTTGAAAGACACATAGAGGACAGTGTGCAAATAGACCTGTAACTTTAAATGTGTAACCTCAATTGGTATGAGACCAATTGGAGGTGAAACTAGGCACAAAATGTGCCAACTTTCATTGAGAGAACATACCAAAATTCTGCTTGCAAGGTGATGTGAAAAATGACCAATTCGGATTAGGTACACTTGAGACCTAAAAACTGACCATTTGGGCAGCAGTGAGTGTTTAGGCCATAACTCACTCGAAACAGGTCCAATTGACCTGAAATTTTAACCATGAATAGTTAAGACCCATACCTACAAGTCTTATGAAGACACCAAAGCCCAGAAATGACCATAAGCAAGTCAAAAAGCTTGCACAAGTTCGGGTCCAAAAACTGGCCGAACCAGAGTTGACCAAATTGACCAAAAATTGACCTAAATTGATACCATTTGACCAGCAATAGTGTAATGACCATAACTTGGTCTACTTAACTCGGATTGACCTAAAATTTTGCCCCGCGTGCAATAAGACATAGATCTACAAGTTTGTAGTTTTGACCGAAGCCCGAAAATCGAGGGAACTAGGCCGTCCGGCTAGGTCAAACCAGTATCCTGGAATCCAGCAAGTTGCATTAAAATGCACTAAACAAGGAAACGAGTTTGGCAAAACGTACCAAACCTAAAACCCTATCGAATGTGACATATTAACGACACTAAAACCTAATTTACCTAAAACGCAACGAGGGTCGGTATATTAGGTGATTAAGTGAATAATTGAGTTCAGTTCATTATTTACCAAACACCATCGATAGAGACAATTTAATTTGGTACTGAAACACTTCGAATTGTGTTTCTCAGTTAACAAGGACTCAGCAAAAGGGAAAGAAATACTGAGTCAGGACCAGGAGACAAATATCAGAGGTTTGTGCACAACAACTGTTTCTTTTGAATTATTTTCAATTGAAATAAATATTGACTATTTGTATATTATTGTTTTAAATTGTGGAAATGTGTTTGATGGACACTTATTGATTGAAAAACATTGTGAATGGTTTGAAACTGTGAAAAAATTGTTTGAATGATATTGATGGATACTTATTGATTGAAAAGCACTGTAAATGGTTTTTGTGGAAATTGAAGTGAATTACGAATTGTGTTGCCAATTTGTGAATGAAATTATAACTTTGGAAATTTATTGGATTCTTACGGATCATTTGAATAAAATGTTTGGAATTGTTTTGACTCACAATTGGCATGACACTAATACTATGTTCCTCCTCCATTAATGGGGTGAGTGTGATTATTCCTCCTTCTTTGACTTATCAGTCTGGGGTGAGTATGATTATGTTTCTCCCTCTTTGACTTCCCAGTCTGAGGTGAGTATGGATGAGTACTCATTAGATAGCTAGCTTCCTCCCTCATTGATTTCGATTATTGGGGTGAGTATGTCTTGTCGTGGTGTACAACACGGCATATATGGAAAAATGTGTGTCATGACCTAAATTGTGTTATTGATTGGCAACATTGTATTGTTCAATTATTTGATCGAATTGTGTTATTGATTTGCAAAAAGGTATTATTCATTTATTTGATCAAATTGTGCATGAATTGGCAATACGGTATTCTTAAACTATTTGACTAAATTGTGTTATTATGAATTTTGATAATTTGTGAATTGGAGTTTAAATTCCTTATGACATTCATTGTCTTGAATTTAACTATGGTTTTAAGTATCCACTATTGATATGATTTATGAATTATGATTTAAAATTTGTATTTGGTTAATGTTGTGCACCACTGAGACATTGTCTCAGCGATAGCTTTTTATTGCTGTCGCAGGTAGACAGACAGATAGGCAGCAGACTAGGCTGCTAGTACCGCCAGCGAGAGATTTTTTGGTATAGTGAGTATACCGCATTTTGTATTTTCTAATGTAATGTATATTCACTGTATGTATATTTTGTTTTTGGTTTTGAGCAGTTGCAAATTCAAATTGTACCTTGAAGTTGTAAATTAATTATGAGCTATTTGACTTGTAAAAACTGTATTATATTTCCTTATCTCAGACTTTGAAAAATTTCTACGGATTTGACTTGAGAAATGTGTTGTGTTGATAAAAATGTTGGAGTTGAGATTTGAAAATATATTGAAGTGCTTTTTACAGGTTTTCTGAAGAACTGTTTTGTCCAAAATACAAATGGCACCTTGCCAAAATTTTTACAGATACTCCAAATAAATCAAATGAGTTAGTTGTTTCACTTCAGTTCACCAAAGTCTTTCACACCTGTAAATAGTGCTCACCATTGTAAAAGAAGTAAGAAAAGTTTTTAAAATCCCTTGTAGTGTATTTAATGGATTATCAGTAGACGGAGTTGGTAATTCATTAGGTATACTACGGGATCATGTTATGCCTTACAGAGGGGTAGGGTGTGACAACTTTGTTCGAGCTACACTATTTCTTCTGACCTTATTTGAATTGTTCCTAAACTTGACATCCAAGACTACTAACCGATGTTGACTTGTTAAAGCCTCTCCTGGAATGACCTTGCAATCCTTGCATATAGCTTTATTTGTCTTCCTGGTTAAGAGGAAGTCGATTTGGCTTCTATGTTGCTCACTTTTGAAAGTCACTAAATGTGACTCTCTTTTTATAAAGTAGGTATTTGCTAGTATTAGTTTGTATGCCATAGCAAAATTCAAGATGCTTTTTCCCTCCTCATTTCAACTGTCAAAACCAAAACCTCCATGAACATTCTCATAACCTTGCCTATCACTTCCTACATGTCCATTCAAATCTCCTCCAATGAAAACATTCTCTTCATTCGATATGCTTTGCATTAAATTATCCATATCTTCCCAAAATCTTTGTTTACTCTCACTATCTAGTCCTATTTATGGGGCATAAGCATTAACTATATTTATTGTTTTTCCTTCTAGTACTACCTTTACTAGTATAATTCTATCTCCTACTCTTTTCACAGCTATTACAGCGTCTTTCAATGTCATGTCTATGATTATGTTCACTCCGTTTTTATTTCTCTCCTTTCTGGTAAATCACAGTTTGTACCCTAAATTACCCACTTCCTTGCTTTTCTCTCCTACCCATTTAGTCTCCTGAATGCAAGCAATATTCATCCTTTTCCTTTCCAAAGTATCCACAAGCTCCATTAATTTTCCTATAAGTGATCCAACATTCCAAGTACCAACCTTGATCCTCCTCCTATCCTGTTCCTTCCTAATTGGCCTCCTTTTATGATATCTTCTATTATTTTCTATGTTTATCTTGTGTTTTGTTCCACTATCTGTTCTATTATCTATCCTATGGACTAACTTCTTTACCCACACCCGTCCATGATGTGGTAACCCTTGCTCACTTAACACCACACCTGGGTGCCGATATGGCACGTCGATTTCAGTGAATGCCCTACACCCTTGCATATTTCTCACAACACCTGGGCTCCGATGTAGCGCGTTGTAAGTAAAGGATGCCCCAACGTTTATATCATTTGAATCCATATCATAAGGTGTGACAAAAATTTTTAAACTGGTTGTCACCTACCGCAACTCTCCTCCTTTATCTAGGCTTAGGACCGGCTAAGCGCAAACTACTTAGGCGGAGTTTAGGACCCATGTAATTAGATTTTGTATTTTGTTTACTATACACAAGTGAATGATGTATATCATTTTGGATTGTAAATAAATTGTAAATTATTGTATAAATAAATTTTTGTATGAATGAAATATATATATGATTCCCTTAAGATTGTATGAGTAAAGATGACATGAGATGACATATGAAAATGTGAAATAGATATAAATGATTTTAACAGGTGAATAGTGGAACCCGCTATGTGCAAATAAAATGGAGAATACTCTGTCCGGGTCTCCAATAAAATAAATTATGAAAAAAAAATTTCACACATGGATAATATGAATAGAAGGAGTTTAAAATTAACAATGAATATGACAAGACAAGATAGGGTGCTCCGGTGCCGAATGTGGCACACCTTGCTCGGCTACACTGTAGACGGGTAAGGGGTGTCATAGTTTATCTTAGTGGAAGTCCAATTAATGTGGGATTCAAAATCCTGATAAGGTGGGATACTTATCCTTAATGTATAATGTTTGTATTTTGGAGTGTTACTATATCAATTTGGCTTGCCTTAAACAGAACTGAACCAAACAAATATTTATCAGTTTGGTTTACTTCGGTTATCTATGTATCATTGGTTTGGTTTGGTTTCAATTTTTCTTGAATTTAGGTTTTTGGTTTCATTGATTCGGTTTAGTTTGGAACTAAATCGACCGATTGCATAGCCTTAGCATCAAGGAGGGCATGCACCATGATACACAAGCAAAAGTCCTTGTAAACTTAGCCAGGCAAAGGAGAACTCGTAGATTTTGGCTAGATGATGGCTATATTCAAAACAAAAAGGGTTGCAAACTTAGCCAGGCAAAGGAGAACTCGTAGATTTTGGCTAGATGATGGTTATATTCAAAACAAAAAGGGTTGCATCTATGTGCCACAATGGGGTAATTTGTGAAAGGAAGTGTTTAAAGAGTGTTATGATGCTAAATGGGCAGGTTTCTCAAGAGCGAGGCGCACAATGGCATTGTTAGAGCATGCATTCTATTAGTCAAGAGTGCTGGATGATCAGGGTTGGATTAACTCGTATAATAGTGGATCAATTGACCCCACTAAATTTATAAAAAAAAAAATTTAATATATAAATAATACGAAAATTCCATCCAAAAATTATAAAGTGACCCACTTAAAAATTAAAAAAAAATATTCAATTTTTTTAAATTAATTATATAAAACTAACGTATCATTAAATAAATTAAAGTTTAGCTTGATTTGGTCGAATAGTTAAATGCATATCATTCACCTATCATGTGACACCCCTTACCCGACTACAGTGTAGCCGAGCAAGTTATGCCACTCAGTGTGCCGAAGCACTCTATTTTATCTTAATTCATTTTTATCGTAGTTTTGAATATAACTTGTGAAATATAATTCATTTATTGAAATTATAATTTATTTGAGGTTCCAAAAATTTTAAAGAAAATCCGGCGAAGTACCGGCTAAAAATGGAGAAAACAGTTCTTCGGAACCTGTGAAAAACACTTCTAATAATCATATTCATCTATTCACAAACTCCAATATCAAAATCTCAATATTTTTCAACCATTCGTTTCTCAATCATTCATCACATTTGATAGTCATGTAACAGTCACAGATCAATATTCACTTTTCCATTTACAAACACAATTTTGCATTATTTACATGAAAATCAAAATACATTACATAAGTTTCATTTACACAAAGGAAAATAAAAATCAATTACAAAATACCAAAATGAAGCCTAGTGTCCTACCAATGCACTGTAGACGGTGAGGTGACACGGACACTATGCAGAACTGTGAACTGCCTTACCGAATCTGTGGTCTACTGGGCCCTCTGTCCAAATCTTGATACCTACGCGTTGCAAAGCGACGCTAGGCATAAAGCTTAGTGGTGCCAATAATACAAGAAAATATAATATGCAAATAAAAATAATAATTTCCTTGCTATTGTGTTCATAAGAAATGAGTAATTACTAACTTATTGTTTAGTCGAGGGCTAATCATGTTTTATGATATTAACTTCTTCATGCATTTCGTTAATTATTTTTTTTTTTCATGATCTTGAGCTTCCTTGTATTTTTGTAATCATTCCTGATACTTAATTTTCATATTTTCTTTAATAATCAGTTCACAGTTATACTTTTCCATTCATTTGGTTGCCCAAGTAACCTATATCGGATGACCGTGATCGATAACGGGTTGGCACTGGCACCGCATGCCTCGTCATTATACCATGGGACGCAGAACGTCAACCACGTATGCAGTCAATATAGCTAAAAGCTATGATATCACATAATCGGGCATAAAAGCCATGAATACGGGCATAAAAGCCATGGATACGGGCATAAAGCCATGAATACAGGCACAAAGCCTTTCCTTTCGCAGTACTGCTAAAACAATACTCTATTGGCATGCCAAACTATCCAAACCAATCTAGTTAAGTATATTAGGGCATTTGATACTTTTAAATTTTTCAAATTTTGAATTTCAAGTTTTGGTGTCACTATTCACCTCATTAATCAACAAAAATGTTGACTTTTGGATAGAAAATAGGTGTATTGGTTTTAACACCCCAAACATACCACATTTTGTATTTAAAATTTTGATTACTATTACCATTTCTTAGTTTAAACCAAGGGAAGCAGAATTTTCAGTTTGTGAAGCTTAACTTTACTGTTTCATTAAGCACTATTGCAGTGGGAATTTGAAGAAATGGCAAACACGAAAGTTATTCCTTATTTTGTCTAGTTGAATTTCCTTTTTTGAATCACTCCATTTGGAATTTTTTAGCTCCAAATATGGTCTAAAAACCACAGCTGGCCGGATTTTCATTCTGCAGAAATTACCATATCTACAGTAACATGAACAGTGAATGCCACTGCCATTTGGGTTAGGTTCTGGTCATAATTTGGGGTAGGTTTCTTCATGAAAGTTGTTTTGCTATGTCTTAACTTGTTGCTGTAAAACTTTCAGGTCAATTGACCTTATCTACAGTGAGTTATGGCCAAATGAACAGTTACTGTTCATTTGGTCATTTCTGCAGGTGCTGTTACAGGGTATCCGGATTGGGGCCAACTTTTAGTCCACTTGCTTTGGTCTTTTGGGCATGGTTTCTTCAGCAAAAATGTGCCATTATAAGCCTAGTTTCATGTCCAATTGGCTAAACACCAATTGGACCAACACAGCCAAAGATATGGCAGTCCAAGTAGACTGAAATTTCAGTCACCCTGCTGCTGTCTTTAGGCAACCTACACATTCACTTTGCCATGGATTAACTCACTTCAAATTATGATTAACTTGCCTTAAATGGTCACTAATTGACCACTAGAATGTACATTAATCAATTCAAATGCCAAGTCCAATTTTCACCCTTAAAACCCTAATTCCCATTATGAATTTTCACAACTTACCTTAATTAACTACTAGTTCATTATCCTTATATTTATACACTTTAAACATGGTTTCTAGTTCACTCCAAGTCCATCAAAAACACTCAATCCTATTCCTTCCTTAGGGCAGCCGAAATCCATGGCATACATACCCATAAGTTTCATTCATTTAATCCACAATTTCATACTCATTTTTAAGTCCTTAACATGGAACAAGAGATATACATGCATAATTAAGCACTAACCTCTTTGCTCAACTTATTGAGCTTGTGAAAACTCTAGAATTTCTCCTCTTTGTGGCTGCCTAGAGTTGCCTTGTGATGTGGGGAGAAGTTTTAGTGAAGGTGACTTAGGGTTTAGTAGTGGAATTTCATGGGAAATGGAAGAAATTAAAGGAAACTTTCATGGAGGGTTATGGAAAAGGGGAGGTCACGTTTTGGCTGAAGAAGAAGAAGAAGATGACTAGAATTTTTGGTCTCCTTTGGTCTCTTTTATTAGTTAATTAAAGGGTTGTTTAATTGTGATTGGAGGAAGCTTTTTAAATGACATCACAATATGTCATATTTAGCATTTTATTGCATTTTCTTTTCTTTTCTTTTCTACTAACTTTCAATTAATTTTTCATCAATATTAATTCATATTTTATGTCATAATAATTATTTACTCAACTGGACAAGTCGCCAAAAATCGTCTCAAGGCGAAATGACCAAAATGCCCTCCGCTTTGGCTTAACGGGTCAAAATTGTCTGCACTGATTGTAAAATTTTTCTAAATATTTTCTTGGCATTCTAATGCCATAGGAACCTCAATGACCTTTCTCTGAGTCCCAAAAATTATTTTATGAATTTTTCCCGGTCTAGGGCTCCTCGTAGAACCGCAACTTCCTCCTGGTTACCCATCGCTGGGCAATCGCTCATTTGACTTGGTTGTATTTTATTTCTAAAATTTTTCATAAATTTTTCTTATTAATATTTGAGTTAATTTTGATTCTTGACTTTAGTTTAAATATTTTTCGGATGTTCTAGCTGTCCGACCGACACCGTCACCGAACAAGAGAATGTACTGAGTTGCTACCGGAGAGTGTTACAACTCTTCCTCTAATTTAAATTTCGTCCTCGAAATTTACTCGACTTAAGTAATCGGGAGTTGCTACCTTCTTGTTTCTTCACTTCCTTGTATCGCCTCATCGATTATGCAGGTTTGGCTCTTCCTGAGCTTCCATAGCATATACTTGTGGTGCCACCCTGACTTCGGGCTTTTCAACTGTCTCAGAAACAATCTTCTTTGAAATGTCAGCCATTTCTGCTCTACCCGATCTTTTACCCCTTTGAACTATAGGGAAAGGTCTATCAACTTGTACCGGAGCTATTGAACCACTCCTCTGAGGGCAATCTCTTATGAAATGATCCGTAGCCCCACACTTGAAACACTCTCCGCTTAACAATCGACACTCCTCTCGTGTCTTCTACCACAATGCATACATTCAGCAATCGGGTTGATCCCCTTGTTATTGTGCCCGGGGAACTAGCTATAGATATTCCAATCTGGCCTCTGTGGCCCTGTGTCTGATCTTGTGAACTAGAACCCTTAAACTTCTTACTATCAGTTGGTCTACTTGACTGTCCTGGTCCAAATTCCCTCTTACGCTGCCTATCTTTCCTATTTTGTTCATTTATTCTCACTTTCTCCACTTTTAATGCAGCTTCCACTAACTTGGCGAAGTCTGTGATCCCTAAGGCAGTGATCATGATCTTTATATTATCATTTAATCCCTCTTCAAATCTCTTACACCTTTCAGCTTCATTAGGGACTATCTCCCTTCCATAGCGGCTCAATCTTATGAATTCCTTCTCATACTCGGCCACTGACAACTGTCTCTGCCTCAGGTTAATAAACTCTCTTCTTCTCTCTTCTAGGTATACAGTACCCACATATTTCTTCTTAAATTCGGAGAGAAAGAAGTCCCATGTCACTATTTCTGGCTGCACTTCACTGGACACAGTGTCCCACCATTCATATGCATCGTCTTGCAGCAGAGATACAGCAGATTCCAAGTTTTGGTCTGGAGTGCAATGGAGTTGTTTTAGAATTCTGCCTCTTCTGTTCAACCAATTTTCGGCTGCAACAGAATCATCTTCTCTCTTACCATAGAAGTCCACTGCTCCAAACTTTCTTAGCCTTTCCAGGTGTGATTTCTGCTATGGAGCTGGTGGTGGTGGTGGTGGTGCTGGCATTACTCCGGCCATTTGTCTAAAGAAATCGGCCATTTGCTGGAACATGGCCTGTGGAGGCTGAGCAGGCTCTGCTTGAGCTGGTGGAGTAGGTTCTCCCCTACCCCCAGTCTCAGCTGCTACAGGTGGAGCATGACTCTCCACTTCCTCCTCGACTGCTCTCTGTGATGAAGGGTCCATATCCTATTCAAAATAAGAAAGACAAACAGATCTGCATTAGTGTCACCTCGACTCTTACAAATGCAATGCATGGTATGGACTCAATCTAGGCCCAGAAACGCCAAAACCGTGCTTTGATACCACTAAATGTGACACCCCTTACCCAACTACAGTGTAGCCGAGCAAGTTATGCCACTCAGTGTGCCGGATCACTCTATTTTATCTTAATTCATTTTTATCGTAGTTTTGAATATAACTTGTGAAATATAATTCATTTATTGAAATTGTAATTTATTTGAGGTTCTGAAAATTTTAAAGAAAATCCAGCGGAGTACCGGCTAAAAATGGAGAAAACAGTTCTTCATAACCTGTGAAAAACACTTCTAATAATCATATTCATCTATTCACAAACTCCAATATCAAAATCTCAATATTTTTCAACCATTCATTTCTCAATCATTCATCACATTTGATAGTCATGTAACAGTCACAGATCAATATTCACTTTTCCATTTACAAACACAATTTTGCATTATTTACATGAAAATCAAAATACATTACATAAGTTTCATTTACACAAAGGAAAATAAAAATCAATTACAAAATACCAAAATGAAGCCTAGTGTCCTACCAATGCACTGTAGACGGTGAGGTGACACGGACACTATGCAGAACTGTGAACTGCCTTACCGAATCTGTGGTCTACTAGGCCCTCTGTCCAAATCTTCAGTACCTACGCATTGCAAAAGCGACGCGCTAAGCATAAAGCTTAGTGGTGCCAATAATACAAGAAAATATAATATGCAAATAAAAATAATAATTTCCTTGCTATTGTGTTCATAAGAAATGAGTAATTACTAACTTATTGTTTAGTCGAGGGCTAATCATGTTTTATGATATTAACTTCTTCATGCATTTCGTTAATTTTTTTTTTTTTCATGATCTTGAGCTTCCTTATATTTTTGTAATCATTTCTGATACTTAATTTTCGTATTTTCTTTAATAATCAGTTCACAGTTATACTTTTCCATTCATTTGGTTGCCCAAGTAACCTATATCGGATGACTGGACTGGATAACGGGTCGTTGGCACTGGGCACCGCGGTGCCTCGGGCCGTCATACCATGGGACGCAGAACGTCAACCACGTATGCAGTCAATATAGCTAAAAGCTATGATATCACATAATCGGGCATAAAAGCCATGAATACGGGCATAAAAGCCATGGATACGGGCATAAAGCCATGAATACAGGCACAAAGCCTTTCCTTTCGCAGTACTGCTAAAACAATACTCTATTGGCATGCCAAACTATCCAAACCAATCTAGTTAAGTATATTAGGGCATTTGATACTTTTAAATTTTTCAAATTTTGAATTTCAAGTTTTGGTGTCACTATTCACCTCATTGATCAACAAAAATGTTGACTTTTGGATAGAAAATAGGTGTATTTGTTTTAACACCCCAAACATACCACATTTTGTATTTAAAATTTTGATTACTATTACCATTTCTAAGTTTAAAACAAGGAAAGCAGAATTTTCAGTTTGTGAAGCTTAACTTTACTGTTTCATTAAGCACTATTGCAGTGGGAATTTGAAGAAATGGCAAACACGAAAGTTATTCCTTATTTTGTCTAGTTGAATTTCCTTTTTTGAATCACTCCATTTGGAATTTTGTAGCTCCAAATATGGTCTAAAAACCACAGCTGGCCGGATTTCCATTCTGCAGAAATTACCATATCTACAGTAACATGAACAGTGAATGCCACTGCCATTTGGGTTAGGTTCTGGTCATAATTTGGGGTAGGTTTCTTCATGAAAGTTGTTTTGCTATGTCTTAACTGTTTCTGTAAAACTTTCAGGTCAATTGACCTTATCTACAGTGAGTTATGGCCAAATGAACAGTTACTGTTCATTTGGTCATTTCTGCAGGTGCTGTTGCAGGGTATCCGGATTGGGGCCAACTTTTGGTCCACTTGCTTTGGTCTTTTGGGCATGGTTTCTTCAGCAAAAATGTGCCATTATAAGCCTAGTTTCATGTCCAATTGGCCAAACACCAATTGGACCAACACAGCCAAAGATATGGCAGTCCAAGTGGACTGAAATTTCAGTCACCCTGCTGTTGTCTTTAGGCAACCTACACATTCACTTTGCCATGCATTAACTCACTTCAAATTATGATTAACTTGCCTTAAATGGTCCTAATTGACCACTAGAATGTCCATTAATCAATTCAAATGCCAAGTCCAATTTTCACCCTTAAAACCCTAATTCCCATTATGAATTTTCACAACTTACCTTAATTAACTACTAGTTCATTATCCTTATATTTATACACTTTAAACATGGTTTCTAGTTCACTCCAAGTCCATCACAAACACTCAATCCTATTCCTTCCTTAGGGCAGCCGAAATCCATGGCATACATACCCATAAGTTTCATTCATTTAATCCACAATTTCATACTCATTTTTAAGTCCTTAACATGGAACAAGAGATATACATGCATAATTAAGCACTAACCTCTTCCTCAACTTATTGAGCTTCTGAAAACTCTAGAATTTCTCCTCTTTGTGGCTGCCTAGAGTTGCCTTGTGATGTGAGGACAAGTTTTAGTGAAGGTGACTTAGGGTTTAGTAGTGGAATTTCATGGGAAATGGAAGAAATTAAAGGAAACTTTCATGGAGGGTTATGGAAAAGGGGAGGTCACGTTTTGGCTGAAGAAGAAGAAGAAGATGACCAGAATTTTTGGTCTCCTTTGGTCTCTTTTATTAGTTAATTAAAGGGTTGTTTAATTGTGATTGGAGGAAGCTTTTTAAATGACATCACAATATGTCATATTTGGCATTTTATTGCATTTTCTTTTCTTTTCTTTTCTACTAACTTTTAATTAATTTTTCATCAATATTAATTCATATTTTATGTCATAATAATTATTTACTCAACTGGACAAGTCAGCCAAAAATCGTCTCTGAAGGCGAAATGACCAAAATGCCCTCCGTTTGGCTTAACGGGTCAAAATTGTCTGTACCGATTGTAAAATTTTTCTAAATATTTTCTTGGCATTCTAATGTCATAGGAACCTCAATAACCCTTCTCTGGAGTCCCAAAAATTATTTTATGAATTTTTTCCTGGGTCTAGGGCTCCTCGTTGCGAGAACCGCAACTTCCCTCTGGGTTACCCATCGCTTGGGCACCAGCTCATTTGACTTGGTTGTATTTTATTTCTAAAATTTTTTCTAAATTTTTCTTATTAATATTTGAGTTAATTTTGGTTCTTGACTTTAGTTTAAATATTTTTTCGGACGTTCTAGCTGTCCGGACCGACACCGGTCACCGGAACAGTAGAATGTACGGAGTTGCTACCGGGAGGGTGTTACATATCAGGTGCTCGACTTGAGTCTCCAATCTCCAATAAAAAATAAATAAGTAAAATAAAAATATTTTAAAAGATTGTTTTCATTTATTTTTATGATATTTTAAGTAAATAAAAATTTAAAAAAAAACTTCTTAATATTCAAGGAAGTATTAACTATTCTCTTAAACGTTACTTTTAGTCTCTTTCTCTTTCTCATATTCACAAGAGTTATAATTTTTTTCCATCTCTCATCTCTATTTTTTAATTCTTTTTTTATTCACTATCCAATGGTTTTGTTTTTTTTATTTTTATTTTTGAGAGAAACTCAATATAATTGTTTTAAATATGGATTATATATTTTAAATAAAGGAATGATGAAAAATCTTATATAACTATTAGTTTACCTTCATGTAAAATTAGTATTGATATTGATTATTATAATTGCAAGTATTGAAAGAGCATTTTTTGTAATAAAAATTATGAAAAATCAATTGCTAAATCAAATTGGAGATTAATTATATTATTTAATAATTATTAGGAAAGATATCTTTGAAAAAATTAAAAATAAAGAGATCATGCAATGCTTACAGAAAATAAAAACTTGTCAATAATAGTTATAAATTTAAAATTATAGTGAAAATTTATTATTTTATGATATTATTTTCCTATAATTTTACTCTATTATTTTTATATGTAGAAAATTTTTATGCATTATTTTTTTCTTTTAATAGATAATTGATTATTTTATATAATATATATATTTTTTTTACTTGAAATGAGTTAAAAAAAAATGAAAAGAAAAAGACCCCACTAGCTTAATTTCTTGGCTCCACCCTTATAGATGATGTAGAGTTGTATGTTAAGACTTGCCTTGTATGCTAGCAAGACAAGATCGAGCAAAATGAAATATTTAAAATTAGAAAAGTTAAGATAATTTTATTATAATTTTCATGATTTAAAGTAAAATTTTACCAGTTAATACAAATTATACATAATTTTACCGGTTAATACAACATATATAATTTGTGTATAATTTGTATTAACTGGTAAAATTTTACTTTAAATCATGAAAATTTATAATAAAATTATCTTAACTTTTTTAATTTTAAATATTTCTTTTTGCTCAATCTTGTCTTGCTGGCATATAAGGCAAGTTCTTAACATACAACTCTACATCATCTATAATGGTGGAGCCAAGATATATATATATATATATATATATATATATATATATATATATATATATATATATATATATATATATATCTTGGAGCCATCAAGTAAATAAAAGGTAAAAAAAAAAATAGTTTACGCTGCAGATTTTTTTTCTTTCCTTCATATTATCTTGCAAATCTCCGATTTACTATTTTATAGTTTAAGATTGTATTTCTTAAATAATAATTAAAATTGATTTGATTGGAATTCTAAAAGAATTTATGTAATTGGACCATTTTATCAAAACATTATATAAATAAAATATATCTTGGAGCCATCAAGTAAATAAAAGGTAAAAAAAAAAAATAATAGTTTACGCTGCAGATTTTTTTCTTTCCTTCATATTATCTTGCAAATCTCCGATTTACTATTTTATAGTTTAAGATTGTATTTCTTAAATAATAATTAAAATTGATTTGATTGGAATTCTAAAAGAATATATGTAATTGCACCATTTTATCAAAACATTATATAAATAAAAAAATTGCAATATTGAGAAATTTATTAATTTCATCAATGTAATATTTACTCATAAAATTTTACAATACATTACGTAAAATTATATTAAAATTATTTTAAATATTCTAATTTTCAATGTGTCTTATTACACCACATATATTTAACAAGTTTATAAATTATAACTATGAATACATCAAATGATACAAATCTTTTAGCAAAATAGGAAATATATTATAAAAGACATTTCATTCATAGCATATATATGTGTGTGTGAGTGTGCGCGCGCGCGCATGTTTGTTAAATTTATGACTCAAAATCTTAGTGAGATTTAGAGAGACCTTCTTTCTAATTTAAGTGTGAAAAATATTTCTCAATGGGATGGAAAAATATTTCGTACATAAAGCAGAACTACTATTTTAGTGGTGTTCATAAATTAAATGAGATTCCTAATTAGATTAGGATTGAGGTGACTAACACTATAAATAAGAGTATCGTAAAAATGTTATTTGATTTTTAGCTCATGAAATGGGCTGTCGCCTGTTGTAGAGAGGTGCCAATTGTTGAAGAGTGGTTGTGCCAATTGTTGAGGAGTGGTTGTGCCTATTGATAAGGGGCTATTGCCCATTATATTCCCATAGAGGGAAAGAGGTTTTGGCCTAAGGTTGTAATCCCATGGAGAGAAAGAAGCTTTGGCTTAAGATGGAGAAATGATATAGAATTTAGAAGGAATGAATTCTTATTCATTGGTGATAGGGCTCTTACCCATGTAGTTGAAAATACCCTTTGTGGTGTAATAGTTAAAATAGTAAAAATATTAAATTATATCTAGAGGTGACCGAGAGGATTAACCAATATATTTACTATAAGCAGTTTAATGTGAGGGTTTTCTTGGTTATGTCTAGAGGTGCAATGCCCTTACTTTAGATAGTTCGTACGTTCTACTATTTTGGTGACCAATGTCTGTCCGGACAATCAGAATGTCTGAAACTATATTTAAACTAGAGTGAGGAGACATAAATAATTTAAATAATAGTAAGAAAAATTAAGGAAAAATTTTAGCAATGAAATACAATGAAGTTAAATGAGCCGGTACCCTAGCGATTGGTGACCATAACGGGACGCTACTGTAAAGACAGTTAGCAACCCTAAACCCTAGGAGAATTCTGTGAAATAATTTTTGGGACTCCAGGGAGGAGTTATTGAGGGTTCAATGATAATAAATTGCTAAGAAAAGCCAAGAAAAATTTATTCAATCAGTATAGACACTTTTAGCATATTAAGCAAAACGAAGGGCATTTTGGTCATTTCGCCTTTAAAGACGATTTTTGACCAACTTATCCAATTAAGTAAATAAATTATATGATATAAAATATGAATTAATATTGATGAGAAATTTATTAAAATTGAGTACATAAAGAAGAAAAAAAAGAAGAAGAAGAAAACAAAAAAATGAAAGAAAACCTAATTATGACATCATTATTATGTCATTAAAATTTTATCCGCCAATCATATTTAGACAAGCTTCAACATAAAAGATAAAAAGAGGAAATTAAATCAAAGAAAAATGATTTCTCCTTCATCTTCAAGCTTTGGCCAATTACTCTCTCTCCTCCCTCCATAACCATTTCTTCTTCACACCTTCAAATTTCTTGATTTCTCACCACTAAAATCCATGATTTCTTTCATCAAGATTTGCCCTCTTACCTTGATGAAGAGCTTGGCTGCCAAGAATTAAGAAGAAAGTAAAGAATTGGAACCGTAGGAACTTTGCTTCAAGAGTTTAGTGACCAATCTCCCTCTTTCTCTCTTAATTCATGTTTAAGGACTTGATTAAAGTTAGAAATTGCATGAAATTGAAATGAAACCACTTGTATGCTTACCCTATGATTTCGGCAGCCATGGACTTGTTAAGGTTTTAATGATTTTCTTTGAATTAAATTAGCATACCAACTGCCATTAATATAAATTTCATGCAAATGTCACAGAGGTGACTCAATCCCACATCGGCCAAGTATGGGGGAGTTACTGGGCTTATATGAAGGGGGTGGCCTTGCTTGGTTAGACGCGTTTTGGGTTGGGCAGAGGCTCGGCCCAGGAACAAAACCGTGAGGGCTGAGACTCAAAGCGGACAATATCTAGCCACGTGAGGCACCCGTGACATTTGGTATCAGAGCCGACCCATCTTGGTCGACTCACGCCAAGCGCACAGAGGTGTAGGCAGGGTGGCCGGACTGCAACGAGGTCGTTGCAGGATCGGGTGGGGGAGATGTCACAGAGGTGACTCAATCCCACATCGGCCAAGTATGGGGGAGTTACTGGGCTTATATGAAGGGGGTGGCCTTGCTTGGTTAGACGCGTTTTGGGTTGGGCAGAGGCTCGGCCCAGGAACAAAACCGTGAGGGCTGAGGCTCAAAGCGGACAATATCTAGCCACGTGAGGCACCCGTGACATTTAACATTAAATTGTGAGTTTAGTGTAAAAAAATTGGAAATTAGGAATTGGGGTTTTGAGAAAAATTGGGGTTTTTATAACACCCCCACTTTAGATAGTCCGTACGTTCTACTGTTCCGGTGTCCAATGTTTGTCTAGATAGTCAGAATGTCTGAAACTATAATTAGACTAGAGTGAGGAGTCATAAATAATTCAATTAAGTGTAAGAAAAATTAAAAAAAAAATTTAGAAATGAAATACAACCAAGTTAAATGAGCCGGTGCCCCGGTAATGGGTGACCCTAACGGGAAGTTACTGTATTCACAACTAGTAGTCCTAAACCCGAGGAAAATTCTGTGAAATAATTTTTGAGACCCCAGAGAAGAGTCATTGAGGTTTCGCTGACACTAGAATACTAAGAAAATGCTTAGAAAATTTTATTAATCGGTACAGACAATTTTAGTCTGTTAAGCAAAATGAAGGGCATTTTGGTCATTTCGTCTTCAGAGACAATTTTTTACCAACTTGTCCAACTAAGTAAATACATTATATAACATAAAATGTGAATGAATATTGAAGAAAAATTTATTAAAAATATGTAAAAGAGAAAAGAAAGAAAGATAAAATAAAATGAAATTAAAAACTCAATTATTACATCATGATGATGCAATAAAAAGTGGTTAGCCAATTAGAACTCAATAAGCACACATTAAAACATTTAAAAGAGGATAAAATTGAATAAAAATCTGTTGTCTACCTCCCTCATTTTCAGCCAGCTGAGACCCTCTCTTCAAATCCTCCATTGAAATATTTCTTCCAAGCTTGATTTCCACCCAAAACCACCATAAAACCCTTTCCTATCTTCACTAAAATTAATCCTTACCACTAGAGCAAGCTTGAGGCAGCAATTTGAAGAAGAAATTGAGAAGAATTACAAGCTCAAGTTAGCTCATCAAAAGGTTAGTGCTATATCTCTCCATTTTTCTCTTTAAATTTGAAGTTAGGTGTATGGACTTAGTTAGAAATTTATAAAATTAAAAGAACATATCCATGTATGGACCAACTAAAATTTTTGGCAGCCTTAGTGATGGAAGTTTTGATGAGTTTTGAATGAATTTAAGTTGTATATGAGTGGTCTTGCACATGAGTATGAGACTTAAACATCATTAAGTATGTTGAATTGATGTATGTGCATGAATGGATATTTGAGAATTAGGGTTTGAGGCATGAAGTTAGGGTTTTGTTCATGTGTTGTGGAATTGGAATCCTAATGGTCAATTAGTGACCATTTGGCTATATTTGATAAGGAGTTGAAGTGATTTATGCCAATGGAATTGAGGTTAGGTATGCTGCCTTAAGTGACCTGCAGGGTTAAATGTGACTCCAGCAAGTTTGGGCATCTGTAACTTGAGTGGTGTAAGTTTAATTGGTGCAAGGCTAATTGGACATGAAACTAGACACATAATGGCACAACTTTGATCAAGAAACCTTGCCCAGAAAATAAACTTAGAATACCCTAAAAATTGACCAAATCCGGGTAACCAACCTGCTGGTCCTAGAAATTGACCAAAAAAACAATGTTTGTTCAAGTTTGTTCATTTGGCCATAACACAATGTAGAAATATTCAAATGACTTGAATTTTATATCAATAGAAAGATTAGACAATTTAGAATAACTTTTATGAAGAACACAAACTCAAATTCTAAACCTAACCAATTCAAATTGTTAGTCCAAGTTAGGACACCAAATATAGCAGAACCAAATTGCCCAGAAATTCTGGGTACAGGTTAATGCGGCCAGTTATGGTATTTAGGCCATAACTTAAGTTACAAAACTTTAAATGGAGTGATTCAAAAAGGAAATTAAAGAAGAAACATAAAGGAACAACTTTCATGAAGAAAGTTTTGTCAAATTTTTACTGTAGCAAGGTCTAGTGGAACAGTGAATTTGGACCTCAAATTCTGAAAATTTGAAATAAAATCTACGAGACTAGGAATTGAGTTTGGCAATCAATGTCAACAAAAATAAAATTAAAATATGGTATATTGGTGAACTTAGGCTTAACAAATCTATTATGAATCAAAAAGTCAACCTTTGAATGAAAATGGTCAAATGAATAGTAACCACTAAATTATGTGAAGTAGAAAAACAAACTATAAGAATCATTGTAGTTGTTAATATAGGATATGGTAGGTAAATTGCGAATGGTGAAGTTGAGTGACCCCAATGATATAGGAAAGGGTATAATTGTCACACCTTACCTCTTTGTAAGGCATAACATGATCCCGCAGTATACCTAATGAATTACAAACTTCGTTTGCTGATAACCCATTAAATACACTATAAGGGATTTTAAAACTATTCATACTTCTTTTTACAGTGGTGAGCACTATTTACAGATGTTAAAAAATTTTTTGAACCAAAGTAAAACAGCTAACACATTTGAATTATTAGTAATTTCTGTAAAAATTTTGGCGGAGTGCCATATGTTTTTTGAATAAAATAGTTCTTCAAAAACCTGTAAAAAGCACTTCAAATATATTTCTCAATCTCAAACTCCAACATTTAATTAACACAATATGTTTCTCAACATTTGTCAACTCAAATCCACAATAATTTTTCAGTGTTTTCAAAGGCTGAGATAAAAGATATATATCACAATATTTACAATCAAAATAATTTACAATTTATTTTACAACTTCAATGTACAATTTTAATTTACAACTGCTCAAAACCAAGAATACTATATACATACAGTGAACACACATTACAATACAAAATACAAAATATGGCATACTCAATATACCCGATGATCTCTCAGTGTAGTACTAGCAGCCTAGTCTGCTGCCCTGTTAGTCTGTCTACCTGCGACAGCAATGAAAAGCTATCGCTGAGCCATTGTCTCAGTGGTGCACAACATTAACCAAATACAACTTTAAATCACAAATCATAAGTCATATAAATAGTGGATACTTAAAACCATAGTTAAATTCAAAGACAATGAATGTCATAAAGAATTTAAACTCCATTTCATAATATCACAATAAATATCAATAAATCATACACACAGCTTAATCATGTTCCAAAGTTCAATTCGTCCCAAAAGCCGATGGCTAGTGAGGAATTCAATTCATCCCAAAAGTTGATGGCTAGTGAGGAATAACATAGCTAGCTAGCAATAATATGAGTACTCATTCTATTCATCCTCAACAGGCACACACCTCAACACTTCAGCCAGAGAGGGAATTCAATTCATCCCAATAGACAAGCTAGTGAGGAATTTAATCAATATACATGATAGCTATGGTTTCAAACCATTTACAGTGCTTTTCAATCAATAAGTATCCATCAAATACCATTCAAACAATTTCTCACAATTTAAAACAATAATATACAAATAGTCATAATTTATTTTAATTGAAAAATTCAAAAGAAATAACTATTGTGCACAAACCTCTGATAACTGTCTCTTGGCTCTGACTCAGTGTTTCCTTCTCCTTCCCTGAGTCTTTGCTAACTGAGACACACAATTTAAAGTGTTTCAGTACTCATTTAAACCGTCTCTAACAATAAGGCTTAATATACTTAATTTATTTAATTCTATTATTTCCTTAGTCAACCTAAGATGTTGACCCTCGATGCAGTCTAGGTGAATTAGGTTTTAATGTTACCAATATGTCACATTTGTAGCCTTTTAGTGTTGGTACATATTACCAAATTCACTTTCAAGTATATTGCATTTTATTGTAATTTGCTGGATTTCGGCATACTAATTTGACCTAGCCAGACGACCTAGTTCCCTTGATTTTTGGGTTTCGGTCAAAACTACAAAATTGTAGGTCTATGTCTTATTGCACGCGGGGCAAAATTTCAAGTCATTCTGAGTTGTGTAGACCAAGTTATGGTCAATCTACCAATGCTGGACTTAATGTATCAAAATAGTCACTTTAGGTCATTTTTAGGTCACTTTTGGTTCGGCCAGTTTTTGGACCTGAAATTGTGCAAGCTATTTGGCTTGGTTCTGGCCATTTCTGGGCTTTTGTGTCTTCATAAGAATTGTAGATATATGTCTCAACTATTCATGGTAAAAATTTTATGTCAATTTGACCTGTTTTGAGTGAGTTATGGCCAAAATACTAACTGCTGCCCAAATGGTCAATTTTCAGGTTTTCAAAGCACTAATCCGGATTTGGTCATTTTTCAAGTCACCTTCTAAGCAGAATTTTGGTAAGCTTCCTTCATGAAAGTTGGCACATTTTGTGCCTAGTTTCACTCCAATTGGTCTCATACCAATTGGAGTCACACACTTAAGGTTCTAAGCCCAAAACATACACTGCCCTATTGTACCTTGTTCATCACTCATCAATTACACATCCTATGCTTACCAAGTTAACTCTTCCATGTCATTTCTGTTTTGTACCATAATATAAACACATTTAGCAACTCATTTTTGGTCATTTTGGCAGCTTATAACCATTCTCAATATGCCCATTATAGTACAAAATTTTCCAAGTCTAATTACAAACAATTTAACCACATGACATAGCTCATTTACATGTCCAAATTCAAACTTTTATACACATATACATGCTGCCATAACAAGCACCATAATTCAACAATATAATTCCATACACCAAACCATGAAACAACACATTTTGATCTACACTTCAAAGTTTCCAATTTGTACATCTCTTTCAATTAACTTCCAAGCTTCCAAAATTATACCTTACACATGGAATTCAAGTACCATACAATCAAACCTATAAATCATCATTCAAGCCACTATTTACATGCAATTATAAACTGTTCTTATTGAGGCTCCATGGCTGCCAAAATGTGCATCTCCCTTAAAACATCAAACTTCAAAAATCCTTCCACAAATCAACTACCCATAACATCCATTCAAGGTTTAATGAAACAAGAATAAAAAATACATGCTTACCACTTTTGAAATTCTTCAAAACCTCACTAAAACTTGATTTTCTTGCTGCCTATCTACTACCCAAGTTGTGAAGAACAACTTTACTGAAGGATAATGGAAGAAAATTGGCTTGGATCATGGAAGAATGAAGCATGCATAGAGCTTGGAAGCTTCGACCATAGAGGATCCTTTTCTTCTTGGTTTCGGCTGGTTTTAGGCAAGGTAAGGAAGATGAGTAATCTGCTATCATGTGATGTTTAGTGGTCCACTTAATGGAGTGAGTGGAGCACTAAGTAAAGATTTAATGTTTATTTATTCTAAAGTTTCCAAATTCCACATTTAACTCCTATCTTTTGCTATTTAAACTATGTACCACCAATTTAATTTTTCATGACATTTTCCAAGTGTAACATCATTTATTTTTAATGGACATTTAGATCAAAAGACAACTCGGGGTGTCAAATGACCACAATGCCCCTGTTCGGATTGCATTCCCGATTTTTCGGTAACACTGAGTTTTATCGTTTTCTCGATTTCTCATTTTTCTTTGTACTAATTAATTAATTTTTATTTAATATTTCTAATGATATTTATGCTTCAATATATCTTTAATTATATCTTAAAAATATTTTCTAGGGTTTCCCACGGTCCAGGACTAGTTAACAGTCCACGCCGCAACTTCCTAGTGCGGTCACCCATCGCTAGGATTCTCGGCTAGTTTAACTTGGTTACATTTCATTGCTATTATTTTTCCTTTGTTTTTCTTATATTTTCTTTTCTTGTATTTCATTATTTTATGTCTCCTCACCCATAACTAAGTGTAGTTCTAGGCATCCTAGCTGTCTGGACAACACTGGTCACTAGAACAGTAGAACGCACTACCAAACATAGAGGTGTTACAATTCTCCCCCCCTTAAAATAAATTTAGTCTCAAAATTTTACCTGACATCAATTCTTGAACAGCTGTGGGTGCTGTCTTCTCATATCCTCTTCATGTTCCCAAGTAGCTTCCTGGCCTGAATGATGGTTCCATAGCACTTTAACCAGGTGTATTTGTTTATTCCTCAGCTGGTTCACCTCATATGGCAGAATTTCTATGGGTTCTTCATCATATGAGAGGTCTGGATTTACCTCAATCTCTTCAACTGATAGTACATGAGATGGGTCAAATCTGTACCTCCTTAACATGGACACATGGAAGACACTGTGTATCCGTTTTAGCTCTGGAGGTAATGCCAACCGATATGCCAAAGGACCCACTCTTTCTAGAACCTCATACGGTCCGATAAAGCGAGGACTCAGTTTCCCCTTTCTGCCAAATCTCATAATCCTCTTTCAAGGAGAAACTTTGAGGAATACCTTATCACCCACTGTATATTCAATGTCTCTTCTCTTCAGATCAACATAGGACTTCTGACGGTCTGATGCAGCCTTGAGTCTATCTCTGATCCATCTGATCTTTTCCTCTGTCTGCTGAACAATTTCTAGCCCAATCATCTTTCTTTCACCCACTTCATCCCAACATAGGGGAGTTCTGTACTTCCTGCCATACAAAGCTTCATATGGAGGCATCCCAATGCTTGATTGGTAGCTGTTGTTATAAGCAAACTCAATCAAAGGCAAGTGTGTATCCCAACTGCCTTCAAACTCAATCACACAAGCCCGTAGCATATCCTCCAATATCTGAATTACCCTTTCGGTGGCCATGCATGCGTGGGTGGAATGCTATGCTGAAGTTCAATCTAGTTCCTAGGGCTCTCTAAAGACTACCCTAGAATCTAGAAGTGAACCTAGGATCTCTATCAGATTCAATTGATACTGGCACTCCATGTAGTCTTATAATCTCATTTATGTACAATCTGGCCAATCTCTCTAAACTATAGTCCATCCGAACTGGCAAAAAGTGAGCGGACTTGGTCAGCCTGTCAACTATAACCCATACTGCATCATGACTATTTTGTATCCTCGAAAGTCTCATAACAAAATCCATAGTTATCCATTCCCATTTCCACTCTAGTACTGGCAATGGATATAACAAACCTGATGGTACTTGATGTTCTGCCTTTACTTGCTAACAAGTAAGGCATTTGGAAACAAATTCAGCTATATCCCTCTTCATACCCATCCACCAGTAATGCTCTTTCAGCCCTCTGTACATTTTAGTTCCACCAGGGTGCATAGCAAAAGGAAACTCATGTGCTTCCTTCATAATGATCTGTCTCAATTTCACATCACTAGTGTCACACCCTACCCCTCTGTAAGGCATAACATGATCCCGTAGTATACCTAATGAATTACCTACTCCGTCTACTGATAACCCATTAAATACACTACAAGGGATTTTAAAACTTTTCTTACTTCTTTTTATAGTGGTGAGCACTATTTATAGGTGTTGAAAATTTTTTTGAACTTAAGTGAAAGAGATAGCACATTTGAATTAGTAGGAATTTCTGTAAAAATTTTGGCGGAGTGCCCTCTGTATTTTGAATAAAATAGTTCTTCAGAAAACCTGTAAAAGCACTTCAATATAATTCTCAATCTCCACTTCAACAGTTAAACAACACAATTTCTTTTTCAACTCAAATCCACAATAATTTTTCAAAGACTGAGATAAAAGAATGATAATACAATTTTTACAAGTCAAAATACTCATAATTTACTTAACAACTTCAATGTACAATTTTAATTTACAACTGCTCAAAACCAAGAACAATGTATACATACAGTGAATATACATTACAGTACAAAATGCAAAATGTGGTATACTCAATATACCCAATGATCTCTCGCTGAATGCACTAGCAGCCTAGTCTGCTGCCCTGTCCGTCTGTCTACCTGCGACAGCAATGGAAAGCTTTCGCTGAGACAATGTCTCAGTGGTGCACAACATTAACAAATACAACTTTAAATCAAATTTCATAAATCATATAAATGATGGATACATAAAACCATAGTTAAATTCAAGACAATTAATGTCATAAGGAATTTAAACTCCAATTCACAATATCACAATAAATCTCAATAGTCAAAAAATGGTTAAATTCAAAAGACAGTGAATGTCAATAAGAATTTAAACTCCAATTCACAATATCACAATAAATCTCAATAGTCAAAACATGGTTAAATTCAAAAGACAGTGAATGTCAATAAGAATTTAAACTCCATTTCACAAATTATCAAATCGCATAATAACACAATTTAGTCGAATAATTTAATAATACAGTGTTGCCAATTCATTCACAACTTAAGCCATGACACAAAATTTCCAATCAATGCCGCGTTGTACACCACAACAAAGCAATCACAACCCCACTAATCGAAATCAATGAGGAAGGGAGCTAGCTATATAATGAATACTCATCCGATCACCTCAACTGGTAAACTAGAGAGGGAGAAAAATAAACAATCACGACTCCATAAATGGAGAAGGAAAATAAACGATCACAACCCCATAAATGGAGAAGGAATGATATGATACTGTCATGCTAAGTGTGAACACAAAATCAATTCCAAACATTTTATTCAAATGATTTGTGAGAATCCATTAAATTTCCAAAGTCATAATTTCATTCACAAAATGGCAACACAATTCATAAGTAACTTCAATTTTCACAAATCACACTAAATAATTTTTTCCACAGTTTCAAACCATTTACAATGCTTTTCAAGCAATAAGTATCCATTCAAACACATTTCCATAATTAAAAACAATAATATACAAATAGTCATAATTTATTTCAATTGAAAAATTCAAAAGAAATAACTGTTGTGCACAAACCTTTGATATCTGTCTCTTGGTCTTGACTCAGTGTTTCCTTCCCTTTCCCTGAGTCTTTGCTAACTGAGAAACACAATTTGAAGTGTTTCAGTACTTAATTAAACTGTCTCTAACGATAATGCTTGATAATTAATTCACTGAATTCTAATATTTGCTTAGTCAACCTAATATGTCGACCATCGATGCATTCTAGGTAAATTAGATTTAATGTTATTAATATGTCACATTCGATAGTATTTTAGGATTGGTACATGTTACCAAGTTCATTTCCGTGTATACTGCATTTTCTTGCAATTTGCTGGAATCCGGGATACTAGTTTGACCTAGCTGGATGACCTAGTTCCTTCGGTTTTCGGGTTTTAGTCAAAACTACAAACTTGTAGATCTATGTCTTATGGAAGGCAGGACAAAATTTCAGGTCATTCTGAGTTATGTAGACCAAGTTATGGCCATTTTACTATTGCTGGTCAAATTGCATCAAAATTGGTCACTTTAGGTCACTTTAGGTCATTTTAGGTTCGGCCAGTTTTTGGACCCGAACTTGTGCAAGCTGTTTGACTTATTTATGGTCATTTATGGACTTTGGTGTCTTCATAAGACTTGTAGATATGAGTCTTAACTATTCATGGTCAAAATTTCAGGTCAATTGGACCTGTTTTGAGTGAGTTATGGCCTAAAAACTAATTGCTGCCCAAATGGTCAATTTTCAGGCCTTATTTGCACTTAATCCGGATTTGGTCATTTTTCAAGCTACCTTGCAAGCAGAATTTTGGCAAGCTTCCTTCATGAAAGTTGGCACATTTTGTGCCTAGTTTCACCTCCAATTGGTCTCATACCAATTGGAGCCACACACTTAAAGTTCTAGGCCAAAATGCATACTGCCCTATTGCACTTCCTTTATTACTCATCAAAGATCACTTTTAACACTTACCAAACTCAACATTCAAGCCAATTCTGGTTGTACCATAACCTAAAAATAATTCACAACATATCATAGGTCATTTTGGCAACTTGCAATCACATTCAACATACCCCAAAAAGTGCAAAATTTGTCAAACTCATTTACAACAATTTAATCACGTATTCATGCTCATTTACATGTCCAACTTCACACCATCACACATATACCCAAACTGCCATAACAACTAACACAATTCAACATTAATATTTCATAATCCAAACATGAAACAATATCCTTATGGTTCACCAAACCAGGCTGCCAATTCATGCATTCCATTCCCATAATTTCCAGGCATTCAAATTTCAAAACACATTCACATATACTAAGTATACATCACCCAAATAATTTCCTACACAATATATATTTAATCAATCCTTTAATCTACCATTTACAAGCAAAAATAAACTGTCTTCAAGGAGTTTCCATGGCTGCCAAAAATAAACATCTCCCCTAGAACATCAAACTCCAAAATTCTTTCCACAATTCAAGTACCCATAACCTCCTTACTAACTTTAGTGAAGAACTAACCAAAAACACAAACTTACCACTTTGGAAACTTTTTAAAATCTCTCCAAAACTTGGTCTTCTTGCTGCCAATCTACTGCCCAAGGTGTATGGACAACTTTTAGTGAAGAAAGGTGCCAAGAACGAAGCTTAAATCAAGCTTGCATGAAGCTTTCAAGTGGTGAACAATGGTGGATCTTCTTTTCACCATTTTCGGCTGAATTTGGGAGCTTGAAGATGAAGTTCAATTTGCTGTCCAAAGGGTGAGTTAGTGGTCCACTTAAATGACTTAGTGGAGCACTATGTCAAAATTAACTATTATTTTAAGCTTAACTTTCATTTTCCCACATTTAACTCTCCATTTTTACTATTTACATTAGGTACTACTAATTTAATTTTTCATTATATTTTCCAAGTGTAATATCATGTATTTTTAATGGAAATTTAGGTCAAAAGACAACTCGAGATGTCAAATGACCACAATGCCCCTGTTCGGGTTGCATTCCCGATTTTTCGGTAACACCGGGTTTTGTCCGTTTTTCGATTTCTCACTTTTCTTTGTACTAATTATTTAATTTTTCTTTGATATTTCTAATGACATTTATATTTCAATAAACATTTATCTAAGTCCTAAAAATATTTTTCAGGGTTCCCCGCGGTCCAGGGCTAGTCAACGGTCCACGCCGTGACTTCTCGGTGCGGTCACCCATCGCTAGGGTTCTCGGCTCGCTTAACTTGGTTACATTTCTTTACTATTATTTTTCCTTTGTTTTTCTTGTATTTTCTTTTCTTGTATTTCATTATTTTATGTCTCCTCACTCGTATCGAAGTGTAGTTCTAGGCATCCTAGCTATCCAGACAACACTGGTCACTGGAACAGTAGAACGCACTACCGAACATAGGGGTGTTACAACTAGGAACGCACATTCTGCCCTGATGTAGCAATAAACCATCATCTCTCACAGAGAATTTAGGTTTCTTGCCTTGCTGGACTTCTTTCAGTAGCTTCTGATATTTATCATCACTCTGAACAGCCATTCTAATCTGATCAATCAACACTGGCTGTACATGCCATGCAACTACTGTCTGTCCCTCATCATCAATCTCTAAACTTTCATGATGTGCTTTCAATTCATATACCATGGATAAAGGAGAAACTCTAAGGCTTACCATAGTCTTGCGACTTAAGGCGTCAGCCATCACATTGGCTTTCCCTGGCTGATAGTCTATTAAGCAATCATAGTCTTTAATAAGTTCTAACCATCTCCTCTGCCTCAAATTCAATTCCTTCTGGGTACCCAAATACTTTAAGCTCTTGTGATCTGTGTAAATGTAGCATTTCTCCCCATACAAATAGTGTCTCCAGATCTTCAAAGCAAAAACAATAGCTGCTAGCTCCAAATCATGTGTTGGGTAGTTCTTCTCATGCGGTTTCAGCTGGCGTGATGCATAAGCAATGACATTTCGATCTTGCATCAGTACACAACCTAACCCATTGTGAGAAGCATCACTATAAACTGTGTATTCTTTACCCGGAATAGGTAAAGTAAGGACTGGAGCTTCAGTCAAACACCTCTTCAACTCATCAAAACTCTGCTGGCATTTATCTGTCCACTAAAATTTTACATCTTTCCGGAGCAGCTTGGTCAGTGGAGAAGATAACATAGAAAACCCTTTCACAAATCGACGATAATATCCAGCTAAACCTAAAGCGTGAATTTACGTGATATTCCTGGGTGGCTTCCAATTAAGGATAGCTTCTACCTTGCTGGAATCTACCTTGATCCCTTCAGCTGACACAACATGTCCTAAGAAGAAGATTTTTTTTAGCCAAAATTCACATTTCAAAAATTTGGCGTATAGCTGTTTCTCCCTTAAAGTCTGCAATACAATCCGCAGATGTCTGTCATGCTCCTCTGCATTCCTCGAATATATCAAAATATCATTAATAAACACCACCACAAATTGGTCGAGATATGGTCTGAAGATAGTGTTCATCAGATCCATAAAAGCAGCTGGAGCATTAGTTAACCCGAATGGCATTACTAGAAACTTATAGTGGCCATATCGAGTTCTGAAAGTAGTTTTTGGAATACTCTGCTCTTACACTTTCAACTGATAATAACCAGATCGCAAATCAATTTTGAAGAATATAGTTGCACCCTTCAACTGATCAAATAGATTATCAATGCGAGGTAATGGATATTTGTTCTTTATTGTCACCTTATTCAACTGCCGGTAGTCAATACATAAATGGAGGGTGCCATCTTTCTTCTTAACAAACAACACTGGCACTCCCCAAGGTGACACACTAGGGCGGATGAAGCCCTTTTCAAGTAGTTTTTGCAACTGTATCTTTAACTCCTTCAACTCTGCAGGTGCCATTTTGTATGCTGTTATAGAGATTGGATCCACACCATGCATAATATTAATTTCAAACTGCACCTCTCTTTTTAGAGGTAATCCTGATAATTCATCAGGAAACACATCTGGAAAGTCATATACTGTAGGTATGTCCCTCAATGCTGGAATCCCCACTTGGGTGTCTACCACATATGCCAAGTATGCTTCACACCCCCCTTTCTGATCATTTTTTTGGCTAGTGCAGTCGAAATGACGTTTGATGGCAATAGCTGCCTCTCCCCGTGTATTACCACTTCACTATACTGAGGGAGACTAAAAGTGACTGTATTCAGTCTACAGTCAATCATGGCATGATGCCTAGCTAACCAATCCATGCCCAAAATGATATCATAATCTCTAAAGGGCATTTCAATGAGATCAGACAGAAAAGTATGTCCTTGGATCACCAAAGGACAATCTCTATACATTCTATTAACCCTGACCTCTTGTCCTAACGGACTTGTTACTAGCACCTCAAAGTCCATCTTTATACATGGAACAGCAATGCAATCAATGATGCTAGCACTCACATAAGAATGGGTAGAACCCGGATCAAATAACACAAACACATCTTGATTAAAAGTTGAGAAGGTACTAGCCACAACATCAGATGTCTCAGCCTCTTCTCTTTGTCTCATTGCATAAACTCTAACTAGAGCACTGCCTTGCTCTGATTAATTCATTGTGCCTTGGCTGCCTGCTGGGTTACCTCTACCCCTGCCTCTACCTCTGCTAGGTGGTTGTGAACCTCTGGTGACAGGGCTCTGAACTGATCCTTCAGCAGTACTCAGAGGTGGTCCAACTCTGCGAGTACTGGTGCAGTCCTTGGCAAAGTGTCATATGCCTCCACAGTTATAATAGGCTCCTATGGCCTTGTAGCACACCCCACCATGATTTCTTCCATAGGTTTCACATTGGCGGGGAGGGTAGGGTAGGAACTTTTGGTACTCTGCTGACCAGATAGAGGAGGTTTCTGTCCCAAATATCTTCCCCTACTGGACTTCTTACCACCTCTGCTGTGTCCCCCATGGTTCTTCCTCTTTCTAGTAGGACCACTGGAACTCTGTTCTACTGACTTTCCCTCTTTTTTTGACTTCTCTAATTTCTTTTTCTCAGGGGCTGCTTCAGATTCAATTCTTTCTAACTCTAGTGCTTGAGAAATAAGCTCAGAGAAGTTGTTATGTTTGAATCTGACCACTTGTAATATGATACTGGGCTTTAAGCCAGTTTCAAACCTCTTACATCTCTCCCTACTGGGAGAAAGTAGACTTACTGCATAATGGCTGAGGTGGGAAAATTCCCTTTCATATTCAGCCACCGATCTACTCCCCTGTTTTAGACTTAGGAACTCTTGCAGCTTCTGGTCCACATAAGCATCAGGGACATATTTTTGTCTGAACTCCCGTAGAAAATCATTCCATGTTAGCACTGAAGGTTCTACCAGACTGTGGGGAATGGTTTCCCACCAGTCATATGCATCTCCCTATAGCAGAGATACTGAATATTCAAACCTGAGCTCCTCTGTACAATGTAGCTTTTTGAACACCCTATCCATTCTCTCTAACCACTGTTCTGCCTCTACAAGATCTACTGTCCCATTTAACTCAGTAGCCCCATATTTCATTAATTTGTCATACTGCCTAGCAGAAGACTGTGGTTGTACCACTGGTGTCTGTAGTAGGACTTGAGTAGGCACATTACCAGCCATCTGTTGAAACATTGCAGCCATCTGCTGAGCGAACGGAGCAGGAAACTGTGGTACTAAGGGGGCTGGCGCAGCTGATCCACTGACATTGTGTAGGGCTAGGGCATCCCCTTATACCTCAGCCTCTATAGATTAATCGACTGAACGATCACCCTCTTCCATAGTCAATGCGACGATCTTAGACCTCCTGAACAATAACACAAGGAGATTTCCTCCCGTTAGTGCATATTTATAATGTAATGTACTGTATGTATCAAACAATGACATTGAATAGTTGTACTATGAAGAAAAAATATTTAAATTACAGATGAAAATAGAATTTAAAAACTAGCTTTAATACCACTAAAACATGTCACACCCTACCCCTCTGTAAGGCATAATATGATCCCGTAGTATACCTAATGAATTACCAACTTCGTCTACTGATAACCCATTAAATACACTATAAGGGATTTTAAAACTTTTCTTACTTCTTTTTACAGTGGTGAGCACTATTTACAGGTGTTAAAAAATTTTTTGAACTGAAGTGAAACAGCTAACACATTTGAATTATTAGTAATTTCTGTAACAATTTTGGCGGAGTGCCATCTATATTTTGAATAAAACAGTTCTTCAAAAACCTGTAAAAAGCACTTCAAATATATTTCTCAATCTCAAACTCCAATATTTAATCAACACAATATGTTTCTCAACATTTGTCAACTCAAATCCACAATAATTTTTCAGTGTTTTCAAAGGCTGAGATAAAAGAAATATATCACAATATTTACAACCAAAATAATTTACAATTTATTTTACAACTTCAATGTACAATTTTAATTTACAACTGCTCAAAACTAAGAACACTATATACATACAGTGAACATACATTACAATACAAAATGCAAAATATGGTATACTCAATATACTGGATGATCTCTCAGTGTAGTACTAGCAGCCTAGTCTGCTGCCCTGTTAGTCTGTCTACCTGCGACAGCAATGAAAAGCTATCGCTGAGCCATTGTCTCAGTGGTGCACAACATTAAGCAAATATAACTTTAAATCACAAATCATAAGTCATATGAATAGTGGATACTTAAAACCATAGTTAAATTCAAAGACAATGAATGTCATAAAGAATTTAAACTCTATTTCACAATATCACAATAAATATCAATAAATCATACACACAGCTTAATCATGTTCCAAAGTTCAATTCGTCTCAAAAGCCGATGGCTAGTGAGGAATTCAATTCATCCCAAAAGCCGATGGCTAGTGAGGAATAATGTAACATCCTCCCTATACATGTTCTGTACGTTCTATTGCTCCAGTAGTCAAATAACAGTCCAGGCAAGTCAGGATGTCTAGAACTACACTTCGGGATAGTGAACAGACATATAATGATGAAATAAATAAAAAGAAAATACAAGAAAAATTAAAGAAAAATGAAAGAGAGAAAATGAAGCTAAGTTAAACGAGCCGGCACCGAAGCAATGGGCGACCGCACCGGGAAGGCCGTTGCTGACCCCAGGACCGCAGGGAACCCTCGGAATTTAATTTTGAGACATAGATAAAGGTTTATTGAAATGTAATTGACATTAGAAATATCAAAGAAAAATTAATAAATTAGTACAAGGAAAAAACAAAAAATCGAGAAATAGACAAAAATCGGTGTTACTGAAAAATCGGGAATGTAACCCGAAGTGGGGTGTTTTGGTCATTTGACACATAGTGTTTCCTTTTGACCTCAATGTCTATTAAAAATAAATGATATTACACTTTAGAAATGTCATAAAAAAAATTAAATTGTGATACATTACGTAAATTGTGAAAGAAAGGAGGTAAATGTGTAAATAAAGGAAACTTAGTATAATTAAACATTAAACCATTTATTAGTGCTCCACTAACTATAATATAAAGTACATAAAATAAACATTAGTGGGCAGAATTGTGTCATCTTCAACCTTGAGAAAAAGCTTGCCGAATTGCTCCTCCCAAAAACCTCCATGGCCACCATGCATGAAGCTTTCTCTCTCCATCATCAAGCCCTCATTTTCACTTGCTTCCTTCATTAAAGCTTGCCTATTCACCTTGGAGAAGATATTGGCAACAAGAAAAACCAGATTTGGTGAAGTTTTGATAAGCTTCAAAAGTTGTAAGTGTCCAAAATCTCTCCCTTGCTTTAGTAAACCTTGTGTTTGGGTTGAAATGAGTATTTTGGTGAAGAGAAATGAAAGAAATGGTGAGAAATGGACTTGTCCATTTTTGGGCAGCCATGAACCTTTCTTGAGCTTGAGTTATTTTTACTTCTAGTGAATGAAAATGTAGGTTGATTAATTCAAATGAAAGTTGTAGTAAGTTTGTGCATAAATATGTGCATGTAGTGTTTAGATTAAAGGTGTGAAATGGAACCTTGATGCCTTGAGCAAACTGCCGTGTTTGGCAACCCCTAATAGCATGAATTTGTGTGTGAACATGTGGTTATTAATGATATATGTTAATGTTAAATTGTGGGCAGCAAGTGTAAGTGATATTGAAGTATGAATATGTTGAAGTATATGTGTAATATTAACATTGAAGTATGTTGAATTTTGGTGGAAGTGAATGTTGAATTTAATGATGAATTGTGTGCATTGAGCACTTGAACATTCTGCCCAGAATTGTTGCTGAAATTGTGTACAATATATGTATAGAAGTGTTGTTGATTGAATATTGTAGTAATGAGGAGGAGAAGGAACATCAAATTGAGAGTGTATGTGCTTTGTGTAGGTTGTGTATTGAAGGCAGCACCTAAATTAGGCCATAAGTGCCAAATTGTGAACCCAATTGGTATGAGGCCAATATGGGGTGAAACTAGACACCAAATAGGCCAACTTTCATGCAGAAATGTTGCCAAAATTCTGCCTAGAAACTGACCTTAAAAAGTGACCAAATCCGAATTAGTGCATTTAAGGCCTGAAAACTAACCATTTGGGCAGTAGTTAGTGTTTAGGCCATAACTCACTCAAAACAGGTCCAATTGACCTGAAATTTTGACCATGAATAGTTAAGACCTATATCTACAAGTCTTATGAAGAAACCCAAGCCCAGAAATGGCCAGAACCAAGTCAAATGGCTTGCACAAATTCAGGTACAAAAACTACCGAACCAAAAGTGACCTAAAAATTTACCAAATTTTGCACCAAAAGTGCAATCTGTCCAGCTTTAGCAAATTGACCATATCTTGGTTTACACAATTCGGAATGACCTGAAATTTTGCCCTGCGTGCAATAAGACATAGAGCTACAATTTTGCTTCTTTGACCAGAAGCTAAAAACCAAGGGAAATAGTTCTTTAAGCTAGACCAATCTAGCACACAAAAATTGAGAATTTGACATTTTGCATACAGTGATGCTTGAAGCATTTTGGCAATGAACGCCAACTTGTAAAAATGGTAAATTGCACTATATTGGCAGCATATTGAGATATAAATTTTGACATATTGATGCTAGAAACAACTTATCCATATTACCTAAAAAGGTCAACATATGCATTGACTTGTGAATTATATAATAGTTAGTAAACTCCAAAGATTGAAGAATTAAACAATTAATTTATAATGTGCCCTAGTTTGCCTAGTTGACTAGTATGGATAGGTTGGCATGCCAATAGGATTCTGACAGCTGTTCTGTAAATGGCTTCATGCCATACTATGTTTTTACGGCTTATTATGCCGCACTGTGACTTTAATAGCCTACGGCTATACATATTGTGTATTTATTTTTGGCTTATCGCCAGATTGACTATATGGCTTTTTAGCCATGCTATTTGCACACCGGGAGACACTTTGTAACCAATGGTGTGACGGCCCGAGGTACTAGGTACCCAGTGCTAGTATATCCGTTTATCCAGTCTGGTCAGTAAATATGCTACACGGGCAGTAATCCAAGTACTATTAAAAATTCAAATACATAAATCCAATCTACTGACATACAGCACCACCAAAAATTTGTAAACACTTTATTTACTTTATTTTAGTGTATATTTCTTTATATTTGGCACCACTAAGCAAAAATGCTTAGCGCATTGCTTTTGTAACGCGTAAGTATTGGAGATACAGCTGGGGAGCCCAGCAGACCTATGACCGGGTGAGACATCAGATCTGCACAGGAGTCCAGAGTCATCTGCACTGCATTGCATACATGGTAGGACTTAGGATATCTTGTATTTTGTACTTTTGTTGTATATTTGAAATTCAGCCCTGTATTTAGTAATGTTATGAAAGCTCTAAAGTTTGTAATATTTTGTACATATTAAATAACATTGAAATTTTTTGTACATATTTAAATTATTATGGACTGTATTATGGAACTGTTTAATGACTGTAAAAGTCTATTGACTTTACTGAGAAATAGAGACTGTGAAATATTTGAGATTTTGATATTATCATATTGAACTGTTTTCAATAGGTTTGGAAGGGCAGTTTGTCCAAAATACAAACAGCACCTTTCCAAATTTTTATTACTATTTTAAAACACTGACTTTATTGAAGTGTGAAAATAGAACCAGTATGCTATAAATAGCACATAAACACTTCTTAAAATCAAATTGAGTTTAGAAAATGTGATATTCACAGACTAGGTGCTCCGGCACGCCGTGTAGCACGCCTTGCTCGGCTATTCTGTAGACCGGTAAGGGGTGTTACATTTATTAAATTCTATTATTGCCTTAGTCAGCCTAAGATGTTGACCCTCAATGCAATCTAGTTGAATTAGGTTTTAATGTTACCAATATGTCACATTTGTAGCCTTTTAGTGTTGGTACATATTACCAAATTCACTTTCAAGTATATTGTATTTTATTGTAATTTGCTGGATTTCGGCTTACTAATTTGACCTAGCCAGACGACCTAGTTCCCTCGATTTTCGGGTTTCGGTCAAAACTACAAACTTGTAGGTCTATGTCTTATCACACGAGGGGCAAAATTTCAGGTCATTCTGAGTTGTGTAGACCAAGTTATGGTCAATCTACCAATGCTAAACAGAATGTATCAAAATGGTCACTTTAGGTCATTTTTAGTTCACTTTTGGTTCAGTCAGTTTTTGGACCTGAACTTTTGCAAGCTATTTAGCTTGGTTCTGGCCATTTCTGGTCTTTGGTGTCTTCATAAGAATTGTAGATATATGTCTCAACAATTCATGGTAAAACTTTTAGGTCAATTGGACCTGTTTTGAGTGAGTTATGGCCAAAATACTAACTGCTACCCAAATAGTCAATTTTCAGGTTTTCAAAGCACTAATCCGGATTTGGTCATTTTTCAAGTCACCTTCTAAGTAGAATTTTGGTAAGCTTCCTTCATGAAAGTTGGCACATTTTGTGCCTAGTTTCACCTCCAATTGGTCTCATACCAATTGGAGTCACACACTTAAGGTTCTAAACTCAAAACATACACTGCCCTATTGTACCTTGTTCATCACTCATCAATTACACATCCTATGCTTACCAAGTTAACTCTTCCATGTCATTTCTGTTTTGTACCATAACATAAACACATTTAGCAACTCATTTTTGGTCATTTTGGCAGCTTATAACCATTCTCAATATGCCCATTATAGTACAAAATTTTCCAAGTCCAATTACAAATAATTTAACCACATGACATAGCTCATTTATATGTCCAAATTCAAACTTTTATACACATATACATGCTGCCATGACAAGCACAGCAATTCAATAATATAATTCCATAAACCAAACCATGAAACAACACATTTTGATCTACACTTCAAAGTTGCCGATTTGTACATCTCTTTCAATTAACTTCCAAGCTTCCAAAATTATACCTTACACATGGAATTCAAGTACCATACAATCAAACCTACAAATCATCATTCAAACCACTATTTACATGCAAGTATAAACTGTTCTTATTGAGGCTCCATGGCTGCCAAAATGTGCATCTCCCTTAAAACATCAAACTTCAAAAATCCTTCCACAAATCAACTACCCATAACATCCATTAAAGGTTTAATGAAACAAGAATAAAAAATACATACTTACCACTTTTGAAATTCTTCAAAACCTCACCAAAACTTGATTTTCTTACTGCCTATCTACTAGCCAAGTTGTGTAGAACAACTTTAGTGAAGGATAATGGAAGAAAATTGGCTTGGATCATGGAAGAATGAAGCTTGCATGGAGCTTGGAAGCTTCGACCATAGAGGATCCTTTTCTTCTTGGTTTCGGCTGGTTTTGCGCAAGGTGAGGAAGATGAGTAATCTGCTATCATGTGATGTTTAGTGGTCCACTTAATGGAGTGATTGGAGCACTAAGTAAAGATTTAATGTTTATTTATTCTAAAGTTTGCAAATTCCACATTTAACTCCAATCTTTTGCTATTTAAACTATGTACCACCAATTTAATTTTTCATGAAATTTTCCAAGTGTAACATCATTTATTTTTAATAGACATTTAGATCAAAAGACAACTCGGGGTGTCAAATGACCACAATGCCCCTGTTTGGGTTGCATTCTCGATTTTTCGATAACACCGAGTTTTGTCATTTTCTCGATTTCTCATTTTTCTTTGTACTAATTAATTAATTTTTCTTTGATATTTCTAATGACATTTATGCTTCAATATATCTTTAATTATGTCTTAAAAATATTTTCTAGGGTTCCCTGCAGTCCAGGGCTAGTTAACGGTCCACGCCGCAACTTTCTAATGCGGTCACCCATCGCTAGGATTCTCGGCTCGTTTAACTTGGTTACATTTCATTGCTATTTTTTTTCCTTTGTTTTTCTTATATTTTCTTTTCATGTATTTCATTATTTTATGTCTCTTCACCCATATCTAAGTGTATGTCACGGGGAGAAAATTTTTCGCATCCAAAAACCTCCCAAACCCGTGCGGCACTTGTTCCTCCAACAAGTCAGCCTCCTCAAATGTCCCACGGATTCCCGGTCACCAATCCAATACAAGGATTCACGGCAACACTTCCAAACACCAAGAGGCATGAACAAGCCACAAGAACAACAACCATACAACCATACATTCGGCAAGTCACAAGAAAGGTAGAGACAAGAGTTTACGAAGTAAAAAGCTACTACTTTTATTCCTTTACAAACAGCTATACAATTGCCATTAAAGGAAAACAAAGCACTCAACTCTCAAATGGTGCTCCCGCTCACTCACTCAACTCACTCTCTATCTCACGCACTCTCGCACTATCTACATAAACAAGGGAACAAAGTCCCTTATACACATGCCGGCTGCCCATGATGGCCATTTTGTGGCTGATTTTAAAACACAAATAAAATACATGTGGGAAGGACATGATGGTCCGGCTTGCATTGACACCTAGCTCCCACTTGGAGCATTTCAAATGGGCATGGAGGGAAGTTTGCCGCCAAGTGTCTTGGACCCAAGTGGGCTGTCCACTTTAGTGCGCCCCACATGGGCTGGTTCTTCAATTCTCACTTCACGTTGCATGGGCTGAACTAGCCATGCAAATTGGTCCCAAACTTTCACTTGCCGTAGTGCTTCCTTGCCACCTAGCAATCCCATGCAATTTCCTTTGGTGCGCCCCACTTGGCTTCACGCTACATGGCTCCACCGTTTGGTCTCTTGGCACCATTCCACCACGCCACATGCAACCACTAAGCCCATGTGTTTCTCATTTTGCCGCAACACTTGGTCTTCAAATTGCATGGCCCATGCAAACTTCACTTGCGCTGCACATGGCCATTACATGCAAACTTCATGCATGTGGGCGCTACACTTGGCCCACTTAGCCCATGTGACCACCATTTGCGCCACTAATGCACCACTAGCTCCATGCAATTGTTCTTCACGTGAACCAAGCCATCCACATGCACAACCATGCCATGCCATGTCTTCACATGCGCCACATGTCCCACTAACACAATTCTCATGCATGTTCTTCACGTAGCCACTCCATGCAATTCACCACGTCCACTTCAATTGCCCATGCAACTTTCACGTGGACTCTCCCATGCAAAGGTGACAATTCTCATGCGCCCACTTTGCAAGCTTCACGTGGAACCCCATGCAAGTGAACCTCTCTTCACGTCCCATTTTCCACAACTTGGCCACTGTGTACCACACACACATCCCGGCTTCATTTTGGGCAACCTACAAGCACAAAATATGTTGGACTTCTCAGGGCAACAATTTTGTGGGTGACATGTAGTTCTAGGCATCCTAGCTGTCCGGACAACACTAGTCACTAGAATAGTAGAACGCACTGCCGAACATAGGGGTGTTACAATTCTCCCCACCTTAAAATAAATTTAGTCTCGAAATTTTACCTGACATCAGTTTCTGAACAACTGTGGGTGCTGTCTTCTCATATCCTCTTCACGTTCCCAAGTAGCTTCCTGGCCTGAATGATGGTTCAACAACACTTTAACCAGGTGTATCTATTTATTCCTCAGCTAGTTCACCTCATATGGCAGAATTTCTATGGGTTCATCATATGAGAGGTCTGTATTTACCTCAATCTCTTCAACTGATAGTACATGAGATGGGTCAAATCTGTACCTCCTTAACATGGACACATGGAAGACACTGTGTATCCTTTCTAGCTCTGGAGGTAATGCTAACTGATATGCCAAAGGACCTACACATTCTAGAATCTCATACAGTCCGATAAAGCGAGGACTCAGTTTCCCCTTTCTGCCAAATCTCATAATCCTCTTCCAAGGAGAAACTTTGAGGAATACCTTATCACCCAATGCATATTCAATGTCTCTTCTCTTCAGATCAATATAGGACTTCTGATGGTCTGATGCAGCCTTGAGTCTATCTCTGATCCATTTGATATTTTCCTCTGTCTGCTGAACAATTTCTGGCCCAATCATCTTTCTTTCACCTACTTCATCCCAACATAGGGGAGTTCTGCACTTCCTGCCATACAAAGCTTCATATGGAGGCATCCCACTGCTTGATTGGCAGCTGTTGTTATAAGCAAACTCAATCAAAGGCAAGTGTGTATCCCAACTGCCTTCAAACTCAATCACACAAACCCGTAGCATATCCTCCAATATATGAATTATCCTTTCAGACTGGCCATCTGTCTGTGGGTGGAATGTTGTGCTTAAGTTCAATCTAGTTCCTAGGGCTCTCTAAAGACTACCCCAGAATCTAGAAGTGAACCTAGGATCTCTGTTAGATACAATTGATACTGGCACTCCATGTAGTCTTATAATCTCATTTATGTACAATCTGGCCAATCTCTCCAAACTATAGTCCATCCGAACTGGCAAAAAGTGAGCAGACTTGGTCAGCCTGTCAACTATAACCCATACTGCATCATGACTATTTTGTGTCCTCGAAAGTCCCGTAACAAAATCCATAGTTATCCATTCCCATTTCCACTCTGGTACTGACAATGGATGTAACAAACCTGCTGGTACTTGATGTTCTGCCTTTACTTGCTGACAAGTTAGGCATTTGGAAACAAATTCAGCTATATCACTCTTCATACCCATCCACCAGTAATGCTCTTTCAACCCTTTGTACATTTTAGTTCCACCAGGATGCATAGCAAAAGGAGACTCATGTGCTTCCTTCATAATGATCTGTCTCAATTCCACATCACTAAGAACGCACATTCTACCCTGATGTAGCAATAAACCATCATCTCTCACTGAGAATTTAGGTTTCTTGCCTTGCTAGACTTCTTTCAGTACCTTCTGATATTTATCATTACTCTGAGCAGCCATTCTGATCTGATCAATCAACACTGGCTGTACATGCCATGCAACTACTGTCTGTCCCTCATCATCAATCTCTAAACTGGCATGATGTGCTTTCAATTCATATACCATGGACAAAGGAGAAACTCTAAGACTTGCCATAGTCTTTCCCTGGCTGATAGTCTATTAAGCAATCATAGTCTTTAATCAGTTCTAACCATCTCCTCTGCCTCAAATTCAATTCCTTCTGGGTGCCCAAATACTTCAAGCTCTTGTGATCTGTGTAAATGTAGCTTTTCTCCCCATACAAATAGTGTCTCTAGATCTTCAAAGCAAAAACAATAGCTACTAGCTCCAAATCATGTGTTGGGTAGTTCATCTCATGCGGTTTCAGCTGGCGTGATGCATAAGCAATGACATTTCGATCTTGCATCAGTACACAGCCTAACCCATTGTGAGAAGCATCACTATAAACTGTGTATTCTTTACCCAAAGTAGGTAAAGTAAGGATTGGAGCTTCAGTCAAACACCTCTTCAACTCATCAAAACTCTGCTGGCATTTATCTGTCCAGTGAAATTTTACATCTTTCTGGAGCAGCTTGGTCAGTGGAGAAGATAACATAGAAAACCCTTTCACAAATCGACGATAATATCCAGCTAAACCCAGAAAACTGTGAATTTCTATAATATTCCTGGGTGGCTTCCAATTAAGGATAGCTTCTACCTGGCTGGAATCTACCTTGATCCCTTCAGCTGACACAACATATCCTAAGAAGGAGATTTCTTTTAGCCAAAATTCACATTTCAACAATTTGGCGTATAGCTGTTTCTTCCTTAAAGTCTGCAATACAATCCGCAGATGTCTGTCATGCTCCTCTGCATTCCTCGAATATATCAAAATATCATTAATAAACACCACCACAAATTGGTCGAGATATGGTCTGAAGATAGTGTTCATCAGATCCATAAAAGCAGCTGGAGCATTAGTTAACCCGAATGGCCATTTTTAGGTCATTTTTAGGTCATCTTTAGTTCGGACAGTTTTTGGACCTGAGCTTGTGCAAGCTATTTGGCTTGGTTCTGGCCATTTCTGGGCTTTGATGTCATAAGAATTGTAGATATATTTCTCAACTATTCATGGTAAAAATTTCAGGTCAATTTGTCCTGGTTTGAGTGAGTTATGGCCAAAATACTAACTGCTGCCCAAATGGTCAATTTTCAGGTTTTCAAAGCACTAATCCAGATTTGGTCATTTTTCAAGTCACCTTCTAAGTAGAATTTTGGTAAGCTTCCTTCATGAAAGTTGGCACATTATTTTCTAGGGTTCCCCAAGGTCCAGGGCTAGTCAACAGTCCACGCCGCAACTTCTTGGTGCAGTCACCCATCGCTAAGATTCTCGGCTCGTTTAACTTGGTTATATTTCATTGCTATTATTTTTCCTTTGTTTTTCTTGTATTTTCTTTTCTTGTATTTCATTATTTTATGTCTCCTCACCCATATCTAAGTGTAGTTCTAAGCATCCTAGCTGTCCGGACAACACTGGTCACTGGAACAGTAGAACGCACTACCGAACATAGGGGTGTTACAATAATAAATTAAAAAGCTATTGTAATGGTTAATATATAGATAATATAAATAGTTGATTTAAATTTTTGAATTTGAGTGACACTAGAATTTAAGGAAAATTTAGCTAAATTTGAAATCCATGAAATATTCATGGATTACTTGGAATATGAATAATAATTTATATAAATAGGGCAATGAATAAATGAATGTATAAATAAGACTTTAGTTCCCATTATTGGAGAAAGGATAAGAAAAAGTATTTTGAGTACAATAGTTCATGAGAACCATTGTTTTGAATTGTGAACCATTATAGGTGATCTAATGAATATATATATTTATTATGAATGCCTAAATTATGTAAATATTAGACTTGAAGATTTATGTTTCTATTATGAAAAAGATTAAAATACTAGAAATTATAATTGGAACATATAATGTAATTAGTAAATTTTAATTCTTAAATTTGAATGATTCTTGGACATAAGAGAATGACCTATGTGGAAGGCCTTAGGAAAATATTTTGATGTACAAATTGTACATGAAAGTTGATTGATGTGAATTAAAATTATCATAAATGGTATAATGAATTGTATAAATTGTATAGGAATGAAATTAAGATATTTATGCTTTTGCTATGAATAAAAATTAAAATACTATAAATTAAAATCAGAGTATTTAATAAAATAATAGTATTATGTGCCCATGTATTGCCTAGACACGTATGTCAGACTAGATAGATTAGCATGCTAATAGGGTATTGTTCTAGCAGTACTGCGTAAGGCTTTATGCCTGTATTCATGTTTTTATGCCCGCACTCATGGCTATATGCCCGCACTCTTGGCTTTTATGCCCGATTATATGTTATCATGGCTTTTTAGTCATATTGATTGCATACTTTGTTGACGTTCTGCGTCCCATGGTATGACGGCCTGAGATACCGCGGTGTCCAATGCTAACGACCCATTATCCAATTTAGTCAGCCTGTCATAGGTTACCTAGGCAGTGTAAATTATTAAAATTATTTAAGAATATTAGTAATTAAAAACATTAGAAAGTATTGAATGGAATGAGGAAAAAGATTAGCAATGGAAACATAACTGAATTAAGTAGTACAAATAAAATTGTCAGAATTGTAGGAACCAAAAGTACAATACTCCTAGAATTAATCTGTATATCGAATATTATTACTGTATAAACTCAGCACTTCCAAAGAGGGAGAAAATAGGATATAAGATAGTTGATATTATAAATATCATACCAAATTTAATTGACACCCGAGGATCTAAATTATGCTTTATAATTATACTTCAGTCTTTCTTATTTGTATATATTATTTTCTTGTTCTATTATTGCACTACTAACCAGAAATGCTTAGCGCGGTGGATTTGTTTTCTTCGCGCAGATACTGAAGATAAAACCCAGTGAACATTTTAATGGGATTTTTGGAGTCCAGATCTGCAGAAGTGTCATAAGTGTTCAAGTTGTCACCTCTTCAGCAATGCATATAGATAGGGCTCACAAAAGTTATTTTATGTATTTACAATTAGTTATTAATTTTAATGTAAATTATGATATTGTAATTAATTTGTATATCATGTAAATTGTGAATTTATGAGATTAGCTTGTAAATCATGTAAATTATGAAGTTTGAGAATTTCGATACATAAATTGAGTATGAATGGATATGTATGCGAATGAGTTACAAGAATTGAATGTGTGATGAGCTGATTATGAAATAACTGATGAGATTTTGTTGTGAAAATATTGTTGAAATTTCAAGCAGGTGAATAGTGAAATACACCATATTTGTTAGAATTCGATTTGACAATCGAATAAGAACTCTCCTCCGTTCTCTTTTAGATATTTATGAGAATTTTTTTAGTGAGAATCGGATAAGAACTCTCCTCCGATCTCTTTTAAATATCTATTAAAATTTTTGGTTGAAAATTGGATAAGAACTTTCCTCCGATCTCTTTTTTAAAATTTTTGGTTGAGAATCGGATAAGAACTCTCCTCTAATCTCTTTTGAATATTTATTAAAATTTTGGATTGAGAATCGGATAAGAACTCTCCTCCGATCTCTTTTGAATATTTATTAGAATTTTTGGATCAAGAATCGGATAAGAACCCTCCTCCGATCTCCTTTGAATATTTATTAGAATTTTTGGATTGAGAATCGGATAAGAACCCTCCTCCGATCTCCTTTGAATATTTATTAGAATTTTTGGATTGAGAATCGGATAAGAACTCTCCTCAGATCTCCTTTGAATATTTATTACAATTTTTGGATTGAGAATCAGATAAGAACTCTCCTCCGATCTCTTTTAAATATTTGCTAAAATTTTTGGCTTGAGAATCGGATAAGAACTTTTCCGACCTCTTGAAATCTGATTATATCTACACATCATAAGAGCCTAAGATTAAGGGTTCTGGCTTCTGAAGATGCCGGGGATCTGAATAAGGCTTCTTTTAACTCAATGGTACCTCATGACTAGACAGGGGATACCAGACTGAATTTTACTGACCTCCTATGTAGTCGCCTTACCAATACCTTTTGACAGGCGATACCCGATCTGTTCCATTTGCTTATCTGAGATTTGGTTTTATTCCGCCTTATGACGTCTTACCCAATCGTCTTCTGTGTTAGTCTAGTGATTCAACTTTACTATTTTCCTGACTTATTATTCAGACCTTTTATTATTTTAAAAAAACTCTTAAGATACAGTTACCTACATTTTATCCAACTACTTATATGCTACTCGGGACTAGAACACTTGCATTTAGAAGTAACAAAGATTAACAAAAAGAATGGACTGATTAACAAATAAGTAAACTTGAGAATAACCTTCTTCGCATTTTTTAACGCAATATAAACTTGGTAAAAATTACAAACATAAAAACAAAGGAAATACGTAAAATAAAAACGAGCACTTGATAAAGCAGCGATATAAGCACTCACCTGTAGGGAGCCGAATCTATTGAACTAACTACGGAATCACAAAACATAATAGGACAGCGGGCTGATAGCCTGAGGGCTAAGGTTCGCCTTGAAATGAAGGATACTTCACTAAAATGCAGTCAGGTCAAAATAATAACTGAGTTTGAATGAAGTTGAGCTTGGACAACGGGAGTGGAAATAAAGATAACAAAGAACTGAAAGTGAGAGTGTCACAGGATAATGAACGAACTGAAAATGGAGAGTTTCAATATTCAAAAATCCCTTTGCAAGAAAATACTTCAAAAAACTGGTTTCTAAAGTTTTTCTTATGAAAGCTTAAAAATAGTAGAGTAACGAACTGAATTAAGTTTCAGAGTCCTTCCGCTATAGTCACCACCTTTTTTTTTCGTCCTCCCTTAAACAGTTTTCATGCAGGTATTTATAGGGACCGGGTGCTCCCCATGAAGGGTCAAGATTTATTTTGAGGGACATGGAAGGTTTGGATTTTGAAGGACATGATTTGACGCTTGGGTATTAAAGAGAATCGGAATGAACAGCTGAGATCCTTTTCAGAAATTTTTATCCTTTTTCTCTTCTAATCTGATGGCTCAAATTTTCTTGTCCGAGGCGATCCAAGGGCTGGGAATAAAAGGCGACGGTCTTGTCATCTTCTTCTTTGATCCAAGGGCCTCGGGTTCGTCCTTACAAGTAAGATCAATGGTGGAGATTGGGATGCATAGCGCTGTCATGACATACTCTAGCACCTGTCAGTAATGTGGGCGATTCTGAGGCGTGCGGTGGAGATTTCGTCTGCAACGCTTTAACTACCTCGGCTCTAATTATGACGACATTTAGTGGTAGTTGTCTTATTCTCTTTGTTGTCCGACCTCCCTTCCCTTTCGATCTTTCTAACACGATCCTTTTCAGATCTCTCATGCCGGGCTCCCCTCCTCCGACCTCTCTTACTCCGGTCTTCCCCTTTATTCGGTCCGATTCAGTCAAAGTATTCATTCCTTCGATTCCCAAGGCATCCACTTCGTTTTCTGCTTGCAATAAATGCTCAGACTTTCCCTATATATATACCTTCAATGGGAAACCCCTCCGCATTTGGTTTTCTCCTCTTCCTTCTCACATTTCCTGTTCTAGCCGCTCTGGCAATAATCCCGGCCATGATAGTTGCTTTTGATCTTTTTCCGATTGTCCTTTTGATTCCTCGACTGAAAATTTACGATCCCAGTGATCGGAGAATTACGATAACTCCATTTGATGACAGTGAGAGAACCGGACTAATTTGCTGACTTCGATCGAGGACCTCGATCGTGTCGATCTCGAATCATTCGACCGATATAGTCGGCGAACTGATTTCGGGCGAGAAGACTGCTAATATTCCCCTTAACATTGGTGACTGCCCCTTGAAGTTCATTTGGCTTCTCACCACATTGGGTGTCCCAACAGCGGCCCGGTTTTGAGCAATAACATTGATGACGACCCCTCTCATCCTCACGAGAGTCATAATCCCCCCATCTGAGCTGTACATCTGTCCGATATCAATGGCTGGTCTAACACATCTTTTGATTCAGCCACGAGACTAGGTTTTGACATAGGACTTTATTAGATGGGATGTACTGCCGATCCCTAGAGATCGCCCAAATGATGTAATTTGACTTTTATGTAACCCGATCTCTGGAGATCGCCCAAATGATGTAATTTGACCTTTAATATAACCCGATCTCTGGAGATCGCCCAAATGATGTAATTTGACCTTTTGTAAATAAAATCTTATTTTGTCAATTATCATTTTTATCTAACTGCTTTGAGTGTGGAAGGGGGTCCTTCCCAACCACCTATGAGGACCCTTTCCCGTGGCGCCCAGATCCTGATCCACTCGCTGGAGAAGAACCGCACGGTTCGAGAGAACCCGGGTTTTGCTAAGGTTTTGGGGTCCTGCATGTGCCTTCGGGAAGATCGGGATAGGCTAACCCCGAACAGCCTTGACGATATCCTGACGCAAACCATGAGCCTGAGCATGGAGAGTCTAGTGAACCAATATATTATCTGGGAGAAGGCTCACCGCTTGAGGCAGGATATGGAGAAGGTGGGTCAGGAAGCTGCTTCCTCCAATCTCAGCTTTCGTCCACCCAAAACTACATATCTGAAATTGAGGGACGGATGAAATTTTACGAGGATAAGCTGGCCAAGCAGGCTCATGTTCTTGAAGAGGTTCGGGCGCTCCGAGCTGCTGAAGTTGCTCGCCTCACTTAAGAGCTTAAAGCAAAAGAAGAAGAGGCAGTGACGAGGGAGGCCGGTGCTTATGTGAACGCTCATGGGGATCTCTTGGCCGAGCTCAGGAAGCGATATCCCGAGGAGGACTTCTCTTGGATAGTGGATCTGGCTCCCCAGAACGAAGGTGAAGATAGTGAGGAGGAGGCTGAAGGTGAGAGGGGAAGCAAACAAAATGTAGAATAGGCTGGGGGTGATCCTCTAGCCGAATGACTTGTATAAATTTTAATTTGAAATGAAATGAAATTTCCCTTTTGTTTAATTAATGGATGAGATAGGAAAGTATCTGAATTGCATAAGCACTTGATTGTCTGAAAATGTCACAACAACTAAAGGTGATTATTAATCTAAGTGTAAGAGGTCGGGAAATACTATAAGCATGAAATCGGCTGAGAACAAACGCTAAACGGGACTTGATTAAAATTGGAAATTTGATTTGAACACTTAAGATCGGAATCATCATTAAACCGGATTGGAACCTTAACTTTATTTTTCCCAAACTTTTAAAAGGGAGATCGGCAATAAGACTGGTGACGTAAAGGTCTAGTGTTGGTTCAATCTCGTTTGACAAGAGTGATCGGAAATGTAATTGACTAGTCAGTAGACTTTACAATTGGTTTGAGAGATCGGTGAGGCTTTAAGTGATATGGGGACTTAGTATTGATTCGATTCCTTTTGAGGAGAGATCGGAAATGTAAGTGACTGGTTAGGAGACTTGACAATTGGTGAGGCTTTAGACTTAGTATTGATTCGATTCCTTTTGAGGAGAGATCGAAAATGTGAGTGAGGCAAAGGGAGACTTAGTGTAGGGGATCGGTTTCAAAGTTTATTGATTTCGGGGATCGGCCAAAATATGGTGTCGACAGACCTGAATTTTATATCAATAAAAAGCTTAGACATTTTAGAACAACTTTCATGAAGAACACCAAACTAAATTCTGATCATAACCCATCTGAATTGCTAACCAAAATCATGGTGTCAAAACTGCCAAAACCATTTCTGCCCAGAATTTCTGGGTAGATACCAATCTAGCCAGTCTTAAAGAAATTTGCACAACTTGAGCTAAAAAACTCCAAATGGAGTGATTCAAAAAGGAAATTTAAAAAGAGATACTAATGAACAACTTTGATGAAGAGAGTTTGGTCAAATTTTTACTGTAGTAATGGCCAATGGAATAGTAAATTTAAGGCATGAAATTTGAAATTTTAAAATAACATTAAATGAGTTTTGAAATTGAATTTGCAACGAATGCCAACATGTGTAGAATGCAAAATGTGGCATGTTGGTGTTATTAGAACCAACTTACCTATTGTGTATGAAAAAGTCTACATTTTGGTTGACTAGCAAAGTGAGTAATAACCAATGAATACTGTCTCAAGGTATTTTGCGGTCGCCTGAACGAACCCTCACCGAAGTGGGAAAGAGTGAGGAGTCGCCACTTTAATTTTGAGGGAAATTATAGAAAACTGTTTATGAAGATAAATTGAAATGAAACCACTTCAAGGTAGAGATTCTAGGTTCGGGGTCCGTAAACGGGTGGGGAAGGTGTTAGGCGCCCCACCTCGTCCCTTAATAAGGGTAAGTAGATTTAACTTTGCATTAGTTAGGAGGGCTTGAATGGGAATGTTAATCCTTTTGACCAAAGGAATATTTGATTTTTCACTAAATTTGGATTACCTAGATACATAAGTAAATGAGACAACCTCAGTGAATTGACGTCGCATATCATTTTTGGTTTTGGGATTATTTTGCGCACAGGTTAAAATTTGGTGTGAGAATCGGATAAGAACTCTCCTCCGATCTCTTTTAAATATTTATTAAAATTTTGATTGGAGATCGGATAAGAACCCTCCTTCGATCTCTTTTGAAGTATTTAGAGTTTTAGGATTGAGAATCAGATAAGAACTCTTCTCCGATCTCCTTTAAGTATTTGTTAAAATTTTAGCTCGAAGATAGGATAAGAACTCTCCTCCGATCTCTTTTTAAATGTTTATTGGAATTTTGAGTTGAGAAACGGATAAGAACTCTCCTCCGATCTCTTTTAAGTACTTATTAAAAATCTTGAAATGAGAATCGGATAAGAACTCTCCTCCGATCTCTTTTAAATGTCTATTGGAATTTTAAGTTGAGAATCGGATAAGAAATCTCCTCTGATCTCTTTTAAATTAACAGGGGCCTGAAAGGGACTTTTTCGATCTCCTGAATCTTAATTTCAGCTGCATGTCTTAAAGCTAAGGATTCTGGCATTCAAAAGTGCTGGGGATAAGGCTTCTTTTAGCTAATTGATACCTTGTGACTAGACAGGGGATACTAGACTGAATGTACCGACCTCCCATGTGGTCGCCTTACCAATACTTATTAATGCCTGATCTATTCTATTTAGTTATCCAAGGTTTGGTTTCATTTTGTCTTATGACATCTCGCCTAATGACCTATTGAATTTTCCTCGTGATTTGGCTTCACCATTTTCCTGTCTTATTATTTAGACATTTATCATTATAAAAGGACTTTTAAGTTTCCGTTACCTACATTTTGTTTAGTTACTTCTAAGCTATTCGGGACCAGAACTCCTGTGCTAAGAAGTAATGAAGATAAATCAAAGAATAAACTGATTATCAAAGAAGTAAACTCGAGAATGACTGCCTCTGTGTTAAAAATATAGTATAAACTTGGTGAAAATTACAAACAAAAAAAGAATAAATGAAATACGTGAATAAAGAAGAACATTTGATAAAATAACGATATAGCACTCACTTGTTGAGAGTCGAATCTACTAAACTAAATATGGAATCACAAAATGTAACAGGACTGCAGGTTGATAGCTGGAGGACCAAGGTTTGCCTCGAGATGAAGGATTCTTTGTTAAAATGTAAACAGGTCAAAATAACCAATCTTGAATGGAGTTGAACTTGGACAATATGAATGGAAATAGAAGATAACAAAGACAAAAGGTGAGAGTGTCACAGGATAATGAACGGACTGAAAATGAAGAATTTCAGCATTCAAAAATCCTTTTTCAAGAAAACACTTTAGAAAACTGGTTTCCAAAGTTTTTCTTATGAAAACTAAAATAGCAGAGTAACGAACTGAATTAAGTTTCAGAGTTCTTCCACTATAGTCACTGCCTTTTCTATCTTTTTTTTTCGTCCCCCTTGAACAGTTTTCATGCAGGTATTTATAGGAACCGGGTGCTCCCCATGAAGGGTCAGGATCTATTTTGAGGGAGATGGAGGGTCAGGATTTCGAAGGACATGATCTAAGGCTCAGGAATTAAAGAGGATCAGAACGGACGGCTGAGATCCTCTTTAGAAAATTTGTCATTTTCTTCTTCTAATCTGACGGTCCCAAATTCTCTTGTCCGGGGGGATCCGAGGGCTAGGAGTGAAAGGCGCTAGTTTTGTCGTCTTCTTCTTTGATCCAAGGGCTCTGAGCTCGTCCTTACAAGTTGGATCAACGGTGGAGATTAGGATGTACAGCGCATGTCAGAAATGTGGGCGATTCTGGGGCGTGCGGTTGAGATTTTACCTGGCAATGCTTTAACTACCTCGGCTCTGATTATGGTGACGGCAGTAGGCGCCCTTTCATTTTCTGTTCTCTCTTCCTTTTCGATCTTCTTAACATGGTCCTTCTCCGATCTTTCATGCCGATCTTCCCTCTTCCGATCTCTATTATTCCAATACTTCCCTTAACCAGGCCCGGTCCGGTCAAAGTATTAATTCCCTTCAATTCCCGGCCCGCTTTTACGCCAAAGAATAAATGCTTGATTTCCCCCTATATATACCCCCTGACCCAAAACTTTCTCCATCTGATTTTCCTCTTTTCTTCTTTACTTTCCTATTCTAGTTATTCCGGCAGTTGTTCCGGCCGTTGTTCCGGCAGGATTGTGGTTTTTGATCTTTTTCGATGGACCTTTTTATTCCCCAACTGAAAACTCATGACCCTGGTGATCGAATAATCGTGATGACCTTATCTGATGATGGTGAGAGAACTAAATCAATTAACCGATCTGGATTGCGGACTTCGATTGTATCGATCTCGAGTAGTTCAACTGGCATAATCGGCGAACCAATTTTGACCGAGAAAATTGTTGATGTTCTGCCGACCCTTGACGGTTGCTCTTCCAAGTTTATTTGACTTCTCACCACATTGGGTGTTCCGACAGCAGCTTCCCTCCACATTGGGTGTTCCGACAGCGCCTCGGTTCTGGTCAGTGACACCCCTTTGGATCAGTCACAATGTGACATTCTGGTCCCTAGAGATCGCCCAAATGATGTATTTTGTTTTCAATGTAATCCGATCTCTAGAGATCACAGAAATGATGTGATCCAATTTTAGTGTAATCTGATCCCTAGAGATCGCCCAAATGATGTAATCCGATCTTTTGAAAATAAAGACTTTATTTTGTCGATTATCATCTTATTATTATTGCATTGATTATTTTTCGATCTCTAATGTGATTATCCGATCTGGTTCTTTACCTGAATGACACTTATCCGGTCTGCAATTCAAAATATCCCTTTTAATCCGCCGATCCTTACCTAGCCGATCTCTTTGTGAGGTATCTAGAATATTCTTGGGAAATGTCAGAAACAGCTGGCGAATCCCGTTAACCGATGCGCCTCCTAGGACAGAGTGAGCATTAAATGCTCGGATGAGTATAAATAGAGGAGGGTGAGGGAGAAGACGGACAAAATGTAAATCAGGCTGGGGGTGATCCTCCAGCTGAATAACTTGTACAAATTTTGAAATGAAATGAAATAGAATGCCTCTTTTGTTCAATGAATGGTTGTGATCGAAACATTTCTAAATTATTAAACACTTGATTGTTTGAGTATCTTGAAAGAACTTGAAAGTGATTATTAACCTAAGTGTGAGAGATCGGAAGACATAGTGAGCATAAGATCAGTAGAGAACCAACGCTACACGGAACTTGATTAAAATTAGAAATTTGGCTTGAACATTTAGGAACAGAATCATCCTTAAACCGGAACGGAACCTTTGATTATTCTTAAACTTTTTGAAAGGGAGATCGGCAATAAAACTGGTAAGAAAGGATCTAGTGTCAGTTCATTTCGTTTGTCAACAGAGATCAGGAATATAGTTGACTGGTCAGGAGATTCGACAATGAGTTTGAGAGATCGGTGAGTGATTTAATAGACTGGTAAGGTCTTGACCGATGTGAGGACTTAGCATTGATTCGATTTCTTATGAGGAGAGATCGGAAATGTGGTTATTTAGCACAAAGAGATTTAGTACTGGGGATCGGTTTCAGAGTTTATTAATTCTGGGGATCGGCCAAAATATGGTGTCGACAAATACTAAATATAAATAATTATACATTAAATTCTAAAACGTGCCCTAGTATGCCTAGTAAGATTGGTTTGGATAGGTTGGCATGCCAATAGGGTTCTGTTACCAGTACTGCATATGGCATTATGTCATTCTGTGATTTATGGCATTTTGTGCCATTCTGTGATATTATGGCCAATGGCCATTCTGTTATACTTAATACACTTGGCCTTGTGCCTAATGATTATTACAACTTTTTAGCTGTTCTGTTGCACACCTGGAGACACTTTGTGACCGATGGTGTGATAGCCCGAGGTACTTAGTACCCAGTACTAGTTTACCCGTTTATCCAATCCGGTCAGTTCCATAGGCTACTTGGGCAAATAAATTAAGTCTTAATAAATTCTCACCAAATAAGGACGTAAAAAGTATTAAATTAATAATCTTATTAAAAATTACTAAAACTTTAGTCTGCAAAAGATACTCACATCAAAATAACATAAACATTTATTTTATTTTATTTCAATTTATTTTATTTTATATGAGCAACACTAAGCTTTATGCTGAGCACATCGCTATTTGCCATGCGTAGGTACAGGAGTTACAGAGAGAAATCCCAGCAGACACTAGACTGGGAGGGAGTCCCGATCTATATAGAGTCAGAGTCACCTCTCATCTACAATGCATCATTGGTAGGACCCTTAGGTTCCTTTTGGATTTTGTATTTGCATTTTGTAGTAAATATTAGTTTTGATTTGTAAGATATGAATTCATGTACATTGTAAACTTATGTAATTATATGTTGATGTAAATATTTATTAATTAATAAAATTTGAGTATTTCTTATTAAATTTGATTCTAAATGTGACATGAACTGAAAGAAAATGAAATTGTGGAATTGTGTTGAAAAATGTAGACGATTGAAAATTTGTTGATGATTATTTGGAGTTGTGGACTTGAAAAATATATTGGGAGTGTTCTTTTTCAGGTTCAAAGAACTGTTTTTTCAAATTATAGCTGACACTCTACCGGATTTTCTATAAAATTTGAGGAAACTCCAAATTAAATAAAATTTCAATAAATGACATAAATTGCAAAAATTCACTTAGTGACTTTTAATAAATATATTAAGAAATAATAAATTGATTTGGAATATGGAATAAGACAAGATAAGGTGCTTTGACACTCTGTATGACATGTCTTGCTCGGCTATACGTAGACGGGTAAGGGTTGTCACAAGAGGAGAATGAGAGTGTTTTCTCGGACTAAGGTTTGCAATTCCATAGAGAGAAAGAGGTTTCAACCTAAGGTGGAGAAAGGCATAGTCCAAGAGGAAGGACTATCATTCCTTGTAATTGAAGATACCCTTTGTAAAGTAATAATTAAATAGTAAATATATTGAGTTTTTGTGATGCCCCTCACTCGTCTACAGTGTAGCCAAGTAAAGCGCACCACATTCGGTACCGGAGTACCCTATCTTATCTTGCCATGTCCATTGTTAAATTTAAACTTCATAGAAAATATGTAGTAATTTTTTTCTTATCACAAATTATTTCTGTGGAAACCCAGGTAGAGCCTCCTTTATTTTATTAGCATCTGGCGGGTTTCACTATTCACCTATTAAAAACAATTTCATGTCTACCTCATATTTACATATACATCATGTCATATCATATCATTTCTGCTTATACAATTTCAAGAAAATATATTTTTCATTCATTCATTCTTATGGAAGTTTATATACAAAAGTTCACAACTTTAGTTACAATCCAAAATATAATTACAAATCTTAAAAAGATTTACATCATTTACTTATATGCAATAAACAAAATGCAAAAATAAATATACAAGGGCCCTACCAAAACTACTCTGCCGAGGTGACTAGCAGACACTGTCAGATCTGATCAAATCTCTATCAAGGCACTACTGCTACGGCTACTGCTATGGCTGTGCCTGGTCTCCAGTACCTACGCAATGAAAAATCAACGCGCTAAGCAAATTGCTTAGTGGTGCATAACTTTAAAGTAAAATAACTGAGTAATTAAAAATAACAATTCTAGGCTAATTTTATAAATTCTAAGTCAATTATGAATTTTCAGCACTTTGGAAATAATTAAATTTATCAGTATCTTTTCTGTTCATTTCTCATATTTTCAGTCTTAATTAATTTATAATAGTGCCCAAGTAACCTATAACAAACTATAAGGCTGGATACACAAGAGTCTACTGGTTAGACCTCCATATGTCTACCCTGTATACAACTGTCATGTCAAGCACAAGGCCAGCGGGCAGGCTTTCAAAGCCAATAATGAAATTAGGCTCAATAGCCAATGGGCAAGCATATAGCTTGTAGAACAATCATATCAGATATATTTTGTTAATGATTATTCATGTTGGCAATACTGCTATCTGTAGTCCCTAATTGGTATACCAATCGATTCAAACTATATACATAAACCTAAGTTTACTTTAGGCAATTAAGCATTATTAATTACTTATTAGAAATTTCATGTCACTTTGTTGTGGGAAAGTGAGTCCCATAGACCTATTTCATGTAATTCAGTGTTTAGTAATATATTAGGGTTAAAACCCTACTATAAAATAGTTTGTCTTATGAACCTTTCTTTCGGTTTAGTTTTAATGTCTTAAATTTATCTATCAATTTGATCACTTTGTGACCATTGTTTAGCTATACTTCCTTCACGGAAGTTGTTCCTCTATGTCTTGTCTTTTTTTCCCCTTTTGAATCATGTTATTTGGATTTCTGGAACTCAAATTATGGTCAAATAACCATAACTGGTTCATTTCTTAATTCTAGCTCTTTAACTAGGCAGATTTTAGAGTTGCATTTTACCAATTTAATTGGACATGTTGCAGTCACTTTTAGGCTTAGTGTTCTACATAGATTTTGTTGCCCTATGTATTGTGGTCACTCATAATTTTGGATTGCAATTTTTCAAGTTTTTTAGAATTACTTATAGCCAAATCACTGGCTTGGACTCAAGTACTCTATGCCAACAGGATCCCAGTTCAAGTCAGTAGCTTTGACTCACCTTTTGGGATTCTTACATTTATAATTTGAGGAAAGTGTCCAAAACAAAGTTGGAGCCCTGATTCTCAGGTTTCCAGAACAGTATGGCTCATCCCGATTGGAGTTTCCTAGTGGGATATATGACCAAAATACTATTCTGGGCTCAAATGGTCACTTAGGCAATTTCCAGAATTTGCATACTAAATTGATCTAGCCAATTGACCTAGTTCCCTTGATTTCTGGGTTTTGGTAAAAATAATAATATTGTAGGTTTATGTCTTGTGGAAATTTTACCATTAGTTTCATTGCATTTGGATTTCTATAGACCAAGTTATGGTCTCTTTGCCAAAACTAGTCAGGTAAGCCTATTTCTAGCATTTTCTGGGCAATATGGTTATGGACAGTTTTGTGACCTAAATTGGGCCAACAATTTGGTTTGGTTTAAGGAATTTATGGGCTCTGTGGTCTTCATGAAAGTTGTATTCCTATATCTAAGCTTGCCAATGGTATAAAATTCAGGTCATTTGGACCTATCTAGAGGGAGTTATGGCCAAATGAATGTGTACTGTTCATTTGGTCAATTTTCTGGGTTCATCATTTGGTCATCCGGATTGGGACAACAATTTGGTCAATTTTTGGGAAGAATTTGAGCATGGTTTCTTCATGTAAAATGGAGTATTATAGGTTTAGTTTCATCTCCAATTGGCCTTATACCAATTGGAGCAACACAAATTCAGTTATAGCTCAAAATATTCACTGGATTTTTCAATTCTCAACCTGCATGGAAAAGTACACTTCCAAATTTCATTTCCTCCAACTCCCAAACTACAATTTAACATTCATGGCACTTCTAACATCATCAATTCATCTCAACACCATTAAATTCCAACAACAACAAAAGTCTCTAACAATTAGGTCAAAACCCTAACTCCAATTTGTCACTCATAATATACACATGCAATCAAATTTCTCACACATATAACTTTATCTACATTTCCATTAACATCACTAAACACCATTTACATGCATGAAAACATTAAACTCTCATATATCTCAAAGCTGCCAAAATCTAGGGTTCTAAATTACTAATCATTTTCTTCCCATTTCATGTCATAATTGCTCATTTCAACCTCAATTTAAGATTTAACAAGGAAAGGAGAAGAAAACTTGCACTAACCTTGAATGGACAATTTTTCAAGTTGCTAAAACTTCACCAATCCTTTCTTTCTTGGCTGCCTATAGTCTTCCCAAGGTATGGGGATGAAGTTTAATGAAGGGACTTATGAAGATATGGTGAAAGAAGAGAGGATTTCAAGCTTAAGAAAATGAAAATGGAGGAGAGAGTTCAAGAAGGAATTTCGGCCATGGATGTTTTGGAAAGAAGAAGATGGCACTTAGTGGTTGAAATGTTGTCATTTTATGCCTATATATACCCCACTATAAATTAAATTAATAATTATAATAATTAAAGTTTTAATATTTATAATAATTTCTTTTATGTTCCTTTAATTACATTATATATAGTTTTATGTTTTCATGGGATTTTCAAAATTTTAATGTCAATCATTTTATGGAAATTTAGGTCAAAAATCGATTCTAGGTGCCAAATGACCAAAATACCCCTCTTTGGGTTATAGTTAACCTTTTTCGATAATACCGACTAAATCCCCGATACGACGGTTCCTTAAATTTTATACTGTCTATTTCATTTTTATTTTCACCTGTACCAATTAACTAAATTTTTTTTGACATTTTCAATATCATTTATACCTCAGTAAACCTTTAATTATGTCCCGGAAATTATGTCCTAGGGTTCCTCACAAGTCTGGGGTCGTCAACTGTCTACGCAGTGACTTCCTGGTACGGTCACCCATCATTGTGGCTCCGGCTCCTTTAACCTAGTTATATTTCATTTCTTTTATTTTTCCTTAATTTTTCTTGGTCTTTATTTCATCAATTTATGTTTCCTCACCCAAGTTTAAGTGTAGTTCCAGACATTCTGACTGTCCAAACAGACGTTAGTCATCGAAATCATAGAACTTACGGACTACCTACGATGAGGGTGTTACAATTCTTCCTCTCTAAATAAAATTTTGTCCTTGAAATTTATCTAGTATAAATAATCGATGAACCGCTATCTCCTTGTCTCTTTGCTTTTTCATGTTATAATACTTCACTTTCTCTTTAGTCTTTCTTACTAGACCTAACTCTACAATCTTATCCTCATCTTGATTTACTATACGTAGTTCTACACAATAGTCCCAAGTTGGTACTGTAATATGTAGCTTACAGCACAAACATCGAGAATATTGCGTATTTACCACGGTATATCCCGATAGATTAGATTTTTCCTATACTTATCCTCAATCAGTTCTGCACTCATCCTTTTTCATCTCATATACAGTCTCTTTTTTATTTCCATCCATTATCTTTAATATAATCCTTTTCGGTTGATAATCTACCATCACCTTATGGCCTAAAGGGTGGTGATAAGTATGTCATCTTCTAACCCATCTATCGGTATCCTCTTTCAACAGGAGGTACAATGTATATATAGGGATGAATATAATTAGGGTTTATCAATACACATTTAAAGGTATTATAAATAGAAAATGTATCTCTGATAACATCTTCTGGATCTAGCTCCTCCTGAGCCATAGTGTATATGTGAGGAGCTACTCTAGCCTCGAGCTGTTTTATAGTCTCAGAAGCCCTCTATGATGTACCAGCTGTCTCAGGCCTCATATGTCTCTGCACTGTCAGGGCAAACCTCTCAGTCGGTGGTAGAGTAGTGGGAGCACTCCTCTGTGGACAACCTCGTAAGAAATGATTTGCAGATCCACATCTGAAACATCCTCCAGTCAACGGTCGACACTCCCCTCTGTGTCTCCTACCACAGTGGGTACATTCTGGCACTGGAATTGATTCCCTTGTTGTTGTACTCATGTTAGTAGTATGCCCCAGAGCATATCATTTTGTATGTATCTTGTACATATTTTATTAATAAAAAGGCAATTTCACTTTTCCGTTTACATAATTTATTTATGTGTAATTGAAAAGGTCCATTGATATTTTGTTAAAAATTCTATTCTTAAGTTATTAAAAATATGAGTGACAGTATTTCTAGTACAAAGTATCATAAATTGGTTCACAATCGAGGATACTTCACAGAGGAGATGACTTATCCAAAAAGATTGTAATCATGTTTGTTTCCAAGGTATTTATATGAGATATAAATAAGATGAAGTGGTGAGTCTCATGCCACATAACAAACGTGATAGACACTTATACATGATAAGTAGGCTGAACCAATGACGATTATGACAAACACATGGAGTTTACTCTTATCAATGTATTATCCTACATCATATCAGTGCATATAATCTTTATACATGAGATAACACAGTTATCTTGTATATAGGTGGTTTGAATTTGATAATGCTTTCATACTCGTACTGTATATGGGTATATGGGCATGTGTTGGCTCCTACTAGTTGTATATGGAAATAGGTGTTGATCAAGATAGAATCCATTACCCTATGTAAATAGGGATAAGATCCTATGTTCATTTAATTATTCTTGATGATTCAAGTTCCTGTCCAGAACATATAGATTTAGTCAGGAAAGAGTTTATGATAGAAAAATCTAATTAATCAAGAATTTGAATTAAAAGAGAACATAATGTTCATGGCGAATGGAGTTTGACATTAACCATGACTCCAATTGGAATTGGGATTTTGTAACGGAGAGATTCTAGTGCATGGTAATATATGATTATAGGTTTAGTTAAGATATTCCTTATTACTGATTGGGTGGCCATGGCATGTTATGCTAGGTATCAACCATGGTCTATGATGTGCCTGAAATGATTCAGAGAAATCATTTAAGGTAAGAAAGAGTTCTAATGATATTATGGGATAATATCATTTATCATTGCCAATAAGTAATGAGCCTAGTAAGTCACACATCTACACAAGTTAATCACCAAGTAAAATGTGATTTAATTGATTAATTAAAGAGTTTAATTAATTAATTAATTAGGTTTGGTTTGCAATAAGATTGCAAAGTCCCTACCATGACTAAAAACCAAATCTAGGTTATTGGATGTATAGCATAAATTAAATTTATATTTAAATATGTATAGCATAAATTAAATTTATATTTAAATTGTTTAAATATGAATTTAATTGTAAGAAATTAATTAATGGAGATTAATTAATCAATTAATATATATTTGATATAAATTAGTTTGAAGGAGAGAAATTATTATTTTGAGTTGAGAACTCAAATTAAAAATATAAAAGTAAGATTAAATCATATGGTGACATGTGGCACCATGAGATGTTGACACATGGCACCATATGATCTTGCCACTTGTCTTCCTATGATGGAAGACCACTTTTCATGAGTTAAATGGGGCTTGACACTTGGCTCTATAGGATTAAGTCAACCAAAAAGCAAGATGGGATCTTGTGGTGACATGTGGTAAGAGTTAGTAAGGTTTGACTTTATTATAAAAGGGGAAAAGGAAGAAAGAGAATTAATTCTCTTCTTCTTCTTTAAAGTGGATGGCAACTTGGCTCTCCCCTCTCTCTTCATTTGTTCATTTTAATTCAAGAAGAAATCCTTCATCTTCTTTGAATTAAAATTGCTAGAAAGTGTTTCTAGTCTTCCATACATTTATATAACCTTTACTAAATCACTAAACCCCATTTTTAAGTGGTTGAATAGACTTGGGAAGTCAAATTGGGGCTGCCATTGCTACCATTGGTGTGTGCTTGTGGTAGACAAGCTAGAGGGACTACAATTGGAGTCCTAGAGGCATCAAAAGCAAGAGGGATTCATCAATTGGGTACCTTGGAGGTTAGTATCCAAAATCCCTCTTTTAGTTAGGGTTTAATTGAATTAAATGTTAATTCACAATCTATGATGGCAAATGAAAGTTTAAGGCATGCTAAAATGTGTTTTGGTATGCAATTGGGCATTGGAAATTGATTAGGCATATAATTCATCAAGCATGTGGCATGTAAGCCTAGATTAATTTTTGAAATTCAAGCTCCCAATGCCCTTTAATCCATGCTTCCACTCCTTCAACCCGGGGAACTAGCTACAGATACTCCAGACTGGCCCCTCTGGCCTTGTGTTTGGCTCTATGAACCCTTAGGCTTTTTACTACCAGTAGCTGGTGCACTAAACTGGCCCTGTCTAGGACCTCTCTTGCACTGTCTATCTCTCCTGGACTGCTCATCATCTCTAACTCTCTCCACATCAAGAGTTGATGCTACCAACAAAGAGAAGTCTATAGAGCGATGAGAAGTAACTATCAGTCTGATGTTGTCATTTAATCCGTCCTCAAATCTCCTGTATTTATCAACCTCTGTGGGCATTATCTACAATACATATCCATTAAGTCTCATGAATTCCCGCTCATATTTGGAGACTGTAAGCTACCTCTGTCTCAATATCAGGAATTCTCTCCTTCTAGCCTCTGAGTACACATGGCTGACATATTTCTTTCTGAACTCCACCAAAAAGAAATTCTAGGTGATCTGTGCAGGCTGTATCACTCTCGACACTGTCACCCACCATTGATATGCATCCTCCTAAAGTAATGATGGAGCACACTCCAACTGTGGCACCTTACCCCTCTATAAGGCATAACATTATCCCGTAAAATACCTAATGAACTACTGAACTTCACCTACCGATAACTCATTAAGTACCCTATAAGGGATTTTAAAACAATTTTCTTACTTTTTATAAGTGGTGAGCATTTTCTAATAGGTATCAAAACATTTAATTAGAGTTTGAAAACTAGTTAAGATTTTTGTCCCATTTTATTTTTTCACAAATTTTATAAAAATTTCAGCAGAGTTCTATCTGTATTTTAAGAAAACAGTTCTTCAAATACCTGTAAAAAACTTCCAATACTTTATCTCAACAACTTCATCAATTTTCACAACCATCCCAACCAAATTCAACATCATTTCTCAATTTCCAAAATTTAACAATCATTAAAATACAATTAATCAATTTCATTCAAATTCAAACAAAATACTTCCATTCATATTTCATTAAAGATAAAACAATTTATATACATCATTACAAAAATTTACATTAAGAGAAATTCAAACTAAAATTTATTATAAGCTTTATACAACTTTATACAACTGCTCATAACTAATTTTACATGTCCATACAATTACATACATTTATATATATCAAAATAGCTTTTACATTCAAGGTATAAAATATACCCGATAACTTCAAAGTAGGTAGCTCCTCAATCCTCAGCAGCTCACTCTGCTGCTCCTCTAGCCTCTATATCTGCGACAGCAATAACAGCTATCGCTGAGTACTAGGACTTAGTGGTGCACAACATTCTAAAATAATCTTTATGCAGAATTTAAAACATATTTATTCAAAAATTAAACTGAACATGCGATATCAATACAAAACATTGTAATACCCCTATGTTCGGTAGTGAGTTCTACTGTTCCGGTGACCAGTGTCTGTCCGGGCAGCTAGGATGCTTAGAACTATATTTAAATGTTAGTGAGGAGACACAAAATAATGAAATGCAAGAAAAAGAAAATATAAGAAAAACAAAGGAAAAATAATAGCAATGAAATGAAAGTAAGTTAAATGAGCCAACACCGCAGCAATGGTGACCGCACGGGAAAGTTACAGCGCAGGCAATAGCCGACCCCAGGACTACAGGAAACCCTTAGAATTTAGTTTTGAGACATGATTAAAAACTTATTGAAGTATAAATGTCATTAGAAATATCAAAGAAAAATTAATTTATTAGTACAAGGAAAAACGAGAAATCGAGAAAACGATAAAATTTGGTGTTACCAAAAAATCAGGAATGCAACCCGAATAGGGGCATTGTGATCATTTGACACCCCGAGTTATCTTTTGACCTAAATGTCCATTAAAAATAAATGATATTAAACCTTGAAAATATCATGAAAATTAAAATAGTGGTACATAATCTAAATAGTAAAACAAATGAGGAAAATGTGGGAATCTAGAAACTTTGGAATAAATAATATACTACATTAGTGCTCCACTAAAACCATATTTTGGACACCTAAAGAGTGAAGTGGGACAGGTGTAGGATCAATTGCTTTCTTCTTCCTCACAAGCTCACCTTGGCCGAATTTCTTCTCCCATGGAATCCTCCATTCCCATCCACCATTAAGCTTGAGTCCACCATTGATTTAGCCATCTTTTTCACTAGCTCCCTTCATTAAACTTGACCACCATACCTTGGATAGCATACTTGGAGCAAGAAAGATAAGTTTTGGTGGAGTTTTGAAGAAGTCCAAAAGAGGTAAGTGGCTATTTTCAATCCTTGTTTCATTAAAAGTATAACTAAGGTTGTGGGTAGTTGAATTATGGAAGAAGTTTGAGGTTTGATGAATTATTGGAGATGGAGCATTTCGGCAGCCATGAAACTTCATCATGAACAGCTTGTCCTTGCATGTAAATGGTTGTTTGGATGTTGATTTAAGTGTTTAATTGTATTGAAGTTGAATTCCATGTGTAAAGTTTGATTTGTAAGCTTGAAAAGTGAAAATGGAAGTTAATGTGTATGTGTAAACTTGTGGCAGCCTCATGATGAAGATTGAAGTGTTTAAGTTCATGAAATATTATTGAAATATTGTACAAAAAATGGCAGCATATATGTGTGTGGATAATAGTGATAAGGTAGGCAAATTGTTAATGGAAGTATGTGTGATAATTAGAAGTATTTATGTGCATATATTGTTGGGATTGAACTTTGTGAATTGTGACTGCATTTGGTGTATTTTGAAATGGTTATATTCTGTTCAAGTTGACCTATAATGTAGAGAATTGAATGGTTTTGGTTAGTGCCAAATGCAGAATGGTATGGGATGTGAAAATATAATTAGTAAACATGTGTTTGGTTTGGTGTTTGAAAAGCATATAGAGGGCAGTGTGCAAATGGACCTATAATCCTAAGTGTGTGACTCCAATTGGTATGACGCCAATTGGAGGTGAAACTAGGCACAAAATGTGCCAACTTTCATGAAGAAAGTCTACCAAAATTCTTCCTAGAAAGTGACTTGAAAAATGACCAAATCCGGATTAGTGACTTGAAAACCTGAAAATTGACCATTTGGGCAGCAGTTAGTGTTTTGGCCATAACTCACTCAAAAAAGGTCCAAATGACCTAAAATTTTTACCATGAATAGATAAGACATAGAGCTACAACTCTTATAAAGACACCAAAACCCAGAAATGACCATAAGCAAGTCAAAATGCTTGCATAAATCCGGGTATAAAAACTATCAGAACCAGAAATGACCTAAAGTTACCATTTTAGTGCAATCTGTCCAGCATTGGTAAATTGACCATATCTTGGTCTATACAAGTTAGAATGACTTGAAATTTTTTCCCCGCATGCAATAAGACATAGATCTACAATTTTTCTTCTTTGACCAGAAGCTAAAAACCAAAAGAAATAGGACTTTAAGCTAGACCAATCTAGCACACAAAAATTGAGAACTTGACATTTACATACAATGATGCTTGAAATAATTTGGCAATGAATGCCAATTTGTAAAAATGGTAAATTGCACTATATTGGTAGCATATTAAAATGCAAAATCTGACATATTGGTAACATTAAACTTAATTCACCTAGAGTGCATCAAGGGTCGACATTATAGGTTGACTAAGGAAAACAATAGAATTAAATAAATTAATTATGGAACCTTATGATTAGAAACAATTTAACTGAGTACTGAAACACTTTAAATTGTGTATTTCAGTTGAAAAGGATATTGAAGAGCAAAAGGAATATTGAGTCAAGGACAAGAAGTGACTCATCCGAGGTCTGTGCACAATATTTTTTATATTCACTGCTTTTACTGGAAAATTTATTTGGAGAAATGAGTTATGAATAATTTTTTATTGTTTTGGCTTTGGGAATTTTATTTGGAAATTATTGTGTTGCCTACTTTGCAAATGGAAATTTTGAGATAAAATGTGATTTTTTATTTGTATGAAATATTTAAATATTGTGATTTGGAATTGTTTTGATTCACACTTGGCATGGCAGTCCCTTACTCTGTTCCTCCTCCACTTATGGGGTTGAGTTTGATATTTGATTATTTTCCTCCCTCTCTGGCTTGCCAGTCTGAGGTGAGTTTGGATGAGTACTCATTAGCTAGCTAACCACCTCCCTCATTGATTTCAATTAGTGGGGTGAGTTTGTCTTGTCGTGGTGTACAATACGGCATGTTCGGAAAAGTTTGTGTCATGACCTAAGTTGTGTTATTGATTGGCAACATTGTGTTATTCAATTGTTTGATCAAATTTGTGTTATATGAGCTTTGAAAAATTGTGAATTGTTTGAATTGTAAATTGTCAATAAAAGTTTTATATACTGCATTTTAAATTGTTATTGTTGTCACACCCTACCCCTCTGTAAGGCATGACATGATCGCGTAGTATACCTAATGAATTGCCAACTTCGTCTACTGATAACCCATTAAATATACTACAAGAGATTTTAAAACTTTTCTTACTTTTTTTTACAGTGGTGAACAGTATTTACAGGTGTGTAAAAACTTTTTCGAACTGAAGTGAAATAGCTAACACATTTGAATTATTAGTAATTTCTGTAAAAATTTTGGCGAAGTGCCATCTATATTTAGAATAAAGCAGTTCTTCAAAAACCTGTAAAAAGCACTTCAAATATATTTCTCAATCTCAAACTCCAACATTTAATCAACATAATATGTTTCTCAACTCAAAACCACAATAATTTTTCAATATTTCCAAAGGCTGAGATAAAAGAAATATAGTACAAATTTTTCAAGCCAAAATAATTCACAATTTATTTTTATAACTTCAATGTACAATTTTAATTTACAACTGCTCAAAACCAAGAACACTATATACATACAGTGATCATACATTATAATACAAAATGCAAAATATAGTATACTCAATATACCCGATGATCTCTCACTGAAGCACTAGCAGCCTAGTCTACTGCCCTGTCGATCACTACTGCGGCGACAATGAAAGCTATCGCTGAGTAAAATTTACTCAGTGGTGCACAATAACAATTTGAAATGTGATATATAAATCTTTTATTGACAATTCACAAATCAAATGATTCACAATTTACAAAGTTCATATAACACAAATTTGATCAAATAACTGAGTAACACAGTTTTGCCAATCAATAACACAATTTGATCAAATAACTAAACAATACAGTTTTCTCAATCAATAATACAATTTGATCAAATAACTGAATAACACAGTTTTACCCATCAATAACACAATTTGATCAAATAACTGGATAACACAGTTTTACCCATCAATAACACAATTTGATCAAATAACTGAACAACACAGTTTTGCAAATCAATAACACAATTTGGGCCATGACACAATTTTTTCCACACATGCTGTGTTGTACACCACGACAAGACACACTCACCCTAATAATCGAAATCAATGAGGGAGGAAGCTATCTAAATAATGAGTATTCATCCATACTCACCTCAGACTGACAAGTCAAAGAGGGAGGAACATAATGTACCTATCAGAGCACTTGCAGGCATTACATATTGCCATCCCTGCAAGCTTCTGAGTTCACTCGTGAGAGTTCCCAAGAATCGTAGGCATTACGTATCGTCGTCCCTACTTTGCTCTGATAACACTAAACACATTTCATCTCAAAATTTCAACTTACAAAGTAGGCAACAAAACAATATTCAAATAGAATTCCCAAAGCCAAAACAATAATAAAAAAAAACTATTCATAACTCGTTTCTCCAAATAAATTTTCTAGTAAAAGTAGTGAATGTAAAAAGTATTGTGCACAGACACAATTTAAAACTATAATGTTCAAATAAATTTTTAAGTAGAAAATAAGAAATCAAAATTATTGTGCACAAACACAATTTAAAACAATAACATACAAATAATCATAATTTATTTCAATTGAAAAATTCAAAAGAAATAACTATTGTGCACAAACACAATTTAAAACAATAACATACAAATAATCATAATTTATATCAATTGAAAAATTCAAAAGAAATAACTATTGTGCACAAACACAATTTAAAATAATAACATACAAATAATCATAATTTATTTCAATTGAAAAATTCAAAAGAATAACTATTGTGCACAAACCTCTAATAACTGTCTCTTGGCTCTAACTCAGTGTTTCCTTCCCTTTCCCTGAGTCTTTGCTAACTGAAACACACAATTTGAAGTGTTTCAGTATTCATTTAAACTGTATCTAAGAATAAGGTTCAATAATTAATTTATCGAATTCTATTATTTCCTTAGTCAACCTAAGATGTCGACCCTCGATGTAGTCTAGGTGAATTAGGTTTTAATGTTACCAATATGTCACATTTTATAGCCTTTTAGTGTTGGTACATGTTACCCAATTCATTTCCATGTATAGTGCACTTTAGTGCAATTTGTCGGATTCCGGTATACTAATTTGACCTAACCAGATGACCTAGTTTCCTTGGTTTTCAGGTTTTGGTCAAAACTACAAACTTGTAGATCTATGTCTTATTGCACGCGGGGAAAAATTTCAGGTTATTCTAAGTTTACTAGACCAAGTTATGGTCATTTTACTATTCCTAGTCAAAATGCATCAAAATTGGTCACTTTAGGTCATTTTAGGTCATTTTAGGTTCGGCCAGTTTTTGGACCCAAACTTGTGCAAGTTATTTGACTTGCTTATGGTCATTTATGGGCTTTGGTGTCTTCATAAGACTTGTAGATATATGTCTCAACTATTCATGGTAAATATTTCAGGCCAATTGGACCTGTTTTGAGTGAGTTATGGCCAAAATACTAACTGCTGCCCAAATGGTCAATTTTCAGGTTTTCAAAGCATTAATCCGGATTTGGTTATTTTTCAAGTTACCTTCCAAGCAGAATTTTGATAAGCTTCCTTCATGAAATTTGGCACTTTTTGTGCCTAGTTTCACCTTTAATTGGTCTCATACCAATTGGAGCCACACACTTAAGGTTCTAAGCCAAAACACACACTGCCCTATTGCACATTGTCCATCACTTAATCAAAGGACACATTTAACATTACCAAGTTACACATTCATGCCACTTCTGTTTTGTACCATAACCTAAATACATTTCACAACACATTTTTGGTCACTGTGGCAGCTTATAACCACACTCAATATGCACCTTATAGTACAGAATTTACCAAGTCCAATTTACACACAATTTAACTACATAATATGGCTCATTTACATGTCCAAACTCAATCTCTTACATACATGTACAAGCTGCCACAACAAGTACCATAATTCATCCATACAATTCCATAAACCAAACCATGAAATAACATTTTTTCGGTTCACAATTCAAGCTGCCGATTTGTACCTCACTTTGAATAAAGTTCCAAGCTTCCAAATTCAAGTATACATTCACATATACTTAGTATACATCAACCAATTTATTCCTACACATATAAACACTTAATCTACCATTTACAAGCAAGAATAAACTGCCCTTAAGGAGTTTCCATGGGTGACAAAAATACACATCTCCCTTAATACATCAATCTCCAAAAATCTCTCCACAATTCAAGTACCCATAACATCCTCACAAACTTTAATGAAGCAATAATCAAAAACACATACTTACCACTTTGGAAACTCTTCAAAACCTCTCCAAAACTTGGTCTTCTTGTTGCCTATCTACTGCCCACGGTGTATGGACAACTTTTAATGAAGGGAAGTGCCAAGAAACAAGCTTGGATAGCTTGCATGGAGCTTTCAAGTGGACGGCAATGGTGGATTCCCTCAAGACACTTTCGGCTGGTTCTTTGGGAGCTTGAGGAAGAAGATGAAATCTGTCCAAAATGATGAGTAAGTGGTCCACTTTGATGAGTGAGTGGAGCACTAAGTTATGTTTAATGTTTATTTATTCAAAAGTTTCATTTTCCCACATTTAACTCCCCATTTTTGCTATTTATATTAGGTACCACTAATTTAATTTTTCATGAAATTTTCCAAGTGTAATATCATTTATTTTTAATGGAGATTTAGGTCAAAAGATAACTTGGGATGTCAAATAACCACAATGCCCCTGTTCGGGTTGCATTCCCGATTTTTCGGTAACACTGGGTTTTGTCCATTTTTCGATTTCTCACTTTCCTTTGTACTAATTAATTAATTTTTCTTTGATATTTCTAATAGCATTTACACTTCAACAGACATTTATTTAAGTCCTAAAAATATTTTTCAGGGTTCCCCGTGGTCCAGGGCTAGTCAACGGTCCACGCCCCGATTTCCCGGTGGGATCACCTATCACTAGGGTTCTCGGCTCATTTAACTTGGTTACATTTCATTGCTATTATTTTTCCTTTATTTTTCTTGTATTTTCTTTTCTTGTATTTCATTATTTTATGTCTCCTCATCAATATCTAAGTGTAGTTCTAGGCATCCTAGCTATCCGGACAACATTGGTCACCGGAACAGTAGAACGCACTACCGAACTTAGGGGTGTTACAATTGTGCACCACTGAGTAAATTTTACTCAGCGATAGCTTTTTCATTGCTGTCACAGGTAGACAGACGGACAGAGCAGCAGAGTATGCTGCTTGTGCTACATTTTGAGATTTCGCCGGGTATATTGAGTATGCCATACACTGCATGTATATATTGTACTTGGTCTTGAGCAGTTATAAACTAAAATTGTAAATTATTTTGGCTTGTAAAAATATTGTGACATATTTCCTTTATCTCATCTTTTGGAAACACCGGAAAATGGTTGTTGAATTGAGTTGAAAATGGTTAAGGAATTTATTGTGTTGAACAAATTTATTAGAGTTTGGGATTGTAGAAATATATTGGAAGTGCTTTTTACAGGTTTTTGAAGAACTGTTTTATTCAAAATACAGATGGTACTCAGCCAAAATTTTTACAGAAATTATTGATACTCAAATTTGTTATTTGGTTTCACTTCAGTAGAAGAAAATTTTTAACACCTATCAATAGTGCTCACCACCGTAAAAAGAACTAAGAAAAGGTTTAAAATCCCTTGTAGTGTATTTAATGGGTTATCAGTAGGCGAAGTTTGGTAATTCATTAGGTATACTACGAGATCATATTATGCCTTATAGAGGGGTAGGGTGTTACAAACATGATTTACAAGATTTTATTTCAAACAATTTTATTTCAAAAGTCTCAAAATCATTTACATAAAAACACACAGTTAGATCATGCCATTCGAAACAACTATAATCTCAATAGCCGAAGGCTAAGGAGAAGTCACAACACAGAGCTAGCTAGCTTAAATATATGGGAACTCATTCTTTTTCTTCTTCTACTGGCATACACCTCAACACTTCAGCCAGAGAAAGAATCAAAATTCGAAACTGATTTCCCCCACTGGTCATGCTAGTGAGATGTTCAAATATATGGTCATGACACTGTGGTTTCAAAACTTATCTTAACAATTTACTAAACATTTATTGCCATTTCAAACATACACAAATAAACTTTCAACAATTCAAAGCAAAAGCATAATACACATTTCATGCACTTTGTAAATGAATTTTAAAGCATATTGATGTTGTGCACAAACCTTAAGCGAGTCGCCTCTTGGCCTTTACTCGATCTCTCGGGTTCTTTCCCGGTATTCTTTTCCACTAAAACACACAGTTTTACAGTGTTTCAGTATCATAACTCATTATAAATCCAAAAATAAATTCAAATTCACTTATACCTAGCTTTAATATGCTAAACTTGGCATTCCTTAAATTTTGTATTTCGGAGTTACTATTTATAATACTATTCAAGTCAATTTATTGACTTTTTAATGCTTAATAGGTATGAGAATTCTAATTTCACTCACATAACACATTTTGGTTACCTAATTTGTTGGTTTTGGTTGTTTTCTCAAATCTTAAGTCTTTTAGGCACAAATTTCAAATTTTCAGTTTTGGTGTCCTATTTTGTACTGTTCCATTAGTCATGTTGCTGTTAGAATTTGGCTAAGTTCTCTTCATAGAAGTTGTTCCTTATTGTCTTAAATTTATTTCCCTTTTTGAATCACTCCATTTGGAGTTTTGTAGCCCATGTTATAGCCATTTGAATCATAGCTGCCGGATTGGATTTAACCTTGATTTCTAGGAAAATTCTGGTTCTGGCAGTTTTAGGTCACCAAATGTGGGTGACTAAATGACTTCGTTAAGTGCATAATTTGGGTTTGTGTTCTTCATGAAAGTTTTAGTTCTATATCTCAAATTTCCATTGGTAAAATTTCAGGTCATTTAGACCTGCCTAGCCCAAGTTATGGCCAAATGAACAAATACTGTTCATTTGGTAATTTTTGTACAGGTCAGATTGCCTAATCCGGATTTGGTCAATTTGTTCACTAGGTTTTAGTCACATTTTAGTCATGATTCCTGAATGAAAAATGTGTCATTTTGTGTCTAGTTTCATTTCCAATTGGTCTCACACCAATTGGGCTTGTAAATTTTCAGTTTTAGTCCCTAAAAGGTACCTTGGTCATGGTGCCTGCAGCATGTCCCTAATCAATCCGAATTTGAACCTAATTCTAACACTTCCAACATACTTCAATTGGTCACAAATGACCATTTCTCAGCTCCAACAAGGTCAAACACATCATTTAACAAATTTTCACATTTTTGTCTTCCAAACCCTAGGTGCCAAAACCCTAACTATTACATTTAATTAATTCTAAGCATACTAACATCACTCCATCACTCAATTAAGCTTCCTAACATAATTAATTGAGCTAAGACACTTCAACATCTCCTAACCCCATGGCTACCAAATTCTCACTCCCATTATTCAAGTATAGTTTCTTTATTTCTAATGAAATTTCATCACATTTAAACTAAAATTCATGCATTTGATAAAAATCTAAGCTTGAAGTTACACTTACCTCAATTTGTGAATTCACTAGTTCTTTAATTCTCCACTTTCCTCTTCCTTTTTGTTCACAATATGCTTGTCAATATCCAAGAATAAGATTTACTTAAAGGAGTTAGGGAATTTATAGAATAAAATCAAGCTTTTAAAAGCTTGAGATGGGTGTTAATGGTGGAAAGGAATGAGAGAATTGAGAGAGAAAGGGAGGGACGGCAAGGAGAATATGAGAGGATAAAAAAATTGTTTTTCTTTTCAATTTTAACTTTATTTATGTCATAATTATCTCTAATTTTCATAATTTACAAATTTAAAGTAATTAGGTCATGCATGATGTCATACTCTTATTTTATTTTCTTTTTTTTTTCCTTTACTTTTTTATTAGTTCTTTAATTTAATTCCTAATTCTGAAATTTTCTTTTCTCTAATTTTATTTGACAGTTAGGTCAAGAGTCAGCTCTCAGGGTCAATTGACCAAATTGCCCCTCGTCGGTTCGATCCGGTTTGTAAATAATTCAATATTTCTTATGGATTCCTGACCTAATTATTTGACTGGCTTAACAATTCTTTTTCGTGATTTTCTCTTTTCCACTGTGTTCGTAATAGTTGAAGGAACGGAAGCGTGAAAAACACAAGTTTATACCATTGAATTCAAAAATTTTCACCTAGGGTCACATGCATCATGCAAGATTTATTTTTATCTATTTGATTTCAATGATAAACAACATATTAAAACTCTTTTAATATGTTTTTGGATCTGTATTTGCCATTTAAGATTTTAAAATTAATCAGATTAATTTTAGAACCCTAAATTAAATCAAGAACGATTACACTAACCTCTTGATGCAATCGCAGTGTATGCGCCTTTGAGATTCGTCTTGAGGACACGGATGTTGTCCCTCTAGCTTGTCCACACTAAGAACACCTATGGCAGCCCTTGAACAGCTTCTAAAGCTTTTTCTATTAATTAGAAATTCAAGTTCTGCCTTTTAAGAGATTAGAGATGTAAACAGGACACTAGAAACAATTTCTAGTGTTCTTAATTCAAGAGATTGATGGCTAATCTCTTTGAATTGATAAGAGATGAAGAAGAATAGAGGGAGGGCTGCAAAATGGCGTGACAAAGGAGTGTGGCTGCTGGTTGTGTTTTATTTTCTCATAACAACACTTAAATAGCTAGGTTAACACATTAAACCCTTGCCACATGTCACCCTTTGATTAGCTCTAGGTTTAAGTGACCCAATCACATTGTGCCAAGTGTCAAACCTATATTTAATCTTGATTTTAATCATCTTACATGATTAAAAAAAAACATTTGGCAAGCTTATGTGTTATGCCATGTGTCACCATCTCATGGTGCCACGTGTCACACTGCAAAATGACCAAAATGCCCCTGTGTCTTAATTTTGAGTTCTTAACCCAAAAAAATTATTTTATTCTTCTAATTAATTTATATCAAATATAAATTAATTAATTAATCTTTATTAATTAATTTCTCATTAATTAAATTCATATTTAAACACTTTAAATATAAATTTAACTTATATTATACATCCAATAATCTAGATTTGGTTTCAAGTCATGCTAGGGACTTTGCAATCTAATTGCAAACCAAACCTATTTAATTAATCAATTAAACTCTTTAATTAATTAATTAAATCATATTTAAATAGGTGATAACTTGTGTATGTGTATGACTTACTAGGCTCATCACTAATTGGCAATGAGACATGATATCAACTCTTAATATCATCAGAACTCTTTCTTACCATAAATGATTTCTCTAAATCATTTTATGAACCTCATAGACCATGGTTAACACCTAGCATAGCATGCCATGGCCACCCAATTAGCAATAAGGTTTACCTTAAATGAACCTATAATCATATGTTACCATGCACTAGAATCTCTTTGTTACAAAATCCCAACTCAAGCTGGAGTCATGGTTTATGTCAAACTCGATTTGCTATGAATATTATGTTCTCTTTTAATTCCAGTTCTTGATTAAAAAGATTTTCTCATCAGAAACTCTTTTCTGAATAAATCTATCTGTCCTGGCCAGGAGCTTGAAACATCAAGAACAATTAAATGAACATAGGATTTTATCTCTATTTACTTAGAGGAACAGATTCCATCTTGATCAACACCTACCTCCATATAAAACTAGTAGGAGCCAACACATGCCCATATACCCATACACACTACAAGTATGAAAGCAGTATCAAACTCAAACTACCTATATACAAGATAACTGTGCTATCTCAGGTCTAAAGATTATATGCACTGATATGATTTATGACAAAACATTGACAAGAGTAAACTCCATGTGCTTGTCATAAGTGTCACTGGTTCGGCCTACTTATCATTTATAAGTGCCTATCATGTTTGTTATATGGCATGAGACTCACCATTCCATCTTATTTATATCTCATATAAATAACTTGGGAACAAACATGAATACAATCTTTCTGGATAAGTCATGTCCTTATTATGAAGTATCCTCGATTGTGAACCTATTTATGATACTTCGTGCTAGAAATATTGTCACTCATATTCTTAACAACTTAAGAATAATATTTCTAACAAAATATCAATGGACCTTTTCTATTACACATAAATATATTATGTAAACGGAAAAGTGGAAATGCCTTTTATTAATAAAAATATGTACAAGATACATACTAAATGATATGCTCTAGGGCATACTACTAACAATCTCCCACTAGCACTAGAGCCATTCATTACAATATCTTATACCTATCTTCTCAAGATGTCGATCTAACTAAGTCTGTAACATAGGCTTAGTGAATGGATCAGCTGGATTTTTTAGCTGATGTTATTTTTTCTGCATGGCTATATCGCCTTGCCCAACTATATTTCTGATAATGTGGTAGTGCCTTTCTATGTGTTTGGATTTTGGGTGAGACCTTAGTTCCTTAGCCTGTATGACTGCTCCATTATTGTCACAGTTTAGTGGAACTACTGACTCAATGGAAGGAACTACTGTAAGTTCTGTCATGAACTTCTTTATCCAAACAGCTTCCTTTGCAAAGATCTCGATGCAAAGAATATACTCACCTACGTAGTGGAATCTGCAGTCGTGCTCTATTTGGAACTCTTCCAACTGACTGCACCTCCATTACAAATGAACATATATCCAGAGGTAGACTTTCTATCATCGATATCTGATTGGAAATCAGAATCAGTATAACCATCCAATTGCAAGTCTCCACCTCCATAAATCAAGAATAAATCCTTAGTTCATCTCAAGTACTTAAGAATATTCTTGACAGCTATCCAGTGTTCCAAACCTAGATTAGATTGATACCTGCTAGTCAAACTAATAGCATATGCGATATCCAGCCTAGTACACAACATTGCATACATTAAACTTCCAATAGCCGAAGCACATGGAATCCTGGCCATCTTATCTCTTTCTTCAGGTGTCTTTGGAGACATCTCTTTAGAAAGATGGATACCATGTCTCACTGGTAACAATCCTTTCTTGGAATCAAGCATGTTAAACCTCTTTAACACCTTTTCCAAGTATAGACTTTGGGATAAACCAATTATTCGTTTCGCTCTATCTCTATAGATGCGAATCCCAAGAATATAGGTTGCCTCCCCTAAGTCTTTCATGGAGAATGTATTTGACAACCATACCTTTATAGTCATCAACATACCTGTGTCATTACCCATCAACAGTATGTCATCCACATATAAGACAAGGAAAGTGATAGCATCACACTAACCTTCTTATATACACATGGCTCATCCTCATTTTTGATAAAACCAAAGGATTTAATGGCTTCATCAAAACGGATGTTCCAACTCCTCGAAGCTTATTTCAACCCATAAATGGATCGCTTTAGCTTGCATACCTTGGAACCATTTTGGGATTCAAAACCCTTAGGTTGTTCCATGAAAATGTTTTCTTCAATGTATCCATTGAGAAAAGCTGTTTTGACATCCATCTGCCAAATCTTATAATCATAGTACGCAGCTATTGCTAATAAAATCCTAATTGATTTAAGCATGGCAACAGGCGAAAAAGTCTCCTCATAGTCGATTCCTTGCCTTTGGCGAAACCCTTTCGCTACTAGCCTTGCTTTATAGGTACAATGCCTTCAAGTGGGTCAATAAGATCCCAAACTTGATTCTTATACATGGAATCAATCTCGGATTTCATAGCATCAATCCATTTTGAAGAGTCTATATCTGATATAGCTTCTTCATAGGTAAGTGGATCATCTCCATGATCTACTTCTTCATGAGTAGACAACTCTTGTTCTTCTTCATGAAGAAAACCATATCTCACTGGTGGGTGAGATACCCTGGTTATTCTACGAGGAACAGCTGTAGATGTTTCATCAATGGGTATAGGTTGACTAGATGGATCTATATCCATCTGATCTGTTGGTTGGTCAGAATTCTCCAATTCTAACTCTATTTGCCTTCCTTTGCCTCCTTCTTAGACAAATTGTTGTTCAAGAAATGTGGCATCTCTACTTATCACAACTTTTGTGAAGTAGGTAAATAAAATAATATCCAAAACTATCTTTTGGATATCCAACAAATCGACCTTTTTCTGATCTGGTCTCCAATTTATCAGTGTTCAGCTTTTTGATATAAGCTGGACAACCCCGAATCTTAACATGCTTAAGACTTGGTTTTCTTCCATGCCATATCTCATAAGGTGTGGAAGAAACTGATTTTGATGGAATCCTATTCAGAATATACAAAGCTGATTCTAATGCAAATCCCCAAAAGAAGATTGGCATATCAGTATAGCTCATCATACTATGTACCATATCCAATAGGGTACGATTTCTCCTTTCAGATACACCATTCAACTGTGGCGTTCCTGGAGGAGTCAGCTGAAAAACAATGCCATGCTCTCTCAAGTATTCATCAAATTCAGTACTCAAATATTCACCTCCACGATCTGATCGAAGAGCTTTAATATTCTTTCCTGTTTGATTTTCTACTTCAGATTTAAATTCTTTGAACTTTTCAAAAGATTCATGTTTGTATTTCATCAAATACAAATACCCAAACCTTGATTTATCATCAGTAAAGGTAATAAAATAATGAAAGCCCCCTCTAGCCATTTCTTTAAATGGACCACATACATCACTATGTATTAGCTCCAAAATATTTTCAGCTCTTAGCCCCTGTCCAACAAAGGGTGATCTAGTCATTTTGCCCTGAAGGCAAGATTCACAAGTTGGAGTAGGCTCAGAGCCCAATGAGGATAGAATCCCCATTTTCTCCAGTTTTGCAATCCTATCTTCTGCAACATGACATAACCTTAAGTGCCAAATATATTTTGAACTTGAGTTGGTTTTCACCATGGCATTGCATTCATTTAGATTGCTATACTCTAGCCAGTGGAAACACTTTCATCTGGCAATGGAAACACTTTCCTGTTAGCAATAGAAACACTTTCCTGTTGGCAGTGGAAACACTTTCCTTTGCCTTTGTCAGCTTTGGTCTTCCCTTTCTGTTTAGCTATTTTCTTAGAAGAACCAGGAATCTGAGGTTTCTTTTTCTTATTGCCCTTCTTCTTGTTGGATTTTCCAGCAGAAGAAGATGCAACCAAAGCTACCTCTTTTCCTTTATTGCCTGGCATATTCTTTTGGGCAATAACCAGTATGTTGAGTAAACTAGCTAAGGTGCATTCCTGTTTAGTCATATGAAAATTTGTCACAAAATTCCCAAAAGACTCAGGAAGGGACTGAAGGATCAAATCCGTCTGTAGTTGGAAATCCATGTTGAAGTCAAGATGTTCCAACTTCTCAATCAGCCAAATCATCTTGTGGACATGATCCCCAACATTCTGTCCCTCAGACATCCTCATACGGAACAGCTTTCTAGATATCTCATACCTAGCATTCCTGCTGTGCTCACCATACAACTCTTGTAGGTGAAGGAGGATCTCACTCGCACTCTGCATGTTCTCATGTTGCTTCTGTAACTCATTACTCATGGAAGCAAGCATGTAACACTTAGCTCTCATAACATGTTCCTTCCACTTGTCCAAAGTTTCATGTTCCTCTTGTGTGGCCTCTAGAGGTAAGGGACCAGGAACATTTGAATCTAGAACATATCCTATATGTTCAAGGTTCAGGACAAGTTTCAAATTTCTTAGCCAATCAGACATATTAGGTCCTGTCAACCTATTGTGATTAAGTATGCTTGCAAGGATATTGGATGGTGGTGGTTGTTTTGTGCTCATTTTTATCAGAAAATTAACTGCAGAAAATAACCAGATTAATTAGTAAATGTATCATGTAATTAACCAAAATGATTATGGTCTTTTAATCAAATTGGTCCTCCCACTAACTTAGCGAATCCTACACTTCCAAAGTAGAAAACGGAAATCCTAGTTGGATGGATTTCTAGTGGGTGATTGAATTCTTATAATTCTATTGATCATCCTCAGGTACATCCATTATTGGAATTACAATAAACTATAAGTGAGCAACTCTTTGCCCATCACATCTCATATGAGGTTCAATCCTTTACCTAGCCCCTAATGCTCAAAATCTCAGGTACATCCATTATTGACTTGTCTTGCATTAGTTAAGTTGATCCCATTGAGCCAGTAATTATGCAAATAATTTTAATGTCCTCAGGTACATCCAATATTGGCCACTAAACCATTTACATATTTACAACATCTCATGCTTAACAATTATTCTTAAGAAAATCTCTTAAATTAATTGCATCTTATGCAACTATTTAAAATTTCTTAAAATAATTGCCCCAATGGAGGGCCTATGTTATAATTACTTTAATTATAGCATTTCCAACTTAATCATTTGTTTGGAAGATTTTATGGTCATTCTATTTACTATTAAGGTCTCACTTTGCACATTATCCATTTAGCATGCATATATCATATAATTGCATACATTCCCATACATCTCATGCATTCATGGATAAGCGATAAATATGGTATGATCATGGACTTTCTAAGGATTCAATTCTGAGCCACCAAGAATTGAATCAGGGCATTCCTAGGTGCATTTCATTCATTCATTCATTTTACAAGAGTTGCTGAAGGAGTACATAATCAACACTTGATCTTGAATTCCTCCCACTGGTCCCACCAATACTCTTAACCTCCTTGAACTTCTTGCAATCCAATATTACATAGTAATCCTTGGCATACCAAGGCGAATTTACAAGAACTTAAATAAATGAAATTACAACCCAAAAATTATTACAAACTTAATAATACATGCCCAAAATAAATTAAAATAAATTAATTAATTTACAATCCCAAAGAAACATAAAAGAAATAAATCCAATCACATTGGTCTTTTATAGTCCATGATCATCCATCATGCATATCACTATTTAACAATTAAATAAAACATACATACTTAAATTAAATTGAATATCTCATATTCAACTTAAAAATCCAGATTTGAATATGATTCAAATAAATTTAAAAATTCAGATTTGAATCTCATTCAAACAAATTTAAAAATTCAGATTTGAATCACATTCAAACAACTTCAAAAATTCAGATTTGAATCACATTCAAACATTTTTTAAAAAATCAGATTTGAATCACATTCAAACATTTTTTAAAAAATCAGATCTGAATTTTATTCAATCAATTTTAAAAAATCAGATTTAAATATGATTCAAACAACTTTTAAAATTCAGATTTGAATCACATTCAAACAATTTTTAAAATTCTGATTTGAATCATAATTTAATTGTGTGATTAAAACAACTAATTAAACACTTTAATTAGTCAAAGAATAGGCCTTAGATCATACAACAATTGCAGAATTAAAAGCCAAACCTTGAACCACCCATGGAACCATTGTTGCCGCCACCAATGGTGGCTTCACCATGTGTGCCGCCACACCTCTTGATCCAACCAGCAATTAATCAATCATCTCATGATCAAATCACACAATTAAATCATATAATCAACAATCTAAATGGCAAATATAGTGGCTCTGATACCAATTGAAGGAACGGAAGCGTGAAAAACACAAGTTTATACCATTGAATTCAAAAATTTTCACCTAGGGTCACATGCATCATGCAAGATTTATTTTTATCTATTTGATTTCAATGATAAACAACATATTAAAACTCTTTTAATATGTTTTTGGATCTGTATTTGCCATTTAAGATTTTAAAATTAATCAGATTAATTTTAGAACCCTAGATTAAATCAAGAACGATTACACTAACCTCTTGATGCACTGCAGCGTGTCTGCGCCTTTGAGATTCGTCTTCAGGACACCAGATGTTGTCCCTCTAGCTTGTCCACACCAAGAACACCTATGGCAGCCCTTGAACAGCTTCTAAAGCTTTTTCTATTAATTAGAAATTCAAGTTCTGCCTTTTAAGAGATTAAAGATGTAAACAGGACACTAGAAATAATTTCTAGTGTTCTTAATTCAAGAGATTGATTGCTAATCTCTTTGAATTGATAAGAGATGAAGAAGAATAGAGGGAGGGCTGCAAAATGGCGTGACAAAGGAGTGTGGCTGCTGGTTGTGTTTTATTTTCTCATAACAACACTTAAATAGCTAGGTTAACACATTAAACCCTTGCCACATGTCACCCTTTGATTAGCTCTAGGTTTAAGTGACCCAATCACATTGTGCCAAGTGTCAAACCTATATTTAATCTTGATTTTAATCATTTTACATGATTAAAAAAAAAACATTTGGCAAGCTTATATGTTATGCCATGTGTCACCATCTCATGGTGCCACGTGTCACACTGCAAAATGACCAAAATGCCCCTGTGTCTTAATTTTGAGTTCTTAACCCAAAATAATTATTTTATTCTTCTAATTAATTTATATCAAATATAAATTAATTAATTAATCTCTATTAATTAATTTCTTATTAATTAAATTCATATTTAAACACTTTAAATATAAATTTAACTTATATTATACATCCAATAATCTAGATTTGGTTTCAAGTCATGCTAGGGACTTTGCAATCTAATTGCAAACCAAACCTATTTAATTAATCAATTAAACTCTTTAATTAATTAATTAAATCATATTTAAATAGGTGATAACTTGTGTATGTGTGTGACTTACTAGGCTCATCACTAATTGGCAATGAGACATGATATCAACTCTTAATATCATCAGAACTCTTTCTTACCATAAATGATTTCTCTAAATCATTTTATGAACCTCATAGACCATGGTTAACACCTAGCATAGCATGCCATGGCCACCCAATTAGTAATAAGGTTTACCTTAAATGAACCTATAATCATATGTTACCATGCACTAGAATCTCTCTGTTACAAAATCCCAACTCAAGCCGAGTCATGGTTTATGTCAAACTCCATTTGCTATGAATATTATGTTCTCTTTTAATTCCAGTTCTTGATTAAAAGATTTTCTCATCGAAACTCTTTTACGAATAAATCTATCTGTCCTGGCCAGGAGCTTGAAACATCAAGAACAATTAAATGAACATAGGATTTTATCTCTATTTACTTAGAGGAACAGATTCCATCTTGATCAACACCTACCTCCATATAAAACTAGTAGGAGCCAACACATGCCCATATACCCATACACACTACAAGTATGAAAGCAGTATCAAACTCAAACTACCTATATACAAGATAACTGTGCTATCTCAGGTCTAAAGATTATATGCACTGATATGATTTATGACAAAACATTGACAAGAGTAAACTCCATGTGCTTGTCATAAGTGTCACTGGTTCGGCCTACTTATCATTTATAAGTGCCTATCATGTTTGTTATATGGCATGAGACTCACCATTCCATCTTATTTATATCTCATATAAATAACTTGGGAACAAACATGAATACAATCTTTCTGGATAAGTCATGTCCTTATTATGAAGTATCCTCGATTGTGAACCTATTTATTATACTTCGTGCTAGAAATATTGTCACTCATATTCTTAACAACTTAAGAATAATATTTCTAACAAAATATCAATGGACCTTTTCTATTACACATAAATATATTATGTAAACGGAAAAGTGGAAATGCCTTTTATTAATAAAAATATGTACAAGATACATACTAAATGATATGCTCTAGGGCATACTACTAACAATAGTCCTAAGGATTGCGGCGTCACATTTTACAATTCAAAATTTTAGTTTAAATCGACTTCGCAGTCTTTCCCGAGAAGGTCACCTATCACTGTGACTCTCGGTTCATTTAACTTCTTATGTTCTATTTTTCTTATTTATACTTAACTAATTGACAATTACTAATTATTTGCGTTTATGGCTTATCTAGTTGTCTTAAGTGTGGTTTTAATCCCCTTAATTATCCAGACCGACACTGGTCACCGGAACAGTTATATATACCAAGCTATACAAATAGGGTTGTTACAATTCTCCCCCCCTTAAAATAAATTTCATCTCTAAATTTACCTGGTATCAGTCTCTAAACAACTGTGGGTGCTGTCTCCTCATGTCCTCCTCTCATTCCCAAGTAGCTTCTTGGCCCAAATGATGGATCCACAGCACTTTCACTAACGGTAACTACTTGTTCCATAGCTACTTCACCTCATAAGCCAGAATCTCTATGGGTTCTTCCTCATATGTGAGGTATGGATTCACCTTAATCTCTTCTACTGGTAGTATATGAGATGGGTCTGATCGATACCTCCTCAACATAGACACATGAAAGACAATATGTATCTTCTCTAACTCTGGAGGTAGTGCCAAACGATATGCCAAAGGACCCACTCTTTCCAGAACCTCATATAGCCCAATGAAACGAGGACTCAGTTTCCCCTTTCTGCCGAATCTCATAATTCTCTTCTAAGGGGAAACCTTGAGGAATACTTTGTCACCCACTGCATACTCAATATCCTTTCTCTTTAAATCAATGTAGGACTTCTGACGGTCTGATACAGTCTTAAATCCATCTCTGATCAACCTTATCTTCTCTTCAATTTGCTAAACAATTTCAGGCCTAATCATCTTTCTTTCACCTACTTCATCCCAACACAGGGGAGTTCCACATTTTCAGGCCAATCTTTCTAAACTATAGTCCATTCGAACTGGCAAAAAATGAGCAGACTTGGTTAGTCTGTCAACAATGACCCATACTGTGTCATGACTCTTCTGTGTCCTCGGAAGTCCCATCACAAAATCTATCATTATTCTCTCCCATTTCCATTCTGGTACTGGTAGTGGATGTAACAAACCAGCGAATACTTGATGCTCTGCCTTCACTTAATGATAAGTTAGGCATTTGGAAATAAACTCTGTCACATCTCTTTTCATACCCATCTACCAGTAATGCTCCTTTAGCCCTCTATACATTTTTGTGCCACCAAGTGCATGGCAAAAGGAGACTCATGTGCTTCCTTCAAAATGATCTGTCTCAAGTCAATATCATTAGGAACGCACATTCTACCCTGGTGTAACAGTAGGCCATCATTTCTTATTGAGAATTCTGGTTTCTTGCCCTGTCAGACTTCTTCCAATAGCTTTTGATGCTTCTGATCATTCTGAGTAGCTATTCTGATTTGATCAATCAACACTGGCTGTACATGCCTTGCAATTGCTATCTGCCCCTCATCATTAATCTCTAAGCTGGCATGTAATGATCTCAATTCATGTACCATAGACAAAGGAGTAACCCCTAGACTTGCCATAGTCTTGTGACTTAAGGCATCAGCCTCTACATTAGCTTTCCCTGGCCGATAGTCTATCAGACAATCATAGTCTTTTATCAACTCTAACCATCTCCTCTGTCTCAAATTCAACTCTTTCTAGGTGCCCAAATACTTTAAACTCTTATGATCTGTGTAGATGTAACACTTCTCCCCATACAAATAGTGTCTCCAGATCTCAAGAGCAAACACTATAGCTGCAAGCTCCAAGACATGCGTCGGATAATTCCTCTCATGCGGTTTTAACTGGTGTGATACATAAGCAATAACATTTCGATCTTACATCAATACACAGCCTAACCCATTATGAGAAGCATCACTGTAAACTATGTATTCTTTACCCGGAGTAGGTAAAGTCAGGACTGGAGCCTCAGTCAAACATCTCTTTAATTCATCAAAACTCTGTTGACATTTATCCATCCACTGAAATTTCACATCTTTCGGAGTAACTTAGTCAACGGAGATGCCAACATAGAAAATCCCTTCACAAATCGATGGTAGTATCTAGCTAAACCCAGAAAACTGCGAATCTCTGTGATATTTTTTGGTGGCCTCTAATTAAGGATAGCTTCTATCTTACTTGGATCTACCTTGATGCCCTCTACTGATACTACATGCCCCAAGAAGGATATTTCTTTTAGCCAAAACTCACACTTTGACAATTTGGCGTATAGCTGTTTCTCCCTCAAAGTCTGCAGTACAATCCACAGATGTCTATCATGCTCTTCTGCGCTTCTCGAATAGACCAATATATCATCTATGAATACCACAACAAACTGATCGAGGTATGGTCTAAAGATAGTGTTCATTAGATCCATAAAAGTAGCCAGAGCATTAGTTAACCTGAATGGCATGACGAAGAACTCATAATGGCCATAGCGGGTTCTAAAGGCAGTTTTAGGAATACTTTACTCTTGTACTTTCAGCTAATAATAACCTAATCTCAGGTCAATTTTGGAGAACACAGCTGCACCCCTCAACTGATCAAATAAGTCATCAATGCGGGGCATTGGATATTTATTCTTTATTGTCACCTTATTTAACTGGCGATAGTCAATGCATAATCGGAGAGTGCCATCCTTCTTCTTACAAACAACACTAGCGCTCCCCAAGGTGACACACTAGGGCCGATAAAGCCCTTATCAAGCAACTCTTGCAACTGCACTTTCAACTCTTTTAATTCTGCAGGTGCCATTCTATATGGTGTTATAGAGATTGGGTCCACACCAGGCATAACATCAATATCAAACTACACCTCTCTTTCTGGAGGTAATCCTAGCAACTCATCAGGAAACACATCTGAAAAGTCACATACTGTAGGGATATCCCTCAGTGCTGGGCTCCCCACTTGGGTGTCTATCACATGTGCCAAGTATGCTTTACACCCCTTTCTGATCATCCTTCTGGCTAGTGCAGTCGAAATGGCAGTAACTACCTCTCCCCATGTATTACCACATCACCGTATAGAGGGAGACCAAAAGTGATTGTCTTCAGTCTACAATCAATCATGGCGTGATGCCTGGCTAACCAATCCATGCCCAAGATAATATCATAATCTCTGAAAGGCATTTTAATCAAATCTGACAGAAAAACATGTCCTTGGATCACCAAAGGACAGTTTCTATAGATTCTGTTAACCCAAACCTCTTGTCCTAACGGACTAGTTACTAGCACTTCAAAACCCATTTTATCACATGGACCAACAAGTGAACTGACTATGCTAGTACTAACATTTGAGTGGGTTGAACCCAGATCAAACAACACAAATACTTCTTGACCAGAGATAGAGAATGTACCAGCTACAACATCAGAAGTCTCAGCCTCTTCCCGCTGTCTCATCGTATAAACTCTGGCTGAAGCACTTCCTTGTGCTGACTGACCAACAGTACCCTGACTGCCAGAAGCAGTGCCTCTACCTCTACCTCTTTCTCTACCAGTCGGTTGTGAACCTCTGAGAGCAGGACTCTGAATAGATCCTTCTACAGTCGTAGGAGCTGGACCGAATCTAGGAGCACTAGTGCAGTCTTTAGTAATATGACCCTTGCCTCCACAGTTAAAACAGGCTCCTGTTGCCCAATAGCATTCTCCCCCATGAATCTCGCCACAAGTCTCACAGGGGCGAGGAGGCTGTGAACCCCTGCTCGACTGCGGACCAGACCTAGGGGGTCTCTGTCCAAAAAATCTGCCCCTTCCAAACCTTCCACCTCGACCTTTGCTAGGTCCACCAAATTTCTTCTTCTTTCTAGAGGTACCACTAGGACTTTGCTCTATTGACTTTTCTCCCTTATCTTTCTCTGATTTTTTAGCTTTTTCTTATTTTTCTTTTACTTGAGTCGCTTCTAATTCAATTTTTTCCAACTCAAGTGCTTAAGAAATGAGTTCTTAAAAATTACTGTGGCTGAATCCGACTACTTGCATTCGTAGGCTAGGCTTCAAACTCGTCTCAAATCTCTTGCACCTTTCCTTGCTGGTAGAAAGGAGACTCCCAGTGTAGTGGCTTAAGCGAGAGAACTCCCTCTCATATTCTGCCACTATTCTATTGCCTTGCTTCAAACTCAAAAACTCTTGTAACTTCTGATCCACATATGCATCTGGGACATATTTCTGTCTAAACTCTCTGATGAAGTCATCCCAGGTTAGTACTAGTGGTTCAGCCAAGCTATGGGGGATGGTCTTCCACCAATCATACGCATTCCCTTGCAATAGTGACACAGAATATTCAAATTTCAACTCATTTGGGCAGTGCAGCTTCTTGAATACTCTGTCCATTCTCTCTAGCCACTACTCTGCCTCCAAAGGGTCTACTGTACCCTTAAATTCCATAGCCCCATACTTTAACAGCTTATCATACTGTCTGGCTGGAGGCTGTGGTTGTATCACAGGTGTCTGGGGTGGAGCTTGAGCAGGCATACCCCCAGCTATTTGTTGGAACATCGCAGCCATCTGCTATGCGAACTGTGTAGGAAACTGCGGCATTTGTGGGGCTAGTGCCACTGACCCACTGACATTCTGTAGAGCTGGGGCTTCCCCTTGTGCCTCAACTTCAACAGATTGCTCAACTGAGTGATCCCCTTCTTCCATAACAGTCTGGAGTAGGATATCTCCTGAACAAATAACACAAGGAGATTTCCCTCCGTTAGTTCATATTTATGATGTAATGAACTATATGTAACAAATAAGGACATTGAGCAGTTGTACTTAGCAAAGAAAAGATGCAAATTCACAAGTTAAGATATACTTCAAAAATTTTGCTCTGATACCACTAAAACATATCACACCTTACCCCTCTGTAAGGTATAATATGATCCCGTAGAATACCTAATGAACTACCAAACTTCACCTACGGATGACTCATTAAATACCCTATAAGGGATTTTAAAATAATTTTCTTCCTTTTTATAAGTGGTGAGCATTTTCTAATAGGTATCAAAACATTTAATTAGAGTTTGAAAACTAGTTAAGATTTTTGTACCATTTTATTTTTTCATAAATTTTATAAAAATTTTGGCAGAGTGTCGTCTGTATTTTGAGAAAATAGTTTTTCAAATACCTGTAAAAAGCACTTCTAATACTTTATCTCAACAACTTCATCAATTTCCACAACCATCCCAACCAAATTCAACATCATTTCTCAATTTCCAAAATTCAACAATCATTAAAATACTATTAATCAATTTCATTCAAATTAAAATAAAATACTTCCATTCATATTTCATTAAAGATAAAATAATTTATATACATCATTACAAAAATTTACATTAAGAGAAATTCAAACCAAAATTTATTACAAGCTTTATACAACTCTATACAACTTTATACAACTGCTCATAACCAATTTTTCTTGTCCATATAGTTACATACATTTACATATATCAAAATAGTTTTTTACATTCAGGGTATAAAATATACCCGATAACTTCAAAGTAGGTAGCTCCTCAATCCTCAACAGCTCACTCTGCTGCTCCTCTAGTCTCTATATCTGCGATAGCAATAACAGCTATCGCTGAGTACTAGGACTCAGTGGTGCACAACATACTAAAATAATCTTTATGCTGAATTTAAAACATATTTATTCAAAAATTAAACTGAACATGCAATATCAATACAAAACATGATTTACAAGATTTTAGTTCAAACAATTTTATTTCAAAAGTCTCAAAACCATTTACATAAAAATACATAGTTATATCATTCCATTCGAAACAAATATAATCTTAATAGCTGGAGGCTAAGGAGAAGTCTCAACACAAGGATAGGTAGCTCAAATATATGGGAACCCATTCTTTTTCTTCTTCTACTGGCACACACCTCAACACTTCAACCAGAGAAGGAATCAAAATTCGAAACTGATTTTCCCCACTAGTCATACTAGTGAAGTGTTCAAATATATGTTCATGACACTGTGGTTTCAAAACTTATCTTGACAATTTACTAAACATTTATTACCATTTCAAACATACACAAATAAACTTTCAACAATTCAAAGAAAAAGCATAATACACATTTCATACACTTTGTAAATGAATTTTAAAGCATATTGATGTTGTGCACAAACCTTAAGCGAGTCACCTCTTGGCCTTGACTCGATCCCTCGGGTTCTTTCCCGGTATTCTTTTCCACTGAAACACACAGTTTCACAGTGTTTCAGTATCATAACTCATTATAAATCCAAAAATAAATTCAAATTCACTTATACCTAGCTTTAATATGCTAAACTTGGCGTTCTTTAAATTTTGTATTTCGGGATTACTATTCACGACACTATTCAAGTCAATTTATTGACTTTTTAATGCTTAATAGGTATGGGAATTCTAATTTCACCCACATACCACATTTTGGTTACCTAATTTGTTGGTTTTGGTTGTTTTCTCAAATCTTAAGTCTTTTAGGCACAAATTTCAAAATTTCAATTTTGGTGTCCTGTTTTGTACTATTCCATTGGTCATATTGCTGTTAGAATTTGGCTAAGTTTTCTTCATAGAAGTTATTCCTTATTATCTTAATTTTATTTCCCTTCTTGAATCACTCCATTTGGAGTTTTGTAGCCCATGTTATAGCCATTTGAATCATGGTGCAGTTGGACTTAACCTGATTTGCAGGCAAATTCTGGTTACAGCGGTTTTAGGTCACCAACTTTGGGTGACTAACTGACTTGGTTAAGGGCATAATTTGGGTTTGTGTTCTTCATAAAAGTTTTAGCTCTATATCTCAGCTTTCCACTGGTAAACTTTCAGGTCATTTAGACCTGCCTAGCCCATGTTATGGCTAAATGAACAAACACTATTCATTTAGTCATTTTTGTACAGGTCATATTGCCTAATTCGGATTTTGTCAATTTGTTCACTAGGTTTTAGTTACTTTTTGGGCATGATTCCTAAATGAAAAATGTGTCATTTTGTTTCTACTTTCATTCCCAATTGGTCTCACACTAATTGGGCTTGTAAATTTTCATTTTTAGTCCCTAAAAAGGACCTTGGTCATACTGCCTGCAGCATGTCCCTAATCAATCTGAATTTGAACCTAATTCTAACACTTCCAACATATTTCAATTGGTCACAAATGACCATTTCTCAACTCCAACAAGGTCAAACACATCATTTAACAAATTTTCACATTTTTGTCTTCTAAACCCTAGGTGCCAAAACCCTAACTATTACATTTAATTAATTCTAAGCATACTAACATCACTCCATCATTCAATTAAGCTTCCTAACATAATTAATTGAGCTAAAACACTTCAAGATCTCCTAACCCCATGGCCGCCAAATTCTCACTCCCATTATTCAAGCATAGTTTTCTTTATATCTAATGAAATTTCATCACATTTAAACTTAAATTCATATATTTGATAAAAATCTAAGCTTAAAGTTACACTTACCTCAATTTGTGAATTCACTAGTTCTTCAATTCTCCACTTTCCTCTTCCTTTTTGTTCACAAGATGCTTGTCAGGATCCAAGAATAAGATTTACTTAAAGGAGTTAGGGAATTTATAGAATAAAATCAAGCTTTTGAAAGCTTGAGATGGGTGTTAATGGTGGAAAGGAATGAGAGAATTGAGAGAGAAAGGGAGGGACGGCAAGGAGAAGATGAGAGGATAAAAAAATTGTTTTTCTTTTTAATTTTAACTTTATTTATGTCACAATTATCTCTAATTTTTATAATTTACAAATTTAAAGTAATTAGGTCATGCATGATGTCATACTCCTATTTTTTTTTCCTTTTTTTCTTCTTTTACTTTTCTATTAGTTCTTTAATTTAATTCCTGATTTCAAAAATTTCTTTTTTTCGATTTTATTTGACAGTTAGGTCAGGAGTCAGCTCTCGGGGTCAATTGACCAAATTGCCCCTTGCCGATTCGATCCGATTTGCAAATAATTCAATATTTCTTCCATATCCTTGACCTAATTATTTGACCGGCTTAACAATTCTTTTTCATGATTTCCTCTTTTCCACTATGTTCGCAATAGTCCTAAGGACCACAGCGTCACATTTTACAATTCAAAATTTGAGTTTAAATCGACTTCGCAGTCCTTCCCAAGAAGGTCACCCATCGCTGTGACTCTCGGCTCATTTAACTTTTTATATTCTGTTTTCTTATTTATACTTAACTAATTGACAATTACTAATTATTTGTGTTTATGACTTATCTAGTTGTCTTAAGTGTAGTTCTAATCCCCTTAATTATCCAGATAGACAATTGTCACCGGAACAGTGATATATCCCAGGCTATACAAATAGGGGTGTTACACTAACTGCTACTCTGGGGTACAATGTAGCTGCTGCAATGCTCTCTCTGTCCTCTCCAGCCAATACTCTGTGGTAGTTGGATCATCCTCCTTCTTACCCTTGAAGTCAACTGCTCCATATTTTTAGAGTCTCTCTAATGGGGACCTCTGTACAGGTTGCAGCTATAGGGGTAGTGGCTGTATAGGTGGCGGTGGCTGTGGCTGAGGCTGTGGAGGTGGAGGTGGCTGTGGCTGAGGTATGGCTCCAGTGACCTGACGGAGCAACCGTGTCATCTATTCTAGGAAGGCCTACTGGGCTCTACCCGCAGCACCGATAGATGACTCGACTCTGCTGCTTTGCTCCATACTAGGAGCAGGTGCAGGTGCGTAATGTTAGTAGTATGCCCTAGAGCATATCATTTAGTATGTATCTTGTACATATTTTTATTAATAAAAGGCATTTCCACTTTTTCGTTTACATAATATATTTATGTGTAATAGAAAAGGTCCATTGATATTTTGTTAGAAATATTATTCTTAAGTTGTTAAGAATATGAGTGACAATATTTCTAGCACAAAGTATCATAAATAGGTTCACAATCGAGGATACTTCATAATAAGGACATGACTTATCCAGAAAGATTGTATTCATGTTTGTTCCCAAGTTATTTATATGAGATATAAATAAGATGGAATGGTGAGTCTCATGCCATATGACAAACATGATAGGCACTTATAAATGATAAGTAGGCCGAACCAGTGACACTTATGACAAGCACATGGAGTTTACTCTTGTCAATGTTTTGTCATAAATCATATCGATGCATATAATCTTTAGACTGAGATAGCACAGTTATCTTGTATATAGGTAGTTTGAGTTTGATCTTTGTTTTCATACTTGTCTTGTGTATGGGTATATGGGCATGTGTTGGCTCCTACTAGTTATATATGGAGGTAGGTGTTGATCAAGATGGAATCTGTTCCTCTAAGTAAATAGAGATAAAATCCTATGTTCATTTAATTGTTCTTGATGTTTCAAGTTCTGGCGGAGACAGATAGATTTATTGAGAAAGAGTTTCGATGAGAATATCTTTTAATCAAGAACTGGAATTAAAAGAGAACATAATATTCATAGCAAATGGAGTTTGACATAAACCATGACTCGGCTTGAGTTGGGATTTTGTAAGAGAGATTCTAGTGCATGGTAACATATGATTATAGGTTCATTTAAGGTAAACCTTATTACTAATTGGGTGGCCATGGCATGCTATGCTAGGTGTTAACCATGGTCTATGAGGTTCATAAAATGATTTAGAGAAATCATTTATGGTAAGAAAGAGTTCTGATGATATTAAGAGTTGATATCATGTCTCATTGCCAATTAGTGATGAGCCTAGTAAGTCACACACATACACAAGTTATCACCTAATTAAATATGATTTAATTAATTAATTAAAGAGTTTAATTGATTAATTAAATAGGTTTGGTTTGCAATTAGATTGCAAAGTCCCTAGCATGACTTGAAACCAAATCTAGATTATTAGATGTATAATATAAGTTAAATTTATATTTAAAGTGTTTAAATATGAATTTAATTAATGAGAAATTAATTAATAGAGATTAATTAATTAATTTATATTTGATATAAATTAATTAGAAGAAGAAAATAATTATTTTGGGTTAAGAACTCAAAATTAAGACACAGGGGCATTTTGGTCATTTTGCAGTGTGACACGTGGCACCATGAGATGGTGACACATGGCATAACACATAAGCTTGCCAAATGTTTTTTAATCATGTAAGATGATTAAAATCAAGATTAAATATAGGTTTGACACTTGGCACAATGTGATTGGGTCACTTAAACCTAGAGCTAATCAAAGGGTGACATGTGGCAAGGGTTTAATGTGTTAACCTAGCTATTTAAGTGTGGTTATGAAAAGAAAAATAACCAGCAGCCTCTCCTCTCATTTGTCACGCCACTTTGAGCCTCTCCAGCTATTCCACTTCATCTCTCATCAATTCAAAGAGATTAGCCATCAATCTCTTGAATTAAGAACACTAGGAATTATTTCTAGTGTCCTGTTTACATCTCTAATCTCTTAAAAGGCAGAACTTGAATTTCTAATTAATAGAAAAGGCTTTAGAAGCTGTTCAAGGGCTGCCATAGGTGTTCTTGGTGTGGACAAGCTAGATGGACAACATCTGGTGTCCTGAAGACGAATCTCAAAGCGCAGAGACACTGCGATTGCATCAAGAGGTTAGTGTAATCGTTCTTGATTTAATCTAGGGTTCTAAAATTAATCTGATTAATTTTAAAATCTTAAATGGCAAATACAGATCCAAAAACATATTAAAAGAGTTTTAATATGTTGTTTATCATTGAAATCAAATAGATAAAAATAAATCTTGCATGATGCATGTGACCCTAGGTGAAAATTTTTGAATTCAATGGTATAAACTTGTGTTTTTCACGCTTCCGTTCCTTCAATTGGTATCAGAGCCACTATATTTGCCATTTAGATTGATGTTTATATGATTTAATTGTGTGTTTGATCATGAGATCAAGAGTTTATTGCTGGTTGCAAAGTCAAAGTGGCGGCACAAATGATGAACACCATGGTGTGCATGGTTGATGCATCACAATGGTGTGCAAAGGTAAATGGATGGTGAATGTGCAATTGTTGTATGATTTAAGATCCATTTTATGTCTAATTAAATTGTTTAATTAGAATTTTTATCACACAATTAAATTATGATTCAAATCAGAATTTTAAAAATTGTTTGAATGTGATTCAAATCTGAATTTTAAAAGTTGTTTGAATGTGATTCAAATCTGAATTTTTAAAGTTGTTTGAATCATATTTAAATCTGATTTTTTAAAATTGATTGAATAAAATTCAGATCTGATTTTATAAAAAATATTTGAATGTGATTCAAATCTGATTTTTTAAAAAAATGTTTGAATGTGATTCAAATCTGAATTTTTGAAGTTGTTTGAATGTGATTCAAATCTGAATTTTTAAATTTGTTTGAATGAGATTCAAATCTGAGTTTTTAAATTTATTTGAATCATATTCAAATCTGGATTTTTAAGTTGAATATGAGATATTCAATTTAATTTAAGTATGTATGTTTTATTTAATTGTTAAATAGTGATATGCATGATGGATGATCATGGACTATAAAAGACCAATGTGATTGGATTTATTTCTTTTATGTTTCTTTGGGATTGTAAATTAATTAATTTATTTTAATTTATTTTGGGCATGTATTATTAAGTTTGTAATAATTTTTGGGTTGTAATTTCATTTATTTAAGTTCTTGTAAATTCGCCTTGGTATGCCAAGGATTACTATGTAATATTGGATTGCAAGAAGTTCAAGGAGGTCAAGAGCATTGGTGGGACCAGTGGGAGGAATTCAAGATCAAGTGTTGATTATGTACTCCTTCAGCAACTCTTGTAAAATGAATGAATGAAATGCACCTAGGAATGCCTGATTCAATTCTTGGTGGCTCGAATTGAATCCCTTAGAAAGTCCATGATCATACCATATTTCTGCTTATCCATGAATGCATGAGATGTATGGGAATGTATGCAATTATATGATATATGCATGCTAAATGGATAATGTGCAAAGTGAGACCTTAATAGTAAATAGAATGACCATAAAATCTTCCAAACAAATGATTAAGTTGGAAATGCTATAATTAAAGTAATTATAACATAGGCCCTCCATTGGGGCAATTATTTTAAGAAATTTTAAATAGTTGCATAAGATGCAATTTATTTAAGAGATTTTCTTAAGAATAATTGTTAAGCATGAGATGTTGTAAATATGTAAATGGTTTAGTGCCCAATATTGGATGTACTGAGGACATTAAAATTATTTGCATAATTCTTGGCTCAATGGGATCAACTTAACTAATGCAAGATAAGTCAATAATGGATGTACCTGAGATTTTGAGCATTAGGGGCTAGGTAAAGGATTGAACCTCACATGAGATGTGATGGGCAAAGAGTTGCTCACTTATAGTTTATTGTAATTCCAATAATGGATGTACCTGAGGATGATCAATAGAATTATAAGAATTCAATCACCCACTAGAAATCCATCCAACTAGGATTTCCGTTTTCTACTTTGGAAGTGTAGGATTCGCTAAGTTAATGGGAGGACCAATTTGATTAAAAGACCATAATCATATTTGGTTAATTACATGATACATTTACTAATTAATCTGGTTATTTCTGCAATTAATTTTCTGATAATAATGAGCACAGAACAACCACCACCATCCAATATCCTTGCAAGCATACTTGATCACAATAGGTTGACAGGACCTAATCATGCGATTGGCTAAGAAATTTGAAACTTGTCCTGAACCTTGAACATATAGGATATGTTCTAGATTCAAATGTTCCTGGTCCCTTACCTCCAGAGGCCACACAACAGGAACATGAAACTTTGGACAAGTGGAAGGAGCATGATATGAGAGCTAAGTGTTACATGCTTGCTTCCATGAGTAATGAGTTACAGAAGCAACATGAGAACATGCAGAGTGCGAGTGAGATCCTCCTTCACCTACAAGAGTTGTATGGTGAGCACAACAGGAATGCTAGGTATGAGATATCTAGACAGCTATTCCGTATGAGGATGTTTGAGGGACAGAATGTTGGGGATCATGTCCACAAGATGATTCGGCTGATTGAGCAGTTGGAACATCTTGACTTTAACATGGATTTCCAACTACAGACGGATTTGATCCTTCAGTCCCTTCCTTGGTCTTTTGGGAAATTTTGTGACAAATTTCCATATGACTCAACAGGAATGCACCTTAGCTGGTTTACTCAACATGCTGGTTATTGCCCAAAAGAATATGCCAGGTAATAAAGGAAAAGAGGTAGCTTTGGTTGCATCTTCTTCTGCTGGAAAGTCCAACAAGAAGAAGGGCAATAAGAAAAAGAAACCTCAGATTCCTGGTCCTTCTAAGAAAATAGCTAAACAGAAAAGGAAGACTAAAGCTGATGAAGGCAAAGGAAAGTGTTTCCACTGCCAACAAGAAAGTGTTTCCATTACCAGTAAGAAAGTGTTTCCACTGGCCAGAGTATAGCAATCTAAATGAAAGCAATGCCGTGGTGAAAAACAACTCAAGTTCAAAATATATTTGGCACTTAAGGTTATGTCATGTTGCAGAAGATAGGATTACAAAATTGGAGAAAATGGGGATTCTATCCTTATTGGACTCTGAGCCTACTCCAACTTGTGAATCTTGCCTTCAGGGCAAAATGACTAGATCACCCTTTGTTGGACAGGGGCTAAGAGCTGAAAATATTTTGGAGCTAATACATAGTGATGTATGTGGTCCATTTAAAGAAATGGCTAGAGGGGGCTTTCATTATTTTATTACCTTTACTGATGATAAATCAAGGTTTGGGTATTTGTATTTGATGAAATACAAACATGAATCTTTTGAAAAGTTCAAAGAATTTAAATCTGAAGTAGAAAATCAAACAGGAAAGAGTATTAAAGCTCTTCGATCAGATCGTGGAGGTGAATATTTGAGTACTGAATTTGATAAATACTTGAGAGAGCAAGGCATTGTTCCTCAGTTGACTCCTCCAGGAACACCACAACTGAATGGTGTATCTGAAAGGAGAAATCGTACCCTATTGGATATGGTACGTAGTATGATGAGCTATACTGATATGCCAATCTCCTTTTGGGGATTTGCATTAGAATCAGCTTTGTATATTCTGAATAGGATTCCATCAAAATTAGTTTCTTCCACACCTTATGAGATATGGCGTGGAAGAAAACCAAGTCTTAAGCATGTTAAGATTTGGGGTTGTCCAACTTATATCAAAAAGCTGAACACTGATAAATTGGAGACCAGATCAGAAAAAGGTCGATTTGTTGGATATCCAAAAGATAGTTTTGGATATTATTTTATTTGCCTACTTCACAAAAGTTGTGATAAGTAGAGATGCCACATTTCTTGAACAACAATTGGTCCAAGAAGGAGGCAAAGGAAGGCAAATAGAGTTAGAATTGGAAAATTCTGACCAACCAACAGATCAGATGGATATAGATCCATCTAGTCAACCAATACCCGTTGATGAAACATCTACAGCTGTTCCTCGTAGAACAACTAGGGTATCTCACCCACCAGTGAGATATGGTTTTCTTCATGAAGAAGAACAAGAGTTGTCTACTCATGAAGAAGTAGATCATGGAGATGATCCACTTACCTATGAAGAAGCTATATCAGATATAGACTCTTCAAAATGGATTGATGCTATGAAATCCGAGATTGATTCCATGTATAAGAATCAAGTTTGGGATCTTGTTGACCCACCTGAAGGTATTATACCTATAGGGAACAAATGGGTTTTCAAGAAGAAAATTGGTTCTGATGGAAAGGTAGAGACCTATAAGGCAAGGCTAGTAGCGAAAGGGTGTCGCCAAAGGCAAGGAATCGACTATGAGGAGACTTTCTCGCCTGTTGCCATGCTTAAATCAATTAGGATTTTATTAGCAATAGCTGCGTACTATGATTATGAGATTTGGTAGATGGATGCCAAAACAGCTTTTCTCAATGGATACATTGAGGAAAACATTTTCATGGAACAACCTAGGGGATTTGAATCCCAAAATGGTTCCAAGGTATGCAAGCTAAAGCGATCCATTTATGGGTTGAAACAAGCTTCGAGGAGTTGGAACATCCGTTTTGATGAAGCCATTAAATCCTTTGGTTTTTTGAAAAATGAGGATGAGCCATGTGTATATAAGAAGGTTAGTGACAGTGCTATCACTTTCCTTGTCTTATATGTGGATGACATACTATTGATGGTAATGACACAGGTATGTTGACGACTATAAAGGTATGGTTATCAAAAACATTCTCCATGAAAGACTTAGGGGTGGCAACCTATATTCTTGGGGTTAGCATCTATAGAGATAGAGCGAAAAGAATAATTGGTTTATCCCAAAGTCTATACTTGGAAAAGGTGTTAAAGAGGTTTAACATGCTTGATTCCAAGAGAGGATTGTTACCAGTGAGACATGGTATCCATCTTTCTAAAGAGATGTATCCAAAGACACCTGAAGAAAGAGATAAGATGGCCAGGATTCCATGTGCTTCGGCTATTGGAAGTTTAATGTATGCAATGTTGTGTACTAGGCCGGATATCGCATATGCTGTTAGTTTGACTAGCAGGTATCAATCCAATCCAAGATTGGAACACTGGATAGCTGTCAAGAATATTCTTAAGTACTTGAGAAGAACTAAGGATTTATTCTTGATTTATGGAGGTGGAGACTTGCAATTGGATGGTTATACTGATTCTGATTTTCAATCAGATATCGATGATAGAAAGTCTACCTCTGGATATGTGTTCATTTGTAATGGAGGTGCGATCGGTTGGAAGAGTTCCAAGCAGAGCACGATTGCGCATTCCACTACAGAGGTGAGTATATTCTCGCATCGATGTCGCAAAGGAAGTCGTTTGGATAAAGAAGTTCGTGATAGAACTTACAGTAGTTCCTTCCATTGAGTCGCCAGTTCCACTACACTTGTGACAACAATGGAGCGATCATCTGAGCTAAGGAACTAAGGTCTCACCCAAAATCCAAACACATAGAAAGGCACTATCACATTATCAGAGATATAGTTGGGCAAGGCGATATAGCCATGCAGAAAAAATAACACCAGCTGAAAAAATCCAGCTGATCCATTCACTAAGCCTATGTCACAGACTCAGTTAGACCGACATTTTGAGAAGATAGGTCTAAGATATTGTAATGAATGGCTCTAGTGCTAGTGGGAGATTGTTAGTAGTATGCCCTAGAGCATATCATTTAGTATGTATCTTGTACATATTTTTATTAATAAAAGGCATTTCCACTTTTCCGTTTACATAATATATTTATGTGTAATAGAAAAGGTCCATTGATATTTTGTTAGAAATATTATTCTTAAGTTGTTAAGAATATGAGTGACAATATTTCTAGCACAAAGTATCATAAATAGGTTCACAATCGAGGATACTTCATAATAAGGACATGACTTATCCAGAAAGATTGTATTCATGTTTGTTCCCAAGTTATTTATATGAGATATAAATAAGATGGAATGGTGAGTCTCATGCCATATGACAAACATGATAGGCACTTATAAATGATAAATAGGCCGAACCAGTGACACTTATGACAAGCACATGGAGTTTACTCTTGTCAATGTTTTGTCATAAATCATATCAGTGCATATAATCTTTAGACCTGAGATAGCACAGTTATCTTGTATATAGGTAGTTTGAGTTTGATCTGTTTTCATACTTGTACGTGTATGGGTATATGGGCATGTGTTGGCTCCTACTAGTTATATATGGAGGTAGGTGTTGATCAAGATGGAATCTGTTCCTCTAAGTAAATAGAGATAAAATCCTATGTTCATTTAATTGTTCTTGATGTTTCAAGTTCCTGGCCAGGACAGATAGATTTATTCAAAAAAGAGTTTCTGATGAGAATATCTTTTTAATCAAGAACTGGAATTAAAAGAGAACATAATATTCATAGCAAATGGAGTTTGACATAAACCATGACTCCAGCTTGAGTTGGGATTTTGTAACAAAGAGATTCTAGTGCATGGTAACATATGATTATAGGTTCATTTAAGGTAAACCTTATTACTAATTGGGTGGCCATGGCATGCTATGCTAGGTGTTAACCATGGTCTATGAGGTTCATAAAATGATTTAGAGAAATCATTTATGGTAAGAAAGAGTTCTGATGATATTAAGAGTTGATATCATGTCTCATTGCTAATTAGTGATGAGCCTAGTAAGTCACACACATACACAAGTTATCACCTAATTAAATATGATTTAATTAATTAATTAAAGAGTTTAATTGATTAATTAAATAGGTTTGGTTTGCAATTAGATTGCAAAGTCCCTAGCATGACTTGAAACCAAATCTAGATTATTAGATGTATAATATAAGTTAAATTTATATTTAAAGTGTTTAAATATGAATTTAATTAATGAGAAATTAATTAATAGAGATTAATTAATTAATTTATATTTGATATAAATTAATTAGAAGAAGAAAATAATTATTTTGGGTTAAGAACTCAAAATTAAGACACAGGGGCATTTTGGTCATTTTGCAGTGTGACACGTGGCACCATGAGATGGTGACACATGGCATAACACATAAGCTTGCCAAATGTTTTTTAATCATGTAAGATGATTAAAATCAAGATTAAATATAGGTTTGACACTTGGCACAATGTGATTGGGTCACTTAAACCTAGAGCTAATCAAAGGGTGACATGTGGCAAGGGTTTAATGTGTTAACCTAGCTATTTAAGTGTGGTTATGAAAAGAAAAATAACCAGCAGCCTCTCCTCTCATTTGTCACGCCACTTTGAGCCTCTCCAGCTATTCCACTTCATCTCTCATCAATTCAAAGAGATTAGCCATCAATCTCTTGAATTAAGAACACTAGGAATTGTTTCTAGTGTCCTGTTTACATCTCTAATCTCTTAAAAGGCAGAACTTGAATTTCTAATTAATAGAAAAGGCTTTAGAAGCTGTTCAAGGGCTGCCATAGGTGTTCTTGGTGTGGACAAGCTAGAGGGACAACATCTGGTGTCCTGAAGACGAATCTCAAAGGCGCAGACACGCTGCAGTGCATCAAGAGGTTAGTGTAATCGTTCTTGATTTAATCTAGGGTTCTAAAATTAATCTGATTAATTTTAAAATCTTAAATGGCAAATACAGATCCAAAAACATATTAAAAGAGTTTTAATATGTTGTTTATCATTGAAATCAAATAGATAAAAATAAATATTGCATGATGCATGTGACCCTAGGTGAAAATTTTTGAATTCAATGGTATAAACTTGTGTTTTTCACGCTTCCGTTCCTTCACGTAACTCTCTACCTCCTCCTCAATCGGTCTAGGAGACCCGTGCTCTGAAGGATCAGATGCCATTAATCCAATAAAATAGATAAAGAACATACTACATTAGTGTCACCTCGACTCTATTTAAAGGCTCACGCATATGATACAAACTATTTCTTTCTATCTATCTAGGACTAGAACAGCCTAAACCTGGCTCTGATACCACTAAATATGATGCCCCTCACCCGTCTACAGTGTAGCCGAGTAAAGTGTGACACCCCTTACCCATCTACAGTATATCCGAGTAAAATATGTCACACAGTGTACCGGAACACTCTATTTTATCTCAACTTTTTTTATTCTTCCTTAATTTATTTTTATCATAGTTTTGAATATAATTTGTGAAATATAATTCATTTAAGTCATTTATTGAAATTATAATTTATTTGAGGTTCCGAAAATTTTATAGAAAATCCGGCAGAGTACCGGCTAAAAATGAAGAAAACAGTTCCTCGGAACCTGTGAAAAACACTTCCACTAATCAGTTCCAATCATTCTCAAACTCCAATAATCATCAAAATCTCAATATTTTTCAACAACATTTCCATTTCTGAATCATTCATTTCTCATGGTATTCATACATAAGCAATAAATAAATACTCAATTTTCCATTCATAAACACAATTTCCATTATTTACATTAACATCAAAATACATTACATAAGTTTCAATTACATATGAGAAAATAAAAGTTAATTACAAAACACCCAAAATGAAACCTAGTGTCCTCCCAATGCACTGACGTCGGTGAGGTGACACGGACACTATGCAGAGCTGCAGAAGGTCTCACCCGGTCTGTAGTCTACTGGGCTCTCGGTCGATCTCTCCAAAACCTACGCGTGGCAAAAGCAACGCGCTAAGCAATAATGCTTAGTGGTGCCAATAATAAAATAAAAAGAAATAACAGAAAATAAATATGCAGTTAATGTATTGATGTCTCATTGCAAATAAATTTTCGTTGAGTATTTGTAGACTTACTTATTTGGTACTTGTTATATTCATTATTTCATTAAATTTATCCACTTTCATTTTTGGTTGCCCAAGTAACCTATACTGGACGACTGGACTAGATAAACGGGTAAACTGGCACTGGGTATCAAGTACTTCGGGCCGTCACACCATCGGTCACATATGTATCTCTCGGTGTAATGAGCGGCTAATAAGTTGTAATAACATTAGCACAAGGCCAAGTCTCAACACAATGTCGAATGGCTAAAAGCCATGAAATCACTGAGAATGGCATAATGCCATGTGCGATCGCTAATCGAACCCTATTAGCATGCCAAGCTATCCAAACCAATCTTGTTAGGTATACTAGGGCATTTTACACTTTTGAGTTTTATAATTTTTGAATTTCAAGTTTTTGTGTTACTATTCACTTCATTAGTCAACCAAAATGTTGACTTTTGCATAGACAATAGGTACATTGGTTTTAATACTCCCAACATACCACATTTTGCATTCAAATTTTGTTGGTATTGGTTGCCAATACCATTTCTAAGCTTAAAGTAAATTGAGCAGAATTTTCAATTTTGATACCTTATTTTTACTGTTCTATTAGTCATTTTTGCAGTGGGAATTTGGCAAAATGATCAACATGAAAGTTGTTCCTTATTTTGTCTAGTTGAATTTCCTTTTTTGAATCACTCCATTTGTAGTTTTGTAACTCAAGTTATGGTCCAAAAACCACAACTAGCCGGATTAGAATTTTTCTGGACTGACCATATCTACAATGCAGTGAACAGTGACTGCAACTCCCTTGTTGGATAGGTTCTGGTCATAATTTGGGGTAGGTTTCTTCATGAAAGTTGTTGGTCTATATCTTAGCTTGTTTCTAGTAAACTTTCAGGTCAATTGGACCATTCTACACTGAGTTATGGCCAAATGACGAAATATTGTTCATTTGGTCATTCTGCAGAAACAGATTGCAGGTCACCCGGATTGGGGCAAGCTTTTGGTCCACTTGGTTTGGTCTTATGGGCATGGTTTCTTCACCAAAATTGTGTCATTATGTGTCTAGTTTCATGTCCAATTGGACAAACACCAATTGAACCTCTACAATTCAAGTTATGGCTGCTCAAACCTGCTGGACTCATGTCCAATTCTGCAGGTCACCTAGGGCAGCCACACTAAACCTAAATCCCATCACTAAACACACTTCATTTCTTGTTTACCAATAACCAAATGGTCACTAATTAACCATTAAAACTCACTTTCATCATTACATGAGCAAACCCTATTGTTGTTAATTGTCCACATTTTCCATGTTCATACATGCCTAAACTTTGTATTTCACTTACATAATTTGGTTCAATTAATCATTTAATACCAAGGGCAGCCTATGAACCACTTTACTTCAAGCAAACTCATCAACCCTAATCAACCCTAAGCTACCAAAATTCTAGGAAATAAATACACATAATTTTTATTTTGTTTTTCTTACATTTTCTACTTATCTCATGGCATTAAGCATGAATTAAGTAAAAGTAGTAAGAGTTTGGACACTAACCTTGTGAGCAGAATTTTTTCACTCAAAATTCCTTCACTTTCTTTGGCTTTCTTGGCAGCCAAACACTTGCTTAAGATGTAGAGACAAATTTTATTGAAGTGGACTTAGGGTGTTAAGTGAGATTTGGGTGGGTTATAAAACTTTGGTAAGCTTTCAATGGTGGAATGGGTATGGAGTTTGAGGGATACGGGAAGGTGATGGCTGCTGGGTTTTATGAGTTTTTGCTGTATTCTTATCCATATTTTATTAGTTAATTTAAGTGTTGATTAAATATGATTGGTGGGTAAGTGTTTAATGACATCATATGATGCCATAATTGGTATTTTCTTCCATTTTTTTTTCTTCTCTTCTCTACTCATTTTCAATTTAATTTTTAGCATTATTTATTCACATTTTATATTATAATTATTATTTACTTAACTAGACAAGTCAGCCAAAAATTACCTCTGAAGGGGAAATGACCAAAATGCCCTCCGTTTGGCTCAACGGGCCAAAATTGTCTGTACCGATTGAAAAATTTTTCTAAGTATTTTCTTGGCATTCTAATGCCATAGAAACCTCAATGACTCTTCTCTGGAGTCTCAAAAATTATTTTATGAATTTTCCCCTAGGTCTAGGTCTCCTAGTTGCGAGAACCACAACTTCCCACTGGGTTACCCATCGCTAGGGTACCGGCTCATTCAACTTAGCTGTATTTTATTTCTAAATTTTTTCTAAATTTCTCTTATTAATATTTGAGTTAATTATGGTTCCTCACTTTAGTTTAAATATTTTTTCCAGACGTTCTAGCTGTCCGGACCGATACTGGTCACCGAAACAGTAGAATGTACGGAGTTGCTACAGGGAGGGTGTTACATAAAGTGTGCCACATTCGGTGCCGGAGCACCCTATCTTATCTTGTCCTGTCCAATGTTAAATTTAAACTTCATAAAAAACATGTAGTAAATTTTTTTTTATCACAAATTATTTCTGTGGAAACCCGGGCAGAGCCTTCTCTATTTTATTAATATCTGGCGAGTTTCATTATTCACCTGTTAAAAACAATTTCATGTCTATCTCATATTTACATATACATCATGTCATGTCATATCATTTCTGCTTATACAATTTCAAAAAAATATATTTTTCATTCATTCATTCCTATGGAAGTTTATATACAAAAGTTCACAACTTTATTTACAATCCAAAATATAATTACAATTCTCAAAAAGATTTACATCATTTACTTATGTGCAATAAACAAAATGCAAAACTAAATATACATGGACCCTACCAAAACTACTCTACTGAGGTGACTAGCAGACACTGTCAAATCTGATCAAATCTCTGTCAGGGCAATACTGCTGCGGCTGCTGCTGTGGCTGTGCCTAGTCTCCAGTACCTACGCAATGCAAAACCAACGCTCTATACGAATTGCTTAGTGGTGCATAACTTTAAAGTAAAATAATTGAGTAATTAAAAATAACAATTCTAGGCTAATTTCATAAATTCTAAGTCAGTTATGAATTTTCTGCACTTTGGAAATAATTAAATTTATCAGTATCTTTTCTATTCATTTCTCATATTTTCAGTCTTAATTAATTTATAACGGTGCCCAAGTAACCTATAACAAACTATAAGGCTGGATACACGGGAGTATACTAGTTAGACCTCCATATGTCTACCCTATATACAACTGTCATGTTAGGCACAAGGCCAGCGGGCAGGCTTTCAAAGCCAGTAATGAAATTAGGCTCAATGGCCAATGGACAGGCATATAGCTTATAGAACAATCATATCAGACATATTTTGTCGATCAATGATTATTCATATACGCAGTACTACTATCTGTAGTCCCTAATTTGTATACCAATCGATCTAAACTATATGCATAAGCCTAGGTTTACTTTGGGCAATTAAGCATTATCAATAACTTATTAGAAATTTCACATCACTTTGTTATGGGAAAGTGGGTCCCACAGACCTATTTCATGTAATTCAGTGTTTAGTAACATATTAGGGTTAAAACACTACTATAAAATAGTTTGTCTTGTGAACCTTTCTTTAGAGTCAGTTTTAATGTCTTAACTTTATCTATCAATTTGATCACGTTGTGGCCACTGTTTGGCCATACTTCCTTCATGGAAGTTGTTCTTCTATGTCTTTTCTTTGTTTTCCCTTTTTGAATCATATCATTTGGATTTCTGGAACTCAAGTTATGGTCAAATAACCATAACTAGTTCATTTCCTATTTTGGCTCTTTAACTAGGTAGATTTTAGAGTTGCACTTCACCAATTTAATTGGACATGTTGCAGTCACTTTTAGGCTCAGTGTTCTTCATAGATTTTGTTGCCCTATGTCTTTTAGTCACTCAAAAGTTTGGATTACAATTTTTCAAGTTTTTTAGAATTACTTATAGCCAAATCACTGGCCTGGACTCAAGTACCCTATGCCAACAGGATCCCAATTCAGGTCAGTAGCTTTCACTCAACTTTTGGGATTCTTACATTTATAATTTAAGGAAAGTGTCTAAAAAAAGGTTGGATCCCTACTTCTTAGGTTTCGAAAACAGTATGGCTCATCCCAATTGGATTTTCCTAGTGGGAGATATGACCAAAAGACTATTCTGGGGTCAAATGGTCACTTGGGCAATTTCTAGAATTTGCATACTAAATTGATCTAGCCAATTGACCTAATTTCCTTGATTTCTGGGTTTGGGTCAAAATACTAATATTGTAGGTTTATGTCTTGTGGAAATTTTTTCATTGGTTTCATTGCATTTGGATTTCTGTAGACCAAGTTATGGCCTCTTAGCCAAAACTGGTCAGGTAAGCCTTTTTCTACCATTTTCTGGGCAATATGGTTATGGATAGTTTTGTGACCTAAATTGGGCCAACAATTTGGTTTAGTTTAAGACATTTCTGGGCTCTATGATCTTCATGAAAGTTGTAGTCCTATATCTAATATTTCCAATGGTATAAAATTCAGGTCATTTGGATCTGTCTAAAGGGAGTTATGGCCAAATGAATGTGTACTGTTCATTTGGTCAATTTTCTGGGTTCATCATTTGGTCATCCGGATTGGGACAATAATTTGGTCAATTTCTGGGCAGAATTTGAGCATAGTTTCTTCATGAAAAATGGAGCATTTTTTGTCTAGTTTCATCTCTAATTGGCTTCATACCAATTGAAGTAGTACAAATTCAGTTATGGCTCAAAATATTCACTAGAGTTTTCATGTCTCAACCTACATGGAAAAATTCACTTACAAATTTCATTTCCTCTAACTCCCAAACTACAATTTAACATTCTTGGTACTTTTAACATCATCAATTCATCTCAACACTATCAAATTCTAGCAACAACACAAGTCTCCAACAATTAGGTCAAAACCCTAACTCCAATTTGTCACTTACAATATACACATGCAATCAAATTTCTCACACATAACTTTATCTACATTTCTATTAACATCACTAAACACCATTTACATGCATGAAAACATATATCTCAAAGCTTCCGAAATCTAAGGTTCTAAATTACTAATCATTTTCTTCTAATTTCATGTCATAATTACTCATTTCAACCTCAATTTAAGATTTAACAAGGAAAGGAGAAGAAAACTTATAACACCCTCACTTTAGGTAGTCAGTACATTCTCTTATTCTGATGACTAATGTCTGTTCAGATAGCTAGGATGTTTGGAACTACACTCAAACTAGAGTGAGGAGCCATAAATTGATTGAATAAGGACCAAAAAAAATTAAGAAAAAATAAAAGAAATGAAATGCAACTGAGTTAAACGAGCCGGAGTCACGGCGATGGGTGACCATACTAGGAAACGACTACGAAGTCAGTTGCCCACCCCAGACCTGTGAAGAACCCTAGGAAATAATTTTTGGGACTAAATTAGAGGTTTTATGAAGATTAAATGACATTAAAAATATCATAAAAAATTGAAGAAAATTTGCCAATCGGTAAAGGGAAATTAAAACCCGATAAGCACCATGAAGGGCATTTTGGTCATTTTAACCCCAAAGTTGAATTTTAACCTAAATGACAATTAAAATAAGAGAGATTAAAACACATAAAAATAAATTAAATCATAAATTATGGAATGGAAAAGGGAAAAGAAAAGAAAAGAAAAAAAATCAAAATATAAATGAATTATTACATGAGCATGATGTCAAAATGATATCATTAAAAGTTCTTGTAACACCCTCCCGATAACGACTCCGTACATTCTACTGTTCCGGTGACCAGTGTAGGTCCGGACAGCTAGAACGTCCGGAAAAATAATTAAACTTAAGTGAGGAACCATAATTAACTCAAATATTAATAAGAAAAATTTAGTAAAAATTTTAGAAATAAAATACAACCAAGTTAAACGAATCGGTGCCCTAGCGAGGGGTAAACCAGAGGGAAGTTACGGTTCTCGCAACGATGAGCCCTAGACCCGGTGGAAAAATTATAAAATAATTTTTTGGACTCAAGAGAAGGGTTACTGAGGTTCCTATGGCATTAGAATTCCAAGAAAATACCTAGAAAAATTTTTTAATCGGTACAGACAATTTTGACCCGTTAAGCCAAACGGAGGGCATTTTGGTCATTTCGCCTTCAGAGGTGATTTTTGGCCGACTTGTCCAATTGAGTAAATAATTAATATGACATAAAATATGAATAAACATTACTAAAAATTGAATTGAAATCAAGTAGAAAAGAAAAGAAAAAAAAATGAAAAAAATGGGACTTTTGACATCACATGATGTCATTAAACTTTCTCTCCACCAATGACAATCAAGCAATTTCATTAAAAAGGGAAAATGAGGCAAAATTGAAACAAAAATTCTGTTCTTCTTCCTTCATCAAACGGCAGCCTCTCTCTCCCTCTCTCAACCTTCATTAAACCTCACTTCTCAAGCTTGATTTCTACTTTGTTTCACCACAAAACCCTAATCTCTCTTTATTAAAATTTTACCCCACACCTTAAACAAGCTTTTGGAAGCTGAGAAGAGGAAAGAAAGTGAAGTTTAGAGTTGGAAAAAATCTGCCCTATTCAAGGTTAGTGCTATACTTTCACTCTCACTCCTTTAATCCTTGTTAGAGCATCATTTTAAGTTAAGAAATTGTAAGAAAATGAAGTAAATTATATATGTTAGGGCATCTTCAAATTTTCGGCAGCCCTAAGGAAGGATGAGTTTGATTGTTTTAATGAATTTAGAGTGGATAGAAATGATGTTTAAGGTATGAATATGCATGGATGTTGAACTAGTGTGCTAATGGAGGTTTATGGGTAAATTGAATTGAACATTAGGGTTTTGAGAAGTAAAAATTGACTTGGCTTATCAAATTGTTAAAGAACACTCTAATGGTCAATAAGTGACCATTTGAGGTATGTTGACCATAAATTGGACTGAAAATTAGTATGGCAAAGTGAAGGTGTAAGCTGCCCTAGGACAGCAGCAATAGACTGAAATTTCAGTCCAATTACACAGCCATAACTTTGGCTTTGTTAGTCCAATTGGTGTTTGGCCAATTGGACATGAAACTAGTCTTATAATGGCACATTTTTGCTGAAGAAACCATGCCCAAAAGACCAAAGCAAGAGGACCAAAACTTGGCCCAAATCCGGATACCCTGCAACTAATTCTGCAGAATAACCAAATGAACAGTAACTGTTCATTTGGCCATAACTCACTGTAGATTTGGTCAATTGACCTGAAATTTATACAGAAACAAGTTAAGACATTTACAAACAACTTTCATGAAGGAACCTACCCCAAATTATGGCCAGAACCTAACCCAAATGGCAGTGGCAGTCACTATTCATGTTACTGTAGATATGGTCAATTCTGCAGATTGGCAATCCGGCCAGCTGTAGTTTTTTGACCATATCTGGAGTTACAAAACTCCAAATGGAGTGATTCAAAAAAGGAAATTCAACTAGACAAAATAAGGAACAACTTTCATGTTTGTCATTTCTTCAAATTCTCAATGCAACAATGCTTAATGGAACAGTAAACATATGCTTCAAAAACTGAAATTTTTTGCCCTCTTGGTTTTAAGTTAGAAATGGTAATGGTGACCAATTCTAACAAGTTTTAAATGTAAAATGTGGCATGTTGGGAGTGCCAAAGTCAATGTACATATTTTCTATCCAAAAGTCAACATTTTTGTTGACCAAAGAGGTGAATAGTGACACCAAAACTTGAAATGCACAATTTGAAGAATTTAAAAGTTTCAAATGCCCTAGTATACCTAACATGATTGGTTTGGATAGTTTGGCATGCCAATAAAGTTTGGTTAGCAGTACTGCACATGGCAATATGCCATTCTGTGATTTTATGGCTTTAGCCATTCTGACTTTGTATTGAGCTTTGGCCTTGTGCCTGATGTTATCACAGCTTGTTAGCTGTTCTGTTGCACACCGAGAGATGCATATGTGACGGATGGTGTGACGGCCCGAGGTACTAGATACCCAATGCCAGTGTACTACCATACCTTAGGTTTCCATCGGTTCAAGAATCGCCTAAATCCGAGTTTTCTAGAGAGAGTTATAGCCATCCAAACATTACTGCTCAAGTGAAAATCTGCAGAGTTGCAGGTTTGATAACTTAACTTTGCCCAATAATTTGAATGGGTTAATGGCATAATTTGGGGTAATGTTCTTCATGAAAGTTGTTTGTCTATATCCTATCTTATTGCTGTAAAAATTTCAGGTCAATTTGACCATTCTACAGTGAGTTATGGCCAAATGAACAGTTACTATTCATTTGGTCATTTCTGCAGGTGCTGGTTGCAGGGTATCCGGATTGGGGCCAAATTTTGGTCCTCTTGCTTTGGTCTTTTGGGCATGGTTTCTTCAGCAAAAATGTGCCATTATAAGCCTAGTTTCATGTCCAATTGGCCAAACACCAATTGGACTAACACAGCCAAGGATATGGCAGTCCAAGTGGACTAAAATCTCAGCCATCATGCTGCTGTCTTTAGGCAGCCTACCATTCCACTTTGCCATGCCATTTTTCAGTCCAATTTATGGTCAACATACCTCAAATGGTCACTAATTGACCATTAGAATGTTCTTTAACCAATTCATAAGCCAAGTCAAATTTTCATTCCTAAACCCTAGCTAAATTTCAAAGTTTTCACAATTTCCCTAATTTACTCTTTCATTCTCTATATATATATATGTATACACTTTAAACATAATCTCCAATTAACTCTAAGTCCATTAATAAAATCAAACTCATTCCTTCCTATGGCTACCGAAAATTCATGTACACATACACATGGGTTTGGTTCATTTATTTCACAATTTCTTACCTATTACACATCTCTAACATGGAATTAATGAGTTTTAAATACATATGTGCACTAACCTTTAAGTGGCAGAATTTCTCCAAGCTTAACTTCACTTTCCTTGTACTCTCTTGGCTGCCAAACACTTCCTCTAGGTCCAAGGATTCATTTTAGTGTTGGGGTCTTGAGGAAATATGGTGAGGAAGCATGAGAAATGAAGCTTTTGTTTGAAAATCAATGGAGGGAAAAGAGGGAGAGATTCACGTCTTGAGGAAGAAGAAGAAGAAGAGTAGCTGGTTTTTAATTCCTTTAGCCTTCATTTTGTCTCTTTTATTTGTTAATTTGATAGTTGTTTAAAGGTAATTGGTTAGAGCTCTTAATGACATCATCAAGATGTCATAAATGAGCCTTTCTTTGATTTTTCTTTTCTTTTCATCACTACTCAATTTCAATTTAAATTTTAGTAATATTTATTCATATTTTAAATCATATTAATTATTTACTCAAGTGGACAAGTCGGTCAAAAATCACCTCTGAAGGCGAAATGACCAAAATGCCCTCCGTTTGGCTTAACGGGTCAAAATTGTCTGTACCGATTGAAAAAAAATTTTAAATATTTTCTTGGCATTCTAATGCCATAGGAACCTCAATGACCCTTCTCTGGAGTCTCAAAAATTATTTTATAATTTTTCCCCCGGGTCTAGGGCTTCTCGTTGCGAGAACCGGAACTTCCCTCTGGTTACCCATCGCTTAGGCACCGGCTCATTTAACTTGGTTGTATTTTATTTCTAAAATTTTTACTATATTTTTTTTATTAATATTTGAGTTAATTTTGGTCCCTCACTTTAGTTTAAATATTTTTCCGGACGTTCTAGTATGTCTGCACGACACCGGTCACCGGAACAGTAGAATGTACGGAGTTGCTACCGGGAGGGTGTTACAACTCTTCCCCTCTAATTTAAATTTCGTCCTCGAAATTTACCTGACTTAAGTAATCGGGGAGTTGCTACCTTCTTATTTCTTCACTTCCTTGTATCGCCTCATCAGTGTCTGGGTTTGGCTCTTCCTGAGCTTCCATAGCATATACTTGTGGTGCCACCATGACTTCAGGCTTTTCAACTGTCTCAGAAACAATTTTCTGTGAAATGTCAGCCGTTTCTGCTCTATCCGATCCTTTACCCCTTTGAACTATAGGGGAAGGTCTATCAACTTGTACCGGAGCTATTGAACCACTCCTCTGAGGGCAATCTCTTATAAAATGATCCGTAGCCCCACACTTGAAACACTCTCCAGTTAACAGTCGACACTCCCCTCTGTGTCTTCTACCACAATGCATACATTCGAATCAGGTTAATCCCTTGTTATTGTCTTGGGGAACTATCTATAGTGATTCCAATCTGTCCTCTGTGGCCCTGTGTCTGATCTTGTTAACTAGAACCCTTAAACTTCTTACTATCAGTTGGTATACTTGGTATCTGGTCCAAAGTCCCTCTTACGCTGCCTATCTTTCCTATTTTGTTCATTTATTCTCACTTTCTCCACTTTTAATGCAGCTTCCACTAGCTTGGTGAAGTCAGTGATTCCCAAGGCAGTGATCATGAGCTTTATATTGTCATTCAATCCCTCTTCAAATCTCTTACACTTTTCAGCTTCATTAGGGACTATCTCCCTTCCATAGCGGCTTAATCAGATGAATTCTTTCTCATACTCAGCCACTGACAACTGTCTCTGCCTCAAGTTAATAAACTCTCTTCTTCTCTCTTCCAGGTATACAGTACCCACATATTTCTTCTTGAATTCAGAGAGAAAGAAGTCCCAAGTTATAGCTTCTGGCTGCACTTCACTGGACACAGTGTCCCACCATTCGTAGGCATCATCTTGTAACAGAGATATGGTAGCTTCTAGGTTTTGCTCTGGAGTGCAGTGGAGTTGTTTTAGAACTCTGCCTGTTCTGTTCAACCAATTCTTGGCTGCAACAGAATCATCTTCTCTCTTACCATAGAAGTCCACTGCTCCAAACTTTCTTAGCCTTTCCAGGTGTGATTTCTGTTGTGGAGCTGGTGGTGGTGGTGCTAGCATTACCCCGGCCATTTGTCTAAAGAAGTCGGCCATTTGCTGAAACATGGCCTGTGGAGGCTGAGCAGGCGGAGCAGATTCTCTCATGCCCCCAGTCTCAGCTGCTGCAGATGGAGCATGACTCTCCACTTCCTCCTCAACGGCTCTCTGAGATGAAGGGTCCATATCCTATTCAAAATAAGAAAGACAAACAGATCTGCATTAGTGTCACCTCGACTCTTACAAATGCAATGCATGGTATGGACTCAATCTAGGCCCAGAAATGCCTAAACTGTGCTCTGACACCACTAAATGTGACACCCCTTACTCGGCTACAGTGTAGCCGAGCAAGTTATGCCACTCAGTGTGCCAAAGCACTCTATTTTATCTTAATTCATTTTTATCATAGTTTTGAACATAACTTGTGAAATATAATTCATTTTAAACCATTTATCGAAATTATTATTTATTTGAGGTTCCGAAAATTTTAAAGAAAATCCGGCAGAGTACCGGGTAAAAATGGAGAAAACAGTTCCTCGGAACCTGTGAAAAACACTTCTAACATTCATGTCTCATCATCTCAAACTCCAATTATTGAAAATCTCAACATTTTTCAACCATTCATTTCTCAATTTCAGTTCTCAACAACCTTTTCATTTCTCAAACATCCATTTCTCATAATACTCATATACAAACAATAAATAAATGCTCAAATTTGCAATCATGACCATAACTTTCATTATTTACATGAACATCAAAATACATTACATAGATCCAAATACATATGAGAAAATAAAAATTTAGTTACAAAATGCCAAAATGACACCTAGTGTCCTACCAATGCACTGCAGAAGTTGAGGTGACACGGACACTATGCAGAACTGTGAACTGCCTTACCGAATCTGTGGTCTACTGGGCCCTCTGTCCAAATCTTCAGTACCTACGCGTTACAAAAGCAACGCGCTAAGCATAAAGCTTAGTGGTGCCAATAATACAAGAAAATATAATATGCCAATAAAAATCTTAATTTCTTAGCCATTGTGTTCATAAGAACTGAATAATTACCAACTTAATGTTTAGTCGAGGGCTAATTACGTTTTATGATATTAACTTCTTCATGCATTTTGTTAATTATTTTCTTCATGATCTTGAGTTTCTTTGTATTCTATCATAATCATTCCTGATATTTAATTTTTGTATTTTCTTTAACAATCAGTTCAATTACAGTTATACTTTTCCATGCCCAAGTAACCTATCTTGAACGATCGATGGATAACGGGTCGTTGGCACTGGATACCGCGGTGTCTCGGGCCGTCATACCATGGGACGCAGAACGTCAACCATGTATGCAGTCAGTATGGCTAAAAAGCCATGATATCACATAATCGGGCATAAAAGCCATGAATACGGGCATAAAGCCCTGAACACAGGCATAAAGCCTTTCGCAGTACTGCTAAAACAATACCCTATTGGCATGCCAAACTATCCAAACCAATCACATTAGGCCTACTAGGGCATTTTGCATTTTTAAGTTTCACATTTTTGAATTTCAAGTTTTTGTGTCACTATTCACTTCATTAGTCAACAAAAAAGTTGACTTTTGCATAGAAAGTAGGTACATTGGCTTTGGCACTTCAAACATACCACATTTTTCATTTAAAACTTGTTGGAAGTGATCACCATTACCATTTCTAGGCTTTAACCAAGGGAAACAAAATTTTCAGTTTTTCAAGATTAACTTTACTATTTCATTAAGCATTGTTACAGTGGGAATTTGAGGAAATGGTAAACATGAAAGTTGTTCCTTATTTTGTCTAGTTGAATTTCTTTTTTTGAATCACTCCATTTGGAGTTTTGTAGCTCAAGTTATGGCCAAAATAAGTTTACTGTTCACGTGTACTGTTCATGCTGAGATTTTGGGTCTGGCAGATTTTTGGTCCAAATTTTGGTCAGTAATTTGATCAAGCTAAGTTCATAATTTGGTCTAACTTTCTTCTTATGAAATGTTCTACCATACCTTAGGTTTCCATCGGTTCAAGAATCGTCTAAATCTGAGTTTTCTAGAGAGAGTTATAGCCATCCAAACATTACTGCTCAAGTGAAAATCTGCAAAGTTGCAGGTTTGATAACTTAACTTTGCCCAATAATTTGAATGGGTTAATGGCATAATTTGGGGTAATGTTCTTCATGAAAGTTGTTTGTCTATATCCTATCTTGTTGCTGTAAAAATTTCAGGTCAATTTGACCATTCTACAGTGAGTTATGGCCAAATGAACAGTTACTGTTCATTTGGTCATTTCTGCAGTCTTTGGTTGCGGGAGTATCCGGATTGGGGCCAAATTTTGGTCCTCTTGCTTTGGTCTTTTGGGCATGGTTTCTTCAGCAAAAATGTGCCATTATAAGCCTAGTTTCATGTCCAATTGGCCAAACACCAATTGGACTAACACAGCAAAGGATATGGCAGTCCAAGTGGACTGAAATCTCAGCCATCATGCTGCTGTCTTTAGGCAGCCTACCATTCCACTTTGCCATGCCATTTTTCAGTCCAATTTATGGTCAACATACCTCAAATGGTCACTAATTGACCATTAGAATGTTCTTTAACCAATTCATAAGCCAAGTCAAATTTTCATTCCTAAACCCTAGCTAAATTTCAAAGTTTTCACAATTTCCCTAATTTACTCTTTCATTCTCTATATATATTTATGTATACACTTTAAACATAATCTCCAATTCACTCTAAGTCCATTAATACAATCAAACTCATTCCTTCCTAGGGCTGCCGAAAATTCATGTACACATACACATGGGTTTGGTTCATTTATTTCACAATTTCTTACCTATTACACATCTCTAACATGGAATTAATGAGTTTTAAATACATATGTGCACTAACCTTTAAGTGGCAGAATTTCTCCAAGCTTAACTTCACTTTCCTTGTACTCTCTTGGCTGCCAAACACTTCCTCTAGGTCCAAGGATTCATTTTAGTGTTGGGGTCTTGAGGAAATATGGTGAGGAAGCATGAGAAATGAAGCTTTTGTTTGAAAATCAATGGAGGGAGAAGAGGGAGAGATTCACGTCTTGAGGAAGAAGAAGAAGAAGAGCACCTGGTTTTTAATTCCTTTAGCCTTCATTTTGTCTCTTTTATTTGTTAATTTGATAGTTATTTAAAGGTAATTGGTTAGAGCTCTTAATGACATCATCAAGATGTCATAAATGAGCCTTTCTTTGATTTTTCTTTTCTTTTCATCACTACTCAATTTCAATTTAATTTTTAGTAATATTTATTCATATTTTAAATCATAATAATTATTTACTCAAGTGGATAAGTCGGTCAAAAATCACCTCTGAAGGCGAAATGACCAAAATGCCCTCCGTTTGGCTTAATGGGTCAAAATTATCTGTACCGATTGAAAAATTTTTCTAAATATTTTCTTGACATTCTAATGCCATAGGAACCTCAATGACCCTTCTCTGGAGTCTCAAAAATTATTTTATAATTTTTCCCCTGGGTCTAGGGCTCCTCGTTGCGAGAACCGCAACTTTCCTCTGGTTACCCATCGCTTGGGCACCGGCTCATTTAACTTGGTTGTATTTTATTTCTAAAATTTTTACTACATTTTTTTTTTAATATTTGAGTTAATTTTGGTCCCTCACTTTAGTTTAAATATTTTTCCGGACGTTCTAGCTGTCCGGACTGACACCGGTCACCGGAACAGTAGAATGTACGGAGTTGCTACCGGGAGGGTGTTACAAAAAACTTCAGAGGGTAATGAGATCACAGTTGTGGGAGAAAGGACAGATTTCTTGTCCAATGTCATCTCAGCCACAGTTGCAAGACGAATGATGAGAAAAGGCTGTGAAGCCTACCTAGCACATGTGGTGGATACTAGGCAGGCTAAGCCAAACCTGAGTGGTATACCCACGGAGAGACTTCCTAAGTATTTCTGAAGAGTTGCACAGTTTGCCACCGTAAAGGAAGTCGAGTTTGCTATTGAGACAACTGCAGAAGCAGCACCCATTTCCATTGCTCCTTATAGGATGGCACCCAGAATTGAGGAGTTGAAAACTTCGATTGCAAGAGTTGCTTGATAAGGGTTCATACGCCGATGTGTCACCATGGGGAGCGCCAGTGCTGTTTGTGAAAAAGAAGGATGGGACTTTGAGGCTATGCATTGATTACCGGCAGTTGAATAAAGTGACAGTGAAAAATAAATATCCGTTGTCTAGAATTGATGATCTGTTTGATCAGTTGAAGGGAGCAGGAGTATTTTCTAAGATTGATCTCAGATCAGGGTATCATCAGATGAGGGTGAAGGATGTAGATGTGCCCAAGACTGCATTCAGGACCCGATACGAGCATTATGAGTTTCTGGTGATGCCCTTTGGCCTAACAAATGCACCAGCGGCATTTATGGACCTTATGAACCGTATCTTCCATCCATACCTAGATCAGTTCGTAGTGGTCTTTATTGATGATATTTTGGTGTATTCTAAGACCAGGGAAGAACATGATGAGCATTTGAGGATTGTTCTGCAAACCCTGAGAGAAAAGGAATTGTATGCTAAGTTGTCCAAGTGTGACTTTTGGCTGAATGAGATTGCATTCCTTGGACACATAGTGTCAGCTGATGGGATTAGGGTGGATCTCAAGAAAATAGAAGCAGTGATGGAATGGAAGCCTCCCAGAAATACAACTGAGGTTAGAAGCTTCTTGGGGCTAGCTGGGTATTACAGAAGATTTGTGAAGGGATTTTCTTTAATAGCTGCTCCAATGACCAAGTTGTTACACAAGAATGTCAGATTTGACTGGAATGACAAGTGTCAGACCAGTTTTGAGAAGTTGAAGGCTATGTTAACAGAGGCACCAGTGTTAATATAGCCAGTGTCAGGAAAGGACTTCGTGGTCTATAGTGATGCTTCTCATAATGGGTTAGGGTGTGTATTGATGCAAGAGGGGAAGGTGGTCGCTTATGCTTCCAGGCAGCTAAGGCCACATGAACAGAATTACCCTACCCATGATTTAGAGCTTGCAGCAATTATCTTCGCACTGAAGATATGGAGGCATTACTTGTATGGTGAAAAGTGCTACATTTACACAGACCACAAATGCCTGAAATATTTGCCAACCCAGAAGGAGCTCAACCTTAGACAGAGGCGATGGATTGAGTTCCTGAAGGATTATGACTGTGTAATTGACTACCATCCTGGGAAGGCAAATGTAGTTGCTGATGCTTTGAGCAGAAAATCCATGACAGCTTTGAGATCATTGAATGCCCGTCTATCTTTGGTTCGAGATGGAGCTATTTTGGCTGAGTTGCAAGTGAGGCCAAACCTGCTACAGCAGATACTAGATGGGCAAAAGGCAGATGAAAAGTTAATGTCTATTATGAGCAAAATCTCAGAGGGGAAAGCAACTGACTTTGAGGTGAAAGCAGATGGGTGTCTGTATTACAAAGAAAGATTGTGTGTACCAGATAATGGGGAATTGAAGGCCAGTATTCTAAAAGAGGCACACACCAGTGTATATGCTATGCACCCAGGAAGTACAAAGATGTATCATGATTTGAAGCTTCAGTATTGGTGGCCTGGTATGAAGAAGGACATAGCTGACTATATGACTAAATGCTTGACATGTCAGCAAGTCAAGGCAGAACATCAAGTTCTATCAGGTTTGCTACAGCCTATACGCATACCTGAATGGAAATGGGATGGGTCACCATGGATTTTGTAAGTGGTCTACCTCTCACCCGGAAGAAACATGATGCAGCATGGGTGATAGTGGACTGATTGACAAAGTCAGCACACTTTCTGCCAATTAGGACTGACTACTCACTGGAAAAGTTAGCAGAATTGTATATCAGTGAGATAGTTAGACTGCATGGAATTCCACTTTCCATCATATCTGATCGAGACCCAAGGTTCACATCGAGATTTTGGAAAAAGTTGCATGAGTTCTTGGGTACACAACTCCATTTCAGCACAGCTTTCCATCCTCAGACGGATGGGCAATCTGAAAGAGTAATCCAGGTAAACAATTGAAACCAATTAGATAAATACACATATTGAACTGAAATGATAACAATAACATGAAATATATATCAGGTCCTTGAGGATATGCTGAGGAGTTGTGTCATCGAGTTTGAGGAAAGTTGGGATAGATACCTCCCACTGGCAGAATTTGCATACAACAATAGCTACCAAGCTAGCATCCAAATGGCCCCATATGAAGCACTGTATGGGAGAAAATGTAGAACTCCAGTGTGCTAGACTGAATTGGGCGAAGACAAACTGGTGGGGCTTGACCTGGTGAAACAGACTGAGGAGAAAGTGAAACTAGTCAAAGCCAATCTGAAGGTTGCCTCAGACAGACAGAAATCTTATGCCGACCTGAAGAGAAAGGAAATAAAATATATGGTTGGCGACAAAGTGTTCCTCAAGGTGTCACCATGGAAGAAGGTATTGAGGTTTGGAAGGAAAGGTAAGTTAAGCCCTAGGTTCATTGGCCCATATGAAGTCATTGAACGTGTGGGTCCAGTGGCCTATAAGCTAGCTTTACCACCAGAGCTGGACAAGATCCACAATGTATTCCACGTGTCCATGCTCAGGAGATACCGCTCAGATCCTTCACATGTCATCTCCAGAGAAGAAATTGAAATACAACCGTATTTGACATATGAAGAAGAACCTCTACGGATCCTAGCTCGGGAAGTAAAAGAATTAAGGAACAAGCAGATTCCACTGGTGAAAGTGCTTTGGAGGCACCACAACACCGAGGAGGCAACTTGGAAAGTGAAGAAACGATGAGGCAACAGTTCCCTCAACTGTTTGCATCAGGTAAATTTCGAGGACGAAATTTAAATTAGAGGGGAAGAGTTGTAACACCCTCCCGATAACGACTCCGTACATTCTACTGTTCCGGTGACCGGTGTCGGTCCGGACAGCTAGAACATCCGGAAAAATAATTAAACTTAAGTGAGTAACCATAATTAACTCAAATATTAATAAGAAAAATTTAGTAAAAATTTTAGAAATAAAATACAACCAAGTTAAACGAGCCGGTGCCCTAGCGAGGGGTAAACCAGAGGGAAGTTGCGGTTCTCGCAACGAGGAGCCCTAGACCCAGGGGAAAAATTATAAAATAATTTTTGGGACTCCAGAGAAGGGTTACTGAGGTTCCTATGGCATTAGAATGCCAAGAAAATACCTAAAAAAAATTTTTAATCGGTATAGACAATTTTGACCCATTAAGCCAAACGGAGGGCATTTTGGTCATTTCACCTTCAGAGGTGATTTTTGGCCGACTTGTCCAATTGAGTAAATAATTAATATGACATAAAATATGAATAAAAATTACTAAAAATTGAATTGAAATCAAGTAGAAAAGAAAAGAAAAGAAAAATGAAAAAAAAATGGGACTTTTGACATCACATGATGTCATTAAACTTTCTCTCCACCAATGACAATCAAGCAATTTCATTAAAAAGGGAAAATGAGGCAAAATTGAAACAAAAATTCTGTTCTTCTTCCTTCATCAAACGGCAGTCTCTCTCTCCCTCTCTCAACCTCCACTAAACCTCACTTCTCAAGCTTGATTTCTACTTTGTTTCACCACAAAACCCTAACCTCTCTTCATTAAAATTTTACCCCACACCTTAAACAAGCTTTTGGCAGCCAAGAAGAGGAAAGAAAGTGAAGTTTAGAGTTGGGAAAAATCTGCCCTATTCAAGGTTAGTGCTATACTTTCACTCTCACTCCTTTAATCCTTGTTAGAGCATCATTTTAAGTTAAGAAATTGTAAGAAAATGAAGTAAATTATATATGTTAGGGCATCTTCAAATTTTCAGCAGCCCTAAGGAAGGATGAGTTTGATTGTTTTAATGAATTTAGAGTGGATAGAAATGATGTTTAAGGTATGAATATGCATGGATGTTGAACTAGTGTGCTAATTGAGGTTTATGGGTAAATTGAATTGGACATTAGGGTTTTGAGAAGTAAAAATTGACTTGGCTTATCAAACTGTTAAAGAACACTCTAATGGTCAATAAGTGACCATTTGAGGTATGTTGACCATAAATTGGACTGAAAATTAGTATGGCAAAGTGAAGGTGTAAGCTGCCCTAGGACAGCAGCAATGGACTAAAATTTCAGTCCAATTACACAGCCATAACTTTGGTTGTGTTAGTCCAATTGGTGTTTGGCCAATTGGACATGAAACTAGTCTTATAATGGCACATTTTTGCTGAAGAAACCATGCCCAAAAGACCAAAGCAAGAGGACCAAAACTTGGCCCTAATCCGGATACCCTGCAACTGATTCTGCAGAATAACCAAATGAATAGTAACTGTTCATTTGGCCATAACTCACTGTAGATTTGGTCAATTGACCTGAACTTTATACAGCAACAGGTTAAGACATATACAAACAACTTTCATGAAGGAACCTACCCCAAATTATGGCCAGAACCTAACCCAAATGGCAGTGGCAGTCACTGTTCATGTTACTGTAGATATGGTCAATTCTGCAGATTGGCAATCCGGCCAGCTGTGGTTTTTGGACCATATCTGGAGTTACAAAACTCCAAATGGAGTGATTCAAAAAAGGAAATTCAACTAGACAAAATAAGGAACAACTTTCATGTTTGTCATTTCTTCAAATTCTCACTGTAACAGTGCTTAATGGAACAGTAAACATATGCTTCAAAAACTAAAATTTTCTGCCCTCTTGGTTTTAAGTTAGAAATGGTAATGGTGACCAATTCTAAAAAGTTTTAAATGTAAAATGTGGCATGTTGGGAGTGCCAAAGTCAATGTACATATTTTCTATCCAAAAGTCTACATTTTTGTTGACCAAAGAGGTGAATAGTGACACCAAAACTTGAAATGCACAAATTGAAGAATTTAAAAGTTTCAAATGCCCTAGTATACCTAACATGATTGGTTTGGATAGTTATGCATGCCAATAGGATTCGGTTAGCAGTACTGCACATTGCAATATGCCATTCTGTGATTTTATGGCTTTAGCCATTCTGACTTTGTATTGAGCTTTGGCCTTGTGCCTGATGTTATCACAGTTTGTTAGCTGTTCTATTGCACACCGGGAGATGCATATGTGACCGATGGTGTGACGGCCCGAGGTACTAGATACCCAGTGCGGTTACGTTATCGATCCAATGCGTCTAGTGTAGGTTACTTGGGAAACCAAATGAATAAAAGGGGACAAAGATAATGAAATAATGGATATACCAATACTAAACAAAGGAATCATACACATTCTATACATACTTATTTTCTTGCTATTTTCTTTTATTATATTATTGCACCACTAAGCATTATTGCTTAGCGCGTTGCTTTTGCCACGCGTAGGTACTGGAGATACAGATCGTGAGCCTAGTAGACCACAGACTGGGTGAGTCCATCCTGCAGCTCTGCACAGTGTCCGTGTCACCTCAACTTCTGCAGTGCATTGGTAGGACACTAGGTGTCATTTTGACATTTTGTAACTTAATTTTGATTTTCTCATATGTAATTAAACTTGTGTAATGTATATTAATGTTCATGTAAATTATAAAAATTTTATTTGTGAATGGAAAAGTAAATGTTTATTTGTGATTTATACTTGATTATCACATGTGATGGATGTTTAAGAAATGAAAAGGTTGTTGAGAACTAAAATTGAGAAATATTGTTGAGATTTTGGATATTGGAGTTTGAAATGATGGAATACAAATATTGAAAGTGTTTTTAACAGGTTTCGAAGAACTGTTTTCTCCATTTTTAGCCGGTACTCCGCCGGATTTTCTTTAAAATCTTCGAAACCTCAAATAAATAATACTTTTGATAAATGGCTAAAATAAATTATATTTCATAAATTATATTCACAAGCATGGTATAAATTAATTAAGGTATATTAGAGTGTGCCGGTACACCGTGTGGCATTACTTACTCGGGTATACTGTACACGGGTAAAAGGTGTCACATTTAGTGGTATCAGAGCACGGTTTAGGCGTTTCTGGGCCTAGATTGAGTCCATACCATGTATTGCATTTGTAAGAGTCGAGGTGACACTAATGCAGATCTGTTTGTCTTTCTTATTTTGAATAGGATATGGATCCTTCATATCAGAGAGCAGTCGAGGAGGAAGTGGAGAGTCATGCTCCACTGCGGCGGTGAGGCGGGGGTAGGAGAACCTACTCCACCGGCTCAAGCGAGCACCTTTCGGCCTTCACGAGCCATGTTCCAACAAATGGCCGACTTCTTTAGACAAATGGCCGAGTAATGCCACCCACCACCACCACTACTCCACGCAGTAAATCACACTGAAAGGGTAAGAAAGTTTGGGGCGTGGATTTCTTCAAGAAGAGAGAAGATGACTCATGGTAGAGAATTGGTTGAATGTAATGGGCGAGTCTTAAAACAACTCCACTGCACCCCAGAGCAAAACCTAGAGGCTGTCATATCCCTGTTGCAAGATGATGCCTACGAATGGTGGGACACTGTGTCCAGTGAAGTGCAGCCAGAAGCTATAACTTGGGACTTCTTTCTCTCTGAATTCAAGAAGAAATATGTGGGTACTGTATACCTGGAAGAGAGAAGAAGAGAGTTTATTAACCTGAGGCAGAGACAGTTGTCAGTGGCCGAATATGAGAAGGAATTTATCCGATTGAGCCGTTATGGAAGGGAGATAGTCCCTAATGAAGCAGAAAGATGTAAGAGATTTGAAGAGGGACTAAATGACAACATCAAGATCCAGCTCACTGCCTTGGAAATCACAGAATTTACCAAATTAGTGGAAGCTGCAATAAAGGTTGAAAAAGTAAGAATCAGTGAGCAGACTAGAAGGGAAAGACAGCAGAAGAGGGGCCTGTCGCCTAGTTCGGCTCCTACATTTGGGAAGAAGTTCAAGGGTCCACCGCACGAGTTCAGTCACCACAAGGTCGTGGTCAATCTCGGGGCCCAGACGCTTCACCCCTAGGAGAGGTCACCCACACCATCAAGGCGGCTCTCGAGGATAGGGTTCAGGGGACCAGCCCCAACATCTTCTCGCATGTCCACACCATGCGAAATGGCACAAGGGAGAGTGTTGGAGAGTAATCGGTGCTGTTTAAGATGTGGGTCGACAGAGCATCACCGAGGAACCGCCCACGTAGAACTACTACTGCTACTCCAACACAAGCGCATGCACTGCTCCCGCACCACAAAGAGGTAAAAATCCGCAACTGACGCAGAGGACCATCACGAGGCTCGCTGAGCCAGCCAGAGAGGCGGATAACGGACCACCGCTGTAAATTATGCCCCGAGAGCTCGGGAGGAGCAAGATGCCGGGACGTCATCGTGGGTACGTTCTCCTCTCTACACTACACTGTGCATGCATTGGTGGATCCAGATCCACTCATTCATACATCCGCATCAACTTACCCGTAGAAAGGGGGATACTAGTAGGGAAAGTGACCAAGATATTCGGTCACTAATCCATTGGGCCACATGTAGTGGTGAACAAAGTATACAAGGGTTGCCCGTTAAGGATTGGGGTGTGAATTCTTGGCGCACTGATTGAGTTGCCCTTCCACGAGTTTGACGTGAATTTGGGAATGGACCGTTGTCACGTCATCGTGCAATAGTTGATTGCAAATTGAAGAGAATTTCTCTAAAAACTTGAGAGGGTAATGAGATCACGATTGTGGAGAAAGGATGATTTCTTGTCCAATGTCATCTCAGCCACTGTTGCAAGAAGAATGATGAGAAAAGGCTGTGAAGCCTACCTAGCACATGTGGTGGATACTAGGCAGGCTAAGCCAAACCTGAGTGGTATACCCACAGTGAGAGACTTCCCAGAGGTATTTCCTGAAGAGTTGCCTGGTTTGCCACCAGAAAGGGAAGTCGAGTTTGCTATTGAGACACTGCCGGGAACAGCACCCATTTCCATTGCTCCTTATAGGATGGCACCCACTGAATTGAGGGAGTTGAAAACTCAGTTGCAAGAGTTGCTTGATAAGGGGTTCATACGCCCCAGTGTGTCACCATGGGGAGCGCCAGTGCTGTTTGTGAAAAAGAAGGATGGGACTTTGAGGCTATGCATTGATTACCGGCAGTTGAATAAAGTGACAGTGAAAAATAAATATCCGTTGTCTAGAATTGATGATCTGTTTGATCAGTTGAAGGGAGCAGGAGTATTTTCTAAGATTGATCTCAGATCAGGGTATCATCAGTTGAGGGTGAAGGATGTAGATGTGCCCAAGACTGCATTCAGGACCCGATACGGGCATTATGAGTTTCTGGTGATGCCCTTTGGCCTAACAAATGCACCAGCGGCATTTATGGACCTTATGAACCGTATCTTCCATCCATACCTAGATCAGTTCGTAGTGGTCTTTATTGATGATATTTTGGTGTATTCTAAGACCAGGGAAGAACATGATGACCATTTGAGGATTGTTCTGCAAACCCTGAGAGAAAAGGAACTGTATGCTAAGTTGTCCAAGTGTGACTTTTGGCTGAATGAGATTGCATTCCTTGGACACATAGTGTCAGCTGATGGGATTAGGGTGGATCCCAAGAAAATAGAAGCAGTGATGGAATGGAAGCCTCCCAGAAATACAACTGAGGTTAGAAGCTTCTTGGGGCTAGCTGGGTATTACAGAAGATTTGTGAAGGGATTTTCTTTAATAGCTACTCCAATGACCAAGTTGTTACACAAGAATGTCAGATTTGACTGGAATGACAAGTGTCAGACCAATTTTGAGAAGTTGAAGGCTATGTTAACAGAGGCACCAGTGTTAATATAGCCAGTGTCAGGAAAGGACTTCGTGGTCTATAGTGATGCTTCTCATAATGGGTTAGGGTGTGTATTGATGCAAGAGGGGAAGGTGGTCGCTTATGCTTCCAGGCAGCTAAGGCCACATGAACAGAATTACCCTACCCATGATTTAGAGCTTGGAAATTCAACTAGACAAAATATGAAACAACTTTCATGTTTGTCATTTCTTCAAATTCTCACTGCAACAGTGCTTAATGGAACAGTAAACATATGCTTCAAAAACTGAAATTTTCTACCCTCTTGGTTTTAAGTTAGAAATGGTAATGGTGACCAATGCTAAAAAGTTTTAAATGTAAAATGTGGCATGTTGGGAGTGCCAAAGTCAATGTACATATTTTCTATCCAAAAGTCAACATTTTTGTTGACTAAAGAGGTGAATAGTGACACCAAAACTTGAAATGCACAAATTGAAGAATTTAAAAGTTTCAAATGCCCTAGTATACCTAACATGATTGGTTTGGATAGTTTGGCATGCCAATAGGGTTCGGTTAGCAGTACTGCACATGGCAATATGCCATTCTGTGATTTTATGGCTTTTAGCCATTCTGACCTTGTATTGAGCTTTGGCCTTGTGCCTGATGTTATCACAGCTTGTTAGCTGTTCTGTTGCACACCGGGAGATGCATATGTGACCGATGGTGTGACGGCCCGAGGTACTAGATACCCAGTGCCAGTTTACCCGTTATCCAGTCCAGTCGTCTAGTGTATGTTACTTGGGCAACCAAATGAATAAAAGGGGACAAAGATAATGAAATAATGGATATACCAATACTAAACAAAGGAATCATACACATTCTATACATACTTATTTTCTTGCTATTTTCTTTTATTATATTATTGCACCACTAAGCATTATTGCTTAGCGCGTTGCTTTTGCTACGCGTAGGTACTGAAGATACAGATTGTGAGCCCAGTAGACCACAGACTGGGTGAGTCCATCCTGCAGCTCTGCACAGTGTCCGTGTCACCTCAACTTCTGCAGTGCATTGGTAGGACACTAGGTGTCATTTTGACATTTTGTAACTTAATTTTGATTTTCTCATATGTAATTAAACTTGTGTAATGTCTATTAATGTTCATGTAAATTATAAAAATTTTATTTGTGAATGGAAAAGTAAATGTTTATTTGTGATTTATACTTGATTATCACATGTGATGGATGTTTAAGAAATGAAAAGGTTGTTGAGAACTGAAATTGAGAAATATTGTTGAGATTTTGGATATTGGAGTTTGAAATGATGGAATACAAATATTGAAAGTGTTTTTAATGAGTTTCAAGAACTGCTTTTCTCCATTTTTAGCCAGACTTCACGGATTTTCTTTAAAATCTTCGGAACCTCAAATAAATAATACTTTTGATAAATGGCTAAAATAAATTATATTTCATAAATTATATTCACAAGCATGGTATAAATTAATTAAGGTATATTAGAGTGTGCCGGTACACCGTGTGGCATTACTTACTCGGGTATACTGTACACGGGTAAGGGGTGTCACAGTTCTACCCAATTAAAATTGGACAAGCATATATAAATGAGACAAATTGACTTAAATAGCCAAAAAGAAACCATCTTCTTCAATTTTTCTCATCTTGGCCAAACCATGGGAGCTATCTTCTTCCACCTTTTTTCTTCCTAGCAAGCTTGAATCCCCATGCTTTTCTCACCCCAAAACTCTAAATCTCTTCACAAATAATTAATCCCACACCTTGAGGAAGATAGGGGTAGCCAAAAAGTGAAGGAAAATTGAATTTTAGTCAAAACCAAACTTGGCTCCAAAGAGGTTAGTGCACTATATGACTTTCCTTCTTCCTTTTATAGTTATTAACATACAAACCTAAGTCAAAATTTTATAAAATTGAAAAGAATGTCTTGGATAAATGGGAACCCTAAATTTTGGCAGCCATGAAATGAGTTGGGATTTGATGATTTTTGATGAAATTAATTGGCTTATTAGTATTGTTGATGAGTTTGAATATGGTAGAAACCAAATTGTATGAAAATTGCATGAGTAGGGAATATTGAAGTTAGGGTTTTGACTCAATTTTGGGAATTTGGTGTATGACTTAAAATTGAGAATGTTGAGATGATTTTTTTATCTATTAGAAGTGCTATGAATGCCAATTGAAGTTTGGGAGTTGGAGAAATTGAATTTGGAAGTATTAAATTTTCATGTAGAAATTCAAACCTATGAGTCTAGTGTAGTTTTTGAGCTATAAGTAGAGTTATGATGCTCTAATTGGTATGAGGCTAATTGAAAATGAAACTAGGGTTATAATGCCCCATTTTTCATGAAGAGACCATGCCCAAAAACTATCCCTAACCTGACCTAAAAACTACTTGAGTCCGAGTGACCAAATGCTAGCCCTGGAAAAATGACCAAATGAACAATAAATGTTCAATTGACCATAACTTACTCTAAAAAGGTCAGAATGACCTGATTCTTGAACCATTGGAAAGTTTAGACATAGGAGCACAACTTTCATGAAGAACACAAAACCCAAAATTGCCTCTAACCAAATCAAATTTCTAGCACAAATTAGGTTAACAAAAATGTCCAAAACCAAACTGCCTAGAAATTCTAGACTTAGGCTCACCCGACCAGTATTGGCAAAAATCCCATAACTTAGTCCACAAAATTTCAAATGCAATGAAACCAATGCCAAAATTTCCATAAGACATAAATCTACAATATTAATGCTTTGACCAGAACCCATAACCCAAGGGAATTAGGCCAAATTGCTAGAAAAATCCAGCACATCAAAACCTGGAATTTTACTAAATCACCACTTGACCATAGAATAATTTTTATAGCATATCTCCCACTAGGAAAGCCCAATTGGGATGAGCCAAACTTTTCTGGAAACCTAAGAGTTAGGGCTCCAACTTTGATTTAGAAACTTGCCTCAAATTTAGAGTGTAAGAACCCTAAAATGGGAGTTAAACCACTAACCTAAACCTGGAATCCTGTAGACAGGCCAGTTAATTGGCTATAACTAATTCTACAAAACTTGAAAAATTGTGATTCAAAATTCTAAGTGATCAAAAGACATAGGGTAACAACTCCTATGAAGAACATTAGGCTTAAAAGTGGTTGTAACGTGTCCAATTAATTAGACAAAAATGGACTCCAGAATCTGCCTGAATCTGGACCCAAAAAGAGACCATGAACTAGCTGTGGTTATTTGACCATAACTTGAGTTCTAAAATTCCAAATGACATGATTCAAAAAGCAAAACAAAGACAAGACGTAGAAGAACAACTTCCATAAAGGAAGTGTGGCCAAACAATGGCCATACTTTGACCAATATGTTAGGTGAACTTAAGATATCAAATCTGGACCTTAAGAAAGGTTCATAAAATGACTTGTAATATGATATGAAGTTAATCAAAATAAATTATTAAACATAAAAGTGACGTGAATATGCATGTGGGACTTATGTTTCCCATCATAAGTAACATGAAAATGTTCTTAAATACAACTAGCACATAATATGAAATTATAAATACTTAATAATTCTATTTTGCCCAAAGTGCACCTAGACTTATGTATATAGCTTGGATCGATTGGTATACCAATTAGGGACTACAGATTGCAATACTACCCATAGGAATAATTATTGATAGACAATATATGTCTAAGATGATTATTCTACTGGCTTTATGCCTGCCCGTTGACCACTGTGCCTGATTTTATTTCTGGTTTTATGCCTGCTCGCTGGCCTTGTGCCTGACGTGACAGATGTATACATGTTAGACATACGAATGTTTAACTAGTATAGTCTGGTGTATCTAGTTTTCATAGTTTGTCATAGGTTACTTGGGCACATATATGCGTAATACACTTTAAGTTTAAATAAGTACATGAAGAAAGTACCAATATGGGTATAATAAGATTGAATATGTAATATATGAATAAAAAGATCCCGATAAATTGTTTGCTCTCAAAGTTGCATAAATATGTAATTACTTTAAAATTTTAGTAAAATTTTATATGGAATAATTATTTCAATTATTAGTTATTTTTATTTCAATTATTGCACCACTAAGCAGAAATGCTTAGCGCGATGGATTGTTTCCTCGCGTAGGTACAGGAGACTACCACTAGCAGTCGCAGTAGTAGTAGTAGACTCTAGCTAGGATCAGTAGTAGTAGTAGACTCTAGCTAGGATCTTGACCAGATCTGCTACAATATCAGTGTTACCACAGTAGTCCATTTTGGTAGGGCTCATGTATATTTTGGCTTTTGCATTTTGGTTATTGTATGTAAGTAAACTATGTACATCATTTTTGTGAATGTAAATAAATTGTAAATTAGTGTATACAAATTTTATATGAATGTATGAAGTTTATATGAATGAAATGAAATTTATTTTCTTGAAATTTTATATGAGCTATGATATAATATAATGCCTGGAAATTGATATAAACAACGAGATGATGTATGAAAATGATATGAAATTGTTTTTAACAGGTAAATAAGGAAACCCGTCATACACTAATAAAATAGAGGAGACTCTATTTGGGTCTCTACAAAAATAATATGTGAAAAAAAAAATTTTACACATAAGATAATATAATTAAATAGACATTAAATTAATATTGTACACGATAAGACAGGACAGGGTGCTCGGGCACCGAATATAGCACACCTTGCTCGATTATACTGTAGATGGGTGAGGGGTGTTATAAAACTTGCACTAACCTTGAATAGACAATTTGTAACACCCCTATGTTCGGTAGTGCGTTCTACTGTTCCGGTGACCAGTGTTGTCCGGACAGCTAGGATGCCTAGAACTACACTTATATATGGATGAGGAGACATAAAATAACGAAATACATTAGGTCAAAATACAAGAAAAACAAAGAAAAAATAATAGAAATGAAATGTAACCAAGTTAAACGAGCTGAGAACCCTAGCGATGGGTGACCGCACCGGAAAGTCGCGGCGTGGATCGTTGACTAGCCCTGGACCGCGGGAAACCCTGGAAAATATTTTTAGGACTTAAATAAATGTCTATTGAAGTGTAAATACTATTAGAAATATCAAAGAAAAATTAATAAATTAGTACAAAAGAAAGTGAGAAATCGAAAAAGGACAAAACCCGGTGTTACCGAAAAATCAGGAATGCAATCCGAACAGGGGCATTGTGGTCATTTAACACCCCGAGTTGTCTTTTGACCTAAATGTCCATTAAAAATAAATGATATTACACTTGGAAAATGTCATGAAAACTTAAATTAGTGGTACCTAATATAAATAGCTAAAGTTAGGAGCTTAATGTGGGAATAAGGAAGGTTATGATTAAATAAACATTAAATTTGCATTAGTGCTCCACTAACTCACTAAAGTGGACCACTTAATCTGCATTTGGATAGCAGATTCATCTTCTTCTTCAACCTTGGAGAACTAGCCGAAAATGGAGAAAGGAAAAACTCCATTGCCGCATGGTTTTGGAGCTCCATGCAAGTGTGATCCAAGCTTCTTTCTCTCCACTTCCCTTCATTAAAAGTTGTCCATACACCTTGAGCAATAGATAGGCAACAAGAAGACCAAGTTTTGGAGAGGTTTTGAAGAGTTTCCAAAGTGGTAAGTATGTATTTTTGATTATTGCTTCATTAAAGTTTGTGAGGATGTTATGGGTACTTGAATTATGGAGAGATTTTTAGAGATTGAAGTATTAAGGGAGATGTGTATTTTTGGCAGCCATGGAAACTCCTTAAGGGCAGTTTATTCTTGCTTGTAAATGGTAGATTAAAGGGTTGATTAAGTGTTTATATGTGTAGGAAAAAATTGGGTGATGTATACTAAGTATATGTGAATGTATACTTGAATTTGGAAGCTTGGAACTTTATTCAAAGTGAGGTACAAATCGGCAGCTTGAATTGTGAACCAAAAAAATATTATTTCATGGTTTGGTTTATGGAATTGTATGGTTGAATTATGGTACTTGTTGTGGCAGTTTGTACATGTATGTAAGAGTTTGAGTTTGGACATGTAAATGAGCCATATTATGTAGTTAAATTGTGTGTAAATTGGACTTGGTAAATTATGTACTATAAAGTGCATATTGAGTGTGGTTATAAGCTGCCAAAGTGACCAAAAATGTGTTGTGAAATGTGTTTAGGTTATGGTACAAACCAGAATTGGCATGAATGTGTAACTTGGTAAGTGTTAAATGTGTCCTTTGATGAGTAATGAACAAAATGCATAGGGCAGTTTATGTTTTGGGCTTAGAACCTTAAGTGTGTGGCTTCAATTGGTATAAGATCAATTGAAGGTGAAACTAGGCACAAAAAGTGCCAACTTTCATGAAGGAAGCTTACCAAAATTCTGCTTAGAAGGTAACTTGAAAAATGACCAAATCCGGATTAGTGCATTTAAGGCCTGAAAATTGACCATTTGGGCAGCAGTTAGTGTTTTGGCCATAACTCACTCAAAACAGGTCCAATTGACCTGAAATTTTTACCATGAATAGTTGAGACATATATCTACAAGTCTTATGAAGACACCAAAGCCCAAAAATGACCATAAGCAAGTCAAATAGCTTGCACAAGTTCGGGTCCAAAAACTGGCCGAACCTAAAATGACCTAAAATGACATAAAGTGACCAATTTTGATGCATTTTGACCAGCAATAGTAAAATGACTATAACTTGGTCTAGTAAACTCAGAATAACCTGAAATTTTGCCCCGCGTGCAATAAGACATAGATCTACAAGTTTGTAGTTTTGACCGAAACCCAAAAATCGAGGGAACTAGGTCATCCGGTTAGGTCAAATTAGTATACCGGAATCCGACAAATTGCACTAAAGTGCACTATACATGGAAATAAATTGGTAACATGTACCAACACTAAAAGGCTATAAAATGTGACATATTGGTAACATTAAAACCTAATTCACCTAAAATGCATCGAGGGTCAACATCTTAGGTTGACTAAGGAAATAATAGAATTTAATGAATTAAGTATTAAGCCTTATTGTTAGAAACAGTATAAATGAGTACTGAAACACTTCAAATTGTGTGTTTCAGTTAGCAAAGACTCAGGGAAAGGGAAGGAAACACTGAGTCAGAGCCAAGAGACAGTTATCAGAGGTTTGTGCACAATAGCTATTTCTTTTGAATTTTTCAATTGAAATAAATTATGATTATTTGTAAGTTATTGTTTTAAATTGTGTTTGTGCACAATAGTTATTTCTTTTGAATTTTTCAATTGAAATAAATTATGATTATTTGTATGTTATTGTTTTAAATTGTGTTTGTGCACAATAGTTATTTCTTTTAAATTTTTCAATTGAAATAAATTATGATTATTTGTATGTTATTATTTTAAATTGTGTTTATGCACAATAGTTATTTCTTTTGAATTTTTCAATTGAAATAAATTATGATTATTTGTATGTTATTGTTTTAAATTGTGTTTGTGCATAATAATTTTGACTTCACATTTTCTACTTAAAAATTTAATTGAATATTATAGTTTTAAATTGTGTCTGTGCACAATACTTTTTATATTTACTGCTTTTACTAGAAAATTTATTTGGAGAAATGAGTTATGAATAATATTTTATTGTTTTGGCTTTGGGAATTCTATTTGAAAATTATTGTGTTGCCTACTTTGTAAGTTGAAATTTTGAGATAAAATGTGTTTAGTGTTATCAGAGCAAAGTAGGGACGGCGATACGTAACGCCTATGATTTTGGGAACTCTCACAAGTGAACTCAGGAGCTTGCAGGGATGGCGATACGTAACGCCTGCAAGTGCTCTGATAGGTACACTATATTCCTCCCTCTTTGACTTGTCAGTCTGAGGTGAGTGTGGATGAGTACTCATTATTTAGCTAGCTTCCTCCCTCATTGATTTCGATTAGTGGGGTGAGTGTGACTTATCGTGGTATACAACATGGCATGTGTAAAAAAATTGTGTCATGGCCTAAATTGTGATATTGATCGACAACACTGTATTATTCAGTTATTTGATCAAATGGTGTTATTGATTGGCAAAACTGTATTATTCAGTTATTTGATCAAATGGTGTTATTGATTCGCAAAACTATATTATTCAGTTATTTGATCAAATTTGTGTTATATGAACTTTGTAAATTGTGAAATGGAATTGTGAACTATTTGATTTGTGAATTGTTAATAAAAGATTTATATATCGCATTTCAAATTGTTATTGTGCACCACTGAGTAAATTTTACTCAGAAATAGCTTTTCATTGCTATCGCAGGTAGACAGACTGATAGGGTAGCAGACTAGGCTGCTAGTACTACACTGAGAGATCATCGGGTATATTTAATATACCATATTTTACATTTTATATTGTAATGTATGTTCACTGTATGTATATAGTATTCTTGGTTTCGAGCAGTTGTAAATTAAAATTATACCTTGAAGTTGTAAAATAAATTGTGAGTCATTTTGGCTTGTAAAATTTGTACTATATTTTTTTTATCTCAGCTTTGAAAATACTGAAAAATTACTGTGGATTTGAGTTGAGAAAAATATTGAATTTATGAAATATTGGAGTTGAGATTGAGAAATATATTTGAAGTGCTTTTTACAGGTTTTTGAAGAACTGTTTTATTCAAAATGCAGATGGCACTCCGCCAAAATTTTTACAGAAATTACTAATAATTCAAATGTGTTAGCTGTTTCACTTCAGTTCAAAAAGGTTTTTGACGCCTGTAAATAGTGCTCACCACTGTAAAAAGAAATAAGAAAAGTTTTAAATTAAGAAAAGTTTTAAAATCCCTTATAGTGTATTTAATGGGTTACCAGTAGACGAAGTTGATAATTCATTAGGTATACTACGAAATCATGTTATGCCTTACAGAGGGATAGGGTGTGACACAATTCTTCAAGTTGCTAAAACTTCACTAATCCTTTCTTTCTTGGCTGCCTATAGTCTTTCAAAGGTATGGAGATGAAGTTTAATGAAGGAACTTATGAAGATATGGTGAAAGAAGAGAGGATTTCAAGCTTAAGAAAATGAAAATTGAGGAGAGAGTTCAAGAAGGAATTTCGGCCATGGATGTTTTGGGAGGAAGAAGATGGCACTTAGTGGTTGAAATATTGTCATTTTATGCCTATATATACCCCACTATAAATTAAATTATTAATTATAATAATTAAAGTTTTAATATTTATAATAATTTATTTCATGTTCCTTTAATTACATTGTATATAGTTTCATGTTTTCATGGGATTTTTAAAATTTTAATATCACTCATTTTAATGGATATTTAGGTCAAAAGTCGACTCTAGGTGCCAAATGATCAAAATGCCCCTCTTCGGGTTATAGTCAACCTTTTTTGATAATACCAACTAAATCCCCGATCTGACAGTTCCTTAAATTTTATACTGTCTATTTCATTTTTATTTTCACCTATACCAATTAACTAAATTTTCTTTGACATTTTCAATGTCATTTATACCTCAGTAAACCTTTAATTACGTCCCAGAAATTATGTCCCAGGGCTCCTCACAGGTCTGGGGTCATCAACTATCTACGCAGTGACTTTCCGGTATGGTCACCCATCGCCGCGGTTTCGACTCCTTTAACCTAGTTACATTTCATTTCTTTTATTTTCCCTTAATTTTTCTTAGTCTTTATTTCATCAATTTATGTCTCTTCACCCTAGTTTAAATGTAGTTCCAGACATTTTGACTGTCCAAATAAATGTTAGTCGTCAGAACAGTAGAACGTACGGACTACCTACGATGAGGGTGTTTCAGTTTTATGTCTAAAAGAGAATAAAAAAGACTAATTAATATATTTACTATGAACAATTTGATGTGAGGGTTTTCTTGAGTATAATTGGATTGATGAATAGATAATTTTAAACTTGTAGTGCATGATTTATTATCGAAGATAATGGTAGATGGTATGTCCGTGAATATAGTCCTATATGAAAAAAGTTGAACCATGTAAATATTGATATTTTGTGTGTTTATTTATTTATTATTATTATTTTATTTTTTTGTAGTTTATACGCTTCTATTGTATATAACAATTTAAATTGAAAAACACCAACTATTTAAATATAAAATTTAGATTGAGGAACCATTTTATAAAACAAAATTCCAGGCACTTAATTGTTTCAATTTGAAAATTAAGAGTGCTTTGGTCATTTAATCTATAATTAATGGTAAATTGAATCAAATCTGGATGAAATGACTAAGTTGTTAACAGAACAAAGACGGGGACTAAATTATTTGAAATTGAAAACAGAGGAATGAACCCAAAGGCATAGTTGTGCTGAGGTGGTGTTCTAGATTGGTTCACCACCTGTGCTTCCCTCCTGCGTGGAGGTTGGTATTGTTATTCATTTTGAGGACGCTGCTGTTTATACCATCCTGAGGAACTCTAGGCTGGTGCTTCTTGAGCTCCTTGACATTAACGGATGTAGAGTCTGAATTCTCAGGCCTTAAGGAATTGGCCATTGAATGATGCGGGAACTACTAGGGACCTTGAGGTTCTTAGCTTTTCTATCATTTGTTTTATCATTGAAGCGAGGTTCTCTAGGATTTCATCAATTTTTTTCTTTTGCCTTTGGAGGCTTTTCTATAAAACTTATGCAGTAGAAGGTGCACCAATGTTATAAACTACGACAGGAGTCATCTCACCTTGCTCCTGATTTGAATCAGTAACAATGGTAATGCATAGCTTGTGTCTGATTTGAGTTTGGATTGGGATTCTGGGTTTGCCCTCCCTGAGGAACTGATCCTTGTACGTAATACTCTATCATTTGGGGAACTATCATACTAAGACTTACAGTTGTAGGACCTTCCACCATGTCATCAGATCCAGCATCTTTCCTAAAACACTTTATTTTTAGTGGCATTGAGGAACTTCGAGTGAAAACATTGTAAAAAAGAGAAAAATAATAGAAAATTGTACTATGGTTATGAGTTGAAACTGAGCACCAATACTCAACTCAACTCAACTCAACTAAGCCTTTATCCCAAAATTTTGGGGTCGGCTATATGGATTCGCTTTTTCCACTCTGAACGATTTTGGGTTAAATCCTCAGAAATGTTTAATGCTTCTAAGTCATGTTGTACTACTCTCCTCCAAGTTAATTTAGGTCTACCCCTTTTTTTCTTTCTATCCTCTAACCTAATGTGCTCTACTTGTCTAACTGGAGCCTCCGTATGTCTACGCTTCACATGACCAAACTACCTCAATCTCCCTTCTCTCAACTTATCTTCAATTGGCACCACTCCTACCTTTTCTCTAATACTCTCATTACGGACTTTATCTAGTCTAGTATGGCCACTCATCCACCTTAACATTCTCATCTCTGCAACTCTTATCTTAGATGCATACGACTCTTTCAGTGCCCAACACTCACTACCATATAACATAGCCAAATGTATGGTCAGACGGTAAAATTTTCCTTTAATTTATTGGGAATCTTACGATCACATAAAACTCCCGTGGCACGTCTCCACTTCAACCATCCGGCTTTAATCCTATGACTAACATCCTCCTCACATCCCCCATCTACTTGAAAGACTGAGCCTAGATATTTAAAGTGATTACTTTGGGACAGTACCACTCCATTCAAACTAACTCCTTCCCTATCACCAGTTTGGCCTTCACTGAACTTGCAATGCATGTATTCTGTCTTCGTTCTACTTAACTTAAAACCCTTTGACTCTAGAGTACTTCTCCAAAGTTCTAGCTTCCTATTGACTCCTTCTCGTGTCTCATCTATCAGAACAATATCATCCGCAAACATCATGCACCAAGGAATACTCTCTTGTATATGTTTCATCGGTTCCATCTAAAACTAATGTAAAAAGGTAAGGGCTTATGGCTGATCCTTGGTGTAATCCAATTGAGATTGGAAAATCACTTGTGTCCCCTCCCACTGTGCGCACAATAGTAGTTGCTCCTTCATACATATCTTTCAATACTTGTATGTACCTAATAGATACCCTCTTTTGTTCTAACACATTCCATAAGACCTCTCTTGGAACACTATCATAAGCCTTCTCCAAATCAATAAAAACCATGTGTAGATCTTTCTTCACATCTCTATATTTCTCTATCAAACTTCTAATGAGAAAGATCGCTTCCATTGTTGAACGACCGGCATGAAACCAAATTGATTGAGAGAGATAGAAGTATCATGACGTAGTCGATGCTCCACAACTCTCTCCCACAACTTCATAGTATGGCTCATGAGTTTAATTCCCCTATAGTTTGAGCAACTCTGTATGTCTCCCTTATTTTTAAAAATAGGTACTAAAATACTCTTCCTCCATTCATCAGGCATTTTCTTTGAGTTTAGAATCTTATTAAATAATTTAGTTAACCATGCCACTCCCATATCTCCCAAATACTTCCACACTTCAATTGGTATTTCATCGGGTCCACAGGCTTTACCCACTTTCATTCTCTTAAGTGCTTCCTTTACTTCTAAAGATCGAATCCTTCTAGTATAATTTACATTCTTTTCTATTGTTCTATAATCTATATTCACGCTATTACCATTTTGACTATTATTAAAGAGATCATTAAAATAATTTCTCCATCTTTCTTTAATGTCCTCATCTTTTACCAACACTTTTCCTTCTTTATCCTTGATGCATCTAACTTGATTGAGATCTTGACATTTCCTTTCTCTACTCCTTGCTAATCTATAAATATCTTTCTCCCCTTCTTTAGTTCCAAGTTTCTCATATAACTTTTCGAAGGCCTGTGTTCTTGCTTGGCTAACTGCTTTTTTTGCCTCTTTCTTTGCTATCTTGTACTGTTCATATGCCTCATTATTATCACATTTAGGTAATTTCTTATACCATTCCCTTTTTCTCTTCACTGCCTTTTGTACTTCCTCATTCCACCATCTCTCTTTTGAGGGTGGTCCATTTCCTTTAGACTCTCCAAGTACTTTACTAGCTACTTCTCTAATCTTTGATGCCATCTATATCCACATATCATTGGCCTCCATATCTAGCTTCCATACTTCGGACTCGATAAGCTCATTTTTGAACTTCACTTGCTTTACTCCTTTGAACTCCCACCACTTTGTTCGAGCTACACTATTTCTTCTAACCTTACTTGAATTGTTCCTAAACTTGACATCCAAGACCACCAACCTATGTTGACTTGTTAAAGCCTCTCCTGGAATGACCTTGCAATCCTTGCATAGAGCTCTATTTGTCTTCCTGGTTAAGAGGAAGTCGATTTGGCTTCTATGTTGCCCACTTTTGAAAGTCACTAAATGTGACTCTCTTTTTATAAAGTATGTATTTGCTAGTATTAGGTCGTATGCCATAGCAAAATCCAGGATGCTTTTTCCCTCCTCATTTCGACTGCCAAAACCAAAACCTCCATGAACATTCTCATAACCTTGCCTATCACTTCCTACATGTCTATTCAAATCTCCACCAATGAAAACATTCTCTTCATTCGGTATGCTTTGCATTAAATCATCCATATCTTCCCAAAACCTTTGTTTACTCTCACTGTCTAGTCCTATTTGTGGGGCATAAGCACTAACTATATTTATTGTTTCTCCTTCTAGTACTAGCTTTACTAGTATAATTCTATCTCCTACTTTTTTCACAGCTACTACTGCGTCTTTCAATGTTCTGTCTATGATTATACCCACTCCGTTCTTATTTCTCTCCTTTCCCAGAAACCACGGTTTGTACTCGAATTACCCACTTCCTTACTTTTCTCTCCTACCCATTTAGTCTCCTGAATGCAAGCAATATTCACCCTTCTCCTTTCCAAGGTATCCACAAGCTCCATCAATTTTCCTGTAAGTGATCCAACATTCCAAGTACCAACCCTGATCCTCCTCCTATCTTGCTCCTTCCTAATTGGTCTCCTTCTATGATATCTTCTATTGTTTTCTATATCTATCTTGTGTTCTGTTCCACTATTTGTTCTACTATCTGTCCTATGGACTAACTTCTTTACCCACACCCGTCCATGATGTGGGAACCCTTGCTCACTTAACACCACACCCGGGCGCCGGCATGGCGCGTCGCTTTCGGTGAACGCCCTACACCCTTGCATATTTATCACTACACCCGGGCTCCGATGTAGCGCGTCGTTAGTAGAGGACGCCCCAACGTTTATATCATTTGAATCCATATCATAGGGTGTGACGAAATTTTTACGCTGGTTGTCACCTACCGCAACCCTCCTCCTTTATCCGGGCTTGGGACCGGCTAAGCGCAAACTACTTAGGCGGAGTTGAAACTGAGCACCAATACTAAAAATAATTTGCAACATTTAGTAAAGTGAAGAGGTGTAGAATCTGTAATGTTGAGACTTGAGTCCCACTAGGTGTGCCAAAATATTCTTTGCTGTGAAAACAACCAGCTAACTAATAACTCGAAAAAAGCAGACTTGCTGCCTATCGGGTATATCGACCACAAGATTACACTCTCTCTAACTTCTAAATCAGACGAAATGAAAATTGACTACAATAAACACAGTTTCGCCATGAATTCCTCATTCAACTCAAAATAAATGCAGACTGAAATTAAAAGGCTTTGTATATAGTGAAATTTGATTGAATAAATACGAAATTAGAAATTGAAATAAAATACTAAAAAATAATAACAAAGGTTTGAAATTGAAAATAACAAGACAGTTGAAAGAATAAACTGACTAAATTGACTGAATTGAGTATGAGTTGCTATGGTTGTTGGTTGGTGAAGGCCCTTTCACATTGCAGCATATCTCCCTTACTGCTCTCCTCAGATAATTATTCACTACTAACTTTAATTAATTTAATCACTTCTAATTTAATTAGCAAAATAAAATTAATCTAAAAAAATTAATTAAATAAATTCTTCACCTAAAATTAATTTTTGGTGTTAACACTATCCATAGCCCCACAAAAGCAAGTAAATTTGCATTCAATTTATCAACACAAAACAAATTCCAATGACCAACCACACAGGTCAATAGAAATTCTACAAAACTGATTTTGGGCAATGTTATTAAATGTTGCAAAATTATATCACTGATCTTAGCACCCAACAAATAGAATGTTGGAAAGATTTAATGAAGCATTCCCTGTGAATGCTTCGCATCTACCCATGGACACAATATGAAATGCTTCCTTCAGAATTTAGCCAAAATGTGAATCTGCAGTTACTGTGTTTGCAAGATAATGACATATATATTAAGATCAGTTCATTACCCAATTCAACTAGAAATATCACAATTTCTAATATCTGTAAAGCCTAACCCCTCTTTTGTTGCATAATCAATTGATAATAAAAATGCCACACAGCAATCCAGAGATGACTTCTCTTACCATTAAAGCAAACAATCATATGGTTTACCAACAGTGAACCAAACCACAATTTACAGCAAATCCAACAAACAATAACTATGAAAATCAAAGTCCATAAAATTTGACAAAACAAAGAAATAATTGAAACAATGGCAAGAAAGGCCTTAGGCATCTGCATCAATCAACTATCATATCATTCCTTAACTTCAATATCAACTAAAATTCTCCAGTTTAAAACCTCAAATACCATATCCATTTAGGATAATTTCCAGAACAAACACAGAAAGTAACTAGCAATGAAATGACATCATCTAAAGTTCTCTTGCTTGAACATCCTGTATCGATCAATTACCTCAGAACCTCCTTCCAGGAGCACCAGCTGGACCCCTACCAAAGACCTGGGGAGGAACCAAAGGCTGAGGTTCAAATTCAACAAGCCCAGGAATATCTGACATGCCAAGAGCAGCAAGCATGTCAATTGTCTCCTTATCAACCTTAATCTCATCAATCTTAATTGCAGACTCTTCAGGCACAAAGTCCATGCGACGCTCACGCTCCTCCTCTTGTAGTTTCAAAGAGATACCACGGACAGGACCCTTTTGAATACGCTTCATAAGGTGAGTGGAAAATCCAGCAATCTTATTACGAAGCCGCTTTGAGGGGATGATGGCAACCTCTTCCAATATCTTCTTGTTGGTGTGGAAGTCCAAGGTCATTTTAGAGTAGTACCTCTCAATGACCTGGCGAGAGGACTTCTTAACAGTCTTAGTGCGAACACGACCCATCTGGAGATTAAGTTGTTGCAGCAAAGAGAGAAAAGAATACAAATTATAATTATTCTCTAGCTTATCTAGTAAATCATAGAAGTAAAATAAGAAAAACCATGGCATTTATGCTCTGCAAGAAAAAAAATACCGTTAGTATGACCCACTGGTCAAATACATAATAAATGAACTCAATAAATCTACTTCACAATAATTTTGACAGCATAAAGCAACAGAACTATACATTCAGAGTTTTAACTAACACTACTTGTACTAGTTGACTGATAATTCTGCAACCTGAATGTCTAAACTATCACAATGGTACAGTTTAATACTAAATCTCAACTCAACTAAACCTTTATCATGCTACCAGGTTCTGGGATACATCTTCAAAAAGAACCAGTGCCACTAGAAACTAACATACGAACATGCCTAACTCAGTAATAAAGCTTAAGCAGGGCAAGCTTACCAGCTCAAAATAAAGCAAGTTATATAGTCCATTGACTGGTACATGTTAGGTAATTGAAAAGCTAACTGTTTCCAGTTTCACATAACAGGGGAAACCAAATGACTGCATTGTATTTGATTTGCTGAAATTGAATACTCCTATTCAGAGAATAAAAAATGGAAATATCAACCATAACCTTAATATCCTTTCCAGGATAAACTCAACCACACTTAATCTTGAAAAAAAAAATCTTCAAAACCATAAAATTCATTCTCTCAATCTCTCAGCAACTTAAAAAATCAACTACGACATGAAAAAGCTCACCACTTTCAAAATAAACTAATTCACGGTAAAATCCTGGAAAATTGAATAAATGCATTTCAAATTCAGAAACATATGAAAACCAAAGAAAAAAAATAATTAGCATTTAACTACCCTTTAGAAACTGAAAAAACCAACCATAATACCCAAAACAAACTATGAACCTACGAGAAGAAAAACTTGAAAATACGAACTTCCCACTAAATCCCTTTTCCCGGATTTTCACAGGAAATAATAGAGGAGCAGTCAAACACACCAAACCCAAATTTAGATTTCCAAGCATTTCACATCTTCATGCACTAATTAGATAATCAAATTCTTCATACACAAGTTTTCTACTATCATATCCCGGCAACCAAATAGAGAGACAAGTGAACTTGTAGAGAAAAATGTACCTTGAAGAAGCAAAACGCAGGCTAAGGCAAGAGAGCTACGGAGGCGGCCGCTTTAGAGATGAGAGGAGAAAGCAAAACGAAGAGCTAAAGATATAAAAAGCGGCCTAATTAGGGTTTTCCGAGTAGCCACTAACCGACGGCGGGTAGTATTCAATGCGTAAACAACTATTGTAGTCACAATAATCATAACCAATATGTTTCTCCCACGTAACCTTTGAAAATTATATAAATTTTATTTACTTTATTTATATCTATCTATTTCGCATATAATTTGAAGCGTCAAAATTATTTTTTTAAATAAAAATATTATTTTAAATATTGATAAGAATGAGTAGATTTTAGTTTAAATTAAAAAATTAAATTGAATTAAGTTAATTTGATTCAATTAATTTAATTTTAAAATTTAATGGTTTGATTTAATTTATAAATTTTGATAATTTTAATTAATCAGTTCGATTCGATTATTTTCATAAAAAAATTGAACCTAATCAAAAATTACTAATATATATGTGTGTGTCAAGGAAACCCTAAAATTTTTTAGTTTTGATTTCTAAATTTTTTTTTATATCTTTATTATTGAGATTTAATATTAAAAATTTGAAATTTTATAAAATTTGATTTGATCGATTTAAAACAAAAATGAACTGATGTTTATCAGTTTGATTTAGTTTAGTTTTCTCTTAATAATCAGTTTAGTTCAGTTTTTAAAATTTTTTATTTTCAGTTTTTTGTTTTATCGGTTGGGTTCGCTTCGGAACCGAATTAACCGTTTGCATACCCCTAACTTTCGATGCTGTTAAAAATAAAATTTGAAAGAATCTATTTTGTTATTTTAATATTTTTATTATTAAAACTTATTAAATTTAATTTTAAATTATTTTTTAATATTCTCAAACTAATATATTTAAAAATATAATTTTCTCAATAATAGTTTCAACAGCAATATCAAATAGACCCTATATCTATATAATATATAAATATGTGAAAAAAAAAATATTAGTTTTGACTAAATTACTCTTTACTATTTATAGTATTTGTAATTATATTTTTTAATATTTAATTTAATTTAAAATTTATATAAATTTAAAATTTTTAAAACTTAAAATTTAATTATTTATATAATTTTAGAGTTTATATAAATTTAAAATTTTTAATCTTATTTTTATTTAAAGTTCATTTAATTAAATTTTTATTATAATTTAATTTTAAATAAAATTTTATAAAATAGGTTCATGATTTATGTTATTTACAAAATTAAGGAGGTATTTTATTTATATTAATCATTTTTTAATGAATCTTAATAAATTTTTATTTTTATTTTATAATTATATAAGTAAATTTATTTTAATACAATTATATTTGAATTTATGTAGAAGAACAAAAAAAATTAATTTTTGTCACAATTCTTTTATTAATTTTTTAAGTTTCATTTAATTTAATTTCTTATACATTTATTAAAAAAATCATATAAAATAAATTGATATTTTTCTTAATTATAAATATATTTATAAAATTCTTAATTATTACTTTAATATATAAATTAATTTTAATTAAAATTGAATTTATAAATTTTATGCAAATACTACTATATATATATAATTCATATTTGTTGATTTATAAAAAATATTTAATTAATATGTAATATATATTAAAATTATATAAACATAAATTTTTAAATAATATATAATTACGTATGATGCATAAAAAAATTATATAAGTGAAAAAAACTTTTAAATAAATAATCATATATTATTTAAAAAATTAATAATTAACAAAATAAGTTAAGTTTGAATATAATTATAAAATTAATATAATTAATAACATGATTATAATTTATAATACTAATTTTTTTTTTCAAAATAATATATTATTAAAAATTTAAAAATGTCAATGTTTGTAAATATAAAAAAAATATAATAATTTTTAATTTTTTAATATTATAATATTACCCTAATGTTGATATGAAGTGCAAGAGTTTACTTTTTAAAACGTTACTAAAAATAATAAATCATTGTCACTGTGATAATTTACAAGTTAAGCACATTGAATTGCTTTGTATCATATATCCATAACAATCATCAACACATGGTAATGACCTTAAAAGTCATCCATTTAGTTGGCTCATTAGTTCAACAGATGATTGCTTGCCTTGTAATACACTGAAGTTAGAGAAATTTTCATTTACCTTATTAATTTCATCTCCCATCTTGACTTGTATGAACCAATTATAAAGTTACCAGTATATATATATTCACCGACTATTTTCCTTGAATCTATATCTGTTTCCTTAAGCACTACATATTGAATAGGTGTGTAGCATACTCCAAGACTACATTTATTTTCTTTTTTTTTTTAATTAATTTTATGGGCCATTCAAAGTTGTGGTGATTGTGTTTTCTTAATGCCATACATTCAAAATCTTTTGTGTGTTAATTGAGATTATTCTTTTTTAAGCTTTTTAATTGAGATTTTGATGTCGGTTTATGACTCTCTATTCTTAAGAAGGATTCTTATGTAACACTCCAAAATTTTAAATTTTATTATTTTATGAGCATTATTGATATTTTAATTTTATTTAAATTTTAAGAAATTTTTTGAGATTTTTCAGATTTTAAAAATCGGGTTCGATTTTCAGAAAATATAAACTTTGATTATTTTTAAAAATTAATTTAAAGACCACGTGGAAAAACTAAAAATATATTTGGAATCTACGAATTTTTCTGAGTTTTCTGAAATTTTTTCGGAATTTTTGGACCTCGTTTTCGGTCCCGAGGCAAAGTAAAAAATTCAAAATTTTGTATCCTGAATCGAACCGGCCGAATCGAACCAGATCGGATCGGACCGATCGAATCGGACCAGCCTTTTCTTTTTCTTCCTTCTTCCTCCCGCGCGCGTCCGACCTCCTCCCCTTCTCTCTCTCTTTTCTCTCTCCTCCCTCCTCCCCTTGTCGCGCCGCCACCTCCCCTGCCTCCCCACCTCGCCGGTGCGCCGCCTCAACCCTCCCCCACGGCCGGCCGCCGCCTGGAACGCTGGAAAACGGCTCCAGAAGCGACGCACAGCGCGCGCGCGATCGTTTACCTTCCCGGCCAAAATCCGACCGATCCGGCCACCAATCGGACCGGGTCTTGTGTCTAAAATCATCTACTCGTCGAGAGCTTTCCATAAACACCAAGAACACCGAAATCCATCGAGCGGTTTGTCTAATTTTTGCCCATTAAGTTTTAGCTCATTTTGACTTTCGGGCAAGATTTCTCGCAAACCGTGAATTCCACTAGAAAACCGAGAGTACCAGAGCGCTCCACTCGTCGAGACCTTCGCGGCGACATAAATTTCGAATTTTTCCGACACCGTTTTTCGGTCAGTCCCACGAAACTTCGCAGTGTCTTTCCGAGCATTAAATGAGCTTAGAAAATTCTGAAAAATTTATGTACTAACCCCCGTGTTGTGGGCTTCGTGTAGGTATCCTCAATTCGTGAAAATTCGACAGTTGACCGGGTTTGCAAATTTCGGGCCAGACAGACCTGTTACCGGAAAAGTCTCCGAATTGGACTGAAGTTTTGGCTACCCCCCCATTGTCAAACGTCCCGAGCGCATTCTTGAAGTCGGAATCAGCAAAGGTAAACTCAAACCTTGCTTTTTCGTAATTTTCTAATGCTTAAATAGGATTAAAAATTCATAAAATATTCGTGGTAGTTCAGAAAATTATGATTCCTTTTGCAATAGCCTAGTAATATTGCTAAGGACCGCGGGGCAAAGTTTTAGAATTTTTAGAGCTTGTTTGAGTAGTTTTTGCAACAATGATCAATTATAAGAACTAAATTGAAATTTTACATATTATGATGGATGACTGATTTGATGGGCCCAGGAGGGGCTGTGTGATGTGATTGAGTTGTGGATATATGGATTGTGAATATAGAAGTGTGTTTTGAGCCATTTTGCAGGTTGGGTAGGTCCTAGGTATATGGGAGACTCTGCCGAATTTTCGGCACGACTTAGGACGTAATTGATCTTTTCTTGATTGTATTGAGTCATTTGTATTAAATAATTGTAATGTAATTGTCAGGTGAGCCGGGACAGCCTTCTTCCTCCGCCCAGCCGCCACAGTAACCGTTGTCAAGTCTGTGAGTAAAATATTAATTTTAATTGTAATTTCACTATTATTATATGTTCAAGCATGCCCATGCATCACTTATATGCATATATCTATGTAGATAAACTTTAGGCACGATTTATGTTGCATTCATAACTGTAAAAGTGCCATGTATGTTGCTGTGATAATTTGGAGCAGTATGCGTGCGTTGGCGTGCGTGTGATGTGGTGTGGACTATGGATAGGACGAGTAGTCACGGCTTGAGATCTTCGCTGGGACCCGATCCTTTGGGGGGTAGTCACGGCTTGAGTTCTTCGCTGGCACCAGGTTGGATTTAAGAGAGCTGTATAGGGGATCAGCTCCCATATATTATGATTGATATTACATGGTGTGTGAGTGCTCCAAATTACCTTTTTGATGTTATGATGTGAATTTATTGCTGATGCTGCATTTCACTCTATAGGGTGCACTAGTTCTAGATAGTTATAGAGATTATGGTTAAAATTGATATTTTACTCTCTGAGTCGAACGCTTACTCCTGTTCAATATTTTTTTCAGGCTACAGGAGGATTTTATTGTGGTTAGCCTGCTTTTCTTCTTTGCAGGTTGTTATTCAATATTTGTGTAATTTTATTTACTCCTAGATTTTCCGCATGTGTTAGAAATATTTAAATGATTCGGATCTGTAATATAATTGTTATGTGGACCTGTAAAATTATTATATGCATGTTTGATAGACTGGATGAGGGAGCTGAGCTCTCATTTATCTTTATGTTGATTTGAGTATGTGGAGGGTGAGCTGAGCTCCCCAAGTGATGATATATTTTGTTTACAGGTCGGGTGAGTCAAAAACTCCCCGTTGAAAGGTCCACTTTATGGCCGAACTCCGTCCGGTTGATTTCTTGAAATTGGGCCCAAATGGGCCTTAGAGTTGAATTAATGAATAGTTAGGCTTACTACGGGCCTCGGGGGCTTTAGGTTGGCCAGGTCCTAGTGCTGGTCCGGCCTATAGGTTGGGTCGTGACAAATGTGGTATCAGAGCTTAGGCTCCAGATTCTTATGGAATGTTTATCTAAAGTGTTGGGAAGAGTCTACTAGGAGTCACATGCGGAAAAATAGGGTCCACATTCGTCTTGCATTGTCATCTTTGCTTCTAGTTTCTGCTTCATATATTGTGTGTAAATATGAGTCTATAGAGCTGTGTAATGAGTAATTTTGAATTTTGTGGGCTAATGCTGCTGAATTTCAGGAAAATGCGTAGAAGCAGGAGAGCTGCCACTACACCAGAACCAAATGTGCCTGACGAGGTGTCAGCACAAGATGAGGCGCCTACCCCGAGGAGGCGGGGTAGGAGGCCTAGAGCTGCTCAAGTAGAAGAGCAGCTGCCAACAGTTCAGGATTAGTCTTTCATGGCACAGGGTCCCATGGACCCCATGGCAGCTACTCTAGCTGGTTTGCAGAGGACCATCGATATGATGGCGCAGTATATGGTCCACCCTCCACAAAGCGTGATCCACCGCACCAAGAGGGGAACCTTACAAACAGATAATCAATTTTAAGAAGTTGGTGCCTGGTACTTATGATGTGTCAGATGATGCATATCGGTTTTTGAATTCCTGCAGACAGGCAGGAACAGAATTACTGTTGACTGATAGAAGACTTATAGAGTGTATGCAGCATGTCATGGGGCCTATACCTAGACAATGGATGAATGACTATATATTACCTCGAATGGAGGGTTTGTCGTGGAGTCAGTTTGTGGAACTGTTCATCAATCGATTTGTGCCAAAAAGCTTCAGGGATCAAAAGCAGTGGGCCTTTGAGGCCTTAAGACAGAATGGCAGGTCTGTGATGAATATGCTACAGAATTTTTGGAATTGAGCAGATATGCCCCTACAGCAGTAGCTACAGAAACTATGAAGGTGAAAAGATTCCTAAAGGGGCTTGACAGAAGGTATGCGAACCTGGCCATGATGTCTGATCAGTCTTTTGATGTGGTGGTTGATTGAGCCAGACAAATTGAGATTAGCTATGCTGTGGATGACAGCGGAAGAGCAAAAAAAAACAGAGTAGAGGGTTCTACCGGTGTTCCCCAAATGGGTACTCCAGAAAGTGGTGGCAAGAGTAATTACAGAGGAAAAAGTAGGAACAAGAAGAGTGGTTTTAGACACAAACCTAAAGGGTTCGAGTCAGTGCGGATCGGCGGTGGTCACGGTCAGGTACAGCAGTAGTTCTGGGTCTGGTTCAGGAACCTCCTTGGCACCTTGCGCACAGTGTGGAAGAGGACATTCAGGACCTTGTTTGATGGGTTCAGGAGTATGCTTCAGGTGTGGCCAACTAGTTCACTTTGCTAGGGAATGCCCCGTGTTCAGTGAGCCACAGATGGGGTCACAGGGTTCTGTTGCAAATGTTCCTCGCCAGTTGTATCCGGTGCTTCGGCATGGCAGCGATCGGTTTAGTGGCCAACAGGGCCGAGGACAAGGGGGACGTGGATTTGGAGGCAGATCAGGAGGTAGAAGTCAGTATCAGGGTTCTGCCACTCAGGGTAGGGGTCAAGCTCGGGTTTTCACCCTGACCCACCAGGATGCTCAAGCTTCAAATGCAGTTGTGGCAGGTATTCTTCTGGTCTGTTCCTATGAGGCTCGTGTTTTAATAGATCCGGGTGCTACGCACTCATTTGTCTCCCCTGTGTTTGCCATGAGGTTGGGTAGAAACCCTACAACCTTAGAATGTCCTTTGTCGGTAGCTACCCCACTTAGTGACAACATAGATGTAGATATGATTTTTCCGGGTAGCCCAGTAGTAGTGGATGGAAAGATCCTCCCAGCAGACTTGGTTCCTCTACCAGTGATTGATTTTGATGTAATTTTGGGAATGGATTGGTTGGCAACTCATTATGCCACTTTAGACTGCAGGAACAAAAAAGTGCATTTTCACATACCTGGTGTGGAAGAGTTTAGCTTCGATGGTGACAGGAGCGTGGCTCCATATAACTTGGTGTCAGCAATTAGTGCTAGAAAAATGTTAAGGCATGGGTGCCAAGGGTATTTGGCTTTGGTGAGAGATACATCTGTAGAAGGTGTCAACATGGAAAATGTTCCTGTTGTCAGAGAATTCATGGATGTCTTCCCTGAAGAGCTTCCAGGGTTGCCACCAGAAAGGGGAATAGAGTTCTGCATTGATGTTGTTCCGGGTACAAATCCCATATCAATGCCACCTTACAGGATGGCGCCAGCAGAATTGAAGGAGCTAAAGGAGCAACTACAGGAGCTGTTGGACAAAGGTTTCATACGTCCGAGCACTTCACCTGGGGTGCTCCTGTTCTATTCGTGAGAAAGAAGGATGGGTCATTGAGGTTGTGTATTGCCTACAGACAGCTGAACAAGGTGACTGTGAAGAACAAGTATCCACTTCCTCGGATCGACGATTTGTTTGATCAGCTCCAAGGGGCTAGATTCTTTTCCAAGATAGACCTGCGATCAGGCTACCATCAGTGGAGAATCAAGAATCAGGACGTGTCCAAAACGGCATTCAGGACAAGATACGGTCATTATGAGTTCTTGGTGATGTCTTTTGGACTCACTAATGCACCAGCAGCCTTCATGGACTTGATGAATAGGGTGTTCAAGCCGTTTTTGGACCGTTTTGTCATCGTATTCATAGATGACATTTTGGTATATTCTCGGCCCGAGGAAGAACACGTGTGGCACTTGAGGATGGTGTTGCAGACTTTGAGGGAGCACCAGTTGTATGCCAAAATTTCAAAATGTGAATTTTGGCTAAAAAGCATCTCATTCTTGGGACACGTGGTTTCTAGTGACGGCATTCAAGTGGATCCCAAGAAAATTGAAGCTGTAACTGATTGGCTTAGGCCTACAACAGTCACTGAGGTGCGAAGTTTTCTGGGTCTAGCTGGCTACTATAGGCGTTTTGTGCAAGATTTTTCCAGGATAGCGGCTCCCCTAACTATGTTAACTCGGAAGAATATTCCATTCATTTGGACAGATGACTGTGAGAAGAGCTTCCAGAAGCTTAAGGAGTGTCTAACCACCGCCCCTGTGTTGACACTACCTATGAGTGGTGAAGGATACACCGTGTACTGTGATGCCTCCAGAGTTGGCCTAGGGTTTTTGATGCAGAATGGAAAAGTAGTGGCTTATGCTTCAAGACAGCTGAAGAGGCATGAACAGAACTACCCCACCCATGATTTGGAAATGGCGGCTGTAGTCTTTGCACTAAAAATCTGGAGACACTACCTGTATGGTGAAGTGTGCGAGATATACACCGACCACAAGAGTTTGAAGTACATCTTCCAACAGAGGGATTTAAACTTGAGACAGAGGAGATGGATGGAGCTTCTGAAAGACTATGATTGCACCATCCAGTACCACCCTGGGAAAGCCAATGTGGTAGCAGATGCTTTGAGCAGAAAATCTTCTGGCAGTTTGGCACACATTTCAATAGAGAAGAGACCGTTGATTCAGGCAATACATGAGTTGATGGATCAAGGTTTAATCCTAGATCTTTTAGATGAGGGGGTATTGCTGGCTCATTTTTCAGTGAGGCCAGACTTGAGAGACAGAGTTAGAGTTTCCCAGCACAGAGACCAATAATTGATGAAGATCATAGAAAGAGTACAGCAAGGTGAAGGAGGTGACTTTGGATTTGCCAATGATGGCGCCCTAGTGCAAGGTTCAAGGATATGTGTGCCCGATGTGGACAATCTCAGAAATGAAATCATGCAAAAGGCACACTATACACTGTACAGTGTCCACCCAGGTTCCACCAAGATGTACCATGATGTGAAAGATAGCTACTAGTGGAATGGCATGAAGAGAGACATAGCAGACTTTGTGTCCAAGTGCTTGACTTGTCAGAAGGTGAAGTTTGAATACCAGAGACCGTCAAGGAAGCTGCAAGAGCTCCCTATCCCAAAATGGAAGTGGGAAATGATCACTATAGATTTTGTGACTGGGTTGCCTCGTACCACGCGAGGATATGATTTGATATGGGTAATTGTGGACCGTCTAACCAAATCAGCTCACTTTTGGCCTGTGAAGACTACGTATTCGGTGGCACAGTACGCCCGACTCTACATTCGAGAAATAGTCAGATTGCATGGAGTTCCAGCTTCCATAATATCTGACAGAGGGCCCCAGTTCACTTCTCGATTTTGGAGAAAGTTGTAGGAGGCACTTGGCACACAGTTGAACTTCAGTACGGCCTTCCACCTCGCATGCACGGACAAATTGAAGGACAATCCAAACACTGGAAGACATGCTTCGCATGAGTGTTTTGGATTTTAGAGGTCAATGGGATGATCAGCTAGCTTTGGTGGAGTTTGCCTACAATAACAGTTACCATTCCAGCATAGGGATGGCACCCTATGAGGCACTATATGGAAGAAAGTGTAGGTCTCCTCTGTGTTGGATGGAAATGGGAGAAGCGAAGGTGCATGATGTAGACCTAGTGCAGTACACTTCAAAGGTAGTTCCTTTAATCAGGGAACGATTGAAAATAGCTTTCAGTAAGCAGAAGAGTTATGCAGACCCCAGACGGAGGGATGTGGAGTTTGCAGTAGGCAACTATGTATTCTTGAAGGTTTCTCCGATGAAGGGAGTCATGAGATTTGGAAAGAAGGGCAAGTTGGCACCTCGGTATATCGGACCTTTTGAGGTTACGGATAGAGTTGGAGCAGTTGCCTACAGGTTGGAGCTACCACCCAACCTTTCTCATGTTCATCCTGTGTTTCACATCTCCATGCTTAGGAAATACATTTCCGATCCTTCTCATGTACTACAGCCGAATGTAATAGAGCTAAAGGAGAACTTGACATTTGAGGAGCAACCTGTAGCCATAGTGGACTACCAAGTGAGACAGCTAAGATCAAAACAAATCCCTATGGTGAAGGTTTTGTGGAGGAGCCAATCAGTGGAAGAGTGTACCTGAGAGTCAGAACGGGACATGCGTAGCAAGTACCCTTATTTGTTCAATGTATAATCATGTACTTTATTCTGCCTTGTGTAAAATTCGAGGACGAATTTTCTGTAAGGGGGGAAGAGTGTAACACCCCAAAATTTTAAATTTTATTATTTTATGAGCATTATTGGTATTTTAATTTTATTTAAATTTTAGGAAATTTTTTGAGATTTTTCGAATTTTAAAAATCGGGTTCGATTTTCTGAAAATATAAACTTTGATGATTTTTAAAGATTAATTTAAAGACCACGTGGCAAAACTAAAAATATATTTGGAATCTACGAATTTTTCTGAGTTTTCTGGAATTTTTTCGGAATTTTTGGACCTCGTTTTCGGTCCCGAGGCAGAGTAAAAAATTCAAAATTTTGTATCCTGAATCGAACTGGCCGAATCGAACCGGTCCGGATCGGACCGGTCGAATCGGACCGGCCTTTTCTTTTTCTTTCTTCTTCCTCCCGCGCGCGTCCGACCTCCTCCCCTTCTCTCTCTCTTTTCTCTCTCCTCCGTCCTCCCCTTGTCGCGCAGCCACCTCTCCTGCCTCCCCACCTCGCGGCGCCACCTCGACCCTCCCCACGGCCGGCGGCTGAACGCAGGAAACGGCTCGAAAGCGCATGGCGCGCTACCGTTTACCTTCCCAGCCAAAATCTGGCCTATCCGGCCACCAATCGGACAGGGTCTTGTGTTTAAAATCATCTACTCATCGAGAGCTTTCCATAGACACCAAGAACACCGAAATCCATCGAGCGGTTTGTCCAATTTTTGCCCGGGAAGTTTTAGCCCATTTTGATTTTCGGGCTAGATTTCTCGCAAACTGTGAATCCCACGAGAAAACCGAGAGTATCAGAGCGCTCCACTCGTCGAGAGCTTTGCGGCGACATAAATTTCGAATTTTTCCGACATCGTTTTTCGATGGGTCCCACGAAACTTCGCAGTGTCTTTTCGAGCATTAAATGAGCTTAGAAAATTCTGAAAAATTTATGTACTAACCCCCGTGTTGTAGGCTTCGTGTAGGTATCCTCAATTCGAGGAAATTCGACGATTGACAGATGCGCAAATTTCGCCTGCACGGACTCTTTCTGAAAAGTCTCCGAATTGGATCGAGGTTTTGGCTACCCCCCCATTTTCAAATGTCCCGAGCGCGTTCCCGAAGTCGGAATCGGCAAAGGTAAACCCGAACCTTGCTTTTTCGTAATTTTCTAGTGCTTAAATAGGATTAAAAATTCATAAAATATTCGTAGTAGCTCAGAAAATTATGATTCTTTTTGCAATAGCCTAGTAATATTGCTAAGGACTGCGGGGCAAAGTTTTAGAATTTTTAGAGCTTATTTGGGTAGTTTTTGCAACAATGATCAATTATAAGGACTAAATTAAAATTTTACATATTGTGATGGATGACTGATTTGATGGGCCCAGGAGGGGCTGTGTGATGTGATTGAGTTGTGGATATATGGATTGTGAATATAGAAGTGTGTTTTGAGCCATTTTGCAGGTTGGGTAGGTCCTAGGTATAGGGGAGACTCTGCCGGATTTTCGACACGACTTAGGACGTAATTGATCTTTTCTTGATTATATTGAGTCATTTGTATTAAATAATTGTAATGTAATTGTCAGGTGAGCCGGGACAGCCTTCTTCCTCCGCCCAGTCGCCACAGTAACCGTTGTCAAGTCTGTGAGTAAAATATTAATTTTAATTGTAATTTCACTATTATTATATGTTCAAGCATGCCCATGCATCACTTATATGCATATATCTATGTAGATAAACTTTAGACACGATTTATGTTGCATTCATAACTGTGAAAGTGCCATGTATGTTGCTGTGGCAATTTGGAGCAGTGTGCGTGCGTTGGCGTGCGTGTGATGTGGTGTGGACTATGGATAGGATGGATAGTCATGGCTTGAGATCTTCGCTGGGACCCGATCCTTCGGGGGGTAGGCACGGCTTGAGTTCTTCGCTGGGACCCCCGATTTGGTTTATTAAGCGAAAGTCCGGCTTGAGTTCTTCGCTGGCACCAGGTTGGATTTAAGAGAGCTGTATAGGGGATCAGCTCCCATATATTATGATTGATATTATAAGGTGTGTGAGTGCTCCAAATTACCTTTTTGATATTATGATGTGAATTTATTGCTGATGCTGCATTTCACTCTACAGGGTGCACTAGTTCTAGATAGTTATAGAGATTATGGTTAAAATTGATATTTTACTCTCTGAGTCGAACGCTCACTCCTGTTCAATATTTTTTTCAGGCTACAGGAGGATTTTATTGTGGTTAACCTGCTTTTCTTCTTCGCAGGTTGTTATTCAATATTTGTGTAATTTTATTTACTCCTAGATTTTCCGCATGTGTTAGAAATATTTAAATGATTCGGATCTGTAATATAATTGTTATGTGGACCTGTAAAATTATTATATGCATGTTTGATGGACTGGATGAGGGAGCTGAGCTCTCATTTATCTTTATGTTGATTTGAGTATGTGGAGGGTGAGCTGAGCTCCCCAAGTGATAATATATTTTGTTTACAGGTCGGGTGAGTCAAAAACTCCCCGTTGAAAGGTCCACTTTATGGCCGGACTCCGTCCGGTTAATTTCTTGAAATTGGGCTCAAATGGGCCTTAGAGTTGAATTAATGAATAGTTAGGCTTACTACGGGCCTCGGGGGCTTTAGGCTGGCCCAGGTCCTAGTGCCGGTTCGGCTCAAAGGTTGGGTCGTGACATCTTATGTGTTAATTGTTTATCAAATATTTTTAATTTCTTTATATCTTGCCAATTTAACCTATCATTTTTGTCTCTATTGGCAGTTTTTGACTTTTTTTTAATTTATTTAAATTTATATATTAGAATTTATTTCATTTATTAGAATATAAAAGGCATATGAATACTTTATTTGCTATATATAGAGATGAAAATATTGCTTTGAGAGATGATGATCGACAAAATAATCAAGTCAATACTCAGAAACATGAAACTGTTAGTATTAATTCAAGTCATTTTCATCAAATAAGCAATGTTTGAGATCACATGTAGCAAAATTATAATAGTCAATAATTTTTACATTTTTGTATTGAACTTTAGGTACGTATTATTTATTATTTTTTTATTTATTTAATTTTATGAATATTTGTAGTGATGACAATCATAAAATTTTTTATTGTTAAATACCATAAACCTTTCTTTAAATACATTTATTCTATTATTTTTTAAATTATATATTTATTTTTATTACATTGTCAAATATTTTAAAAATAATTTTTTATTTATTTTTTATATGTGGCGATTTTTCTAAAAAGATCATTATAAACAATTTTTAGAAAATAATTTTAGAAAAAAATTAATAGAAAACAAAAAGACCATTTTTAGTTTTTAAAAATTAAAAAACAAGAAAACAGTAGTTGTGGCGAACTCACCCTAAATTTATACCTGTATTTTTAAACATGACATTTAGATAAAATTTTAAAATAATTTTTTTTTTGTTTTAATGGTTGTAATATATATATATATATATATATATATATATATATATATATATATATATATATATATATATTAAAGAAAATTTACTTTAGTTGTTTTTTCTGTGATATTAAAATTTATAATATAAATATTAAGTAATATTTTTTTATTATTTTTATTAACTTTTCTCATATATTATAATAAAATAATAAATATTATTTATTAAATAAAAAATCCTGCTCTAGAGAAAACAAAAGCCAAATAGAAAATCCAACTGAAATTGGTCATTTAGTCTAAAAATACGTGCTTTTCTCGTAGGAAAACCTGGCCTTTTATAATATTTATTTTTACTTATTAATTTTTTATTTTAGGTAACAATTTCTGATAAAAATTTATATTTAATTAAATTTAAATACAGATAAAATTAAAAATTTTAAATTTATATAAATTTCAAAATTAATTTAAATAATAAAATTTTAATTAAATTTTTATTAATAAATATTATCATAATATATCAATAATCAATTAATTAAGTCCCTCGTTGTGATAACAATTCTAAAATTAGTTTAAACGATAAAGAATTATAATTGTAAATAATTTAAATTATTAAGGGTAATTTTGGCAATCCAATTATTCATTATTCCCAATCTAATATATATATACAATATGCAACCTAAAAACTACGGGTGAGCAGATTTCGGTTTAAACTGAAAAATCGAATCGAATCAAATCAATTCCATTTAATCGGTCCAGTTTTAAAATTCAATCGATTCGATTCGATTTAGTTCGATTCGGTTTGAACCGAATGTTAACCCTTACTAAAAACAATTAACTAAAATTTGACAATTATGTTCACCACTAAATGACACTTGACATAAATTAAAAAAATAATAATTGTAGTTAGAAAATATAAAATATTTGAAATTTCAATTAATTTTATTTTTATTCTATTCATCTAAATTTATCAAAAGTCAAATGAAATTTCAATAGTTTTATTCAATAAAAATTATTTTTAAATTTATTATAGTTGAAAATAATTTGAGATTATAAAAATATTTTGATTTTCTTTTTAATGAAAATAAAATAAATAGAAATTTATTTTTATATATGAATAAATTCTAAGTTTGGTTAAAATAATATTTTTATCAATATCAATAATTCTTTTAGAAAATTTTTATAAATTTATAACTAATAAAGTAGTTGTTACACTTAAATTGGATTACGGTGGTTCCCCACTAATAGCTTATAGATATCCAAATAAGTGAACTATAATGTTTGGTAAATTTAAAAAAATAGAACTGATATGATACTATAATGTTTGATTTTCTTTTTAATGATAAAATAAATAGAAGTTTATTTTTATATATGAATAAATTCTAAGTTTGGTTAAAATTATATTTTTATCAATATCAATAATTCTTTTAGAAAATTTTTATAAATTTATAACTAATAAAGTAGTTGTTACACTTAAATTGGATTACGGTGGTTCCCCTATTGGAGTATGACTGATAGCTTATAGATATCCAAATAAGTGAACTATAATATTTGGTAAATTTAAAAAAATAGAGCGATGAGTAACTGATATGCAGTTTATATAAGTTTTATTTTTATAACTGTTTGTAATTAGCTATAACTAATTTGATTTTATTTTTTATTTAAACTATATTATCATTTTTCATTTAACTCAAAAATTAATATTATTAATATTTTCATCTTTTTCATTTATAATTTTAACATCTTAATTAGCGCATTATAACTTTGCTAAAATAGTTTTTATTAATAACATAAATATAAAATATTTATTCATTATAAAAAAAATATGTTTTTTTTACATTTTAAAACTTAAAATTAATTATAAGTTTCCTTTATCAACAATGTAACACTCCACTATAGGTAGCTCCGTACACTCTATTGTTCTGATGACTAACGTCTGTCAGGGCAGCTGGGATGTTTGGAACTACCCATAAATTTAAGTAAGGAGTCATAAATTAAATTAATAAAGATCAAATAAGGTTGAAAAAAAAAAAAGAAGTGAGTATCAACCAGTTGAATGAGCATAAATTTTGGCGATGGGTAACACCAATGGGAAGTACTTATGGGTCTGGTTATTACTCTAGTTCCTGTAGGACCTTGTGAAAATTTTAATTAAGGCCTAATTGAAGTATTAATGTGAGTTAATAAGTCAAGGAAATAAAGAGAAACAAGTTCAAATAAGTTGATTAAAAATCAAAGTTAGGGATTTATCGAGTATTATGGCAAAGATAATCAGAAACCCAGTAAGAGTAAAATTTGGACCATTAAATTTAAAGGTCTAGCCTTGATAATAAATGAAATTTATGGAGTTAATAAAGTGGGATTAATTTAGGCTTATGAAAATTATACATAATTATATAAATAGTCAAACCAAATGATATAGATTTCAAATTAATTACAAGTTTGCCATTACCTATTATTTACAAGTTTGCTATTATAGGATAAAATAATATAAATATCAATTAAAAAGAGAAAAAGCCATCTTCTTCTTCCCAAAATCTACTGTCCCATGATACACTTGAATTGTATAGATGTTTTAAAGCACATTTATATACTATCTCATAGCAATTAGGCAAGTATTTTCATGCATAGTAGTTGATTTCATTAGTTTTTGTAATTTCTATTGTCAAGCCCTTAATTCCATATTTTCTGCATCATTTCAGGTGTTTGGGTGAAGCCCTACAGTAGAGGAGTGCAAAAGGAAGCTTGGAGAGGTCAAGAGACTGAGTATTGCTGCTGATACAAAGTACATGGGTCGTATAAGCCAAGGCCCAAACCCGTGTAACCTTCTACCAGAAGAAAGCCAGATAGCCAATGGAGAAACAAAAGTACACGAGTCGTGTAATTAGACCAGTGTAATCTGCAGGGACCCGTGTAAGTCTCTACCGGGCACAAGCTTGAAGAACCTTATGGGAACAATAGTACACGGCCTGTGTAACCAGGCCCGTGTAGTTGGCACAGACTCATGTAACTCTCTGTGCCAATGCAAGACTTCGCAGTTCCACTCCAGCAAGTTACACGGCCCTGGGCTGTGTAGTGACACACGGGTCGTGTACTATGCGGCAGCTAGTTTTATAACTTGAATTTTTTTCTCTTGTTTTCTGATTCAAATGAGACTCCTAAAGCCTTTCGGACTCAAAATGACCTAACCCTAGAGCAACCATTATAAATAGAAGAGAAAACATCAGAAAAAGGGGCTCTCTCTTTTATCTTTTGACAACATTTTTGAGGAGTTTTGAAGGAGAGAAATCCACACTCTACACTCTCTCCAGCCGTCTCGAGGAGAGAAATATCAGTACTAAAAGGAGTTTTCCAGCTGAAGCTCCACAAGATCAAAGCTGCAAACTCTCTTCGGTTCCTTCATTTCATCTCCTTAGATAGATTTTTATTGTTTTATTTCTTCTACATGATTTTCTTTTTACTGTTTTTACCTTTTATCATAATGTTTGCTAAACTCACCATGAGTGAGTAGTTTTCTTATTCTGGATTTAGGACAGTAATGCTTGTAATTATTATTATGGATGAACACTAAGTTTTATTTATTGGATTTGAGATTCGTTCCTTGATTTAATTTCTTGTGATCTTAATGCAAGTTATGTGCTAGTACCCACTTAGCCATGATTGTAGATGTTAATTGAACGACTGAAAGGTGAAGATTAATATTAGAAAATCAAGATCTTGAACCTAGGAATTCTGACCTAGACATAGGCTGATACCTTTGTGAAATTTCAAAATTGATCAAAAATCTTAAAGGATTTTAATTAATTTGATCACCACGAAAGTTGGGTTTGAGTTAATTAGAATACACCCTAGGTATCTTGAGAGAGGATTTAGGATAACTTAAGACTGATTTCCATCAAGGAAAATGATCCTCAATTCAGTAAATAAACGAGATAACATCCCTAGTAAGATTCAAGTGTGAAATTTTAATTCCAGAATTGTTTCAAATAAATCATTTCGTTTTAAGTTTACCATTCTAGTATTTAAGGTTAACAAACTTCATTCCCTAAGTATTTAATAGCCTAGACAGTCAAAATTACTGTATGGATTGGTACTTGCTAATCAAATTCCTCGTGGGAACGATACTCTACTCATCACTTTATTACTTGTTAGTGATTCGTGAACTTGCAGGGTTATAAAACCAGCGAAACAAGTTTTTGGCATCGTTGTTGGGGAATTTTTTATTTTAGTAATATCAAGCGATAGGTAATTTAGCTGATTTAGGCAATTATATTTATTATCTAATTTTATTTTACTGGTTGTATTTCTCTTCTTTTCTCTCAGGTGCCCGATCTGGTATATGACCAGAACAAGGCCAGAAGAAGAAATTTTAGAATGTGATCCAGAGATAGATAGAACTCTGAGAGCCCTCAGGAGGGAAAGGAAACATCAAGAGCACGGTCAAAGAGATCCTGAAATTCCAACCATGGCCGATAATAATGACAGACCAAGAATCTTAAGAGATTACAAAGCTCCATCTGTCCAAGGATTTCAGCCCAGTGTCACTAGACCCACAGTGGAAGCCAACAACTTTGAATTAAAACCAGCATGGCTCCAAATGATTCAACAAACCCAGTTTGCAGGTTCACCAATAGAAGACCCACACTATCACCTCCAGTGCTTTCTTACCCTATTTGACACATTCAAGATGAATGGAGTATCTGATCAAGCAATGAGACTCAGAGCATTCCCATTATCCCTTTGGGACAGAGCAAGGAAGTGGTTACTTTCTCTACAAGCTGGAACGTTCACCACTTGGGAAAACCTCTCTCAAGCTTTTCTAGCAAGGTATTTTTCCACTTGCAAAGACTGCAAAACTGAGGCTTGAGCTCAACACCTTTAGACAAAATGAAGGAGAGTCACTCTATGATGCATGGGAAAGATATAAAGACCTGCAGAGGGAATGTCCACACCATGGCATTGAAGATTGGCTATTAGTACAAAATTTCTATAATGGATTATTACCCTTTACAAGGAGCACAGTTGATTCAGCTGCAGAGGGTGATCTAATGGAGAAAACAGTGACACAGACACTTGAACTTCTAGAAAGGGTTGCATACCATAATTATGAGTGGTCAAATGAAAGAGGAAATACAAGGAGAACTACAGGGGTCCTGGAAGTAGACGCCCTAAGCATGATAAATGCTCAATTTGATCAGCTCACAAAGAGACTCAAAAGAATGCAAACCAATGCAGTTGGTACAAACAATCAACATGAGGACAGCTATGGAGGAGGATACATGAGTTCAGAATACAGCAATTTCAATGAACCTTCCACAGAACAGATGAACTATGTGAATAATGGAGGAAACTTCAACCAGAGGTAGCCCAATAATCCATATTCAAACACTTACAACCCTGGATGGAGGAACCACCCAAATTTCTCATGGTCCAATCAGCAGAACTAGCCAATAAACAAGCAATAAGGGTACAAACTACTAGCACCCCCTGGATTTCAGAACAGAGGTCAAAACTTTGCACAGCCATCACTACCTCTCCAACCTCAACAACCTGAACTCAAAATGACCATAGAAACCATGATGGAAGGATTCCTAGCAGCTCAACAATAACAAAATGAATTGATTAAACAGCTGACTTCCAGAGTGGACCAACTTGCTACTCATAACAAGATGCTGGAGAATCAAATCGCTCAGCAAGCAAGTTCTTTGAGTAAGGCTGCTGGCAAACTTCCTAGCCAACCAGAAATGAACCCAAGGGAGCATTGTAAGGCAATTATACTGAGGAGTGGGAGAACTCTAGTACAACCAGAGGTAGAACCGATAGAGAAAACCATAGAAAAATCTAAAGGCCAAACAGAGAAAAAGGAGGAAGAAGCTAAGAAAGATCAGGAAGAGGAAGCAAGAAAGACAAAGAAATTAACAGAGCCATACTAGCCTCCCCTATCTTTTCCTTAGAGATTTCAAAAAGCCAAATTGGACAAGCAATTTAGAAAGTTTTTCAAGGTTTTACAGAAACTTTACATCAACATCCCCTTCACTAAAGCACTTTCTCAGATGCCATCCTATGCTAAATTTCTTAAGGAAATTCTGTTAAAGAAAAGAAAGCTAGAAGACTATGGAACAGTAGCTCTAACAGAGGAATGCAGTGCCATACTGCAAAACAAACTGCCTCCAAAGTTGAAAGATCCAGGAAGCTTCTCCATACCCTGCCTCATTGGTAACAAGAAAATAGACAAGGCCCTCTGCGATCTTGGGGCAAGCGCCAGTTTAATGCCTCTATCAATATGCAAAAAGCTAGAGATCAGAGAACTGAAGCACACAACAATCTCATTGCAATTGGCTGATCGATCTGTTAAATATCCTGTGGGAATACTTGACAACATTCCTATCAAAGTGGGCAAATTCTTCATTCTAGTGGACTTTTTTGTCCTCAGATGAATTCCTATTATCTTGGGAAGACCATTCTTGGCAACTGTCAGAGCCATCATAGATGTCAAAAATGGGCGACTAACCCTCAAGGTAGGAGAAGAAGAAGTGGAGTTCAACTTGTTCAACATAATGAAACACAAATTTAAACCTGATGAATGCTTCAAGGTTGACATAATTGACGAATAAGTTGAAGAGAAATTTCATAAGACACATCCTAAAGATCCTCTTGAAGCATGTATTGTGCACAGTCACACAGTGGATGATGAAAATACAGAAATAGCAGTCTGTGCACAACAGTTAGTAGCTCATCCACCCTTACCCTTAGCTAAGGCTTCCGAGATGGAGAAGTTGAAGGAGGAACAAACCAAAGGTGAGCTCCAAGAAAATGGCAAACAGGTAGAGCTTAAACCTCTCCCCTCCTCGCTAAGGTACGCATTTTTGGACTCAAATTCTAAATATCCAGTTATAATCAATGCTAGCCTGTCTAAGTTGGAAGAGGAAAAATTGTTAAGAGAACTTAGGATCCATAGCAAAGCCATAGGATATAAAATAGAAGACCTAAAGGGAATCAATCCTTCGATTTGCATGCATAGGATACCCATGGAAGAAAACAGTAAACCCATGATCAAACACCAAAGAAGACTTAACCCAAACATGAAAGAAGTAGTCAAGAAAAAAATTTTAAAACTATTAGATGCAGATATCATATACCCAATTTTTGATGGTAAATGGGTTAGTCCAGTACATGTAGTTCCTAAGAAAGATGGGACAACTGTTATCCAAAATGCAAATAATGAACTAATCCCTACTAGAGTAGTCATTGGTTAGTGAATGTGCATAGATTATAGGAAATTGAACAGTGCTACCAGAAAAGACCATTTCCCTCTCCCCTTCATCGACCAAATGTTAGAAATGTTAGCGAAATACTCTTATTTCTATTATCTAGATGGATATTCGGGATTCTTTCAAATTCCTATTCACCCAAAAGACCAAGAAAAGACAATATTCACTTGTCCCTATGGAACATTTTCATATAGGAGAATGCCTTTTGGTCTTTGTAATGCTCCTGCTACCTTTCAAAGATGCATGATGGCTATCTTTTCTGATTATATTGAAGATATCATGGAAGTTTTTATGGATGATTTTTCTGTCTATGGAACTACTTTTGATGATTGCCTAGCTAATTTATCTAAGGTGTTGCAAAGATGTGAAGAATCAAACCTGATCCTAAATTGGGAAAAATGTCACTTCATGGTAAGGGAAGGCATAGTTCTGTGACATTTGATATCAAAAAGAAGAATTGAAGTTGATAAGGCAAAAATTGAAATCATTGAAAACATGCCACCCCCAACATCAGTCAAGGGAGTTCGAAGCTTTTTAGGACATGCAGGATTCTACAGAAGATTCATCAAGGACTTTTCCAAAATAGCTAAGCCACTTACCAACTTATTAAGTCAAGATGTTCCCTTTGATTTTGATGAAAATTGCCTTGTCTCCTTTAACAAGATCAAAGAAGCCCTGATATCAGCACTAATAATGCAGTCACCAAATTGGGAGCTACCATTCGAGATGATGTGCGACGCGAGCGACTTTGTAGTTGGAGCAGTGCTTGGGTAAAGAAAAGATAAAAAGCTCCATGCTATTTATTATGCTAGTAAGACACTCGATGATGCACAAATCAATTATGCCACCACAGAGAAGGAATTCCTAGCAGTGGTGTTTGCAATGGACAAGTTCAGATCTTACCTCATTGGGTCAAAAGTCATTGTATTCATAAATCATGCTGCAATCTGGTACCTTTTGAACAAGAAGGAAGCAAAACCAAGGCTGATTTGATGGATTCTACTCCGATAAGAATTTGACCTTGAAATCAAGGACAAAAAGGGATCCGAAAATGTAGTAGCTGACCATCTTTCCAAACTAAATTTAGAGTGCATAGAGGACTTCAAAGATTTGCCAATTGATGATTCATTTCCTGATGAGCAATTACTTGCATTCTACAAGGCTCCATGGTATGATGACTTTGTTAATTTTCTTGTATGGAAGGTAGTGCCTCCAAACATGACTTATCAGCAAAGGAAGAAATTCCTACATTATGTGAGATATTACATATGGGAGGAACCTCTACTGTACAAGAGATGTAATGATGGGCTGATAAGAAGATGTATACCAGAGGAAGATATGGAAAGTATCATTCATCACTGCCATTCATCACTATATGGAGGACACTTCGGCACATCAAAAACCGCAACCAAGATTTTGCAAGTAGGGTTTTACTAGCCACATTTGTTTAAGGATATAAGATCCTTTGTGCTAGGTTGTGATCAATGCCAATGAACAGGTAACAGTTCAAGAAGGAATGAAATACCACTGCATGGTATACTTGAGATAGAATTGTTTGATGTATGGGAAATAGACTTCATGGGCCCATTTCCCTCTTCTTGTGGAAACAAGTATATTCTGGTTGGAGTTAATTATGTGTCGAAATGGGTAGAAGCAATTGCGACACTAACCAATAATGCTAGAGTGGTCACAAGGTTCCTTAAGAAGAACATCTTCATAAGATTTAGCACACCATGAGCAATAATCAGCGATGGAGGAAGTCACTTTTGCAACAAACAATTCGAAACACTATTGAAAAAGTATGGAGTGACTAGGTGGCCATACCTTATCATCCTCAAACTAGCGGTCAAGTAGAAATATCAAACAGGGAACTGAAGTAGATTCTGGAGAAAACTATAAACAGATCTAGGAAGGACCGGTGCATGAAGCTAGATGATGCACTATTGGCATACCGCACTACATATAAAACCCCAATTGGCACAACACTCTTCTAACTGGTTTATGAAAAATCATGCCATCTTCCTGTTGAACTTGAGCATAAAGCCTACGGGGCAATTTAGGTACTAAACTTTGACCTCAAAGCTGCCGGTGAGAAAAGGCTCTTACAACTGAATGAGTTAGAAGAAATCCGACAAAATGCATACGAAAATGCCAAAATCTTTAAGGATAAAACCAAAAGATGGCATGAGAGGCGCATAGCAAGGAAAGAGATAAAAGAAGGAGATTTTGTCCTCTTATTCAACTCTAGATTAAAACTCTTTCCAGGGAAGCTAAAATCAAGATGGTCCGGACCTTTCAAGGTCACCCAAGTCTTCCCACATGGAGCAGTAGAGGTATGGAGCGAAACCTCAGGCGCATTCAAGGTCAATGGGCAGAGGGTGAAGCCTTACTTTCAGGGAGAACCCATAGAAACGGGAGTCAATTGCACTCTCAATCCTCCTAATGATAGACCATAAACAAGCAAAGTCCAGCTAAAGACTATAAACGAGCGCTTTTTGGGAGGCAACCCAAAATTTTTCTGAACTTTTCTTCTTTTCTTTTTTCTTCAATATTGAATTTTTGTTTCGTACTCATTAGCATTTTATTTAGTAGGATTTTTGAAAAGGGGAATAGAGATTAAGAGAGGAAGGGAATCACCAAGTCAAAACCACAAAATGGAAAATTGAAAAAAACTGGGGAAGTAACTCGATTGTTAATCTTTGCATCCATTTCATGTGTTATGATGATAAAATTTTTCATTTGCCAAAGATTTGAAAAATCAGAAAATTACACGGGTCGTGTACTAGTTTTACATGCTCCGTGTAACTTTCTGGAAGTCCATAAATTTCATGTAATTTCAACTCTTCAGGAGACAAAAAATTACACAGGTCCATAGCCCAATTTACATGGGCCGTGTAATGTCTCTAACAAAATAACTAAGAGACAGAAGGTTACACGGGGCTCCTTGTATTTTACACGAGCCATGTAAACATATATAGTCAAGAAACTCAAGAGACAGAAAGTTACACGGGTCCCAGAGCTCATTTACACGGGCCATATACTTTGATAAATTTTGCAAATTTCGGGCAGAAATTTACATGGGCCTACATGTCAGGACCCATGTAGTGATACACGACCCGTGTATTTTGTTGTAGACGTGACTCTTGGGGCCTGAAATGCACGAAACGACGAGTCTTAACGGCTCTTTAAATGTACCCCTAGCATTAAAACCCTTCATAAACACAAAACCCTTCATCTCCTCTCTTCCTAGCTTATAAAAAGCTCTCAAATCTCATATCCCTTCATTAAAATCCTACTATTCTCCTTCCCAAAAACCCATCCATGGCTTTTGGGAAGAGATCTACAAGAAGGATCGGCTCATCTTCAAGGCAAAGAGCAGAATCCACATCTTCTCCACCCAGCCTCCAACCCAATGTCCAAGAACGAGGGTAACCACTCTCCAACCATCTCAACAAGCCCCTCCTCCACAGCAACCACAGCCACAACCCACTCCACAACCCAAAATCTCTATTCCTTGGGGATTTCGTGATGATGCCCACAAAGCAATGTGCACTAGACTTCACGCTCGAATAATATCCTCCACCAAGTACATAGATTTTCTGCTTTTGGAGCAAATAAGGTTGCAAGATGAAATCAATGGGCTACTTGACAGCATTGGGTGGACAAGGTTCGCCTAACTCTAGTTCCTAGCGTACAAGGACACCACGCTGGAATTTTTAGGTAGCTTCAAGGCCAACTTATGGCCTACCGATAGGGAAGATAAGGGCAGGATTGAATTTCGCCTCCTTGGTATCGACCGGGTAATGAACATGGACGAGTTCAATGCCATCTTTGGTTTTGATAGCTCCGGTCACCAAGAGATTCCAAGGAACTGCATGCTGTACAACAACATCAACTTCTGGAGTTCCATTGCCCCGCACTCAGAGTCGTATAACTCTAGTAAATCCAAATCAACGGGCATCACTAGTCTAGCATTGCGATACATGCATCAGTTCGCCGCCCACACAATCATGGGTCGTGGCGATAATCTTGGCATTGTCAATGCCAACGAGCTCTTCTTTTTGTGGTGTATGGTCACCGGACAGCAGTGCAGCACTAGCTTCTTCTTGTGCAACCATCTTCGATGCCTTTGCCATCAATCTACTGGCCACATTGTACTTGGTGGCCTTGTCACCACCATTGCCCTACATTTTGGCTTCATTCCAGGACATAATAGGCTATGCTTTGTCACTGGAACATCGCGAATTGATCAAACTATTTGCATATCCATGGGGATATGTAAGAAAGTGGGCAACACATGCTTTTTGGTGGATGCCAAAGGAAACACCATTCCTCGAAGAGATGAAGGAAGAGAAGGACACGGCGAAACTTCGCAACCTCAAGAAGAAAGGCAAGAGTGAATGTTTGAAGAGTCCCCTGTCCAAGTGCCTCCATACACACCACCACCGACAGACCCGGTCCTTACATACCTGCAGCGCATGGAGACCACAATATACGGTAGGATGCAAGCTATCGAGGACAGCCTCCAGGAAGCACACAACAAGCTGGACATGCTAATGGACAAACTAGATGAGGAGGATGAGGAGCCAAGATCACCAGCATCACCATCATCATCAGAGGCCTTTTAGAGCTAGGACTATAGGATATGATCTTTATCATAATATATTAAATGCCGTAGTCCTAACTTGTAACCTTTGATCTCTTTTATTTGCTTTATGTTTAGAAATTTTCCATGCTTAATAAAAAATATGATTCCTTAAATTTTTGTATGATTGCTTTAATTTTGCACATTATGATAACATTGAGGACAATATCTGGTTTGAGTTTGGGGGGGGGGGGGGATACAATTGCATTTGCATATCATTACATGCACATCATTGCATTGTTTAAATTCAGCTACATTATTCTTGTGTATTAAATTTTTTTTGAGAATTTTTGAAAAATTCTAGATTTTAAATTATGAAACTTAGCACTATAACCAAATTTTAGTAAGCTAATAATTGGACTCCATGGGATAGAGGAATGAACGTATCTAGATAGGCAAAAAGGGATTCTAACATGTTGTTTATAAAGAAACTAATCTCTTTAATGGAACTAGACTAGTTAAACCTCTTTATAACTATTAATTTATCACATTGAACTTGTAAAATTAGGAGAACAATTTTTGAAATACAAGCAAACCTAAAAACTGCCTCACTAGCTCTAGAACATATCTCTTGGACCTATCAAGATGAAATCCTGGCATATGCTTGATGAAGAAATGATTAAGTCATTCTTTGATATAGCCTCACTAAGCCTTAGCCATCCCTAATTAAAATGTATATCCCTTGCAGCCAACTTGAAGCCTATGTTTATCCCTTAGAATTTATTGATTACCCATGTTATTTACCTAGCCCCTAGCCTAAACACCTACCGCACCCTTTTGAGGAAGCAATATGCATAAGGAAAATGAAGAGAGGATGTAGTACTCAAGAAAGAGTGCAAGTGTGCAATTGAAATCAAAGAAAAACTTACCTTTCCAAACCAGCAAAAGCAATAAGTTTGAGGGAGAGGACAAAAGAAACATAAAAAAAAAGGAAAAGAGAAAAGAAAAGAAGTCCCAAGATAAGTATCATGGAAGCATGCTTAGCACTGTAAAAAGCCAAAAGCCCTTCCTTTCCATACAAAGTCAATATTTTATGCATACACACTATCCTCACATTCGCATTCCCTAAAGACCTTTCATTGGCAACCAAGTCATTATCCCTTAGCCCCATTATAGCCCTTTTGAAGACCTTTTGATCTTTTGAAAAGTACATGCTATATTAGTGGAGATAGAGAATTGAGATATGCCTATGGAGTTGGAATTGAATTACTTTTCCACAATTTCTCCTAAAAGAGGCAAATTTGGGGGAGTTAGTGTTTCTAAATTCTATCCCAATAAAATAGGGTATTTGTGGCTTATTAATGGTTTTGTAAAGAGGAATAATTAGTCGAAACACTATGAAAGAAGGTGAAAATTCTAAACAGGCAGCTATTAAAACCCTTATGCCTTGAAAGAGGGGAGTTGGTATAAAGGTTGGAGGAGTTCAATTTTATGCTTATTAAATTAATGGTTGTATTCCTAAGTATCCCCTGAAATGTTCTTTAAAACAAAGTTTTATTTTGCTTGAGGACAAGCAAAAGTTTGAGTTTAGGGGTATTTGATACACTTGAATTGTATAGATGTTTTTAAGCACATTTGTATTCTAATTCATAACATTTAGGCAAATATTTTCATGCATAGTAGTTAATTTCATTAGTTTTTATAAATTATGTTGCCAAGCCCTTAATTCCATATTTTTTGTATTATTTCAGGTGTTTGGGTGAAGCCCCAAAGAATGGGAGTGCAAAGGAAAGCTTGGAGAGGTAAAAAGACAAAGAATTGCTGCTGATACAAAGTACACGGGTCGTGTAAACTAAGCCTCAGACCCGTGTAACTCTCTACCAGAAGAAAGCTAAGAGAATCGATGAGAAACACAAGTACACGGGTCGTGTAAGTAGACCCGTGTAATCTGTAGGGACCCGTGTAATCTGTAGGGACCCGTGTAATCTGTAGGAACTTGTGTAAGTCTCTGCCGAGCGCAAGCTTGAAGAACCTTATGGGAACAATTGTACACGGCCAGTGTAACCAAGCCCGTGTAGTTGGTACAGACCCGTGTAACTTTCTGTGCCAAAACAAGATTTCGCAATTTTCCTCTAGCAAGTTACATGTCACACCGTACCCCTTCGTAAGGCATAACATGATCCCATAGTATACCTAATGAATTACCAACTTCGTCTACTGATAACCTATTAAATACACTACAAGGGATTTTAAACCTTTTCTTACTTCTTTTTACAGTGGTGAGTACTATTTACAGGTGTTAAAATTTTTTTTTTAACTGAAGTGAAACCAGATAACACATTTAAAGTATTAATAATTTCTATAAAAATTTTGGCAGAGTGCTATCTGTATTTTGAATAAAATAGTTCTTCAAAAACCTGTAAAAAAGCACCTCCAATATTTTGTTTAATCCACAAACTCCAATATTCAATCAACACAATAAGTTTCTCAACATTTGTCAACTCAAATCCATAATAATTTTCCAGTATTTTCAAAAGCTAATATAAAAGAAATATATCACAATATTTACAAGCCAAATAATTTACAAATTTAATTTATAACTTCAATGTACAATTTTAATTTACAACTGCTCAAACCCAAGAATAATATATACATACAGTGAACATACATTACAATATAAAATGCAAAATATGGTATACTCAATATACCCGATGAACTCTCAATGTGGCACTAGCAAATTTAGTCTCACGCCTCACACTGTCTACCACTGCGATAAAGAATGAAAAGCTATCGTTGAGCCAATATCTCAGTGGTGCACAACATTAACAAAATGCAACTTTAAATCATAAATCATAAGTCATATGAATAATGGATACTTAAAACCATAGTTAAATTCAAAGACAGTGAATGTCATAAAGAATTTAAACTCCATTTCACAATATCACAATAAATATTAATAAATCACACATACAGCTTAATCATGTTCCAAAGTCCAATTCATCCCAAGAGCCGATGGCTAATGAGGAATAACATAGCTAGTTAGCAATAATATGAGTACTCATCCTATTCGTTCTCAACAGGCACACACCTCAACACTTCAGCCAAAGAGGGAATTCAAAGTCAATTCGTCCCACTAGACAAGCTAGCGAGGAATTCAATCAATATACATGATAGCTGTGGTTTCAAACCAATTGCAATATTTTCAAACCATAAGTATCCATCAAATTTCCATTCAAACAATTTTCACAATTTAAACAATAACAGACAAATAGTCATAATTTATTTCAATTGAAAAATTTAAAAGAAATAACTGTTGTGGACAAACCTCTGATAAATGTCTCTTGGCCCTGACTCAGTGTTTCCTTCCCCTTCTCTAAGTCTTTGCTAATTGAAACATACAATTTAAAGTGTTTAAGTACTCATTTAAACTGTCTCTAACAATAAAGCTTAATAATTAATTTATTGAATTATATTATTTTCCTTAGTCAACCTAAAATGTTGACCCTTGATGCACTGTAGGTGAATTAGGTTTAATGTTACTAATAAATCACATTTTATAGCCTTTTAGTGTTGGTACATGTTATCAAATTCATTTTCAAGTATATTGCATTTTATTGCAATTTGCCGGATTTCGGTATACTAATTTGACCTAGCCAGATGACCTAGTTTCCTTGATTTTGGGATTTTGGTCCAAACTACAAACTTGTAGGTCTATGTCTTATTGCACGCGGAGCAAAATTTCAAGTCATTATGAATTGTGTAGACCAAGTTATGGTCAATTTACCAATGCTGGACAGAATGCACCAAAATGGTAACTTTAGGTCATTTTTAGGTCACTTTTGGTTCGGTCAGTTTTTGGACCTAAACTTGTTCAAGCTATTTGGCTTAGTTCTGGCTATTTTTGAGCTTTAGTGTCTTCATAATCATTGTAGATATATGTCTTAACTATTCATGATAAAAATTTCAGGTCAATTGGACCTGTTTTGAGTAAGTTATGGTCAAAATACTAATTACTACCCAAATAGTCAATTTTCAGGCTTTCAAGTCACTAATCCGAATTTGGTCATTTTTCAAGTCACCTTCTAGGTAGAATTTTGGCAAGATTCCTTCATAAAAGTTGGCACATTTTGTGCCTAGTTTCACCTCCAATTGGTCTCATACCAATTGGAGTCACACACTTAAGGTTCTAAGCTAAAACATACATTGCCCTACTACATATTGTTCATCCTTTACCAATTACACATTCAACACTTACCAAGTTAACTCTTCCATGCCAATTTTGGTTGTAACATACCATTAACACATTTTACTTCACATTTTTTGTCATTTTGGCAGCTTGTAACCACTCTCAATACACACACTATAATACAGAATTTTCCAAAGTCCCATTTATAATAATTCAACCACATGAACATACCTCATTTCCATGTTTAAACCGTAACAATTAAACACACACACATGCTGCCACCATAAGCAACATAATTCAACAAACCATTCCATGAAACTTAAACACTTCAATCTTCTTTATGAGGTTGCCACAAGTTTACACATTCCCATCAACCTCCATTTGCAATTTTCAAGCTTACAAATCAAACCTTACACATGGAATTCAACTACAATACAATCAAATATTTAAATCATCATTCAAACCACTATTTACATGCAAGAACAAGTTGTTCATGGTGAAGTTCCATGGCTGCCAAAATGTACATCTCCATTAATTCATCAAACTTTAAAAATTCTTCCATAAATTAACTACCCACAACCTTTGTTACACTTTTAATGAAACAAGAATTAAAAACACTCACTTACCACTTTTGAAGCTTGATCAAAACTTCACTAAACTTCTTAAAATTGCTATCAAACTCTTCCTTGCAAGGTGAGGAGCAAAGTTAATGAAGGAACCTAGTGGAAAAAGTGGTTAGAACATGCTTGCATGGAGCTCTCACCATGGACGGCCATGGAGTTTTCTCTCAATATTGATTTCGGCTGGTTCTCTTCCTAAGGTTGAATATGACAGAATTTTCTATCCAAAGGTTGATTACAAGTCCACTTAGGTGATGTTAGTGGAGCACTAAGGTGAGTTTATGATTTGTTTAATCCAAAATTTTCAATTTCCCACATTTTCCTCCTATCTTTTGCTATTTAGATTATGTACCACCATTTTAATTTTTCATGACATTTTCCTAGTGTAATATCATGTATTTTTAATGGACATTTAGGTCAAAAGGCAACTCGGGATGTCAATTGACCACAATGCCCCTTTTCGAATTGCATTCCCAATTTTTCGGTAACACAGAGTTTTATCGTTTTCTCGATTTCTCGTCTTTCTTTGTACTAATTAATTAATTTTTCTTTGATATTTCTAATGATATTTATACTTCAATAGATGTTCATTTAAGTCTTAAAAATATTTTCCAGGGTTCCTCGCAGTCCAGGGTTAGTCAACAGTCCACGCCGCAACTTCCCGATGCGATCACCCATCGCTATAGTTCTCAGCTCGTTTAACTTGGTTACATTTCATTGCTATTATTTTTTCTTTGTTTTTCTTGTATTTTCTTTTCTTGTATTTCATTATTTTACGTCTCATCACCCATATCTAAGTGTAGTTTTAGGCATCCTAGCTATCCGAACAGACACTGTCATCGGAACAGTAGAATGCACTACCGAACATAGGGGTGTTACATTACACGGCCCTACATTACGGGACCCGTGTAGTGACACACGGGCCGTGTACTATGCTGCAGCCAGGTTTGTAACTCGAATTCCCCTCCTGTTTTCTGATTCAAATGAGACTCCTAAAGCCTTTTGGACTCAAAATGACCTAACTCTAGAGTAACCAATATAAATAGAAAAGAAAACATCAGGAAGAGAGGTCGGTCACTATCATCGGGATTGCTGCTGAAGGTTGCTGTTGTCGAGCTCTACATCAGTACCAAAAGAAGTTTTCCAACTAAAGCTCCACAAGATCAAAGCTGTAAACTCTCTTTGGTTCCATCGTTTCATCTCCTTAGACATATTTTTATTATTTTATTTCTTCTGCATAACTCTCTTTTTATTATTTTTACTTTTTATCATGACATTTGCTGAACTCACAATGAGTGAGTAGTTTTCTTATTCTGGATTTGGGAGAGTAGCTCTTGTAATTATTATTATGGATGAACACTGAGTTTTATATATTGGATTTGAGATTTGTTTCTTGATTTAATTTCTTGTGATCTTAATGCATGCTATGTGTTGGTACCCACTTAGTTATGATTGTAGATGTTAATTGAAGGACTGAAAGGTAAAGATTAACATTAGAAAATCAAGATCTTGAACCTAGGAATTTTGACCTAGACATAGGCTGATACCTTTGTGAAACCTAAAAATTGGTCAAAGGTCTTAAAGGATTTTAATTAATTTGATCACTGTGAAAGTAGGGTTCGAGTTAATTAGAATACACCCTAGATGCCTTGAGAGAGGATTTAGGATAACTTAGGACTGATTTCCATCAAGGAAAATGATCCTCAATGTAGTAAATGAACGAGATAACATCTATAATAAGATTCAAGTGTGAAATCTTAATTCTAGAATTGCTTCAAATAAATCATTTCGTTTTAAATTTACCATTTTAGTGTTTAAAGTTAACAAACTTCATTCCTTAAGTATTTGATAGCCTAGACAATCAAGATTTCTATGTAGATTGGTACTTTCTAAACAAAATTCCTGGTGGGAACGATACTCTACTTATCACTTTATTACTTGTTAGCGATACGTGCACTTACGGTGATTGCAAAATAGCAAAACAACTGGTTTATGGAAAATCATGCCATCTCCCTGTTGAACTTGAGCATAAAGCTTACTGGGCTATTCAGATCCTAAACTTTGATCTCAAAGCTATTAGTGGGAAAAGACTCCTACAGCTGAATGAGTTGGAAGAAATCTTACAGGATGCATACGAAAATGCCAAAATTTTCAACGATAAAACCAAAAGATGGCATGACAGGCACATAGCAAGGAAAGAAATAAAAGAAGGAGATCTTGTCCTCTTATTCAACTCTAGATTGAAACTCTTTGTAGGGAAGCTTAAATCAAGATGGTCCGGACCTTTTAAGGTCACCCAAGTTTTACCACATGGAGCAGTAGAAGTGTGGAGCAAAACCTTAGGTGCATTTAAGGTCAATGGGCAGAGGCTAAAGCCTTACTTTCATGGATAACCCATAGAAATGGGATTCAACTGCACCCTCGACCATCCTATCGATAGATTATAAATAAGCAAAGTCTAGCTAAAGACTATAAATAAGCGCTTTTTGGGAGGCAACCCAAAATTTTTTCTGAACTTTTCTTTTTTCTCCTTTTTCATATTGATTTTTGTTTCGTACTCATTAGTATCTCATTTTGTAGGATTTTTTAGAAAGGGGAGTAGAGATCAAGAGAGGAAAGGAATCACCAAGTTAAAACCACAAAAGGGAAAATTGGACAAAACCAGGGAAGTAGCTCTATTGCTAAACTTTACATCCATTTTCATATGTTGCGATGATAAAAATTTTTTATTTCAAAAAAAATAAATTGGAAAAATCAAAAAATTACACGGGTCGTTACTGGTTTTACACGCCCCGTGTAACTTTCTGGAAGTTCGTAAATTTCTTACATTTTTAACTCTGAGGGAGAGAAAGTTACACGGGTCCATAGTCCAATTTACACAGACCGTGTAATGTATCTAGCAGAATAACTTAAAGCCAGAGAGTTATACGGGCCTCCTTGTATTTGACACAGGCCGTTTGACATATTTAGTTAAGCAACTCGAGAGACAGAAAGTTACACGGGTCCCAGAGCTCATTTACACGGGCCATGTACTACGAAGGAATTTGAAATTTTTAGGCAGAAATTTACATGGCCCTTGTAACACCCCTATGTTCGGTAGTGCGTTCTACTATTTCGGTGACCAGTGTCTGTCTGGACAGCTAAAATGCCTAGAACTACAATTAAATATTGATGAGGAGACATAAAATAATGAAATACAAGAAAAGAAAAGGAAAAATAATAGCAATGAAATGTAACCAAGTTAAACGAGCTGAGAACCATAGCGATAAGTGACCGTACCGGGAAGTTGCGGCGTGGACCGTTGACTAGCCTTGGACTGCAGGGAACCCTGGAAAATATTTTTAGGACTTAAATAAACGTCTATTAAAGTATAAATATCATTAGAAATATCAAAGAAAAATTAATTAATTAGTACAAAGAAAAATGAGAAATCGAGAAAATGACAAAACTCGGTGTTACCGAAAAATCGGGAATGCAACCCGAATAGGGGCATTGTAGTCATTTGACACCCCGAGTTGCCTTTTAACCTAAATTTCCATTAAAAATAAATGATATTAAACTTTGAAAACTGCCATAAAAATTAAAATGGTGGTCCATTATGTAAATAGTGAAAAAAATTGAGGTAAATGTGAGAATTTAAAAACTTGGAATAAATAACCATTTTATTTCTTTAGTGCTCCACTAACCTTAACTTTGGGACACCTTAAGGGACACTTGGAATGCTAAAAACCCATCTTCAACCTCACTTTGCAAAACCAGCCGAATCCTTTCTCCCAAGGTCCATCCATGGCCGTCCAAGGTGAGAGCTCAAGTTCACCATGTTCTAGCCACTTTTTCCATTAGGTTCCTTCACTAAACTTGACCACCATACCTTGGGCAGCATACTAGGAGTAAGAAAGTTAAGTTTTGATGAGGTTTTGAAGAACTTCAAAAGTGGTAAGTGAGTGTTTTCAATTCTTATTTCATTAAAAGTGTAACCAAGGTTGTAGGTAGTTGGTTTATGGAAGAATTTTTGAAGTTTGATGTTTTAATGGAGATGTACATTTTGGTAGCCATGGAAATTCTGTATATGTAGCTTGTTTTTACTTGTTTATGGTTGTCTAAGATGTTGTTATTGATGGCAGCATGGATATGTGTATAATGGTTTGAATTTGGACATGTAAATGAGGTATGTCATGTGGTTAATTGTTGTAATTAGACTTGGAAAAATTTTGAGTTATAATGTGTTTGTTGAGAGTGGTTACAAGCTGCCAAAATGACCAAAAATGTGAAGTAAAGTGTGTTAATGTTATGGTACAAACCAGAATTGGCATGGAAGAGTTAATTTGGTAAGTGTTGGATGTGTAATTGGTAAGGATGAACAATGTGTAATAGGGCAGTGTATATTTTGGCTTAGAACCTTAAGTGTGTGGCTCCAATTGTAACACCCCTAAGTTCGGTAGTGCGTTCTACTGTTCCTATGACCAGTGTTGTCCGGACAGCTAGAATGCCTAGAACTACACTTCGATATGAGTGAGAAGACATAAAATAATGAAATACAAGAAAAGAAAATACAAGAAAAATAAAGAAAAAATAATAGCAAAGAAATGTAACCAAGTTAAGCGAGCCAAGAACCCTAGCGATGGGTGACCGCACCGGGAAGTCACGACGTGGACCGTTGACTAGCCCTGGACTGCGGGGAACCCTGAAAAATATTTTTAGGACTCAAATAAATATTTATTGAAGTATAAATATCATTAGAAATATCAAGGAAAAATTAAATAATTAGTACAAAGAAAAGTGAGAAATCGAAAAACGGACAAAATCCGGTGTTACCGAAAAATCGAGAATGCAACCCGAACAAGGGCATTGTGGTCATTTGACACCCCGAGTTGTCTTTTGACCTAAATTTCCATTAAAAATAAATGATATTAAACTTTGAAAATGCAATAAAAAAATATGGTACATAATATAAAAGTGGAAATAATGAGGCAAAATTGTAAATTTGGTAACTTTAATTAAATAAGTCATTTTCTAAAGTTAGTGGTCCACTAACTCACATTGTGGGACACCTTTATAATGCATTTGGACAGATTTAAACTTCATCTTCTTCATTCCTCTCTTCCAGCCGAATTGGAATCCCTCCCAAAACCTCCATTGCCATCCATGTGTGGAGCTTCATCCACTCAAGATCAAGCCACAATTTCTTCAAGTCTCCTTCATTAAAGTTTGAGTACACACCTTGGGCAGTATTTTGAGAGCAAAAAGGGAGAGATTTGAATAGGTTTGACAAGCTCCACTTGAGGTATATGTCCATTTCCTTCATCCTTGCTTCATTAAAGTTTGTGTGGGTGTTATGGGTAGTTGAATTGTGGAAGGAATTTTGGAGTTTAATGTTCTAAGGAAGATGTGTACTTTTGGCAGCCATGGAAACACCTTGAAGACAATTTATTTTTGCTTGTAAATGGTGGATTAAAGGATTGATTAAATGTACATATGTGTAGGAAATTATTTGGGTGATGTATACTTAGGATATATGAATGTGTATTGAAATTTGAATGCTTGGAAATTATGGAAATGTAATGCATGAAATGGCAGCCTGGTTTGGTGAACCATAAGGATGTTATTTCATGCTTGGTTTATGGTATATTAATGTTGAATTGTGTTGGATGTTATGGCAGTTTGAGTATATGTATGATGGTGTAAAGTTGGATATGTAAAAGTGTTATGGTTAGGTGCTTGAATTATTGTAAATTGAGTTTGACAAATTCTGCACTTTATGGTGTATGTTGAATGTGATTGTAAGCTGCCAAAATGACCTATATTATGTTGTGAATTATGTTTAGGTTATGGTACAACCAGAATTGGCTTGAATGTTGAGTTTGGTAAGTGTTAAAAATGATCCTTGATGTGTATGAAAGAAATGTAATAAGGCAGTTTTAGTTTTAGGCCTATAACTTTAAGTGTGTGGCTCTAATTGGTATGAGACCAATTGGAGGTGAAACTAGGCACAAAATGTGCCAACTTTCATGAAGGAAGGTTGCCAAAATTCTGCTTTCAAGGTAGCTTGAAAAATGACCAAATCCGGATTAAGTGCAATTGAGGCCTGAAAATTGACCGTTTGGGCAGCAGTTAGTGTTTAGGCCATAACTCACTCAAAACATGTCTAATTGACCTGAAAGTTTGACCATGAATAGTTAAGACCCATATCTACAAGTCTTATGAAGACACCAAAGCCCAAAAATGACCATAAGCAAGTCAAACAGCTTGCACAATTCGGGTCCAAAAACTGGCCGAACCTAAAATGACCTAAAGTGACCTAAAGTGACCAATTTTGATGCAATTTGACCAGCAATAGTAAAATGACCATAACTTGGTCTACATAACTCAGAATGACCTGAAATTTTGTCCCGCGTTCCATAAGACATAGATCTACAAGTTTGTAGTTTGACTGAAACTCAAAAACCGAGGGAACTAGGTCGTCCGGCTAGGTCAAACTAGTACCCGGAATCCAGCAAATTGCAAGAAAATGCAGTATACACGGAAATGAACTTGGTAACATGTACCAACTCTAAAATACTATCGAATGTGACATATTAATAACATTAAAACCTAATTTACCTAGAATATATCGAGGGTCGACATATTAGGTTGACTAAGCAAATATTAGAATTCAGTGAATTAATTATCAAGCATTATCGATAGAGACAGTTTAAATGAGTACTGAAACACTTCAAATGGTGTTTCTCAGTTAGCAAAGACTCAGGGAAAGGGAAGGAAAAACTGAGTCAAGGCCAGGAGACAGTTATCAGAGGTTTGTGCACAACAGTTATTTCTTTTGAATTTTTCAATTGAAATAAATTATGACTATTTGTATATTATTGTTTTCAATTATGGAAATGTGTTTGAATGGATACTTATTGCTTGAAAAGCATTGTAAATGGTTTGAAACTGTGGAAAAATTGATTTAGTGTGATTTGTGAAAGTTTGAAGTTAATTATGAATTATGTTGCCATTTTGTGAATGAATTTATGACTTTAGAAATTTATTGGATTCTCACGAATCATTTGAATAAAGTGTTTGGAATTGATTTTGTGTTCACACTTAGCATGACAGTATCATATCAGTCCTTCTCCATTTATGGGTTTGTGATCGTTTATTTTCCTTCTCCATTTATGGAGTCGTGATCGTTTATTTTTCTCCCTCTCTGGTTTACCAGTTGAGGTGATCGGATGAGTACTCATTATATAGCTAGCTCCCTTCCTCATTGATTTCGATTAGTGGGGTTGTGATTGCTTTGTCATGGTGTACAACGCGGCATTGATCGGAAATTTTGTGTCATGGCTTAAGTTGTGAATGAATTGGCAACACTGTATTCTTAAATTATTCGACTAAATTGTGTTATTATGCGATTTGATAATTTGTGAAATGGAGTTTAAATTCTTATTGACATTCACTGTCTTTTGAATTTAACCATGTTTTGACTATTGAGATTTATTGTGATATTGTGAATTGGAGTTTAAATTCTTATTGACATTCACTGTCTTTTGAATTTAACCATGTTTTGACTATTGAGATTTATTGTGATATTGTGAATTGGAGTTTAAATTCTTATTGACATTCACTGTCTTTTGAATTTAACTATGTTTTGATTACTGAGATTTAATGTGATATTGTGTTAAATTCCTTATGATATTCATTGTCTTGAATTTAACTATGGTTTTATGTATCCATCATTTATATGATTTATAAAAATTGATTTAAAGTTGTATTTGTTAATGTTGTGCACCACTGAGACATTGTCTCAGCGATAGCTTTCCATTGCTGTCGCAGGTAGACAGACGGACAGGGCAGCAGACTAGGCTGCTAGTGCATTCAGCGAGAGATCATCGGGTATATTGAGTATACCACATTTTGCATTTTGTACTGTAATGTATGTTCACTGTATGTATATATTGTTCTTGGTTTTGAGCAGTTGTAAATTAAAATTGTACATTGAAGTTGTAAAATAAATTATGAGTTATTTTGGCTTGTAAAAATTATACTGTATTTCTTTTATCTCAGTCTTTGAAAAACTATTGTGGATTTGAGTTGAGAAATATATTGTGTTGTTTAATTGTTGGAGTTGAGATTAAGAAAAATATTGAAGTGCTTTTTACAGGTTTTCTGAAGAACTGTTTTATCCAAAATACAGATGGCACTCTACCAAAATTTTTACAGAAATTCCAAATAATTCAAATGTGTTAGTTCTATCACTTCAGTTCAAAAAAGGTTTTTAACACCTGTAAATAGTGCTCACTACTGTAAAAGAAGTAAGAAAAGTTTTTAAAATCCCTTGTAGTGTATTTAATGGGTTATCAGTAGATGGAGTTGGTAATTCATTAGGTATACTACGGGATCATGTTATGCCTTACAGAGGGGTAGGGTGTGACACCAATTGGTATGAGACAAATTGGAGGTGAAACTAGGCACAAAATGTGCTAACTTTCATGAAGGAAGCTTACCAAAATTCTGCCTAGAAGGTGACTTGAAAAATGACCAAATCCCGATTAGTGACTTAAAAGCCTGAAAATTGACCATTTGGGCAGTAGTTAGTGTTTTGACCATAACTTACTCAAAACAAGTCCAATTGACCTGAAATTTTTACCATGAATAGTTGAGACATATATCTACAATTATTATGAAGATACCAAAGCCCAAAAATGACCATAACTAAGCCAAATAGCTTACACAAATTTAGGTCCAAAAACTGGCCGAACCAAAAGTGACTTAAAAATGACCTAAACTTACCATTTTGATGCATTCTGTCCAGCATTGGTAAATTGACCATAACTTGGTATACACTACTCAGAATGACCTGAAATTTTTCCCCGCGTGCAATAAGACATAGACCTACAAGTTTGTAGTTTTGACCAAAATTCGAAAACTGAGGAAACTAGGTTATTCGGCTAGGTCAAATTAGTATACCAAAATCCGGCAAATTACAATAAAATGCAATATACTTGAAAATGAATTGGGTAACATGTACCAACACTACAAGGCTATAAAATGTGACATATTGGTAACATTAAACCTAATTCACCTAGAGTGCATCAAGGGTCAACATTTTAGGTTGACTAAGGGAAATAATAGTATTCAATAAATTGATTATTAAGTATTATTATTAGAGACAGTTTAAATGAGTACTGAAACACTTCAAATTGTGTGTTTCAGTTAGCAAAGACTCAGGAAAGGGGAAGGAAACACTGAGTCAGGGCTAAGAGACATTTATCAGAGTTTTGTGCACAACAGTTACTTCTTTTGAATTTTCAATTGAAATGAATTATGACAAATTTTCTATTATTGTTTAAATTGTGAAAAATTGTCTTAATAATATTTGATGGATACTTATTGCTTGAAAAACATTGTAAATGATTTGAAACCACAGCTATCATGTATATTGATTGAATTCTTCGCTAGCTTGTCTAGTGGGATGAATTGACTTTGAATTCCCTCTCTGGCTGAAGTGTTGAGGTGTGTGCTTGTTGAGGACGAATAAAATGAGTACTCATATTATTGCTAGCTTGCTATGTTATTCCTCATTAGCCATCGACTCTTGGGATGAATTGGACTTTGGAACATGATTAAGCTGTGTGTGTGATTTATTGATATTTATTGTGATATTGTGAAATGGAGTTTAAATTCTTTATGACATTTACTGTCTTTGAATTTAACTATGGTTTTAAGTATCTACTATTTATATGACTTATGAATTATGATTTAAAGTTGTATTTTGTTAATGTTGTGCACCACTGAGACATTGGCTCAGCGATAGCTTTTCATTGCTGTCGCAGGTAGACAGACTGATAGGGCAGCAGACTAGGCTGCTAGTGCTACATTGAGAGTTCATCAGGTATATTGAGTATACCATACTTTGCATTTTATATTGTAATATATGTTCACTGTATGTATATACTGTTCTTGGTTTTAAGTAGTTGTAAATTAAAATTGTACATTGAAGTTGTAAAATAAATTGTTAATTATTTTGGCTTGTAAAATTTGTGATATATTTCTTTTATCTTAGCTTTTGAAAACACTGGAAAAATTATTGTGGATTTGAGTTGGCAAATGTTGAGAAACATATTATGTTGATTAAATATTGTAGTTTGGGGATTGAACAAAATATAGGAAGTGTTTTTTACAGGTTATTGAAGAACTGTTTTATTCAAAATACAGATGGCACTCTGCCAAAATTTTTACAGAAATTATTAATTCTTCAAATGTATTATCTGGTTTCACTTCAGTTAAAAATTTTTTAATACCTGTAAATAGTGCTCACCACTGTAAAAAGAAGTAAGAAAATATTTAAAATCCCTTAATAGTGTATTTAATGGGTTATCAGTAGACAAAGTTAGTAATTCATTAGGTATACTACAGGATCATGTTATGCCTTACGGAGGGGTAGGGTGTGACAGCCCTACATGTCGGGACCCGTGCAGTGATACACGACCTGTGTATCATGTCATAGACGCGATTCCTGGGGTGCGAAACATGAGAAATGAAGAGTCCTAACGACTCTTTAAATGCACTCCTAGCATTAAAACCATTCATAAAGGTAAAACCCTTCATCTCCACCCCTCCTAGCCTATAAAAACCCCTCAAATCTCATCTCCCTTCACTAAACCCTACTCTTCTCCTTCCCAAAAACTCATCAATGGCTCCTGCAAAGTGATCTGCGAGAAGAATCGGCTCTTCCTCGAGGCAAAGAGGAGAATCTTTATCTTCTCCACCTCAGCCTCCACCCCAACACCCAAGAACAAGGGTAGCCACTCCCTAACCATCTTAACCAGCCCATCCTCCACCACAACCCCAACCACAAGCCACTCCACAACCCGAAATCTCCATTCCTTGAGGATTCCGTGATGATGCCCACAAGGCAATGTGCACCCGACTTCACACCCGGAAAATAAGCTCTACCAAATACATTGATTTTCCGCTGCTGGAGCAAATCGGGCTGCAGAATGAAATCAATGGGCTACTCGATAGCGTCTGGTGGACAAGTCGTCCAACTCCAATTTCCAACATACATGGACACCACACTAGAGTTTTTGGGCAGTTTCAAGGCCACCTTATGGCCTACCGACAAGGAGGATAAGGGCAGGATTGAATTTTGCCTCTTCGGTGTCGACCGGGTGATGAACATATGTAACACCCCTATGTTCGATAGTGCGTTCTATTGTTCTGATGATAGTGTCTGTCCGGACAGCTAGGATGCTTGGAATTATATTTAAATATTAGTGTGGAGATATAAGATAGTGAAATACTATAAAGGAAAATACAAGAAAAATAAGGAAAAATAAAAAAGAGAAAATGAAACTAAGTTAAACGAACTAAAAACTGTACCGATGGGTGACCATACCAGGAAGTTACGGCGTGGACCATGGACTACCCTTGGACCGCGGGGAACTCTAGAAAATATTTTTGGGACTTAAATAAACATTTATTAAAAAAAATGATATTAGAAATGTCAAAGAAAAATTAAATAATTAGTACAAAGAAAAACGAAAAATTAAGAAACCGACAAAAATCGGTGTTACCGAAAAAGCCAAAAAGCAACCCGAATAGGGGCATTGTGGTCAATTGACACTCTGAGTTGCCTTTTGACCTAAATGTACATTAAAAATAAATGATATTAAATTTTTGAAATACTATGAAAATTAAAATGGTGGTCCATAATTTAAATAGTGAAAGAAAAGGGGTTAAATGTGGGAATTATGGGAAATTTGATTAAACAAATATTATAAATGATTTTAGTGCTCCACTAACATTTTCAAAGTGGACCATTAAGCAGATTTTGGGTAGAATATTCCATCATCTTCTTCATTTGGGAAACCAATCGAAAATCATTTGGGAGAGAAACTCCATTGCCGTTTTGGTTGAGCTCCATGCAAACCCTTTGGAGCCATCCTTTCCCCTAAGTCCTTTCTTTAAAGTTAATCCTTACCTTGCAAGGAAGATTTTGGTAGTAATTTTAAGGAGGTTTGGTGAGGTTTTGGTCAAGCTTCAAAAGTGGTAAGTGAGTATTCTCCATTCTTGTTTCATTAAACTTTGAGTGGATGTTGTGGTGAGTGGTTTTGTGGAAGAAGTTTTGAAGTTTGATGTTTTAATGGTGGTACACCATTTCGGCAGCCATGGAAACTCACTATTTGTAACTTGTTTTTACTTGTTAATGGTAGTTTAAGATGTTGGTATAAGTGTTTATATGTATAGAAATAATTTGGATAATGTATACTAAGTGTATGTGTGATAGTGCACTTGGTTTTGGAAGCTTGGAAGCAATTTAAAAGAGATGTGTAATTCAGAAACTTTTAAAGTGTAGTTGAAATGTATTGTTTCATGGTTTAGTTTATTGAATTATGTTATTTATGGTGGCAGCATGTATATGTGTATAATAGATTGGAATTGGATATGTAAATGGGGTATGTTCATGTGGTTAAATTGTATAAATAGACTTTGGAAAATTCTAAGTTATAATGTATATGTTGAGAATGATGTTAAGTGTGTTAATGGTATGGTACAAACCAGAATTGGCATGAAAGAGTTAGCTTGGTAAGTATAGAATGTGTAATTGGTAAGTGATGAAGAATGTGTAGTAGGGCAGTGTACGTTTTAGCTTATAACCTTAAGTGTGTGACTCCAATTGGTATGAGACTAATTGGAGGTGAAACTAGGCACAAAATGTGCCAACTTTCATGAAGGAAGCTTACCTAAATTCCGTCCACAAAGTGACATGAGAATTGACCAAATTCGGAATAGGTAAGTGCAGGCTAGAATTTTTGACCATATGAATAGTAGTCATTAGTATGACCATAACTCACTCAAAATAGGTCCAATTGACCTGAAATTTTTACCATGGACATAGATCTACAATTCTTATGAAGACACCAAAGCCTAGAAATGGCCAGAACCAAGCCAAATAACTTGCACAAGTTCGGGTACCAAAACTGGCCGAAATGAAAATGACCTAAAAATGACCTAAGTTTACCATTTTAGTGCATTATGTCCAGCTTTAGTAAATTGACCATATCTTGGTCTACACTACTCAGAATGATCTGAAATTTTTCCCCACAATGCAATAAGACATAGACCTACAAGTTTGTAGTTTGGACCAAAACCCGAAAACTGAGGGAACTAGATCGTCCGGTTAGGTCAAAATAGTACACCGAAATCCGGTAAATTGCAATAAAATGCAATACACTTAGAAATAAAATTGGTAACATATACCAATACTAAAGGGCTATAAAATGTGACATATTGGTAAAATTAGAATTGACTCACTTAGAGTGCATCAAGGGTCAACATTATAGGTTGACTAATGAAATGAATTGAAGAGAATAGTACCAAGAAAATTTAAATATTAGATTTTATTGTTAGAAAAAAATTTATTGAGTACTGAAATACTTTAAATTGTGCGTTTCAGTTGAAAAGGATATTGGGAAGCATAAGGAACATTGAGTCAAGGCCTAGGGGTGACTAAAATCAGGTTTGTACACAACTAGTTTTTAACTGATTTTGTTCTAAATATTTCATATAATTAAATGACATATTTTTCTTATGTATTATGTTTAACAAGCATTGGATTTAATTCAATGATTATTGAAATTGTTATAGTATGTATGAATTTAGCTTTGTGAAATGGTATTTCCACAAGTATTAAGCATTGTCATGGATTGAATAAATTATGTTTTGGAAAATTGTGATAGAACATATTTGAATTGTGATGGGCAATTTGCATGGAAAAATACAAATTTATGATTTGAATTGTGATGAGCATAAAAATTGTTGGATATTGGAATTGACTTTGAATCGAATTGTATTGTGATTTATGCTCACTAAAAGGATTATGATATTGTTTTATATCTCACTATAGATGCTTGACTAGGTTATTACCCATCTCTCTCATTTGTTGAGAAGATAATGGAGTTAGTTGTGTTTTGATTAATATGGTACGTGCACAGGCTTAGATTTTCCTCTTATTAGAGGTTAGATCTAAGTTTTATGTTATGGCCCTTTCAGAAGATTCATTATTGTGAATTATACTGTGCATGATGATTCGACCTCCCCGACCATAGGGAGTTAGAATTTGATTCGACCTCCCCGACCATAGGGAGTTAGAATCACTCCAAAGATGGCCCTTTCGGATTAGTCTTGCATAGTTAGTAAGATAAAGAATGGTTTTTGAGATAAAGAATGACTTTTGAGATAAAGAATGGTTTTTGAGATAAAGAATGGTTTTGAATAGTAAAGAATTTCGATTTCAAATGGGATTTATGTATAATTGATTCTATTGGAATTAATCTTTATTTCCATAAATTGTTAGAATTACCTTAAATGTTTAGTTGTGATTTGATAAATTGAAATTCATGATCAAAGTCATTTTATACAAATGATTTATATTAGTGCCAATAAATATTTTGTGTTTTGGAATTTGATGAGTATTCAGATTTCTAAATTATTTGCTGTAAATTTTATCAATGTATATTGTACTATGTTTTAAATTATAGTTGTGCACCACTGAGTTCACCACTCAGCGATAGCTTTATACGATGTCGCAGGTGGAAAGATCATAGAGCAGTTGAGTAAGCTTCTTTGAAAACACATTCAGATTAGCTTCAGGTGTATCATAGATATACCCATGTACATAGGTTTTGATGTATATATGTGATAATATGTATGTAAATTATTTGAGCAGTTGTATAAAAACTCTTGTAAAATATTTTGGTATGTAATTAAATGCAAATCATTGTAATATAAATTTGAGATTTCATTTACCTGTATAGTTTTGTAATATTAATTTTTGAGTTTTGTAATTAATGAATTTTTTATTTATGATTTGATTATTGAGATTTGAATTGGAGATGAAATGAAGTTTATTGGAGTTATATTTGAGAAAACATATTGGGAGTGTTTTCCTTTTCAGGTTTGAAGAACTGTTTTCTCAAAATACAACTGGCACTTTATCGAAATTTTGAAAAATTTTTATAACACCAAATTTTAAACGATGATTTAAATTTTAAGAAAATTGTTTTAAAATCCCTTGTAGTATATCTAATGTGTTATCAGTAGGTAAAGTACGATAATTCATTAAGTGTACTATGGGATCATGTTACATCTTACAGAGGAGTAGGGTGTGACAACATAAATGAGTTCAACGCCATCTTCGGCTTTGACAGTGCCGGCCACCAAGAGATCCCTAGGAACCGCATGCTCTATAATAGCATCAACTTCTGGAGTTCCATTGCCCCTAACACGGAGCCATATAACTCCAGCAAGTCCAAATCCATAAGCATCACAAGTTCAGTCCTGCGTTATATGCATCGGTTCGCCGCCCACACCATCATGGGCCATGGCGACAGCCTTGGCTTTGTAAATGTCAACGAGCTATTCTTCTTGTGGTGTATGGTCCCCGGACAGCGCTGCAGCACCGACTTCTTTTTGTGCAACCATCTCTGACGCCTCTGTCATCAGTCTACCGGGCACATCATGCTTGGTGGCCTTGTCACAACCATTGCCCTCCACTTCAGCTTCATTCCAGGACATCACAGGCTGTGCTCTGTCATTGGAATGTCAATAATAGATCAAACTATCTGCATATCCATGAGGATATGTAAGAAGGTGGACAACACATGCTACCTGCTGGATGCCAAAAGAAATGCCATCCCTCAGAGAGACGAAGCATGAGAAGGACCTGGCGAGACTTCGCAGCCTCAAGAAAAAGGCCAAGAGCGGATGTTCCAAGAGTCCCCCATTTGAGTGCCCCCATACACACCACCACCAATAGATCCGGTCCTCACATAACTACAACGCTTGGAGACCACAATATACAATAAAATGCAAATAATCGAGGACAGCCTCCAGGAAGCCCACAATAAATTGGGCATACTAATGGAGAAGCTAGATGATGAGGAGGAGGAGTCAGCTTCACCATCATCACCATCAGAGACCTTTTAGAGGTAGGACTATAGGATAGGATCTTTATTGTAATATCTTACATGCCTTAGTCCTAAGTTGTAATCATAGGTCTCTTTTATATGCTTAATGTCCAAACTTTTCAATACCTAATAAATAATATGCTTCCTTATAATCTTTGTACATTTTCTCTGATTTTGCATATTATTTTAACATTGAGGATAATGTCTGGTTTGAGTTTGGGGGGGGGGGGGGGATACAAGTGCATTGCATATCATTACATTTGCATATCATTACATGCACATCATTACATTGTTTAAATTCAGCTACATTATTCTTGTGTATCAAAATTTTTGAAAATTTTTGAAAAATTTTGGACTTTAAATTGTGAAACTTAGCACTATAATCAAATTCTAGTAAGCTAATAATTGGACTCCATGGGATAGAGGAATGAACATATCTAGATAGGCAAAAAGGGATTCTAACATGTTGTTTGTGAAGAAACTAATCTCTTTAATGGAACTAAACTAGTTAAACCTCTTCATAACTATTAATTTATCACATTAAACTTGTAAAATTAGGAGAACAATTTTTGAAATACAAGCAAACCTAAAAATGCCTCACCAGCTCTAGAACATGTCTCTTGGACCTATCAAGGCGAAATCCTAGTATATACTTGATGAAGAGATGAGCATTCTTTGATATAACCTCACTAAGCCTTAGCCACCCCTAATTAAAATATATATCCCTTGCAGCCAACTTGAAGCCTATATTTATCCCTTAGAATTTATTGCTTACCTATATTATTTACCTAGCCCTTAGCCTAAACACCTACCCTACCCTTTTGAGAAAGCTAAATGCATAAGTAAAAAGTATATTACGTGTAAAAAAAAAAAAAGAAAATGGAGAGAGGATGTAGAACTCAAAAAAAGAGTGCAAGTCTGCAATTGAAATCAAAGAAAAATTTGCCTTTCCAACCCAGCAAAAGCAATGAGTTTGGGGGAGAGGATAAAAGGGACATAAATAAAAAAAAAAGGAAAGAAGAAAAAAAAAAAGAGAAAAAGTCCCAAGTTAAGCATCATGGAAGCATGCTTGGCACTATAAAAAACCAAAAGCCCTTCCATTTCATACAAACTCAGTAAAATAAACTTAGTATACTTGATATTTTATGCATACATGCTATCCTCATATTTGCATTCCCTATAAACCTTTCATTGGCAACCAAGTCATTATCCCTTTAGCCCCATTACAACCCTTTTAAAGACCTTTTGATTTTTTGAAAAGTGCATGCTATATTAGTGGAGATAGAAAATTAAGATATGCCTATGGAGTTGGAATTGAATTACTTCATCACAATTACTCACAAAAGAGGCAAATTTAGGGGAGTTAATGTTTCTCAAATCTATCCTGATAAAATAGGTTATTTGTGACTTATTAATGGCCTTGCAAAGAGAAATAATTAGTCGAAACACCATGAAATGAGGTGAAGTTCCAAAACAGGCAGCTAATAGAACCCTTATGCCTTGAAAGATGGAAATTGGTATGAAGGCTGGAGGAGTTCAATTCTATGCTTATTAAATTGTTGGTTATATTCCTAAGTATCCCCTGAAATGTGTTTTAAAATAAAATTTTACTTTTCTTGAGGAAAAGCAAAAGTTTGAGTTTGGGGGTATTTGATACACTTGAATTGTATAGATATTTTTAAGCACATTTGTATACTATCTCATAGCATTTAGGCAAGTATTTTCATGCATAGTAGTTGATTTCATTAGTTTTTGTAATTTCTATTGTCAAGCCCTTAATTCCATGTTTTTTTGCATCATTTCAGGTGTTTGGGTGAAGCCCCACAATATAGGAGTGCAAAAGGAAGCTTGGAGAGGTCAAGAGACTGAGTATTGCTACTGATACAAAGTACACGGGTCATGTAAGCCAAGCCCCAGACCCATGTAACCTTCTGCCAGAAGAAAGCCAGATAGCAATGGAGAAACAAAAGTACACGGGTCGTGTAATTAGACCCGTGTAATCAGCAGGGACCCGTGTAAGTCTCTGCTTGGCACAAGCTTGAAGAACCTTATGGGAATAATAGTACACGGCTAGTGTAACCAGGCCCGTGTAGTTGGCATAGACCCATGTAACTCTCTGTGCCAATGCAAGACTCCGCAGTTCCACTCCAGCAAGTTACACGGCCACAGGCCATGTAGTGACACACGGGTCGTGTACTATGCGGTAGCTAATTTTATAACTCGAATTCCCTCTCTTGTTTTCTGATTCAAATGAAACTCCTAAAGCATTTTGGACTCAAAATGACCTAACCCTAGAGCAATCATTATAAATAGAAGAGAAAACATCAGAAAAGGGGCCTCTCTCTTTTATCTTTTGATAGCATTTTTGAGGAGTTTTGAAGGAGAGAAATCCACACTCTGCACTCTCTCCAGCCGTCTCGAGGAGAGAAACATCACTACCAAAAGAATTTTTCCAGCTGAAGCTCCACAAGATCAAAGCTGCAAACTCTCTTTGGTTCCTTCATTTCATCTCCCTATACAGATTTTTATTATTTTATTTCTTCTACATGATTTTCTTTTTACTGTTTTTACCTTTTATCATGATGTTTGCTGAACTCACCATGAGTGAATAGTTTTTTTTAATTCTGGATTTAGGAAAGTAATGCTTGTAATTATTATTATGGATGAACACTAAGTTTTATTTATTGGATTTGAGATTCGTTCCTTGATTTAATTTCTTGTGATATTAATGCATGCTATGTGCTGGTACCCACTTAGCCATGATTGTAGATGTTAATTAAAGGACTAAAAGGTGAAGATTAATATTAGAAAATCAAGATCTTGAACCTAGGAATTCTGACCTAGACATAGGCTGATTCCTTTGTGGAATTTCAAAATTGGTCAAAAATCTTAAAGGATTTTAATTAATTTGATCACTATGAAAGTTGGGTTTGAGTTAATTAAAATACACCCTAGGTGCCTTGAGAGAGGATTTAGGATAACTTAGGACTGATTTCCATTAAGGAAAATGATCCTCAATTCAGTAAATAAATGAGATACATCCCTAGTAAGATTCAAGTGTGAAATCTTAATTCTAGAATTGTTTCAAATAAATCATTTCATTTTAAGTCTACCATTCTAGTGTTTAAGGTTAACAAACTTCATTTCCTAAGTATTCGATAGCCTAGACAGTCAAAATTACTGTGTAGATTGGCACTTGCTAATCAAATTCCTCGTGGGAATGATACTCTACTAATCACTTTATTACTTGTTAGCGATCCGTGCACTTGTGGAGTTATAAAACTAGCGAAACATCCCACTCTCCCTCACTATCCCTTCATGAAAGCTTTAACCTAACCTTGAATCCCACAAATTCCACCATAAACTTCAAGAAAAATTAAGAGAAAATAAAACGTCAAGCCCTAAGTTGAAGAGAATAAAAAAAAAAAATAAAAAAAATTTGAAAGATTAGAGAAGGAAGGAAATTTAGTTGGGAGACCAAGAAGAGGGAAACCAAGTTCTTAGTGAATTGAAGGGTGATTGAAGTTGAGTAGGACTTGAAATCAAGGTTAGTGCTAAGACTCTCTCTTGAATTTGAAAGTTATTATAACTTCAGTTTAGAGTTTCTATAAAATTTAGGGCTTTCTTTATACGAAGTCTATTTGATGTTATTATATTTGTTTTATGATCATTTGATGGGTATTTATTGGGAAACATTAGTGTTTTGGTGAGAAAATTGAGTAGATTGATGTTATGCCTTTATTGCTGAATCTGGATAGCTTGAGTCTAGTGAGCTTAGATGCTTATAACTTGAGCTACATAACTCCAATTGGAGTGAAACCAATTGGAAATTAAAGTTAAAACAATATAATACAACTGACTATAATATATTTGAATTAGGATTGAAATCCTGAAATGTAAATTCTAGAACCCTAAAAAAATAACAAAATGAACAGTACGCACTAAATTGAGCATAACTTACTCTACAAAACTCCAAATTGAGTAATTCTTGAACCTGTGTAGTCCTGAGACACAGGGGAACAATTCATATGAAGGTCATGAGGCTAAATTATGTCTAACCTACCCAAATTTGCTTGACAAAATGAGTCTAGAAATCTAACTGGATTCTGGAAGTGACTTGAAAATCTAAGATTTGGTCATTTGAATAGTTTTTGCAAAATGGCCATAACTTAAACTACACAAATGCAAAGTGAATGATTCCAAGCCAAAATAAATATAAGACATGGATCTATAATTCTCATGAAGGGGGTATAGCCTAATTCCTGCTGTAACATAGTCAAATTAATTGAGGAAGTTAAGGTAAGTCAAATTAATTGAGGAAGTTAAGGTACCAAATCTGGAATGTATGAAAGATGAATTAAGTTAGCTTAGATAATGGTATAGGATTGGATAAGTGGGCATGCTACCGGCTAGAGCCATCGAGTGGTTAGTGCTGAGAATAAAAATTAGTGTTATACTAGCCAGAGCCACTGAGTGGTCAGTGCCAAGAATAAACGTCAGTGTTACATCGGTCAGAGCCATCGAGTGGTCAGTACTGAGAATGTAGCTTGTACTTACTTGACCAGAACCACTGAGTGGTCAGTGTCATGGGGCTCATTATCCAACCTGTATACCTTCTGTCATCAATTTCTATGAGTACTTGAGGAAAATTTCTAATTGTGATCATAAAGAAAATGGTTCCAATTAAGATATGATGAAGTGAAATTAACCTCATTAAGTGGTAGAATTTATAAGTATAGAGTTATTAAATTATTTTTCATGTTATGATGTTATAAAGTCTATATTCTTTAAAATGATTCATGAATAGTTAAAAGTACATTTTTCCTTATTCTCTATAAGCATGAAATTATTTTTATTTGTATATGATACTTTTATTATGTAGTGCACCGCTAAGCAAAAATGCTTAGCGCGACAGTTTCTCCTCGCGCAGGTTCAGAAGATAAGGTCCAATAGACTTGGACAGGGATTTGGTGCTGATTTGTTATAGAAATTGTTGTCACCTCATCACATAATTCTGGTCAATACCATTTGGGCTGCAGTAGTGCATGCTTATGATGTATAAAAATTAAATATAAATTTTGTAATTTTGAAATTTGATATGTATAATAAATATATATAATCTGTAAATGAATGTAAATAAAGAAATTAATGTATAGAAATGGATGAGAAATTGAGATTATGAATTGTGTTGTTAAAATTATAGTAAATATGAGACTTTGTGATATGAATATTGTTAGCAGGTCAATCTTTAACAGGTCAAATGTTAATAATATAGGGAAACTCTTGTAGTTTCCATTTAAAAATTTTCTTAGATTAAATTATTATGAAATAGAGTTGGTCATAAATGGAATAAGATAGAAATAGGTGCTTTGGCACAGGATGTGACATTCTTTTGCTCAGCTACATTGTAGTTCGAGTAAGAGGGTGTTATATTTAGTGATATCAGAGCATGGTTTTGGCATTTCTAGACCTAAATAGCAAGTTATAACATATGTGCGTAAGCATGCATTGCATCTACTAGGTGACAATAATGCAGATCTACTTTCCTGTCCATTTTAGGTTAGTAGAATGGATTCTGGAACTCAGCGATCTATTGAAGAGGAAGCTAGAAGTCACGCCCCAGAGAGCAGTAGTATCAGGGGTGTGGGAGAATTTGCAGTACCAGTAGTTGTGAGCAGCCTGCGAAACCTCAACAGCAGTTCTTTCAGCAGATGGCTGATGTAATTAGGTAAGTGATGGGAACCTTAAGGCAGCTTGCATAGAAATCACCACTAGAAAAGCTCCAAAAGTTTGGGGCTGTAAATTTCAAAGGGAAAAGAGAAGATGACCCCGCGGCTGCAAAATATTGGTTGAAGAGGATTGAGGGAGTTCTCAAGCAGTTACATTGCACACCTGACCAAAGTTTGGAGTGTGTAGTCTCACTACTGTAGGAAGATGCTTATCAGTGGTGGAGTACAATGAGCAGCGTAGTACTGCCAGTTGAGGTAACTTGGGACTTCTTTCTATCATAGTTCAGAAAAAAGTATATCATTCACATTTATTTAGAAGACAGATGGAGACAATTTATTACTTTGAGGCAGAGGTAGTTAACAGTGGCAGAATATGAGCGAGAGTTTGTGAAGCTGAGTAAATACGCTAAGGAGATCATTCCAATTGAAGTAGAAAGATGCAGGAGATTTGAGGAAGGCCTCAATCATAGTATTAGACTTCATGTTACAGCCCTATAGTATACAGACTTCACCCAGCTTGTGGTTGCAGCCATGAATGTGGAAAGAGTTCGAACTAATGAGCAAAGTAGGAGGGGTGAATAGCAGAAGAGAGGCTTTGGCCAGTCTAGCTCCACATTCACAGCCAGTGAGTGGTTTAGAGGGCAGTCTAGTTAGGCACCGACTCAGAGGCAAGGACAGGGGTCCAGGTCCACTTTTAGGAGGGGTCAGTGTAACGCCCTCACTTTAGTTAGTCTGTACATTCTACTATTCTGGTAATTAATGTCAGTCCAGATAGTCAGAATGTCTAGAACTATATTTAAACTAGAGTGAGGTGTCATAAATAACCCAAATAGGAGTAAGAAAAATTAAGGAAATATTTTAGAAATGAAACGCAATGAAGTTAAATGAGCTGTAACTCTAGCGATGGGTGACCTAATGGGATGCGACTGTAAAGACAGTTAGTAACCCTAGACCATGGGAAAACCCTGTAAAATAATTTTTAGGACTCCAGTAAATAGTTATTGAGTCTTCAATGATAAAAGAATGCTAAGAAAATGCTAAGAAAATTTTATAAATTGGTACAGACAATTTTAGCTCGTTAAGCTAAATGAAGGGCATTTTACTCATTTCACCTTCAGAGATGATTTTTGACCAACTTGTCCATTCAAGTAAGCGAGATTTATGCCATAAAAAGTGAATAAATATTGATGAAAATTTAATTAAAAATGATTAGAAAAGAAAGAAAAATAAAATGAAGTTTAATTGAATTATTACACAAGCATTAAGTAAGAATGATGTCATTAAAATTTTTTTTTTAACCAATCACCATTCAACAAGCACTTATAAAAGACATAAAAAGAGATAAAAACGAAAAAAAATCACTCCATTTCCTTCATCTTCTTTAGCTGGCCGAACCATTGTTCTTTCCCTCTCTTCCATTTTTTTCTTCTTCTTTTAAAGCTTAACCTACCTTAGATTTTCATCATAAAAATTTAAAATTTCAACACTAAACCTTAATTTTTTATCAAGGGGAAGAGTTTGATGGAAAAAGGAAGGAGAAAAATTAAAGATTTGGAGCTCTTGAAAACTCTAATTGAGGTATGTGCACAAACTATCTTAAAAATCCTGTAATTTCTTTAAGTATGAGTTTGATTATGAGTGAATTACATGAGAAAGATTAAAATTTATGCATAAAAACCAAGACCCAAATTTTGGCCAGCCCTTGGTGTGTGTGTGGTTTGATGTGTTTGATGAGTTTAGGTATGTTTATGGATGATGATGAGTGCTTATACATGAATGGGAATGAATGTTTAATAGAATTGCATGAATTGGGTGAGATAGTGAATTAGGGTTTGGGGACAATTGGGAGTTTTATAATGTGATGCATAATTGAACAATTGAAGTATTTAAGGTCACCTATTGACCATTTGATGAGAATTTGTGGTGATTTGAAATAGATTGGTGAATTGAATTGAGAAATGCATGAGTTGCCTTATTGCTAGAAATTTTAGACTTGAGTCCAGTGTGTTTGGGCAGCTATAACTCGAGTTGTATAACTCTAATTGGTGTAAGGCTAATTGGAGGTGAAATTTAAGACCTTAAGCCATAGTTTTTATGAAGAGATCCTACCCAGAAAACCAACTTAAGATGACCTAAAATTTTCCTAAATCCGGGTAACCAAAATTTTGGATCTGGAAATTGACCATCTGTTCATATGGCCATAACTCTGTGTAGAAAGGTCCAAATGACCTGATTTTTAAATCCATGGAAAGCTTAGACAATATAGAACAACTTTTATGGAGAATAAAAACCTAAATTCTTACTATAACCAATTCAAATTGCTAGTCAAAGTTAGGACACCAAAACTGCTAGAACTAATTTTGTCTAGAAATTCTGGGCAATGAGCCAATCCGGCTAGTTATGGTAAAAATGCCATAACATGAGCTACAAAACTCCAAATAGAGTGATTCAATTAAAGAAGACATATTAAGGAACAACTTTCATGAAGAAAGTTTATCCAAATTCTCACTGTAGATTGGTCTAATGGAACAGTAAACATTAGCCATGAAATCTGAAAATTTAAAATAACTTCCAATGAACTTTGCATTGAGATTGGCAATTAATGCTAACAAGTGTAAAATCCAAAATGTGAAATTTTAGTGTAATTAGAACTAACATATCTATTATGTATGAAAAAGTCAATATTTATGCATGAATAGTAGGGTGAATAGTAATTATCAAACCTTAAATGCAAAGAATTAAACAATTAACTTAGTGATATGCCCTAGTATGCCTAGTATAATTGGTTTGAATAGGTTGGCATGCCAATAAGGTTTCGATCGCAGTATTGCCTATGGCTTTATGCCATTTCGTGATTTATGGCTTTTAGTGCCATTTAGTGATGTTATGGCTTTTGGCCATTTTGATACTCTTGATTTAATTGGCTTTATGCCGATGATTACTATGGCTTATTAACTGTTCTGTTACACACCTGGAGACACTTTGTGACCGATGGTGTGAAGGCCCGAGGTACTTGGTACCTAGTGCCAGTTTACCCATTTATCCAGTCGAGTCAATTGGTATAGGTTACTTGGGCAATGAAAATAAGTCTTAAGAATTAGTAACCATGAAATGAACATAAAAGTCATAAAATTAAGGATATTGCAAGCAATTATAAAAAATTTCAGTCTAGATAAATTAACAGAATAATTTCTTGTATTTATTTATTTTAGTTTATTTTTATATTTTATTGGCACCACTAAGCTATATTGCTTAGCGCGTCGCTTTTTGCTACGCGCAGGTACTGAATATACAGAGTGAGAGCCCAGCAGACCTCAGACTGGGTGAGAGTCAGATCTGCATTGTGTCTAGTGTCCCACATCCGTGCAGTGTTTTGGGTAGGAGCATTAGGCTTCATTAGTAATTTTGTATTTTGTAATTTGTAATTTGTAATTAGACTTCCATTTTATAATGTAAATCAGTCACTTATGTAATTATTATGAAATATATATTTGTATATTAAATTTGCACATGGTGTAAATTAATAAAGTTTTAAATTTCATATTTGAAGATGATTTGGAATTTCATATGTATTTATATGAGTGAGATTAAATTGATGATTTGAATGAGAATATGAGAATGCAAATATTTATAAAATTGTTTTTCAATCACGTGGAAACTCGTTAAAATATTAATAAATTAGGAAAAACTCTGTCAGTTTCTCCAATAAATAAATTGACCCAAATTAATACAATAACTGTGACTAATAAGAAATTTAATAAGTTAAGTTAAGATCTCTGGCACCGAGTGTGATATGCCTTGCTCGGCTACATTTTAGTCAGGTGAGGGGTGTCACAGTCAGCTAAGCATAAAGTTTAGTGGTGCCAATAATACAAGAAAATATAATATGCAAATAAAAATAATAATTTCCTAGTTATTATGTTCATAAAAAAAAATAATTACTAACTTATTGTTTAGTCAAGGGCTAATTATATTTTATGATATTAACTCCTTCTAGCATTTTGTTAATCGTTTTCTTGATGATTTTGAGCTTGTTTATTTTATTGTAATCATTCTTGATCTTTATCTTAATATTTAATTTTCGTATTTTCTTCAATAATCAGTTTAATTACAATTATACTTTTCCATGTCCAAGTAACCTATACAAATTGACCGGACTGGATAAATGGGTAAACTAGCACTGGGTACCAGGTACCTTGGGCCGTCACACCATCGGTCACAATGTGTCTCCCGGTGTGCAAACAGAATGGCTAATAAGCCATAAAAGCAATAAGGCATAAAGCCAAGTAAAACATCATAATCAGTATAGCCATAAGCTATCATCACGGAATGGCAATGAAGCCATACATCATAAGTAGTACTGCTATCAGAACCCTATTGGCATGCCAACCTACCAAAACCAATCACATTAGGCTTACTAGGGCATATTACAAAGTCATTTCTTGAATATTTGTACTTTATGAGTAAGGTTACTATTCATTTTATTAGTCAACTAAAATGTTGACTTTTGCATTGACAATAGGTATATTGGTTTTAATATCCCCAACATACCACATTTTGCATTCTAAAGTTGTTGGCATTGGTTGCCAATTCCATTTCAAAGCTTAGTGTTAGTTATTCACAATTTTCATATTTTAAGCACTAAGTTTACTATTCCATTGGTCATTTGTACAGTAGGAATTTGGAAAAATGGTCTTCATGAAAATTGTTCTTTATTGTGTCTAGTTACATTTATTTTTTTGAATCACTCCATTTGGAGTTTTGTAGCTCAAGTTATGGCCTAAAAACCATAACTGGCCGGATTGCAAATTTTCTAGATTTTCTGGACAAAACCAAATCTACAATGTTTTTTATACTGAATGCACATCAGTTTTTGAATATGTTATGATCAAAATTTGGGTTTTGTCTCTTCATTAAAGTTGTAGGTCTATATCTTAACTTTCTTATGGTAAAATTTCAGGTCAATTAGACCTTTCTACACTGAGTTATGAGCAAATGAATAAACACTGTTTATTTGGTCATTTTGCCCAGGCAGAATGCAAATTACCCGGATTAGTGTAATTTTTAGGTTAACTTGGTTTGGTTTTCTGGGCAGGGTTTCTTCACCAAAGTTGTGCCATTATGTGTCTAGCTTCATTTCCAATTGGCGTTGCACCAATTGAACCTATACAATTCCATTTATACCCACCCAAACCTGGTGGACTCACAACCAGTCCTACAGGTCACCAAGGGCAGCATGCCTAAGTTCCACTCCAACATCCTTACTCACTTCAATTCCTCCTCACACACATTCAAATGGTCACTAATTGACCATTACAAGGTTAACATACCATTACATGAGCAAACCCTAATGTTATTCAAATGTCCAAGTTCTCAAGTTCATTCATGCACTATACTTGCATTTCACTTACATAATAATGTTCAAGCACTCATCTCATGCTATGGGCAGCTCATAAACACTTTACTTTAAGTAAATTCATCAAACCCTAACCAACCTTAGGCTGCTGAAATTTATAGGGATGGATACACATAATTTTTATTTTGTTTTTCTTACATTTTTTACTTATCTCATGGCATTAAGCATGAATCAAGTAAAAGTCCTAAGAGATTGGACACTAACCTCTTTTGCTCACTCTTCCAAGTCTCCAAAACTTCCTTCTTTCTTCTTCTTTTTTCTGGCTAGAGGTTGTACAAAATGCAAGATCACTTTTTTGCGAAGCAAGGTAGTGGTTTCAAGGTGAGATGAGGTGAGGTTTGAAGCTTCCATTAAGCTTCCATGGAGGAATGGGTTTGAGAAAGGGAAACGTATGGTTTGGGGTGAGGAAGAGTAGATTTTATTTTGTTAATTTTTACCTCATTTTACCTCTTTTTAATTGGTTTTTAATAGCTTGTTCAAATGTGATTGGTGGGAGCACTTTTAATGACATCATATGATGTCATAATTCCCTATTTCTTTCATTTTTCTTTCCTTTTCTTTTCTACTCATTTTCAATTAAATTTTTAGCAATATTTATTCATATTTTAGATCATAATAATTATTTACTTAGCTAGACAAGTCAGCCAAAAATCACTTCTAAAGGAAAAATGGCCAAAATGTCCTCCGTTTGGCTTAACAGACTAAAATTGTCTGTACCGATTGAAAATTTTTTTTAAGTATTTTCTTGGCATTCTAATGCCATAGAACCCTCAATGACTCTTCTCTGGAGTCCCAAAAATTATTTTATGAATTTTCCCCTAGGTCTAGGACTCCTAGTTGCGAGGACCGTAACTTCCTACTAGGTTACCCATCGTTAGAGCATCGGCACATTTAACTTAGTTGTATTTTTTTTGTAAAATTTTTTTCTAAATTTTTCTTATTAATATTTGAGTTAATTATAGTTCCTCACTTTAGTTTAAATATTTTTTTTTCTAGATGTTCTAGCTGTTCGGACCGACACCGGTTACCGGTACAGTAGAATGTACGAAATGGTTACAGTGAGGGTGTTACAACTCTTTCCTTCTAATTTAAATTTTGTCCTCAAAATTTACTTGAATTAAGTAATCGTGGTGTTGCTACCTCCTTGTTTCTTCACTTCCTTGTATCGCCTCATCAGTGCCTGGGTTTGGCTCTTCCTAACTTCCATAGCATATACCTGTGGTGCCACCCTGACTTCGGGCCTTTCAACTGTTTCAGAAACAATCTTCTGTGAAATGTCAGCTGTTTCTGCTCTACCCGATCTTTTACCCCTTTAAACTGTAGGGGCAGGTCTATCAACTTATATCGGAGCTATTGAACCACTCCTCTAAGGGCAATATCTTATGAAATGATCCGTAGCCCCACACTTGAAACACTCTCTAGTTAACAGTCGACACTCCCCTCTGTGTCTCCTACCATAGTGCATACATTCAGGCACTGGGGCAAATCCCCTTATTACTGTGCCTGGGAAGCTAGCTATAGATATCCCAATCTGGCCTCTCTGGCCCTGTGTCTGATCTTGTGAACCAGAACCTTTAAACTTCTTACTATCAGTCCGTATACTTGACTGCCCTGGTCTAAATTCCCTCTTACATTGCCTATCTTTCCTATTATGTTCACTTACTCTGACCCTTTCCACTTTCAGTGCAGCTTCAACTAATTTCATGAAGTTCGTAATCCCCAAGGCAATGATCATTATTTTAATGTTGTCATTTAGCCCCTATTCAAACCTTCTGCACCTCTCTGCTTCTGTGGGGACTATCTCTCTTCTGTAGCAGCTTAGTCTGACAAACTCCTTCTCATACTCCGCTACCGATAACTGCTTCTGCCTCAGACTAATAAACTCTTTTCTCTTGTCTTCTAGGTACACACTTCCCACATACTTCTTCTTAAATTCAGTAAGGAAAAAATCCTAAGTTATCAACTCTGGCCAGACCTCACTAGATACGGTGTCCCACCACTGATAGGCATCATCTTGAAGTAGGGACACAACACCCTCCAAGTTCTGCTTTGGGGTGTAATGCAGTTGCTTCAATACCCTTATGGTACGGTCTAGCCAATTCTCAACCGCCGCCGAGTCATCTTTTTTCTTACCATTGAAGTCCACAGCCCTAAATTTTCTCATTTTTTCCAGATGGGATTTCTACTGTGGAGGTGGTGGTGGTGGCATAACCCCAGCCATCTGTCTGAAGAATTCAGCCATTTATTGAAACATAGCCGGCAGAGGCTGTTCAGGCACTGCTGGTGCTGGTGGAGCAGGTTCTCCCTGGCCCCCAGTTTCAGTTGCAGGGGGAACACGACTCTCTACTTCCTCATCTAGTGCTCTCTATGACGTGGGGTTCATATCCTAATCAAAATAACAAAGATAAACAAATCTGCATTAGTGTCACGTCGACTCTTACAAATGAAATGCATGGTATGGACTCAACTTAGACCCAGAAGTGCCTAAACTGTGCTCTGATACCACTAAATGTGACATCCCTTACCCGTCTACAGTGTAGTCGAGCAAGATATGCCACACAGTGTACCGGAACACCATAACTTATCTCATTGATATTTATCAGTTCTTAATTTATTTATTATAGTTATTAAGTGAAATTTATGAAATTGATCTCATTTAGATCATTTATTGAAATTATAAATTAATTTACGACTCCAAAAATTTTATAGAAAATCCGACAGAGTGCCTGCTAAAAATGGAGAAAACAATTCTTCGAAACCTGTGAAAAACACTTCAAATAATTTTCAATCATTCTCAAACTCCATTTGTATCACATCAATTTACAACAATTTCTTAACAATTCCTCCATTTGTCATTCATTCATTTCACATCATCATCATGCTCAAATCATAAATAAATTCACATATGTTATTTATAATCACAAGTTACACATACTTTAATACAAAATTATATTACATTTGTTTCAAATATACATGATAAAATAAGAGTTTAATTACAAAACTTACAAAAATTACAAAATACAAAATGGGACCTAGTGTCCTACCAATGCACTGTAGCCTGTGAGGTGACACGAACACTAAGTAGAACTGTGAACGACCTTACCTAGTCTGTGGTCTACTAGGCTCTCTGTTTAAATCTTTAGTACCTATGCGTTGCAAAAGCGACGCGCTAAGCATAAAACTTAGTGGTGCCAATAATACAAGAAAATATAATATGCAAATAAAAATAATAATTTCCTAGTTATTATGTTCATAAAAATAAATAATTACTAACTTATTGTTTAGTCGAGGGCTAATTACATTTTATGATATTAACTCCTTCTGCATTTTGTTAATCGTTTTCTTGATGATTTTGAGCTTGTTTATTTTATTGTAATCATTCTTGATCTTTATCTTAATATTTAATTTTCGTATTTTCTTTAATAATCAGTTCAATTACAATTATACTTTTCCATGCCCAAGTAATCTATACAAATTAATCAGACTGGATAAACGGGTAAACTAGCACTGGGTACCAGGTACCTCGGGCCGTCACACTATCGGTTACAATGTGTCTCCCGATGTGCAAACAGAATGGCTAATAAGCCATAAAAGCAATAAGGCATAAAGCCAAGTAAAACATCATAATTAGTATAGTCATAGGCTATCATCACAGAATGGCAATGAAGCCATACATCATAAGCAGTACTGCTATTAGAACCCTATTGGCATGCCAACCTACCAAAACCAATCACATTAGGCTTACTAGGGCATATTACAAAGTTATTTCTTGAATATTTGTACTTTATGTGTAAGGTTACTATTCATTTCATTAGTAAACTAAAATGTTGACTTTTGCATTGACAATAGGTATATTGGTTTTAATATCCCCAACATACCACATTTTGCATTCTAAAGTTGTTGGCATTTGTTGCCAAATCCATTTCAAAGCTTAGTGTTAGTTATTCACAATTTTCAGATTTCAAGCACTAAGTTTACTATTCCATTGGTCATTTGTACAGTAGGAATTTGGTAAAATTGTCTTCATGAAAATTGTTCCTTATTGTGTCTAGTTACATTTCTTTTTTTGAATCACTCCATTTGGAGTTTTGTAGCTCAAGTTATGGCCTAAAAACCATAACTAGCCGGATTGCAAATTTTTCAGATTTTCTGGACAGAACCAAATCTATAGTGTTTTATGCACTGAATGCAGGTCAGTTTTTAAACATGTTATGATCAAAATTTGGGTTTGGTTTCTTCATGAAAGTTGTAGGTCTATATCTTAGCTTTCTTCTGGTAAAATTTCAGGTTAATTGGACCTTTCTACACTGAGTTATGACCAAATGAATAAAAACTATTCATTTAGTCATTTTGCCTAGACAGAATGCAAGTCACCCGGATTAGGGTAATTTTTAGGTCAACTTGGTTTGGTTTTCTAGGTAGGGTTTCTTCACTAAAGTTGTGCTATTATGTGTCTAGTTTCATGTTCAATTGGCCTTGCACCAATTGAACCTATACAACTCCATTTATACCCACCCAAACCTGCTAGACTCACAACCAGTCCTGCAAGTCACCAAGGACAGCATGCCTAAGTTCCACTCCAACATCCTTACTCACTTCAATTCCTCCTCGCACATATTCAAATGGTCACTAATTGACCATTACAAGGTTAACATACTATTACATAAGCAAACCCTAATGTTATTCAAATGTCCAAGTTCTCAAGTTCATTCATGCACTATATTTGCATTTCATTTACATAATCATGTTCAAGCACTCATCTCATACTATGGGCAGCTCATAAACACTTTACTTTAAGTAAATTCATCAAACTCTAACCACCTTTAGGCTGCTGAAATTTATAGGGATGGATATACATAATTTTTGTTTTGTTTTTCTTATATTTTCTACTTATCTCATGGCATTAAGCATGAATCAAGTAAAAGTGCTAAGAGACTGGACACTAACCTCTTTTGCTCACTCTTCCACGTCTCCAAAACTTCCTTTTTCTTCTTCTTTTTGCTGGCTAGAGGTTGTTCAAGATGCAATATCACTTTTTTGTGAAGCAAGGTAGTGGTTTCAAGGTGAGATGAGGTGAGGTTTGAAGCTTTCATTAAGCTTCCATGGAGAAATGGGTTTGGGAAAGGGAAACGTCTAGTTAGGGGTAAGGAAGAGCAGATTGTGTTTTGTTAATTTTACCTCATTTTACCTCTTTTTAATTGGTTTTTAATAGCTTGTTTTGTAAAACCCTCACTGTAACAATTCCGTACATTCTACTGTTCCGGTGACCGGTGTCGGTCTGGATAGCTAGAACTTCTGGAAAAATATTTAGACTAGAGTGAGGAGTCATAAATAACTTAAATAATAATAAGAAAAATTTAGGAAAAATTTTTGAAATAAAATACAACCAAGTTAAATGAGCCGGTGCCCTAGCGATGGGTAACCTAGTGGGAAGTTGCGGTCTTCGCATCTAGAAGCCCTAAACCCGGGAGAAAATTCATGAAATAATTTTTGAGACTCCAGAGAATAGTCATTGAGGTTTTGATGGCATTAGAATGCTAAGAAAATACTTATAAAAATTTTTTAATTGGTACAGACAATTTTAGTCTATTAAGCCAAACGGAGGGCATTTTGGTCATTTCATCTTCAGAGATGATTTTTGGCCAACTTGTCCAGTTAGGTAAATAATTATTATAACATAAATTATGAATAAATATTGCTAAAAATTAAATTGAAAATGAGTAGAGAAGAAAAGAAAAGAAAAAAAAAATGAAAGAAAATGTCAATTATGACATCACATGATGTCATTAAAGCACTCCCACCCAATCACATTGTGACACATGTCCATAAACCACTTAAAAAGCATAAAATGGGCTAAAAATTTGAAGAAACCATTCTGTTTCTTCCCTTTCCCATTTCCAGTCGTGAATCTCTCATGTTCCCTCTCCCTAACCCATTCCTCCATGAAAGCTTAAAGCAAGCTTGAGACAACCCACCAAATCACCTATAAACCCTAACTTCTCTTCATGAAAAATTGTCCCTACCACTAGAGCAAGCCTTGGACAGCAATTTAAAGAGGAAAAAGAAAGGTTTTGGCAAGCTTGGGAGTAGCTCCAACAAGGTTAGTGACCAATCTCCTTCCATTCTTGTTTAATTCATGTTTATTAACATGAGATAAATGAAAATTGTAAGAACAACAAAATAAAACTTATGTATATTCACCCCTACAATTTTGGCAGCTTAGGGGTGGTTAGGGTTTGATGGATTTACTTGAAGTAAAGTGTTTATGAGCTGCCCATAGCATGAGATGAGTGCTTGAACATGTAAGAGTAAGTGAAATACAAGTGTGATGCATGAATGAACCTTGAAAATGTGGACACTTGAACAACATTAGGGTTTGCTCATGTAATGGTATGTTAACATTGTAATGGTCAATTAGTGACCATTTGAATGTGTGTGAGGAGGAATTGAAGTGAGTAAGGATGTTGGAGTTGAACTTAGGCATGCTGCCGTTGGTGACTTGCACGACTAGTTGTGAGTCTAGCAGGTTTGGGCAGCCATAAATGGAGTTGTATAGGTTTAATTGGTGCAAGGCTAATTGAACATGAAACTAGACACATAATAGCACAACTTTGGTGAAGAAACCCTACCCTGAAAACTAAACCAAGTTGACCTAAAAATTGCCCTAATCTGGGTGACTTGCATTCTGCCTGGGCAAAATGACTAAATGAATAGTGTTTATTCATTTGGTCATAACTCAGTGTAGAAAGGTCCAATTGACATAAAATTCTACCAGTAGATAGCTGAGACATAGACCTACAACTTTCATGAAGCAATAAAACTCAAATTTTGATCATAACATGTTCAAAAATTGACCTGCAGTCAGTGCACAAAACCTGTAGAATTGGTTCTGCCCAGAAAAATATGGAAAATTACAATCTGGCCAATTATGGTGTTTAGGCCATAACTTGAGTTACAAAACTCCAAATGGAGTGATTCAAAAAAACAAATGTAACTAGACAAAATGAGGAACAATTTTTATGAGGATAATTTTGTCAAATTTCTACTGTACAAATGACCAATGGAACAGTAAACTTAGTACTTGAAATCTAAAAATTGTGAATAACTAACACTAAGCTTTGAAATGGAATTGGCAACCAGTGCCAACAACTTTAAAATGCAAAATGTGGTATGTTGGGGATATTAAAACCAATATACCTATTGTCAATGCAAAAGTCAACATTTTAGTTGACTAATGAAATGAATAGTAACCTTACATATAAAGTACAAATATTCAAGAAATGACTTTGTAATATGCCCTAGTAGGCCTAATGTGATTGGTTTGGATAGGTTGACATGGCAATAGGGTTCTGATAGCAGTACTGCATATGATGTATGGCTTCATTGCCATTCTGTGATGATAGCCTATGGCTATACTGATTATGATGTTATACTTGGCTTTATGCCTCATTGCTTTTATGGCTTATTAGTTATTTTATTTGTACACCGGGAGGCACATTGTGACCAATGGTGTGACGGCCCGAGGTACCTGGTACCCAGTGCTAGTTTACCCGTTTATCCAGTCTAGTCAATTTGTATAGGTTACTTGGGCATGGAAAAGTATAACTGTAATTGAACTGATTATTAAAGAAAATAAGGAAATGAAATATCAAGATAAAGATCAAGAATGATTACAATAAAATATAAAGAAGCTCAAAATCATCAAGAAAACAATTAACAAAATGCATGAAGAAGTTAATATCATAAAATGTAATTAGCTCTTGACTAAACAATAAGTTAGTAATTATTCATTTCTTATGAACACAATAATTAGGAAATTATTACTTTTATTTGCATATTATATTTTCTTGTATTATTGGCACCACTAAGCTTTATGCTTAGCGCGTCGCTTTTGCAACGCGTAGGTACTGAAGATTTGGATAGAGAGCCCAGTAGACCACAAACTGAGTAAGGCTGTTCACAGTTCTGCTTAGTGTCCGTATCATCTCACAGGCTACAGTGCATTGGTAGAATACTAGGTCCCATTTTGTATTTTGTAATTTTTGTAAGTTTTGTAATTAAACTCTTATTTTATCATGTATATTTGAAACAAATGTAATATAATTTTATATTAATGTAAGTATGTGTAACTTGTGATTATAAATAATATATGAGAATTTATTTATGATTTGAGCATGATGATGATGTGAAATGAATGAATGAAATAAAAGAGAAATTATTAAGAAATTGTTGTTAATTGATGTGAGAATTGGAATTGTGATTTGAACAAATATTGGAAGTGTTTTCTATAGGTTTCGAAGAACTATTTTCTTCATTTTTAGCTGGCACTCTGCTGGATTTTCTATAAAATATTTGGAGTCGCAAATTAATTTATAATTTCAATAAATGAGCTAAATGAGATCAATTTCATAAATTTCACTTAATAACTATAATAAATAAATTAAGAACTGATAAATATCAATGAGATAAGTTATGGTGTTCCGGTACATTGTATGGCATATCTTGCTTGACTACACTATAGATAGGTAAGGGGTGTCACATGTTCAAATGTGATTGGTGGGAGCACTTTTAATGACATCATATGATGTCATAATTCTCTATTTTTTTCATTTTTCTTTTTTACTCATTTTCAATTAAATTTTTAGCAATATTTATTCATATTTTAGATCATAATAATTATTTACTTAGTTGGACAAGTCAGCCAAAAACCACATCTGAAGGCGAAATGACCAAAATGCCCTCCGTTTGGCTTAACAAACTAAAATTGTCTGTACCGATTGAAAAATTTTTCTAAGTATTTTCTTGGCATTCTAATGCCATAGAACCCTCAATGACTCTTCTTTGGAGTCCCAAAACTATTTTATGAATTTTCTCCCGGGTCTAGGGCTCCTTATTGCGAGGACCGCAACTTCCCACTAGGTTACCCATTGTTAGAGCATCGGCTCATATAACTTGGTTGTATTTTATTTTTAAATTTTTTTATAAATTTTTCTTATTAATATTTGAGTTAATTATAGTTCCTCACTTTAGTTTTAATTTTTTTTTTCAGACGTTCTAGCTGTTCGGACTGACACCGGTCACTGGAACAGTAGAATGTATGAAATGGTTACAATGAGGGTGTTACAGTTATAATTGGTGAAGGAGTGCAAGCATGAAGAACATAAGTTTAGATCATTGAATTCAAAATTTTTCTTCTAGGGTCTCATGCATCATGCAAGATTCATTATTTATCTATTTGATTTCAATGTTAAACAGCATATTAAAACACTTTTAATATATTTTTGGATTTACATTTGCCATTTAAGATTTTAGAATTAACAGATTAATTTATTAGAACCCTAGATTAAATCAAGAATAAGTGCACTAACCTTTTGATGCACTGTAGTTGTATTTGGTACTTTTGTGAAGCACCTAGGACCCCATATGTTGTCCCTCTAGGTTGTCCACAACAAGATCACCAATGGTAGCCCCTTGAATAGCTTCTCAAGCCTTTCTAATCAATTAGAAATTAAGGTTTTGCCTTTAGAGATGTTATAGATGTATATAGGACACTAAAAACGATTTCTAGCAATTTTAATTCAAGAGAATGTTAGCAATTCTCTTTGAATTGATAAGAGATGAAGAAGAAGAGAGGGGAGAAGTTCTTTGGGTGGCGGCACATATGAAAGAATAGTAGATTATTATTATTTTTTTTCATCCTTTCCCTTATATAGCTAGGTCATCACTTAAAGCTCTTGCCACATGTCATCTTCTAATTGGCTCTTAGTTTAATTGACCCAATCACATTGTGCCAAGTGTCAAACCTAGATTTAATCTTGACTTTGATCATCTTACATGATTAAAAGACAAATGGCAAGATTATGTGTAGTGCCATGTGTCACCATCTTATGGTGCCATATGTCACTTTGTGAAATGATCAAAATACCATTGTGTCTTAATTTTGAGTTCTCAATCCAAAATAATTATTTCTCTTCTTCTAATCAATTTATATCAAATATAAATTAATTAATTAATCTTTATTAATTAATTTCTCATAATTAAATTCATATTTAAACACTTTAAATATAAATATAACTTATACTATACATCTAATAACCTAGATTTGGTGTCAAGCCATGCTAAGGACTTTGCAATCTCATTGCAAAGCAAATCTTTTTAATTAACCAATTAAACCCTTTAACTAATTAATTAAATCACATTTAACTTGGTGATTACTTGTGTATGTGTGTGACTCACTAGGCTCATCACTAATTGGCAATGAGATATGATGGTAACTCTTAATATCATCAGAACTCTTTCTTACCATAAATAATTTCTCTAAATCATTTTAGGCAGCTCATAGACTATGGTTAACACCTAGCATAGCATGCCATATCTACCTAATTAGTAATAAGGTTTACCTTAAATGAACCTATAATCATATGTTTCCATGCACTAGAATCTCTCTGTTACAAAATCCCAATTCGAGCTGGAGTCATGGTTTTTGTCAAACCCCATTTGCTATGAATATTATGTTCTCTTTTAATTCCAGTTCTTGATTAAAAAGATTTTATCATAAGAAACTCTTTTCTGATTAAATCTATCTGTCCTGGCTAGGAACTTAAAACATCAAGAACAATTAAATGAACATAGGATTTTATCCCTATTTACTTAGGGTAACAGATTCCATCTTGATCAACACCTACCTCCATATATAACTAATAGGAGCCAATACATGCCCATATACCCATACATAGTACAAGTATGAAAGCAGTATCAAACTCAAACTACCTATATATAAGATAACTATGCTATCTCAGGTCTAAAGATTATATGCACTAATATGATTTATGACAAGTTATTGACAAGAGTAAACTCCATGTGCTTGTCATAAATGTCACTGGTTCGGCCTACTGATAATGCATAAGTGCCTATCATGTTTATTATATGGCATGAGACTCACCATTCCATCTTATTTATATCTCATATAAATACATTGGGAACAAACATGAATATAATCTTTCTGGATAAGTCATGTCTTGTGTGAAGTATCCTCGATTGTGAACCAATTTATGATACTTTATACTAGAAATACTGTCACTCATATTCTTAACAACTTAAGAATAGAATTTCTAGCAAAATATTAATGGACCTTTTCTATTACATATAAATATATTATGTAAATGGAAAAGTAAAAATGCCTTTTTTTATTAATAAAACATGTGCAAGATACATACTAAATGATATGCTCTAGGGCATACTACTAACAATCTCCCACTAGCACTAGAGCCATTCATTACAATATCTTAGACCCATCTTCTCAAGATGTCGGTCTAGCTGAGTCTGTGACATAGGCTTAGTGAATGGATCAGCTGGATTTTCAGCTGATGCTATTTTCTGGATGGCTACATCGCCTCGCCCAACTATTTCTCTAATAATATGGTAGCGCCTTTCTATGTGTTTGGACTTCTGGTGAGACCGGGGTTCCTTAGCCTGTATGACTACTCTATTGTTGTCACAGTGTAGTGGAACTGCTGACTTAATGGAAGAAACTACTGCAAGTTCTGTTATGAACCTATTTATCTAAACAGCTTCCTTTGCAGTATCTGATGCAGCAATACACCCAGCCTCTGTAGTGGAATCTGCAATCGTACTTTGTTTGGAACTCTTCTAACTGGCTGCACCTCCATTGCAAATAAACACATATCCAGAGGTAGACTTTCTATCATCGATATCTGATTGGAAATCAGAATCAGTGTAACCATCCAATTGCAAGTCACCACCTCCATATATCAAGAATAAATCCTTAGTTCTTCTCAAGTACTTAAGAATATTCTTGATAGCTATCCAGTGTTCCAAACCTGGATTGAATTGATACCTGCTAGTCAAACTAACAGCATATGTGATAACCGGCCTAGTACACAATATTGCATACATCAAACTTCCAATAGTCGAAGCATATGGAATCCTGACCATTTTATCTCTTTCTTCAGGTGTCTTTGGAGACATCTCTTTAGAAAGGTGGATACCATATCTCACTAGTAACAATCCTCTCTTGGAATTAAGCATGTTAAACCTCTTTAACAGCTTTTCCAAGTATAGACTTTGAGATAAACCAATTATTCTTTTTGCTCTATCTCTATAGATGCGAATCACAAGAATATAGATTGCCTCCCCTAAGTCTTTCGTGGAGAATGTATTTGACAACCATACCTTTACAGTTGTCAATATACCTGTGTCATTACCTATCAATAGAATATCATGAAGGAGCGGAAGCATGAAAAATAAAAGTTTATACCATTAAATTAAAAAATTTTCACCTAGGGCCACATGCATCATGCAAGATTTATTTTTATCTATTTGATTTCAATGATAAACAACATATTAAAACTCTTTTAATATGCTTTTGGATCTGTATTTGCCATTTAAGATTTTAAAATTAATTAGATTAATTTTAGAATCCTAGATTAGATCAAGAACAAATACACTAACCTCTTGATGCACTGTAGTGTATTTGTGCCTTTCATATGCGTCTTCAGGACACCAGATATTGTTCCTCTAGCTTGTCCAAACCAAGAACACCTATGGCAGCCCTTGAACAGCTTCTAAAGCTTTTTTAATTATTTAGAAAATCAAGTTCTGCCTTTTAAGAGATTAAAGATATAAACAGGACACTAGAAATGATTTCTAGTATTTTTAATTCAAGAGATTATTTGCTAATCTCTTAGAATAGATGAGAGATGAAGAAGAAGAGAGGCAGAGCTTCAAAGTGGCGGCACAAAGAAGGAGCAGCTACTGGTTGTGTTGTTTTCTTTTTATAACAACACTTATATAGCTAGGTCAACACATTAAACCCTTGCCACATGTCAGCCTCTGATTGGTTCTAGGTTTAATTGACCCAATCACATTGTGCCAAGTGTCAAACCTATATTTAACCTTAATTTTAACCATCTTACATGATTAAAAGACATTTGGCAAGCTTATGTGTAATGTCATGTGTCACCATCTCATGGTGCCACATGTCACCCTGTAAAATGACCAAAATGCCCTTGTGTCTTAATTTTGAGTTCTCAATCCAAAATAATTATTTCTTTTCTTCTAATCAATTTATATAAAATATAAATTAATTAATTAATCTTTATTAATTAATTTCTCATTAACTAAATTCATATTTAAACACTTTAAATATAAATTTAACTTATACTATACATCCAATAACCTAGATTTGGTTTCAAGTCATGCTAGGGACTTTGCAATCTAATTACAAACCACACCTATTTAATTAATCAATTAAACTTTTTAATTAATTAATTAAATCATATTTAATTAGGTGATAACTTGTGTATGTGTGTGACTTACTAGGCTCATCACTAATTGGCAATGAGATATGATATCAACTCTTAATATCATCAGAACTCTTTCTTACCATAAATGATTTCTCTAAATCATTTTATGCACCTCATAGACCATGGTTAACACCTAGCATAGCATGCCATGGTCACCCAATTAGTAATAAGATTTACCTTAAATGAACCTATAATCATATGTTACCATGCACTAGAATTTCTCTGTTACAAAATCCCAACTCAAGCTGGAGTCATAGTTTATGTCAAACTCCATTTGCTATGAATATTATGTTCTCTTTTAATTCTAGTTCTTGATTTAAAAGATTTTTCTCATCAGAAACTCTTTTTTGATTAAATCTATCTGTCCTAGCCAGGAACTTAAAACATCAAGAACAATTAAATGAACATAGGATTTTATCTCTATTTACTTAGAGGAACAGATTCCATCTTAATCAACACCTACCTCCATATATAACTAGTAGGAGCCAATAGATGCCCATATACCCATACACAGTACAAGTATGAAAGCAGTATCAAACTTAAACCACCTATAGACAAGATAACTGTGCTATCTCAGGTCTAAAGATTATATGCACTGATATGATTTATGACAATGCATTGACAAGAGTAAACTCCATGTGCTTGTCACAAGTATCACCAGTTTGGCCTACTTATCATGTATAAGTGCCTATCATGTTTGTTATATGGCATGAGACTCACCATTCCATCTTATTTATATCTCATATAAATAACTTGGGAACAAACATGAATACAATCTTTCTAGATAAGTCATGTCCTTATTATGAAGTATCCTCGATTGTGAACCTATTTATGATACTTTATACTAGAAATACTGTCACTCATATTCTTAACAACTTAAGAATAGAATTTCTAACAAAATATCAATGGACCTTTTCTATTACACATAAATATATTATATAGACGAAAAAGTGGAAATGCCTTTTATTAATAAAAGTATGTACAAGATACATATTAAATGATATGCTCTAGGGCATACTACTAACAATCTCCCACTAGCACTAGAGCCATTCATTACAATATCTTAGACCCATCTTCTCAAAATATCAGTCTAGCTGAGTCTGTGACATAGGCTTAGTGAATAGATCAGTTGGATTTTCAGTTGATGTTATTTTCTGCATGGCTACATCACCTCGCCTAACTATTTCTCTGATAATGTGGTAGCGCTTTTCTATGTGTTTGGATTTTTGGTGAGACCTTGGTTCCTCAGCCTGTATGACTGCTCCATTGTTGTCACAATGTAGTGGAACTGCTGACTCAATGGAAGGAACTACTACAAGTTCTGTCACGAACTTCTTTATTCAAATAGCTTCCTTTGCAGCATCTGATGCAGTAATATACTCAGCTTCTGTAGTGGAATCTGCAGTCGTGCTCTATTTGGAACTCTTCCAACTGAGTGCACCTCCATTACAAATGAATACATATCCAGATGTAGACTTTCTATCATCGATATCTAATTGTTAATCAGAATCAGTATAACCATCCAATTGCAAGTCTCCACCTCCATAGATCAAGAATAAATCCTTAGTTCTTCTTAAGTACTTAAGGATATTCTTGACAGCTACCCAGTATTCCAAATCTGGATTGGATTGATACCTGCTAGTCAAATTAACAGCATATGTGATATCTGGCCTAGTACACAACATTGCATACATTAAACTTCCAATAGCCGAAGCATATGGAATCCTGGCCATTTTATCTCTTTCTTCAGGTGTCTTTGGAGTCATCTCTTTAGAACGGTGGATACCATGTCTCATTGGTAACAATCCTCTCTTGGAATTAAGCATGTTAAACCTTTTTAACACCTTTTTCTAAGTATAGACTTTGGGATAAACCAATTATTCTTTTCGCTCTATCTCTATAGATGCGAATCCCAAGAATATAGGTTGCATCTCCTAAATCTTTCATAGAGAATGTATTTGACAACCATACCTTTACAGTTATCAACATACCTGTGTCATTACCCATCAATAGTATATCATCCACATATAAGACAAGGAAAGTGATAGCACTGTCACTAACCTTCTTATATACACATGGCTCATCCTTATTTTTGATAAAACCAAATGATTTAATGGCTTCTTCAAAATGGATGTTCTAACTCCTCGAAGCTTGCTTCAACCTATAAATGGATCACTTTAGCTTGCATACCTTGGAACCATCTTGGGATTCAAAACCCCTAGGTTGTTCCATGAAAATGTTTTCTTCAATGTAACCATTGAGAAAAGCTGTTTTGACATCCATCTGCCAAATCTCATAATCATAGTATGCAGCTATTGCTAATAGAATCCTAATTGATTTAAGCATGGCAACAGGTGAGAAAGTCTCCTCATAGTCGATTCCTTGCCTTTGGCGAAACCATTTCGCTACTAGCCTTGCCTTATAGGTCTCTACCTTTCCTTCAGAACCAATTTTCTTCTTGAAAACCCAATTGTTCCCTATAGGTACAATAGCTTCAGGTGGGTCAACAAGATCCCAAACTTGATTCTTATACATGGAATCAATTTCGGATTTCATAGCATCAATCCATTTTGAAGAGACTATATCTGATATAGCTTCTTCATAGGTAAGTGGATCATCTCCATGATCTATTTCTTCATGAGTAGACAACTCTTGTTCTTCTTCATGAAGGAAACCATATCTCACTAGTGGGTGAGATATCCTGGTTGTTTTACGAGGAATAGTTGTAGATGTTTTATCAATGGGTGTAGGTTGACTAGATGGATCTATATCCATCTGATCTGTTGGTTAGTCAGAATTCTCCAATTCCAACTCTATTTGCCTTCCTTTGCCTCCTTCTTGAACAAGCTGTTGTTCAAGAAATGTGGCATCTCTACTTATCACAACCTTTTGTGAAGTAGGCAAATAAAAATAATATCCAAAACTATCTTTTAGATATCCAACAAATCGACATTTTTTTTATCTGGTTTAAAATTTATCAGTGTTAAGCTTTTTGACATAAGCTGGACAACCCCAAATCTTAATATGCTTAAGACTTGGTTTTCTTCCATGCCATATCTCATAAGGTGTGGAAGAAACTGATTTTGATAGAATCTTATTCAGAATATGCAAAACTGATTCTAATGCAAATCCCCAAAAGGAGATTGGCATATCAGTATAGCTCATCATACTACGTACCATATCCAATAGGGTACGATTTCTCCTTTTAGATACACCATTCAGCTGTGGTGTTCCTAGAGGAGTCAGCTGGGAAACAATGCCGTGCTCTCTCAAGTATTCATCAAATTCAGTACTCAAATATTCACCTCCACGATCTGATCGCAGAGCTTTAATACTCTTTCCTGTTTGATTTTCTACTTATGATTTAAATTCTTTAAACTTTTCAAAGGATTCATATTTGTATTTCATCAAATACAAATACCCAAACCTTGATTCATCATCAGTAAAGGTAATAAAGTAATGAAAACCGCCTCTAGCCGTTTCCTTAAATGGACCACATACATCACTATGTATTAGCTCCAAAATATTTTCAGCCCTTAGCCCTTGTCCAACAAAGGGTGATCTTGTCATTTTGCCCTAAAGGCAAGACTCACAAGTTAGAGTAGGCTCAGTGTAACACCCCTCACCCGTCTACAGAATAGCCGAGCAAGGCGTACTACACGGCGTGCCGGAACACCTAGTCTGTGATTATTTCATTTACTGAACTCAATTTGATTTTAAGAAGTCTTTTATGTAATATTCATATCATGCTGATACTATTTTCATACTTTGATAAAATTAGTGTTTCAAGACTGGTAGTAAAAATTTGGCAAGATGCTGTCTATATTTAGAACAAACTATCCTTCCAAACCTGTTGAAAACAGTTTAATATGATGATATCAAAATCTCAAATATTTCACAGTCTCTATTTCTCAGTAAAGTCAATAGACTTTTATAGTCATTAAACAGTTCCATAATACAGTCCATAATAATTTAAATATATATAGAAAATCTCCATGTTATTTAATATGTACAAAATATTACAAACTTTAGAGCTTTCATAACATTACAAAATACAGGGCCGAATTTCAAATATACAACAAAAGTACAGAATACAAGATATCCTAAGTCCTACCACGTATGCAATGCAGTGCAGATGACTTTCGACTCCTGTGCAGATCTGATGTCTCACCCGGTCGTAGGTCTGCTGGGCTCCCCAGCTGTATCTACAATATCTACGCGTTACAAAAGCAACGCGCTAAGCAATTTTGCTTAGTGGTGCCAAATATAAAGAAATATACACTAAAACAAAGTAAATAAAGTGTTTACAAATTTTTGGTGGTGCTGTATGTCAGTAGACTGGATTTAGGTATTTGAATTTAATAGTACTTGAATTCTCGCCGTGTAGCCTATATCACGGTGGATAAACGGATATACTGGCACTAGGTACCTAGTACCTCGGGCCGTCACACCATCGGTCACAAAGTGTCTCCCGGTGTGCAAATAGCGTGGCTAAAAAGCCATATAGTCAATCTGGCGATAAGCCAAAAATAAATACACAATATGTATAGCTGTAGGCTATTAAAGTCACAGTGCGGCATAATAAGCCGTAAAAACATAGTATGGCATAAAGCCATTTACAGAGCAGCTGTCAGAATCCTATTGGCATGCCAACTTATCCATACTAGTCAACTAGGCAAACTAGGGCACATTATTAATTAATTGTTTAATTCTTCAATTTTTGGAGTTTACTAACTATTATATAATTCACAAGTCAATGCATATGTTGACCTTTTTAGGTAATATGGATAAGTTGTTTCTAGCATCAATATGTCACAATTTATATCTCAATATGCGGCCAATATAGTGCAATTTACCATTTTTACAAGTTGGCATTCATTGCCAAAATGCTTCAAGCATCATTGTATGTAAAATGTCAAATTCTCAACTTTTGTGTACTTGATTGGTCTAGCTTAAAGTCCTATTTCCCTTGGTTTTTAGCTTCTAGTCAAAGAAGCAAAAATTGTAGCTCTATGTCTTATTGCACGCGGGACAAAATTTCAGGTCATTCTGAGTTGTATAGAACAAGATATAGTCAATTTACTAAAGCTGGACAGATTGCACCTTTAGTGCAAAATTTGGTCAATTTTAGGTCAGTTTTGGTTCGGCAGTTTTTGTACCCGAATTTATGCAAGCCATTTGACTTGGTTCTCGCCATTTCTGGGCTTTGGTGTCTTCATAAGAATTGTAGATCTATGTCTAAACTAACCATGGTAAAATTTTCAGGTCAATTGGACCAGTTTTGAGTGAGTTATGGTCATCCAAAGGACTACTATTCATATGGTCAAAAATCTGGGTTGCAAGGTTGCTAATCCAGATTTGGTCATTTTTAAGGTCAGTTTCTAGGAAGAATTTTGGCAATATTTCTGCATGAAAGTTGGCCTATTTGGTGTCTAGTTTCACCCCGTATTGGCCTCATACCAATTGGGTTCATAGTTTAGCACTTATGGCCTAATTTATGTACTGCCTTCACACACAACCTGCACAAAGTACATACACTTCCAATTTGATATTCCTTCTCCTCCTTATTTCTTCAATATTCAATCAATAACACTTCCATATATATATTGTACACAATTCTAGCAACAATTTTGGGCAGAATATTCAAGTGCTCAATGCACACAATTCACCATTAATTCAACATTCACTTCCACCAAAATTTAACACATCTCAATGTTAATATTACACAAACACTTCAACATAATCATACTTCAATATCACTTACACTTGCTGCCCACAATTTAACCTTAGCATATTTCATTAATAACTACATGTTCACACACAAATTCATGCTATTAGGGGCTGCCAAATATGGCAGTTTGCTCAAGGCATCTAAGTTCCATTTCACACCCTTAATTCAAACACTACATGCATATACTTAGATACAAACTTACTACAACTTTCATTTAAATTAATCAACCTTCATTTCCATTCATTAGAAGTAAAAATAACTCAAGCTCAACAAAGGTTCATGGCTGCCAAAAATGGACAAGTCCATTTCTCACTATTTCTTTCATTTCTCTTCACCAAAATACTCACCTCAACCTAAACACAAGGTTTACTAAAGCAAGGGAGAGGTTTTGGACACTTACCACTTTTGAAGCTTATCAAAACTTTACCAAATCTTGCTTTTCTTGTTGCCAATATCTTCCCTAAGGTGAGTAGGCAAGCTTTAATGAAGGAAAGAAGTGGAAAGGATGGCTTGATCATGCACCCATGGAGGTTGCATGTGGGGTGGCCATGGTGATTTCCATGGTGGAATTCATTTCGGCAAAGTAAAATGGGATTGCAACACCCCTATTTGTATAGCCTGGTATATTTTACTATTCAGGTAACCGAAGTCGGTCCGGATAATTAAGGGGATTAGAACCATACTTAAGACAACTAGAGAAACCATAAACACAAATAATTAGTAATGTTCAATAAGTTAAGTATAAATAAGAAAAGCAGAACATAAGAAGTTAAACGAGCCGAGAGTCACAACGATGGGTGACCTCCTTGGGAACGACTGCGAAGTCATTTTAAACTCAAATTTCGAATCATAAAATGTGACGCTGTGGTCCTTAGGACCCTTATGAACACAGTGGAAAAGAGAAAATCACGAAAAAGTACTGTTAAGCCAGTGAAATAATTAGGTCAGGGAGCAGGAAGAAATATGGAATTATTTGCAAACAAGGATGAACCGGCGAGACCGAGAGCTGACTCCTGACCTAACTGTCAAATAAAATCAGAGAAAAGAAAATTTCAGAATTGAGAATTAAATTAAAGAACTAATAAAAAAATAGAAAAAAAAGAGAAAAATGAAAAAGTAAAAAGGTGATGACATCATGCATGACCTCATGCATGATGCCATAAATAAATTAATTAATTTAATTATTAATTTAGATTTTGTGGTCTTCCATAACATAAAATAAATAAAGAAAAGAAAAGGAAAAAAAAAACATTATTTGGTCATCTTCCATCTCCCTTGCTGCCTCACTCTCTCCTTCATTTCACCATTTTTTTATCTTCCATTAAAGCTTGCACTCAAGCTTTAATTTGTTCACTTACCCTTCATAAATCCCATAAAAACCTTACTAGAGCTTGTAATCTCAACTTAAGAAGAAGATTGAAAGAAGAAAGGAGAACAAAAGATTGAGATTTGAGGATCTAAGCAAAGGTTAGTCTCTTAACTATCAATTAGTTAATTAAATGCATCATTAGTTGTTGAAATGAGCTTAGAAATTAATGAAATGAAATAAAAATATGGGGTGAGGACCATTACTGAAATTTCAGCCTGTTGAAGGGGAGCATGATCTTGTATGGTTTGATGGATTTAAATGAGTTTATGGACCTCCATTAGTTGATTGATTATGGTTGAAAGCTTTGAATTTAGTTAATTGCAACAATTAAGTGAATTAGGGTTTTGGGACTTAGGGTTTGTGAACCAAAAATGTAAGAAATGAGTAAATGGCATGTTTGACCTATTGTGAAGTGAAAAATGGTCAATTATGACCAAATGAGTTGTGTTTGAATTGTTGGAGTTGAAGCCAAATTCGGAGGGTATATGTTCATGCTGCTGGCAGCATGACCAAGTCAACTTTGAAGGACCAAAACTGCAATTTTACAAGTCAAATTGATATGGTACCAATTGGGGATGAAAATAGACATAAAATGACACAATTTTCATTTAGGAACCATGCCCAAAAACTGACCAAAACCTAGTGAACAAATTGACCAAAGTTGAATAAGAGCAGTCTGCCACTGTACAAACTGACCAAATAAATAGTGTTTGTTCATTTGGTCATAACTCGAGCTAGGCAGGTCAAATTGACCTGGAATTTTACCAGCGATTAGATGGGATATAGACCTAAAACTTTCATGAAGAACACAAGTCCAAATTCTTCCAGCAACCAAGCCATTTGGCCACCCCAAATTGGTGACTCAAATCTGCCAGCACCAAAATTTGCCCAAAAAATCTGGGCTATTTTCCATCCGGCAGCCCTGATTCAAAGGGCCATAACTTGAGCTACAAAGCTCTAATTGGGGTGATCCAAAAATGAGAATAAACTTAAGACAATAAGGAACATTTTCTATGAAGGAAGGTTTGCCAAATTCCAATAGTAGATTGACCAATGGAACAGTACAACTTGGAGCACCAAAACTGAAAATTTGACAATTTGGCCAAAAGGATTTAAGCTTCGAGAAAATGACCAAAACCAACAAATTTGATGACCAAAATGTGGTATGTGGGTGAAGTTGGAGTTCCCATACCTATTAAGTCTTAAAAAGTCAACAATTTGATTTGAATAGTGTAGTGAATAGTAACTCGAAACACAAAAACTTCGAGAACGTCGAATTTAACGCAATAGAACTAGTAAAAATAAAGTTAAATTTATTTTCGGACTTATGTTAAGTTATGGTACTAAAATACTATGAAACTGTGTGTTTCAGCTGAAAAAGATTTGGAAGCTCTGAGAGACTGAGTCAAGGCCTAGAGGCGACTCACGTCAGGTTTGTGCACAATAATTCTTGTTTAAATATTTTATTCTAAAAAATTTGACTTCTGTGATTAATTATGTACTGTGTTGCCATTTTATAATCGCAAATATGAATCGGAAATTGATCAGATTTCTCATAAATTATTTAAATAAATTGTTTTGAATTGATTTTGTGTTCACACTTTGCATGACAGTATCATATTATTCCTCCTCCATTTATGGGGTTGAGATCGTTTATTTTCCTCCATCTCTGGCTTGCCAGTTGAGGTTGAGATCGGATGAGTACTCATTAGCTAGCTAGCCACCTCCCTCATTGATTTCGATTAATGGGGTTGTAGATTGCCTTGTCGTGGTGTACAACACGGCATTGATCGGAAATTTTGTGTCATGGCTTAAGTTGTGTATGATTTTGGCAACACTGTGTTTAATGAATTATTTGACTAAATGGTGTTATTATGAGCTTTGATATTTGTGAAATGTGATTAAGACGTATTCAAATTGTGTTTCATCAATGAACGATTTATGTATTGCATTTTAAATATTTTTATTGTGCACCACTGAGTATTTTTATACTCAGCGATAGCTTATTTTGCTGTCGCAGATAAGAGCAAGGAGAAAGCAGCAGAGTGAGCTGCTATCGAATTATGGACCACGTCGATCATTTTGTACGGGTATTATTTTATACCCTTGTAGTTAATTTTGATATAAATATAGAAATGTTGTATGTATCAATGTAGTTGAGCAGTTATAAATAAATTGTAATAATATTATTTTGGATTTCCTTCTATAAATTTAATATTGTACATGTGAATTTCATGCTTTATGCCTTGTGAATGAAATATTAAATATTTTGAGATAATGAATTTTGAATTGTATTGTGGAATTACTTTGAAGTGATTTGAATTGAGATGATTGAGATTTATTGGAGGTTGGGAGTTGTGAAAAATTTTTGGAAGTGTTTTTCTCAGGTATTTGAAGAACTGTTTTCTCCAATTACAAACGGAACTCTGTCAAAATTTTTATAAAATTTGCGGTAAAATTAAACTGGACAAAAATCTTTTCTAGTATTTAAACTTTGAATAAATGATTTTTAATTTCTACCAAAATGCTCACCACTTCCAAAATGTAAGAAAATTGTTTTAAAATCCCTTGTAGGGTACTTAATGAGTTATCGGTAGGTGAAGTTTGGTAGTTCATTAAGTATTCTACGGGATCATGTTATGCCTTACAGAGGGGTAAAGTGTGACATGTTTTAGTGGTATCAGAGCATGGTTTTTCAATAAATTTTGACTATGTGTATGAATATTTTATTGATAAGTACAACTGCTCAAGTGTCTTTAATTGATACATATGACATATTTGCATCATGAATATGCACTAACGGAGGTCAACCTCCTTGTGTTTGATCTCAGGAAGTAGAAAATTTGGGAAACGGAATGGAAGGAGGAGATCATTCCGAAGAACAATCTGTTGAGGCTGAGGTTCAAGGGGAAGCCCCAGCACTCCAGAACGTGAGTGGGTCAGCCACTCCAGCTCCTACTCCAGCACCGCAGTTCCCTGCTCAATTTTTACAGTAGATGGCTGCGTTCTTCCAGCAAATGGCAGGTAATGTGCCACCTCAAGCTCAAATGCCGCACTGTAGCACAACCACAAATTTCACCAAAGAATATGAAAAGTTGAGGAAATTTGGGGCAACCGAGTTTAAAGGCACCGTGGATCCACCGGAGGCGTAATGTGGTCGGAAAGAATGGAACGAGTTTTCAGAAAACTGCAGTGTACGGAAGAGATGAAGTTTGAGTATTCTGTTTCCTTGTTGCAAGGGGATGCGTATGAATGGTGGAAGACCATCCCCCACAGCCTAGTAGAACCTCCAGTCCTTACTTGGTCAGACTTTTTGAGGGAGTTTCAACAGAAATGGGTTCCCAATGCATATGTGGATATGAAGTTGCAAGAATTCCTGAGTTTGAAACAAGGGGACCAAACCATAGCAGAATATGAGAGAGACTTCTCAAAGCTAAGCCACTATGTTGAAAGCTTAGTCTCCACCCCCAGAGACAAATGTAAGAGGTTTGAGTCCGAATTAAGGCCGAATTTGAGAATGCAAGTCGTGGGTTTTCAACATCAGAATTTTACTGAATTGATCTCACAGGCCCTAGAACTGGAAAGGATAGAATCAGAATGGCAGTGAAGAAAGGTACACAAGAAAAAAATAAGACTGAAAAGACTACTGGACAAGTATCTGAAAGTAGTTCTGGCAAGAGGAAACAGTTTGGGGGATCCAGCTCCCGTAGATCTGGTAGAGGCAGATTTTCTGGCCAATGACCACCCCGGTCTGGTCAGCAGACCCAGCAGACACCCCGAGGAACTCTATCAGTCCGGCAGTGTGAAACTTGTGGTAAAACTCATGGCGAGGTTTATTTCAAGGCCACCGGTGCATGTTTTAACTGTGGAGGGAGCGGACATTTCGCTAAAGATTGCACTAGTCCGCGCCGTCCGACCTTCGCTACATCCGAGGATCACCAAGTCTCTACACCTAGAAGGTCACGATCGCTGCCGTGAGGTAGAGGCGAGGTAGGGGTCCCGGTAACACTCACGGAAGTCAAAGCACCGTTAATCACCAAGACTCAGTGGCGCACTACCAGAGTGTATACCATGCGTTAGAGGGAAGAAGCTGAAACATCAGACGTTGTAGCTGGTAATTTTTCCATCCTTGACCAAGATGTGCATGTGTTATTTGATCCTGGCTCCACACATTCGTATGTTAGTGCTAGTGTGATGTGTTCTACTGCTATTCAGTGTGTACCAATGGACTATGATGTGCTAGTAACTAGTCCATTAGTCCAGGAGGTCAGGGTAAATAGGCTATATAGGGACTGTCCTTTGGTGATCCAAGGACACACTTTTCTGTCTGATTTAATTGAAATGCCCTTCAGAGATTATGACATTATCTTAGGCATGGATTGGTTAGCCAGGCATCATGCAATGATTGACTGTAGACTGAAGACAGTCACTTTTGGTCTTCCTCAGTATGGTGATGTAGTAATACATGAGGAGAGACAGTTATTGCCTTCAAACATCATTTCAGCTGCACTAGCCAGGAAAATGATTAGGAAAGGGTGTGAGGCATACTTGGCACATGTTATAGACACCTTAGTGGGGAGTCTAGCACTGAGGGACATTCCTACTGTATGTGACTTTCCGGATGTATTTCTTGAAGAATTGCCAGGATTACCTCCAGAAAGAGAAGTGCAGTTTGAAATTAATGTTATGCCTGGTGTGGACCCAATCTCCATAACACCATACAGAATGGCACCAGCAGAACTAAAAGAATTGAAAGTACAGTTGCAAGAGTTGCTTGACAAGGGCTTTATTCGCCCTAGTGTGTCACCTTGGGGAGCGCCGGTGTTATTTGTTAAGAAGAAGGATGGCACTCTCCGGTTATGCATTGACTATCGGCAGTTGAATAAGGTGACAATAAAGAACAGATACCCATTGCCCCACATTGATGACTTATTTGATCAATTGAGAGGTGCAGCTGTATTCTCCAAAATTGACCTGAGATCAGGCTATTATAGCTGAAAGTACAAGAGCAGAGTATACCTAAAACTGCCTTCAGAACCTACTATGGCCATTATGAGTTCTTGGTCATGCCATTCGGGTTAACTAATGCTCCGGCTGCTTTTATGGATCTGATGAACACTATCTTCAGACCATACCTTGACCAGTTTGTTGTGGTATTTATCGATGATTTATTGGTTTATTCGAGGAATGCAGAAGAGCATGATAGACATCTGCGGATTGTACTGTAGACTTTGAGGGAGAAACAGCTATACGCCAAATTGTCGAAATGTGAATTTTGGCTAAAGGAGATATCCTTTTTGGGGCACATAGTATCAGCAGAGGGTATTAAGGTAGATCCTAGCAAGATTGAAGCTATCCTTAATTGGAAGCCACCCAGAAATGTCACGGAGATTCACAGTTTTCTGGGGTTAGCTGGATACTACCGTCGATTTGTGAAGGGATTCTCCATGTTGGCATCTTCATTGACCAAGCTACTTAGAAAGGATGTGAAATTTCAGTGGACGGACAAATGCCAGCAAAGTTTTGATGAATTGAAGAGATGTTTGACAGAGGCTCCAATCCTGACTTTACCTACACCGGGTAAAGAATATACAGTTTACAGCGATGCTTCTCACGATGGATTAGGTTGTGTGTTGATGCAAGATCGAAATGTCATTGCCTATGCATCACGCCAGCTGAAACCGCATGAGAGGAATTATCCAACACATGATTTGGAGCTTGCAGCCATTGTGTTTGCTCTTAAGATCTGGAGACATTATTTGTATGGGGAGAAGTGTTACATCTACACAGATCATAAGAGTTTGAAGTATTTGGGCACCCAGAAAGAGTTGAATTTGAGACAAAGGAGATGGTTAGAGTTGATAAAAGACTATGATTACCTGATAGACCAGGGAAAGATAATGTTGTAGCTGACGCCCTAAGTCGCAAGACTATGGCAAGTCTACAGGTTACTCCTTTGTCTTTGGTACATGAGTTGAGATCATTACGTGCCAGTTTAGAGATTAATGATGAGGGGCAGACAGCAGTTGCATGGCATGTACAGCCAGTGTTAATTGATCAGATCAGAATGGCTGCTCAGAGTGATGAAAGGTATCATAAGCTGTTGTAAGAAGTCCGACAGGGCAAGAAACCAGAGTTCTCAATCAGAAATGATGGTCTACTGCTACACCAGGGTAGAATATGTGTTCCTAATAATGTTGATTTGAGGCAAATCATTTTGAAGGAAGCACATGAGTCTCCTTTTGCTATGCACCCTGGTGGTACAAAAATGTATAGAGGGCTAAAGGAGCATTATTGGTGGATGGGTTTAAAAAGAGATGTGGCAGAGTTTGTATCTAAATGCCTGACTTGTCAGCAAGTAAAGGCAGAGCATTAAGTACCAACTGGGTTGTTACATCCACTACCAGTGCCAGAATGAAAATGGGAAAGAATAACTATGGATTTTGTAATGGGACTTCCGAGGACACAGAAGAGTCATGATGCAGTGTGGGTCATTATCGACAGACTGACTAAGTCTGCTCATTTTCTGCCAGTCCGAATGGACTACAGTTTAGACATATTGGCCAAGTTGTACATCGATGAGATTGTGAGACTGCATGGAGTGCCAGTATCCATTGTATCAGACAGAGATCCTAGGTTCACTTCTAGATTCTGGGGTAGTCTTCAGAGAGCCCTAGGAAATAGATTGAACTTCAGTACTGCATTCCACCCACAGATAGATGGCCAGTCTGAGAGGGTAATTCAGATCTTGGAGGATATGCTACGGGCTTGTGTGATTGAGTTTGAGGGTAGTTGGGATACACACTTGCCTTTGATTGAGTTTGCTTACAACAACAGCTACCAATCAAGCATTGGGATGCCTCCATATGAAGCTTTGTATGGCAGAAAATGTAGAACCCCGTTGTGTTGGGATGACGTGGGTTAAAGAAAAATGATTGGACCCGAAATTGGTCAACAGACTGAAGAGAAAATCAGGGTGATCAGAGATCGACTTAAAACTGCATCAGACCGTCAGAAGTTCTATATTGATTTGAAAAGAAGGGATATTGAATATGCAGTGGGTGAGAAAGTTTTCCTCAAGGTTTCTCCTTGGAAGAGGATTATGAGATTCGGTAGGAAGGGGAAACTAAGTCCTCGTTTTATCGGGCCATATGAGGTATTGGAAAGAGTGGGTCCTTTGGCTTATCATTTGGCACTACCTCCAGAGTTAGAGAAGATACATAACGTCTTCCATGTGTCTATTTTGAGGAGGTGTCAATCAGACCCATCTCATGTCCTACCAGTAGAAGAAATTGAAGTGAATCCAAACCTCACATATGAAGAAGAACCCATAAAGATTCTAGCTTATGAGGTGAAGCAGCTACGGAACAAGCAGATACCATTGGTAAAAGTGCTGTGGAACCATCGTTCGGGCCAAGAAGCTACTTGGGAACGAGAGGAGGACATGAGGAGACAACACCCACAACTGTTCAGAGATTGATACCAGGTAAAAATTTCGAGACGAAATTTATTTAAGGGTGGGAGAATTGTAACACCCCTATTTGTATAGCCTGGTATATTTTACTGTTCCGGTAATCAAAGTCGGTCCGAACAATTAAGGGGATTAGAACCATACTTAAGACAACTAGAGAAACCATAAACATAAATAATTAGTAATGTTCAATTAGTTAAGTACAAATAAGAAAAACAGAACATAAGAAGTTAAACGAGCCGAGAGTCACAGCGATGGGTGACCTCCTTGGGAAAGACTGCGAAGTCATTTTAAACTCAAATTTCGAACCGTAAAATGTGACGCTGCAGTCCTTAGGACCCTTATGAACACAGTGGAAAAGAGAAAATCACGAAAAAGTACTGTTAAGCCAGTCAAATAATTAGGTCAGGGAGCCGGAAGAAATATGAAATTATTTGCAAACCGGGATGAACCGGCGAGGGGCAATTTGGTCAATTGACCCCGAGAGCTGACTCCTGACCTAACTGTCAAATAAAATCGGAGAAAAGAAAATTTCAGAATCGAGAATTAAATTAAAGAACTAATAGAAAAATAGAAAAAAAAAAGAGAAAAATGAAAAAGTAAAAAGGTGATGACATCATGCATGACCTCATGCATGATGCCATAAATAAATAAATAAATTTAATTATTAATTTAGATTTTGTGGTCTTCCATAACCTAAAATAAATAAAGAAAAGAAAAGAAAAAAAAAAAAACATTATTTGGTCATCTTCCATCTCCCTTGCCGCCTCACTCTCTCCTTCATTTCACCATTTTTTTATCTTCCATTAAAGCTTGCACTCAAGCTTTAATTTGTTCACTTACCCTTCATAAATCTCATAAAAACCTTACTAGAGCTTGTAATCTCAACTTAAGAAGAAGATTGAAAGAAGAAAGGAGAACCAAAGATTGAGATTTGAGGATCTAAGCAAAGGTTAGTCTCTTAACTATCAATTAGTTAATTAAATACATCATTAGTTGTTGAAATGAGCTTAGAAATTAATGAAATGAAATAAAAATATGGGGTGAGGACCATTACTGAAATTTCAGCCTGTTGAAGGGGAGCATGATCTTGTATGGTTTGATGGATTTAAATGAGCTTATGGACCTCCATTAGTTGATTGATTATGGTTGAAAGCTTTGAATTTAGTTAATTGCAACAATTAAGTGAATTAAGGTATTGGTACTTAGGGTTTGTGAACCAAAAATGTAAGAAATGAGTAAATGGCATGTTTGACCTATTGTGAAGTGAAAAATGGTCAATTGTGGCCAAATGAGTTGTGTTTGAATTGTTGGAGTTGAAGCCAAATTCGGAGGGTATATGGTCATGCTGCTGGCAGCATGACCAAGTCAACTTTGAAGGACCAAAACTGAAATTTTACAAGTCCAATTGATATAGTACCAATTGGGGATGAAAATAGACATAAAATGACACAATTTTCATTCAGGAACCATGCCCAAAAACTGGCCAAAACCTAGTGAACAAATTGACCAAAGTTGAATAAGAGCAGTCTGCCACTGTACAAACTGACCAAATGAACAATGTTTGTTCATTTGGTCATAACTTGAGCTAGGCAGGTCACATTGACCTGGAATTTTACCAGTGATTAGATGGGATATAGACCTAAAACTTTCATGAAGAACACAAGTCCAAATTCTGCCAGCAACCAAGCCATTTGGCCACCCCAAGTTGGTGACTCAAATCTGCCAGCACCAAAATTTGCCTAGAAAATCTGGGTTATTTTCCATCCGGCAGCCCTGATTCAAAGGGCCATAACTTGAGCTACAAAACTCCAATTGGGGTGATCCAAAAATGAAAATAAACTTAATACAATAAGGAACATTTTCTATGAAGGAAGTTTTGCCAAATTCTAATAGTAGATTGACCAATGGAACTGTGCAACTTGGTGCACCAAAACTGAAAATTTGACAATTTGGCCAAAAGGATTTAAGCTTTGAGAAAATGACCAAAACCAACAAATTTGATGACCAAAATGTGGTATGTGGGTGAAGGTTGAGTTCCCATACCTATTAAGTCTTAAAAAGTCAATAATTTGACTTGAATAGTATAGTGAATAGTAACCCGAAACATAAAAACTTCGAGAACATCGAATTTAACGCAGTAGAACTAGTAAAAATAAAGTTAAATTTATTTTCGGACTTATGTTAAGTTATGGCACTGAAACACTATGAAACTGTGTGTTTCAGCTGAAAAAGATTTGGAAGCTCTAAGAGACTGAGTCAAGGTCTAGAGGCGACTCACGTCAGGTTTGTGCACAATAATTCTTGTTTAAATATTTTATTCTAAAAAATTTGACTTATGTGATTAATTATGTACTGTGTTGCCATTTTATAATTGCAAATATGACTTTGGAAATTGATCAGATTTCTCATAAATTATTTAAATAAATTGTTTTGAATTGATTTTGTGTTCACACCTAGCATGACAGTATCACATTATTCCTCCTCCATTTATGGGGTTGAGATCGTTTATTTTCCTCCCTCTCTGGCTTGCCAGTTGAGGTTGAGATCGGATGAGTACTCATTAGCTAGCTAGCCACCTCCCTCATTGATTTCGATTAATGGGGTTGTAGATTACTTTGTTGTGGTGTACAACACGACATTGATCGGAAATTTTGTGTCATGGCTTAAGTTGTGTATGATTTTGGCAACACTGTGTTTAATGAATTATTTGACTAAATGGTGTTATTATGAGCTTTGATATTTGTGAAATGTGATTAAGACGTATTCAAATTGTGTTTCATCAATGAACGATTTATGTATTGCATTTTAAATATTTTTATTGTGCACCACTGAGTATTTTTATACTCAGCGATAGCTTATTTTGCTGTCGCAGATAAGAGCAAGGAGAAAGCAGCAGAGTGAGTTGCTATCGAATTGTGGATCACATCGATCATTTTGTACGGGTATTATTTTATACCCTTGTAGTTAATTTTGATGTAAATATAGAAATGTTGTATGTATCAATGTAGTTGAGCAGTTGTAAATAAATTGTAATAATATTATTTTGGATTTCCTTCTGTAAATTTAATATTGTACATGTGAATTTCATGCTTTATGCCTTGTGAATGAAATATTAAATATTTTGAGATAATGAATTTTGAATTGTATTGTGGAATTACTTTGAAGTGATTTGAATTGAGATGATTGAGATTTATTGGAGGTTGGGAGTTGTGAAAAATTTTTGGAAGTGTTTTTCTCAGGTATTTGAAGAACTGTTTTCTCCAATTACAAATGGAACTCTGTCAAAATTTTTATAAAATTTGCGGCAAAATTAAAATGGACAAAAATCTTTTCTAGTATTTAAACTTTGAATAAATGGTTTTTAATTCCTACCAAAATGCTCACCACTTCTAAAATGTAAGAAAATTGTTTTAAAATCCCTTGTAGGGTACTTAATGAGTTATAGGTAGGTGAAGTTCGGTAGTTCATTAAGTATTCTACGGGATCATGTTATGCCTTACAGAGGGGTAAGGTGTGATAGGGATGATGAAGAAGATGATAGTGAGTGCTATCTGCTGTCCCAAGGCTGTGATAAGGGTCCTAATATCCAAGTTAGTGGAGCACTAACTTGGATTTTAATGTTAATTATTCAAAGTTTCATAAATTTGATTTTATCCCCCATTTCTTTCACTATTCTTATAATGTATCACAATTTAATTTTTCATGACATTTTCTAAGCGTAATATCATTTATTTTTAATGGAGATTGAGGTCAAAAGATAACACTATGTGTCAAATGACCAAAATACCCCACTTCGGGTTATTTTCCCGATTTTTCGGTAACACTAATTTTTGTCTATTTCTCGATTTTTCATTTTTCTTTGTACTAATCTATTAATTTTTCTTTGATATTTCTAGTGTCAATTAAATTTCAATAAACCTTTATTTATGTCTCAAAATTAAATTCAGAGGGTTCCCCATGGTCCTGGGGTCGGCAACGGCCTTCCTAGTGCAGTTACCCATCGCTGCGGTGCCGGCTCGTTTAACTTAGCATCATTTTCTCTCTTTCATTTTTGTTTATTTTTTTTGTTTTTTTTTATTTATTTCATCATTATATGTTTGTTCACTATCACCGAAGTGTAGTTCTAGACATCCTGACTTGCCTGGACTGTCATTTGACTACTGGAGCAATAGAACGTATAGAACACGTATAGGGAGGATGTTACAACTCTTCCCCTCTAAGTAAAAATTTCGTCCTCGAAATTTACCTGATGTGAAGAGCTAAGGGAACTGTTGTCTCATTGTCTCCTCGCTCTCCCATGTTGCCTCTTCCGTGTTGTAGTGTCTCCATAGGATTTTCACTAGTGGAATTGTCTTGTTTCTGAGCTCTTTTACCTCTCGTGCCAAGATTTTAATTGGTTCTTCTTCATATGTCAGGTCAGGTTGTACTACAATTTCTTCTATTGAAATGACATGTGAAGGATCTGATCTGTATCTTCTGAGCATCGAGACATGGAACACATTATGTATCTTGTCCAGCTCAGGTGGTAAGGCTAATCTGTAGGCTACTGGTCCCACACGTTCAATAACTTCATATGGGCCAATAAACCTAGGGCTTAATTTTCCCTTTTTCCCGAATCTCAACACTTTCTTCCACGGTGATACTTTGAGAAATACTTTCTCGCAAACTTCATACTCAATGTCCCATCTTTTCAAGTCAGCATAAGATTTATGTCGGTCTGAGGCAACTTTCAAATTGGCCTTTATCAGTTTCACCTTTTCCTCTGTCTGTTTTATCAAGTCTGGCCCCACTAGCCTATCTTCACCCAATTAAGTCCAACATACAGGTGTTTTGTCTTTTCTCCCATACAGTGCTTCATAGGGTGCCATTTGTATGCTAGCTTGATAGCTATTATTATATGCAAATTCTGCCAGTGGAAGGTATTTGTCCCAACTTCCTTCAAACTCAATAACACAACTTCTCAGCATATCCTCGAGGACCTATCACATATATTCGGTTATTATTATCATTATCAGTTCAATTATTGTTTACAATAACTCAATGAGTTTCAAAATTTACCTGGATTATTCTTTTCGACTGTCCATCCGTCTGAGGATGAAAAGCCGTACTAAAATGGAGTTGTGTGCCCAAGGATTCTTGTAATTTCTTCCAAAATCTAGATGTAAACCTCGGGTCTCTATCAGATATAATGGAAAGTGGAATTCCATGTAGTCTAACTATCTCACTGATGTACATTACGCTAGCTTTTCCGGTGAGTAGTCGGTTCTAATGGCGAGAAAATGTGCTGATTTGGTTAACCTATCCACAATCACCCATACTGCATCATGCTTCTTCTGAGTGAGAGGTAGACCACTGACAAAGTCCATAGTGACTCGGTCCCATTTCCATTCAGGTATGTTTATGGGCTGTAACAAACCAGATGGAACTTGATGTTCTGCTTTGACTTGCTGACATATCAAGCATCTAGTTACATAGTCAACTATGTCCTTCTTCATACTTGGCCACTAGTATCGGAGTTTCAGGTCATGGTACATTTTTGTGCTTCCTGGGTGCATAGTATACACATTGTTATGTGCTTCTTTCAGAATACTGGTTTTCAATTCTTTATCATCTGGAACACACACTCTTTCTTTATAGTACAAGCACCCATTTTCTTTCACTTCATATTCGGTTTCCATCCCCTTAGTGATTTTGCCCATAACAACCATTAATTTCCCATCTGTCTTCTGCCCATCCATAATCTGTTGTAACATATTCGGCTTCACTTGCAACTCAGCCAAAATAACTCCATCATGAGTTAAGGATAGTTGGGCATTCAGAGATCTTAATGCTACAATAGATTTTCTGCTTAAAGCATCAGCGACTACATTTGCCTTCCCAGGGTGGTAGTCAATCACACAATCATAATCTTTCAGGAATTCAATCCATCGCCTCTGTCTCAAATTAAGTTCCTTCTGGGTTGGCAGATACTTCAGACTCTTATGGTCTGTGTATATGTAGCATTTTTCTCCATACAAGTAATGCTTCCATATCTTCAATGCGAAGATAATTGCTGCTAACTCCAAATCATGAGTAGGGTAATTCTTTTCATATGGCCTTAACTGCCTGGAAGCATATGCGACCACTTTCCCTTCTTGCATGAGTACACACCCTAACCCATTGTGTGAGGCATCACTGTAGACTACAAAGTCTTTTCTAGACATTGGCTGTGTTAACACTTGTGCCTCTGTCAACATAGCCTTCAGCCTTTTAAAACTGGCTTGACACTTGTCATTTCAGTCAAATTTCATATTCTTGTGTAGTAATTTGGTCATTGGAGTAGCTATCAGGGAAAATCCCTTTACAAATCTTCTATAATATCTAGCTAACCCCAAGAAACTTTTGATCTCAATTGTATTTCTGGGATGCTTCCATTCCATCACTGCTTCAATCTTCTTGGGATCCACTCTAATCCCTTCAGCTGATACTACATGTCTAAGGAATGCAATCTCATTCAACCAGAACTCACACTTGGACAATTTAGCATACAATTTCTTCTCTTTTAGAGTCTGCTAAACAATTCTCAAATGCTCATCATGTTCTGCTTTATCCTTGGAATACACCAGGATGTCATCAATGAAGACCACTACGAACCGATCTAAGTATGGATGGAAGATACTGTTCATAAGGTCCATGAATGCTGCTGGAGCGTTTGTTAACCCAAATGGCATCACCAGGAATTCATAATGCCCATACCAGGTTTTAAATGCAGTCTTAGGCACATTTGCATCCTTAACCCCTAGCTGATGATACCCTGATCTGAGATCAATCTTAGAAAACACACCGGCTCCCTTCAACTGATCAAACAGATCGTCAATTCTAGGCAATGGATACTTGTTCTTCACTGTTACGCTGTTTAACTGCCGATAGTCAACACATAACCTCAGTGTCCCATCTTTCTTCTTTACAAATAGTACCAGAGCTCCCAAAGGTGACACACTGGGGCGTATGAACCCCTTGTCTAGTAATTTTTGCAGCTGGATTTTTAACTCTTTCAATTCAGCAGGTGCCATCCTATACGGAGCAATTGAAATTGGAGCTGTACACGGCATAATCTCAATAGCAAATTCAACTTCCCTTTCTGGTGGCAAACTAGGCAATTCCTCAGGAAATACCTCAGAGAAATCCCTTACTGTGGGTATGTCAGACAAGTCAAGTTGACCCTGCCTAGTGTCAACCACGTGTGCCAGATAGGCTTCACACCCTTTTCTCAGCCATCTCCTTGCAACTATAACTGAGATGACATTGGACAAGAAATCTGTCCTTTCACCCACTACTATTATTTCTTCGTTCTCAGCAGTTTTCAGAGAGATTCTCTTCAATTTGAAATCTACTATTGCCTGATGATGGGATAACCAGTCTATTCCCCAAATCACATCAAACTCATGGAAAGGCAATTCAATTAAGTCTGCTGAGAACTCTTTCCCTTGAATCTTCAATGGACAGCCCTTATACACCTTGTTTACTACCACATTGTGGCCTAGCGGATTTATGACCAGGATGTCTTGGTCACTTTCCTCCACTGGTATTCCCTTTTCTACGGGCAGCTTGATATAAATATATGAATGAGTAGATCCAGGATCCACTAATGCATGCACAGAAGTATTATAAAGGAGGAACGTATCCTTGATAACATCTGGAGCATCCTGTTCCTCCTGTGCCCTTATAGCATAGGCTTTGGCTGGTTTTTTGCCTTTTGCTCTCTCCATAGACTCTGACACAGGTTTACGTGAAATGCCGCTGCCTCGGCCTTACGACCTTCTACCCCTTGGAGTGGAGGCGAGCCTACCGATTGATCTGGAGTAGATGTGATTCTGCGTGGACAATCTCGGACTAGGTGGTCTGTAGATCCACACCGTAAACAAGCACCTATCATCCTCCAACATTCACCCTTATGCCATTTTTGGCAATGTGGGCAAGCAACAGATACTGTTGGGGCTGGTCCCCTGTACCCTGTTCCTGGAGAGCTAGCCATTGAAGGGGTGGACTGGCCTCTCCTTGGTGCAAACTGAGATTTGGGCCTCTGTGATTGACCCTGACTTGGTGCTCTACTAAAACTCTGAGTAGGCGAACCTCTGAATTTCTTACTAGGGGCAGAAGATGTACGGTTTGACCCTGACCTCTTTCTCTATGCTGTCCCTTACATTACGCTCATTCATTCTAACTTTTTCAACCTTCAGTGCAGCTTCCACTAACTTGGCAAACTCTATAATCCCCAAGGTTGTAATCATTACTTTAATGTTATCATTGAGTCCTTCCTCAAATCTCTTGCATCTCTCTACCTCATTAGGGACTATTTCCCGCCCATAGCGGCTTAGTCTGACAAATTCTCTTTCATATTCAGCCACTGTCAGCTATCTTTGGCGTAGGGTAATAAACTCCCTTCTCTTCTCTTCCAAGTATACACTGCCCACATACTTCTTTTCTGAACTCAGTGAGAAAGAAATCCCAAGTTATCTGTTCTGGTGGCACCTCACTAGTTACTGTATCCCACCACTGGTATGCATCATCCTGCGAGTGAATCTGACTTCAAATTCTCTGGAGTACAATAAAGTTGTTTCAAGACTCTTCCAGTTCTGTCCAACTAGTTTTCAGCTGTGACAGAATCATCTTCTCTTTTGCCCAGAAAGTCCACTGCTCCAAACTTCCTGAGTCTCTCCATATGAGATTTTTGATGTGGAGGTGGTGGTGGTGGCATAACTCCTGCCATCTGTCTAAAGAACTCAGCCATTTGCTGAAATGTGGCTGGTGCATTTGATACTAGTGGAGCAGGTTCCCTCCTGTCTCCTGGTTAAGTCATAGATGGAGCATGACTTTCCACTTCCTCATCGACCGCTCTCTGCGATGTGGAGTCCATATTCTAATCAAAATAACAAAACAAATCAAAAGATCTGCATTAGAGTCATCTTAACACTTACAATGCAATGCATGATGTGCAATCTATCTAGGTCCAAAAAAGCCTAAACCTGGCTCTGATACCACTAAATGTAACACCCCTCACCCGTCTACAGAATAGCTGAGCAAGGCGTGCTACACGGCGTGCTGGAACACCTAGTCTGTGATTATTTCATTTACTGAACTCAATTTGATTTTAAGAAGTCTTTTATGTAATATTCATATCATGCTGATACTATTTTCATACTTTGATAAAATCAGTGTTTCAAGACTGGTAATAAAAATTTGGCAAGATGCTGTCTATATTTAGGACAAACTGTCCTTCCAAACCTGTTGAAAACAGTTTAATATGATGATATCAAAATCTCAAATATTTCACAGTCTCTATTTCTCAGTAAAGTCAATAGACTTTTATAGTCATTAAACAGTTCCATAATACAGTCCATAATAATTTAAATATATACAGAAAATCTCCATGTTATTTAATATGTACAAAATATTACAAATTTTAGAGCTTTCATAACATTACAAAATACAGGGCCGAATTTCAAATATACAACAAAAGTACAGAATACAAGATATCCTAAGTCCTACCATGTATGCAATGCAGTGCAGATGACTCTGGACTCCTGTGCAGATCTGTTGTCTCACCCGGTCGTAGGTCTGCTGGGCTCCCCAGCTGTATCTCCAATACCTAATCGTTACAAAAGCAACGCGCTAAGCAATTTTGCTTAGTGGTGCCAAATATAAAGAAATATACACTAAAATAAAGTAAATAAAGTGTTTACAAATTTTTGGTGGTCTTTGTATGTCGATGATGGATTTAGGTATTTGAATTTAATAGTACTTGAATTCGCCGTGTAGCCTATATCTTGACGGCATGGATAAATGGATATACTGGCACTGGGTACCTAGTACCTCGAGCCGTCACACCATCGGTCACAAAGTGTCTCCCAGTGTGCAAATAGCGTGGCTAAAAAGCCATATAGTCAATCTGGCGATAAGCAAAAAATAAATACACAATATGTATAGCCGTAGGCTATTAAAGTCACAGTGCGGCATAATAAGCCATAAAAACACAGTATGGCATAAAGCCATTTACAGAACAGCTGTCAGAATTGGCATGCCAACCTATCCATACTAGTCAACTAGGCAAACTAGGGCACATTATTAATTAATTGTTTAATTCTTCAATTTTTGGAGTTTACTAACTATTATATAATTCACAAGTCAATGCATATGTTGACCTTTTTAGGTAATATGGATAAGTTGTTTCTAGCATCAATATGTCACAATTTATATCTCAATATGCTGCCAATATAGTGCAATTTACCATTTTTACAAGTTGGCATTCATTGCCAAAATGCTTAAAGCATCATTGTATGTAAAATGTCAAATTCTCAATTTTTGTATACTAGGTTGGTCTAGCTTAAAGTCCTATTTCCCTTGGTTTTTAGCTTCTGGAAAAAGAAGCAAAATTGTAGCTCTATGTCTTATTGCACGCGAGACAAAATTTCAGGTCATTCTGAGTTGTATAGACCAAGATATGGTCAATTTACTAAAGCTGGACAGATTGCACCTTTAGTGCAAAATTTGGTCAATTTTAGGTCAGTTTTGGTTCGGCAGTTTTTGTACCCGAACTTGTGCAAGCCATTTGACTTAGTTCTAGCCATTTCTGGACTTTGGTGTCTTCATAAGAATTGTATATCTATGTCTAAACTAACCATGGTAATAATTTCAGGTCAATTGGACCTGCTTTGAGTGAGTTATGGTCATCCAAAGGACTACTGTTCATATTGTCAAAAATCTGGGTTGCAAGGTTGCTAATCCAGATTTGGTCATTTTTAAGGTCAGTTTCTAGGTAGAATTTTGGCAACATTTCTGCATGAAAGTTTGCCTATTTGGTGTCTAGTTTCACCCCCTATTGGCCTCATACCAATTGGGTTCATAGTTTGGCACTTATGGCCTAATTTATGTACTGCCTTCACACACAACTTGCACAAAGCACATACACTTCCAATTTGATATTCCTTCTCCTCCTCATTTCTTCAATATTCAATCAATAACACTTCCATATATATATTATACACAATTCCAGCAACAATTTTGGGTAGAATCTTCAAGTGCTCAATGCACACAATTCACCATTAATTCAATATTCACTTTCACCAAAATTTAACACATCTCAATGTCAATATTACACAAACACTTCAACATAATCATACTTCAATATCACTTACACTTGCTGCCCACAATTTAACCTTAGCATATTTCATTAATAACTACATGTTCACACACAAATTCATGCCATTAGGGGCTGCCAAATATGGCAGTTTACTCAAGGCATCTAAGTTACATTTCACACCCTTAATTCAAACACTACATGCATATACTTAGATACAAACTTACTACAACTTTCATTTAAATTAATCAACCTTCATTTCCATTCATTAGAAGTAAAAATAACTCAAGCTCAACAACGGTTCATGGCTGCCAAAAATGGACAAGTCCATTTCTCACTATTTCTTTCATTTCTCTTCACCAAAATACTCACCTCAACCTAAACACAAGGTTTACTAAAGCAAGGGAGAGGTTTTGGACACTTACCACTTTTGAAGCTTATCAAAACTTTACCAAATCTTGCTTTTTTTGTTGCCAATATCTTCCCCAAGGTGAGTAGGCAAGCTTTAATGAAGGAAAGAAGTGGAAAGGATGGCTTGATCATGCACCCATGGAGGTTGCATGTGGGGTGGCCATGGTGATTTCCATGGTGGAATTCATTTCGGCAAAGTAAAATGGGATGATGAAGAAGATGATGGTGAGTGCTATCTGCTATCCCAAGGCTGTGATAAGGGTCCCAATATCCAAGTTAGTGGAGCACTAACTTGGATTTTAATGTTAATTATTCAAAGTTTCATAAATTGGATTTTATCCCTCATTTCTTTCACTATTCTTATAATGTATCACAATTTAATTTTTTATGACATTTTCTAAGTATAATATCAATTATTTTTAATGGAGATTTAGGTCAAAAGGCAACACTATGTGTCAAATGACCAAAATACCCCACTTTGGGTTATATTCCCGATTTTTCGGTAACACCGATTTTTATCTGTTTCTTGATTTTTCATTTTTCTTTGTACTAATCTATTAATTTTTCTTTGATATTTCTAGTGTCAATTACATTTCAATAAACCTTTATTTATGTCTCAAAATTAAATTCAGAGGGTTCCCCACGGTCCTGGGGTCGGCAACGGCCTTCCTAGTGCAGTCACCCATCGCTGTGGTGCCGGCTCGTTTAACTTAGCATCATTTTCTCTCTTTTATTTTTGTTTTATTTTTCTTGTATTTTCTTTTTATTTATTTCATCATTATATGTCTATTCACTATCACTGAAGTGTAGTTCTAGACATCCTGACTTGCCTGGGCTGTTATCTGACTACTATAGCAATAGAACGTACAGAACACGTATAGGGAGGATGTTACACTCAGAGCCCAATGAGGATAGAATCCCCATTTTCTCCAATTTTGCAATCCTATCTTCTGCAACATGACATAACCTTAACTGCCAAATATATTTTGAACTTGAGTTAGTTTTCACCATGGTATTGCATTCATTTAGATCACTTGCATTCATTTTGTGTTTGTCATTATTATCCAAATAATAAAGACCATCATTCATATAACCCACACCAACATATTTATTTCCAAAATAAATATTGCAAACATCATCTGTGAATTGAAATTCATAGCCATTTCTAGTCAAACTAGATATAGAAATGATGTTCTTAAAAGTATCAGGTGCATATAAAATATTATCCAAACACAAAACATGTCCAAACATGTAAAAAGATTTAAATCATATGGCTAAAGCTTCAACAGTTGAGCCATTGCCAATCTGGACTCTAACATCTTGAGAATGCAAGCTGCTACTATTTGCTAGTTCCTGCATATCATTAGAAATGTGAGAACTGGCACCAGTATCTAAAGCCCAAGCTATAGATAAACTATGAGTATCATCAGAATCTAAATAATAAGATATGGACATACCTTCCGAAGGTGTATCCTTCTTGTCCTTCAGAGAAGCAAGATACTCTGGGCAGTTCCTTTTCCAGTGCCCATCCTTCTGGCAGTGGAAACACTTTCCTTTGCCTCTATCAACTTTAGTCTTCCCTTTCTGTTTAGCTATTTTCTTAAAAGGACCAGGAATCTGAGGTTTCTTTTTCTTATTGCCCTTCTTCTTGTTGGACTTTCCAGCAGAAGAAAATGCAATCAAAGCAACCTCTTTTCCTTAATTGCCCGACATATTCTTTTGGGCAATAACCAGCATGTTGAGTAAACCAGCTAAGGTGCATTCCTGTTTAGTCATATGAAAATTTGTCACAAAATTCCCAAAAGACTCAAGAAGGAACTGAAGGATCAAATCCGTCTGTAGTTGAAAATCCATGTTGAAGTCAAGATATTCTAGCTGCTCGATCAGCTGAATCATTTTGTGGACATGATCCCCAACATTCTGTCCCTTAGACATCCTCATGTGGAACAACTGCCTAGATATCTCATACCTAGCTTTCCTGCTGTGCTCACCATACAACTCTTGTAGGTGAAGGAGGATCTCACTCACACTCTGCATGTTCTCATGCTGCTTCTGTAACTCATTACTCATGGAAGCAAGCATGTAACACTTAGCTCTCATATCATGCTCCTTCCACTTGTCCAAAGTTTCATGCTCCTTTTGAGTAGCCTCTGGAGGTAAGGGACCAGGAACATTTGAATCTAGAACATATCCTATATGTTCAAGGTTTAGGACAAGTTTCAAATTTCTTAGCCAATCAGATAGATTAGGTCTTGTCAACCTATTGCGATCTAGTATGCTTGCAAGGATATTGGATGGTGGTGGTTGTTCTATGCTCATTATTATCAGAAAATTAACTGCAGAAAATAACTAGATTAATTAGTAAATGTATCGTGTATTTAACCAAAATGATTATAGTCTTTTAATCAAATTGGTCCTCCCACTAACTTAGCGAATCCTACACTTCCAAAGTAGAAAACCGAAATCCTAGTTGGATAGATTTCTAGTGGGTGATTGAATTCTTATAATTATATTGATCATCCTCAGGTACATCCATTATTGGAATTACAAAAAACTATAAGTGAGCAACTCCTTGCCCATCACATCTCATGTGAGGTTTAATCCTTTACCTAGCCCCCAATGCTCAAAATCTCAGGTACATCTATTATTGACTTATCTTGCATTAGTTAAGTTGATCCCATTAAGCCAGTAATTATGCAAATAATTTTAATATCCTCAGGTGTAACACCCCTATGTTCAGTAGTGCGTTCTACTGTTCCGGTGATCAGTGTCTGTCCGGACAGCTAGGATGCCTAGAATTACATTTAAATGTTAATGAGGAGACATAGAATAATGAAATAAAAGAAAGAAAAATACAAGAAAAACAAAGAAAAAATAATGGCAATGAAATGAAACTAAGTTAAACCAGCCAGCACCGCAGCAATGGGTGACCACACGGGAAAGTTACGGCACAGGCAATAGCCGACCCCAGGACTATAGGGAACCCTCGAAATTTAGTTTTGAGACATAATTAAAGACTTATTAAAGTATAAATTTCTTTAGAAATATCAAAGAAAAATTAATTAATTAGTACAAAGAAAAATGAGAAATCGAGAAAACGACAAAACTCGATGTTACCGAAAAATTGGGAATGTAACCTAAATAGGGGCATTGTGGTCATTTTACATTCCAAGTTGCCTTTTGACCTAAATTTACATTAAAAATAAATGATATTACACTTTGAAAATATCATGAAAAATTAAAAAGAGATACATTGTGTAAATAGTGAAAGTGTGGTGGCCAAATTGCAAAAATTGGAAACTTTAAATAAATAACCATTAAATTATTCTTAAGTGCTCCACTAACTCTCATCTTAAGCCACCTATATAAGTAAATGGGACAGATCATTCTACTAAACCATCTCATTTTCTTCAAGCTTTCATCCATGGCCGAAATGAAATCCTCCCAAATTCACCATGGCCGCTTCATGCATGAGCTCAAGTTCTCCATGATCAAGCCATTATTTCTTCAAGCTTCCTTCATGAAAAATGATCCTTACACCATGGACAACCTATAGGCAGCAAAAAGGAGAGGAAATTTCAAGGATTTGTCAAGCTCAAGTTAAGGTTAGTGCTTAATCTTTTCATTTTCCTTTAATAATCCTTGTGTTAAGCTTTGGGTAAGTTGAATTGCTAAGAAAAATTGAGGAAATGATGAGTATTGGTGAACCCTAATTTTGGTAGCCAAGGAAATGCAGGGTTAGTGACTTATTCTTATATGTATTGGATGGGAATTAAGGTTGATTAACTCAAATAAAAGTTGTAGTAGGTTAATGTCCAAGTATGTGCATGTTAGTGCTTGAATTAAGGGTTTGAAATGGGACCTTGATGCTTTGGCAAACTGCCATGTTTGGCAGCCTATAATATCGTAAATTTGTGTGTGAATATGAAGTTTATTAATGAAATATGATAGTGTTAAGTTGTGGGCAGCATGTGTAAGTGATATTGAAGTATGAGTATATTGAAGTGTATGTGTAATATTGATATTGAGATATGTTGAATTTTGGTGGAAGTGAATGTTGAGCTTGAATGGTGAATTGTGTGCATTGAGCACTTGAGTTTTCTGCCCAATATGCTTGCTAGAATTGTGTACAATGTATATATATATGGAAGTGCCATTGATTGAATATTGAAGTAATGAGGAGGAGAAGGAATATCAAATTGGAAATTTAAGTGTTTTGTGCAGGTTATGTATTGATGGCAGTACTTAAATTAGGTCATAAGTGCCAAACTGTGGACCCAATTGGTATGAGGCCAATGGAGGGTGAAACTAGACACCAAATAGGCCAACTTTCATGTAGAAATGTTACCTAAATTCTACCTAGAAGGTGACTTAAAAAGGGACCAAATCGGGATTAGTGACTTGAAAGCCTGAAAATTGACCATTTGAGCAATAGTTAGTGTTTTGACCATAACTTACACACAACAGGTCCAAATGACACGAAATTTTTACCATGAACAGTTTAGACATATATCTACAATTCTTATGAAGACACCAAAGCCCAAAAATGGCCAGAACTAATCCAAATAGCTTACACAAGTTCAGGTACCAAAACTGGCCGAACCAAAAGTGACCTAAAAATGACCTAAGCCTACCATTTTAGTGCATTCTGTCTAGCATTGGTAAATTGGCCATATCTTGGTCTACAACTCAGAATGACCTAAAATTTTGCCCTGCGTGCAATAACACATAGACCTACAAGTTTGTAGTTTGGACCGAAACCTGAAAACCGAGGGAACTAAGTCGTCCTGCTAGGTCAAAATAGTACACCGAAATCCAGTAAATTGCAATAAAATGCAATACACTTGGAAATGAAATTGGTAACATATACCAACACTAAAGGGCTATAAAATGTGAGATATTGGTAACATTAGAATTGACTCACTTAGAGTGCATCAAGGGTCAACATTATAGGTTGACTAATGAAATGAATTGAAGAGAATAATACCAAGAAAATTTAAATATTGGATTTTATTGTTAGAAATAAATTCATTGAGTACTGAAACACTTTAAATTGTGTATTTCAGTTGGAAAGGATATTGCGAAGCATAAGGAACACTGAGTCAGGGCCAAGAGGCATATATCAGAGGTTTGTGCACAATAATTTTGATTTCTCATTTTCTACTTAAAATTTTAATTGAACATTATAGTTTTAAATTGTGTTTGTGCACAATACTTTTTATATTAACTGCTTTTACTAGAAAATTTATTGGAGAAATGAGTTATGAATAGTTTTTTATTGTTTTGGCTTTGGGAATATTATTTGGAAAATATTGTGTTGCCTACTTTACAAATGGAAATTTTGAGATAAAATGTGAATTGTGGTTTGTATGAAATATTGTGATTTGGAATTGTTTTGATTCACACTTGGCAAGACAATGTTACTATGTTCCTCCTCCATTTATGGGGTGAGTGTGATTATATTCCTCCCTCTTTGACTTGCCAGTCTGAGGTGAGTGTGGATGAGTACTCATTATCTAGCTAGCTTCCTCCCTCATTAATTTCGATTAGTGGGGTGAGTGTGCCTTGTCATGGTGTACAACACGGCATGTTCAGAAAAATTTGTGTCATGGCCTAAATTGTGTTATTGATTGGCAAAACTGTGTTATTCAGTTATTTGATCAAATTGTGTTATTGATTGACAAAACTGTGTTATTCAGTTATTTGATCAAATTGTGTTATTGATTGGCAACACTGTGTTATTCAATTGTTTGATCGAATTTGTGTTATATGAGCTTTAAAAAAATTGTGAATTGTTTGGATTGTAAATTGTCAATAAAAGTTTTACATACTACATTTTAAATTGTTATTGTGCACCACTGAATAAATTTTACTCAGCGATAGCTTTTTCATTGCTGTCGCAGGTAGACATATGGACAGAGCAGTAGAGTAGGCTACTTGTACCACATCTTGAGATTTCGCTGGGTATATTGAGTATACCATATTGTGTACTTTTTGTTGCAATGTATGTGCAATGTATGTATATATTGTACTTGGTCTTGAGCAGTTGTAAACTAAAATTGTAAATTATTTTGGCTTGTAAAAATATTGTGACATATTTATCTTATCTCAGTTTTTGGAAACTTTGGAAAATTGATTATTGAACTGAATTGATAATGTTGAGAAATTTATTGTGTTGAACAAATTTATTGTAGTTTGGGATTGAGAAATATATTGGAAGTACTTTTTACAGGTTTTTGAAGAATTATTTTATTCAAAATACAGATAGCACTCTGCCAAAATTTTTATAGAAATTATTAATACTTCAAATGTGTTATCTGGTTTCACTTTAGTTAAAAAAATTTTTTTTAACACCTGTAAATAGTGCTCACTACTGTAAAAAGAAGTAAGAAAAAGTTTAAAATCCCTTATAGTGTATTTAATGGATTATCAGTAGACGAAGTTGGTAATTCATTAGGCATACTACGGGATCATGTTATGCCTTACGGAGGGGTAGGATGTGACATGTTTAGTTGTATCAGAGCAAGGTTTTTAAATTATGTTTTTACCTATAATTTGAATATTCTTTCTTCATAGTACAACTGCTCAATGTCATTGTTTGATACATACAGTACATTACATTATAAATATGCACTAACAGGAGGAAATCTCCTTGTGTTATTTTTTCAGGAGGTGTAATATCCTCTACTTGACTATGGAAGAAGGAGACTGTTTAGTCGATCAATCAATAAAGGCTGAGGTACAAGGGGATGCCCCAGTAAATAGTGCTTACTACTGTAAAAAGAAGTAAGAAAAGGTTTAAAATCCCTTGTAGTGTATTTAATGGATTATCAGTAGACGAAGTTGGTAATTCATTAGGCATACTACGGGATCATGTTATGCCTTACGGAGGGATAGGATGTGACATGTTTAGTCGTATCAGAGCAAGGTTTTTAAATTCTATTTTTACTTGTAATTTGAATATTCTTTCTTCATAGTACAACTGTTCAATGTCATCGTTTGATACATACAGTACATTACATTATAAATATGCACTAACGGGAGGAAATCTCCTTGTGTTATTTGTTCAGGAGGTGTAATATCCTCTAATTGACAATGGAAGAAAGGGACTGTTTAGTCGATCAATCAATAGAGGCTGATGTAACACCCTCCCGGTAACTACTCCGTACATCCTACTGTTCCGGTGACCAGTGTCGGTCTGGACAGCTAGAATGTCCGGAAAAATATTTAAACTAAGGTGAAGAACCAAAATCAACTCAAATATTAATAAGAAAAATTTAGTAAAAATTTTAGAAATAAAATACAACCAAGTTAAACGAGCCGGTGCCCTAGCAATGGGTAACCAGAGGGAAGTTGCGGTTCTCGCAACGAGGAGCCCTAGACCCGGGGAAAAATTCATAAAATAATTTTTGGGACTTCAGAGAAGGGTCATTGAGGTTCCCATGGCATTAGAATGCCAAGAAAATACCTAGAAAAATTTTTCAATCGGTACAGACAATTTTGACCCGTTGAGCCAAACGGAGGGCATTTTGGTCATTTCGCCTTCAGAGGTGATTTTTGGCCGACTTGTCCAGTTGAGTAAATAATTAATATGACATAAAATATGAATAAACATTACTAGAAATTAAATTGAAAATGAGTAGTGAAAGAAAAGAAAAGAAAATGCAAAATAATGCAAATAATGACATCATTATGATGTCATTTAAAATGGTCCACCAATCACCTTACAACTAATTCACTTAAAACAACTAAAAGAGGCTGAAATTAGAAGGAAAAAAAAATCATCTTCTTCTTTTGGACAAACCAGCCGAAATCCCTTCTCTTCTCCCTCCATTAATCTTCAATCAAAAAGCTTGATTCTTCCTTTGTTTCACCACAAAACCCTAACCTCTCCTCATTAAAATTTTACCCCACTCCTTAAACAACCTTTTGGCAGCCTAGAAAGTGAAGGAAAGTGAAGATTTAACTTGGGAAAATTCTGCCACTTAAAGGTTAGTGCACTATATACCCAAAACTCTTTAATTTCATGAATAGGAACTTGAATATAGTAAGAAAATGAAATTTAAATGAATAAAACTCATGTGTATGTGTACATGAATTTCGGCTGCCCTATTGAAGGAATAGGAATGAGTGTTTTTGATGAGCTTGGAGTGAACTAGAAACCATGTTTGAAGTTTATAAACATAAGAATAGTGAATTAGTAGCTAACTAAGGTAAATTGTATAAATCATGACTTTGAACTAGGGTTTTGGGAGTAAAATGTGAACTTGGCTTATGCAATTGTTAAAGAACATTCTAATGGTCAATTAGTGACCATTTGAGGAGATTTGACCATTATATGGACTGAAAAATAGCATGGCAAAGTGAATGACTATGCTGCCTAGGGACAGCAGCAATGGACTGAGATTTCAGTCCAATTACACAGCCATAACTTTGGCTGTGTTGGTCCAATTGGTGTTTGGCCAATTGAACATGAAACTAGGCTTATAATGGCACATTTTTGCTGAAGAAACCATGCCCAAAATACCAAAGCAAGAGGACCAAAAGTTGGCCCCAATCCGGATACCACCTGCGGCACTGCGAAATGACCAAATGAACAGTAACTGTTCATTTGGGCATAACTTACTGTAGATATGGTCAATTGACCTGAAAGTTTTACAGAAACAAGTTAAGACATAGACAAACAACTTTCATGAAGGAACTTACCCCAAATTATGGCCAGAACCCATCCAACAAAGTGATTTCAGTCACTGTTCATGTTACTGTAGATATGGTCAATTCTGCAGATTGGCAATCCGGCCAGCTGTGGTTTTTGGGCCATATATGGAGCTACAAAACTCCAAATGAAGTGATTCAAAAAAGGAAATTCAACTATACAAAATAAGAAACAACTTTCATGTTTGTCATTTCTTCAAATTCCCACTGCAACAGTGCTTAATGGAACAGTAAACTTATGCTTCAAAAACTGAAATTTTCTGCCCTCTTGGTTTTAAGTTAGAAATGGTAATGGTGACCAATTCTAACAAGTTTTAAATGTAAAATGTGGTATATTGGGAGTGCCAAAGTCAATGTACATATTATCTATCCAAAAGTCAACATTTTTGTTGACCAATGAGGTGAATAGTAACACAAAAACTTGAAATTCACAAATTGAAGAATTTAAAAGTTTCAAATGCCCTAGTATACCTAACAAGATTGGTTTGGATAGTTTGGCATGCCAATAGGGTTCAGTTAGCAGTACTGCACATGGCAATATGCCATTCCATGATTTTATGGCTTTTAGCCATTCTGACCTTGCATTGAGACTTGGCCTTGCGCCTGATATTGTTCTGACTTGTTAGGCTGTTACATTGCCTGGGAGATGCATATGTGACCGATGGTGTGACGGCCTGAGGTACTTGATACCCAGTGCCAGTTTACCCGTTATCTAGTCCAGTCGTCTAGTGTAGGTTACTTGGGGCAACCAAATGAATAAAAGTGGACAAAGTAAATGATATACAAATACCAAACAAATATAACATATACATTCATTACATATTTATTTCTTGCTATTTCCTTTATTTTATTATTGCACCACTAAGCATTATTGCTTAGCGCGTTGCTTTTGCCACGCGTAGGTTCTGGAGATACAGATCGTTAGCCCAGTAGACCGCAGACTGGGTGAGTCCATCCTGTAGTTCTACACAGTGTTCGTGTCACCTCAACTTCTGCAGTGCATTGGTAGGACACTAGGCGTCATTTTGATATTTTGTAGCTAATTTTTACTTCCTCATATGTATTTGAACTTATGTAATGTATTTTGATGTTCATGTAAATAATGAAAGTTATGGTTATGAATGCAAAATTTGAGCATTTATTTATTGTTGTATATGAGCATTATGAGAAATGGATGTTTGAGAAATGAAAAGGTTGTTGAGAACCGAAATTGAAAATTGTTGAGATTTTGGATATTGGAGTTTGAGATGATTGAATACAAATATTGGAAGTGTTTTTAACAAGTTCCAAAGAACTGTTTTCTCCATTTTTAGCCGGTACTCTGCCGTATTTTCTTTAAAATTTTCGAAACCTCAAATAAATGACAATTTCGATAAATGGCTTAAATAAATTATATTTCACAAATTTTATTCAAAAGCATGATAAAAATTAAATAAGGCATATTAGAGTGTGCCGGTACACCGTGTGACATTGCTTACTCGGGTATACTGTACACGGGTAAGGGGTGTCACATTTAGTGGTATTAGAGTACGGTTTAGGCGTTTCTGGGCATAGATTGAGTCCATACCATGCATTGCATTTGTAAGAGTCGAGGTGACACTAATGCAGATCTGTTTGTCTTTCTTATTTTGAATAGGATATGGACCATTCATCTCAAAGAGCAGTCGAGGAGGAAATGGAGAGTCATGCTCCACCTGCAGCAGCTGAGACTGGGGGCATGGGAGAACCTACTCCGCCAGCTCAACCAGAGCCTGCTCAGCCTCCACAGGCCATGTTCCAGCAAATGGCCGATTTCTTTAGACAAATGGCCGGGGTAATGCCAGCACCACCACCACCACCAGCTCCACAGCAGAAATCACACCTGGAAAGGCTAAGAAAGTTTGGAGCAGTGGACTTTTTCGGTAAGAGAAGATGACTGCATTGCGGTAGAATTGGTTGAGCAGAGCAGGCGAGTTCTAAAACAACTCCACTGCACCCAGAGCAAAACCTAGAGGCTGCCATATCTTTGTTGCAAGATGATGCCTACGAATGGTGGGACACGGTATCCGATGAAGTGCAGCGGAAGCTATAACTTGGGACTTCTTTCTCTCGAATTCAAGAAGAAATATGTAGTCTTGTATACGGAAGAGAGAAGAAGAGAGTTTATTAACTCGAGGCAGTGTATCGGTGGTAGAGTATGAGAAGGAATTCGTCCGATTAAGCCGCTATGGAAGGGAGATAGTCCCTAATGAAGGTGAAAGATGTAAGAGATTTGAAGAGGACTAAATGACAACATAAAGATCCACTCAACGCCTTGGGAATCACGAAATTTAGCAAGTTAGTGGAAGGCGCAATAAGGGTTGAAAAAGTGAGAATCGGTGAGCATACCGGAAGGGATAGGCAGTAGAAGAGGGCCGGTCGGTCTAGCTCATCTCCTGCACACAGGAAGAAGTTGAGAGGTCCACCGCACGAGTTGGTCAGCCACATGGTCGAGTCGGTCTCGGGGCGGACCACAGTTCACCCCTAGGAGAGTCGGTCCACACCATCGGTGGGCGGCTCTCCGAGGATGGGGTTGAGGACCAGCCCAACATCTTACGCATGTCCACAGCATGCGAAATGGCACAAGAAGTGTTGGAGAAATGGCGGTGCTGCTTGAGATGTGGGTCGACAGAACATCGGTGAGAGCGCCACGCAGAACTACTGTTGCTCCAACACAAGCGACAGACTGCTCCTGCACCACAGAGGGTAGAAAATCGGCAAGTCGAGTGTAGGACCATCGCGAGGCACTGCATCGAGCGGCAGAGAGGCGGATAACGGACCACCGCCAAAAATTATGCCCTAAGAGCTCATGAGGAGCAAGATGCCCCGGACGTCATCAGGGGTACGTTCTCCCTCTACAATACTCCTGTGCATGCATTGGTGGATCCAGGATCCACTCACTCATACATCTGCATCAACCTACCCGTAGAAAGGGGATCTTGGTAGGGAGAGTGACCAAGACATTACGGTCACTAATCCATTGGGCCACGCAGTGTAGTGGTGAACAAAGTATACAAGGGTTGCAGTTAAGGATTGAGGTATGAATTCTTGGCCGACTGATTGAGTTACCCTTCCACGAGTTTGGCGTGATTTTGGGAATGGGTGGTTGTCACGTCATCGGGCAATAGTTGATTGCAAATTGAAGAGAATTTCTCTAAAAACTTGAGGGTAATGAGATCACGGTTGTGGGGAAAGGGCAGATTTCTTGTCCAATGTCATCTCACCCTTGTTGCAAGAAGAATGATGAGAAAAGTGTGAAGCCTACCTAGCACATGTGGTGGATACTAGGCGAGCTAAGCCAAACACAGGTGACATACCCACAGTGAGACTTCCTGCAGGTATTTCAGAAGAGTTGCACAGTTTGCCACTAGAAAGGGAAGTTGAATTTGCTATTGAGACATTGCAAGATCTGACACCCATTTCCATTGCTCCTTATAGGATGGCACCCAGAATTAAGGGAGTTGAAAACTTCGATTGCAAGAGTTGCTTGATAAAGGGGTTCATACGCCGATGTGTCACCATGGGGAGCTCCGGTCTTTGTTGTGAAAAAGAAGGATGGGACTTTGAGACTATGCATCGATTCTGGCGATTGAATAAAGTGGTATGAAGAACAAATATCCGTTGCCTAGAATTGATGATCTATTTGATCGGTTGAAGGGAAGCAGAGTATTTTCTAAGATTGATCTCGGATCGAGGTATCATCGGTGAGGGTGAAGGATGTAGATGTGCCCAAGACTGCATTCAGGACCCGGTATGGGCATTATGAGTTTCTGGTGATGCCCTTTGGCTTAACAAATGCACCAGCGGCATTCATGGACCTTATGAACCGTATCTTCCATCCATACCTAGACCGGTCCGTAGTGGTCTTTATTGATGATATTCTGGTGTATTCCAAGACCGGGGAAGAACATGATGAGCATTTGAGGATTGTTCTACAAACCCTGAGAGAAAAGGAACTGTATGCTAAGTTGTCCAAGTGTGACTTTTGGCTGAATGAGATTGCATTCCTTGGACACATAGTGTCAATTGATGGGATTAGGGTGGATCCTAAGAAAATAGAAGCAGTGATGGAATGGAAGCCTCCCAGAAATACAACTGAGGTCAGAAGTTTCTTGGGGCTAGCTGGGTATTACAGGAGATTTGTGAAGGGATTTTCCTTAATAGCTGCTCCAATGACCAAGTTGTTACACAAGAATGTCAGATTGTTGGAATGACAAGTGTCAGACCGCTTTTGAAGATTGAAGGCTATGTTGTGAGAGGCACGGTGTTAACACGGCCGTGTCGAGAAAGGACTTCGTGGTCTCTGATGATGCCTCTCATAATGGGTTAGGGTGTGTATTGATGCAAGAGGGAAAGGTGGTCGCTTATGCTTCCAGGCAGCTAAGGCCACATGAACAGAATTACCCTACCCATGATCTAGAGCTTGCAGCAATTATCTTCGCACTGAAGATATGGAGGCATTACTTGTATGGTGAAAAGTGCTACATTTACACAGACCACAAAAGCCTGAAATATTTGCCAACTTAGAAGGAGCTCAACCTTAGGCGAGGCGATGGATTGAGTTCTGAAGGATTATGATTGTGTGATTGACTACCATCACGGGAAGGCAAATGTAGTTCTTGATGCTTTGGCGAGAAAGTCCATCACGACTTTGAGATCATTGAATGCCCGTCTATCTTTGATTCGAGATGGAGCTATTTTGCTCGAGTTGCAAGTGAGGCCAAACACACTCTGATTTTAGATGGGCAAAAGTAGATGAAAAGTTCTTGGCTATTATGAGAAAAATCCCGGAGGAAAAGCGGTGACTATGAGGTGAAAGCGGATGGGTGTCTGTACTACAAAGGAAGAATGTGTGTACGGATAATGGGAATTGAAAGCGATATTCTAAAGAGGTACACACGGTGTATATGCTATGCACCTGGAAGTACAAAGATGTATCATGATCCGAAGCTCCGGTATTGGTGGCACAGTATGAAGAAGGACATAGTGACTATGTGACTAAATGCTTGACATGTCGACAAGTCAAGCAGAACATCAAGTTCCATCGGGTTTGCTCTGACCTATACGCATACCTGAATGGAAATGGGATCGGGTCACCATGGATTTTGTAAGTGGTCTACCTATCACTCGGAAGAAACATGATGCAGCATGGGTGATAGTTGATAGATTGACGAAGTCAGCACACTTTCTGCCTGTTAGGACTGACTACTCACTAGAGAAGTTAGCAGAATTGTATATCAGTGAGATAGTTAGACTGCATGGAATTCCACTTTCCATCATATCTGATCGAGACCCAAGGTTCACATCGAGATTTTGGAAGAAGTTGCATGAGTCCTTGGGTACACAACTCCATTTCAGCACAGCTTTCCATCCTCAGACGGATGGGCAATCTGAAAGAGTAATCCAGGTAAACAATTGAAACCAATTAGATAAATACACATATTGAACTGAAATGATAACAATAACATGAAAAATATGTCAGGTCCTTGAGGATATGCTGAGGAGTTATGTCATTGAGTTTGAGAGAAGTTGGGATAGATACCTCCCACAGGCAAAATTTGCATATAACAATAGCTACCAAGCTAGCATCCAAATGGCCCCATATGAAGCACTGTATGGGAGAAAATGTAGAACTCCAGTGTGCTGGACTGAATTGGGCGAAGACAAACTGGTAGGACCAGACCTGGTGAAACAGACTGAGGAGAAAGTAAAACTAATCAAAGCCAACCTGAAGGTTGCCTCAGACAGACAGAAATCTTATGCCGACCTGAAGAGAAAAGAAATAGAATATGCGGTTGGCGACAAAGTGTTCCTCAAGGTGTCACCGTGGAAGAAAGTATTGAGGTTTGGAAGGAAAGGTAAGTTAAGCCCTAGGTTCATTGGCCCATATGAAGTCATTGAACATGTGGGTCCAGTGGCCTATAGGCTAGCTTTACCACCAGAGCTGGACAAGATCCACAATGTATTCCACGTGTCCATGCTAAGAAGATATCGCTCAGACCCTTCACATGTCATCTCCAGGGAAGAAATTGAAATACAACCGGATTTGACTTATGAAGAAGAACCTCTACGGATCCTAGCTCGGGAAGTAAAAGAATTGAGGAACAAGCAGATTCCACTGGTGAAAGTGCTTTGGAGGCACCACAACACCGAGGAGGCAACTTGGGAAAGTGAAGAGACGATGAGGCAACAGTTCCCTCAACTGTTTGCATCAGGCAAATTTCAAAGACGAAATTTAAATTAGAGGGGAAGAGTTGTAACACCCTCCCGGTAACTACTCCGTACATCCTACTGTTCCGGTGACCAGTGTCGGTCCGGACAGCTAGAATGTCTGGAAAAATATTTAAACTAAAGTGAAGAACCAAAATCAACTCAAATATTAATAAGAAAAATTTAGTAAAAATTTTAGAAATAAAATACAACCAAGTTAAACGAGCCGGTGCCTTAGCGATGGGTAACCAGAGGAAAGTTGCGGTTCTCGCAACGAGGAGCCCTAGACTCGGGGAAAAATTCATAAAATAATTTTTGGGACTTCAGAGAAGGGTCATTGAGGTTCCCATGGCATTAGAATGCCAAGAAAATACCTAGAAAAATTTTTCAATCGGTACATATAATTTTGACCCGTTGAGCCAAACGGAGGGCATTTTGGTTATTTCGCCATCAGAGGTATTTTTGGCCGACTTGTCCAGTTGAGTAAATAATTAATATGACATAAAATATGAATAAACATTACTAGAAATTAAATTGAAAATGAGTAGTGAGAGAAAAGAAAAGAAAATGCAAAATAATGCAAATAATGACATCATTATGATGTCATTTAAAATGGTCCACCAATCACCTTACAACTAATTCACTTAAAACAACTAAAAGAGGCTGAAATTAGAAGGAAAAAAAATCATCTTCTTCCTTTGGACAAACCAGCCGAAATCCCTTCCCTTCTCCCTCCATTAATCTTCAATCAAAAAGCTTGATTCTTCCTTTGTTTCACCACAAAACCCTAACCTCTCTTCATTAAAATTTTACCCCACACCTTAAACAACCTTTTGGCAGCCTAGAAAGTGAAGGAAAGTGAAGATTTAACTTGGGAAAATTCTGCCACTTAAAGGTTAGTGCACTATATACCCAAAACTCTTTAATTTCATGAATAGGAACTTGAATATAGTAAGAAAATGAAATTTAAATGAATAAAACTCATGTGTATGTGTACATGAATTTCGGCTGCCCTATTGAAGGAATAGGAATGAGTGTTTTTGATGAGCTTGGAGTGAACTAGAAACCATGTTTGAAGTTTATAAACATAAGAATAGTGAATTAGTAGTTAACTAAGGTAAATTGTATAAATCATGACTTTGAACTAGGGTTTTGGGAGTAAAATGTGAAATTGGCTTATGCAATTGTTAAAGAACATTCTAATGGTCAATTAGTGACCATTTGAGGAGATTTGACCATAATATGGACTGAAAAATAGCATGGCAAAGTGAATCACTATGCTGCCTAGGGACAGCAGCAATGGACTGAGATTTCAGTCCAATTACACAGCCATAACTTTGGCTGTGTTGGTCCAATTGGTGTTTGGAAAGTTGGACATGAAACTAGGCTTATAATGGCACATTTTTGCTGAAGAAACCATGCCCAAAAGACCAAAGCAAGAGGACCAAAAGTTGGCCCCAATCCGGATATCCTGCAACAGCACCTGCAGAAATGACCAAATGAACAGTAGGCCATAACTTACTGTAGATATGGTCAATTGACCTGAAATTTTTAGAGAAACAAGTTAAGACATAGACAAACAACTTTCATGAAGGAACTTACCCCAAATTATGGCCAGAACCTATCCAACAAAGTGATTTCAGTCACTGTTCATGTTACTGTAGATATAGTCAATTCTGCAGATTGGCAATCCGGCCAGCTGTGGTTTTTGGGCCATATCTGGAGCTAAAAAACTCCAAATGAAGTGATTCAAAAAAGGAAATTCAACTAGACAAAATAAGAAACAACTTTCATGTTTGTCATTTCTTCAAATTCCCACTGCAACAGTGCTTAATGGAACAATAAACTTATGCTTCAAAAACTGAAATTTTCTGCCCTCTTGGTTTTAAGTTAGAAATGGTAATGGTGACCAATTCTAACAAGTTTTAAATGTAAAATGTGGTATATTGGGAGTGCCAAAGTCAATGTACATATTGTCTATCCAAAAGTCAACATTTTTGTTGACCAATGAGGTGAATAGTAACACCAAAACTTGAAATTCACAAATTGAAGAATTTAAAAGTTTCAAATGCCCTAGTATACCTAACAAGATTGGTTTGGATAGTTTGGCATGCCAATAGGGTTCGATTAGCGATCGCACATGGCAATATGCCATTCCGTGATTTTATGGCTTTTAGCCATTCGACCTTGCATTGAGACTTGGCCTTGTGCACGATATTGTTCTGACTTGTTGTTACATTTGCACTGCCGGAGATGCATATGTGACCGATGGTGTGACGGCCGAGTACTTGATACCCGGTGCGGTTACCCGTTATCGATCCGATCGTCTAGTGTAGGTTACTGGGGGCAACCAAATGAATAAAAGTGGACAAAGTAAATGATATACAAATACCAAACAAATATAACATATACATTCATTACATATTTATTTCTTGCTATTTCCTTTATTTTATTATTGCACCACTAAGCATTATTGCTTAGCGCGTTGCTTTTGCCACGCATAGGTTCTGGAGATACAGATCATGAGCCCAGTAGACCGCAGACTGGGTGAGTCCATCCTGCGATTACTGCGATGTCCGTGTCACCTTAACTGCGATTGCATTGGTAGGACACTAGGCGTCATTTTGATATTTTGTAGCTAATTTTTACTTCCTCATATGTATTTGAACTTATGTAATGTATTTTGATGTTCATGTAAATAATGAAAGTTATGGTTATGAATGCAAAATTTGAGCATTTATTTATTGTTGTATATGAGCATTATGAGAAATGGATGTTTGAGAAATGAAAAGGTTGTTGAGAACCGAAATTGAAAATTGTTGAGATTTTGGATATTGGAGTTTGAGATGATTGAATACAAATATTGGAAGTGTTTTTAACAGGTTCCGAAGAACTGTTTTCTCCATTTTTAGCCGGTACTCTGCCAGATTTTCTTTAAAATTTTCGGAACCTCAAATATATGACAATTTCGATAAATAGCTTAAATAAATTATATTTCACAAATTATATTCAAAAGCATGATAAAAATTAAATAAGGCATATTAGAGTGTGCCGGTACACCGTGTGACATTGCTTACTCGGGTATACTGTACACGGGTAAGGGGTGTCACAGCTGAGGTACAAGAGGATGCCCCAGCCCTTCAAAATGTGAGTGGATCAGCTACACCAACCCCTCAGTACCACAGTTCCCTACTCAATTTGCTCAGCAAATGGGTGCGATGTTCTAACAGATGGCTGGTAACATGCCTACTGAAGCCCCACTGCAGACACCAGTGGTTCAACCACAGTATGACAAGTTGATTAAATATGGGGCTACTGAGTTCAAGGGGACAGTGGATCCGCTAAAGTTAGAACAATGGTTGGAAAGGATGAAAAGAGTTTTTAGGAAGCTGAACTGCACTTATGAGCTAAAATTTGAATACTCAGTCTCACTTCTACAGGGAGATGCATATGACTGGTGGAAAACTATTCCCCACAGTTTGGTAGAACCCCCAATGCTGACATGGAGCGACTTTCTCAGAGAATTCAGACAAAAATATGTCCCAGATGCCTATGTGGACCAGAAGCTACAGGAGTTCTTAAGTCTAAAGCAAGGAGGCAGAACAGTGACAGAATATGAGGGAAACTTCTCTCGATAGAGTCATTATGCAGGAAGCCTGCTTATTACTCCTAGAGACAGGTGTAAACGTTTTGAGACCTGGTTAAGGCCTAGTCTAAGAATGCAAGTTGTGGGGTTTCAACACCAGAACTTCTCAGAGCTAATATCGCAAGCACTGGAACTGGGAAGAATTGAGAATGAAGATACAGTTAAAAAGGGTACAACAGAAAAAGAGAAAACTAGAAAGACTACTGATCAAGTTCCTGATAGTGGGTCAAAAAAGAGAAAGCACTTTGGAGGATCTAGCTCATGCGAATTGGGTAGAGATAGATCTTCTGGACAGAAACCACCTCGATCGGATCAGCAAGCTCAGCAAAGACCCAGAAATGCGCTGTCGAATCGACTTTGTGAAACTTGTGGTAAATCACATAGTGGGGTATGTTATAGAGCTATAGGAGCATGTTTTAATTGTGGAGAGACTGGTCATTTTGCTAGGGATTGTATAAATCCATGCCGTTCTAGATCATTTACTACACCAGAGGGATCAACCCAAGTTTTTACCCCAAGGAGTTCACCATCAGTTAGTAAAGGCAGAGGTAAAGGTAGGGGTAGTACACCTGGAAGTCAGAGTACTGTGAATCAGCTAGAACAAGGTGATGCTTCAGCTAGAATGTACACTATACGGCAGAGGGAAAAGGCTAAGACTTCTGAAATTGTTGCTGGTACTTTCTCAATTTTTAACTAAGATATATATATGTATTGTTTGACCCGGGGTCTGCATACTTTTATGTTAGTGCCAGCATTGTTTACCTTCCTGCTGTCCCTCGTATAAAAAAAAAAAATTAGTTATGTAAAAGTAAGTTACAGTAATGGAATTGCTTTAGATGAGGACAAAGATGTTACAGTTAGTAATTGTCAATAGATATTGTAATCAGAATAAGTTTCGGATATTAGTGAATTCGAAAAGGATAAAAGATAGGAAAGTTTGATCTATGGGAGTGTATCGTAGTAACTATGCAATGTTCTTGATGTTTATACTGTAAGCTACAGATTATAGTATTGACTTGAGATTATTGTGTAGAGCTACGTACTACTCGATAGTACACCAAGATGAGAATAGTTGCCAACGGCATATGTATTGGTATAGTTATGTCAGGACAAAATTTTATGGTTGGAAATGAGTTTGGAAATCCTGCTTAGGGATTTAAAACTCAAAAGTTTGAATATCGAAGGGTTATAGTTTAGTACAAAAGGAAGTAGATTATAGAATATTATACGATCACATAAACAAAAAAAATAAACGTATGACTATTGTAAGATAACTATTGAGTAAAATTTCGAGACGAAATTTATTTTAAGGGGTGGAGAATTGTAACACCCTTATGTTCAGTAGTGCGTTCTACTGTTCCGGTGACCAGTGTCTGTCCGGACAGCTAGGATGCCTAGAACTACATTTAAATGTTAGTAAGGAGACACAGAATAATGAAATACAAGAAAGAAAAATACAAGAAAAATAAAGGAAAAATAATGGCAATAAAATGAAACTAAGTTAAACGAGCCAGCACCGCAGCGATGGGTGACCGCACGGGGAAGTTAGGACACAGGCAATAGCTGACCCCAGGACTGCAGGGAATCGTCGGAATTTAGTTTCAAGACATAATTAAAGACTTATTAATGTATAAATTTCATTAGAAATATCAAAGAAAAATTAATTAATTAGTAGAAAGAAAAATAAGAAATCGAGAAAATGATAAAACTCGGTGTTACCAAAAAATTGGAAATGCAACCCGAATAGGGGCATTGTGGTCATTTGACATCCCGAGTTGCCTTTTAACCTAAATGTCCGTTAAAAATAAATGATATTACACTTTGAAAATGTCATGAAAAATTAAAAAGAGATACATTATGTAAATAGTGAAAGTGTGGTGGCCAAATAGCAAAAATTGAAAATTTTAAATAAATAACCATTAAATTATTCTTGTGACACCTCTTACCCGTCTACAGTGTAGCCGAGCAAGTTATGCCACTCAGTGTGCCGGAGCACCAATTTATGTTTCTATTACAATTTATCCCTTTTTAATTCATTTATTTTCAATTTTGATAAATTTGAATTTATCCGCAAATTTTATAGAAAATCCGGCAGAGTGCCGGCTGAAAATTGGAAAAACAGTTCTTCTGAACCTGTTTAAAAACACTTCTAAAATAATTTCCAAATCCAAACTCCATTATACACATTCAAGTCAATCTCAAAATCTCAATCTCAAATAACAATACAATTTTCAAAACTTTTATGTTCACTTCATCACTTGAAACATATTCACAAATGATTCTCAACATTTCATTTATCAATATACATTATGCAGAAAATCTCAATAATATGAAATTTCATATATTTACATTAATACACAATTACAGGAGTTTATAGTTACAATCCAAACTAATATAAAATGCAAAAATACAAAAGGGCCACCTATAGTCCTAATGTCCTACCATATGTAGTGCAGATGTGAGGTGACTTTGGACCCTGGATGCAGCTCTGAAGGCTCACCCCGTCTGATGTCTGCTGGGCTCCCCAGCTAGGTCTCCAGTACCTGCACGTGGCAAAAGCGACGCGCTAAGCAATTCTGCTTAGTGGTGACAATATAAAATAAAATAAAATAGAATAAAATATGATAAAACAAATATGCAGAATGTGTGTTTATATTTTTTTTTGTAGACTTAACTTATGATATTATTTGTATTATTATACAATTAAAATTTTTGGTAAGGTTCATTAACATTGCCCGAGTAACCCTCACTAATTGACTGGACTTGATAAATGGGTAAACTAGCACTGGGTACTAAGTACCTTGGACCATCACACCATCGGTCACATTGTGTCTCCCGGTGTGCAACAGAATAGCTAATAAGCTGTAATAATTATCGGGGTTAAAACCCAAGTGTAACAATTGAAATAACATAGCCAAAGGCTATTTTGTCACAGAATGGCATAGGAGCCATGAAACACAGAATGACTTGAAGCCATATGCAGTACTGCTAACAGAACCCTATTGGCATGCCAAGCTATCCAAACCAATCTTGTTAGGTATACTAGAGCATTTTACACTTTTGAATTTTACAATTTTTGAATTTCAAGTTTTGATGTTACTATTCACTTTATTAGTCAACAAAAATATTGACTTTTGCATAGACAATAGGTATATTGGTTTTAATACTCCCAACATACCACATTTTGCATTCAAAATTTGTTGGTATTGGTTGCCCATATCATTTCTAAGCTTAATGCTATTGAGCAAAATTTTCAGTTTTCATGCTTTATTTTTACTATTCCATTTGTCATTTTTGCAGTGGGAATTTAGCAAAATGATCGACATGAAAGTTGTTCCATATTTTGTCTAGTTGAATTTCCTTTTTTGATTCACTCCATTTGGAGTTTTGTAGCTCAAGTTATGGTCTAGAAACCACAACTGGCCGGATTGGAATTTTTCTGGACTGACCATATCTACAGTGCAATGAACAGTGATTGCAACTCACTTTTTGGATAGGTTCTGGTCATAATTTGGGTTAGGTTTCTTCATGAAAGTTTTTGTTCTATATCTCAGCTTATTGCTGGTAAAATTTCAGGTCAATTGGACCATTCTACGCTGAGTTATGGCCAAATGAATAATCACTGTTCATTTGGTCATTCTGCAGAAACAGACTGCAGTTTACTCGGATTAGGGAAAGCTTTTGATCTACTTGGTTTGGTTTTATGGACATGGTTTCTTCACCAAAGTTGTGCCATTATGTGTCTAGTTTCATGTCCAATTGGCCTTGCACCAATTGAGCCTCTACAATTCAAGTTATGGCTGCCCAAACCTGCTGGACTCAAGTCCAATTCTGCAAGTCACTCCATTCTGCAGGTCACTTTCATGGCAGCCACACCAATCCCAATCCCATCACTCAACACACTTCATTTTTTATTTAAACAGAACTAAATGGTCACTAATTGACCATTAAAACCTATTTTCATCATCACATGGTCAAAATCTCATTTTTCCACCCCAAACCTTAACTCACACATTACCCTTCATGCATTTTCATTGCATTTCTTCAACCCACTTAGTAAATACATATTATGGGCAGCCATGATAATCTTTTAATTTCATTAAACTCAACACAATCAAACCCTAACCATGGCTACTAAAAATCTAGGGTTTACATACAAATGGTATTCAACAATTTTTTTCTTTGTAATTTACACTCATTCAAAGTCCTTATCATGAATTTAAAGTAAAATTCATGGTTAGGTCACTAACCTCAAAGGAGTGAGATTTTCCCACTTGCTAAAAATCTTGTTTTCATCTTCTTTTTGCTCGCAAAAGGATCACCAAAGTGTAGGAGCAAGTTTTTGTGTTGAGAAATTTAAGTTTTAATGGATGAAAACCCAAGAAATCAAGCTTGGGTAAAGCTTGGCTATGGAGGGCTATGGTAGGAGAGGTGACGCCAAGAAGAAAAAGAGAGAGGTGGTCTGATTTTTGTTTCCTTTTCCATCCCATTTAGTCTCTTTTATATATGTTTATGCCATGTGTCAACATTGGGTTGGTTGAGAGAATTTAAATGACATCATGGTGATGTCATAAATCCTTTTTTTATCATTTTCTCTCCATTTCTTTTCTATTTAATTACAATTAAATTTTTAACAATATTTATTCATATTTTATGTTATATAAATTATTTATTTAACTGGACAAGTTGGCCCAAAAATCATTTCTGAAAAGGAAATGACCAAAATGCCCTCCGTTTGGCTTAACGGGTCAAAATTGTTTGTACCGATCGAAAAATTTTTCTAAGTATTTTCTTGGCATTCTAATGCTATAAGAACCTCAATGGCCTTTCTCTGGAGTCCCAAATATTATTTTATAATTTTTCCTAAATTTTTTTTTCTTATTAATTATTTGAGTTAATTTTTAGTTCCTCACTTTAGTTTAAATATTTTTTCGAACGTTCTAGCTGTTCGGATCGACACTGGTTACTGGAACAGCAGACTATACAGACTAGCTAAAATGAGGATGTTACAACTCTTCCCCTCTAATAAAAATTTCGTCCTCGAAATTTACCTGATGCAAATTGTTGAGGAAACTATTGCCTCATTATCTCTTCACTTTCCCAAGTTGCCTCTTCAGTGTTATGGTGCCTCCAAAGCACTTTTACTAGTGGAATTTGTTTATTTCTCAGTTTCTTCACTTCCCGAGATAGGATCTGTACAGGTTCTTCTGTATATGTCAAGTCTAGTTGGATTTCAATCTCTTCCATGGAAATGACATGTGAAGGGTCTGAGCGATATCTTCTCAGCATGGAAACATGGAACACATTGTGAATTTTATCCAGTTCTGGTCGTAAAGCTAGCTGATAGGCCACTGGTCCTACATGTTTAATGACTTCATATGGGCCAATGAACCTAGGGCTTAACTTACCCTTCCTTCCAAACCTCAGTACTTTCTTCCACGGTGAGACTTTGAGAAACACTTTATCGCCAACTGCATACTCTATCTCTTTTCTCTTTAAGTCAGCATAAGATTTCTATCTATCTGAGGCAATCTTCAAGTTAGCTTTGATTATCTTCACTTTCTCCTCAGTTTGTTTCACTAGGTCTGGTCCTACCGGCTTATCTTCGCCCAATTCAGTCCAACACACTGGGGTTCTACATTTCCTCCCATACAGTGCTTCATACGGAGCCATTTGAATGCTAGCTTGGTAGCTATTGTTATATGCAAATTCTGCCAGTGGGCGGTATCTATCCCAACTCCCCTCAAACTCAAAGACACAACTCCTTAGCATATCCTCCAGGATCTATCACGTAATTCACATTGTTACTGTTATTTCAATTTATTAATTACGAAAATTCAATTAGTTCTTAGATTTACCTGGATTACTCGTTTTGACTATCCATCAGTCTGCAGATGAAAAGCCGTGCTAAAGCGGAATTGTGTGCCCAAGGCTTCTTCTAACTTTTTCCAGAATCTCGATGTAAACCTTGGGTCTCAGTCAGATATGATGGAAAGTGGGATTCCATGCAGTCTAACTATCTCACTGATATACAATTCTGCTAGCTTCTCTAATGAGTAGTCAGTCCTAACTGGCATAAAATGTGCTGTCTTTGTCAATCTATCCATTATCACCCACACTGCATCATGCTTCCTTTGGGTGAGAGGTAAACCACTAACAAAATCCATAGTGACCCGGTCCCATTTCCATTCAGGTATGCTTATAGGCTGTAGCAATCCTGATGGAACTTGATGTTCTGCTTTAACTTGCTGACATGTCAAACACTTAGTCACATAGTCAGCTATATCCCTCTTCATACCAGGCCACCAATAATGAGGCTTCAAGTCATTATACATTTTTGTGCTTCCCAGGTGCATAGCATAAACACTAGTGTGTGCTTCTTTTAGAATACTAGTCTTCAGTTCCCCATCATTTGGTACACACACTCTTCCTCTGTAGTACAGACACCCATCTGCTTTCACCTCATAATCAGTCTCCTTTCCCTCTAGAATTTTACCCACAATGGCCATTAGTTTTTTGTAACACCCTCCTGGTAGCAACTCCGTACATTCTACTGTTCCGGTGACCGGTGTCGGTCCGGACAGCTAGAACGTCCGGAAAAATATTTAAACTAAAGTCAAGAACCAAAAATTTACTCAAATATTAATAAGAAAAATTTAGGAAAAATTTTAGAAATAAAATACAACCAAGTTAAATGAGCCGGTGCCCAAGCGATGGGTAACCCAGAGGGAAGTTGCGGTTCTCGCAACGAGGAGCCCTAGACCCGGGGAAAAATTCATAAAATAATTTTTGGGACTCCAGAGAAGGGTCATTGAGGTTCCTATGACATTAGAATGCCAAGAAAATATTTAGAAAAATTTTACAATCGGTACAGACAATTTTGACCCGTTAAGTCAAACGGAGGGCATTTTGGTCATTTCGCCTTCAGAGGTGATTTTTGGCCGACTTGTCCAGTTAAGTAAATAATTAATATGACATAAAATATGAATAAACATTACTAAAAATGAAATTAGAAATGAGTAGTGGATAAAAGAAAAGGAAAATGAAATAAAAAGCAATTTATGACATCTTGATGATGTCATTTAAAAGCCATAACCAATCACAATTAATTAACAATTTGACTAATTAATAAAAGAGATAAATAAAGACCAAGGAAGACCAAAAACAAGCAGCCATCTTCTTCTTCAAAACGTGATCCTCTCCTCCATAACCCTCCATGGAAGTTTTCTTTAATTACTTCCATTTTCCCATGAATTTGCACTATAAAACCCTAAGTCCCTTCACTAAAAACTTGTCTCTACCTCTTGGGAAGTGTTTGGCAGCCTAGAAAGGGAAAGAAAGTGAAGATTAACTTGGGAAAATTCTACCCTATTCAAGGTTAGTGCATCTATATCCCAAAAACTCTTTAATTCCATGATTTGGGACTTGGACTTACTAAGAAATTGTAATCTAAATGGACAAAAACTCATGTGTATATGTACATGAATTTTGGCTGCCCTAGCTATGGAATAGGAGGGAGTGTTTTTGATGAGCTTGAAGTGAACTAGAATCATGTTGGAAATTTATAAACATAAGAATAATAAGTTGGTATGCTAACTAAGGCATTTGTAGAAAACATAATGTGAAGCTAGGGTTTTGGGGAGTGAAAATTGATTTGGCTTATGAAATTGTTAGAGAACATTTTAGTGGTCAATTAGTGACTATTTTAGGTAAGTTGAACACAAATTGGACTGAAAAATAGGATTGCAAAGTGAAGATGTAGGCTGCCCTAGGACAGCAGCAGAGGGACTGAAAATTCAGTCCACTTGGACTGCCATAACTTGGGCTGTGTTGGTCCAATTGGTGTTTGGCCAATTGGACATGAAACTAGGCTTATAATGGCACATTGTTGCTGAAGAAACCATGCCCAAAAGACCAAAGCAAGAGGACCAAAACTTGGCCCCAATCCGGATACCCTGCAAACAGCCCCTGCAGAAATGACCAAATGAACAGTAACTGTTCATTTGGCCATAACTCACTGTAGATATGGTCAATTGACCTGAAATTTTTACAGCAACAAGATAAGATATAGACAAACAACTTTCATGAAGGACACCAATCAAAATTATGCCATTAACCTAATCAAATCATTGAGCAAAATGAAGTTTACTGTACTGAGATTTCCAAAATTTTCATTTGAGCAGTAATGTTTGGATGGCTATAACTCTCTCTAGAAAACTCGGATTTATGCGATTCTTGAACCGATGAAAACCTAAGGCATAGTAGAACATTTCATATGAAGAAAGTTAGGCCAAATTATGAACTTAACTTGATCAAATTTCTGACCAAATTTGGACCAAAATCTGCCAAAACCCAAAAGTGCAGCATGAACAGTGCACGTGAACAGTAAACTTATTTTGGCCATAACTTGAGCTACAAAACTCCAAATGGAGTGATTCAAAAAAGGAAATTCAACTAGACAAAATAAGAAACAACTTTTATGTTTACCATTTCCTCAAATTCCCACTGTAAAAAAAACAAATGGAACAGTAAAGATGAAGCACCAAATCTGAAAATTTTGTTCAATTAGCATTAAGCTTAGAAATGGTATTGGCAACCAATACCAACAAGTTTTAAATACAAAATGTGGTATGTTTGGGATATTAAAACCAATACACCTATTTTCTATCCAAAAGTCAACATTTTTGTTGACCAATGAGGTGAATAGTGACACCAAAACCAAAAATTGGCAATTTTGCCAAAAAGACCCAAGCTTTGAGAAAGTGACCAAAACCAACAAGTTTTGAATACAAAATGTGGTATGTTGGGAGTACTAAAACCAATGTACCTATGGTTTATGCAAAAGTCAATATTTTAGTTGACTAATGAAATGAATAGTGACATGAAAACTTGAAATTCAAAAATTGTGAAACTTAAAAGTGCAAAATGCCCTAGTAGGCCTAATGTGATTGGTTTGGATAGGTTGGCATGCCAATAGGGTATTGTTTTAGCAGTACTGCGAAAGGCTTTATGCCTGTATTCATGGCTTTATGCCCGTATTCATGGCTTTTATGCCCGTATTCATGGCTTTTAGGCCAATTATGTGATATCATGGCTTTTTAGCCATACTGACTGCATAGGTGGTTGACGTTCTGCGTCCCATGGTATGACGGCCCGAGGCACCGCGGTGTCCAGTGCCAACGACCCGTTATCCAGTCCAGTCGTCCAGTATAGGTTACTTGGGCATGGAAAAGTATAACTGTGATTGAACTAATTATTAAAGAAAATACGAAAATTAAATATCAGGAATGATTACAAATATACAAAGAAGCTCAATATCATGAAGAAAATAATTAACGAAATGCATGAAGAAGTTAATATCATGAAACATGATTAGCCCTCGACTACATAATAAGTTAGTAATTATTCATTTCTTATGAACACAATAGCAAGGAAATTGTTATTTTTATTTACATATTGTATTTTCTTGTATTATTGGCACCACTAAGCTTTATGCTTAGCGCGTCGCTTTTGCAACGCGTAGGTACTGAAGATTTGGACAGAGGGCCCAGTAGATCACAGATTGGGTAAGGCCGTTCACAGTTCTGCATAGTGTCCGTGTCACCTCAACTTCTGCAGTGCATTGGTAGGACACTAGGTGTCATTTTGGCATTCTGTAATAAATTTTGATTTTCTCATATGTAATGAAACTTATGTAATGTATTTTAATTTTCATGTAAATAATGCAAATTTGTGTTTGTAAATGGAAAAGTGAATATTGATCTATGATTGTTACATGACTATCAAATGAGATGAACGATTGAAAATTGAAATTGAGAAATGAATGGTTCACAAATGTTGAGATGATGATTATTGGAGTTTGAGAGTAATTGAATACGAATATATGAATATTGGAAGTGTTTTTCACAGGTTCCGAAGAACTGTTTTCTCCATTTTTAGCCGGTACTCCGTCGGATTTTCTTTAAAATTTTCGGAACCTTAAATAAATTATAATTTCGATAAATGGCTTAAATAAATTATATTTCACAAGTTATATTCAAAAGGAAGAATAAAAATGAATTAAGATAAAATAGAGTGCTCGGCACACTGAGTGGCATAACTTGCTCGGCTACACTGTAGTCGGGTAAGGGGTGTCACATTTAGTGGTATCAGAGCACGGTTTAGGCGTTTCTGGGCCTAGATTGAGTCCATACCATGCATTGCATTTGTAAGAGTCGAGGTGACACTAATGCAGATCTGTTTGTCTTTCTTATTTTGAATAGGATATGGACCCTTCATCACAGAGAGCAGTCGAGGAGGAAGTGGAGAGTCATGCTTCACCTGTAGCAGCTGAGACTGAGGTAGGGGAGAACCTACTCCACCAGCTCAAGCAGAGCCTGCTCAGCCTCCACAGGCCATGTTTCAGCAAATGGCCGATTTCTTTAGACAAATGGCCGGGGTAATGCCAGCACCACCACCACCACCAGCTCCACAACAGAAATCACACCTGGAAAGACTAAGAAAGTTTGGAGTTGTGGACTTCTATGGCAAGAGAGAAGATGACTCATTGCGGTAGAATTGGTTGAACAGAACGGGCAGAGTTCTAAAACAACTCCACTGCACTCCAGAGCAAAACCTGGAAGCTGCCATATCTTTGTTGCAAGATGATGCCTACGAATGGTGGGACACGGTGTCCAGTGAAGTGCAGCCAGAAGCTGTAACTTGGGACTTCTTTCTCTCCGAATTCAAGAGGAAATATGTGGGTACTGTATACCTGGAAGAGAGAAGAAGAGAGTTTATTAACCTGAGGCAGAGACAGCTGTCAGTGGCCGAATATGAGAAGGAATTTGTTCGATTAAGCCGCTATGGAAGGGAGATAGTCCCTAATGAGACCGAAAGGTGCAAGAGATTTGAAGAGGGATTGAACGACAATATAAAGCTCATGATCACTGCCTTGGGAATCACTGACTTCACCAAGTCAGTGGAAGCTGCATTAAAAGTGGAGAAAGTGAGAATAAATGAACAAAATAGGAAAGACAGGCAGCGTAAGAGGGAATTTGGACTAGGACAGTCAGGTATACCAACTGATAGTAAGAAGTTTAAGGGTTCTAGTTCACAAGATCAGACACAGGGCCACAGAGGCCAGATTGGAATATCTATAGCTAGTTCTCCGGGCGCAATAATAAGGGGATCAACCCCAGTGCCTGAATGTATGCATTGTGGTAGAAGACACAGAGGGGAGTGTCGACTGTTAACTGGGGAGTGTTTCAAGTGTGGGGCTACGGATCATTTCATAAGAGATTGCCCTCAGAGGAGTGGTTCAATAGCTCCGGTACAAGTTGATAGACCTTCCCCTATAGCTCAAAGGGGTAAAAGATCGGGTAGAGCAGAAACGGCTGACATTACACAGAAGATTGTTTCTGAGACAGTTGAAAAGCCCGAAGTCAGGGTGGCACCACAAGTATATGCTGTGGAAGCTCAGGAAGAGCCAAACCCAGACATTGATGAGGCGATACAAGAAAGTGAAGAAACAAGAGGGTAGCAACTCCCGATTACTTAAGTCAGGTAAATTTCGAGGACGAAATTTAAATAAGAGGGGAAGAGTTGTAACACCCTCCTGGTAGCAACTCCGTACATTCTCTCTAGGTGGCCAGGTGTCGGTCCGGACAGCTAGAACGTCCGTAAAAATATTTAAACTAAAGTCAAGAACCAAAAATTTACTCAAATATTAATAAGAAAAATTTAGGAAAAATTTTAGAAATAAAATACAACCAAGTCAAATGAGCCGGTGCCCAAGCGATGGGTAACCCAGAGGGAAGTTGCGGTTCTCGCAACGAGGAGCCCTAGACCCAGGGAAAAATTCATAAAATAATTTTTGAGACTCCAGAGAAGGGTCATTGAGGTTCCTATGGCATTAGAATGCCAAGAAAATATTTAGAAAAATTTTACAATCGGTACAGACAATTTTGACCCGTTAAGTCAAACGGAGGGCATTTTGGTCATTTCGCCTTTAGAGGTGATTTTTGGCCGACTTGTCCAGTTAAGTAAATAATTAATATGACATAAAATATGAATAAACATTACTAAAAATGAAATTGGAAATGAGTAGTGGATAAAAGAAAAGGAAAATGAAATAAAAAGCAATTTATGACATCTTGATGATGTCATTTAAAAGCCATAACCAATCACAATTAATTAACAATTTGACTAATTAATAAAAGAGATAAATAAAGACCAAGGAAGACCAAAAACAAGCAGCCATCTTCTTCTTCAAAACGTGATCCTCTCCTCCATAACCCTCCATGGAAGTTTTCTTTAATTACTTCCATTTTCCCATGAATTTGCACTATAAAACCCTAAGTCCCTTCACTAAAAACTTGTCTCTACCTCTTGGGAAGTGTTTGGCAGCCTAGAAAGGGAAAGAAAGTGAAGATTAACTTGGGAAAATTCTGCCCTATTCAAGGTTAGTGCATCTATATCCCAAAAACTCTTTAATTCCATGATTTGGGACTTGGACTTACTAAGAAATTGTAATCTAAATGGACAAAAACTCATGTGTATATGTACATGAATTTTGGCTGCCCTAGCTATGGAATAGGAGGGAGTGTTTTTGATGAGCTTGAAGTGAACTAGAATCATGTTGGAAGTTTATAAACATAAGAATAATAAGTTGGTATGCTAACTAAGGCATTTGTAGAAAACATAATGTGAAGCTAGGGTTTTGGGGAGTGAAAATTGATTTGGCTTATGAAATTGTTACAGAACATTTTAGTGGTCAATTAGTGACTATTTTAGGTAAGTTGAGCACAAATTGGACTGAAAAATAGGATTGCAAAGTGAAGATGTAGGCTGCCCTAGGACAGCAGTAGAGGGACTGAAAATTCAGTCCACTTGGACTGCCATAACTTGGGCTGTGTTGGTCCAATTGGTGTTTGGCCAATTGGACATGAAACTAGGCTTATAATGGCACATTTTCTCTGAAGAAACCATGCCCAAAAGACCAAATCAAGAGGACCAAAACTTGGCCCCAATCCAGATACCCTGCAAACAGCCCCTGCAGAAATGACCAAATGAATAGTAACTGTTCATTTGGCCATAACTCACTGTAGATATGGTCAATTGACCTGAAAGTTTTACAGCAACAAGATAAGATATAGACAAACAACTTTCATGAAGGACACCAATCTAAATTATGCCATTAACCTAATCAAATCATTGAGCAAAGTAAAGTTTACTGTACTGAGATTTCCAGAATTTTCATTTGAGCAGTAATGTTTGGATGGCTATAACTCTCTCTAGAAAACTCGGATTTATGCGATTCTTGAACCGATGAAAACCTAAGGCATAGTAGAACATTTCATATGAAGAAAGTTAGGCCAAATTATGAACTTAACTTGATTAAATTACTGACCAAAGTTGGACCAAAATCTGCCAAAACCCAAAAGTGCAGCATGAGCGATTGCGTGAACAGTAAACTTATTTTGGCCATAACTTGAGCTACAAAACTCCAAATGGAGTGATTCAAAAAAGGAAATTCAACTAGACAGAATAAAGAACAACTTTCATGTTTACCATTTCCTCAAATTCCCACTGTAAAAATAACAAATGGAACAGTAAAGATGAAGCACCAAATCTGAAAATTTTGTTCAATTAGCATTAAGCTTAGAAATGGTATTGGCAACCAATACCAACAAGTTTTAAATACAAAATGTGGTATGTTTGGGGTGTTAAAACCAATACACCTATTTTCTATCCAAAAGTCAACGTTTTTGTTGACCAATGAGGTGAATAGTGACACCAAAACCAAAAATTGGCAATTTTGCCAAAATGACCTAAGCTTTGAGAAAGTGACCAAAACCAACAAGTTTTGAATACAAAATGTGGTATGTTGGGAGTACTAAAACCAATGTACCTATGGTTTATGCAAAAGTCAACATTTTAGTTGACTAATGAATAGTGACATGAAAACTTGAAATTCAAAAATTGTGAAACTTAAAAGTGCAAAATGCCCTAGTAGGCCTAATGTGATTGGTTTGGATAGGTTGGCATGCCAATAGGGTATTGTTTTAGCAGTACTGCAAAAGGCTTTATGCCTGCATTCATGGCTTTATGCCCGTATTCATGGCTTTTATGCCCGTATTCATGGCTTTTATGCCAATTATGTGATATCATGGCTTTTTAGCCATACTGACTGCATAGGTGGTTGACGTTCTGCGTCCCATGGTATGAAGGCCCGAGGCACCGCGGTGTCCAGTGCCAATGACCCGTTATCGATCCGATCATCCAAAGATAGGTTACTTGGGCATGGAAAAGTATAACTGTGATTGAACTAATTATTAAAGAAAATACGAAAATTAAATATCAGGAATGATTACAAAAATACAAAGAAGCTCAATATCATGAAGAAAATAATTAACGAAATGCATGAAGAAGTTAATATCATGAAACATGATTAGCCCTCTACTACACAATAAGTTAGTAATTATTCATTTCTTATGAACACAATAGCAAGGAAATTGTTATTTTTATTTGCATATTGTATTTTCTTGTATTATTGGCACCACTAAGCTTTATGCTTAGCGCGTCGCTTTTGCAACGCGTAGGTACTGAAGATTTGGACAGAGGGCTCAGTAGACCACAGATTGGGTAAGGCCGTTCACGATTACGCATAGTGTCCGTGTCACCTCAACCTGCGATTGCATTGGTAGGACACTAGGTGTCATTTTGGCATTCTGTAATAAATTTTGATTTTCTCATATGTAATGAAACTTATGTAATGTATTTTGATTTTCATGTAAATAATGCAAATTTGTGTTTGTAAATGGAAAAGTGAATATTGATCTGTGATTGTTACATGACTATCAAATGAGATGAACGATTGAAAATTGAAATTGAGAAATGAATGGTTCACAAATGTTGAGATGATGATTATTGGAGTTTGAGAGTAATTGAATACGAATATATGAATATTGGAAGTGTTTTTCACCGGTTCCGAAGAACTGTTTTCTCCATTTTTAGCCGGTACTCCGCCGGATTTTCTTTAAAATTTTCGGAACCTTAAATAAATTATAATTTCGATAAATGGCTTAAATAAATTATATTTCACAAGTTATATTCAAAAGGAAAAATAAAAATGAATTAAGATAAAATAGAGTGCTCGGCACACTGACTGGCATAACTTGCTCGGGTACACTGTAGTCGGATAAGGGGTGTCACATTTTTCATCTACCCTCTGCCCATCTTGTGTCTACTGTAGCAGGGTTGGCCTCACTTGTAACTCGGCCAAAATAGCTCCATCTTGAGCTAAGGATAGACAGGCATTTAGTGATCTTAAAGCTGTGATGAACTTCCTGCTCAAGGCATCAGCAACTACATTTGCCTTCCCAGGATGATAATCTATCACGCAATCATAGTCCTTAAGGAACTCAATCCATCGCCTCTGTTTAAGATTGAGCTCTTTCTGGGTTGGCAAATATTTTAGACTCTTGTGGTCTGCATAGATGTAGCATTTTTCACCATATAAATAATGCCTCCATATCTTCAGTGCGAAGATAATTGCTGCTAACTCCAGGTCATGAGTAGGGTAGTTCTGTTTATGTGGCCTTAACTGCCTGGAAGCATAGGCAACCACTTTCCCCTCTTGCATCAATACACACCCTAGCCCATTATGTGAGGCATCACTGTAGACCACAAAGTCTTTTCCCGACACTGGCTGTGTTAACACTGGTGCTTCTGTCAACATAGCCTCCAACCTCTCAAAACTGGCTTGGCACTTGTCGTTCTAGCCAAATTTCACATTCTTGTGCAACAACTTGGTCATTGGAGCAGCTATAAGAGAGAACCCCTTCACAAATCTTCTGTAATACCCAGCTAGCCCCAAGAAACTTCTGACCTCAGTTGTATTTCTAGGAGGCTTCCATTCCATCACTGCTTCTATCTTTTTGGGATCCACTCTAATCCCCTCAACTGATACTATGTGTCCAAGGAAGGAGATTTCACTCATCCAGAAGTCACACTTGGACAGCTTAGCATAAAGCTTCTTTTCTTGCAGGGTTTGCAGAACAATCCTCAAATGTTCATCATGTTCTTCCCTGGTCTTGGAATACACCAGAATATCATCAATAAAGACCACTACAAACCGATCTAAGTATGGATGGAAGATATGGTTCATAAGGTCCATAAATCCTGCTGGTGCATTTGCTAACCCAAATGGCATCACTAAAAATTCATAGTGCCCATACCGGGTTCTGAATGCAGTTTTTGACACATCTGTATCCTTTACCCTCAACTGATGATACCCTAATCTGAGATCAATTTTTGAAAATACACCGGCTCCTTTCAACTGATCAAACAGATCGTCGATTCTGGGCAATGGATATTTGTTCTTCACAGTTACTTTGTTCAACTGTCGGTAATCAATACACAATCTCAAGGTTTCATCCTTCTTCTTCACAAGCAGCACCGGAGCTCCCCATGGTGACACACTGGGGTGTATGAACCCCTTATCAAGCAACTCTTGCAACTGAGTTTTTAACTCCCTCAATTCAGTGGGTGCCATCTTATAAGGAGCAATAGAAATGGGTGCTGTACCCGGCATTACCTCAATAGCAAACTCGACTTCCCTTTCTGGTGGTAAACTAGGCAACTCTTCAGGAAATACATCTGGGAAGTCTCTTACTAAGGGTATATTACACAGGGTTGGCTTAGCTTGTCTAGTATCAACTACGTGTGCTAGGTAAGATTCACAGCCTTTTCTCATCAATCTTCTTGCAACTGTGGCTGAGATAACATTGGATAGGAAATCTATCCTTTCACCCACAACAGTGATCTCATTACCCTCCGAAGTTTTCAGAGAAATCCTCTTCAATTTGCAATCAACTATTGCCTGATGACTTGACAACCAGTCCATACCCAAAATCACGTCAAACTCGTAGAAGGGCAACTCAATTAGGTCTGCCGAGAATTCATACTCCTGAATCATCAACGGGCAATCTTTATACACCTTATTCACTACCACACTATGGCCTAGTGAATTTGTGACCAGAATGTCTTGATCACTTTCCTCTACTGGAACTCCCCTCTCTATGGGTAGTTTGATGCAAATGTAGGAATGAGTGGATCCTGGATCCACCAATGCATACACAGAAGTGTTGTAGAGGGAAAACGTACCCCCAATGACATCCGGGGCATCTTGCTCCTCCTGAGCTCTGATGGCATAGGCCCTGGTAGGTATTCTAGTGTCTGGCCTCTTAGCTGACTCGGATGCAGGCCTCAGTGATGGACCAGCTGCCTCAGGTTTACCAGGCTTCCTATCGCTTTGTGGTGCAGGAGTAGGTCTGTCAGTTTGTGTTGGAGCAATGGTAGTAGTCCTCTTCGGACAATTCTTGATCTGGTGTTCTGTCGATCCACACCGTAAGCATGCACTGGTCACTCCCCAACAATCCCCTTTGTGCCACTTCTGACAGTACTGACAAGCAGAAGATGCAGGGGCTGGTCCCCTAAACACTGTCCCTGGAGAGCTGCCCATTGATGGTGTGGACTGGCCTCTCCTAGGTATGAACTGTGGTCTGAGCTCCTGAGACTGGCCCTGACCCTGTGGTGGTCCTGAACTTTGAGCAAGAGGACCCTTACTCTTCTTGCTGGGAGTAAAAAATGTACTGGACTAACCCGACCCCTCTTCTGTTGTCTTTCCCTTCTATTTTGTTCATTGATTCCGACCTTTTCCACTTTTGATGCAGCATCCACTAGCTTAGCAAAATCTGTGATTTCCAATGCTGTGATCATGACTTTGATGTTGTCATTGAGCCCTTCTTCAAACCTTCGGCACCTCTCTGCCTCTGTAAGGACTATCTCCCTCCCATATCTGCTCAGTCTAACAAATTCATGCTTATACTCAGCCACTGATAACTGTCTCTGTCTCAGACTGATAAATTCCCTTCTTCGCTCTTCTAAATACACTTTGCTAATATATTTCTTCCTGAACTCTGTGAGAAAGAATTCCCAGGTGATCCGTTCAGGTTGCACCTCATTGGTTACTGTGTCCCACCACTGCTATGCATCATCCTGAAGTAGGGACACAGCACCCACTAGGTTTTGCTCGGGGGTGCAATTTAGCTGTTTCAGCACTCTGATGGTTCTATCCAATCAATTCTCTGCGGCCATGGGATCATCTTCCCTCTTCCCAAAGAAGTCCACAGCCCCATGCTTCCTCAATTTCTTCAAATGAGATTTCTGTGGTACTGGTAGAGGTTGCGGCTGTGGTTATGGTGGTGGAATTGCCCCCATCATTTGCCGATAGAATTCAGTCATTTGCTGGAATAACGCAAACTGAGGTTGGGCAGGTGCCTCAGCTGCTGGTGGAGCAGGTTCTCCCCTGCCCCAAGACTCAACCCTTGGTGGAGCATGACTCTCCACCTCTTCATCAACTGCTCTTTGCGAAGCAGGATCCATATCCTATTCAAAATAAGAAAACAAACAGATCTGCATCAGTGTCACCTCAACACTTACAAATGCAATGCAATGGTATGTATTCTATTTAGGCCCAAAAATGCCTAAATCGATGCTCTGATACCACTAAATGTGACACCCCTTACCCGTCTACAGTGTAACTGAGCAAGTTATGCCACTCAGTGTGCCGGAGCACCAATTTATGTTTCTATTACAATTTATCCCTTTTTAATTCATTTATTTTCAATTTTGATAAATTTGAATTTATCCATAAATTTTATAGAAAATCCGGCAGAGTGCCGGTTGAAAATTGGAAAAATAGTTCTTCTGAACCTGTTTAAAAACACTTCTAAAATAATTTCCAAATCCAAACTCCATTATACACATTCAAGTCAATCTCAAAATCTCAATCTCAAATAATAATACTATTTTCAAAACTTTTCTGTTCACTTTATCACTTGAAGCATATTCACAAATGATTCTCAACCTTTATTTATCAACATACATCATGCAGAAAATCTCAATCATATGAAATTTCATATATTTACATTAATACACAATTACAGGAGTTTATAGTTACAATCCAAACTAATATAAAATGCAAAAATACAAAAGGGCCACCTATAGTCCTAATGTCCTACCATATGCAATGCAGATGTGAGGTGACTCTGGACCCCGGATGCAGCTCTGAAGGCTCACCCCGTCTGATGTCTGCTGGGCTCCCCAGCTAGGTCTCTAATACTTGCGCGTGGCAAAAGTGACGCGCTAAGCAATTCTGCTTAGTGGTGACAATATAAAATAAAATAAAATAGAATAAAATATGATAAAACAAATATGCAAAATGTGTGTTTACATTTTTTTTGTAGACTTAACTTCTGATATTATTTGCAATATTATACGATTAAAATTTTTTGTAAGGTTTATTAACATTGCCCGAGTAACCCTCACTAATTGACTGGACTGGATAAACCGGTAAACTGGCACTGGGTACTAAGTACCTCGGACCATCACACCATCGGTCACATTGTGTCTCCTGGTGTGCAACAAAACAGCTAATAAGCTGTAATAATTATCGGGGTTAAAACCCAAGTGTAACAATTCAAATAACATAGCCAAAGGCTATTTTGTCACATAATGGCATAGGAGCCATGAAACACATAATGGCATGAAGCCATATGCAGTACTGCTAACAGAACCTTATTGGCATGCGAAGTTATCCAAACCAATCTTGTTCGGTATACTAGGGTATTTTACACTTTTGAATTTTACAATTTTTGAATTTCAAGTTTTGATGTTACTATTCACTTCATTAGTCAACCAAAATGTTGACTTTTGCATAGACAATAGGTATATTGGTTTTAATACTTCCAACATACCACATTTTGCATTCAAAATTTGTTGGTATTGGTTGCCCATATCATTTCTAAGCCTAATGTCAATTGAGCAAAATTTTCAATTTTCATGCTTCATTTTACTATTCCATTTGTCATTTTTGCAGTGGGAATTTAGCAAAATGATCAACATGAAAGTTGTTCCTTATTTTGTCTAGTTGAATTTCATTTTTTGATTCATTCCATTTGGAGTTTTGTAGCTCAAGTTATGGTCCAAAAACCACAATTGGCCGGATTAGAAATTTTCTGGACTAACCATATCTATAGTGCAGTAAATAGTGAATGCAACTCACTTGTTGGATAGGTTCTGGTCATAATTTGGGTTAGGTTTCTTCATGAAAGTTTTTGGTCTATATCTCAGCTTATTTCTAGTAAAATTTCAGGTCAATTGGACCATTCTACACTGAGTTATGGCACTGTTCATTTGGTCATTCTGTAGAAATAGACTGCAGTTTACCTGGATTAGGGTAAGCTTTTGGTCCACTTGGTTTGGTTTTATGGGCATAGTTTCTTCACCAAAGTTGTGCCATTATGTGTCTAGTTTCATGTCCAATTGGCCTTGCACCAATTGAGCCTCTACAATTCAAGTTATGGCTGCCCAAACCTGCTAGACTCAAGTCCAATTCTGCAGGTCACTCCATTCTGTAGGTCACTTTCATGGCAGCCACACCAAACCCAATCCCATCACTCAACACACTTCATTTTTTGTTTAAACAGAACTAAATGGTCACTAATTGACCATTAAAACCTATTTTCATCATCACATGGTCAAAATCCCATTTTTCCACCCCAAACCCTAACTCACACATTACCCTTCATGCATTTTCATTGCATTTCTTCAATCCACTTAGTAAATACATATTATGCGCAACCATGATAATCTTTTAATTCCATTAAACTCAACACAAGAAAACCCTAACCATGGCTACCAAAAATCTAGGGTTTACATACAAATGGTATTCAACAATTTTTTTTCTTTGTAATTTACACTCATTCAATGTCCTTATCATGAATTTAAAGTAAAATTCATAGTTAGGTCACTAACCTCAAAGGAGGGAGATTTTCCCACTTGCTAAAACTCTTGTTGTCCTCTTCTTTTTGCTCCCAAAAGGATCACCAAGGTGTAGGAGCAAGTTTTTGTGTTGAGAAATTTAAGTTTTAATGGATGAAAACCCAAGAAATCAAGCTTGGGTAAAGCTTGGCTATGGAGGGCTAAGGTGGGAGAGGTGATGCCAAGAAGAAGAAGAGAGAGGAGGTTATGGTGGGAGAGGTGACGCCAAGAAGAAGAAGAGAGAGGAGGTCTGATTCTTGTTTCCTTTTCCAGCCCATTTAGTCTCTTTTATATATGTTTATGCCATGTGTCAACATTGGGTTGGTTGGGAGAATTTTTAATGACATCATGGTGATGTCATAAATCCATTTTCTATCATTTGCTCTCAATTTCTTATCTATTTAATTGCAATTAAATTTTTAATAATATTTATTCATATTTTATGTTATATAAATTATTTATTTAACTTGACAAGTTGGCCCAAAAATCATTTCTGAAGACGAAATGACCAAAATGCCCTTTGTTTGGCTTAACGGGTCAAAATTGTCTGTACCGATTGAAAAATTTTTCTAAGTATTTTCTTGGCATTCTAATGCCATAAGAACCTCAATGACCCTTCTTTGGAGTCCCAAAAATTATTTTATAATTTTTCCTAAATTTTTTTTTCTTATTAATTATTTGAGTTAATTTTTAGTTCCTCACTTTAGTTTAAATATTTTTCCGAACGTTCTAGCTATCCAGATCGACACTGGTCACCGGAACAGTAGACTGTACAGACTAGCTAAAATGAGGATGTTACAATTCTTAAGTGCTCCACTAACTCTCATCTTGAGCCACCTATATAAGTAATTGGGACAGATTGTTCCACTAAACCATCTCATTTTCTTCAAGCTTTCATCCATGGCCGAAATGAAATCCTCCCAAATTCACCATGGCCGTTTCATGCATGAGCTCAAGTTCTCCATGATCAAGCCATTATTTCTTCAAGCTTCCTTCAAGAAAAATGATCCTTGCACCATGGGCAACCTATAGGCAGCAAAAAGGAGAGGAAATTGTTAGTAGTATGCCCTAGAGCATATCATTTAGTATGTATCTTGTACATATTTTTAATAATAAAAGGCATTTCCACTTTTCCGTTTACATAATATATTTATGTGTAATAGAAAAGGTCCATTGATATTTTGTTAGAAATATTATTCTTAAGTTGTTAAGAATATGAGTGACAATATTTCTAGCACAAAGTATCATAAATAGGTTCACAATCGAGGATACTTCATAATAAGGACATGACTTATCCAGAAAGATTGTATTCATGTTTGTTCCCAAGTTATTTATATGAGATATAAATAAGATGGAATGGTGAGTCTCATGCCATATAACAAACATGATAGGCACTTATAAATGATAAGTAGGCTGAACCAGTGACACTTATGACAAGCACATGGAGTTTACTCTTGTCAATGTTTTGTTATAAATCATATCAGTGCATATAATCTTTAGACCTGAGATAGCACAGTCATCTTGTATATAGGTAGTTTGAGTTTGATACTGCTTTCATACTTGTACTATGTATGGGTATATGGGCATGTGTTGGCTCCTGCTAGTTATATATGGAGGTAGGTGTTGATCAAGAAGGAATCTGTTCCTCTAAGTAAATAGAGATAAAATCCTATGTTCATTTAATTGTTCTTGATGTTTCAAGTTCCTGGCCAGGACAGATAGATTTATTCAGAAAAGAGTTTCTGATGAGAAAAATCTTTTAATCAAGAACTGGAATTAAAAGAGAACATAATATTCATAGCAAATGGAGTTTGACATAAACCATGACTCCAGCTTGAGTTGGGATTTTGTAACAGAGAGATTCTAGTGCATGGTAACATATGATTATAGGTTCATTTAAGGTAAATCTTATTACTAATTGGGTGGCCATGGCATGCTATGCTAGGTGTTAACCATGGTCTATGAGGTTCATAAAATGATTTAGAGAAATCATTTATGGTAAGAAAGAGTTCCGATGATATTAAGAGTTGATATCATGTCTCATTGCCAATTAGTGATGAGCCTAGTAAGTCACACACATACACAAGTTATCACCTATTTAAATATGATTTAATTAATTAATTAAAGAGTTTAATTGATTAATTAAATAGATTTGGTTTGCAATTAAATTGCAAAGTCCCTAGCATGACTTGAAACCAAATCTAGATTATTGGATGTGTAGTATAAATTAAATTTATATTTAAAGTGTTTAAATATGAATTTAATTGATGAGAAATTAATTAATAGATATTAATTAATTAATTTATATTTGATATAAATTAATTAGAAGAAGAAAATAATTATTTTGGGTTAAGAACTCAAAATTAAGACACAGGGGCATTTTGGTCATTTCACAGTGTGACACGTGGCACCATGAGATGGTGACACATGGCATAACATATAAGCTTGCCAAATGTTTTTTAATCATGTAAGATGATTAAAATCAAGATTAAATATAGGTTTGACACTTGGCACAATGTGATTGGGTTACTTAAACCTAGAGCTAATCAAAAGGTGACATGTGGCTAGGGTTTAATGTGTTAACCTAGCTATTTAAGTGTGGTTATGAAAAGAAAACATAACCAGCAGCCTCTCCTCTCAATTGTCACGCCACTTTGAGCCTCTCCAGCTATTTCTCTTCATCTCTCATCAATTCAAAGAGATTAGCCATCAATCTCTTGAATTAAGAACACTAGAAATTGTTTCTAGTGTCCTGTTTACATCTCTAATCTCTTAAAAGGCAGAACTTGATTTTCTAATTAATAGAAAAAGCTTTAGAAGCCATTCAAGGGCTTCCATAGGTGTTCTTGGTGTGGACAAGCTAGAGGGACAACATCTGGTGTCCTGAAGACGAATCTCAAAGGCGCAGACACGCTGCAGCACATCAAGAGGTTAGTGTAATCGTTCTTGATTTAATCTAGGGTTCTAAAATTAATCTGATTAATTTTAAAATCTTAAATGGCAAATACAGATCCAAAAACATATTAAAAGAGTTTTAATATGTTGTTTATCATTGAAATCAAATATATAAAAATAAATCTTGCATGGTGCATGTGACCCTAGGTGAAAATTTTTGAATTCAATGGTATAATCTTGTGTTTTTCACGCTTCCGTTGCTTCAGAAATTTCAAGGATTTGTCAAGCTCAAGTTGAGGTTAGTGCTTAATCTTTCCATTTTCCTTCAATAGTCCTTGTGTTGAGCTTTGGGTAAGTTGAATTGCTAAGAAAAATTGAGGAAATGATGAGTATTGGTGAACCTTAATTTTGGCAGCCATGGAAATGTAGGGTTAGTGACTTATTATTATATGTATTGAATGGGAATTAAGGTTGATTAACTCAAATAAAAGTTGTAGTAGGTTAATGTCCAAGTATGTGCATATTAGTGCTTGAATTAAGGGTTTGAAATGGGACCTTGATGCTTTGGCAAACTGCCATGTTTGGCAGCCTATAATATCATGAATTTGTGTGTGAATATGAAGTTTATTAATGAAATATAATAGTATTAAATTGTGGGCAGCATGTGTAAGTGATATTGAAGTATGAGTATGAGTATATTGAAGTGTATGTGTAATATTGATATTGAGATATGTTGAATTTTGGTGGAAGTGAATGTTGAGCTTGAATGGTGAATTGTGTGCATTGAGCACTTGAGTTTTCTGCCCAACATACTTGCTAGAATTGTGTACAATATATATATATATATATATATATATATATATATATATATATATATATATATATATATATATATATATATATGGAAGTGCCATTAATTGAATATTGAAGTAATGAGGAGGAGAAGGAATATCAAATTGGAAGTGTAAGTATTTTGTGCAGGTTGTGTATTGATGGCAGTACCTAAATTAGGTCATAAGTGCCAAACTGTGAACCCAATTGGTATGAGGCCAATGGAGGGTGAAACTAGACACCAAATAGGCTAACTTTCACGTAGAAATGTTACCTAAATTCTGCCTAGAAGGTGACTTGAAAAATGACCAAATCGGGATTAGTGACTTGAAAGCCTGAAAATTGACCATTTGAGCAGCAGTTAGTGTTTTGACCATAACTTACTCAAAACAGGTCTAAATGACCTGAAATTTTTACCATGAATAGTTTAGACATATATCTACAATTCCTATGAAGACACCAAAGCCCAAAATGGCCAGAACCAAGCCAAATAGCTTACACAAGTTCAGGTACCAAAACTGGCCGAACCAAAAGTGACCTAAAAATGACCTAAGCCTACCATATCTTGGTCTACACAACTTAGAATGACTTGATATTTTTCCCCGCGTGCAATAAGACATAGACCTACAAGTTTTTAGTTTGGACCAAAACCCAAAAATTGAGGGAACTAGGTCGTCCGGCTAGGTCAAAATAGTACACTGAAATCCGGTAAATTATAATAAAATGCAATACACTTGGAAATGAAATTGGTAATATATATCAACACTAAAGGGCTATAAAATGTGACGTATTGGTAACATTAGAATTGACTCACTTAGAGTGCATCAAGGGTCAACATTATAGGTTGACTAATGAAATGAATTGAAGGGAATAGTACTAAGAAAATTAAAATATTGGATTTTATTGTTGGAAACAAATTCATTGAGTACTGAAAAACTTTAAATTGTGTGTTTCAGTTGGAAAGGATATTGAGAAGCATAAGGAACACTGAGTCAGGGCCAAGAGGTATATATCAGAGGTTTGTGCATAATAATTTTGATTTCTCATTTTCTACTTAAAATTTTAATTGAACATTATAGTTTTAAATTGTGTTTGTATGCAATACTTTTATATTCACTGCTTTTACTAGAAAATTTATTTGGAGAAATGAGTTATGAATAGTTTTTTTTATTGTTTTGGCTTTGAGAATATTATTTGGAAAATATTGTGTTGCCTACTTTACAAATAGAAATTTTGAGATAAAATGTGAATTGTGGTTTGTATGAAATATTATGATTTGAAATTGTTTTGATTCTCACTTGGCATGACAATGTTACTATGTTCCTCCTCCATTTATGGGGTGAGTGTGATTATATTCCTCCCTCTTTGACTTGCCAGTCTAAGGTGAGTGTGGATGAGTACTCATTATCTAGCTAGCTTCCTCCTTCATTGATTTCGATTAGTGGGGTGAGTGTGCCTTGTCGTGGTGTACAACACGGCATGTTCGAAAAAATTTGTGTCATGGCCTAAATTGTGTTATCGATTAGCAAAACTGTGTTATTCAGTTATTTGATCAAATTGTGTTATTGATTAGCAAAACTGTGTTATTCAGTTATTTGATCAAATTGTGTTATTGATTGGCAACACTGTGTTATTCAATTGTTTGATCGAATTTGTGTTATATGAGCTTTAAAAAAATTGTGATTTGTTTGTATTGTAAATTGTCAATAAAAGGTTTACATACCACATTTTAAATTATTATTGTGCACCACTGAGTAAATTTTACTCAGCGATAGCTTTTTCATTGCTGTTGCAAGTAGACAGACGGACAGAGTAGCAGAGTAGGCTGCTTGTACCACATTTTGAGATTTCGCCAGGTGATGCATACATTTTGCATAGTCATTTAAGTTTAATTTTATAGCCATTTTATTTGATTATTAGTCAATTTTTAGCTAATTTCATTAGTTAATTAGTTAGTTTTTCATAATTGTCAATTTTGGATTAATTTGTAATTTTTACTTTGTTTTGTAGGAAAACTGCATAAGGGACTGCATAACTTATGCAGTCCACTTATGCAGTCCCACAAAGGTTTCATTAATGAGCTGGCAGAAGATTCCCTTAGAAAATTCCTCCTAAAACACACCATTTTAGGGCTCCATGTCAGAAAATTTCTATAAATAGCCTTATTTCCCATTTTAGAAAGAGAGGGAGGAGCAGAAAAGGAAAGGAAGAGGAGCAAAAAGGGCAGCTGAAGAGCCACAAATCTCTCCCACACCATTTCTAACCAGATTTGAAGATTTCTTTCTTTCCTTACATTTTTCCTACATTTCTAGTGTTTAGTTTCTTATTTCTTAGCTTAGATTAAAGCTTTATTTCCATTTAAATTCACAATATCTTGTAAATATTATGGATAGTGAGTAGTTTTACTTTGATTCTGGAGTAAGGGTTGTAATATTTGAGATATTTTGTGGATTTTGATTGGGTAATCCATATTTTGTGGTCTTAATGAGTTTTATTCATTTCTTGTGTGCTTAATGACATGCTTAGTGTAGGATCCCATTAAGTAATGTTCTTAATCCATGGTTGAGGCACCGAAAGGAGAAGGCCTTGTGATAGATAATCAAGAAATTGGACTTAATTAACTTAGATCTAGAAATAGACTAAGGATTAAGAGTATTCACAGATTAATTAAAGAACCTAATGGGTCTTAATTAACTCTAACTCCACGAAAGTAGGATTAGATTGATTAAGGCACTCTTTGTCTCACTCGAAAGGGTATTCAAAGGATTTAAGAATTAATCTCCTTAAAACCCGTAAGTTCCTCAAGATTGGATAACCAATTTGAAATCCCAAAATAGCTCGAATATGAAATCCCGAACTCCGGAATCGCCTTTTTATCATTGTTAATTTCTAATCAAATTTAATTGCTTGCCATTTTAAATTTTGCCATATTTCAACTTGCTTATTTCAAATTGATGCAATTTTAGTTTAATTAATACATTGTTGGATAGATTATTAATTTTGCACATATAGATTTCATACTCCAATACCCATTAATTTATTGCTTTAATTTCAAAATTAGTTCAATTTAGTCAACTTTTTATATCAAAAATTCAATCATTAACACAACTCCTCGTGGGAACGATATCTTTTCTATATTACTTGTACGACTCGTGCACTTGCGGTTGGGCCACATCAAGTTTTTGGCGTCGTTGCCGAGGAGTTGTGTGTTTAAGATTGAATTCTTGATTATTTTAGTTGTTTTTAGTTTTATCTTTGTTATCTTTTCATTTTGTGTTTGTTTGTTCTTTTTCAGGTATTTTTAATCTTTTATGAGAAGAGCTAGAAGCACAAGTGACACATCCTTATTGTTCAATCCTGAAATTGAGAAATTTTGTAAAGCCAACAAGAAAGAAACCAGAAGAAGAAAAGAAGCTTTGAGAGAAACTGAATTAGAAGCAGACATGGCTAATGAAAGAATTAGAATTGGTGGAGGTAATGTTGGAAATGATCGAAATAATGAAAATGCAGCCCAAGGTGAAGAGATTATAAATGCTAATGTGCCTAGGGGAAGTATGATGGATCATGCTTTTCCTCGTTTTGATGACTTGAGAGAGAGCATAGCAAGACCAAGAATTGATGCAAATAGCTACAAGATGGATTTTGGAGTTCTTCAAATGATTCAAAATTCGCAATTCGAGGGACATCTTTCTGAAAATCCACACACACATCTAAAGAAATTTGCTATGATCTGTGACATGCAAAAACAACCTGGAGTGTCTGATGATGCAGCAAGATTGAAGCTATTCCCATTCTCTTTGAAAGATAGAGCATTGGATTGGCTTGATTCTTTACCTCACAACTCCATTACAAATTGGGAGCAACTCACTGATGCATTTCTTGCACAATATTTTCCACCTGGAAAAACTCAAGAATTGAGGAATCAAATGACAGCTTTCAGACCAAAAGAAGATGAAACTCTTTATGAATCATGGATGAGATGGAAGGAATTAGAGAGACGATGCCCACATCATGCCATTCCTAAATGGATGATAAACCAGAATTTTTACACCAATGTTACTCCTGCAATCAGAGGGATTATTGATGCTCAAACAGGAGGAGAATTTATTATGAAGCATGAAGATGAAGCTTATGAGCTACTGGAGAAAATTGCAAAGAATACTCATCTTTGGAGTAGTCCAAGAGGACCAGCTCCAACTCAAAAGAGGCAAGCTGCAGGAATGTATGACCTTGATCCATTCAATATGATTAATGCGAAGTTTGATGCACTTACAAATGTCTTGGCTAAGAAGATGGAAGATTTGAGTATGTTGGTTAGTTCATCATCATCATCTGGAAGTTCACAACAAGTTGCTTATGCAGAAGGAACTACCAGCTGTGGAGTAGACTATGGAGAGCAAGTTGCATATATTGGTAATTATGGAAACAAGCAAATGGGAAATCCTTACTCTCAAACTTATAATCCAACTTGGAGGAATCATCCCAACTTTTCATGGGGAAATCAGCAAAGTCAAGTTTCAAATCAGAATTTTCAACCACAATAGCAACAAGGAATTCCATATCAGCAAAATAGGCAACCATTGCCTAATTTTCAGCAGAAAACTATGAATCCTCCACCAAAACAGCAAGACAAAGTTCCAGCACAGAAGCTTTATTACAACAGATTCTTGTTAACCAAACTAAGCATGATGAGGAGATGAGAGAGATGAAAACAAGGCTAGAACAGATGCAAACACATAACAGAATGCTGGAAAATCAGATTGCATAACAAGCATCTTCCTCAGGTACTAAGTCTTTTGGAAAACTTCCAAGTCAACCAGAAACCCAAGAGAGCAGTGTCAAGCTATTACTTTAAGAAGTGGGAAAGTTGTAAATAATGAGAAAAGTGAAAATAGTGAGAAGAGAAAAAATGAGAAAGAAACTGATGAGGGTGAAAAACAAGAGAGTGCAGAAAAATGTAAAGAGGAGGTTGAAGAGAAAGAAGAGAAATACATACCTCCAGAGCCTTACAAGCCACAACTTCCCTTTCCACAAAGATTTTAAAAAGCCAAGCTTGATAAGCAATTTGTGAAGTTCTTAGAGGTTTTGAAGAAGCTTTACATAAATGTGCCTTTTATTGATGCTCTTTCACAAATGCCCTCTTATGCAAAATTCTTAAAAGAAATTCTCTCAAACAAGAGGAAACTTGAAGACCATGAAACTGTAGCTTTGACAGAAGAATGTAGTGCTATCCTCCAAAGGAAACTTCCTCCAAAGCTCAAGGATCCAGGGAGTTTTTCAATTCCATGCCACATTGGGGAATCATGTTCTACAAAAGCTTTATGTGATTTAGGGGCTAGTGTTAGCCTTATGCCCCTTTCCATTTATGAGAAGCTCAATATGGGAGATCTTAAGCCAACCCACATTTCTCTTCAGTTAGCTGACAGATCAATTAAGTATCATGAAGGGATTTTGGAGAACGTGCCTCTGAAGGTTGGGAAGTTCTATATACCTGTTGACTTTGTCATCTTGGACATGGAAGAAGATTCTAATATTCCAATTATCTTGGGAAGACCCTTTCTAGCTACAGCAGGAGCATTGATTGATGTTAAGGGAGAAAAATTGACTCTTAGAGTTGGTGAAGATCAATTGGTTTTCAATATTAATAACTCTATGAAGAAGCATCATTCTGAAGCTGATTCTTGCTTGAGAGTTGATATTATTGATGAGCTGGTTAAAGAACATTTCAGAAAGAAATATCCGGAAGATCCACTTGAAAATTGTTTGGTTCATGGAGGAGGCATAGACTATGACAACCCTCATGTGGCTGCATATGCTCAACATTTAGAGGGTAGTCCACCATTCATTTCTGCTCCAGTTTTTCAACTCACACAAAAGGAAAAAGTTGAATCTAAGCAATCATCATTCAAGGAAGAAGATGCACCTATGGTAGAACTTAAGCAACTTCCTTCTCAGCTCAGGTATGAATTTCTTGGCACCAATAACACTTATCCAGTAATTGTAAATGCAAACTTGAGTACCTTAGAGGATGTTAAGTTATTAAGAGTGTTGAGGCAATTCAGGAAAGTTTTAGGATATACCATAGATGACATTAAGGGAATAAGCCCACACTTTTGCATGCATAGAATTATTTTGGAAGAAAATTGTAAGCCATCTATTGAACATCAGAGGAGGTTGAACCCAAATATGAAAGAAGTTGTTAAAAAGGAAATTTTGAAGTTGCTTGATGCAGGGATCATATACCCTATCTCAAACAGTACTTGGGTGAGCCCAGTACATGTTGTCACAAAAAAGGGTGGAATGACAGTGGTCAAAAATGAAAATAATGAATTAATTCCCACAAGAACAGTGACTAGTTGGCGAATGTGCATAGATTAATGTCGCAAGGTGTGTTGCGGTCGCCTGAACGAACCCTCACCGAAGTGGAGAAGAATGAGGAGTCGCCACTTTAGTTTTGAGGGAAATTAAAGAAAACCATTTGTGAAGATAAAGTGAAATAAAACCACTTCAAAACAGAGATTCTAAGTTCGGGGTATGTAAACGGGTGGGGAAGGTGTTAGGCACCCCACCTCGTCCCTTAATTAGGGTAAGTAGATTTAACTTCGCACTCTTTATAAATTAGTTAGGAGGACTTGAATGGAAATGTTAATCCTTTTGACAAAAGGAATATTTGATTTTTCACTAATTCGGATTACCCATATACATAAGTAAATGAGACAACCTTAGTGAGTTACTGTTGTATGTTAGTTTTGTTTGAAGGGCTATTTTATTAGAATCCAATTTTTGAAATTCGATGAGAACTCTCCTCCGATCTCTTTTAAATATTTATTTAAATTTTAGATTGAGAATCGGATAAGAACTCTCCTCCGATCTCTTTTAATACTCATTTAAATTTTAGGTTGAGAACCGAATAAGAACTCTCCTCCGATCTCTTTTAATATTTATTAAAATTTTTGGATTGAGAATCGGATGAGAACTCTCCTCCGATCTCTTTTAATATTTATTTAAATTTTAGATTGAGAACCGGATCAGAACTCTCCTCAGATCTCTTTTAATATTCATTTAAATTTTAGGTTGAGAACCGGATAAGAACTCTCCTCCGATCTCTTTTAATATTTATTAAAATTTTTGGATTGAGAATCGGATGAGAACTCTCCTCCGATCTCTTTTAATATTTATTAAAATTTTTGGATTGAGAATCGGATGAGAACTCTCCTCCGATCTCTTTTAATATTTATTAAAATTTTTTTTAAGCTTGAGAACCGGATAAGAACTCTCCTCCGATCTCCTTTAAAATATTTGTTAAAATTTTAGATTGAGAATCGGATAAGAACTCTCCTCCGATCTCTTTTAATATTTATTAAAATTTTTAAGCTTGAGAACCGGATAAGAACTCAACTCTCCTCCGATCTCTTTTAATATTTATTAAAATTTTTAAGCTTGAGAACCGGATAAGAACTCTCCTCCGATCTCCTTTAAAATATTTGTTAAAATTTTAGATTGAGAATCAGATAAGAACCCTCCTCCGACCTCTTTTAATTAAATGGTAGTCGGATAAGGATTTTTTCGATCTCTCTAAATTTTACCTATCGAGAGGGCCTAAGGCTAAGGGTTCTGATGTTCAAAGGTGTCAGGGGGTTTGCGCAAGACTTCTTTAACTTATTGGTACCTTAGGACTGGGCAGGGGATGCCAAACCGAATCCTCCGACCTTCCTATATGGTCGCCTCACCAGCATTTTTTGGTAGCCGATCTATTCCATTTAGTTATCCAGGGTTTAGTTTTACTCTGTCTTATGACGTCTTGCCCTATGACCTACTGAGTCATTCTAGTGACTCAGATTTACCATAATCTAGGCTTATTATTCAGACCGTTCATTATTTCAAAAGGACTCTTAAGTTGCCGTTACCCACATCTCATCCAACCACTTATGTATCGCTTGGAACTAGATGACTTACGCTCAGAAATAATAAAGATTAACAAAGGTATCGACACGGAAATAAACTAGAGCACAACCTTTCTCTGTATCTTTCTAGCGTGATATGAACTTAAAGAAAATAACATATGTAAAGAAAGAAGAATGGAAATGCGTAAAACAAGAACTAAACTTAATAAAATGGCAACATGAATACTGACCTGTAAGGAGTCGATTCTAGTGAACTAACCGAGAATCACAAAACGCAATAAGATTGCAAGTTGATAGCCGGGAGACTAAGGTTCGCCTTGGAACAAAGAGTGCTTCACTAAATGCAATCGAGTCAGAATTATACCCGAGTTTAAATGAGATTGTGCATGGGCGATGGAAGTGAAAATAAAGATAACAAGGAACTAAAAAATGTGAACGCTACGGGATAATGAACGAGCTGAAAATGGAGAGTTTCAGTGTTCAAAATCTTTTAAGGAAACACTTCAGAAAACTGGTTCCAAAAGTTCTTCTTATGAAAGCAGAGTAACGATCTGAATTAAATTTCAGAGTTCTTCCGCTATAGTAACTTCCTCCTTTTTTGTTCGTCCTTTAAATAGTTTTTCATGCAGGTATTTATAGGGACCGGGTGTTCCCCTTGAAGGGTCAGGATCTATCTTGAGGGAGATGGAGGGTCAAGATTTCAAAGGACATAATCCTAAGCTCAAGAATTAAAGAGAATCAGAATAGACGGCCGAGATCCACTTCAGAATATTTGTCTTTTTCCTCCTCTAATCTGACGGTCCCAAATTCTCTTGTCCGGGGCGATCCAAGGGCTAGGAGTGAAAGGCGCTGGTTTTGTCGTCTTCTTCTTTGATCCAAGGGCCCTGGGCTCGTCCTTACAAGTTGGATCAACGGTGGAGATTGGGAGGTACAGCGCTGTCATGACATATTCTGGCACCTGTCAGTAATGCGGGCGATTCTGGGGCGTGCGGTTGAGATTTTACCTGCAACGCTTTAACTACCTCGGCTCTGATCATGGCGACGGCGGTAGGCGCCTTATTCTTTTTGTTTTCTGCTCTCTCTTCCTTTCCGATCTTCTTAACATGATCCTTCTCCGATCTTTCATACCGGTCTCCCCTCTTCCGATCTCTATTATTCCAATATTTCCCTTAATCAGGCCCGGTCCGGTCAAAGCATTAATTCCCCTCGATTCCCGAAGCGTCTGCTTTGTTTTCTGCTTAGCAATAAATGCCCGATTTTCCCCTATATATACCCCTGATGGAAGAGACTTTCCTCATTCGATTTTCCTCTCTTCCTTCTTACTTTCCAGTTCTAGCTACTCCGGCAGAAGTTCCGGCCACGATTGTGGCTTTTGATCCTTTTCCGATGGACCTCTTTATTCCCCGACTGAAAATTTACGATCTCGGTGATCGAGGAATTATGATGACCTTATCTAATGATGGTGAGAGAACTGGACTAACTAACCGATCCGGGTCAAGGACCTTGATCGTGCCGATCTCGAGCTGTTCGATCGGTATAACCGGCAAACCGATTTTGGCCGAGAAAACTGCTAATGTTCCGCCGACCCTTGGCGGTTGCCCTTCCAAGTTTATTCGGCTTTTCACCGCATTGGTTGTTCCGACAGTGACTTTCCTCCACACTGGGTGTTCCGACAACGGCTCGGTTCCGAGCGGTAATATCGGTGACGATCTCTCTCTTTCTCATGAGAGTCGTTGTCACCGCCATCTAAGCTGTACATCTATCCGATGTCGTCGACCGGTCTTCTGGTCGAACACATCCTTTGGATCAGTCATAGCCTGGGCTTTGACATAGGCCCTTTAGATGGGATGTTCCGCTGATCGCTAGAGATCGGATTTTGATGTAGTCAGGTCCTTAAATGTAATCCGATCTCTTGAAATCGCCCAAATAATGTAATCTGACTTTTGGAAATGTAATCCGATCTCTTGGGATCGCCCAAATGATGTAATCTGGCTTTTGGAAATAAAATTTTATTTTGACAGTTATCATTTTATTATTGTTGCTTCCGATCTCTGAAGTGTTTGTCCGATCTGGTTCCCAACTGAATAGTCTTTATCCGATCCATACTTCCAAACATCGTTTTTAATTAGCCGATCCCTAACTATCCGGTCCCTCCTTATGGAATTTTGGAATATTCGTGAGATGTGTCAGAACAGCTGGCGAGTCCCGCTAACCGATGCAGTGCCTGGAACATCGTGAACATTAAATGCTCGGACGAGTATAAATAGGGGTGGGGTTAGCCAATTGCTCCCGTATGTCATTTTCAGTCTCTCGCTCACAACTTCAAAATTCTCTCATTTTCTCAAGTTCTTCCGACGCCGATCAGACTCCGGTAAGGGCTTTAATCTTTCTTTTAGTTTAAATTCTTTATTTCCTTTGAAAATGAGCAGTGCCGTGGATCAGAGAGCGGCAAGCCCTGAAGGAACGGAAGCGTGAAAAACACAAGATTATACCATTGAATTCAAAAATTTTCACCTAGGGTCACAAGCACCATGCAAGATTTATTTTTATCTATTTGATTTCAATGATAAACAACATATTAAAACTCTTTTAATATGTTTTTGGATCTGTATTTGCCATTTAAGATTTTAAAATTAATCAGATTAATTTTAGAACCCTAGATTAAATCAAGAACGATTACACTAACCTCTTGATGTGCCGCAATGTCTGCGCTTTGAGATTCGTCTTGTGACACGGATGTTGTCCCTCTAGCTTGTCCACACCAAGAACACCTATGGCAGCCCTTGAACAGCTTCTAAAGCCTTTTCTATTAATTAGAAATTCAAGTTCTGCCTTTTAAGAGATTAGAGATGCAAACAGGACACTAGAAACAATTTCTAGTGTTTTTAATTCAAGAGATTGATGGCTAATCTCTTTGAATTGATGAGAGATGAAGAGAAATAGCTGGAGAGGCTCAAAGTGGCGTGACATATGAGAGGAGAGGCTGCTGGTTGTGTTTTCTTTTCATAACCCCACTTAAATAGCTAGGTTAACACATTAAACCCTAGCCACATGTCACCTTTTGATTAGCTCTAGGTTTAAGTGACTCAATCACATTGTGCCAAGTGTCAAACCTATATTTAATCTTGATTTTAATCATCTTACATGATTAAAAATATTTGGCAAGCTTATGTGTTATGCCACGTGTCACCATCTCATGGTGCCACGTGTCACACTGCAAAATGAACAAAATGCCCCTGTGTCTTAATTTTGAGTTCTTAACCCAAAATAATTATTTTCTTATTCTAATTAATTTATATCAAATATAAATTAATTAATTAATCTCTATTAATTAATTTCTCATCAATTAAATTCATATTTAAACACTTTAAATATAAATTTAATTTATACTACACATCCAATAATCTAGATTTGGTTTCAAGTCATGCTAGGACTTTGCAATTTTATTGCAAACCTAATCTATTTAATTAATCAATTAAACTCTTTAATTAATTAATTAAATCATATTTAAATAGGTGATATCTTGTGTATGTGTGTGACTTACTAGGCTCATCACTAATTGGCAATGAAACATGATATCAACTCTTAATATCATCGTAACTCTTTCTTACCATAAATGATTTCTCTAAATCATTTTAAGAACCTCATAGACCATGGTTAACACCTAGCATAGCATGCCATGGCCACCCAATTAGTAATAAGATTTACCTTAAATGAACCTATAATCATATGTTACCATGCACTAGAATCTCTCTCATAAAATCCCAACTCAAGCCGAGTCATGGTTTATGTCAAACTCCATTTGCTATGAATATTATGTTCTCTTTTAATTCCAGTTCTTGATTAAAAGATTTTTCTCATCGTAAACTCTTTTCAATAAATCTATCTGTCTCCGCCAGAACTTGAAAACATCAAGAACAATTAAATGAACATAGGATTTTATCTCTATTTACTTAGAGGAACAGATTCCTTCTTGATCAACACCTACCTCCATATATAACTAGGTGAGCCAACACATGCCCATATACCCATACATAGTACAAGTATGAAAGCAGATCAAACTCAAACTACCTATATACAAGATAACTGTGCTATCTCAGTCTAAAGATTATATGCATCGATATGATTTATGACAAAACATTGACAAGAGTAAACTCCATGTGCTTGTCATAAGTGTCACTGGTTCGGCCTACTTATCATTTATAAGTGCCTATCATGTTTGTTATATGGCATGAGACTCACCATTCCATCTTATTTACATCTCATATAAATAACTTGGGAACAAACATGAATACAATCTTTCTGGATAAGTCATGTCCTTATTATGAAGTATCCTCGATTGAACCTATTTATGATACTTTGTGCTAGAAATATTGTCACTCATATTTTTAACAACTTAAGAATAATATTTCTAACAAAATATCAATGGACCTTTTCTATTACACATAAATATATTATGTAAATGGAAAAGTGGAAATGCCTTTTATTATTAAAAATATGTACAAGATACATACTAAATGATATGCTCTAGGCATACTACTAACAATCTCCCACTAGCACTAGAGCCATTCATTACAATATCTTAGACCTATCTTCTCAAGATGTCGGTCTAACTGAGTCTGTGACATAGGCTTAGTGAATGGATCACCGGATTTTCACCGATGCTATTTTCTGCATGGCTACATCGCCGCCCAACTATTTCTCCGATAATGTGGTAACGCCTTTCTATGTGTTTGGATTTCGTGAGACCTTGGTTCCTTAGCTCAGAGGATCGCTCCATTGTTGTCACAAAGGTAATGGAACCGCTGACTCAATGGAAGGAATTATCGTAAGTTCTCACACGAACTTCTTTATCCAAACGACTTCCTTTGCAAAGATCTCGATGCAAAGAATATACTCACTCGATGTGGAATCTGCAATGCGTGCTCGCTTGGAACTCTTCCAACCGATCGCACCTCCATTACAAATGAACACATATCCAGAGGTAGACTTTCTATCATCGATATCCGATTGGAAATCGTAATCGAGATAACCATCCAATTGCAAGTCTCCACCTCCATAAATCAAGAATAAATCCTTAGTTCTTCTTAAGTACTTAAGAATATTCTTGATACTATCCAAAGGTTCCAAACCTGGATTGGATTGATACCGCTAGTCAAACTAACAAAGATATGCGATATCCGGCCTAGTACACAACATTGCATACATTAAACTTCCAATAGCCAAGCATATGGAATCCTGGCCATCTTATCTCTTTCTTGGTGTCTTTGGAGACATCTCTTTAGAAAGGTGGATACCATGTCTCACTGGTAACAATCCTCTCTTGGAATCAAGCATGTTAAACCTCTTTAACACCTTTTCCAAGTATAGACTTTGGGATAAACCAATTATTTTTTTGCTCTATCTCTATAGATGCGAATCCCAAGAATATAGGTTGCCTCCCCTAAGTCTTTCATGGAGAATGTATTTGACAACCATACCTTTATAGTCGTCAACATACCGTATCATTACCCATCAACAAGATGTCATCCACATATAAGACAAGGAAAGTGATAGCATCACACTAACCTTCTTATATACACATGGCTCATCCTCATTTTTGATAAAACCAAAAGATTTAATGGCTTCATCAAACGGATGTTCCAACTCCTCGAAGCTTGTTTCAACCCATAAATGGATCGCTTTAGCTTGCATACCTTGGAACCATCTTGGGATTCAAATCCCTTAGGTTGTTCCATGAAAATGTTTTCTTCAATGTATCCATTGAGAAAAGTCGCTTTGACATCCATCCGCCAAATCTCATAATCATAGTATGCAGCTATTGCTAATAAAATCCTAATTGATTTAAGCATGGCAACAAAGTAGAAAGTCTCCTCATAGTCGATTACTTGCCTTTGGCGAAAGCCTTTCGCTACTAGCCTTGCCATATAGGTCTCAACCTTTCCATTATAACCAATTTTCTTCTTGAAAAACCATTTGCTCCATATAGGTACAATACCTTTAGGTGGGTCAACAAGATCCCAAACTTGATTCTTATACATGGAATCAATCTCGGATTTCATAGCATCAATCCATTTTGAAGAGTCTATATCCGATATAGCTTCTTCATAGGTAAGTTGATCATCTCCATGATCTACTTCTTCTTGAGTAGACAACTCTTGTTCTTCTTCATGAAGAAAACCATATCTCACTGGTGGGTGAGATACCCGAGTGGTTCTACGAGGAACAGCTGTAGATGTTTCATCAATGGGTATAGGTTGACTAGATGGATCTATATCCATCGATGCATTGGTTGGTCGAATTCTCCAATTCTAACTCTATTTGCCTTCCTTTGCCTCCTTCTTGAACAAACTGTTGTTCAAGAAATGTGGCATCTCTACTTATCACAACCTTTTGTGAAGTAGGCAAATAAAAATAATATCCAAAACTATCTTTTGGATATCCAACAAATCGACCTTTTACGATCCGGTCTCCAATTTATCGGTGTTCGCTTTTTGATATAAGTGGACAACCCTAAATCTTAACATGCTTAAGACTTGGTTTTCTTCCATGCCATATCTCATAAGGTGTGGAAGAAACTGATTTTGATGGAATCCTATTCAGAATATATAAAGTTGATTCTAATGCAAATCCCCAAAAGGAGATTGGCATATCAGTATAGCTCATCATACTACGTACCATATCCAATAGGGTACGATTTCTCCTTTCAGATACACCATTCAGCTGTGGCGTTCCTGGAGGAGTCAGCTGAGAAACAATGCCATGCTCTCTCAAGTATTCATCAAATTCAGTACTCAAATATTCACCTCCACGATCTGATCGAAGAGCTTTAATATTTTTTCCTGTTTGATTTTCTACTTCAGACTTAAATTCTTTGAACTTTTCAAAGGATTCATGTTTGTATTTCATCAAATACAAATACCCAAACCTTGATTTATCATCAGTAAAGGTAATAAAATAATGAAAGCCCCCTCTAGCCATTTCTTTAAACGGACCACATACATCACTATGTATTAGTTCCAAAATATTTTCAGCTCTTAGCCCTTGTCCAACAAAGGGTGATCTAGTCATTTTGCCTTGAAGGCAAGATTCACAAGTTGGAGTAGGCTCAGAGCCCAATGAGGATAGAATCCCCATTTTCTCCAATTTTGCAATCCTATCTTCTGCAACATGACATAACCTTAAGTGCCAAATATATTTTGAACTTGAGTTGGTTTTCACCATGGCATTGTATTCTTTTAGATCACTTGCATTCATTTTGTGTTTGTCATTATTATCCAAATAATAAAGACCATCATTCATATAACCCGAACCAACATATTTATTTCCAAAATAAATATTGCAAACATCATCTGTGAACTGAAATTCATAGCCATTTCTAGTCAAACTAGATATAGAAATGATGTTCTTAAAAGCATCAGGTACATATAAAATATTATCCAAACACAAAACATGTCCAAACATGTAAAAAGATTTAGATCCTATGGCTAAAGCTTCAACAGTTGAGCCATTGCCAATCCGGACTCTAATATCTTGAGAATGCAAGCTGCTACTGTTTGCTAGTTCCTGCATATCATTAGAAATGTGAGAACTGGCACCAGTATCTAAAACCCAAGCTGTAGATGAACTATAAGTATCATCAGAATCTAAATAACAAGATATGGACATACCTTACGAAGGTGTATCCTTCTTGTCCTTGGAGAAGCAAGATACTGCAGGCGGTTCCTTTTCAGTGCCCATCCTTTTGGCGTGGAAACACTTTCCTTTGCCTTCATCGCCTTTAGTCTTCCTTTCTGTTTAGCTATTTTCTTGGAAGGACCAGAATGAGGTTTCTTTTTATTATTGCCTTTCTTCTTTTTGGACTTTCCATCAGAAGAAGATGCAACCAAAGCTACCTCTTTTCCTTTATTGCCTGGCATATTCTTTTGGGCAATAACCAGCATGTTGAGTAATTCAGCTAAGGTGCATTCCTGTTTAGTCATATGGAAATTTGTCACAAAATTCCCAAAAGACTCAGGAAGGGACTGAAGGATCAAATCCGTTTGTAGTTGGAAATCCATGTTGAAGTCAAGATGTTCCAACCGCTCAATCACCAATCATCTTGTGGACATGATCCCCAACATTACATCCCTCGGACATCCTCATACGGAATAAGCGTCTAGATATCTCATACCTAGAATTCTGCTTTGTGCTCACCATACAACTCTTGTAGGTGAAGGAGGATCTCACTAGCACTCTGCATGTTCTCATGTTGCTTCTGTAACTCATTACTCATGGAAGCAAGCATGTAACACTTAGCTCTCATATCATGCTCCTTCCACTTGTCCAAAGTATCATGTTCCTCTTGTGTGGCCTCTGGAGGTAAGGGACCAGGAACATTTGAATCTAGAACATATCCTATATGTTCAAGGTTCAGGACAAGTTTCAAATTTCTTAGCCAATCGCATGATTAGGTCCTGTCAACCTGTTGTGATCAAGTATGCTTGCAAGGATATTGGATGGTGGTGGTTGTTTTGTGCTCATTTTTATCAGAAAATTAACTGCAGAAAATAACCAGATTAATTAATAAATGTATCATGTAATTAACCAAAATGATTATGGTCTTTTAATCAAATTGGTCCTCCCACTAACTTAGCGAATCCTACACTTCCAAAGTAGAAAACGGAAATCCTAGTTGGATGGATTTCTAGTGGGTGATTGAATTCTTATAATTCTATTGATCATCCTCAGGTACATCCATTATTGGAATTACAATAAACTATAAGTGAGCAACTCCTTGCCCATCACATCTCATGTGAGGTTCAATCCTTTTACTAGCCCCTAATGCTCAAAATCTCAGGTACATCCAATATTGACTTATCTTGCATTAGTTAAGTTGATCCCATTGAGCCAGTAATTATGCAAATAATTTTAATGTCCTCAGGTACATCCAATATTGGCCACCAAACCATTTACATATTTACAAAATCTCATGCTTAACAATTATTCTTAAGAAAATCTCTTAAATTAATTGCATCTCATGCAACTATTTAAAATTTCTTAAAATAATTGCCCCAATGGAGGGCTTATGTTATAATTACTTTAATTATAGCATTTCCAACTTAATCATTTGTTTGGAAGATTTTATAGCCAACCTAATTACTATTAAGGTCTCACTTTGCACATTATCCATTTAGCATGCATATATCATATAGCATACATTCCCATACATCTCATGCATTCATGGATAAGCAGTAAATATGGTATGATCATGGACTTTCTAAGGGATTCAATTCTGAGCCACCAAGAATTGAATCAGGGCATTCCTAGGTGCATTTCATTCATTCATTTTACAAGAGTTGCTGAAGGAGTACATAATCAACACTTGATATTGAATTCCTCCCACTGGTCCCACCAATGCTCTTGACCTCCTTGAACTTCTTGCAATCCAATATTACATAGTAATCCTTGGCATACCAAGGCGAATTTACAAGAACTTAAATAAATGAAATTACAACCCAAAAATATTACAAACTTAATAATACATGCCCAAAATAAATTAAAATAAATTAATTAATTTACAATCCCAAAGAAACATAAAAGAAATAAATCCAATCACATTGGTCTTTTATAGTCCATGATCATCCATCATGCATATCACTATTTAACAATTAAATAAAACATACATTCTTAAATTAAATTGAATATCTCATATTCAACTTAAAATTCAGATTTGAATATGATTCAAATAAATTTAAAAATTCAGATTTGAATCTCATTCAAACAAATTTAAAAATTCAGATTTGAATCACATTCAAACAACTTCAAAAATTCAGATTTGAATCACATTCAAACATTTTTTAAAAAATCAGATTTGAATCACATTCAAATATTTTTTAAAAAATCAGATCTGAATTTTATTGAATCAATTTTAAAAAATCAGATTTAAATATGATTCAAACAACTTTAAAAATTCAGATTTGAATCTCATTCAAACAACTTTTAAAATTCAGATTTGAATCACATTCAAACATTTTTTAAAATTCTGATTTGAATCATAATTTAATTGTGTGATTAAAACAACTAATTAAACACTTTAATTAGTCAAAGAATAGGCCTTAGATCATACAACAATTGCAGAATTAAAAGCCAAACCTTGAATCACCCATGGAACCATTGTTGCCGCCACCAATGGTGGCTTCTCCATGTGTGACGCCACATCTCATGATCCAACCAGCAATGAATCTCTTGATCTCATGATCAAACACACAATTAAATTATATAATCAACAATCTAAATGGCAAATATAGTGGCTCTGATACCACTTGCAGGCAGGCGTGAAAAACACAAGATTATACCATTGAATTCAAAAATTTTCACCTAGGGTCACAAGCACCATGCAAGATTTATTTTTATCTATTTGATTTCAATGATAAACAACATATTAAAACTCTTTTAATATGTTTTTTGGATCTGTATTTGCCATTTAAGATTTTAACATTAATCAGATTAATTTTAGAACCTAGATTAAATCAAGAACGATTACACTAACCTCTTGATGTCTTTGCAGCGTGTCTGCGCCTTTGAGATTCGTCTTGAGGACACGGATGTTGTCCCTCTAGCTTGTCCACACCAAGAACACCTATGGCAGCCCTTGAATAGCTTCTAAAGCCTTTTCTATTAATTAGAAATTCAAGTTCTGCCTTTTAAGAGATTAGAGATGCAAACAGGACACTAGAAACAATTTCTAGTGTTTTTAATTCAAGAGATTGATGGCTAATCTCTTTGAATTGATGAGAGATGAAGAGAAATAGCTGGAGGCTCAAAGTGGCGTGACATATGAGAGGAGAGGCTGCTGGTTGTGTTTTCTTTTCATAACCCCACTTAAATAGCTAGGTTAACACATTAAACCCTAGCCACATGTCACCTTTTGATTAGCTCTAGGTTTAAGTGACTCAATCACATTGTGCCAAGTGTCAAACCTATATTTAATCTTGATTTTAATCATCTTACATGATTAAAAATATTTGGCAAGCTTATGTGTTATGCCATGTGTCACCATCTCATGGTGCCACGTGTCACACTGCAAAATGACCAAAATGCCCTCGTGTCTTAATTTTGAGTTCTTAACCCAAAATAATTATTTTCTTCTTCTAATTAATTTATATCAAATATAAATTAATTAATTAATCTCTATTAATTAATTTCTCATCAATTAAATTCATATTTAAACACTTTAAATATAAATTTAATTTATACTACACATCCAATAATCTAGATTTGGTTTCAAGTCATGCTAGGGACTTTGCAATTTTATTGCAAACCAAATCTATTTAATTAATCAATTAAACTCTTTAATTAATTAATTAAATCATATTTAAATAGGTGATAACTTGTGTATGTGTGTGACTTACTAGGCTCATCACTAATTGGCAATGAGACATGATATCAACTCTTAATATCATAGAACTCTTTCTTACCATAAATGATTTCTCTAAATCATTTTATGAACCTCATAGACCATGGTTAACACCTAGCATAGCATGCCATGGCCACCCAATTAGTAATAAGATTTACCTTAAATGAACCTATAATCATATGTTACCATGCACTAGAATCTCGCTGTTACAAAATCCCAACTCAAGCTGGAGTCATGGTTTATGTCAAACTCCATTTGCTATGAATATTATGTTCTCTTTTAATTCCAGTTCTTGATTAAAAGATTTTTCTCATCAGAAACTCTTTTCTGAATAAATCTATCTGTCCTGGCCAGGAACTTGAAAACATCAAGAACAATTAAATGAACATAGGATTTTATCTCTATTTACTTAGAGGACCAGATTCCTTCTTGATCAACACCTACCTCCATATATAACTAGCAAGAGCCAACACATGCCCATATACCCATACATAGTACAAGTATGAAAGCAGTATCAAACTCAAACTACCTATATACAAGATAACTGTGCTATCTCAGGTCTAAAGATTATATGCACTGATATGATTTATGACAAAACATTGACAAGAGTAAACTCCATGTGCTTGTCATAAGTGTCACTGGTTCGGCCTACTTATCATTTATAAGTGCCTATCATGTTTGTTATATGGCATGAGACTCACCATTCCATCTTATTTACATCTCATATAAATAACTTGGGAACAAACATGAATACAATCTTTCTGGATAAGTCATGTCCTTATTATGAAGTATCCTCGATTGTGAACCTATTTATGATACTTTGTGCTAGAAATATTGTCACTCATATTCTTAACAACTTAAGAATAATATTTCTAACAAAATATCAATGGACCTTTTCTATTACACATAAATATATTATGTAAATGGAAAAGTGGAAATGCCTTTTATTATTAAAAATATGTACAAGATACATACTAAATGATATGCTCTAGGGCATACTACTAACAATCTCCCACTAGCACTAGAGCCATTCATTACAATATCTTAGACCTATCTTCTCAAGATGTCGGTCTAATCGAGTCTGTGACATAGGCTTAGTGAATGGATCACTGGATTTTCACCGATGCTATTTTCTGCATGGCTACATCGCCTCGCCCAACTATTTCTCTGATAATGTGGTAACGCCTTTCTATGTGTTTGGATTTCTGGTGAGACCTTGGTTCCTTAGCCTGTATGACTGCTCCATTGTTGTCACAGTGTAATGGAACTGCTGACTCAATGGAAGGAATTCTCGTAAGTTACATCACGAACTTCTTTATCCAAAGCGACTTCCTTTGCGACATCGATGCGACAATATACTCACCTCGATGAGTGGAATCTGCAATCGTGCTCGTTTGGAACTCTTCCAACCGATTGCACCTCCATTACAAATGAACACATATCGAGGTAGACTTTCTATCATCGATATCGATTGGAAATCGAATCGATATAACCATCCAATTGCAAGTCTCCACCTCCATAAATCAAGAATAAATCCTTAGTTCTTCTTAAGTACTTAAGAATATTCTTGTGACTATCCATGTTCCAAACTGGATTGGATTGATACCGCTAGTCAAACTAACGACATATGCGATATCCGGCCTAGTACACAACATTGCATACATTAAACTTCCAATAGCCAAGCATATGGAATCGGCCATCTTATCTCTTTCTTCAGGTGTCTTTGGAGACATCTCTTTAGAAAGGTGGATACCATGTCTCACTGGTAACAATCCTCTCTTGGAATCAAGCATGTTAAACCTCTTTAACACCTTTTCCAAGTATAGACTTTGGGATAAACCAATTATTTTTTTTGCTCTATCTCTATAGATGCGAATCCCAAGAATATAGGTTGCCTCCCCTAAGTCTTTCATGGAGAATGTATTTGACAACCCTAACTTTATAGTCGACAACATACACGTATCATTACCCATCAACAAGTATGTCATCCACATATAAGACAAGGAAAGTGATAGCACTGTCACTAACCTTCTTATATACACATGGCTCATCCTCATTTTTGATAAAACCAAAAGATTTAATGGCTTCATCAAAACGGATGTTCCAACTCCTCGAAGCTTGTTTCAACCCATAAATGGATCGCTTTAGCTTGCATACCTTGGAACCATCTTGGGATTCAAATCCCTTAGGTTGTTCCATGAAAATGTTTTCTTCAATGTATCCATTGAGAAAAGGCATTTTGACATCCATCCGCCAAATCTCATAATCATAGTATGCACTATTGCTAATAAAATCCTAATTGATTTAAGCATGGCAACAAAGTAGAAAGTCTCCTCATAGTCTATTCCTTGCCTTTGGCGAAACCCTTTCGCTACTAGCCTTGCCTTATAGGTCTCTACCTTTCCATCGAACCAATTTTCTTCTTGAAAACCCATTTGTTCCCTATAGGTACAATACCTTCAGGTGGGTCAACAAGATCCCAAACTTGATTCTTATACATGGAATCAATCTCGGATTTCATAGCATCAATCCATTTTGAAGAGTCTATATCTGATATAGCTTCTTCATAGGTAAGTGGATCATCTCCATGATCTACTTCTTCTTGAGTAGACAACTCTTGTTCTTCTTCATGAAGAAAACCATCTCTCAGTGGGTGAGATACAGTTGTTCTACGAGGAACAGTTGTAGATGTTTCATCAATGGGTATAGGTTGACTAGATGGATCTATATCCATCCGATGCATTGGTTGGTCAAAATTCTCCAATTCTAACTCTATTTGCCTTCCTTTGCCTCCTTCTTGAACAAACTGTTGTTCAAGAAATGTGGCATCTCTACTTATCACAACCTTTTGTGAAGTAGGCAAATAAAAATAATATCCAAAACTATCTTTTGGATATCCAACAAATCGACCTTTTTCTGATCTGGTCTCCAATTTATCAGTGTTCGCTTTTTGATATAAGTGGACAACCCCAAATCTTAACATGCTTAAGACTTGGTTTTCTTCCATGCCATATCTCATAAGGTGTGGAAGAAAGCGATTTTGATGGAATCCTATTCAATATATAAAGTCGATTCTAATGCAAATCCCCAAAAGGAGATTGGCATATCAAGATAGCTCATCATACTACGTACCATATCCAATAGGGTACGATTTCTCCTTCGAGATACACCATTCACCGTATGGCGTTCTGGAGGAGTCACCGAGAAACAATGCCATGCTCTCTCAAGTATTCATCAAATTCAGGACTCAAATATTCACCTCCACGATCTGATCGAAGAGCTTTAATATTTTTTCCTGTTTGATTTTCTACTTCAGACTTAAATTCTTTGAACTTTTCAAAGGATTCATGTTTGTATTTCATCAAATACAAATACCCAAACCTTGATTTATCATCAGTAAAGGTAATAAAATAATGAAAGCCCCCTCTAGCCATTTCTTTAAACGGACCACATACATCACTATGTATTAGTTCCAAAATATTTTCAGCTCTTAGCCCTTGTCCAACAAAGGGTGATCTAGTCATTTTGCCTTGAAGGCAAGATTCACAAGTTGGAGTAGGCTCAGAGCCCAATGAGGATAGAATCCCCATTTTCTCCAATTTTGCAATCCTATCTTCTGCAACATGACATAACCTTAAGTGCCAAATATATTTTGAACTTGAGTTGATTTTATCTCTATTTACTTAGAGGAACAGATTCCTTCTTGATCAACACCTACCTCCATATATAACTAGCAGGAGCCAACACATGCCCATATACCCATACATAGTACAAGTATGAAAGCAGTATCAAACTCAAACTACCTATATACAAGATGACTGTGCTATCTCAGGTCTAAAGATTATATGCACTGATATGATTTATAACAAAACATTGACAAGAGTAAACTCCATGTGCTTGTCATAAGTGTCACTGGTTCAGCCTACTTATCATTTATAAGTGCCTATCATGTTTGTTATATGGCATGAGACTCACCATTCCATCTTATTTACATCTCATATAAATAACTTGGGAACAAACATGAATACAATCTTTCTGGATAAGTCATGTCCTTATTATGAAGTATCCTCGATTGTGAACCTATTTATGATACTTTGTGCTAGAAATATTGTCACTCATATTCTTAACAACTTAAGAATAATATTTCTAACAAAATATCAATGGACCTTTTCTATTACACATAAATATATTATGTAAATGGAAAAGTGGAAATGCCTTTTATTATTAAAAATATGTACAAGATACATACTAAATGATATGCTCTAGGGCATACTACTAACAAGCCCCCCTTCCGTTTAGGTCTCGTGGTCATCCGATGAGGTAGAGGTGGTCGGACCGAGCGTTCGGACTGAACTTGTTAGGGCCTCCACCCCAATTCAGGGGCAGGCGACATCTTCGAAATGAACACATTATTCAGGGAGAGAAAACCTCCCTATGGACGAGCTACCGTCCATTCTTAAAGAAACCGACCTACAATCGTTCAGCCAAGAATACAACATTCACCCTGACTTATTCGAACTCATTAAGTGTCATAGCGATCTTCGAGCCGATCACTTCTTTGAGGGGAATGACATGATCATGGTGTACGAAGAGCAGTTAAAAGCCGGGCTGCGGTTCCCTTTAGACGACTTCTTCAAAGAAGTTCTGAAATTTCACCAAGTATGCATCGCCCAAGTTCACCCGAACTCATGGCGGATCCTTATGGCCTTCCATGGCCTGTGCCGAGCTAAGCGAATTAGTCCTACTGCCAAGGTGTTCGCCGACCTTCATAGGTTAACTCGTCGAAAGGACGATGAGTATTGGTTTTTCCAGGCGAAACCCCACTGCGGGCTTTTTACCGATCTGCCGTCCTCCCTTAAGAATTGGAAGAACCACTTTTTTATCCTGAGAAGCAAAATCCCAAACGGTTTTAAGGGTTTCCCACGCGGTTGGCTGCACCAGGGTCCATTAATTCCAAGGCACCTTGCCCTGAATAGGGAAGAGGGCGCAATGGTGATGGATTTGAAAGAGCAGGCGAGCACAGAGAAGTTCTCTTGCCTGGATGCGGTGACTGTTGAGCTACACCATTGGACTATGGAATTGATCACCGGCAAAGATCGCGGGCTTCAGCTCTCTGACCTCGGCATTGGTATTTTCTACATCACAGATCTCAGGACCTTAGCGATCTCACTGACCTCTTCTTTGTGCAGGTATGGCAAGCGGCAAAGCCTCCAAGGAGAGCCAAAAGCGAAAGAGGGAGATCTCCCGGAAGGTACGGGAGATGAAGCGGGCCGAGGAGATGCAGACACCTCGTCACGAGCCCGGGGAAATACGAGAAGGCTCGTCTCAATCTTCGGGCCCGCCGATCTCCGAGGTGGAAGTGATCCGATCTCCTCCTCGGAGGGAAGAGCCGCCTCCGCCTCCTCCAGTTGTTCCGGACGTGGAAGGGGGTCCTTCCCAACAACAGGTGAGGCCCCTTTCTCGCGGTGCCCAGGTCTTGGTCCATTCACTGGAGAAAAATCACACGGTTCGGGAGAATCCTGGTTTCGCCAAGGTGCTGGCGTCCTCTATCTGCCTTCGAGAAGATCGGGATAGGCTGTCTCCGGATAGCCTTGATGATATCTTGACCAGATCTATGAGCTTAAACGTTGAGTGTTTGGTGAATCAGCACATGATCCAGAAGAAGGTGCATTGGCTGGGTAAAGAGGTCTAGAGGATAGGTCATGAAGCAGCTTCCCTCCAATCCCAACTATCATCCGCTCGGGACTACATATCTCAACTTGAGGGGCGATCGAAGTATTACGAGGACAAGCTGGCCGAGCAAGCTCATGTTCTGGCTGAGCGGGATCATGCTCTTGAGGAAGTGCAAGCGCTCCGGGCCGATGAAGCTGCTCAACTTGCTCACCTTGCTGAGGAGCTCAAGGCGAAAGAGGAAGAGATGGTGACTAGAGTGGCCGGCGCTTATGTAAATGCCCACAGAGATCTCCTGGCTGAGCTCAAGAAGCGTTACCCTGAGGAGGACTTCTCCTAGATGGCCAACCTGGCTCTCGAGGATGAAGGCGAGGAGAGTGAGGAGGCTGAGGGTGAGGGGGGAGACGGACAAAATGTAGATCAGGCTGGGGGTGATCCTCCAGCTGAATAACTTGTACAAATTTTTGAAATGAAATGAAATGGAATACCTCTTTTATTCGATGAATGGTTGTGATCGGAAAATTTCTAAATTATTTAAACACTTGATTGTCTGAGTATGTTGAAATAACTGAAAGTGATTATTAACCTAAGTGTGAGAGATCGAAAAACACAATGAGCATGAGATCGATAGGGAACCAACGCTAAACAGGACTTGATTAAAATTAGAAATTTGGCTTGAACATTTAAGATCGGGATCATCATTAAACCGGAACGGAACCTTTGATTATTCTTAAACTTTTGAAAGGGAGATCGGCAACAAAAATTGTAACAAAGATCTAGTGTTAGTTCAATTTCGTTTGTCAACAGAGATCAGGAATATACTTGACTGGTCAGGAGATTCGACAATGGGTTTGAGAGATCGGTGAGTGATTTAATAGACCGGTAAGGCTTTGACTGATGTGAGGACTTAGTATTGATTCAATTCCTTGTGAGGAGAGATCGGAAATGTGGTTATCTAGCAAAGAGAGATCGGAAATGTGGTTAGCTGTCAAAGGGAGACTTAGTACTGGGGATCGGTTTCAAAGTTTATTAATTCTGGGGATCGGCCAAAATATGGTGTCGACAATTACAGAAAATTAAATATAGCCACTAGAAAAGATCATTTTCCACTCCCCTTCATTGATCAGATGTTAGAAAGACTGGCTAGGCATTCTTATTTTTGCTATTTAGATGGATACTCAGGTTTTTTTCAAATCCCTATCCATCCAAATGATCAAGAGAAAACCACTTTTACTTGTCCATATGGAACCTTTGCTTATAGGCGGATGCCATTTGGGTTGTGTAATGCACCAGCTACTTTCCAAAGGTGCATGATGGCAATCTTCTCAGATTTCATTGAAGATATAATGGAGGTTTTTATGGATGACTTTTCTGTTTATGGATCTTCATTTGACATATGCTTGGCTAACCTTTCTAAAGTTTTGCAGCGATGTGCGAATCTTGACCTTGTGTTAAACTGGGAAAAGTGTCATTTCATGGTTCAGGAAGGGATAGTGCTTGGACATTTGGTGTCTAACAGAGGAATAGAGGTTGATAAAGCCAAAGTTGAAGTGATAGAAAAGATGGCTCCTCCTACCAATGTCTAGGAAATTCGAAGTTTTCTAGGACATGCCGGGTTCTACAGACGCTTTATCAAGGATTTTTCTAAAATAGCCAAACTTTGTCTAATTTGTTAAGTCATGACACACCATTTGTATTTGACCAAGAGTGTTTGGATGCCTTTTGCAGGTTGAAGCAAGCTCTTATCACTGCACCAATCATGCAACCACCTGATTGGAGCCTACCTTTTGAAATTATGTGTGATGCTAGCAACTATGCAATTGGAGCTGTTCTTGGTCAAAGAAAGGACAAAAAGGCTTATGCTATTTATTATGCCAGTAGAACACTGGATGAGGCTCAAACAAATTATGCAACAACTGAAAAGGAATTTTTAGCAATTATCTTTGCATTGGAAAAGTTCAGACCTTACATTATTGACTCAAAGGCGGTTATATTTTCAGATCATGCAGCCATCAGGTATTTACTCCATAAAAAGGAGGCTAAACCTAGGCTCATTAGGTGGATTCTGATGCTACAAGAGTTTGATTTGGAGATTAGAGATAAGAAGGGAGCTGAAAATGTAGTTGCTGATAATCTGAGTAGGCTGAAATTTGATGATGAAGAAATGGATGAAATCCCTATTGATGAGTTTTTCTTGGATGAACAACTTTTCTCTCTTGTTGCTAAATTACCTTGGTATGCAGACTTTGTGAATTATCTATCTTGTGGAGTTCTACCTCTAGGAATGACATGGCAACAAAAGAAAAAGTTTTTGCATGAGGTAAAATTTTATAGTTGGGATGATCCTTTACTCTTTAGGAGATGTTGTGATGGTTTAATAAGGAGATGTATTCCTGATGAGGAGACACAGAGTATTATGCATCATTGCTATGCTTCTGATTATGGAGGACATTTTGGAATCTCTAAAACAGCTAGTAAAATTTTGCAAGCTGGTTTCTTTTGGCTAAATCTTTTTAAGGATGTGAGGAAATTTGTGTTGGAATGTGATAAATGTCAAAGGAGTGGAAACTTGTCAAAAAGAGATCAAATGCCCCTAAATGGTATTTTTGAAATAGAATTATTTGATGTTTGGGGAATAGATTTTATGGGGCCATTTCCTCCTTCATATGGTAATAAATACATTTTAGTTGGGGTTGACTATGTGTCAAAGTGGGTGGAAGCTATTGCAACTCCAACTAATGATGCTAAAGTGGTAGTGAAATTTTTGAAGAAATTTGTCTTGAGTAGATTCGGAGCTCCTAGGGCTGTGATTAGTGATGGGGGTTCCCATTTTTGTAATAAGCAATTTGAGAGTTTAATGAGGAAGTATGGTGTAGTGCACAAGATAGCTACCCCATACCATCCTCAAACTTCAGGACAAGTTGAAATTTCTAACAGAGAACTCAAGCATATTTTGGAGAAAACAGTGAGCAATTCTCGGAAAGATTGGTCTATTAAACTAGATGATGCTTTATGGGCATATAGGACTGCTTACAAAACCCCTATAGGAACTACTCCCTTTGGGTTGGTGTATGGTAAGTCTTGTCATTTGCCTGTGGAGCTAGAGCATAGAGCATATTGGGCCATTCAGACCTTGAATTTTGATCTTAAGCAAGCTGGTGAGAAAAGGTTATTGCAACTTAATGAGCTTGAAGAATTAAGGATGGATGCTTATGAAAGTGCCCATATTTACAAAGAAAGAACTAAAGTTTGGCATGTTAAGCATCTTAGGAAAAAGGAATTCAAAGAGGGTGATTCAGTTTTATTGTTCAACTCAAGATTGAAATTGTTCCCTGGAAAACTTAAATCAAGGTGGACTGGTCCATATAGAGTTTCTAAGGTTTTCCCTTATGGAGCAATTGAAATTTGGAGTGAAAAATCTGGGAATTTTAAGGTTAATGGGCATAGATTGAAACATTACATAACTGGAGACCCAATAAAAGGAGCAATCTGTTACAAGCTCTCCAATCTCTCACCTCTTTTTAGTGAAATGCATGAAAAGTCCAGCTAAGGACTATAAATTAGCCCTCTTGGGAGGCATCCCAAGTTCTTTTATTTTCCTTTTTGTTGATTTACTTTTATTTTCATTGCTTTTGTTTTTATCTTAAATCTCCCCAAATTCAATTTTTGACATTATTGAATCTTGTCCCTTGTAGATGTATTTCAATGGAGGAAGGTTGGTGAATTGTTGGGGAGTGATACTTAACCTGAAAATTTTGTCCTTCAACTCTCCCAAAAACTGATTAGTTTTTACTGCATAACCTGTGCAGGGTTGCTATCTGGTTTATGCAAAAAGAAAAAAAAATGACATTTTGCAGCAAGGAAGGGTCTGCAGCAGATGACTTATGTTCTTGGTGAGGTTGGGTGTGTAACTTTCAAGTATTTGTGCTTTAATGTTAATATGGTTGTAAGTGGGTCATCTTTGTAGTTTTGAGCTTATTTGGGTTGTGAGATTCAAGGTGGAAATACTGCATTTTCTTAGCATGACTTGGGGAGTTATTTCTCATTTGGGGATAAATGCAACTTTATGCAGATTTTATTAAGCTTTAATGTGTTAAATTTTGATTTGCAGAATTTGAGTCAAAATGGCATGGTTCACAAAGGCCTTTTTATGCAGGATTCACATTGACAAGCATGTGTGATGTAATTTTGATGGATTTTGTATATATTGATGTGTTTTTGGTGAAAATTTCTCACGGTTTATGCTTCATGGAATTATATTTCTTCATTCTAGGGTATTTTTCACACTTGCAAATCATTTTCAATTATTCTCTCAATCTTGTTGAATTGTGCATAAGTAACTGCATAGCTCATGCAATCCTGCATAACCAAAATTCTTGCCATTTTTCACCTCTGTTGCAAACTGCATAAGGAGAGTGCATAGCTTATGCAATTCTGCATAGCCACATTTTTGTCAAATTTCATATCTACCAAAACTTGCATAAGCAGGGTGCATAACTTATGCACTTCTGCATGACTTCAAATCCTGCATTTTCTCTCTCTGCCGAAATCTGCATAAGGAGAGCGCATAGCTTATGCACTTCCGCATGACCAAAAACTCTAAATTTCAAAACCTGCCGAGAGGTGCATAAGTAGAGTGCATAGCTTATGCACAACTGCATGACCACAAATTCTGAAAATCAAAACCTGCCGAGAGGTGCATAAGCAGAGTACATGACTTATGCACTTCCGCATGACCACTCTCCCTGAATTCCAGAACTGCCGAGACCTGCATAAGGAGAGTGCATGACTTATGCACTTCCGCATGACCTATTTCTTTGAAATCCAAAATAGGCCGAAACTTGCATAAGTTAGTGCATAGGCTATGCTCTCTTGCATAATCAGTTTTTCACACTTTTTATCACCCACCGAAACATGCATAAGAGAGTACATAAGTTATGCACACTCATTTTTCACTTATGCAGCCTTAACACATGCCCTGTTCAAATAAAAAATTTGTTTTCGACACCATTTTTCCCACCTCCACTTCCCGATATCCCTGTTCATTCCCTTCCCCCCCCCCCCACGACCCTCATTCCGGCATACCTCTTCCTCTCCCCTTCTTCTTCACTCGTATTTTCATCTCATAAACCCTAATTTCTCCCTGCATTTTTCATTTCCGCCCTCATCTCCTCCATCCACACTATCGGGAACCCATGGAATCGCCTCCAACCTCCCCTCTCCAAGTTTTGCCATTGTCCATGCGACCTCCCAACCACGATTCCCCTCCACAAGAAACACCTCCACCACCTCCCACAGCCACTTACAACCGAAAAATTAGGTCGAAATCTACACGACCCATTGCCTCTGCACCTCCTCTCTCAAAACGCAAAGAACCACCCACCACCCCAATGTCAGAACCTCCACCCACAAACCCAAAAATGTCAGCCTCCACACAAGCCAAATCACCCTCTTCCAGCAAAAAGCAAATGTCAGCAACCTCACAGGTCTCAAAGCTACCTTGGTCCCTTCATGATGCAACTCATAAGGCAACCTTTAAGAGACTTAAGGAAAGGAGGGTGCAACCCACTAGGTATATTTCTGTAGACTCTCTCCAATCACTTGGTTGATTTGACAATGTGGTTGCCTATCTTGATGGTATGGGTTGGATGGAATTTGTGCACAAGCAAGAAATTGTTTATCCAGCTTTAGTTTTGGAATTTATTTCCTCATTCTCTGCCACCCTGAAATTGCATGATGTAGATTTTAAGCCAACTATGAAATTTAGATGTTTGGGGCAAAATAGAGAGTTATCATTGGACCAATTTCATAGTATTCTTGGGTTTGCAATTGATGGGCTATTTAGAGTACCATATACTGGGGTAGAGGTAGCAAACAAAGGTATTTGGAATGCTGCTCAATTTTGGAGAATTATCACAAACCAACCTCAGACTTTTTCTGCTGGCAGATCCAAAACCTCTCAAATACTAGACCCTGCACTTAGGTTTATCCATAGGCTTATTGCTAGCACTATTTTGGGCAGAGGGACTAGTTCTGGTGCTGTTGGGAAATCTTAATTATTCATGTTATGGTGTGCCTTTCACAAGGTCTAGGTTTCTCCTGGTTACTTCTTTTGTGAGCATGTGTTGCATATTGCCACCAAATCCATAGGTGACATTGTCTTAGGTGGGCTCATAACTGTCATAGCCAAGCATTTTGGTTTTAATCCGGAAGAGCATCCAATTCCAGCACTTTCAGATACTTTATACTTTGATGCCACACACCTCTCCAAAGCGATTCGATTTGCCACATTCGACATCGCATAACCAGAGCGTAAATCGAACCCACTGCACAACCAGAAGCCCGACCTGTTCCACCAGTCCCACAGCATTCTGCTGATCCTACACCACCCTCTCAGCCTGCACAGGACTTCCCAGCAGATTCTGCACAACCTACACCTCCTGCAGCTGAACCCTCTTCATCCACAGCCCCTCCTGCATTCAACACTAAAGCCTTATTCACCTACCTTAAAAGGCTTAGTGATGATATATACTTTGTGGATAGGAAGCTTCACACTGGTCTTGATACCCTCAAGGATCGTCATGATCACCTATTTGACCTTGTCATGGAAACCAGAGATAAGCAGAAAGAATTGAAGGAGATACTGAAGCAGCTCATGATCTTTCTGGGGATGCCTCCTCCACCTCCATCACCTCCTCCAGCACCATCATTTCGACAGCAAGCAGCAGCCACCAGCCCCTTAGCCACATCTATGGACAAGGGCAAAACAATAGAACTAGATTAGTTTCTATTTTACTTTTGTTCAAACTTGTAGGACTTTTTCTTTGCAAATATGTTCAAACAATTTTAGTTTGTTTTGAATTCTGTTTTTCTTGAAGTTTTATTGGATAGCTATTACATTAGTTTTCTTTGATTTCCATTGCCTTTACTGCCCTTTTTGTGCATATTTGTCCATACTCTGTCTATATTTGCATGCTTCTACTGGTGGTTACACATTTGTCCTGGCTCAGCATCATGCAGCAGCTTTTGAATATACTGCACAGGCTGTGAATTCCCTTATGCAAATATTTTGCATAGCCTGTGCAGCCCTTTTATGCCACTTATGCAGAACTGCACAGGCTGTAATTGCCTTATGCAAATGTCCTGCATAGCCTATGCAGTCCTTATTGCCACTCATGTAGAACCGCATAGCTTAAGCACCCTACTTATGCACCTGTTCTGGACAGCACTTTGCTCTGCATAACCTGTGCAGCTTTTTATGCATCCCCATTATATCTTTAATTCTCATCTGCTCTATACAAGGTAACTCTTTCTTTTTGCTCTTAATTTTCACTAATCCTGGTTATTCCCTTTGTTTTGAGTTTTGATATTGCATTGCTTGAGACATTGAGGACAATGTCTAATTTTGAGTTTGGGGGTGCACATTTTGATTTTTGCTTCATTTTTCCCATTTTGAGTATAGGAGCATCTCATCCCATTCCATTTGCATATATTGTAAATATTTCACATATGCATCCTTACATACATATACATAACACATTTACACACACATTTTACATCACTTAGAAATTGTACACATTGCACACAACTAGACTTCCTCCATTTAGTTATTTAGTTAATGCATTACTCATTTTTAGGAATCATGCATCATGCATTAAAATCTTTTGCCAAATCCCTTGAGTATTGAAAAGCTACCTATGAGAGTGATTTGACTTACCTTTAGTTGGGTTTGTGGATTGAAAGTTTCCTAAAAGGTGTAAGGTTTTGAAGTGTCTATCCCTTGCCTATATCTTCTTAGCCAAAAAGCCACCCAACTAGTCATTTGGAGATTGGAATGTTTAGAGGGAGCTATTGGATATAAGGTAGTCAAACAATGTCTCACCAATCCTAGAACAAATTTTCTAAACCTTTCAAGGTGAAATATCAGCTTGTACTTGAAAAGAGAGATGATTAGGCATTCTTTGATTTAAACCTTCTCATTTTAAACCTTTGGCCCTTTTTCCTAATTAAAATTGACCCTTGCAAACCCCTTTGAGCCTTTTTATCCCTAATTTTTCTTGAAATCCTTATTGTTACCTAGCCAATGAACCAAACACTCCAACCCTTTTCATCAGAATAATTATTTATAACATTAGGTACATAAAAAAAAATCAATAAAAGGGAGAAGAAATGCTTGTCACCTTGTAAAAGTGCTAGTATATGTGCTTTTCACCATTGTCATTCAAAATGAAAGAAATCCACCCAAAGTATTAAAAGAAATGAGCTTGGGGGTGGCAAATTTTAGGGACAATCATCAAAAGAAAATGCAAGATACAAGTTTAAAGAATCAAAATGTCCCTCCATTTTTATGTGTTTTGTAAACTATGCTAGCACTTGACAATTCTCATTGTGTATTTCTGTGACACCCCGTACCTGTGTACAGTATACCCGAGTAAGTAATGCCACACGGTGTACCGGCACACTCTAATATACCTTAATTAATTTTCATCATAACTTTGAATATAACTTGTAAAATATAACTCATTTAAGTCATTTATTGAAATCATAATTTATTTGAGGTTCCGAAAATTTTAAAGAAAATCCGGCAGAGTACCGGCTAAAAATGGAGAAAACAGTTCTTCGGAACCTGTGAAAAACACTTCCAATAAACAAATTCATTCATTCTCAACTCCAATATCATCACAAAACTCAATATCAAGATCTCAACATTTCAATTTCAATTCTCATTCATCCATCACATGTGATGATCACATATAAATCACAAATAAACATTTACTTTTCCATTCACAAATACAATTTTCATAATTTACATAAACATCAATATACATTACACAAGTTTAATTCCTTATGAGAAAATCAAAATTTAGTTACAAAATGTCAAAATGACACCTAGTGTCCTACCAATGCACTGCAGAAGTTGAGGTGACACAGACACTGTGCAGAACTACAGGATGGACTCACCCAGTCTGCGGTCTACTGGGCTCACGATCTGTATCTCCAATACCTATGCGTGGCAAAAGCAACGCGCTAAGCAATAATGCTTAGTGGTGCAATAATATAATAAAAGAAAATAGCAGAAAATAAGTATGTATAGAATGTGTATGATTTCTTTGTTTGGTATTGGTATGTCCATTATTTCATTATCTTTGTCCACTTTTAAACATTTGATTGCCCCAAGTAACCTACACTAGGCGACTGGACTGGATAAACGGGTAAACTGGCACTGGGTATCAAGTACCTCGAGCCGTCACACCATCGGTCACATAGGCATCTCCCGGTGTGCAACAGAATAGCTAACAAGCTGTAAATAATATCAGGCACAAGGCCAAAGCTCAATACAAGGTCAGAATGGCTAAAAGCCATGAAATCACAGAATGGCATATTGCCATGTGCAGTACTGCTAACTAAACCCTATTGGCATGCCAAACTATCCAAACCAATCATGTTAGGTATACTAGGGCATTCGATACTTTAAAATTCTTCAATCTTTGGATTTCAAGTTTCGGTGTTACTATTCACCTCTATGGTCAACTAAAATGTTGACTTTTAGGTAGAAATTAGGTACATTGGTTTTGGCACTCCCAACATACCACATTTTGCTTTTAAAACTTGTTGGAATTGGTCACCATTACCATTTCTAACTTAAAACCAAGAGGGCAGAAAATTTCAGTTTTTGAAGCATATGTTTACTGTTCCATTAAGCACTGTTACAGTGAGACTTTGAAGAAATGACAAACATAAAAGTTGTTCCTTATTTTGTCTAGTTGAATTTCCTTTTTTGAATCACTCCATTTGGAGTTTTGTAGCTCCAGATATGGCCCAAAGACCACAGCTGGCCGGATTTCCATTCTGCAGAAATTACCACATCTACAGTAACATGAGCAAAGGATCGTGATTGCATTTTTGAATTGGTTCTGGTCATAATTTGGGGTAGGTTCCTTCATGAAAGTTGTTTGTCTATGTCTTAAATTTTTGCTGTAAACATTTCAGGTCAATTGACCAAATCTACAGTGAGTTATGGCCAAATGAACAGTTACTGTTCATTTGGTCATTTCTGCAGGTGCTGTTGCAGGGTGTCCAGATTGGGGCCAACTTTTGGTCCTCTTGCTTTGGTCTTTTGGGCATGGTTTCTTCAGCAAAAATGTGCCATTATAAGCCTAGTTTCATGTCCAATTAGCCAAACACCAATTGGACCAACACAGCCAAAGTTATGGCTATGTAATTGGACTGAAATCTCAATCACCATTACTGCTGTCCCCAGGCAGCATAGTCATTCTCTTTGCCAAGCTATTTTTCAGTCCATATTATGGTCAACTTACCTAAAATGGTCACTAATTGACCATTAAAATGTTCTCTAACAATTTCATAAGCCAAGTCAATTTTTCACTTCTCAAAACCCTAATGTCCAATTCAATTTACCCATAAACCTCAATTAGCACACTAGTTCAACATCCATGCATATTCATACCTTAAACATCATTTCTAGCCACTCTAAGTTCATTAAAACAATCAAACTCATCCTTCCTTAGGGCTGCCGAAAATTGAAGATACCCTAACATATATGATTTACTTCAAATTCTTACAATTTCTTATCTTAAAATGATGCTCTAACAAGGATTAAAGGAGTGAGAGTGAAAGTATAGCACTAATCTCACTTAGGAGCTTTTCAAAAGCTCAAATTCTTCACTTTCTTCTCTTCTTCTTACTATCAATCTTCTTCTCAAGGTGAAATAATTAATTTTTGTACTTAGAGGGTAGGGAAATATGGTGGAAATGATGGAAATCTAAAGCTTGAAAAAGCTTTAATGGAGGGTGGCTATGGAACTAGGTTTCGGCTGCAATGGGAAAGCGGGATGGCTGCTGCATTTTTTTGTTATTTTGGTCTTCTTTTAGTCTCTTTTATTTGTTAGTCAAATAGTTGCTTAATTGTGATTGGTTGGTAATTTTAAATGACATCACAATGATGTCATAAATTGCATATGTTGTATTTTTCTTTTCTTTTCATCACTACTCAATTTCAATTAAATTTTTAGTAATGTTTCTTCATATTTTATGTCATATTAATTATTTACTTAACTGGACAAGTCGGCCAAAAATCACCTCTGAAGGCGAAATGACCAAAATGCCCTCCGTTTGGCTTAACGGGTCAAAATTGTCTGTACCGATTGAAAAATTTTTCTAGGTATTTTCTTGGCATTCTAATGCCATGGGAACCTCAATAACCCTTCTCTGGAGTCCCAAAAATTATTTTATGAATTTTTCCCCGGGTCTAGGGCTCCTCGTTGCGAGAACCGCAACTTTCCTCTGGTTACCCATCGCTAGGGCACCGGCTCATTTAACTTGTTTGTATTTTATTTCTAAAATTTTTACTAAATTTTTCTTATCAATATTTGAGTTAATTATGGTTTCTGACTTTAGTTTAAATATTTTTCCGGACATTCTAGCTGTCCGGACTGACACCGGTCACTGGAACATTAGGATGTACGGAGTAGTTACCGGGAGGGTGTTACAATTTCTCTCCTCCATATATATAAAAAAAGGAGAAAAAGAAAAAGAAAAAATATATATATATAATAAAATAGGAAGTGTACCTTATGTTGTCAAAATTGAAAATATTCTCATGCTTTGAACCCTTTTTACCCATTTTTCTTCTTAGCCTCATTTTGAACCCCATAGCCCCATTACATCCCTAAAAAGACCTTTGATCTCTTGATAGTACTTGCTACATTAGTGGAGATAGGAGTAGGGAATTTGCCTATGGGATTGGAAAATTATCCATTCATTCATTTAATTCCATCATTCTATATAGAGACACTTTGGTTATTGATTGTCCTAGAATTCCTTTTGAGCATGACTCTCTCTTCTGATTGGTTGGTTTGGGGATTTTGAATGATAATTGAATTGATGGCTAAGCGGTGAAAGCTTGGATAAGCATTAAATTCTTTGCATTTTGAAGGATGGGTAATGGATTGTTGGTATGGCTAAAGGTGTGTTAAGTTACTTTAATAGGTGACTTTCATAGCTCTTTGGATAAGGCACCCCTAAAGAATTTTGCATCACATTTTAAAGTTTGCTTGAAGACAAGCAAAAGCTTGAGTTTGGGGGTATTTGATGCATACATTTTGCATAGTCATTTAGGTTTAATTTTATAGCCATTTTATTTGATTATTAGTCAATTTTTAGCTAATTTCATTAGTTAATTAGTTAGTTTTTCATAATTGTCAATTTTGGATTAATTTATAATTTTTACTTTGTTTTGTAGGAAAAATGGTGTTTTTGAAGGACTGAAGAGAAATTTTGCCATTGAGGAGTGACTTCTATAGCCAAAGATGTCAAAAACAAGTTTTCAAGCTGAAATATGCATTGACCAAATTGTGCATAACTTGCAGCATAAGCCATGCAGATCTGCATAAGGAGAAAAATCACTGTTCCAATACCTGCCGAATTGTGCATAAGGAGAGTGCATAGCTTATGCAGATTCACGCCTCCCTTATGCAAGTCTCACGGAATTGTGCATAACCTATGCGCTAAGTCATGCAGTTTCGCATAAGTGAACTGTAAATGAAAATCGCATAAGGGACTGCATAACTTATGCAGTCCACTTATGCAATCCCACAAAGGTTTCATTAATGAGCTGGCAAAAGATTCCCTCAGAAAATTCCTCCTAAAACACACCGTTTTAGGGCTCCATGTCAGAAAATTTCTATAAATAGCCTTATTTCCCATTTTAGAAAGAGAAGGAGGAGTAGAAAAGGAAAGGAAGAGGAGCAAAAAGGGCAGCTGAAGAGCCACAAATCTCTCCCACACCATTTCTTACCAGATTTGAAGATTTCTTTCTTTCCTTACATTTTTCCTACATTTCTAGTGTTTAGTTTCTTATTTCTTAGCTTAGATTAAAGCTTTAGTTCCATTTAAATTCACAATATCTTGTAAACATTATGGATAGTGAGTAGTTTTACTTTGATTCTGGAGTAAGGGTTGTAATATTTGAGATATTTTGTGGATTTTGATTGGGTAATCCATATTTTGTGGTCTTAATGAGTTTTATTCATTTCTTGTGTGCTTAATGACATGCTTAGTGTAGGATCCCATTAAGTAATATTCTTAATCCATGGTTAAGGCACCGAAAGGAGAAGGCCTTGTGATAGATAATCAAGAAATTGGACTTAATTAACTTAGATCTAGAAATAGACTAAGGATTAAGAGGATTCACAGATTAATTAAAGAACCTAATGGGTCTTAATTAACTCTAACTCCACGAAAGTAGGATTAGATTGATTAAGGCACTCTTTGTCTCACTCGAAAGGGTATTCAAAGGATTTAAGAATTAATCTCCTTAAAACCCGTAAGTTCCTCAAGATTGGATAACCAATTTGAAATCCCAAAATAGCTCGAATATGAAATCCCGAAATCCGGAATCGCCTTTTTATCATTGTTAATTTCTAATCAAATTTAATTGCTTGCCATTTTAAATTTTGCCATATTTCAACTTGCTTATTTCAAATTGATGCAATTTTAGTTTAATTAATACATTGTTGGATAGATTATTAATTTTGCACATATAGATTTCATACTCCAATACCCATCAATTTATTGCTTTAATTTCAAAATTAGTTCAATTTAGTCAACTTTTTATATCAAAAATTCAATCATTAACACAACTCCTCGTGGGAACGATATCTTTTCTATATTACTTGTACGACCCGTGCACTTGCGGTTGGGCCACATCACCAGGTATATCGAGCATACCATATTGTGTAGTTTTTGTTGTAATTTATGTGCACTGTATATATATATTGTACTTGGTCTTGAGCACTTGTAAACTAAAATTGTAAATTATTTTGGTTTGTAAAAATATTGTGACATATTCATCTTATCTCAGTTTTTTGAAACACTGGAAAATTGATTATTGAACTGAATTGATAATGTTGAGAATTTTATTTTGTTGAAAAAATTTGTTAGAGTTTGGGATTGAGAAATATATTGGAAGTGTTTTTTACAGGTTTTTGAAGAATTATTTTATTCAAAATACAGATGGCACTCTGCCAAAATTTTTACAGAAATTATTAATACTTCAAATGTGTTATCTGGTTTCACTTCAGTTAAAAAAGAAAAAATTTTAACACTTGTAAATAGTGCTCACTACTGTAAAAAGAAGTAAGAAAATGTTTAAAATCCCTTGTAGTGTATTTAATGGATTATCAGTAGACGAAGTTGGTAATTCATTAGGTATACTACGGGATCATGTTATGCCTTATGGAGGGGTATGATGTGACATATTTTAGTGGTATTAGAGCAAGGTTTTTAAATTCTATTTTTACCTGTAATTTGAATATCTTTCTTCATAGTACAACTGTTCAATGTCATTGTTTGATACATACAGTACATTACATTATAATTATGCACTAACAGGAGGAAATCTCCTTGTGTTATTTGTTCAGGAGGTGTAATATCCTCTAATTGACTATGGAAGAAAGGGACTATTCAGTCGATCAATCAATAGAGGCTGAGGTACAAGGGGATGCCCCAACCCTTCAAAATGTGAGTGGATCAGCTACACCAACCCCTCAGTACCACAGTTCCTTGCTCAATTTGCTCAGCAAATGGGTGCGATGTTCCAACAGATGGCTGGTAACATGCCTACTCAAGCCCCACTGCAGACACCATTGGTTCAACCACAGCCTTTAGCTAGGCAGTATGACAAGTTGATTAAATTTAGGGCTACTGAGTTCAAGAGGACGATGGATCCGCTAGACGCAGACCAATGGTTGGAAAGGATGGAAAGAGTTTTTAGGAAGCTGAACTGCACTTATGAGCTGAAATTTGAATACTCAATCTCACTTCTATAGTGAGATGCATATGACTGGTGGAAAACCATTCCCCACAATTTGGTAGAACACCCAGTGCTGACATGATCCCCTAGAATACCTAATGAACTACCGAACTTTACCTACCGATAACTCATTAAGTACCCTATAAGGGATTTTAAAATAATTTTCTTACTTTTTATAAGTGGTGAGCATTTTCTAATATGTGTTAAAACATTTAATTAACAATTAACCATAACTAGGTCAAATCTAAATTTTAGTTTCCTTTTTAGGCATTTTTGGTTATGACTTTACTAATTTATTTGGACTGCTGTAATCACATTGAGGTTTAGCATTCTTCATAAGTATTATTTCTCTATGTCTTAGGGACAATGAGAAAATTTACTTGTAATTTGTCAAGTCTTATAGAATTATTTATAGCCAAATTATTGACTTGGACTCAAAGGTCTTATATTGACACGATCCTTAATTAGGTCAATGGCTTTGACCTTAAATTCTGACCTTATACATTTATAATTTGAGGAAGTTGTAAAAAACAAAGTTTTAGGTCTCTTTCTTAGCTTTCCAAATTGGTATGGCTCATTTAAATTGGACACTTCTTGTGGGAGATATGCTTATTTGAATTTTCTGAATTTTATGGTCAAATTTGCCAATTCCAGATTTAGTGTGCCAACTTAATCAAGTTAATTGACCTAGTTTCCTTGATTTTTGGGTTTTGGTCAAATTACCAATTTTGTAGGTCTATGTCTTATTGAATTTTTGGGTTTTGGTCAAATTACCAATTTTATAGGTCTATGTCTTATTGAATTTTTGGCACTGATTTCAGGTCATTTGGAGTTTTCTGGACCAAGTTATGGTCATTTTACTAATACTGGTCAAGTTACACTTATTTGACAATTCTGGGTCACTTTTAGGTCAATGTCAATTTGGCCAGTTTTTGTAACCCAACTTTGGCGATCATTTTGACTTAGTAATTGGCGTTTCTAGGCTTAGTGGTCTTCACCAAAGTTGTAGCCCTATGTCTAAGCTTTCTAACGGTATAAATTTTAGGTCCTTTAGACCAGTTTTGAGTGAGTTATGGCAAAAAAAACTGATTACTATTCATATGGTCAAATTCTAGGTTCTTATGTTATGTTAATCTAGATTTGGTCATTCTTTTAGGTCACTTCTAGGCAGAATTTGGGCAATACTTCTACATGAAAGTTGGCTATTTTATGTCTAGTTTCACCTCCAATTGGCCTCATACCAATTGGAATCACAACTTTACACTTATAACCTAATTTATACACTGCCAACAATCACAACCTGCATAAGAGAATTTACACTCCCAATTTGGCAATCCTCCTCCTCCCAATACTTCAATATTCATTCTTGGCACTTCTATATTTATTCAACACAATTCCAGTAAAGTAAATTGGGTAGAATACTCAAATAATATAGGCTCCCATGGCTGCCTAAAATTGGGCAGTCCAATAACTCAACAATTCCATCAATTTTCATCACCAATCAACTCATCTCAAGCTAAACATAAACTTTACTTAACAAAGGAAGTGAATTGGACCCTTACCTCTTTTTGGAGCTTGCTCAAACCTTAACAAAACTTCTTCTTTTTGCTCCCAATATGCTACCCAAGGTATGAGGATAAAGTTTAATGAAAGAACCTTGAAGATTTCATGGCTTGATCTTAGTGGATGAGAGCTTGAAGCTTTGGCCATCCATGGAGTTTTTGGATGGATTGGATTCGGCTTGAAGATGAAATGAAGAAGAAGAAGTGGCTGAAGTGGGATATGCTGTTCACTTAATCCCTTTTATAGGTCCACTAATTTTAAAATAATAATAATTTAATTAAACTTTTAATTATCCTAAACTTTACCCCTTTAATTTCCCTTAATTACATTTCATTCCAATTTCATTTTTCATGAAATTTTCAAAATTCAATACCACATTATTTTCATGGACATTTAGGTCAAAAGCCAACTCTAAGTGTCAAATGACCAAAATGCCCCTCTTCGGGTTGCATTTTCGATTTTTCGGTACTACTGATTAATTCATTGACTCGCCGATTTCTTTAATTTTTGTTTTCTTTTATACTGACTTACTAATTTTTTTCTTGACATTTTCACTGTCAATTTTACCTTCGTAGACCTTTAATTAGGTCCCAAAAATATTTCTCAGGATTCCCCTCGATCAAGGGCTAGTCAACGATCCTCGATGTAACTTCCCAGTGCGGTCACCCATCGCTAAGGTTTCGGCTCGTTTACCTTACTTTCATTTCGTCTCTTTTATTTTTCCTTAATTTTTCTTGTATTTTCTTTTTATTTATTTCATCATTTTATGCCTGTTTATTATCACTGAAGTGTAGTTCCAGACATTCTGACTTGTCCGGACTAACATTAGGTCACCAGAGTAGCCGAATGTATGGACTACGTAAAGTGAGAGCGTTACAATTCTTCCCTTCTAAATGAAAATTTCGTCCTCAAAATTTATCGGATTCATATAACTGATATCATTATCTCATAATTTTACTCACTCTCCCATGATTGTGTCCTTTGCCTTTTTGTGTTTCCACTCATGAAATTCTCTTATTCATTAGTTCCTTGATTTCTCATGCTAGAATCCTTACTAGTCCTTCTGTCTCCTTTACTTACTCCAATCCTGTTAACTTGCCCTCATCTAGGTATTCTACATTTATCTCACACAAATGTCTCAAATGCCTAAATCATTTCTTTCTGACAAAAATATCAAAATAACTATAAGACTCCATATCGAGTTCTTTATATCTTCATCCTCAAGGTATTCTTTTTAATTTATAGTCATACTAAAATCTCAAATTTTATAGTAATTCCTATCATATTGGTAGCTCACATTAGTGTAACTGAGTCACTGACTATTAGTGACCTTTCAATATGTTAGTTTTAAAGTTTTTAAATTCTAACTAAAATTTTCACATTTATTTCCCATAATAGTATTCTTCTGTACCAAATCAAATACTACTTACAAACATCCTTATCTTGGTGTATCACGAGGAAGCACGTAGCTCTACACAATAATCCCATGTTGGTACTATAATCTGTAGCTTACAATACAAACATCGAGAACATTACATAGTCACTACGTTATATTCTCATGGACTAGGTTTTCTAACATCTTATCCTTCTCGAATCCACTAAAATCCTAAACCTATTCTGATTACAATATCCATTGACAATTACTAACAGTAACATCTTTGCTTTCATCTAGAGCAATTCTATTACTGTAACTTACTTTTAGGTAACTAACAAATTATTATTTTTTTTTTCAAAATTAATGTCAATCATACTTGTTATCGTAGTTTTGATCCTAAAGGACTAGTCACTAATACACCAAAATTTATTCCCCTGTAAAGGAATAACAACATAACATATAATTCTAACACTAACGTACAAATAAGTAGTTATGGGATCAAAGAATAACTAATTATTTTTTCCAAAATTAAGAGCTTACCAGCAACTACATTCAAAGTTTCTGTTCTTTCTCCTTGGCATATAGTGGACACTCTGACTAGTGCACTACTATATTCGGGTTGATTCACTGTGTTATGGTTGTGAGGAGTACCAATTCTATTTTTATCTCGACCTCTACTGACTGTCTATGAACTTCGGAGAGTAGATCGAGGTGCTCTAGTACAATCTCTAACAAAGTGTCCAAGCTTTCTACAATTATAGCACGCTCCAGTGGCCTTAAGACAAATACCCCTGTGTAACTTGCCACAAACATGACAGATACGGGCATAATAGGCACTTCTGGTTGTTCAACGACTAGATCTTGGTGGCCTCTACCCTGATGATCCGCATCTGTCATCTCCCTGAGCTCGGGGCTCCTCAAATTCTTTTCTCTTCCCCAAATTACTGCTCGAGCTATGACCCATAGGTTTCTCCCTCTTCTTTATTCACACTACCCTTGTGGGGGTTGGTTGGTACTTGGGCTTGGGTTGACAGATTATCAGCCATTTATTGAAAGAAACTGGCCATTTGTTGGGCCATTTGTGCAATAATTTGTACAGGTGGGCCTGGTGAAGTCGAGCTTTCTACTCTCTGAGGGGCTGGGGCCTCACCTTGTACTTTTGCCGTCACAGACTGTTCTATTGTCTTATTCTTCTCTTCCATATCTTTTCACAGGATTTTCTATTTCCTGTATAACCAACACAAGGAGATTTCTCGCCATTAGTTCATATTTATGATGTAAATGTACTATATGCATCAAACATTTGAGCAGTTGTATTAACCAATAAAAGTTTTCAAATTCACAGTTCAAAATTTACATTAAAACCATTGTTCTGATACCACAAAACATGTCACACCCTACTCCTCCGTAAGATGTAACATGATCCCGTAGTACACCTAATGAATTACTGTACTTCGCCTACCAGTAGCCCATTAAATATACTACAAGGGATTTTAAATCAATTTTCGTGAAATTTAAATCATCGATTAAAATCTGGTGTTATAAAAAATTTTCAAAATTTCGGCAGAGTGCCGGCTGTATTTTGAGAAAACAGTTCTTCAAACCTGAAAAGGAAAACACTCCCAATATGATTTCTCAAATACAACTCCAATAAACTTCATTTCATCTTACAATTCAAATCTCAATAATCAAATCAATTCATTTTCAAACCAACCTCATCATAAAAGAAACATTTTATTGATTACAAGACTAAAAAATTAATATTATAAAATTATACAGATAAATGAAATCTCAAATTTACATTACAATAATTTTCATTTAATTACATACCAAATTATTTTACAAGAGTTTTTATACAATTGCTCAAATAATTTATATACATATTATTACATGCATACATTAAACCTATGTACATGGGTATGCCTATGATATACCTGGAGCTGATCTGAATGTGTCTTCAAGGTGCAGCTACAAGAATTCTCACTCAGTTGCTTTATCCTTACTTTTACCTGTGACAGCAAACAAAGCTATCGCTGAGTGGTGAACTCAGTGGTGCACAACTATAACTTAAAACATAGTACAATATACCTTAGCAAAATTACAGCAAAAAATTTGGAAATCTAGATACTCATCAAATTCCAAAAATCAAAACATTCATTGCTAATAATATAAATCATTTGTATAAAATGACTTTGATCACGAAATTCAATTTATCAAATCACAACTAAACATTTAAGGTAATTTCAGCAATTTATGGAAATAAAGAATAATTCCAATAAAATCAATTATGCATAAATCCCATTTGAAATCGAAATTCTTTACTATTCAAAAAATCATTCTTTATCTCGCTAACTATGCAAGACTAATCCAAAAGGCCATCTCCAGGGTGATTCTAGCTCCCTATGATCGGGGAGGTCGAATCGGATTCTAACTCACTACGGTCGAGGATGTCGAATCATCATGCACAGTACACACCATAATAATAAAACTTCCAAAATGGCCATAACAAAAAAACTTAGATCTAACCTCTAATAAGAGGAGAATCTAAGCCTGTGCACGTACCATGGTAATCAAAACAAAGCCAACTGCATTATCTCCTCAACAAATGAGAGAGATGGGTAATAACCTAGTCAAGCATCTATAGTGAGATACAAAATAATATCATAAATCTCTTTGTCCTTTTTGTGATCATAAATCACAATATAATTCGATTCAAAGTCAATTCCAATATCCAATAATTTTTATGCTCATCAGAATTCAAAACATAAATTTGTATTTTTCCATGTAAATTACTCATCACAATTCAAAACATATTCTATCACAATTTTCCAAAACATAATTTATTCATCCACAACAATGCTTAATAATTATTGAAATACCATTTCACAAAGCTAAATTCATACATACTATGACAATTTCAATAATCATTGAATTAAATCCAATACTTGATAAACATAATACATAAGGAAAATACGTCATTTAGTAATATGAAATTTTCAGAACAAAATCAATTAGAAACTAGTTGTGCACAAACCTCTGATGAGTCACCTCTTGGCCTTGACTCAGTGGGTCTTTTCCCTTCCCAGTGTCTTTTCTAACTAAAACACACAATTTAAAGTATTTCAGTACTTATTTAAATTGTTTCTAATAATAAGGTTCAATAATTAAATTTTATTGATACTATTCCTTTTATTAGTCAATCTATAATGTTGACCTTTAATACACACTAGGTGAATTAGTTTTAATGTCACTAATATGTTCCATTTTTCATTCCTCACATGTTGATATATGTTGCCAATTTCTTTTCAAAGCTTATTGCATTTTTATTACAATTATTCAGATTTCATGGCCAGTGTTTACTATCTATTGGACCAAGCTATAGTGTAAATTTATTATATTTATCTTCATTAAATTGTTTATCATTGTGTCTTCTTTAGTTTCCTTTTTGAATCACACCATTTGGAGTTGTAGAGCTCAAGTTATGGTCAATTAACCATAACTAGGTCAAATCTAAATTTTAGTTTCCTTTTTAGTTGTTTTTGGTTATAACTTTACTAATTTATTTGGACTGCTGTAATCATATTGAGATCTAGCATTCTCCATAAGTATTATTGCTCTATGTCTTAGGGACAACCAGAAATTTTACTTGTAATTTGTCAAGTCTTATAGAATTATTTATAGCCAAATTATTGACTTGGACTCAAAGGTCTTATATTGGTATGGTCTTTAATTAGGTCAATGGCTTTGACCTTAAATTCTGACCTTATACATTTATAATTTAAGGAAGTTGTCTAAAACAAAATTTTAGTTCTCTTTCTTAGCTTTCCAAATTGGTATGGCTCATTTAAATTGGGCATTTCTTGTGGGAGATATGCTTATTTGAATTTTCTGGATTTTATGGTCAAATGCGACAATTCTAGATTTAGTGTGCCAATTTAATCAAGTTAATTGACCTAGTTCCCTTAATTTCTGGGTTTTGGTCAAATAACCAATTTTGTACATCTATGTCTTATTGAATTTTTAGCACTGATTTTAGGTCATTTGGAGTTTTCTGGACCAAGTTATGGTCATTTTACTAATGCTGGTCAAGTTGCACTTATTTGACAATTATGGGTCACTTTTAGGTCAAAGTCAATTTGGCCAGTTTTTGTAACCCAACTTTGGCGATTATTTTGACTTGGTAATTGGCATTTCTGGGCTTGGTGGTCTTCACCAAAGTTGTAGCCCTATGTCTAAGCTTTCCAACGGTATAAATTTTAGGTCATTTGGACCAGTTTTGAGTGAGTTATGGCCAAAAAAGCTGATTACTGTTCATATGATCAAATTATGGGTTCTTATGTTATGCTAATCCGGATTTGGTCATTCTTTTAGGTCACTTCTAGGAAGAATTTGAGCAACACTTTTGCGTAAAAGTTGGCCTATTTTATGTCTAGTTTCACCTTCAATTGGCCTCATACCAATTGGAGTCACAACTTTACACTTATAACCTAATTTATACACTGCCAACAATCACAACCTGCATAAGAGAATTTACACTCCCAATCTGGCAATCCTCCTCCTCCCAATACTTTAATATTCATTCTTGGCACTTGTATATTTATTGTAACACCCCTATATTCGGTAGTGCGTTCTACTGTTCTGGTGATCAGTGTCTGTCCAGACAGCTAGGATGCCAGGAATTATATTTAAATATTAGTGGAGAGACATAAAATAATGAAATACAAGAAAGGAAAATATAAGAAAAACAAAGAAAAAATAATAGCAATGAAATGTAACCAAGTTAAACGAGCCGAAAACCATAGCGATGGGTGACCGTATTGGGAAGTTGCGGCGTAGACTGTTGACTAGCCCTGGACCGCGGGGAACCCTGGAAAATATTTTTAAGACTTAAATAAAGATCTATTGAAGTATAAATGTCATTAGAAATATCAAAGAAAATTTAATTAATTAGTACAAAGAAAAATGAGAAATCGAGAAAATGGCAAAACTCGGTGTTACTGAAAAATCGGGAATGCAACCCGAATAGGGGCATTGTGGTCAATTGACATCCCGACTTGCCTTTTGACCTAAATGTCCATTAAAAAGAAATGATATTATGATTGGAAAATGTCATGAAAAATAAAAATGGTGGTACATAATCTAAATAGTAAAAGATATGAGGAAAATGTGGGAAATTGAAAACTTTGGATTAATTAATACTTTAACCATACTTAGTGCTCCACTAAGTGAAGTTAATGGACATATAATATAGTATATTGGGACAGAAAATCTGTCATCTTCAACCTCCCAAATAAACCAGCTGAAAATCCTCCCAAGTTTTCATCCATGGCCACCCACTTCCCAAGCTCAAATATCAATGATCAAGCCATGTTTTCCACAACTTGTCTTCATTAAAGTTTATCCCCACCTTGCGAGTAAGAATTTGATAGTAATTTCAAGAGGAATAGGTGAAGTTTGGTCAAGCTCACAAGGGGTAAGTGTGCATTTCTTCAACTTTTCTTTGTTAAAGTTTGTGTGGGTATTGAGATAAGTTGATATATGGAAGAAAAGTTAAAGTTTGGTAAGTTAGGGTGCTGCTCTATTTCATCAGCCATGGAAGCTTAATATGTAACTTGTTTTCTTCATGTAATTGGTGATTTGGGATGTTGATTTAAATGTTTAATTGTATTGAAGTTGAATTCCATGTATAAAGTTTGATTTGTAAGCTTGAAAAGTGAAAATGAAAGTTGATGTGTATGTGTAATTTTTGGGCAGCCTCAAAATGGAAATTGGTAAGGTTCAAATTGATGAAATGTTGTTGAAATATTGTACAAAAGAATGGCAGCATATATGTGTGTGGAATAGTAGTGATAGGTATGTAATTTGATGATGGAAGTTTGTGTGATAATTAGAAGTATTTATGTGTATATATTATTGGGATTGAACTTTGTCAATGGTGACTGCATTTGGTGTATTTGAAGTGGTTATATTCTGTCCAAGTTGACCTATAATGTAGAGAATGGAATAGTTTTGGTTAGTGCCAAATGCAGAATGGTATGGGAAGTGAAAATATAATTGGTAAACATGTGTTTGGTTTGGTGTTTGAAAAATATGTAGAGGGCAGTGTGCAAATGGACCTATAACCCTAAGTGTGTGGCTCCAATTGGTATGAGGCCAATTGGAGGTGAAACTACGCACAAAATGTGCCAACTTTTATGAAGAAAGTCTACCTAAATTCTGTCCAGAAAGTGACTTGAAAAATGACCAAATCCAGATTAGTGACTTGGAAGCCTGAAAATTGACCATTTGGGCAATAGTTAGTTTTTTGACCATAACTTACTCAAAACAGATCCAAATGATCTGACATTTTTCCCATGAATAGTTTAGACATAGATCTACAATTCTTATGAAGACACCAAAGCCCAGAAATGGCCAGAACTAAGCCAAGTAGCTTGCACAAATTCGGGTACCAAAATTGGCCGAAGTGAAAATGACCTAAGCCTATCATTTTAGTGCATTCTGTCCAGCATTGGTAAATTAACCATATCTTAGCCTACACAAATCAGAATGACCTGAAATTTTGCCCTGCATGCAATAAGACATAAACCTACAAGTTTGTAGTTTGGACCAAAACTCGAAAATCGAGGGAACTAGGTCGTCCGGCTAGGTCAAAATAGTACACCGAAATCCGATAAATTGCAATAAAATGCAATACACTTGGAAATGAAATTGGTAAAATATACTAACACTAAAGGGCTATAAAATGTGACATATTGGTAAAATTAGAATTGACTCACTTAGAGTGCATCAAGGGTCAACATTATAGGTTGACTAATGAAATGAATTGAAGGGAATAGTACCAAGAAAATTTAAATATTGGATTTTATGGTTGGAAACAAATTCATTGAGTACTGAAACACTTTAAATTGTGTGTTTCAGTTGAAAAGGATATTGAGAAGCATAAAGAACATTGAATCAAGGCCCAGGAGTAACTCAAATCAGGTTTGTGCACAACTAGTTTTTAACTAATTTTGTTCTGAATATTTCATATGATTAAATGACATATTTTTCTTATGTATTATGTTTAACAAGCATTGGATTTAATTCAATGATTATTGAAATTATTATAGTATGTATGAATTTAGCTTTGTGAAATGGTATTTCCACAAGTATTAAGTATTATTGTGAATTGAATAAATTATGTTTTGGAAAATTGTGATAGAACATGTTTTGAATTGTGATGGGCAATTTGCATGGAAAAATGCAAATTTATTATTTGAATTGTGATGAGCATAAAAATTATTGGATATTGGAATTGACTTTGAATCAAATTGTATTGTGATTTATGCTCACTAAAAAGATTGTGATATTGCTTTATATCTCACTATAGATACTTGACTAGGTTATTACCCATCTCACTTGTAACACCCCTGTGTTCGGTAGTGCGTTCTACTGTTCCAGTGGCCAGTGTTGTCCAGATAGCTAGGATGCCTACAACTACACTTAGATATGGGTAAAGAGACATAAAATAATGAAATACAAGAAAAGAAAATACAAAAAAAACAAAGGAAAAATAATAGTAATGAAATGTAACCAAGTTAAACGAGCTGAGAACCATAGCGATGGGTAACCGCACTGGGAAGCTACGGCGTGGACCGTTGACTAGCCCTGAACCGCGGGGAACCCTGGAAAATATTTTTAAAACTTAAATAAACATCTATTGAATTATAAATATCATTAGAAATATATAAAAAAAAATTAATTAGTACAAAGAAAGACAAGAAATCGAGAAAGCGACAAAACTCGGTGTTACCGAAAAATCAGGAATGCAACCCGAATAGGGGTATTGTGATCATTTGACAACCCGAGTTGCCTTTTGACCTAAATTTCCATTAAAAATAAATGATGTTTAACTTTGAAAATACCATGAAAAATCAAAATGAGATACATTATGTAAATAGTGAAAGTGTGGTGGCCAAATTGCAAAAATTGGAAAGTTTAACATTAAAATAATTTTTAATCAATTAGTGCTCTACTAACATCACTTAAGTGGACAACCAACTCCACTAACTCCATCTTCTTCTTCTTCTACATTATTCTCCAAGCCAAACTAAATTCTCTCAAAAATTCTTCCATGGCCGCACCATACCACAAGCTCCATCTACCATGATTAAGCCATGGTTTCTTGCAAATTTTTTCATTAAAAGTGGTGTATACCTCTTGGGCAGATTATTGGGAGCAAGAAGGTTAAGTTTTGGTGAGGTTTTGAAGAACTTCAAAAGTGGTAAGTGATTGTTTTCAATTTTTGTTTCATTAAAAGTGTAACCAAGGTTGTGGGTAATTGATTTATGGAAGAATTTTTAAAGTTTGATGTTTTAATGAGATGTACATTTTGGCAGCCATGGAAATTCTGTATATGTAGCTTGTTTTTACTTGTTTATGGTTGTCTAAGATGTTGTTATTGATGGCAGCATGGATATGTGTATAATGGTTTGAATTTGGACATGTAAATGAGGTATGCCATGTGGTTAATTGTTGTAATTGGACTTAAAAAAATTCTGAGTTATAATGTGTTTGTTAAGAGTTGTTACAAGCTGCCAAAATGACCAAAAGTGTGAAGTAAAGTTTGTTAATGTTATGGTACAAACCAGAATTGGCATGGAAGAATTAATTTGGTAAGTGTTGGATGTGTAATTGGTAAGGATAAACAATGTGTAATAGGGTAGTGTACATTTTAGCTTAGAACCTTAAGTGTGTGACTCCAATTGGTATGAGACCAATTGGAGGTGAAACTAGGCACAAAATGTGCCAACTTTAATGAAGGAAGCTTACCAAAATTCTACCTAGAAGGTGACTTGAAAAATGACTAAATCCGGATTAGTGACTTGAAAGCCTGAAAATTGACCTTTTGGGCAGTAGTTAGTGTTTTGATCATAACTCACTCAAACTAGGTCTAAATGACCTGAAATTTTTACCATGAATAGTTTAGACATATATATACAATTCTTAGGAAGACACCAAAGCCCAGAAATGGCCAAAACCAAGCCAAAGAGCTTCCACAAGTTCAGGTACCAAAACTGGCCGAACCAAAAGTGACCTAAAAATGACCTAAAGTTACCATTTTAGTGCATTCTGCCCAGCATTAGTGAATTGACCATAACATGGTCTACACAACTCAGAATGACCTAAAATTTTGCCCCGCGTGCAATAAGACATAGACCTACAAGTTTGTAGTTTGGACCAAAACTCGAAAACCGAGAGAACTAGGTCGTCCGGCTAGGTCAAAATAGTACACTGAAATCCGGCAAATTGCAATAAAATGCAATATACTTGAAAGTGAATTTGGTAACATGTACCAACACTAAAAGGCTATAAAATGTGACATATTGGTAACATTAAACCTAATTCATCTAGAGTGCATCGAGGGTCAACATTTTAGGTTGACTAAGGAAAATAATAGAATTCAATAAATTAATTATTAAGCTTTATTGTTAAAGACAATTTAAATGAGTACTGAAACACTTCAAATTGTTTGTTTCAGTTAGCAAAGACTCAAGGGAGGGGAAGGAAACACTGAGTCAGGACCAAGAGACATTTATCAGAGGTTTGTGCATAACTAGTTTTTAACTGATTTTGTTCTGAATATTTCATATGATTAAATGACATATTTTTCTTATGTATTATGTTTAACAAGCATTGGATTTAATTCAATGATTATTGAACTTGTTATAGTATGTATGAATTTAGCTTTGTGAAATGGTATTTCAATAAGTATCAAGCATTGTTGTGGATTGAATAAATTATGTTTTGGAAAATTGTGATAGAACATGTTTTGAATTGTGATGGGCAATTTGCATGGAAAAATGCAAATTTATGATTTGAATTGTGATGAGCATAAAAATTATTGGATATTGGAATTGACTTTGAATCAAATTGTATTGTGATTTATGCTCACTAAAAGGATTGTGATATTGTTTTATATCTCACTATAGATGCTTGACTAGGTTATTACTCGTCTCTCTCATTTGTTGAGAAGACAATGGAGTTAGTTGTGTTTTGATTACTATGGTACGTGCACAGGCTTAGATTCTCCTCTTCTTAGAGGTTAGATATAAGTTTTATTTGTTATGGCCCTTTCGGAAGATTCATTATTGTGATGTGTACTGTGCACGATGATTTGACCTACCCAACCATAGGGAGTTAGAATTCGATTCGACCTCCTCGACCATAGGGAGTTAGAATCACCTCGAAGATGGCCCTTTCGGATTAGTCTTGCATAGTTAGTGAGATAAAGAATGGTTTTTGAGATAAAGAATTATTTTTGAGATAAAGAATGGTTTTTGAATAGTAAAGAATTATGATTTCAATTATGATTTATGTATAATCGATTTTGTTGGAATTACCTTAAATGGTTAGTTATGATTTGATAAATTGAATTTTGTGATCAAAGTCATTTTATACAAATGATTTATATTATTGGCAATGAATATTTTGAGTTTTGGAATTTGAAGAGTATTCAGATTTCCAAATTATTTGTTGTAAATTTTGTCAATGTATATTGTACTATGTTTTAAATTATAGTTGTGCACCATTGAGTTCACCCCTCAGCGATAGCTTTGTATGCTGTCGCAGGTGAAAAGAGCATAGAGCAATTGAGTAAGCTTCTTTGAAGAGACATTCAGATTAGCTCCAGGTATATCATATGTATACCCATGTACATAGGTTTTGATATATGCATGTAATAATATGTATGTAAATTATTTGAGCAGTTGTATAAAAACTCTTGTAAAATATTTTGGTATGTAATTAAATGTAAATTATTATAAATGTAAATTTGAGATTTCATTTACTTGAATAGTTTTGTAATATAAAATTTGAGTCTTGTAATCAATGAAATGTTTCTTTATGATGAGATTGGTTTGAAAATGAATTGATTATTTATTGAGATTTGAATTGTGAATTGAAATGATGTTATTGGAGTTGTATTTAAGAAAACATATTGGGAGTATTTTCTTTTGCAGGATTGAAGAATTATTTTCTCAAAATACAACCGGCACTTTGCTGAAATTTTGAAAAAATTTTATAACACCAGATTTTAATCGATGATTTAAATTTGACGAAAATTGTTTTAAAATCCCTTGTAGTATATCTAATGGGTTATCGGTAGGCGAAGTACGGTAATTCATTAGGTGTACTACGGGATCATGTTACATCTTACGGGGGAGTAGGGTGTAACATGTTTTGTGGTATCAGAGCAATGGTTTTAAAGTAAATTTTGAACTGTGAATTTGAAATCTTTTTGTCGGTAACTACAACTGCTCAAATGTTTGATGCATATAGTACATTTACATCATAAATATGAATTAATGAAGAGGAATCTCCTTGTGTTAGTTGTACAGGAAATAGAAAATCCCGTGAAAAGAATGGAAGAGAAGAATGAGACAATAGAACAGTCTATGATGGCGAAAGTACAAGGTGAGGCCCCAGCCTCCCAAGAGTTGGAAGTCCGACTTTATCAGTCCCACCTGTACAAATTACTACACAAATGGCCACTTTCTTTGAATAAATGATTGATAATTTGTCAGCCCAAGCCCAAGTGCAAAACCCAATCCCACAAGGGCAATGTGAAATAGAGAAGAGGGAGAAACCTATGAGTCAGAGCTCGAATAGTCATCTGAGAAATAAAAGCAAGACATAAAAGAGCAATTTCCTTTTAGGAAATGGGGCCAAACAGTGGCCACAAACTGTCCAAAGTGATATGCCAAGTTAAAATCTCGAAATTAAACCTAAAGAAAGGTTCTTGAAAAGCATTATTGGCTTATCCCTACTAAGTCACTATATACTAAATTACTTGAAATAGGTATGTGGGACCCACTTTCCCAATATACATTGACATGGAAATTTTGTTATCACTAATACTAAATCACACGAAATAGTGATGTGGGACCCACCTTTTCCACAACACATGGACATGAAGATTCTGTTAGACAATTGATAATGCTTAATTGCTCAAAGTAAACCATGGCTTATGTATATTTTATGGATCGATTGGTATACCAATTAGGGATAATAGATAGCAGTACTGCCTGCATGGAAAGTCATGGATTAACAATATATGATTGATATGATTTTAAAAGACAATGAATATCGGTATCAGGGGGCTAGAAGGGATGGCGATACGTAACGCCTGCAAAGTGCTTTGATAGGTACCACCCAAGGGCTTGCATGTAACAACCCTATGTTCGGTAGTGCGTTCTACTGTTCTGGTGACCAGTGTTGTCCGGACAGCTAGGATGCCTAGAACTACACTTAGATATGGATGAGAAGACATAAAATAATGAAATACAAGAAAAGAAAATACAAGAAAAATAAAGGAAAAATAATAGCAATGAAATGTAACCAAGTTAAACGAGCCGAGAACCCTAGCGATGGGTGACCTCACCGGAAAGTTGCGGCGTAGACCGTTGACTAGCCCTGGACCACGGGGAACCTTGAAAAATATTTTTAAGACATAATTAAAGACCTATTGAAGCATAAATATCATTACAAATATCAAATAAAAATTAAATAATTAGTACAAAGAAAAATGAGAAATCGAGAAAATGACAAAACTCGGTGTTACTGAAAGATCGGGAATGTAACCCAAACAGGGGCATTGTGGTCATTTGACACCCCGAGTTGTCTTTTGACCTCAATTTCCATTAAAAATGAGTGAAAGGAAAATTTCATGAAAAATTAAATTGGTGGTACATAAATTAAATAGCAAAAGATAGGAGTTAAGTGTGGGAATATGGAAACTTTAGAATAAACAAATATTACATTCTTACTTAGTGCTCCACTAACACTACTAAAGTGGACATTTAATCACCATGTGGACAACAGATCATTCATCTTCCTCACCTTACCAAGACCAGTCGAAACTAAGAAGAAAGAAGTTCCTCCATGGCCAAGCTTCATTCTTCCATGATCCAAGCCAATTTTCTTCCATTATCCTTCACTAAAGTTATTCTACACAACTTGGGCAGTAGATAGGCAGTAAGAAAATTTAGTTTTGGTGAGGTTTTGAAGAATTTCAAAAGTGGTAAGTATGTATTTTTTTATTATTGTTTCATTAAACTTTGAATTGGTGTTGTGGGTAGTTGAATTGTGGAAGGATTTTTGAAGTTTGATGAGTTAAGGGAGAGGTACATTTTTGGCAGCCATGGAACTTCAATAAGAGCAGTTTATCCTTGCATGTAAATGGTAGATTAAAGTGTTGATATAAGTGTTTATGTGTGTAGGAATAAATTTGATAATGTATACTAAATGTATGTGTGATAGTACATATGATTTTGGAAGCTTGGAAGCTAATTGAAGAAGATGTACAATCGGAAACTTTGAAGTGTAGACCAAAATGTGTTGTTTCATGGTTTGGTTTATGGAATTATATTATTGAATTATGGTACTTGTTATGGCAGCATGTATATGTGTATAAAGGTTTTAATTTGAACATGTAAATGAGCTATGTCATGTGGTTAAATTGTTTGTAATTGGACTTGAAAAATTCTGTGTTATAGAGTGCATATTGAGTGTGGTTACAAGCTGCCAAAATGACCAACAATGTGAAGTAAAATATGTTTATGTTATGATACAAACCAGAAATGACATGGAAGAGTGACCTGGCAAGCATAGGAAATGTAATTGGTAAAGGGTGAATAATGTACAATAGGGCAGTGTATGTTTAGCTTAGAACCTTAAGCGTGTGACTCCAATTGGTATGAGACCAATTGGAGGTGAAACTAAGCACAAAATATGCCAACTTTCATGGAGGAAGCTTACCAAAATTCTTCTTGGAAGGTGACTTGAAAAATGACCAAATCCGGATTAGTACATTGAAAGCCTGAAAATTGACCATTTGGGCAGCAGTTGGTATTTTGGCCAAAACTCACTCAAAACAGGTCCAATTGACCTAACATTTTTACCATAAATAGTTGAGACATATTTCTACAATTCTTATGAAGACACTAAAGCCCAGAAATGACCATAAGCAAGTCAAATAGCTTGCACAACTTCAGGTCAAAAAACTGGCCGAACCAAAAGTGACCTAAAAACGACCTAAAGCTACCACTTTGGTACATTCTGTCCAGCATTGGTAAATTGACCATAACTTGGTCTACACAACTCAGAATGACCTGAAATTTTGCCCCGCGTGCAATAAGACATAGACCTACAAGTTTGTAGTTTTGACTGAAACCCGAAACCGAGGGAACTAGGTCATCTGGCTAGGTCAAATTAGTATACCGAAATCCGATAAATTGTAATAAAATGCAACATACTTGGAAATGAATTTGGTAACATGTACCAAAACTAAAAGGCTACAAATGTGACATATTAGTAACATTAAAACCTAATTCACCTAGAGTGCATCGAGGGTCAACATCTTAGGTTGACTAAGGAAATAATAGAATTCAATAAGTTAATTATTAAGCTTTATTCTTGGAGACAGTTTAAATGAGTACTGAAACACTTCAAATTGTGTGTTTCAGTTAGAAAAGACTCAGGGAAGGGGAAGGAAACACTGAGTCAGAGCCAAGAGATTGTTATTAGAGGTTTGCGCACAATAGTTACTTCTTTTGAATTTTCAAATGAAATGAATTGTGACAATTTGTCTATTATTGTTTAAATTGTGAAAAATTGTTTGAATGATATTTGATGGATACTTATTGATTGAAAAGCATTGTAAATGGTTTGAAACCACAGCTATCATGTATATTGATTGAATTCCTCGCTAGCTTGTCTAGTGCGATGAATTGAATTCCCTCTCTGGCTGAAGTGTTGAGGTGTGTGCACATTGGGGCGAATAGAATGAGTACTCATATTATTGCTAGCTAGCTATGTTATTCCTCATTAGCCATCGGCTTTTGGGATGAATTGAATTCCTCACTAGCCATCGGCTTTTGAGACGAATTGAACTTTGGAACATGATTAAGCTGTGTGTGTGATTTAATGATATTTATTATGATATTGTGAAATAGAGTTTAAATTCTTCATGACATTCATTGTCTTTTGAATTTAACTATGGTTTTAAGTATCCACTATTTATATGACTTATGATTTGTGATTTAAAGTTGTATTTGGTCAATGTTGTGCACCACTGAGACAATGGCTCAGCGATAGCTTTTCATTGCTGTCGCAGGTAGACAGACTGATAGGGCAGCAAACTAGGTTGCTAGTACTTCAGTGAGAGTTCATCGGGTATATTGAGTATACCATATTCTGCATTTTGTATTGTAATGTATGTTCACTGTATGTATATAGTGTTCTTGGTTTTGAGCAGTTGTAAATTAAAATTGTATATTGATTTTGTAAAATAAATTGTAAATTATTTTGGTTTGTAAAAATTGTGATATATTTCTTTTATCTCAGCCTTTGAAAATATTGAAAAATTATTGTGGATTTGAGTTGAGAAACATATTATGTTGATTAAATGTTGGAGTTTGAGATTGAGAAATATATTTGAAGTGCTTTTTACAGGTTTTTGAAGAACTGTTTTATTTAAAATATAGATGGCACTCTACCTAAATTTTTACAGAAATTACTAATAATTCAAATGTGTTAGCTGTTTCACTTCAGTTGAAAAAATTTTTTTTAACACCTGTAAATAGTGCTCGCCACTGTAAAAAGAAGTAAGAAAAGTTTTAAAATCCCTTGTAGTGTATTTAATGGGTTATCAATAGACGAAGTTGGTAATTCATTAGGTATACTACAGGATCATGTTATGCCTTATAGAGGAGTAGGGTGTGACATGTTTTAGTGGTATCAGAGCTAGTTTTTAAATTCTGTTTTCACTTGTAATTGAATATTCTTTCTTCATGGTACAACTGCTCAATGTCATTGTTTGATACATACAGTACATTACATTATAAATATGCACTAACAGGAGAAAATCTCCTTGTGTTATTGTTCAGGAGGTCTAAGATCCTCGAATTGACTATGGAAGAGGGTGATCGTTCAGTCGATCAATTTATAGAGGCTGAGGTACAAGGGGATGCCCCAGCCCTACACAATGTCAGTGGATCAGCTGCACCAGCCCCCTCAGTACCGCAGTTTCCTGCTCAGTTCGCTTAGCAGATGGCTGCAATGTTTCAACAGATAGCTAGTAATGTGCCTACTCAAGTCCCACTACAGACACCAGTGGTACAACCACAGTCTTCTGCAATGCAGTATGACAAATTGATGAAATATGGGGCTACTGAGTTCAAGGGGATAGTAGATTCTCTAGAGGTAGAACAGTGGTTAGAGAGAATGGATAGGGTGTTTAAGAAGCTATATTATACAAAGGAGCTCAGATTTGAATATTCAGTGTCTCTACTACAGGAAGATGCATATGACTGATGGAAAACCATTCCCCATAGTCTGGTAGAACCTTCAGTGCTAACATGGAATGATTTTCTACGAGAGTACAGAAAAAAATATGTCCCTGATGCTTATGTGGACCAGAAGCTGCAAGAGTTCCTAAGTCTGAAACAGGGAAGTAGATCGGTGGCTGAATATGAAAGGGAATTTTCCCGCCTAAGCCATTATGCAGTAAGTTTACTTGCTATCAGCAGGGAGAGATGTAAGAGGTTTGAAACTGGCTTGAAGCCTAGTATCAGATTACAAGTGGTCGGATTCAAACATACTAACTTCTCTGAACTTATTTCTCAAGCACTAGAGTTAGAAAGAATTGAATCTGAAACGGCCCCTGAGAAAAAGAAATCAGAGAAGTCAGAAAAAGAGGGAAATTTAGTAGAACAGAGTTCCAGTGGTCCTACTAGAAAGAGGAAGAACCATGTGGGACACAGCAGAGGTGGTAAGAAGTCCGGTAGGGGAAGATATTTAGGACAAAAACCTCCTCTATCTGGTCAGCAGAGTACTAGAAGTTCCTACCCTCCCCGCCAATGTGAAACTTATGGAAGAAATCATGGTGGGATGTGTTACAAGGCCATAGGAGCCTGTTATAACTGTGGAGGCACAGGACACTTTGCCAAGGAGTACACCAGTACTCGCAGAGTTGGACCAACTCCTACTACTGCTGAAGGGTTAGTTCAGAGCCCTGTCACCAGAGGTTCACAACCACCTAGTAGAGGTAGAGGCAGGGGTAGAGGTAACCCAACAGGCAGCCAAGGCACAGTGAATCAATCAGAGCAAGGCAGTGCTCTAGTCAGAGTCTACGCAATGAGACAAAGAGAAGAGGCCGAGACATCTGATGTTGTGGCTAGTACCTTCTCAACTTTTAATCAAGATGTGTTTGTGTTATTTGATCCTGGTTCTACCCATTCTTATGTGAGTGTTAGCATCATTGATTGCATTGCTGTTCCATGTACAAAAATGGACTTTGAGGTGCTAGTAACAAGTCCGCTAGGACAAGAGGTCAGGGTTATTAGAATGTATAGGGATTGTCCTTTAGTGATCCAAGGACATACTTTTTTGTCTGATCTCATTGAAATGCCCTTCAGAGATTATGATATCATCTTGGGCATGGATTGGTTAGCCAGGCATCACACCATGATTAACTGTAGATTGAAGACAGTCACTTTTGGTCTCCTTCAGTATAGTGATGTGGTAATACATAGGGAGAGGCAGCTATTGCCATCAAACATCATTTCAGCTGCACTAGCCAGAAGAATGATCAGAAAGGGGGGTGTGAAGCATACTTGGCACATGTGGTAGACACTCAAGTGGGGAGTCTAGCATTGAGGGACATCCCTACAGTATATGACTTTCCAGATGTGTTTCCTGATGAATTGCCAGGATTACCTTTGGAAAGAGAAGTGCAGTTTGAAATTAATGTTATGCCTGGTGTGGATCAAATCTCCATAACACTATACAGAATGGCACCAGCAGAGTTGAAGGAGTTGAAGATACAGTTGCAAGAACTACTTGAAAAGGGCTTCATCCACTCTAGTGTGTCACGTTGGAGAGCGCCAGTATTGTTTGTTAAGAAGAAAGATGGCATTCTTTGCTTATGTATCGACTACCGGCAGTTAAATAAGGTGACAATAAAGAACAGATATCCATTGCCTCGCATTGATGATCTGTTTGATCAGTTGAAGGGTGCAGTTGTATTCTCCAAAATTGATTTGCGATCTGGTTATTATCAATTGAAAGTGCAAGAGCAAAGTATTCCAAAAACTGCTTTCAGAACTCGGTATGGCCACTATGAGTTTCTGGTAATGCCATTCGGGTTAACTAATGCTCCAGCTGCTTTTATGGATCTGATGAACACTATCTTCAGACCCTATCTTAACCAATTTGTGGTGGTGTTTATTGATGATATTTTGATATATTCGAGGAATGCAGAGGAGCATGACAGACATTTGCGGATTGTACTGCAAACTTTAAGGGAGAAATAACTATATGCCAAATTGTCGAAATGTGAATTTTGGCTGAAAGAAATCTCCTTCTTAGGACATGTTGTGTCAGTTGAAGGGATCAAGGTAGATTCTAGCAAGGTAGAAGCTATCCTTAATTGAAAGCCGCCCAGGAATATCACAGAAATTCACAGTTTTCTGGGTTTAGCTGGATATTACCGCTGATTTGTGAAAGGGTTTTCTATGTTAGCTTCTCCACTGACCAAGCTGCTTCGGAAAGATGTAAAATTTCAGTGGACAGATAAATGCTAGCAGAGTTTTGATGAGTTGAAGAGGTGTTTGACTGAAGCTCTAGTCCTTACTTTACCTACTCCAGGTAAAGAATACACAGTTTATAGTGATGCTTCTCACAATGGGTTAGGCTATGTACTGATGCATGATCGAAATGTCATTGCTTATGCATCTTGCCAGCTGAAACCGCAAGAGAGGAACTACCCAACACATGATTTGGAGCTAGCAGCTATTGCTTTTGCTCTGAAGATCTGGAGACACTATTTGTATGGGGAGAAATGTTACATTTACACAAATCACAAGAGCTTGAAGTATTTAGGCACCCAGAAGGAATTGAATTTGAGGCAGAGGAGATGGTTAGAACTGATTAAAGACTATGATTGCTTAATAGACTATTAGCTAGGGAAAGCAAATGTGGTGGCTGACGCCTTAAGTCGCAAGACTATGGCAAGCCTTAGAGTTTCTCCTTTGTCCATGGTACATGAGTTGAGAGCACAGCATGCCAATTTGGAAATTGTTGATGAGGGACAGACAATAGTTGCATGGCATGTACAGCCAGTGTTGATTGATCAGATTAGAATGGCTGCTCAAAATGATGATAAATATCAGAAGCTACTGAAAGAAGTCCAGCAGGGCAAGAAACCTGAATTCTCTGTGAGAAATGATGGTTTACTACTACATTAGGGCAGAATGTGCATTCCTAATGATGGGGAATTGAGACGGATCATTATGAAGGAAGCACATGAGTCTCCTTTTGCTATGCACCCTGGTGGAACTAAAATGCACAGAGGACTGAAAGAGCATTACTGGTGGATGGGTATGAAGAGGGATATAGCAGACTTTGTTTCCAAATGCCTAACTTGTCAGCAAGTGAAGGCAGAATATCAAGTTCCAGCTAGTTTGTTACATCCATTGCCAGTACCAGAGTGGAAATGGGAACAAATAACTATGGATTTTGTTACGGGACTTCCGAGGACACAGAATAGTCATGATGTAGTATGGGTTATAGTTGACAAACTGACCAAGTCTGCTCACTTTTTGCCAGTTCGGATGGACTATAGCCTGGAAAGATTGGCCAGATTGTACATATATGAAATTGTAAAACTGCATGGAGTGCTAGTATCAATTGTCACACCCTACCGCTCTGTAAGGCATAACATGATCCCATAGTATACCTAATAAATTACCAACTTCGTCTACTGATAACCCATTAAATACACTACAAGGGATTTTAAAACTTTTCTTACTTCTTTTTACAGCGGTGAGCAATATTTACAGGTGTTAAAAAATTTTTTGAACTGAAGTGAAACAGCTAACACATTTGAATTATTAGTAATTTCTGTAAAAATTTTGGCGGAGTGCCATCTGTATTTTGAATAAAACAGTTCTTCAAAAACCTGTAAAAAAAGCACTTCAAATATTTTGTTCAATCCCCAACTCCAATATTCAATCAACAAAATAAGTTTCTCAATATTTGCCAACTCAAATCCATAATAATTTTCTAGTTTTTTCAAAAGCTAAGACAAAAGAAATATATCATAAATTTTAGAAGCTAAAATAATTTATAATTTATTTTACAACTTCAATGTACAATTTTAATTTACAACTGCTCAAAACCAAAAACAATATATACATACAGTGAACATATATTACAATACAAAATGCAAAATATAGTATACTCAATATACCCGATGATCTCTCAGTGTAGCCCTAGCAGCCTAGTCTGCTGCCCTGTCAGTCTGTCTACCTGCGACAGCAATGAAAAGCTATCGCTGAGCCATTGTCTCAGTGGTTCAAAATATTAACCAAATACAACTTTAAATCATAAATCATAAGTCATATAAATAGTGGATACTTAAAACTATAGTTAAATTCAAAGACAGTGAATGTCATAAAGAATTTAAACTCCATTTCACAATATCACAATAAATATCAATAAATCACACACAGCTTAATCATGTTCCAAAGTTCAATTCATCCCAAAAGCCAATGGCTAATGAGGAATTCAATTCATCCCAAAAGCCAATGGCTAATGAGGAATAACATAGCTAGCTAGCAATAATATGAGTACTCATTCTATTCATCCTCAACAGGCACACACCTCAACACTTCAGCCAGAAAGGGAATTCAATTCATCCCACTAGACAAGCTAGAGAGGAATTCAATCAATATACATGATAGCTGTGGTTTCAAACCATTTACAATGCTTTTCAACCAATAAGTATCCATCAAATATCAATAAAAAAATTTCTCAAAATTTAAAACAATAATATACAAATAGTCATAATTTATTTCAATTGAAAAAGTCAAAAGAAATAACTGTTGTGCACAAGCCTCTGATAATTGTCTTTTGGCCCTGAATCAGTGTTTCCTTCCCCTTCCCTGAGTCTTTGCTAACTGAGAAATACAATTTGAAGTGTTTCAGTACTCATTTCAACCGTTTCTAACAATAAGGCTTAATATTTAATTTATTGAATTCTATTATTTCCTTTAGTCAACCTAAAATGTTGACCCTCGATGCACTCTAGGTGAATTAGGTTTTATGTTACCAATGTATCATATTTAATAGCCTTTTAGTGTTGGTACATGTTACCCAATTCATTTTCATGTATAGTGCATTTTATTGCAATTTGCCGGATTTCGGTATACTGATTTGACCTAGCCAGATGACCTAGTTCCCTCGATTTTCGGGTTTTGGGTCAAAATTACAAACTTGTAGGTCTATGTCTTATTGCACATGGGGCAAAATTTCAGGTTATTCTGAGTTATGTAGACCAAGTTATGGTCAATTTACTAATGGTAGTCAGAATGCATCAAAATGGTCACTTTAGGTCATTTTTAGGTCACTTTTGGTTCGACCAGTTTTTGGACCCGAATTTGTGCAAGCTATTTGGCTGAGTTCTAGTCATTTCTGGGCTTTGGTGTCTTCATAAGAGTTGTAGATATATGTCTTAACTATTCATGGTAAAAATTTCAGGTCAATTGGACCTATTTTGAGTGAGTTATGGCCAAAACATCAACTGCTGCCCAAATGGTCAATTTTCAGGCTTTCAATGGACTAATCCGGATTTGGTCATTTTTCATGTCACCTTCTAACTAGAATTTTGGTAAGCTTCCTTCATGAAAGTTGGCACTTTTTATGCCTAGTTTCACCTCTAAATACCAATTGGAGTCACACACTTAAGGTTCTAAGCCCAAAACATACACTGCCCTATTGTACATTGTCCACCCTTTACCAATTACACATCCTATGCCTACTAAGTTATTTCCTTCATGTCATTTTTGGTTTGTACCATAACATAAACACATTTAGCAACTCATTTTTGGTCATTTTGGCAGCTTATAACCATTCTCAATATGCACATTATAGTACAGAATTTTCCAAGTCCAATTACAAACAATTTAATCACATGACAAGCTCATTTACATGTTCAAACTCAAACCTTTATACACATATACAAGTTGCCATAACAAGCACCATAATTCAACAATATAATTCCATAAACCAAACCATGAAACAACACATTTTGGTTCACACTTCAAGTTTGACGAATTGTATATTTCCTTCCATTAGTTTCCAAGCTTCCAAAATCAAGTGTACTATCACATACATCTATTATACATTATCCAATTTATTCCTACACATATAAATACTTACATCAACACTTTAATCTACAATTTACATGCAAGGATAAACTGCTCTCATTGAAGTTCTATGGCTGCCAAAAATGTACCTCTCCCTTAACTCATCAAACTTCAAAAATCCTTCCACAATTCAACTACCCATAACATCCATGCAAGGTTTAATGAAACAATAATAAAAAATACATAGTTACCACTTTTGAAACTCTTGAAAACCTCACCAAAACTTGATTTCCTTGCTACCTATCTACTGCCCAAGTTGTGTAGAACAACTTTAGTGAAGGAATCATGTGGGATGGAGGTGGAATTCATGGTTGCATGGAGGTTCTTTAAATTCTGCCATGAGGAATTTCTTTGGGAAATTTCAGCTGGTTGTGGGAGGTTGAAGAAGGTGAGTAATCTGTCCAAAATATGCTGATTAAATGTCCACTTTAGGTGTTAGTGGAGCACTAAGTGAAGATTTTAATATTTGTTTATTCTAAAGTTTCCATATTCCACATTTATCCTCCTAATTTTTGCTATTTAAACTATGTACCACCAATTAATTTTTCATGACATTTTCCAAGTGTAATATAATTTATTTTTAATGGACATTTAGGTCAAAAGACAACTTAGGGTGTCAAATGACCACAATGCCCCTATTCGGGTTGCATTCTCGATTTTTCAGTAACACCGAGTTTTATCATTTTCTCGATTTCTCGTTTTTCTTTGTACTAATTGATTAATTTTTCTTTGATATTTCTAATGATATTTATACTTCAATAGGTCTTTAATTATGTCTAAAAAATATTTTCCAGGGATCCCCGGGGTCCAGGGCTAGTCAACGATCCCCGCCGCAACTTCTTGGTGCGGTCACCCATTGTTAGGGTTCTCGGCTCGTTTAACTTGGTTATATTTCATTACTATTATTTTTCCTTTGTTTTTCTTTTCTTGTATTTCATTATTTTATGTCTCCTCATCAATATTTAAATGTAGTTCTAGGCATCCTAGTTGTCCGGATAATACTGGTCACTGGAACAGTATAACGCACTACCGAACATAGGGGTGTTACATCAATTGTATCTGACAGAGATCTTAGGTTCACTTCTAAATTTTGGGGTAGTCTTCAGAGAGCCCTAGGAACTAGATTGAACATTAGCACAACATTCCACCCACAGACAGATGGCCAATTTGAGAGGGTAATTTAGATATTGGAGGATATGCTACGGGCTTGTGTGATTGAGTTTGAAGGTAGTTGGGATACACACTTGCCTTTGATTGAGTTTGCTTATAACAACAGCTACCAATCAAGCATTGGGATGCCTCCATATAAAGCTTTGTATGGCAGAAAGTGCAGAACTCCCCTATGTTGGGATGAAGTAGGTGAAAGAAAGATGATTGGGCTAGAAATTGTTCAGCAGACAGAGGAAAAGATAAGATTGATCAGAGATTGATTCAAGGCTGCATCAGACCATCAGAAGTCCTATGTTGATCTAAAGAGAAAAGACATTGAATATGCAGTGGGTGATAAGATATTCCTCAAAGTTTCTCCTTAGAAGAGGATTATGAGATTTGGCAGATAGGAGAAACAGAGTCCTCGTTTCATCAGACCATATGAGGTTCTGGGAAGAGTGGGCCCTTTGGCATATCGGTTGGCATTACCTCCTGAGCTAGAAAGGATACACAGTGTCTTCCATGTGTCCATGTTAAGGAGGTACAGATCTGACCCATCTCATGTATTATGAGTTAAAGAGATTGAGGTAAATCCAGACCTCTCATATGATGAAGAACCCATAGAAATTCTCGCATATGAGGTGAAGCAGCTGAGGAATAAATATATAAACCTGGTTAAAGTGTTGTGGAACCATCATTCAGGCCAGGAAGCTACTTGGGAACGTGAAGAGGATATGAGGAGACAGCACCCACAGCTGTTCAGAGCCTGATGCCAGGTAAAATTTCGAAAAGAAATTTATTTTAAGGGGGGGAGAATTATAACACCCTTATGTTCGGTAGTGCGTTCTACTGTTCCGGTGACTAGTGTTGTTCGGACAGCTAGGATGCCTAGAATTACACTAAGATATGGATGAGAAGACATAAAATAATGAAATACAAGAAAAGAAAATACAAAAAAAACAAAGGAAAAATAATAGCAATGAAATGTAACCAAGTTAAACGAGCCGAGAACCCTAGCGATGGGTGACCGCACTGGGAAGTTGCGGCATGGACCATTGACTAGCACTAGACCGCTGGGAACCCTGGAAAATATTTTTAAGACATAATTAAAGACCTATTGAAGCATAATATCATTAGAAATATCAAAGTAAAATTAAAAAATTAGTACAAAGAAAAAACGGGAAATTAAGAAAATGACAAAACTCGGTGTTACAAAAAAATCGGGAATGCAACCCAAACAGGGGCATTGTGGTCATTTGACACCCCGAGTTGTCTTTTGACCTCAATGTCCATTAAAAATGAGTGATAGCACACTTTGAAAATGTCATGAAAAATTAAATTGGTGGTACATAAATTAAATAGCAAAAGATAGGAGTTAAGTGTGGGAATATGGAAACTTTAGAATAAACAAATATTACATTCTTACTTAGTGCTCCACTGACACTACTAAAGTGGACATTTAATCACCATGTGGACAGTAGATCATTCATCTTCCTCACCTTGCCAAGACCAGCCGAAACCAAAAAGAAAGAAGTTCCTCTATGGCTGTCCATGGCTAAGCTTCATTCTTCCATGATCCAAGCCAATTTTCTTCCATTATCCTTCACTAAAGTTGTTCTACACAACTTGGGCGGTAGATAGGCAGCAAGAAAATTTAGTTTTGGTGAGGTTTTGAAGAATTTCAAAAGTGGTAAGTGTGTATTTTTTATTATTGTTTTATTAAACTTTGAATGGGTGTTGTGGGTAGTTGAATTGTGGAAGGATTTTTGCAGTTTGATGAGTTAAGGGAGAGGTACATTTTTGGCAGTCATGGAACTTCAATAAGAGTAGTTTATCCTTGCTTGTAAATGGTAGATTAAAGTGTTAATGTAAGTGTTTATGTGTGTAGGAATAAATTTGATAATGTATACTAAATGTATGTGTGATAGTACACTTGATTTTGAAAGCTTGGAAGCTAATTGAAGAAGATGTACAATAGGCAACTTTGAAGTGTATACCAAAATGTGTTGTTTCATGGTTTAGTTTATAGAATTATATTGTTGAATTATGGTGCTTGTTATGGCAGCATGTATATGTGTATAAAGGTTTGAATTTGAACATGTAAATGAGCTATGTCATGTGGTTAAATTATTTGTAATTGGACTTGAAAAATTCTGTGTTATAGAGTGCATATTGAGTGTGGTTACAAGCTACCAAAATGACCAATAATGTAAAGTAAAATGTGTTTATGTTATGGTACAAACCAGAAGTGACATGGAAGAGTGACTTGGTAAGCATAGGATATGTAATTGGTAAAGGGTGAATAATGTACAATAGGGCAATGTATGTTTGGCTTAGAACCTTAAGTGTGTGACTCCAATTGGTATGAGACCAATTGGAGGTGAAACTAGGCACAAAATGTGCCAACTTTCATGGAGGAAGCTTACCAAAATTTTTCTTGGAAGGTGACTTGAAAAATGACCAAATCCGGATTAGTACATTAAAAGCCTGAAAATTGACCATTTGGGTAGTAGTTGGTATTTTGGCCATAACTAACTTAAAATAGGTCCAATTGACCTGAAATTTTTACCATGAATAGTTGAGACATATGTCTACAATTTTTATGAAGACACCAAAGCCTAGAAATGACCATAAGCAAGTCAAATAGCTTGCACAAGTTCAGGTCCAAAAACTGGCCGAACCAAAAGTGACCTAAAAATGACCTAAAGTTACCATTTTGGTGCATTCTGTCCAGCATTGGTAAATTGACCATAACTTGGTCTACACAGCTCAGAATGACTTGAAATTTTGCCTTGCGTGCAATAAGACATAGACCTACAAGTTTTTAGTTTTGATCGAAACCCAAAAACCAAGGGAACTAGGTCATTCGGCTAGGTCAAATTAGTATACTGAAATTCGGCAAATTGCAATAAAATGCAATATGCTTGGAAATGAATTTGGTAATATGTACCAATACTAAAAGCCTACAAATGTGACATATTGGTAATATTAAAACCTAATTCACCTAGAGTGCATCGAGGGTCAACATCTTAGGTTGACTAAGGAAATAATAGAATTCAATAAGTTAATTATTAAGCTTTATTCTTAGAGACAATTTAAATGAGTACTAAAACACTTCAAATTGTGTGTTTCAGTTAGCAAAGACTCAGGGAAGGGGAAGAAAACATTGAGTCAGTGCTAAGAGACAGTTATCAGAGGTTTGTGCACAATAGTTACTTCTTTTGAATTTTCAATTGAAATGAATTGTGACAATTTGTCTATTATCATTTAAATTGTGAAAAATTGTTTGACTGATATTTGATGGATACTTATTGATTGAAAAGCATTGTAAATGGTTTGAAACCACAACTATCATGTATATTGATTGAATTCCTCGCTGGCTTATCTAGTGCGATGAATTGAATTCCCTCTCTGGCTGAAGTGTTGAGGTGTGTGCCTGTTGAGGACGAATAGAATGAGTACTCATATTATTGCTAGCTAGCTATGTTATTACTCATTAGCTATCGGCTTTTGGGATGAATTGAATTCCTCACTAGCCATCGGCTTTTGGGACGAATTGAACTTTGGAACATGATTAAGCTGTGTGTGTGATTTATTGATATTTATTGTGATATTGTGAAATGGAGTTTAAATTCTTTATGACATTCATTGTCTTTTGAATTTAACTATGGTTTTAAGTATCCACTATTTATATGACTTATGATTTGTGATTTAAAGTTGTATTTGGTCAATGTTGTGCACCACTGAGATAATGGCTCAGCGATAGCTTTTCATTCTTTATTGCGGTGAAAGTGATAGAGGCGATGACTAGGCTGCTAGTGCTTCAGTGAGAGTTCATCGGGTATATTGAGTATACCATATTCTGCATTTTGTATTGTGATGTATGTTCACTGTATGTATATAGTGTTCTTGGTTTTGAGCAGTTGTAAATTAAAATTGTACATTGAAGTTGTAAAATAAATTATAAATTATTTTGGTTTGTAAATATTGTGATATATTTCTTTTATCTCAGCCTTTGAAAATACTGAAAAATTATTGTGGATTTGAGTTGAGAAACATATTATGTTGATTAAATGTTGGAGTTTGAGATTGAGAAATATATTTGAAGTGCTTTTTATAGGTTTTTGAAGAACTGTTTTATTTAAAATATAGATGGCACTCTACCAAAATTTTTACAGAAATTACTAATAATTCAAATGTGTTAGCTGTTTCACTTCAGTTCAAAAATTTTTTTTTAACACCTATAAATAGTGCTCACTACTGTAAAAAGAAGTAAGAAAAGTTTTAAAATCCCTTGTAGTGTATTTAATGGGTTATCAATAGACGAAGTTGGTAATCCATGATAGACTAACCAAGTTTGCTCACCTTTTGCCTGTCCGGATGGACTATAGTTGGATAGATTGGCCAGATTGTACATAAATGAGATTGTAAAACTGCATGGAGTGCCAGTATCGATTGTATCAGACAGAGATCCTAGGTTCACTTCTAGATTCTAGGGTAGTCTTCAGAGAGCCCTAGGAACTAGATTGAACTTCAACATAGCATTCCACCCACAGACAGATGGCCAGTCTGAGAGGTTAATTCAGATATTGGAGGATATGTTACGGGCTTGTGCGATTGAGTTTGAAGATAGTTGGGATATACACTTGCCTTTGATTGAGTTTGCTTATAACAACACCTACCAATCAAGCATTGGGATGCCTCCATATGAAGCTTTGTATGGCAGGAAGTGCAGAACTCCCCTATGTTGGGATGAAGTAGGTGAAAGGAAGATGATTGGGCCAGAAATTGTTCAGCAAACAGAGGAAAAGATCAGATTGATCGGAGATTGACTCAAGGCTGCATCAGACCGTCTGAAGTCCTATGTTGATCTGAAGAGAAGAGATATTGAATATGTAGTGGGTAATAAGCTATTCCTTAAAGTTTCTCCTTGGAAGAGGATTATGAGATTTGGCAGAAAGGGGAAACTGAGTCCTCGTTTTATCAGACCATACGAGGTTTTGGAAAGAGTGGGTCCTTTGGCATATCGGTTATCATTACCTCCAGAGCTAGAAAGGATACACAGTGTCTTCCATGTGTTCATATTAAGGAGGTACAGATCTGACCCATCTCATGTACTATCTGTTGAAGAGATTGAAGTAAATCCAGACCTCTCATAGGAGGAAGAACCCATAGAAATTCTGGCATATGAGGTGAAGCAGCTGAGGAATAAACAGATACACTTGGTTAAAGTGTTGTGGAACCATCATTCAGGCCAGGAAACTACTTGGGAACGTGAAGAGTATATGAGGAGACAACACCCACAGCTGTTTAGAGACTGATGCCTGGTAAAATTTTGAGATGAAATTTATTTTAAGGGGGGGAGAATTGTAACACCCCTATGTTCGGTAATGCGTTCTACTGTTCCAATGACCAGTGTTGTTCGGACAGCTAGGATGCCTACAACTATACTTAGATATGGGTGAAGAGACATAAAATAATGAAATAAAAGAAAAGAAAATACAAGAAAAAAAAGGAAAAATAATAGTAATGAAATGTAACCAAGTTAAACAAGCCGAGAACCATAGTGATGGGTGACCGCATTGGGAAGTTGCGGCGTGGATCGTTAACTAGCCCTGGATTGCGGGGAACCCTAGAAAACATTTTAAAACTTAAATAAACATCTATTGAAGTATAAATATCATTAGAAATATCAAAGAAAAATTAATTAATTAGTACAAAGAAAGACAAGAAATCGAGAAAATGACAAAACTCGGTGTTACCGAAAAATCAGGAATGCAACCCGAATAAGGGTATTGTGGTCACTTGACATCCTGAGTTGCCTTATGACCTTAATGTCCATTAAAAATAAATGATATTAAACTCTGAAAATACCATGAAAAATTAAAATGAGATACATTATATAAATAGTGAAAGTGTGGTGGTCAAATTGCAAAAATTAGAAAGTTTAACATTAAAATAGATTTTTAATCAATTAGTGCTCCACTAAAATCACTTAAGTGGACAGCTGACTCCACTAACTCCATCTTCTTCTTCTTCTAGATTCTTCTCCAAGCCAAACCAAATTCTCTAAAAAATTCTTCCATGGCCGCACCATACCACAAGCTCCATCTACCATGATTAAGCCATGGTTTCTTGCAAATTTCTTCATTAAAAGTGGTGTATACCTCTTGGGCAGATTATTGGGAGCAAGAAAATTAAGTTTTGGTGAGGTTTTGAAGAACTTCAAAAGTGGTAAGTGAGTGTTTTCAATTCTTGTTTCATTAAAAGTGTAAGCAAGGTTGTGGGTAATTGATTTATGCAAGAATTTTTGAAGTTTGATGTTTTAATGGAGATGTACATTTTGGCAGCCATGGAAATTCTATATATGTAGCTTGTTTTTACTTGTTTATGGTTGTCTAAGATGTTGTTATTGATGGCAGCATGGATATGTGTATAATGGTTTGAATTTAGACATGTAAATGAGGTATGTCATGTGGTTAATTGTTGTAATTGGACTTGGAAAAATTCTGAGTTATAATATGTTTGTTAAGAGTTGTTACAAGCTGCCAAAATGACCAAAAATGTGAAGTAAAGTGTGTTAATGTTATGGTACAAACTAGAATTGGCATGGAAGAATTAATTTGGTAAGTGTTGGATGTGTAATTGGTAAGGATAAATAATGTGTAATAGGGCAGTGTACATTTTAGCTTAGAACCTTAAGTGTGTGACTTCAATTGGTATGAGACCAATTAGAGGTGAAACTAGGCACAAAATGTGCCAACTTTCATGAAGGAAGCTTACCAAAATTCTGCCTAGAAGGTGACTTGAAAAATGACCAAATCCGGATTAGTGACTTGAAAGCCTGAAAATTGACAATTTGGGCAGTACTTAGTGTTTTGACCATAACTCACTCAAAATACGTCAAAATGACCTGAAATTTTTACCATGAATATTTTAGACATATATCTACAATTTTTATGAAGACACCAAAGCCCAGAAATGGCCAAAACCAAGCTAAATAGCTTGCACAATTTCAGGTACCAAAACTGGCCGAACCAAAAGTGACCTAAAAATGACCTAAAGTTACCATTTTGGTGCATTCTGTCCAGCATTAGTAAATTGACCATAACTTGGTCTACACACCTCAGAATGATCTGAAATTTTTCCCCGTGTGCAATAAGACTTAGACCTAGACCTACAAGTTTGTAGTTTGGACTGAAACCTAAAAACCGAGGGAGCTAGGTCGTCCGGCTAGGTCAAAATAGTACACCGAAATCAGGCAAATTGCAATAAAATGTAATATACTTGAAAGTGAATTTGGTAACATGTACCAACACTAAAAGGCTATAAAATGTGACATATTGGTAACATTAAACCTAATTCATCTAGAGTGCATCGAGGGTCAATATTTTAGGTTGACTAAGGAAAATAATAGAATTCAATAAATTAATTATTAAGCCTTATTGTGAGAGACAATTTAAATGAGTACTAAAACACTTCAAATTGTGTGTTTCAGTTAGCAAAGACTCAGGGGAGGGGAAGAAAACACTGAGTCAGGACCAAGACACATTTATCAGAGGTTTGTGCACAACTAGTTTTTAACTGATTTTGTTCTGAATATTTCATATAATTAAATGACATATTTTTCTTATGTATTATGTTTAACAAGCATTGGATTTAATTCAATGATTATTGAACTTGTTATAGTATGTATGAATTTAGCTTTGTGAAATGGTATTTCAACAAGTATCAAGCATTGTTGTGGATTGAATAAATTATGTTTTGGAAAATTGTGATAGAACATGTTTTAAATTTTGATGGGCAATTTGCATGGAAAAATGCAAATTTATGATTTGAATTGTGATGAGCATAAAAATTATTGGATATCAGAATTGACTTTGAATCCAATTGTATTGTGATTTGTGCTCACTGAAACGATTGTGATATTGTTTTATATCTCACTATAGATGCTTGACTAGGTTATTACTCGTCTCTCTCATTGGTTGAGAAGACAATGGAGTTAGTTGTGTTTTGATTACCATGGTACATGCACAGGCTTAGATTCTCCTCTTATTAGAGGTTAGATCTAAGTTCAAATTTGTTATGGCCCTTTCGGAAGATTCATTACTGTGATGTGTACTGTGCACGATGATTCGACCTCCCCGACCATAGGGAGTTAGAATTTGATTCGACCTCTCCGACCATAGGGAGTTAGAATCACCCCGAAGATGGCCCTTTCGGATTAGTCTTGCATAGTTAGTGAGATAAAGAATGGTTTTTGAGATAAAGAATGGTTTTTGAATAGTAAAGAATTGTGATTTCAATTATGATTTATATATAATCGATTTTGTTGGAATTACCTTAAATGGTTAGTTATGATTTGATAAATTGAATTTTGTGATCAAAGTCATTTTATACTATACAAATGATTTATATTATTGGCAATCAATATTTTAAGTTTTGGAATTTGAAGAGTATTCAGATTTCCAAATTATTTGCTATAAATTTTGTTAATGCATATTGTATTATGTTTTAAATTATAGTTGTGCACCACTGAGTTCACCACTCAGCGATAGCTTTGTATGCTGTCGCAGGTGAAAAGAGCTTAGAGCAATTGAGTAAGCTTCTTTGAAGAGACATTCAGATCAGCTCCAGGTATATCATAGGTATACCCATGTACATAGGTTTTGATGTATGCATGTAATAATATGTATGTAAATTATTTGAGCAGCTGTATAAAAACTCTTGTAAAATATTTTGGTATGTAATTAAATATAAATTATTGTAAATTTAAATTTGAGATTTCATTTACTTGAATAGTTTTGTAATATAAATTTTGAGTCTTGTAATCAATGAAATGTTTCTTTATGATGAGATTGGTTTGAAATGAATTAATTGTTTATTAAGATTTGAATTGTGAATTGAAATGAAGTTATTGGAGTTGTATTTGAGAAAATATATTGGGAGTATTTTCTTTTGCAGGATTGAAGAACTGTTTTCTCAAAATACAACCGGCACTTTGCCAAAATTTTGAAAAAAATTTATAACACCAGATTTTAATCGATGATTTAAATTTCACAAAAATTGTTTTAAAATCCCTTGTAGTATATCTAATGGGTTATCGGTAGGCAAAGTATGGTAATTCATTAGGTGTACTACGAGATCATGTTACATCTTACGGGGGAGTAGGATGTGGCATCTCTTATTTGTTGAGAAGACAATGGAGTTAGTTGTGTTTTGATTACCATGGTACGGGCACAGGCTTAGATTCTCCTCTTATTAGAGGTTAGATCTGTTAGTAGTATGCCATAGAGCATATCATTTAGTATGTATCTTGTACATATTTTTATTAATAAAAGGCTTTTCCACTTTTTTGTTTACATAATATATTTATGTGTAATAGAAAATGTCCATTGATATTTTGTTAGAAATATTATTCTTAAGTTGTTAAGAATATGATGACATTATTTCTAGCACAAAGTATCATAAATAGGTTCACAATCGAGGATACTTCATAATAAGGACATGACTTATCCAGAAAGATTGTATTCATGTTTGTTCCCAAGTTATTTATATGAGATATAAATAAGATGGAATGGTGAGTCTCATACCATATGACAAACATGATAGGTACTTATAAATGATAAGTAGGCCGAACCAGTGACACTTATGACAAGCACATGGAGTTTACTTTTGTCAATGTTTTGTCATAAATCATATCAGTGCATATAATCTTTAGACCTGAGATAGCACAGTTATCTTGCATATATGTAGTTTGAGTTTGATACTGCTTTCATACTTATACTGTGCATAGGTATATAGGCATGTGTTGGCTCCTACTAGTTATATATGGAGGTAGGTGTTGATCAAGATGGAATCTGTTCCTCTAAGTAAATAGAGATAAAATCCTATGTTCATTTAATTGTTCTTGATGTTTCAAGTTTCTGGCCAGGACAGATAGATTTATTCAGAAAAGAGTTTCTAATGAGAAAATCTTTTTAATCAAGAACTGGAATTAAAAGAGAACATAATATTCATAGGAAAAGGAGTTTGACATAAACCATGACTCCAGCTTGAGTTGGGATTTTGTAACAGAGAGATTCTAGTGCATGGTAACATATGATTATGGGTTCATTTAAGTTAAACCTTATTACTAATTGGGTGTCCATGGCATGCTATGCTAGGTGTTAACCATGGTCTATGAGGTGCATAAAATGATTTAGAGAAATCATTTATGGTAAGAAAGAGTTCTGATGGTATTAAGAGTTGATATCATATCTCATTGCCAATTAGTGATGAGCCTAGTAAGTCACACACATACACAAGTTATCACCTAATTAAATATGAATTAATTAATTAATTAAAGAGTTTAGTTAATTAATTAAATAGGTTTGGTTTGCAATTAGATTGCAAAGTCCCTAGCATGACTTGAAACCAAATCTAGATTATTGGATGTATAGTATAAGTTAAATTTATATTTAAAGTGTTTAAATATGAATTTAATTAATGAGAAATTAATTAATAGAGAATAATTAATTAATTTATATTTGATATAAATTAATTAGAAAAAGAGAAATAATTATTTTGGGTTAAGAACTCAAAATTAAGGTGTAACATCCTCATTTTCGTAGTCCTTACATTCTACTGTTCCAACGGCTAATGTCTGCACCGGAAAGTCAGAATGTCTGGAACTACACTTCGGTGATAATGAACAGACATATAATGATGAAATAAATAAGAAGAAAATGCAAGAAAAATCAAAGACAAATGAAAGAGAGAAAATGAAGCTAAGTTAAATGAGTCGACACCGCAGCGATGGGTGACCGCACTAGGAAGGTCGTTGCCGACCCCAGGACTGTGGGGAGCCCTTAGAATTTAATTTCAGGACGTAAGTAAAGGTCTATTGAAATATAATTGACACTAGAATTATTAAAGAAAAATTAATAAATTAGTACAAAGAAAAATGAAAAATCGAGAAACAGACAAAAATCGGTGTTACCGAAAAATCGGGAATATAACCCGAAGTGGGGTATTTTGATCATTTGACACCTAGAGTTGCCTTTTGACCTCAATGTCCATTAAAAATAAATGGTATTAAATTTTGAAAATGTCATAAAAAATTAAATTGTGGTACATTATATAAATAGTGAAAGAATTGAGCTAAATGTGCAAATTAGGAAACTTTTAAATCATTAAACATTAATTTATTGGTTAGTGCTCCACTAACCTTAAATAAATGGGATATATCAAAGTGGAATTGGGCAGAAGTCATCATCTTCAAACTTGAGAAATAACCAGCCAAAACCTCCATGGAAGTCCACTATGGCCAAACTCCCTCCATCACCATGCAACCATGTTCAAGCCCTCATTTCACCATAGTTTCTTCATCAAAGCTTGTACACACACCTTGGACAGTATGTTGGAAGCAAAAAGAAGAGGATTTGATGAAGTTTTGGTGAAGCTCAAAAAAGGTTAGTGCTAGTTTTTCATCCCTTGCTTCATTAAAGTTTGTATTAAGGTTGAGATGAGTTGGATGGTAAAGAAATTTGAAGGATTTGATGAGTTATTGATATATTCAATTTTGGACAGCCATGAAAGTTTATTGTAGATGAGTTTATCTTACCTCAAATGGATGGAAATTAAGGTTGAATAACTTAAATGGAGGAAGTAGCAAGTTAAAATCTAAGTATGTGCATGTAGTGCTTGAATTAAGGGTGTGTAATGGAACCTTAATGTTTTGGGCAAACTGCCATGTTTGGCAGCCTATTAAACCATGAATTTGTGTGTGAACATGTAGTTATTAATGAAATATGCTAATGTTAAATTGTGGGCAGCAAGTGTAACACCCCTAAGTTCGATAGTGTGTTCTACTATTCCGGTGACCAGTGTTGTCCGGACAGCTAGAATGCCTATAACTACACTTCGATATGAGTGAGGAGACATTAAATAATGAAATACAAGAAAAGAAAATACAAGAAAAATAAAGGAAAAATAATAGTAAAGAAATGCAACTAAGTTAAGCGAGCTGAGAACCCTAACGATGGGTGACCGCACCGGGAAGTCACGGCGTGGACCGTTGACTAACCCTGGACCGCGGGGAACCCTGAAAAATATTTTTAGGAGTTAAAGAGACATTAATTGAAGTAGAAATATCATTAGAAATATCAAAGAAAAATTAAATAATTCGTACAAAGAAAAGCGAGAAATCGAAAAACAGACAAAACCCGGTGTTACCGAAAAATTGGGAATGCAACCCGAACAGGGGCATTGTGGTCATTTAACACCCCGAGTTGTCTTTTGACCTAAATGTCCATTAAAAATTAAATAATATTACACTTGGAAAATGTCATGAAAAATTAAATTGGTGGTACCTAATGTAAATAGCAAAAATTGGGAGTTAAATGTGGAAAAATGGAACCTTATAATAAACAATGATTTAATTCTTACATAGTGGTCCACTAACTCATTTAAGTGGACCACTAAAGCTTCATTTGGGCAGAATATACATCTTCATCTTCAACCTTAGAACCAGCAGAAAATTTGCTCCCAAAAAACTCCATTGACGCATGGTTGAAGCTCCATGCATATGAGATTCAAGCTTCTTTCCTTCTACCTTCCTTCATCAAAGTTAGTCTACACCACTTGGGCAGTAGATTGGCAGCAAGAAGACCAAGTTTTGGTGAAGATTTAAGAAGTCTCATCCATAGGTAAGTTTGAGTTTTTTATTGTTGCTTTGTTAAAGTTTGTAAGGGTGTTATGGGTGTTTGATTTATGGAGAAATTTTTGAGTTTTGATGTTGAATGGGAATGTGCACTTTTGGCAGCCATGGAAACACCTTGAAGGCAGTTTAATTGTTCTTGTAAATGGTGAATTAAATGATTGATTAAATGTATATTGTGTAGGAAATTGTTTGGGTAATGTATACTTAGTATATGTAATGTAAAATGAGATTTAAAGCTTGGAAAGTAATGGAATGTAAGTGTACCATTGTGGCAGTTTGTTAACTCTAGAAGAATGCTGAAATTCATGCTTGGTTTATGGAATAATGATGTTAAAATGTGTTGGTTGTTATGGCAGTTTGAATGTATGTATAGTGGTGTGAAGGTTGGACATGTGAATGAGCTTGGTTATGGAGTTAAATTGTTGTGAATTGAGTTGGGCAAATTCTGCACTTGTTGGTGCACATTGAATGTAATTGTAAGCTACCAAAATGACCTATAATGTGTTGTGAATTATGTTTAGGTCATGGTACAACCAGAATTAGTTTGAATGTTAAGTTTGGTGAGTGTTAAAAGTGATGTTTGATATGTATGCAAGAAGTGCAAATGAGGCCTCAAAATTGACCATTTCGGCAGCAGTTAGTGTTTAGGCCTTAACTCACTCAAAATAGGTCCAATTGACCTGAAATTTTAACCATGAATAGTTAAGACCCATATCTACAAGTCTTATGAAGACACCAAAGCCCAAAAATTACCATAAGTAAGTCAAAAAGCTTGCACAATTTCAGGTCCAAAAATTGGCCGAAGCTAAAATGACCTAAAGTGACCTAAAATGACCAATTTTGGTGCAATTTGACCAGCAATAGTAAAATGACCATAACTTGGCCTACATAACTCAGAATGACCTGAAATTTTTCCCCGCGTTCCATAAGACATAGATCTACAAGTTTGTAGTTTTGACCAAAATCCGAAAACCGAGGGAACTAGGTCGTCCGGCTAGGTCAAACTAGTATCCCGGAATCCAGCAAATCGCAAGAAAATGCAGTATACGAGGAAATGAATTTGGTAACATGTACCAACCCTAAAAGACTATCGAATGTGACATATTAATGACATTAAAACCTAAATTACCTAGAATGTACCAAGGGTCGACATAGTAGGTTGACTAAGCGAATAAATGAATTCAGTGAATTAATTATCAAGCATTATCGTTAGAGACAGTTTAAATGAGTACTGAAGCACTTCAAATTGTGTTTCTCAGTTAGCAAAGACTCAGGGAGGGGAAGGAAACACTGAGTCAGAGCCAAGAGACAGTTATCAGAGGTTTGTGCACAATAAGTATTTCTTTTGTTTAAATTGTGTTTGTGCACAATATTTATTTCTTTTGAATTTTTCAATTGAAATAAATTATGATTATTTGTACGTTATTGTTTTAAATTGTGTTTGTGCACAATATTTATTTCTTTTGAATTTTTCAATTGAAATAAATTATGATTATTTGTATGTTATTGTTTTAAATTGTGTTTGTGCACAATAAGTTTGACTTCTCATTTTCTACTTAAAAATTTAATTCAACATTATAGTTTTAAATTGTGTCTGTGCACAATACTTTTATATTCACTGCTTTTACTAGCAAATTTATTTGGAGAAATGAGTTATAAATAATTTTTGATTGTTTTGGTTTTGGGAATATTATTTGGAAATTATTGTGTTGCCAACTTTGCAAATGGAAATTTTGAGATAAAATGTGAATTGTGGTTTGTATGAAATATTGTGATTTGAAATTGTTTTGATTCACACTTGGCATGACACTGTTACTATGTTCCTCCTCCATTTATGGGGTGAGTGTGATATATTCCTCCCTCTTTGACTTATTAGTCTGGGGTGAGTGTGATTATGTTCCTCCCTCTTTGACTTGCCAGTCTGAGGTGAGTGTGGATGGGTACTCATTATTCAGCTAGCTTCCTCCCTCATTGATTTCGATTATTGGGGTGAGTGTGTCTTGTCGTGGTGTACAACACGGCATGTGTGGAAAAAATTGTGTCATGGCCTAAATTATGTTATCGATCGGCAACATTGTATTATTCAGTTATTTGATCGAATTGTGTTATTGATTTGCAAAACGGTATTATTCAATTACTTGATCAAATTTGTGTTAGATGAATTTTCTAAATTGTGAAATGGAATTGTGAATCATTTGATTTGTGAACTGTCAACAAAAGATTTATATATCGCATTTCAAATTGTTATTGTGCACCACTGAGTAAATTTTACTCAGCGATAACTTTTCATTGCTGTCGCAGGTAGACAGACTGACAGGGCAGCAGACTATGCTGCTAGTACATTCAGCGAGAAATCATTGGGTATATTGAGTATACCATATTCTGCAATTTATATTGTAATGTATGTTCACTGTATGTATATAGTATTCTTGGTTTTGAGTAGTTGTAAATTAAAATTGTACATTAAAGTTGTAAAATAAATTATGAGTTATTTGGACTTGTAAAAATTGTATTATATTTCTTGTATCTCAGTCTTTGAAAAATTATTGTGGATTTGTGTTGAATTATGCTAGAGTTTGAGATTGAGAAAAATATTGAAGTGCTGTTTATAGGTTTTTGAAGAACTGTTTTATCCAAATTACGGAGGGCACTCTGCCAAAATTTTTTTACAGAAATTACTAATAGTCTAAATGTGTTAGTTAATTCACCTCAGTTCAAAAAGGTTTTTAACACCTGTAAATAGTGCTAACCACTGTAAAAGAAGTAAGAAAAGTTTTTGAAAATCCCTTGTAGTGTATTTAATGGGTTATCAGTAGGCGAAGTTGGTAATTCATTAGGTATACTACGGGATCATGTTATGCCTTACAGAGGGGTAGGGTGTGACATGTTTTAGTGGTATCAGAGCTAGTTTTTTTTAAATTTTGTTTTCACATGTTACTTGAGTATTCTTTCTTCATAGTACAACTGCTCAATATCATTGTCTGATACATACAGTACATTACATTATAATTATGCACTAACGGGAGGAAATCTCCTTGTGTTATTTGTTTAGGAGGTCTAAGATCCTCGCATCGACTATGGAAGAGGGTGATCGTTCAGTCGATCAATCTATAGAGGCTGAGGTGCAAGGGGATGCCCCAGCCCTACATAATGTCAGTGGTCCAAAGAAGACCCCGCAGCATCAGCTTCCTCGCGATTCGCTCGATAGATGGCTGCAATGTTCCAACAAATGGCTGGTAATGTGCCTACTCAAGCCCCAATATAGACACCAGTGGTACAACCACAGTCTTCTGCTAGACAATATGACAAATTGATGAAATATGGGGCTACAGAGTTCAAGGGGACAGTAGATCCTCTAGAGGCAGAACAGTGGTTAGAAAGGATGGATAGGGTATTCAAGAAACTGCACTGCACAGAGGAGCTCAGATTTGAATACTCAGTATCTTTACTATAGGGGGATGCTTATGACTGGTGGAAAACCATTTCCCATAGTTTGGTAGAACCTGCAGTGCTAACCTGGAGTGACTTTCTCAGGGAATTCAGACAAAAATATGTCCCTGATGCTTATGTAGATCAGAAACTGCAAGAGTTCCTAAGTCTGAAACAGGGGAGTAGATCGGTGGCTGAATATGAAAGGGAATTTTTCCGCCTAAGCCATTATGCAGTAAGTCTACTTTCTACCAGTAGGGAGAGATGTAAGAGGTTTGAAACCGACTTGAAGCCTAGTATCAGATTACAAGTGGTCGGATTCAAACATAACAACTTCTCTAAACTTATTTCTCAAGCACTAGAATTAGAAAGAATTGAATCTGAAGTAGCTTCTAAGAAAAAGAAATCAGAGAAGACAGAAAAAGAGGGAAAGTCAGTAGAACAGAGTTCTAGTGGTCTTACTTGAAAGAGGAAAAACTTTGGGGGATACAACAGAGATAGTAAGAAGTCCGGTAGAGATAGATCTTCTGGACAGAAACCACCTCGATCCGATCAGCAAACTCAACAGAAACCCAGGAATGCACTGTCAGATCGACTTTGTGAAACTTGTGGTAAACCACATAGTGGGGTATGTTATAGAGCTGTAGAAGCATGTTTTAACTGTGGAGAGACTGGCCATTTTGATAGGGATTGTGTAAATCTAGGTCGTTCTGGATCATTTACTAAACCAAAGGGATCAACCCAAGTTTCTACCCCAAAGAGTTCACCATCAGTTAGTAGAGGCAAAGGTAGAGGTAGGGGTAGTACACCTAGAAGTCAGAGTACTGTGAATCAGCCAGAACAAGGTGATGCTCCAGCTGGAGTATACGCTATACGGCAGAGAGAAGAGACTTAGACTTTTTATATTATTGCTGGTACTTTCTCAAATAGTAACTAAGATATATATATATGTATTGTTTGACCTGGGGTTTGCATACTTTTATGTTAGTGTTAGAACTATATGTTCTATTGTTATTCCTTTACAGGGGAATAAATTTTGATGCATTAGTGATTAGCCCTTTAAAATAAGGATTGTGATAATAAGTGAAATTAGTTTTGAAAGAGTTTATTGGCGAAAAGTATTTTCTAACACACCATAAATTATAAAGCTGATTGGCGAGCCTATTTAATGTAAGGCAAGAGGACATAAAAGTAAGATGCAGTAATGGAATTGCTCTAGATGAGGGCAAGGATGTCACTGTTAGTAATTGTTAATGGATATTGTAATCATAATAAGTTCGGGATATTAGTGAATTCGAAAAGGATAAAAGATAGGAAAATTTGATCTATTGGGATGTATCGTAGTAACTATGCAATATTCTTGATGTTTATACTGTAAGCTGCAGATTACAGTACTGACTTAAGATTATTGTGTAGAGCTACGTACTATCCGATAGTACACCTAGATAAGAATAGTTGCCAACGACATCTATTTTGGTATAGTTATGCCATGACAGAATTTAATTGTTAGAAATAAGTTTGAAAATCCTACTTAGGGATCTAAAACTCAAAGGTTAGAATATCGAAAGGTTATAGTTCAGTACAAAAGAAAGTAAGTTATAGAATATTGACAAATAAAAAGAGTTATGGAAGTAAAAATTTGAATAGTTGGTTCAAATATAACAAAGAAATGTTACGAATGTGAGGAAGACTATGGACTAGAATGGTCAGAGGACCAATGACTAGATAAATGATTCTAACATGACCTCAAGGGTCATTCAAGAAGGAACATGAATCGAAATATTAGACAGGACAATAGTAAGAGAAGATTGGTGTTATACAAACAAATTAAATGTTGTATTAGATTGTTAAAAGTCTTATACAAATTCGAGAGAAAGAAGATTATACGATCATATAGAAAGGAGAAAATAAAAGTATGACTATTGTAAGATGGCTATTGAGAAAAATTTTGTGGACGAAATTTATTTTAAGGGGGGGAGAATTGTAATACCCCTAAGTTAGGTAGTGTGTTCTACTGTTCCGATGACTAGTGTTGTCCGGACAGCTAGAATGCCTAGAACTACACTTCGATATGAGTGAGGAGACATTAAATAATGAAATACAAGAAAAGAAAATACAATAAAAATAAAGGAAAAATAATAGTAAAGAAATGCAACTAAGTTAAGCGAGCTGAGAACCCTAACGATGGGTAACCGCACTGGGAAGTCACGGCGTGGACCGTTGACTAGCCCTGGACCGCGGGGAACCCTGAAAAATATTTTTAGGAGTTAAAGAGACATTAATTGAAGTAGAAATATCATTAGAAATATCAAAGAAAAATTAAATAATTAGTACAAAGAAAAGTGAGAAATCGAAAAACAGACAAAACCCGATGTTACCGAAAAATCGGGAATGCAACCCGAACAGGGGCATTGTGGTCATTTAACACCCCGAGTTGTCTTTTGACCTAAATGTCAATTAAAAATTAAATAATATTACACTTGGAAAATGTCATGAAAAATTAAATTGGTGGTACCTAATGTAAATAGAAAAAATTAGGAGTTAAATGTGGAAAAATGGAACTTTATAATAAACAATGATTTAATTCTTACATAGTGGTCCACTAACTCATTTAAGTGGACCACTAAAGCTTCATTTGGGCAGAATATACATCTTCATCTTCAACCTTAGAACCAACAGAAAATTTGCTCCCAAAAAACTCCATTGACGCATGGTTGAAGCTCCATGCATATGAGATTCAAGCTTCTTTCCTTCTACCTTCCTTCATCAAAGTTAGTCTACACCACTTGGGCAGTAGATTGGCAGCAAGAAGACCAAGTTTTGGTGAAGATTTAAGAAGTCTCATCCATAGGTAAGTTTGAGTTTTTTATTGTTGCTTTGTTAAAGTTTGTAAGGGTGTTATGGGTGTTTGATTTATGGAGAAATTTTTGAGTTTTGATGTTGAATGGGAATGTGCACTTTTGGCAGCCATGGAAACACCTTGAAGGCAGTTTAATTGTGCTTGTAAATGGTGAATTAAATGATTGATTAAATGTATATTGTGTAGGAAATTGTTTGGGTAATGTATACTTAGTATATGTAATGTAAAATGAGATTTAAAGCTTGGAAAGTAATGGAATGTAAGTGTACCATTGTGGCAGTTTGTTAACTCTAGAAGAATGCTGGAATTCATGCTTGGTTTATGGAATAATGATGTTAAAATGTGTTGGTTGTTATGGCAGTTTGAATGTATGTATAGTGGTGTGAAGGTTGGACATGTGAATGAGCTTGGTTATGGAGTTAAATTGTTGTGAATTGAGTTGGGCAAATTCTGCACTTGTTGGTGCACATTGAATGTAATTGTAAGCTGCCAAAATGACCTATAATGTGTTGTGAATTATGTTTAGGTCATGGTACAACCAGAATTAGTTTGAATGTTAAGTTTGGTGAGTGTTAAAAGTGATGTTTGATATGTATGCAAGAGTGCAAATGAGGCCTCAAAATTGACCATTTGGGCTGTAGTTAGTGTTTAGGCCTTAACTCAATCAAAACAGGTCCAATTGACCTGAAATTTTAACCATGAATAGTTAAGACCCATATCTACAAGTCTTATGAAGACACCAAAGCCCAGAAATGACCATAAATAAGTCAAACAGCTTGCACAAGTTCGGGTCCAAAAACTGGCCGAACCTAAAATGACCTAAAGTGACCTAAAATGACCAATTTTGGTGCAATTTGACCAGCAATAGTAAAATGACCTTAACTTGGCCTACATAACTCAGAATGACATGCAATTTTGCCCCACGTTCCATAAGACATAGATGTACAAGTTTGTAGTTTTGACTGAAATTCGAAAACCGAGGGAACTAAGTCGTCCGGCTAGGTCAAACTAGTATCCCGAAATCCAGCAAATCGCAAGAAAATGCAGTATACAAGGAAATGAATTTGGTAACATGTACCAACCCTAAAAGACTATCGAATGTGACATATTAATGACATTAAAACCTAAATTACCTAGAATGTACCAAGGGTCGACATAGTAGGTTGACTAAGCGAATAAATGAATTCAGTGAATTAATTATCAAGCATTATCGTTAGAGACAGTTTAAATGAGTACTGAAACACTTCAAATTGTGTTTCTCAGTTAGCAAAGACTCAAGGAGGGGAAGGAAACACTGAGTCAGAGCCAAGAGACAGTTATCAGAGGTTTGTGCACAATAAGTATTTCTTTTGAATTTTTCAATTGAAATAAATTACGATTATTTATATGTTATTATTTTAAATTGTGTTTATGCACAATATTTATTTCTTTTGAATTTTTCAATTGAAATAAATTATGATTATTTGTACGTTATTGTTTTAAATTGTGTTTGTGCATAATATTTATTTCTTTTGAATTTTTTAATTGAAATAAATTATGATTATTTGTACGTTATTGTTTTAAATTGTGTTTGTGCACAATAAGTTTGACTTCTCATTTTCCTTAAAAATTTAATTCAACATTCTAGTTTTAAATTGTGTCCGTGCACAATACTTTTATATTCACTGCTTTTACTAGCAAATTTATTTGGAGAAATGAGTTATAAATAATTTTTGATTGTTTTGGTTTTGGGAATATTATTTGGAAATTATTGTGTTGCCAACTTTGCAAATGGAAATTTTGAGATAAAATGTGAATTGTGGTTTGTATGAAATATTGTGATTTGAAATTGTTTTGATTCACACTTGGCATGACACTGTTACTATGTTCCTCCTCCATTTATGGGGTGAGTGTGATATATTCCTCCCTCTTTGACTTATCAGTCTAGGGTGAGTGTGATTATGTTCCTCCCTCTTTGACTTGCCAATCTGAGGTGAGTGTGGATGGGTACTCATTATTCAGCTAGCTTCCTCCCTCATTGATTTCGATTATTGGGGTGAGTGTGTCTTGTCGTGGTGTACAACACGGCATGTGTGGAAAAAATTGTGTCATGGCCTAAATTATGTTATCTATTGGCAACATTGTATTATTCAGTTATTTGATCGAATTGTGTTATTGATTTGCAAAACGGCATTATTCAATTACTTGATCAAATTTGTGTTAGATGAATTTTCTAAATTGTGAAATGGAATTGTGAATCATTTGATTTGTGAACTGTCAACAAAAGATTTATATATCGCATTTCAAATTGTTATTGTGCACCACTGAGTAAATTTTACTCAGCGATAACTTTTCATTGCTGTCGCAGGTAGATCGATCGATGTGGCAGCAAACTAGGCTGCTAGTACATTCAGCGAGAAATCATCGGGTATATTGAGTATACCATATTCTGCATTTTATATTGTAATGTATGTTCACTGTATGTATATAGTGTTCTTGGTTTTGAGCAGTTGTAAATTAAAATTGTACATTAAAGTTGTAAAATAAATTATGAGTTATTTGGACTTGTAAAAATTGTATTATATTTCTTGTATCTCAGTCTTTGAAAAATTATTGTGGATTTGTGTTGAATTATGCTAGAGTTTGAGATTGAGAAAAATATTGAAGTGCTTTTTACAGGTTTTTGAAGAACTGTTTTATCCAAATTACGGAGGGCACTCTACCAAAATTTTTTTACAGAAATTACTAATAGTCTAAATGTGTTAGTTAATTCACCTCAGTTCAAAAAGGTTTTTAACACCTGTAAATAGTGCTCACCACTGTAAAAGAAGTAAGAAAAGTTTTTGAAAATCCCTTGTAGTGTATTTAATGGGTTATCAGTAGGCGAAGTTGGTAATTCATTAGGTATACTACGGGATCATGTTATGCCTTACAGAGGGGTAGGGTGTGACAGCAAGTGTAAATGATATCGAAGTATGATTATGTTGAAGTGTATGTGTAATATTGACATTGAGATATGTTGAATTTTAGTGGAAGTGAATGTTGAACTTAATGGTGAATTGTGTGCATTGAGCACTTGAATATTCTACCCAAAATTGTTGCTGGAATTGTGTATAATATATATATGGAAGTGTTATTGATTGAATATTGAAGTAATGAGGAGGAGAAGGAATATCAAATTGGAAGTGTATGTGCTTTGTGCAGGTTGTGTATTGAAGGCAGTACCTAAATTAGGCCATAAGTGCCAAACTATGAACCCAATTGGTATGAGGCCAATGGGGGGTGAAACTAGACACCAAATAGACCAACTTTCATGTAGAAATGTTGCCAAAATTCTGCCTAGAAACTGACCTTAAAAATGACCAAATCCGGATTAGCAACCTTGCAACCCAGATTTTTGACCATATGAACAGTAGTCCTTGGGATGACCATAACTCACTCAAAACAGGTCCAATTAACCTGAAATTTTACCATGGTTAGTTCAGACATAGAGCTACAATTATTATGAGGACAACAAAACCCAGAAATGGCCAGAACCAAGTTAAATAGCTTGCACAAGTTCAGGTACCAAAACTGCCAGAACTAAAATTGACCAAATTGCACTAAAGATGCAATCTGTCCAGCTTTAGTAAATTGACCATATCTTGGTCTATACAACTCAGAATGACCTGAAATTTTGCACAGAGTGCAATAAGACATAGAGCTACAATTCTTATGAAGACACCAAAACCCAAAAATGGCCAGAACCAAGTCAAATGGCCTGCACAAGTTCGGGTACAAAAACTACCGAACCAAACGTGACCTAAAATTGACCAAATTTTGCACTAAAGGTGCAATCTGTCCAGCTTTAGTAAATTGACCATATCTTGGTCTATACAACTTAGAATGACCTGAAATTTTTCCCCGAGTGCAATAAGACATACAGCTACAATTCTTATGAAGACACCAAAACCCATAATTGGCCAGAACCAAGTCAAATAGCTTGCACAAGTTCAGGTACCAAAACTGCCAGAACTAAAACTGACCAAATTTTGCACTAAAGGTGCAATCTGTCCAGCTTTAGTAAACTGACCATATCTTGGTCTATACAACTTAGAATGACCTGAAATTTTTCCCCGAGTGCAATAAGACATAGAGCTACAATTCTTATGAAGACATCAAAACCCAAAAATGGCCAGAACCAAGTCAAATAGCTTGCACAAGTTCAGGTACCAAAACTGCCAGAACTAAAACTGATCAAATTTTGCACTACAGGTTCAATCTGTCCAGCTTTAGTGAATTGACCATATCTTGGTCTATACAGAATGACCTGAAATTTTGCCCCGAGTGCAATAAGACATAGAGCTACAATTCTTATGAAGACACCAAAACCCAGAAATGGCCAGAACCAAGTCAAATAGCTTGCACAAGTTCAGGTACCAAAACTGGCCGAACCAAAAGTGGCCTAAAAATGACCTAAGCCTACTATTTTAGTGCTTTCTGTCCAGCATTGGTAAATTGACCATATCTTGGTCTACATAACTCAGAATGACCTGAAATTTTGCCCCGCGTGCAATAAGACATAGACCTACAAGTTTTTAGTTTGGACCGAAACCCAAAAACCGAGGGAACTAGGTCGTCCGGCTAGGTCAAAATAGTACACCGAAATCTGGTAAATTGCAATAAAATGCAATACACTTAGAAATGAAATTGGTAACATATACCAACACTAAAGGGCTATGAAATGTGACATATTGGTAACATTAGACTTGACTCACGTAGAGTGCATCAAGGGTCAACATTATAGGTTGACTAAAGAAATGAATTGAAGGGAATAGTACCAAGAGAAGTAGGACTTTAGGCTAGACAAATCTAGCATACAAAAATTGAGAAATTGACCAAATTTTGAAGTAAAGGTGCAATCTGTCCAGCTTTAGTAAATTGACCATAACTTGGTCTATACAACTCGAAATGACCTGAAATTTTGCCCCGCGTGTAATAAGACATAGAGCTACAATTTTGCTTCTTTGACCAGAAGCTAAAAACCAAGGAAAATAGGACTTTAAGCTAGACAAATCTAGCATGCTAAAATTGAAAATTGGTAATTACATAAAATGATGCTTGAAGTGATTTGGCAATGAATGGCAACTTGTGAAAAGGGTAAATTGCATTATATTGACAACATATTGAATTGTAAATTGTGACATGTTGATGCTAGAATCAACCTATCCATGATGCATAAAAAGGTCAATAAGTTTATTGACCAGTGAAAGGCATAAAGATGTATAAACCCTATGAATAAAGAATTAAATATGTAACATTGTAATATGCCCTAATTTGCTTAGTTGACTAGTTTGGATAGGTTAGCATGCCAATAGGATTCTGACAGCTGTTCTGTAAATGACTTTACGTCATACTGTGTTTTATGGCTTATTATGCCATACTATGATTTTAATAGCCTATGGCTATACAGATTGTGTTATTATACTCGGCTTAATGCCTGATTGATTATATGGCTTTTTAGCCACACTGTTTGTACACCGGGAGATACTTTGTGACCGATGGTGTGACGGCTCGAGGTACTAGGTACCCAGTGCTAGTGTATCCATTTATCCAGTCTGGTCAGTGTATAGGCTATATGGGCAATCATTTAAAACATTATTCAATTCAGGAAGCTAAGTTAAGTTAAGTATAATGAAATTTCAATACAATTAAATTACGTATTGAATGAATGAGTAAAAGAGATTAGCAAAAGAAACATAACAAAAATATAAATTGCAGAACCATAGAGACTTGAAATACAATACAGTTAGAATAATTTGTATACTGGGTAGTATTACTGAAAAGTTATAAACTAAGCACTTCCAAAGAGGAACAAACTAGTATATAAGATTGTTAATACTAGAAATACCATACCAAATTAAATTGATTCTTGAGTATCTGAATTATGATTTATTTCTTTTTTTAATTGTATATATTATTTCTTGTTATACTATTGCACTACTAAGCATAAATGCTTAGCGCGATGGAATTGCTTCCTCGCGCAGGTACTGAAGGTAAAACCAGTAGACTGTCGACTGAGATTTTTGGAGTCCAGATCTCCAGAAGTGTCAGAAGAATTGAAGGTTGTCACCTCCTCAGCAATGCATGTAGATAGGGCTCATATTTACACATGTTATGTATTTTGTTCATTCTAAGTATAATTTAAATTATTTGTACATCCTGTACTTGACAAATTTATGTAATTAGTTGGCAAATTATGCAAAATAATAAAATGTAAGAATTTTGATATATGAGTTAAGTATCTGATCATGATGATTCTGATTGAGATTGAGTATGAAAAATTTTGAGACTGATTCTGAGTTATGAATTTGAGTATATATTGAAATTATTTTTGGCAGGTTCAGAAGAACTGTTAGTCCAAATTACTGCTGGCACTCTGCTGGATTATCATTAAAATTTTTGAATTTTCCAAATTAGTTAGATTTTGATAAAAGTAAAAATAGCCTAAACCTTAAATAAAGTTTTTGAATAAATAAATCAAGAAATGTAATGAAATAAGATAAGATTAGGTGCTCTGGCACTCTGTGTAACACACTTTGCTTGGCTACACTGTAAACGGGTGAGGGGTGTTACATAAGGCACAAGGGCATTTTGGTTATTTCGCAGTGTGACACGTGGCACCATGAGATGGTGACACATGGCATTACACATAAGCTTACCAAATGTCTTTTAATCATGTAAGATGACTAAAATTAATATTAAATATAGGTTTGACACTTGGCACAATGTGATTGGGTCACTTAAACCTAGAGCTAATCAAAAGGTGATATGTGGCAAGGGTTTAATGTGTTAACCTAGCTATATAAGTGTTATTATGAGAAAAATAAAATACAACCAGCAGCCACACCTCCTTTGTCATGCCATTTTGAAGCTCTCCCTCTCTTCCTCTTCATCTCTCATCAATTCAAAGAGATTAGCCATCAATCTCTTGAATTAAAAATACTAGAAATTGTTTCTAGTGTCCTGTTTACATCTCTAATCTTTTAAAAGGCAGAACTTGATTTTCTAATTAATAGAAAAAGCTTTAGAAGTTATTCAAGGGCTTCCATGGTGTTCTTGGTGTGGACAAGCAAGAAGGACAACATTTGGTGTCCTCAAAACGAATCTCAAAGGCGCAAATACACTACAGTGCATCAAGAGGTTAGTGTATTTATTCTTGATTTAATCTAGGATTCTAAAATTAATCTGATTAATTTTAAAATCTTAAATGGAAAATACAGATCCAAAAACATATTAAAATAGTTTTAATATGTTGTTTATCATTGAAATCAAATAGATAAAACTAAACCTTGCATGTTGCATGTGACCTTGGGTGAAAAATTTTGAATTCAATGGTATAAATTTGTGTTTTTCACGCTTCCGTTCCTTCAATTGGTATCAGAGCCACTATATTTGCCATTTAGATTGTTGATTATATGATTTAATTGTGTGTTTTGATCATGAGATGATTTATCTATTGCTGGTTGCAATGGAGGTGTGGCGGCATGCTTGAAAAACACCATCAATGGTGCGCATGGATTGGCTTCCATGGGTGGTTCAAGGTTTGGCTTTTAATTATGCAATTATTGTATGATCTAAGGCCAATTCTTTGACTAATTAAAGTGTTTAATTAGTAGTTTTAATCACAAAATTAAATTTTGATTCAAATCAGAATTTTAAAAATTGTTTGAATGTGATTCAAATATGAATTTTAAAAGTTGTTTGAATGTGATTCAAATCTAAATTTTTAAAGTTGTTTGAATCATATTTAAATCTAATTTTTTAAAGTTGTTTGAATAATATTCAGATCTTAATTTTTAAAAATTGTTTGAATGTGATTCAAATCTGAATTTTTAAGGTTGTTTGAATGTGATTCAAATACGAATTTTTAAATTTGTTTGAATGAGATTCAAATCTGAATTTTTAAATTTATTTGAATCATATTCAAATCTGAATTTTTAAGTTAAATATGACATATTCAATTTAATCTAAGTATGTATATTTTATTTAATTGTTAAATAGAGATATGCATGATGGATGATCATAGACTATAAAAGACCAATGTGATTGAATTTATTTCTTTTATGTTTCTTCGGGATTGTAAATTAATTAATTTATTTTAATTTATTTTGGGCATGTATTATTAAGTTTGTAATAATTTTTGGGTTGTAATTTCATTTATTTAATTTCTTGTAAATTCGCCTTGGTATGCTAAGGATTAATATGTAATAATGGATTGCAAGAAGTTCAAGGAGGTCAAGAGCATTGATGGGACCAGTGGGAGGAATTGAAGATCAAGTGTTGATTATGTACTCCTACAGCAACTCTTGTAAAATGAATGAATGAAATGCACCTAGGAATGCCCTGATTCAATTCTTAGTGGCTCAGAATTGAATCCCTTAGAAAGTCCATGATCATACCATATTTACTGCTTATCCATGAATGCATGAGATGTATGGGAATGTATGCAATTATATGGTAGATGCATGCTAAATGGATAATGTGCAAAGTGAGACCTTAATAGTAATTAGGATGACTATAAAATCTTCCAAACAAATGATTAAGTTGGAAATGCTATAATTATAGCAATTATAACATGGGCCCTCCATTGGGGCAATTATTTTAAGAAATTTTAAATAGTTGCATAAGATGCAATTAATTTAAGAGATTTTCTTAAGAATAATTGTTAAGCATGAGATGTTGTAAATATGTAAATGGTTTGGTGGCCAATATTGGATGTACCTGAGGACATTAAAATTATTTGCATAATTACTGGCTCAATGGGATCAACTTAACTAATGCAAGATAAGTCAATAATGGATGTACCTGAGATTTTGAGCATTAGGGGCTAGGTAAAGGATTGAACCTCACATGAGATGTGATGGGCAAGGAGTTGCTCACTTATAGTTTATTGTAATTCCAATAATGGATGTACTTGAGGATGTTTAATAGAATTACAAGAATTCAATCACCCACTAGAAATCCATCCAACTAGGATTTCCGTTTTATACTTTGGAAGTGTAGGATTCGCTAAGTTAGTGGGAGGACCAATTTGATTAAAAGACCATAATCATTTTGGTTAATTACATGATACATTTACTAATTAATCTGGTTATTTTCTGCAGTTAATTTTCTGATAAAAATGAGCACAGAACAACCACCACCATCCAATATCCTTGTAAGCATACTTGATCGTAATAGGTTGATAGGACCTAATATCTCTGATTGGCTAAGAAATTTGAAACTTGTTCTGAACCTTGAACATATAGGATATGTTCTAAACTCAAATGTTCCTAGTTCCTTACCACCAGAGGCCACTCAAGAGGAACATGAAACTTTGGACAAGTGGAAGGAGCATGATATGAGAGCTAAGTGTTACATGCTTGCTTCCATGAGTAATGAGTTACAAAAGCAGCATGAGAACATACAGAGAGAAAGTGAGATCCTCCTTCACCTACAAGAGTTGTATGGTGAGCACAGTAGGAATGCTAGGTATGAGATATCTATGCAGTTGTTCCGCATGAGGATGTCTAAGGGACAGAATGTTGGGGATCATGTCCACAAGATGATTCGGCTGATTGAGCAGTTGGAACATCTTGACTTCAACATGGATTTCCAACTACAGACGGATTTGATCCTTCAGTCCCTTCCTGAGTCTTTTGGGAATTTTGTGACAAATTTCCATATGACTCAACAGGAATGCACCTTAGCTGGTTTACTCAATATGCTAGTTATTGCCCAAAAGAATATGCCAGGTAATAAAGGAAAAGAGGTAGCTTTGATTGCATCTTCTTTTATTAGAAAGTCCAACAATAAAAAGGGCAATAAGAAAAAGAAACCTCAGATTCCTGGTCCTTCTAAGAAAATAGCTAAAAAGAAAGGGAAGACTAAAGCTGAAGGAGGCAAAGGAAAGTGTTTCCACTGCCAGAAAGATGGGCACTGGGAAAGGAACTGCCCAGAGTATCTTGCTTCTCTGAAGGACAAGAAGGATACACCTTCGGAAGGTATGTCCGTATCTTGTTATTTAGATTCTGATGATACTCATAGTTCATCTATAGCTTGGGTTTTAGATACTGGCGCCAGTTGTCACATTTCTAATGATATGCAGGAACTAGCAAGTAGCAGCAGCTTGCGTTCTCAAGATGTTAGAGTTCAGATTGGCAATGACTCAACTGTTGAAGCTTTAGCCATAGGATCTAAATCTTTTTACATGTTTGGACATGTTTTATGTTTGGATAATATTTTATATGTACCTGATGCTTTTAAGAACATCATTTCTATATTTAGTTTGACTAGAAATGGCTATGAATTTCAGTTCACAGATGATGTTTGCAATATTTATTTTGGAAATAAATATGTTGGCTTGGGTTATATGAATGATGGTCTTTATTATTTGGATAATAATAACAAACACAAATTGAATGCAAGTGATCTAAAAGAATGCAATGCCATGGTGAAAAGCAACTCAAGTTCAAAATATATTTGGCACTTAAGGTTATGTCATGTTGCAGAAGATAGGATTGCAAAATTGGAGAAAATGGGGATTTTATCCTCATTGGGCTCTAAGCCTACTCCAACTTGTGAATCTTGCCTTCAGGGCAAAATGACTAAATCACCCTTTGTTGGACAAGGGCTAAGAGCTGAAAATATTTTGGAGCTAATACATAGTGATGTATGTGGTCCATTGAAGGAAATAGCTAGAGGCGGTTTTCATTATTTTATTACCTTTACTGATGATAAATCAAGGTTTGGGTATTTGTATTTGATGAAATACAAACATGAATCCTTTGAAAAGTTCAAAGAATTTAAATCTGAAGTAGAAAATCAAACAGGAAAGAGTATTAAAGCTCTTCGATCAGATCGTGGAGGTGAATATTTGAGTACTGAATTTGATGAATACTTGAGAGAGCACGACATTGTTTCCCAGCTGACTCCTCCAGGAACGCCACAGCTGAATGGTGATCAGAAAGGAGAAATCGTACCCTATTGGATATGGTACATAGTATGATGAGCTATACTGATATGCCAATCTCCTTTTGGGGATTTGCATTAGAATCAGCTTCATATATTCTGAATAGGATTCCATCAAAATCAGTTTCTTCCACACCTTATGAGATATGGCATGGAAGAAAACCAAATCTTAAGCATGTTAAGATTTGGGGTTGTCCAGCTTATATCAAAAAGCTGAACACTGATAAATTGGAAACCAGATAAAAAAAAAAGGTCGATTTGTTGGATATCCAAAAGATAGTTTTGGGTATTATTTTTATTTGCCTACTTCACAAAAGGTTGTGATAAGTAGAGATGCCACATTTTTTAAACAACAGTTTGTTCAAAAAAGAGGCAAGGGAAGGCAAATAGAGTTGGAATTGGAGAATTCTGACTAATCAACAGATCAGATGGATACAAATCCATCTAGTCAACCTATACCCGTTGATGAAACATCTATAGCTGTTCCTCGTAGAACAACCAAGGTATCTCACCCACCAGTGAGATATGGTTTCCTTCATGAAGAAGAACAAGAGTTGTCTACTCATGAAGAAGTAGATCATGGAGATGATCCACTCACCTATGAAGAAGCTATATCAGATATAGACTCTTCAAAATGGATTGATGCCATGAAATCCGAGATTAATTCCATGTATAAGAATCAAGTTTGGGATCTTGTTAACCCACCTGAAGGTATTGTACCTATAGGGAACAAATGGGTTTTTAAGAAGAAAATTGGTTCTGATGGAAAGGTAGAGACCTATAAGGCAAGGCTAGTAGCGAAAGGGTTTCGCCAAAGGCAAGGAATCGACCATGAGGAGACTTTCTCACCTGTTGCCATGCTTAAATCAATTAGGATTCTATTAGCAATAGCTGCATACTATGATTATGAGATTTGGCAGATGGATGTCAAAACAGCTTTTCTCAATGGATACATTGAAGAAAACATTTTTATAGAACAACCTAGGGGTTTTGAATCCCAAGATGGTTCCAAGGTATGCAAGCTAAAGCGATCCATTTATGGGTTGAAGCAAGCTTCAAGGAGTTGGAACATCCATTTTGATAAAGCCATTAAATCCTTTGGTTTTATCAAAAATAAGGATGAGCCATGCGTATATAAGAAGGTTAGTGACAGTGCTATCACTTTCCTTATTTTATATGTGGATGACATACTGTTGATGGGTAATGACACAGGTAGGTATGTTGACAACTGTAAAGATATGGTTGTCAAATACATTCTCCATGAAAGACTTAGGGGAGGCAACCTATATTCTTGGGATTCGCATCTATAGAGATAGAGCGAAAAGAATAATTGGTTTATCCCAAATTTTATACTTGGAAAAAGTGTTAAAGAGGTTTAACATGCTTGATTCCAAGAGAGGATTGTTACCAGTGAGACATGGTATCCATCTTTCTAAAGAGATATCTCCAAAGACACCTGAAGAAAGAGATAAGATGGTCAGGATTCTATATGCTTTGGTTATTGGAAGTTTAATGTATGCAATGTTGTGTACTAGGCCGGATATTGCATATGCTGTTAGTTTGACTAGCAGGCATCAATCCAATCCAGGTTTGGAACACTGGATAGCTGTCAAGAATATCCTTAAGTACTTGAGAAGAACTAAGGATTTATTCTTGATATATGGAGGTGGAGACTTGCAATTGGATGGTTATACTGATTCTGATTTCCAATCAGATATCGATGATAAAAAGTCTACATCTAGATATGTGTTCATTTGTAATGGAGGTGCAGTCAGTTGAAAGAGTTCCAAACAGAGCACGACTGCAGATTCCACTACAGAGGTTGAGTATATTGCTGCATCAGATGCTGCAAAGGAAACTATTTGGATAAAGAAGTTCGTGATAGAACTTACAGTAGTTCCTTCCATTGAGTCAGCAGTTCCACTACACTGTGACAACAATGGAGCAGTCATACAGGCTAAGGAACCAAGGTCTCACTAAAAATCCAAACACATAGAAAGGCGCTACCACAATATCAGATAAATAGATGGGCGAGGCGATGTAACCATGCAGAAAATCCAGCTGATCCATTCACTAAGCCTGTGTTACAGACTCAATTAGACCGACATCTTGAGAATATAGGTCTAAGATATTGTAATGAATGGCTCTAGTGCTAGTGCGAGATTGTTAGTAGTATGCCCTATAGCATATCATTTAGTATGTTTCTTGTACATATTTTTATTAATAAAAGGCTTTTCCACTTTTCCATTTACATAATATATTTATGTGTAATATAAAAGGTCCATTGATATTTTGTTAGAAATATTATTCTTAAGTTGTTAAGAATATGAGTGACATTATTTTTAGCACAAAGTATCATAAATAGGTTCACAATCGAGGATACTTCATAATAAGGACATAACTTATTAAGAAAGATTGTATTCATGTTTGTTCCCAAGTTATTTATATGAGATATAAATAAGATGGAATGGTGAGTCTCATGCCATATGACAAACATGATAGGTACTTATAAATGATAAGTAGGCCGAACCAGTGACACTTATGACAAGCACATGGAGTTTACTCTTATCAATGTTTTGTCATAAATTATATCAGTGCATATAATCTTTAGACTTGAGATAGCACAGTTATCTTATATATAGGTAGTTTGAGTTTGATACTGCTTTCATACTTGTACTGTGTATGGGTATATGGGCATGTGTTGGCTCCTACTAGTTATATATAGAGGTAAGTGTTGATCAAGATGGAATCTGTTTCTCTAAGTAAATAGATATAAAATCCCATGTTCATTTAATTGTTCTTGATGTTTCAAGTTCCTGGCCAGGACAGATAGATTTATTCAAAAAAGAGTTTCTGATGAGAAAATCATTTTAATCAAGAACTGGAATTAAAAGAGAACATAATATTCATAACAAAATGTGTTTGACATAAACCATGACTCCAGCTTGAGTTGGGATTTTGTAACAGAGAGATTCTAGTGCATGGTAACATATGATTATAGGTTCATTTAAGGTAAACCTTATTACTAATTGAGTGTCCATGGCAAGCTATGCTAGGTGTTAACCATGGTCTATGAGGTGCATAAAATGATTTAGAGAAATCATTTATGGTAAGAAAGAGTTCTGATGGTATTAAGAGTTGATATCATATCTCATTGCTAATTAGTGATGAGCCTAGTAAGTCACACACATACACAAGTTATCACCTAATTAAATATGATTTAATTAATTAATTAAAGAGTTTAAATATAAATTTAATTAATGAGAAATTAATTAATAGAGATTAATTAATTAATTTATATTTGATATAAATTAATTAAAAGAAGAGAAATAATTATTTTGGGTTAAGAACTCAAAATTAAGGCACAGGGGCATTTTGGTCATTTCACAGTGTGACACGCGGCACCATGAGATGGTGACACATGGCATTACACATAAGCTTGTCAAATGTCTTTTAATCATGTAAGATGATTAAAATTAAGATTAAATATAGGTTTGACACTTGGCACAATGTGATTGGGCCACTTAAACCTAGAGCTAATCAAAGGGTGACATGTGGCAAGGGTTTAATGTGTTAACCTAGCTATATAAGTGTTGTTATGAAAAAAATAAAATACAACCAGCAGCCACACCTCCTTTGTCACGCCATTTTGAAGCTCTCCCTCTCTTCCTCTTCATCTCTCATCAATTCAAAGAGATTAGCCATCAATCTCTTGAATTAAAAATACAAGAAATTGTTTCTAGTGTCCTATTTACATCTCTAATCTTTTAAAAGGCAGAACTTGATTTTCTAATTAATAGAAAAAGCTTTAGAAGCTATTCAAGGGCTGCCATAGGTGTTCTTGGTGTGGACAAGCTAGAGGGACAACATTTGGTGTCCTCAAAACGAATCTCAAAGGCGCAAATACACTGCAGCGCATCAAGAGGTTAGTGTGTTTGTTCTTTATTTAATATAGGGTTCTAAAATTAATCTGATTAATTTTAAAATCTTAAATGGCAAATACAGATCCAAAAAACATATTAAAAGAATTTTAATATGTTGTTTATCTTTGAAATCAAATAGATAAAAATAAATCTTGCATGATGCATGTGACCCTAGGTGAAAATTTTTGAATTCAATGGTATAAACTTGTATTTTTTACGCTTCTGTTCCTTCAAGATCTAAGTTTTATGTTATGGCCCTGTCGAAAGATTCATTATTATGATGTGTACAATGCACGATGATTCGACCTTCCCGACCATAGGAAGTTAGAATTCGATTTAACCTCCTCGACCATAGGGAGTTAGAATCACCCCGAAGATGGCCCTTGCGGATGAGTCTTGCATAGTTAGTGAGATAAAGAATGATTTTTGAATAATAAAGAATTGTGATTTCAATTATGATTTATGTATAATTGATTTTGTTGGAATTACCTTAAATGGTTAGTTATAATTTGATAAATTGAATTTCGTGATCAAAGTCATTTTATATAAATGTTTTATATTATTGGCAATGACTATTTTGAGTTTTGGAATTTGATGAATATCTAGATTTCCAAATTATTTACTGTAATTTTTGTTAAGGTATATTGTACTATGTTTTAAATTATAGTTGTGCACCATTGAGTTCACCACTCAGCGATAGCTTTGTATGCTGTCGCAGGTGAAAAGAGCATAGAGCAATTGAGTAAGCTTCTTTAAAGAGACATTCAGATCAGCTCCAGGTATATCATAGGTATGCCCATGTACATAAGTTTGATATATGCATGTAATAATATGTATGTAAATTATTTGAGCAGTTGTATAAAAACTCTTGTAAAATATTTTGGTATGCAATTAAATATAAATTATTATGATATAAATGTTGAGTCTTGTAATCAATGAAATATTCTTTATGATGAGATTGGTTTGAAAGTAAATTGATTTGATTATTAAGATTTGAATTGTTAGTTGAAATGAAGTTATTGGAGTTGTATTTGAGAAAACATATTGGGAGTGTTTTCCTTTTCAAGTTTGAAGAACTGTTTTCCCAAAATACAGTAGGCACTTTGCCGAAATTTTGAAAAATTTTTATAACACCAGATTTTAAGCGATAATTTAAATTTTACGAAAATTGTTTTAAAATCCCTTGTAGTATATCTAATGTGTTATCGGTATGCAAAGTACGGTAATTCATTAGGTGTACTATGGGATCATGCTACATCTTACGGGGGAGTAGGGTGTGACATTTATTCAACACAATTCCAGCAAAGTAAATTGGGCAGAATACTCAAATAATGTAAGCTTCCATGGCTACCTAAAATTGGGCAGTCCAATAACTCAACAATTCCATCAATTTTTATCACCAATCAACTCATCTTAAGCTAAACATAAACTTTACTTAAGAAAGGAAGTGAATTGGACCCTTATCTCTTTTTGGAGCTTGCTCAAACCTTAACAAAACTTCTTCTTTTTGCTCCTAATATGCTGCCCAAGGTATAAGGATAAAATTTAATGAAAGAACCTTGAGGATTTCATGGCTTGATCTTAGTGGATGAGAGCTTGAAGCTTTGGCCATCCATGGAGTTTTTGGGAGGATTGGATTCGGTTTGAAGATGAAATGAAGAAGAAGAAGTGGCTGAAGTGGGATATGCTATCCACTTAATCCCTTTTATAGGTCCACTAATTTTAAAATAATAATAATTTAATTAAACTTTTAATTATCCTAAACTTTATCCCTTTAATTTCCCTTAATTATATTTCATTCCAATTTCATTTTTCATGAAATTTTCAAAATTTAATACCACTTTATTTTCATGGACATTTAGGTCAAAAGCCAACTCTAGGTGTCAAATGACCGAAATACCCCTCTTTGGGTTGTATTTTCGATTTTTCGATACTATCAATTAATTCCTTGACCCGTCGATTTCTTTAATTTTCGTTTTCTTTTATACTGACTTACTAATTTTTTTTCTTGACATTTTCACTGTCAATTTTACATCCGTAGACCTTTAATTAGGTCCCAAAAATATTTCTCGGGGTTTCGCACAATCTAGGGCTAGTCAACGGTTCTTGACGTAACTTCCCGGTGCGGTCACCCATCGCTATGATTTCGGCTCGTTTAACTTACTTTCATTTCGTCTCTTTTATTTTTCCTTAATTTTTCTTGCATTTTTTTTATTTATTTCATCATTTTTATGCCTGTTTATTATCATTGAAGTGTAGTTCTAGACATTCTGACTTGTCCGGACTGACATTAGGTCACTGGAGTAGTTGAATGTACAGACTACATAAAGTGAGGGCATTACATGTCCATTAAAGATTCAAGGGAAAGAGTTCTTAGTAGACTTAATCGAACTACCTTTCCATGAGTTTAACGTGATTTTGGGAATGGACTGGTTATCCCTTCATTAGGCAATGGTAGATTGTAAATTGTAGAGAATCTCTTTGAAAACTACTGAGAATGAAGAAATAACAGTTATGGGTAAAAGGATAGATTTCTTGTCCAATGTCATCTCAGCTATAGTTACAAGGAGATGGATGAGAAAAGGGTGTGAAGCCTATCTGGCACACGTGGTTGACACTAGGTAGGGCAAATTTGACTTATCTGACATACCCACAGTAAGGGATTTCTCTGAGGTATTTTCTGAGAACTTGCCTAGTTTGCCACTAGAAAGGGAAGTTAAATTTGCTATTGAGATTATGCTGGGTACAGCTCCGATTTCAATTGCTCCGTATAGGATGGCACCTGCTGAATTGAAAGAGTTAAAAATCCAGTTGCAAGAATTACTAGGCAAGGGGTTCATACGCCCCAGTGTGTCACTGTGGGGAGCTCCAGTACTATTTGTAAAGAAGAAAGATGGGACATTGACGTTATGTGTTGACTACCGATAGTTGAACAAAGTAATAGTGAAGAACAAGTATCCGTTGCCTAGAATTAACGATCTGTTTGATCAGTTAAAGGGAGTCGATGTGTTTTCTAAGGTTGATCTTAGATCAGGATATCATCAGGTAAGGGTTAAGGATGTAGATGTGCCTAAGACTGCATTCAGATCGCGGTATGGGCATTATGAATTCCTGGTGATGCCATTTGGGTTAACAAATGCTCCAGCAGCGTTCATGGACATTATGAACCGTATCTTCCATCCATATTTAGATCGGTTCATAGTGGTCTTCATTGATGACATCCTAGTGTATTCCAAGGATAAAGCAGAACATGATGAGCATTTGAGAATTATTCTACAGACTCCAAAAGAGAAGAAACTGTATGCTAAATTGTCCAAGTGCGAGTTCTGGTTGAATGAGAATGCATTCCTTGGACATGTAGTATCAGTTAAAGGGATTAGAGTGGATCCCAAGAAGATTGAAGCAGTGATGGAATGGAAGCCTCCCAAAAATACAACTAAGATCAAAAGTTTCTTGGGGTTAGCTAGATATTATAGAAGATTTGTAAAGGGATTTTCCCTGATAGCTGCTCCAATGACCAAATTACTACACAAGAATATGAAATATGACTGGAATGAGAAGTGTCAAACCAGTTTTGAGAGGCTGAAGGCTATGTTGACAGAGGCACCAGTGTTAACACAGCCAGTGTTGAGAAAAGACTTCATAGTCTACAGTGATGCCTCATAGAATGGGTTAGGGTGTGTACTCATGCAAGAAGGGAAAGTGGTCGCATATACTTCCAGGTAGTTAAGGCCACAAGAAAAGAATTATTCTACTCATGATTTGGAGTTAGCAGCAATTATCTTCGCATTGAAGATATGGAGGCATTACTTGTATGGAGAAAAATGCTACATATACACAGACCATAAGAGTTTGAAGTATCTGCCAACCCAGAAGGAACTTAATTTGAGACAAAGGTGATGGATTGAATTCCTGAAAGATTATGATTGTGTGATTGACTACCACCCTGGGAAGGCAAACATAGTCGCTGATGCCTTAAGCAAAAAATCTATTGTAGCATTAAGATCTCTGAATGCCTAACTGTCCTTAACTCATGACGGAGTTATATTGGCTGAGTTGCAAGTGAAGCCGAATCTATTACAACAGATATAGGATGGGCAGAAGACAGATGAAAAATTAATGGCTGTTATGGGCAAAATCACTAAGGGAAAGGAAACTAAATATGAAGTGAAAGAAAATGGGTGCCTGTACTACAAAGAAAGAGTGTGTGTTCCAGATGATAAAGAATTGAAAACCAGTATTCTGAGACAAGCACATAACAGTGTGTATGATATGCGCCCAGGAAGCACAAAAATATACCATGACCTAAAACTTTGATACTGGTGGCCGGGTATGAAGAAGGACATAGCTGACTGTGTAATTAGATGCTTGACATGTCAGCAAGTCAAAGCAGAACATCAAGTTCCATCAGGTTTGTTACAGCCTATAAACATACCCGAATGAAAATGAGACCGAGTCACTATGGACTTTGTCAGTGGTCTACCTCTCACTCAGAAGAAGCATGATGCAGTATGGGTAATTGTGGATAGGTTGACCAAATCAGCATATTTTCTGCTAGTCAGAATTGACTACTCACTGGACAAGCTAGCAGAGTTGTACATTAGTGAGATAGTTAGACTACATGGAATTCCGCTTTCCATTGTATCTGATAGAAACCCGAGGTTTACATATAGATTTTGGAAGAAATTACAAGAATCCTTGGGCACACAACTTCATTTTAGTAAGGCTTTTCATCCTCAAATGGATGGACAGTCAGAAAGAATAATCCAGGTAAATTTTGAAACTTATTGAGTTATTGCAAACAATAAATTAAACTGATAATGATAATAATAACCGAACATATGTGATAGGTCCTCAAGGATATGCTGAGGAGTTGTGTTATCGAGTTTGAGGGAAGTTGGGACAGATACCTTCTATTAGCAGAATTTGTATATAACAATAGCTATTAAGCTAGCATACAAATGGCACCTTATGAAGCACTGTATGGGAGAAAATGCAGAACACCTGTATGTTGCACTAAATTAGGTGAAGATAAGCTAATGGGACTAGACCTAGTAAAACAGACAGAGGAAAAGGTGAAACTGATAAAGGCCAATTTGAAAGTTGCCTCGGACCGACAGAAATCCTGACTTGAAAAGAAAGGACATTGAGTATGAAGTTGGCGAGAAGGTATTTCTCAAAGTATCATCGTGGAAGAAAGTGTTGAGATTCGGGAAAAAGAGAAAATTAAGCCCTAGGTTCATTGGCCCATATGAAGTTATTGAACGTATAGGACTAGCACCCTACAGATTAGCCTTACCACTTGCGCTGGACAAAATACATAATGTGTTCCATGTCTCGATGCTTAGAAGATACAGATCAGATCTTTCACACGTCATCTCAGCAGAAGAAATTGTTGTACAACCTGACCTGACATATGAAGAAGAACCAATTAAAATCTTGGCACGAGAGGTAAAAGAGCTCAGAAATAGGACAATTCCACTAGTGAAAATCCTATGGAGGTACCATAACATGGAAGAGGCAACATGGGAAAGCGAGGAGACAATGAGACAACAGTTTCCTCAGCTTTTCACATCAGGTAAATTTCGAGGACGAAATTTTTATTTAGAGGGGAAGAGTTGTAACATCCTCCCTGTACGTATTATGTACGTTTTGTTACTCTGGTGACCTAATGTCAGTTTGGGAAAGTCAGGATATCTGGAACTACACTTCAATGATAGTGAATAGAAATATAATGATGAAATAAATAAAAAGAAAATACAAGAAAAATTAAAAAAAAAATAAAAGAGAGAAAATGAAACTAAGTTAAATGAGCCGGCACTGTAGCGATGGGTGACCGCACCGAAAAGTTACAGTGAAGGCAATTGGTGACTCCAGGACCGTGGGGAACCCTCAGAATTAAATTTCGAGACATAATTAAAGGTTTATTGAAATGTAATTGGCACTAGAAATATCAAAAAAAAAATTAATAAATTAGTATAAAGAAAAACGAAAAATCGAGAAATAGACAAAAATCGGTGTTACCGAAAATCAGGAATACACTACAAGGGATTTTAAAACTTTTCTTACTTCATTTTAGAGTGGCGAGCACAATTTACAGGTGTTAAAAATTTTTTTGAACTGAAGTGGAATAGCTAACACATTTGAATTATTAGTAATTTCTGTAAAAATTTTGGCGGAGTGCCATCTATATTTTGAATAAAATAGTTCTTTAAAAACCTGTAAAAAGTACTTCAAATATATTTCTCAATCACAAACTCCAACATTTAATCAACACAATAAGTTTCTCAACATTTGTGCACTCAAATCCACAATAATTTTTCAGTGTTTTCAAAGGCTGAGATAAAAGAAATATATTGCAATATTTATAAACCAAAATAATTTACAATTTATTTTACAGCTTCAATGTACAATTTTAATTTATAACTGCTCAAATCCAAGAACATTATATACATACAGTGAACATATATTACAATACAAAATGCAAAATATGGTATACTCAATATACCCGATGATCTCTCAGTGTAGTACTAGCAGCCTAGTATGTGCCCTGTCAGTCTGTCTACCTGCGACAGCAATGAAAAGCTATCATTGAGCCATTGTCTCAGTGGTGCACAACATTAACCAAATACAACTTTAAATCACAAATCATAAGTCATATAAATAGTGGATACTTAAAACCATAATCAAATTCAAAGACAATGAATGTCATAAAGAATTTAAACTCCATTTCACAATATCACAATAAATATCAATAAATCATACACACACAGCTTAATCATGTTGCCAAAGTTCAATTTGTCCCAAAATTCGATGGCTAGTGAGGAATTCAATTCATCCCAAAAGCCGATGGCTAGTGAGGAATTCAATTCATCCCAAAAGCCGATGGCTAGTGAGGAATAACATAGCTAGCTAGTAATAATATGAGCACTCATTCTATTCGTCCTCAATAGGCACACACCTCAACACTTCAGCCAGAGAGGGAATTCAATTCATCCCACTTGATAAGCTAACGAGGAATTCAATCAATATACATGATAGCTGTGGTTTCAAACTATTTACAATGCTTTTCAATCAATAAGTATCCATCAAATATCATTCAAATAATTTTTCACAATTTAAAACAATGATATACAAATAGTCATAATTTATTTCAATTGAAAATTCAAAAGAAATAACTGTTGTGCACAAACCTGTGATAACTATCTCTTGGCTCTGACTCAGTGTTTCCTTCCCCTTCCTTGAGTCTTTGCTAACTGAAACACACAATTTGAAGTGTTTCAATACTCATTTAACTGTCTCCAACAATAAGGCTTAATACTTAATTTATTGAATTCTATTATTTCCTTAGTCAACCTAAGATGTTGACCCTCGATGCACTCTAGGTAAATTAGGTTTTAATGTTACCAGTATGTCACATTTGTAGCATTTTAGTATTGGTACATGTTACCAAATTCATTTCCATGTATATTGCACTTTATTGCAATTTATCGGATTTCGGTATACTAATTTGACCTAGCCAGATGACATAGTTCCCTCAGTTTTCGGGTTTTGGTCAAAACTAAAAACTTGTAGGTCTATGTCTTATTGCATGTGGGGCAAAATTTCAGGTCATTCTGAGTAGTGTAGACCAAGTTATGGTCAATTTACCACTGCTGGACAGAATGTACAAAAATGGTAGGTTTAGGTCATTTTTAGGTCACTTTTGGTTCGGCCAGTTTTTGGACTTGAATTTGTACAAGCTATTTGGCTTGCTTATGGTCATTTCTGGGTGTTGGTGTCTTCATAAGAGTTGTAGATATATGTCTCAACTATTTATGGTAAAAATTTCAGGTCAATTGGACCTGTTTTGAGTGAGTTATGGCCAAAACATTAACTGCTACCCAAATGGTCAATTTTCAGGTTTTTAAAGCACTAATCCGGATTTTGTCATTTTTCAAGTCACCTTCTAATCAGAATTTTGGTAAGCTTCCTTCATGAAAGTTGGCACATTTTGTCCTAGTTTCATCTCCAATTGGTCTCATACCAATTGGAGCCACACACTTAAGGTTCGAAGCCAAAACATACACTGCCCTATTGTACATTGTTAACCCTTTACCAATTACACATCCTATGCTTACCAAGTAACTCTCCCATGCCAATTCTGGTTTGTACCATAACATAAAAACATTTAGAAACTCATTTTTGGTCATTTTGGTAGCTTATAACCATTCTCAATATGCACATTATAGTACAGAATTTTCTAAGTCCAATTATAAACAATTTAACCACATGACATAGCTCATTTACATGTCTAAATTCAAACCTTTATACACATATACATGCTGCCATAACAAGCACCATAATTCAACAATATAATTCCATAAACCAAATCATGAAACAACACTTTTTGATCTACACTTCAAAGTTGCCTATTTGTACATCTCTTTCAATTAACTTCCAAGCTTCCAAAATCATACCTTACACATGGAATTCAAGCACCATACAATCAAACCTATAAATCATCATTCAAACCACTATTTACATGCAAGTATAAACTGCTCTTATTGAAGTTTCATGGCTGCCAAAATGTACCTCTCCATTAACTCATCAAACTTTAAAAATCCTTCCATAAATCAACTACCCATAACATCTATTCAAGGTTTAATAAAACAAGAATAAAAAATACATACTTACCACTTTTGAAATTCTTCAAAACCTCACCAAAACTTAATTTTCTTGCTACCTATCTACTGCCCAAGTTGTTTAGAACAACTTTAGTGAAGGAATCAAGTGGAAAAATGGGCTTACTTCATGCTTGCATGGAGCTTGTAAAATGCGGCCATGGAGGATTTCCTTCACCAATTTTCGGCTAGTTTTGCAAAGTGAGGAAAATGAAGGTATATTCTGTCCATATGTTGATTACAAGCCCACTTAATGGAGTTAGTGGAGCACTAAGTAAGGGTATAATGTTTATTTATTCTAAAGTTTCCATATTCCCACATTTAACTCCTATCTTTTGCTATTTAATTTATGTACCATCAATCTAATTTTTCATGACATTTTCCAAGTGTAATATCATTTATTTTTAATAGACATTTAGGTCAACAGACAACTCGGGGTGTTAAATGACCACAATGTCCCTATTTGGGTTGCATTCCCGATTTTTCGGTAACACCGAGTTTTGTCATTTTCTCAATTTCCCGTTTTTATTTGTACTAATCAATTAATTTTTCTTTGATATTTCTAACGATATTTAAACTTCAATAGGTCTTTAATTAATTCTTAAAAATATTTTCCAGGGTTCCCCGCAATCCAATGCTAGTCAACGGTCCACGCCGCAACTTTCCGGTGCGGTCACCCATCACTAGGGTTCTCGGCTCGTTTAACTTGGTTACATTTCATTGCTATTATTTTTCCCTTATTTTTCTTGTATTTTTTTTTCTTGTATTTCATTATTTTATGTCTCCTTACTCATATCTAAGTGTAGTTCTAGGCATCCTAGCTGTCCGGACAACACTGGTCACAAGAATAGTAGAACGCACTACCGAACATAGGGGTGTTACAATTCTCCCCCCTTAAAATAAATTTCGTCTCAAAATTTTACCTGGCATCAGTTTCTGAATAGCTATGGGTGCTGTCTCCTCATATTCTCTTCACGTTCCTATGTAGCTTCCTGGCCTGAATGGTGGTTCCACAGCACTTTAACCAGGTGTATCTGTTTATTCCTCAACTGCTTCACCTCATATGCCAGAATTTCTATGGGTTCTTCCTCATATGAGAGATCTAGATTTACCTCAATCTCTTCAACTGGTAGTATATGAGATGGGTCAGATCTGTGCCTCCTTAACATGGACACATGGAAGACACTGTGTATCCTTTCTAGCTCTGGAGGTAATGCCAACCGATATGCCAAAGGACCCACTCTTTCCAGAATCTCATGTGGTCTGATAAAGCGAGGACTCAGTTTCCCCTTTCTGCCAAATCTCATAATCCTTTTCCAAGAAGAAACTTTGAGGAATACCTTATCACCCACTGCATATTCAATATCTCTTCTCTTCAGATCAACTTAGGACTTCTGATGGTCTGATACAGCCTTGAGTCTATCTCTGATCAATCTGACCTTTTCGTCTATCTGCTGAATAATTTCTGGCCCAATCATCTTTCTTTCACCTACTTCATCCCAAAATAGGGGAGTTCTGCACTTTCTGCCATACAAAGCTTCATATGGAGGCATCCCAATGCTTAATTGGTAGCTGTTGTTATAAGCAAACTCAATCAAAGGCAAGTGTATATCCCAACTACCTTCAAACTCAATCACACAAGCCCATAGCATATCCTCCAGTGTCTGAATTAGCCTTTCAGACTGGCCATCTGTCTGCGGGTGGAATGCTGTGCTAAAGTTCAATCTAGTTCCTAGGGCTCTCTGAAGACTACCCCAGAATCTAGAAGTGAACCTAGGATCTTTGTCAGATACAATCGATACTGGCACTCCATGCAGTTTTACAATTTTATATATGTACAATATGGCCAATCTTTCCAGGCTATAGTCCATCCGGACTGGCAAAAAGTGAGCAGACTTGGTTAGTCTATCAACTATAACCCATACTGCATCATGACTATTCTGTGTCCTCGAAAGTCCCATCACAAAATCCATAGTTATTCGTTCCCATTTCCACTTTGGTACTGGCAATGGATGTAACAAACCAGCTGGAACTTGATGTTCTGCCTTTACTTGCTGGCAAGTTAGGCATTTGGAAATAAAGTCAGCTATATCCCTCTTCATACCCATCCACCAGTAATGCTCTTTCAGCCCTTTATACATTTTAGTTCCACTAGGGTGCATAGCAAAAGGACACTCATGTGCTTCCTTCATAATGATCCGTCACAATTCAACATCACTAGGAACGCACATTCTACCCTGATGTAGCAATAAGCCATCATCTCTCACAGGGAATTCAGGTTTCTTACCCTGTTGGACTTCTTTCAGTAGCTTATGATATTTATCATCATTCTGAGTAGCCATTCTGATCTGATCAATCAACACTAGCTGTACATGCCATGCAACTACTATCTGTCCCTCATCATCAATCTCTAAACCGGCATGCTGTGCTTTCAATTCATGTAACATGGACAAAGGAGAAACTCTGAGACTTGCCATAGTCTTGCGACGTAAGGCATCCGCTACCACATTTGCTTTCCCTGGCTGATAGTCTATTAAGCAATCATAGTCTTTAATCAGTTCTAACCATCTCCTCTACCTCAAATTCAATTCCTTCTGGGTGCCCAAATACTTCAAGCTCTTGTGATCTGTGTAGATGTAGCATTTCTCCCACTGCAAATAGTGTCTCCAGATCTTTAGAGCAAAAACAATAGCTATTAGCTCCAAGTCATGTGTCGGATAGTTCCTCTCATGCAGTTTTAGCTTGCGTGATGCATAAGCAATGATATTCCGATCTTGCATCAATACATAGCCTAACCCATTGTGAGAAGCATCACTATAGACTGTGTATTCTTTACCCAGGGTAGGTAAAGGAAGGACTAGAGCTTCAGTCAAACACCTCTTCAACTCATTAAAACTCTGCTGGCATTTATCAGTCCACTGAAATTTTACATCTTTCTGAAGCAGCTTGGTCAGTGGAGAAGCTAACTTAGAAAATCCTTTCACAAACCGGCAGTAATATCCAGCTAAACCCAAAAAAACTGTGAATTTCTGTGATATTCCTGAGCTGCTTCCAATTAAAGATAGCTTCTAACTTGCTGGAATCTACCTTGATCCCTTCAGCTGACACAACATGTCCCAAAAAGGAGATTTCTTTCAGCCAAAATTCACATTTCGATAATTTGGCGTATAGCTATTTCTCCCTTAAAGTATGCAGTACAATCCGTAGATGTCTGTTATGCTCTTCTGCATTCCTCGAATATATCAAAATATCATTAATAAACACCACCACAAATTGGTCAAGATATGGTCTGAAGATAGTGTTCATCAAATCCATAAAAGCAGCTGGAGCATTAGTTAACCCGAATGGCATTACCAGAAACTCATAGTGGCCATATCGAGTTCTGAAAGCAGTTTTTGGAATACTCTGCTCTTGCACCTTCAACTGATAATAACCAGATCGCAAATCAATTTTGGAGAATACTGCTGCACCCTTCAACTGATCAAACTGATCATCAATGCGAGGCAATGGATATTTGTTCTTTATTATCACCTTATTCAATTGTCGGTAGTCAATACATAAATGGAGAGTACCATCTTTCTTCTTAACAAACAACACTGGTGCTGCCCAAGGTGACACACTAGGGCGGTTGAAGCCCTTTTCAAGTAGTTCTTGCAATTATACCTTCAACTCCTTCAACTCTGCTGGTGCCATTCTATATGGTGTTATGGAGATTGGATCCACACTAGGCAGAACATTAATTTCAAACTGCACCTCTCTTTCTGGAGGTAATTCTGGCAATTCATCAGGAAACACATCTGGAAAGTCATATACTATAGGTATGTCCCTCAATGCTGGACTCCCCACTTGGGTGTCTACCACATGTGCCAAATATGCTTCACACCCCTTTCTAATCATTTTTCTAGCTAGTGCAGCCGAAATGACGTTTGATGGCAATAGCTGCCTCTCCCCATGTATCACCACATCACTGTACTAAGGGAGACCAAAAGTGACTGTCTTCAGTCTATAGTCAATCATGGCGTGATGCCTGGCTAACCAATCCATGCCCAAGATGATATCATAATCTCTGAAGGGCATTTCAATGAGATCAGACAGAAAAGTGTGTCCTAGGATCACCAAAGGACAATCTCTATACATTCATTGACCCTGACCTCTTGTCCTAACAGACTTGTTACTAGCACCTCAAAGTCCATTTTTGTACATGGAACAACAATGCAATCAATGATGCTAGCACTCACATAAGAATGGGTAGAACTCGGATCAAATAACACAAACAAATCTTGATTAAAAGTTGAGAAGGTACCAGCCACAACATCAGATGTCTCGGCCTCTTCTCTCTGTCTCATTGCATAGACTCTAACTGGAGCACTGCCTTGCTCTGATTGATTCACTGTGCCTTGGCTGCCTGCTGGGTTACCTCTACCCCTGCCTCTACCTATGCTAGGTGGTTGTGAACCTCTGGTGACAGGGCTCTGAACTGACCCTTCTGCAGTAGCTGCGAGTACTGGTGCAGTCTTTGGTAAAGTGCCCTGTGCCTTCACAGTTATAACAGGCTCCAATAGCCTTGTAGCATAGCCCACCATGATTTCTTCCACAAGTTTCATATTGGTGGGGAGGGCAGGAACTTCTGGTACTCTGCTGACCAGATAGAGGAGGTTTCTGTCCTAAATATCTTCCCTTACCAGACTTCTTACCTCCTCTGCTATGTCCCCCATGGTTCTTCCTCTTTCTAGTAGGACCACCGGAACTCTGTTCTACTGACTTTCCCTCTTTTTCTGACTTCTCTGATTTCCTTTTCTTAGGGGCTGCTTCTAACTCAATTCTCTCTAATTCTAGTGATTGAGAAATAAGCTCAGAGAAGTTAGTACGTTTGAATCCGACCACTTGTAATATGATATTGGGCTTCAAGCCGATTTCAAACCTTTTACATCTCTCCCTGCTGGTAGCAAGTAGACTTACTGCATAATGGCTCAGGCAAGAAAATTCCCTTTCATATTCAGCCATAGATCTACTCCCCTATTTTAGACTTCGGAACTCTTGCAGCTTCTGGTCCACATAAGCATCAGGGACATATTTTTGTCTGAACTCCCGTAGAAAATCATTCCATGTTAGCACTGAAGGTTCTACCAGACTATGGGAAATAGTTTTCCACCAGTCATATGCATCCCCCTGTAGCAGAGACACTGAATATTCAAATCAGAGCTCCTCTGTACAATGTAGCTTCTTGAACACCCTATCCATTCTCTCTAACCACTGTTCTACCTCTAGAGGATCTACTGTCCCCTTAAACTCAGTAGCCCCATATTTCATTAATTTTTCATACTGCCTAGTTGAAGACTGTGGTTGTACCACTGATGTCTGTAGTGGGACTTTGAGCAGGCATATTACTGGCCATCTGTTGGAACATTGCAGCCATCTGTTGGAACATTGCAGCCATCTGCTGAGTGAACTGAGTAGAAAACTGCGGTACTGAGGGGGCTGGGGCATTCCCTTGTACCTCAGCCTCTATCGATTGATCGACTGAGCGATCACCCTCTTCCATAGTCAATGCGAGGATCTTAGACCTCCTGAACAAATAACACAAGGAGATTTTCTCGTGTTAGTGCATTTTTATAATGTAATGTACTGTATGTATCAAACAATGACATTGAGCAGTTGTACTATGAAGAAAGAATATTCAAATTACAGGTGAAAACAGAATTTAAAAACTAGCTCTGATACCACTTAAATATGTTACATCCTACCTCTCTATAAGGCATAACATGATCCCGTAGTATACCTAATGAATTACCAACTTCATCTACTGATAAGCCATTAAATACACTACAAGGGATTTTATAACTTTTCTTACTTCATTTTAGAGTGCCGAGCACAATTTACAGTTGTTAAAAAATTTTTTGAACCGAAGTGGAACAGCTAACACATTTGAATTATTAGTAATTTTTGTAAAAATTTTGATAGAGTGCCATCTGTATTTTGAATAAAACAGTTCTTCAAAAACCTGTAAAAAGCACTTCAAATATATTTCTCAATCTCAAACTCTAACATTTAATCAACACAATATGTTTCTCAACATTTGTCAACTCAAATCCACAATAATTTTTTAGTATTTTCAAAGGCTGAGATAAAAGAAATATATCACAATATTTACAAACTAAAATAATTTACAATTTATTTTATAACTTCAATGTACAATTTTAATTTACAACTGCTCAAATCTAAGAACACTATATACATACAGTGAACATACATTACAATACAAAATGCAAAATATGGTATACTCAATATACCTGATGATCTCTCAGTGTAACACTAGCAGCCTAGTCTGCTGCCCTGTCAGTCTGTCTACCAGCGACAGTAATGAAAAGCTATCGCTGAGCCATTGTCTCAGTAGTGCACAACATTAACCAAATAAAACTTTAAATCACAAATCATAAGTCATATAAATAGTGGATACTTAAAACCATAGTTAAATTCAAAGACAATGAATGTCATAAAGAATTTAAACTCCATTTCACAATATCACAATAAATATCAATAAATCATACACACACAGCTTAATCATGTTGCCAAAGTTCAATTCGTCCCAAAAGCCGATGGCTAGTGAGGAATAACATAGCTAGCTCGCAATAATAGGAGTACTCATTCTATTCGTCCTCAACAGGCACACACCTCAACACTTCAGCCAGAGAGGGAATTCAATTCATCCCACTAGATAAGCTAGCGAGGAATTCAATCAATATACATGATAGCTGTGGTTTTAAACTATTTACAATGCTTTTCAATCAATAAGTATCCATCAAATTTCATTTAAATAATTTTTCACAATTTAAAACAATGATATACAAATAGTCATAATTTATTTCAATTGAAAATTCAAAAGAAATAACTGTTATGCACAAACCTCTGATAACTGTCTCTTGGCTCTGACTCAGTGTTTCCTTCCCCTTCCCTGAGTCTTTGCTAACTGAAACACGCAATTTGAAGTGTTTCAGTACTCATTTAACTGTCTCTAATAATAAGGCTTAATACTTAATTTATTGAATTCTATTATTTCCTTAGTCAACCTAAGATGTTGACCCTCGATGCACTCTAGGTGAATTAGGTTTTAATGTTACCAGTATGTCACATTTGTAGCCTTTTAGTATTGGTACATGTTACCAAATTCATTTCCATGTATATTGCATTTTATTGCAATTTATCGGATTTCGGTATACTAATATGACATAGCTGGATGACCTAGTTCTCTCAGTTTTCGAGTTTCGGTCAAAACTACAAACTTGTAGGTCTATGTCTTATTGCACGCGGGAGAAAATTTCAGGTCATTCTGAGTTGTATAGACCAAGTTATGTTCAATTTACCAATGCTGGACAGAATGTACCAAAATGGTAGGTTTAGGTCATTTTTAGGTCACTTTTGGTTCGGCCAGTTTTTGGACCTGAACTTATGCAAGCTATTTGCCTTGCTTATGGTCATTTATCGGTATTGGTGTCTTCATAAGAGTTGTAGATATATGTCTCAATATTTATGGTAAAAATTTCAGGTAAATTGGACTTGTTTTGAGTGAGTTATGGCCAAAACATTAACTACTGCCCAAATGGTAAATTTTCAGGTTTTCAAAGCACTAATCCGGATTTGGTTATTTTTCAAGTCACCTTCTAAGCAGAATTTTGGTAAGCTTCCTTCATGAAAGTTGGCACATTTTGTGCCTAGTTTCACCTCCAATTGGTCTCATACCAATTGGAGCCACACACTTAAGATTCTAAGCCAAAACATATACTGCCCTATTGTACATTGTTAACCCTTTACCAATTACACATCCTATGCTTACCAAGTCACTCTTCCATGCCAATTCTGGTTTGTACCATAACATAAACACATTTAGAAACTCATTTTTGGTCATTTTGGTAGCTTATAACCATTCTCAATATGCACACTATAGTACAGAATTTTTTAAGTCCAATTATAAACAATTTAACCACATGACATAGCTCATTTACATGTCCAAATTCAAACCTTTATACACATATACATGCTGCCATAACAAGCATCATAATTCAACAATATAATTCCATAAACCAAATCATGGAACAACACATTTTGATCTACACTTCAAAGTTGCCGATTTGTACATCTCTTTCAATTAACTTCCAAGCTTCCAAAATCATACCTTACACATGGAATTCAAGTGCCATACAATCAAACCTATAAATCATCATTCAAACCACTATTTATATGCAAGTATAAACTATTCTTATTGAAGTTTCATGGCTGCCAAAATGTACCTCTCTATTAACTCATCAAACTTTAAAAATCCTTCCATAAATCAACTACCCATAACATTCATTCAAGGTTTAATGAAACAAAAATAAAAAATACATACTTACCACTATTGAAATTCTTCAAAACCTCACCAAAACTTAATTTTCTTTATGCCTATCTACTGCCCAAGTTGTGTAGAACAACTTTAGTGAAGGAATCAAGTGGAAAAATGGGCTTACTTCATGCTTGCATGGAGCTTGTAAAATGCGGCCATGGAGGATTTCCTTCACCAATTTTCAGCTGGTTTTGCAAAGTGAGGAAGATGAAGGTATATTCTGTCCATATGTTGATTACATGCCCACTTAATGGAGTTAGTGGAGCACTAAGTAAGGGTTTAATGTTTATTTATTCTAAAGTTTCCATATTCCCACATTTAACTCCTATCTTTTGCTATTTAATTTATGTACCACCAATCTAATTTTTCATGACATTTTCCAAGTATAATATCATTTATTTTTAATAGATATTTAGGTCAAAAGACAACTCGGGGTGTCAAATGACCGCAATGCCCCTATTCGGGTTGCATTCCCGATTTTTCGATAACACCGAGTTTTGTCATTTTCTCGATTTCTCGTTTTTCTTTGTACTAATCAATTAATTTTTCTTTGATATTTCTAATGACATTTACACTTCAATAGGTCTTTAATTATGTCTTAAAAATATTTTCCAGGGTTCCCCGCAGCCCAGGGCTAGTCAACAATCCACGCCGCAACTTTCCGGTGCGGTCACCCATCGCTAGGGTTCTCGGCTCGTTTAACTTGGTTACATTTCATTGCTATTATTTTTTCCTTATTGTTCTTGTATTTTCTTTTCTTGTATTTCATTATTTTATATCTCCTCACTCATATCTAAGTGTAGTTATAGGCATCCTAGCTGTCCGGACAGCACTGGTCACAGGAACAGTAGAACGCACTACCGAACATAGGGGTGTTACACCCTTGCTTTAGTAAACTTCAAGTTTAGGTTGAGGTGAGTTTAATGGTGAAGAGAATGGAAAATTTTATTGAGTTTTGGAATTGTTCAATTTCGACAGCCGTGAAAACCTATGTTGCTTGAGTTTTTCTTACCTCTAATGGATGGAAAATAATGTTGATTTAGTCATTTTAATGTTGTAGTAATTTAGTTCCTATATATATGTACATTGAGTACTTGAATTTAAGGATTTGGAAAGCCATTTGTATACCTTAGCAAACTGCCACTTTTGGCAGCCTTTAAATTCATGAATTAGTGTTTGTTTTCATGAATTTTCTTGATGAATTTTGGTGAAGATGAATTGTGGGCAGTGTATGTGAAGTAATGGTTGGGAAGTATATGTAATAATTAAGTGATTTCATTTATATGTTATGTTGAATTTAACTTTGTGAATTAGGGTTGTATAATGTACATGGAGCACTTATATATTCTGCCCAAATGGACATGATTGAGATATGATGAATGTATAGAAGTGTTATGAATGTATATTTGTAGTTTTGGGAGGAGGAGAAGTATCATTTGGAAGTGTTCTTTATGTGCAGATTGTGTTTTGTGAAGGCAGTAGGTATATTGAACCATAAGTGACAATTGGTGACCCTAATTGGTATGAGGCCAATGGGAGGTGAAACTAGACACAATATAAGCCAACTTTCATGTAGAAATGTTGCCAAAATTCTACCTAGAAACTGACCTTAAAAATGACCTAATCCGGAATTAGTAATGTGCAAGCCCAGATTTTTGACCATATGAATAGTAGTCACTAAGATGACCATAACTCACTCAAAACAGGTCCAAATGACCTGAAAGTTTTACCATGGAAAGCTTAGACATAGAGCTACAATTCTTATGGGGGCACCAAAGCCCGAAAATGGCCAGAACTAAGTCAAATTGCTTGTCCAAGTTAGGGTACCAAAACTGCCAGAACTGAATTTGACCTAAAATTGGCTAAATTTTGTACTAAAAATGCAATTTGTCCAGTTTTAGTAAATTGACCATATCTTGGCCTATACAACTAAGAATGACCTAAAATTTGTGCCAAAAGCTCAATAAGACATAGAGCTACAATTTTGCTTCTTTGACCAGAAGCTAAAAACCAAGAGAAGTAGGACATTAAGCTAGACTAATCTAGTATACTAAAACTGAAAATTTGACATTTACATACAATGAAGCTTGAAGTAATTTGGCAATAAATGCTAACTTGTGAAAAGGGTAAATTGCACTATATTGACAGCATATTGAAATATAAATTGTGACATGTTGATACTAGAATCAAATTATCCATGATATCTAAAAAGGTCATCATTTACATTGACTTGTGAATTACATAATGACTAGTAAACTCTAAAAATAAAGAATTAAACAATTAATTTATGACGTGCCCTAGTTTGCCTAGTTGACTAGTTTGGATAGGTTGGCATGCCAATAGGATTCTGACAGCTGTTCTGTAAATTGTTTTATGCCATACTGTGTTTTTACGGCTTATTATGCCACACTGTGATTTTAATAGCCTACGACTATAGGGATTGTGTTATTATACTTGGCTTATCGCCTAATTGACTATATGGTTTTTTAGCCACACTGTTTGTACACCGAGAGATACTTTGTGACTGATGGTGTGATGGCTCGAGGTAAGTATATCTGTTTATCTAGTCTAGTCAGTGTATAGGCTACATGGGCAATTAACTTAAGCATTATTAAATTCAAATAGTTAAATTCAGTTAATTGACATACAGCACCAAAAAAATTAGCAAAAATGTGAGCAAATAAAAGTAGAATCAACAACTGCAAAGAATATCGATGTCATAAATTCATAAACAATTCATTTATTTTATTTTAGTGTATATTTCTTTATATTTCCACCACTAAGCAAAATTGCTTAGCGTGTTGCTTTTGCTACGCGTAGGTATTGGAGACAGAGCTGGGGAGCCCAACAGACCTACAACCGGGTGAGACATCAGATCTGCACAAGAGTCTAGAGTCATCTGCACTATACTGCATACATGGTAGGACTTAGGATCTTGTGTAATGATTATCAGCTGTATTTTGACATTTTGTTATGTAATATGTATATCATAAAACTTTAAGGTCTGTAATAATTTATACATAATAAACTCTTATGGAGAGTGTTTGGATGAATATAAATTATGATGGATTATATTTTGAAACTATGAAATTTTGAGACTGAAAAATTAGTTAGAAGGTTGAGATTATCATATTGAACTGTTTTTAACAGGTTTAGAAGGACAGTTTGTCCAAAATACAGATGGCACCTTGCCGGATTTTTATTACCATTTTTGAAACACTGATTTTATTAAATTATGAAAATAGAACTAGTATGTTATGAATATCACATAAAGACTTCTTAAATCAAATTGAGTTCAGAAAATAAGTTAATAACAGACTAAGTGCTCCGGTACGTCGTGTAGCACACCTTACTCGGCTACACTGTAGACCGGTGAGGAGTGTTACAGAATATAAGCCTAAATGAGGTAAAATTTACCTTGTTGGAAAACTAAGACATAAAGAAACAATTTTTATGAAGAAAACTTGACTTGAAACTGACTAGAAGATATTTAAATTAGGATTGAAATTCGGAAATGCAAATTCTGAAACCCTGAAAAATGACCAAATGAATAGCGCACACTAAATTGAGCATAACTCACTCTACAAAACTCTAAATTAGTCATTCTTGAACCTGTGTAATGCTGAGACACAGAGGAACAATTCATATGAAGGTTATGAGGCTAAATTATGATTGTAAGCTACCCAAATTTGCTTGACAAAGTGAGTTCAGAAATCTGACTAGATTTTGGAAGTGACCTAAAAATTTGAGATTTGGTCGCCTGAACAGTTTTGGCAAAATGGCCATAACTCAAATTACACAAATGCAAAGTGAATGATTCTAAAGCTTAAAAAAACATAAGACACGGATATACAATTTTCATGAGGGGGGTATAGCCTAATTCCTGCTGTAACTTAGCCAAATTATTTGAGGAACTTAAGGTACCAAATTTGGAATGTATGAAAGATGAACTAAGTGAGCTTAGACAATAGTATAGTAATGGATAAGTGGGCATAATGCTGACCAGAGCCACCTAGTGGTCAGTGCCAAGAATGAATGTCAGTGTTACATCGGTCAGAGCCACCGAGTGATCAGTACCGAGAATGTAGCTTGTGCTTACCCAACCAGAGCCACCGAGTTGTCAGTGTTATGGGGCATATTATCTAACCTGTATACCATCTATCGTAAATTTCTATGAGTACTGGAGGAAAATTTCTAATTGTGATCATAAAGAAAATGGTTCCAAATAAGATATGATGAAGTGAAATTAACCTCATTAAGTGGTAGGATTTATAACTACAGAGTTATTAAATTATTTTTCATGTCATGATGTTATAAAGTTTATATTCTTTAAAATGATTCATGAATAGTTAAAAGTATATTTTTCCTCATTCTCTACAAGCATGAAATTATTTTTGTTTGTATATGATACTTTTATTATATAGTGCACCACTAAGCAGAAATGCTTAACACAATGGTTTTTCCTCATGCAGGTTCAGAAGATAAGGTCTAGTAAACTTGGATAGGGATTTGGTGCAGATCTGCTGTAGAAATCATTGCCACCTCATCACATAATTCTAGTAGATACCATTTGGGCCACAGTAGTGCATGCTCATGATGTATAAAAATTAAATATAAAGTTTATAATTTTGAATTTTAATATGTATAATAAATATGTATATTTTGTAAATGAATGTAAATAAAGAAATTTATGTATAGAAATGGATGAGAAATTGAGATTATGAATTGTGTTGTTGAAATTATAGTAAATATGAAACTTTATGATATGAATATTGTTATGAAGGAGTGGAAACATGATTATTAGACATTAGAACCTTGAATTTCAAAAATTATTTCTAAAGTTACATGCACCATACCAAGTTTCTTATGAACCTAACCGATTTCCAATGCTCAATTGCATACCAAAATATATTTTAGCATGTATTAAAATTTCATTTGCCATTAAAGATTATGAATTAACATTTAATTCAATTAAACCCTAACTAAAAGAGAGATTTTAGATACTAACCTGTTGATGCACAATTGATGCAATCTTAGAATGCTCTTAGGACCCCAAATGTTGTTCCTCTAGCTTGTCCACCACAAGCACACCAAGAAGCAACTATGGCAGCCCCACATACTGCCTCTCAAGCTTTGCCAACCACTTGAAGATGGGGTTTAGTGCTTTAGTGAAGGTTAATGGGTATTTAGGACACTAGGAAACTTTTCTAGCAATTTTAATTCAATGAAAACAAGAGATTTTTCTTTGAATCAAGTGAGAAAGGAAGAGAGGAGAGGGACTCACCAAGGCGCCATCCACTTTGAAGAGAGGAAGAAGAAAATTAATTTTATTTCTTCTTTCTTTTCCTTTTATACTTAGGTTAAAATCTCATTAACCCTTTTTGCCACATGTCACTACTAGATTTAATCTTACTTTTGTTGACTTAATCTCATCAAGCCAAGTGTCAAAGGTAGATTGAATCTTGACTTTTATCATCTTGCATAATTGGAAGACAAATGGCAAGCTCATTTGGTGCCATGTGTCACCATCTCATGGTGCCACATGTCACAATGTGAAATGACCAATTTGCTCTTACTCTTTAATTTGAGTTCTCAACCCAAAATTATAGTTTCTCCTTTTCAAATTAATTTATATCAAATATAAATTAATTAATTACTTTCTCATAATTAAATTCATATTTAATCAAATTAAATATAAATTTAATTTATTCTATATATCCAAAACCTAGATTTGGTTCAAGTCATGCTAGGGACTTTGCAATCTTATTGTAAACTAAACCTCTTTAATTAATTAATTAAACTCTTTAACTAATCAATTAAATCACATTTTAAATGGTGATTAGATTGTGTAGATGTGTGACTTACTAGGCTCATTTTTATTGGCAATGAGAAATGATATTAACTCTTAATATCATTAGAACTCTTTTTTACCATAAATGATTTCTCTAGATCATTTCAAACATCTCATAGACCATGGCTGACACCTAGCATAGTATGCCATGGCCACCCAATCAATAATAAGGAATACCTTAAATGAACCTTTAATCATATGTTTGTTAGTAGTATGCCCTAGAGCATATCATTTAGTATGTATCTTGTATATATTTTTATTAATAAAAGGCATTTCCACTTTTCCGTTTACATAATATATTTATGTGTAATAGAAAAGGTCCATTGATATTTTGTTAGAAATATTATTCTTAAGTTGTTAAGAATATGAGTGACAATATTTCTAGCACAAAGTATCATAAATAGGTTCACAATCGAGGATACTTCATAATAAGGACATGACTTATCCAGAAAGATTGTATTCATGTTTGTTCCCAAGTTATTTATATGAGATATAAATAAGATGGAATGGTGAGTCTCATGCCATATAACAAACATGATAGGCACTTATAAATGATAAGTAGGCCGAACCAGTGACACTTATGACAAGCACATGGAGTTTACTCTTGTCAATGTTTTGTCATAAATCATATCAGTGCATATAATCTTTAGACCTGAGATAGCACAGTTATCTTGTATATAGGTAGTTTGAGTTTGATACTGCTTTCATACTTGTACTGTGTATGGGTATATGGGCATGTGTTGGCTCCTACTAGTATATATGGAGGTAGGTGTTGATCAAGATGGAATCTGTTCCTCTAAGTAAATAGAGATAAAATCCTATGTTCATTTAATTGTTCTTGATGTTTCAAGTTCCTGGCCAGGACAGATAGATTTATTCGTAAAAGAGTTTCTGATGAGAAAATCTTTTAATCAAGAACTGGAATTAAAAGAGAACATAATATTCATAGCAAATGGAGTTTGACATAAACCATGACTCCAGCTTGAGTTGGGATTTTGTAACAGAGAGATTCTAGTGCATGGTAACATATGATTATAGGTTCATTTAAGGTAAACCTTATTACTAATTGGGTGGCCATGGCATGCTATGCTAGGTGTTAACCATGGTCTATGAGGTTCATAAAATGATTTAGAGAAATCATTTATGGTAAGAAAGAGTTCTAATGATATTAAGAGTTGATATCATATCTCATTGCCAATTAGTGATGAGCCTAGTAAGTCACACACATACACAAGTTATCACCTATTTAAATATGATTTAATTAATTAATTAAAGAGTTTAATTGATTAATTAAATAGGTTTGGTTTGCAATTAGATTGCAAAGTCCCTAGCATGACTTGAAATCAAATCTAGATTATTGGATGTATAATATAAGTTAAATTTATATTTAAAGTGTTTAAATATGAATTTAATTAATGAGAAATTAATTAATAGAGATTAATTAATTAATTTATATTTGATATAAATTATTTAGAAGAAGAAAATAATTATTTTGGGTTAAGAACTCAAAATTAAGACACAGGGGCATTTTGATCATTTTGCAGTGTGACACGTGGCACCATGAGATGGTGACACATGGCATAACACATAAGCTTGTCAAATGTTTTTTTAATCATGTAAGATGATTAAAATCAAGATTAAATATAGGTTTGACACTTGGCACAATGTGATTGGGTCACTTAAACCTAGAGCTAATCAAAGGGTGACATGTGGCAAGGGTTTAATGTGTTAACCTAGCTATTTAAGTGTTGTTATGAGAAAATAAAACACAACCAGCAGCCACACTCCTTTGTCACGCCACTTTGAGGGTTTTTATCTCTTCTTCTTCATCTCTTATCAATTCAAAGAGATTAGCCATCAATCTCTTGAATTAAGAACACTAGAAATTGTTTCTAGTGTCCTGTTTACATCTTTAATCTCTTAAAAGGCAGAACTTGATTTTCTAATTAATAGAAAAAGCTTTAGAAGCTATTCAAGGGCTGCCATAGGTGTTCTTGGTGTGGACAAGCTAGAGGGACAACATTTGGTGTCCTGAAGACGAATCTCAAAGGCGCAGACACGCTGCAGTGCATCAAGAGGTCAGTGTAATCGTTCTTGATTTAATCTAGGGTTCTAAAATTAATCTGATTAATTTTAAAATCTTAAATGGCAAATACAGATCCAAAAACATATTGAAAGAGTTTTAATATGTTGTTTATCATTGAAATCAAATAGATAAAAATAAATCTTGCATGATGCATGTGACCCTAGGTGAAAATTTTTGAATTCAATGGTATAAACTTGTGTTTTTACGCTTCCGTTCCTTCAATGTTACCATGCACTAGAATCTCTCCATTACAAAATCCCAATTCGAGCTGGAGTCATAGTTAATGTCAAACCCCATTTGCTATGAACATTATGTTCTCTTTTAATTCTAGTTCTTAATTAATTAGATTTTCTTATCAAAAACTCTTTTCTAACTAAATCTGTCTGTCCTGGCTAGAAACTTAAAACATTAAGAACAATTAAATGAGCATAGGATTTTATCCCTATTTACTTAGGGTAATGGATTCCATCTTGATCAATACCTATCTCCATATATAACTAGTAGGAGCCAACACATGTCCATATACTCATGCACAGTACAAGTATGAAAGCAATATCAAACTCAAACCACCTATATACAACATAATTGTGTTATCTCAAGTCTAAAGATTATATGCACTGATATGATATATGACAATGCATTGACAAGAGTAAACTCCATGTGCTTATCATAAGTGTCACTGGTTCAGCCTACTTATCATGTATAAGTGCCTATCATATTTGTTATGTAGCATGAGACTCACAACTCCATCTTATTTATATCTCATATAAATACCTTAGGAACAATCATGATTACAATCTTTCTGGATAAGTCATGTCCTTTGTGAAGTATCTTCGATTGTGAACCAATTTATGATACTTTGTACTAGAAATGCTGTCACTCATATTCATAACAATATAAGAATAGAATTTCTAACAAAATATCAATGGACCTTTTCTATTACACATAAATATATTATATAAACGAAAAAGTGAAATTGCCTTTTATTAATAAAATATGTACAAGATACATACAAAATGATATACTCTAGGGCATACTATTAACAATTTTCCACTAGCACTAGACCCATTCATTACAATATCTTAGACCCATCTTCTCAAGATGTCGGTCTTACTGAGTTTGTGATATAGGCTTTGTGAATGGATCAGCTGGATTTTTAGCTGATGCTATTTTCTGCATGGCTACATTGCCTCACCCAACTATCTCTCTGAAAATGTGGTAGCGCCTTTCTATGTGTTTGGATTTCTGGTGAGACCGAGGTTCCTTAGCCTGTATGACCGCTGCATTGTTGTCACAGTAGAGAGGAACTACTGACTCAATGGAAGGAACTACTGTAAGTTCTATCACGAACTTCTTTATCCAAACACCTCTTTTGCAGCATTTGATGTAGCAATGTACTCGGCCTCTGTAGTGGAATCAGCAGTCGTACTCTATTTGGAACTCTTCCAATTGACTGCACCTCCATTACAAATGAACACAAACCCAGAGGTAGACTTTCTATCATCGATATCTGATTGAAAATTAGAATCAGTATAACCATCCAATTACAAGTCACCACCTCCATAAATCAAGAATAAATCCTTTGTTCTTCTCAAGTACTTAACGATATTCTTAACAGCTATCTAGTGTTCCAAACCTAGATTGGATTGAAACCTACTAGTCAAACTAACAACTTATGCGATATCAGGCCTAGTACATATCATTGCATACATTAAACTTTCAATAGCCGAAGCATATGGAATCCTGGCCATTTTATCTCTTTCTTCTGGTGTCTTTGGAGACATCTCTTTAGAAAGGTGGATACCATGTCTCATTGGTAACAATCCTCTCTTGGAATCAAGCATGTTAAACCTTTTTAACAGCTTTTCCAAGTATAGACTTGAAGGAACGGAAGCGTGAAAAACACAAGTTTATACCATTGAATTCAAAAATTTTCACCTAGGGTCACATGCATCATACAAGATTTATTTTTATCTATTTGATTTCAATGATAAACAACATATTAAAACTCTTTTAATATGTTTTTGGATCTGTATTTGCCATTTAAGATTTTAAAATTAATCAGATTAATTTTAGAACCCTAGATTAAATCAAGAACGATTACACTAACCTCTTGATGCCTTTGCAGCGTATGCGCCTTTGAGATTCGTCTTCAGGACACCAGATGTTGTCCCTCTAGCTTGTCCACACCAAGAACACCTATGGCAGCCCTTGAACAGCTTCTAAAGCCTTTTCTATTAATTAGAAATTCAAGTTCTACCTTTTAAGAGATTAGAGATGTAAACAGGACACTAGAAACAATTCCTAGTGTTCTTAATTCAAGAGATTGATGGCTAATCTCTTTGAATTGATAAGAGATGAAGAAGAATAGAGGGAGGGCTGCAAAATGGCATGACCAAGGAGTGTGGCTGCTGGTTGTATTTTATTTTCTCATAACAATACTTAAATAGCTAGGTTAACACATTAAACCCTTGCCACATGTCACCCTTTGATTAGCTCTAGGTTTAAGTGACCCAATCACATTGTGCCAAGTTTCAAACCTATATTTAATCTAGATTTTAATCATCTTACATGATTAAAAAACATTTGGCAAGCTTATGTGTTATGCCATGTGTCACCATCTCATGGTGCCACGTGTCACACTGCAAAATGACCAAAATGCCCCTGTGTCTTAATTTTGAGTTCTCAACCCAAAATAATTTTTTTTCTTCTTCTAATTAATTTATATCAAATATAAATTAATTAATTAATCTCTATTAATTAATTTCTCATTAATTAAATTCATATTTAAACACTTTAAATATAAATTTAACTTATATTATACATCCAATAATCTAGATTTGGTTTCAAGTCATGCTAGGGACTTTGCAATTTAATTGCAAACCAAACCTATTTAATTAATCAATTAAACTCTTTAATTAATTAATTAAATCATATTTAATTAGGTGTTAACTTGTGTATGTGTGTGACTTACTAGGCTCATCACTAATTGGCAATGAGATATGATATCAACTCTTAATATCATCAGAACTCTTTCTTACCATAAATGATTTCTCTAAATCATTTTATGAACCTCATAGACCATGGTTAACACCTAGCATAGCATGCCATGGCCACCCAATTAGTAATAAGGTTTACCTTAAATGAACCTATAATCATATGTTACCATGCACTAGAATCTCTCTGTTACAAAATCCCAACTGAAGCTAGAGTCATGGTTTATGTCAAACTCCATTTGCTATGAATATTATGTTCTCTTTTAATTCCAGTTCTTGATTAAAAAGATTTTCTCATCAGAAACTCTTTTCTGAATAAATCTATCTGTCCTGGCCAGGAACATGAAACATCAAGAACAATTAAATGAACATAGGATTTTATCTCTATTTTTTTAGAGGAACAGATTCCATCTTGATCAACACCTACCTCCATATATAAGTAGTAGGAGCCAACAGATGCCCATATACCCATACACAGTACAAGTATGAAAGCAGTATCAAACTCAAACTACCTATATACAAGATATCTGTGCTATCTGAGGTCTAAAGATTATATGCACTGATATGATTTATGACAAAACATTGACAAGAGTAAACTCCATGTGCTTGTCATAAGTGTCACTGGTTCGGCCTACTTATCATTTATAAGTGCCTATCATGTTTGTTATATGGCATGAGACTCACCATTCCATCTTATTTATATCTCATATAAATAACTTGGGAACAAACATGAATACAATCTTTCTGGATAAGTCATGTCCTTATTATGAAGTATCCTCGATTGTGAACCTATTTGTGATACTTCGTGCTAGAAATATTGTCACTCATATTCTTAACAACTTAAGAATAATATTTCTAACAAAATATCAATGGACCTTTTCTCTTACACATAAATATATTATGTAAACGGAAAAGTGGGAATGCCTTTTATTAATAAAATATATACAAGATACATACTAAATGATATGCTCTAGGGCATACTACTAACAAGACTTTGGGATAAACCAATTAGTCTTTCGCTCTATCTCTATAGATGCGAATTCCAAGAATATAGGTTGCCTCCCCTAAGTCCTTCATGGAGAATGTATTTGACAACCATACCTTGACTGTTGTCAACATACCTATGTCATTACCTATCAACAGAATGTTATCCACATATAAGATAAGGAAAGTGATAGCACTATCACTAACCTTTTTATATACACATGGTTCATCCACATTTTTGATAAAACCAAATGACTTAATAGCTTCATCAAAATGGATGTTTTAACTCCTCGAAGCTTGTTTCAACCCATAAATGGATCGCTTTAGCTTGCATACCTTGGAACCATCTTGGGATTCAAATCCCTTACGTTGTTCCATGAAAATGTTTTCTTCAATGTATCCATTGAGAAAAGCTGTTTTGACATCCATCTGCCAAATCTCATAATCATAGTACGCAGCTATTGCTAATAAAATCCTAATTGATTTAAGCATGGCAACAGGCGAGAAAGTCTCCTCATAGTCGATTCCTTGCCTTTGGCGAAACCCTTTCGCTATTAGCCTTGCCTTATAGGTCTCTACTTTCCATCAGAACCAATTTTCTTCTTGAAAACTCATTTGTTCCCTATAGGTATAATACCTTCAGGTGGGTCAACAAGATCCCAAACTTGATTCTTATACATGGAATCAATCTCGGATTTCATAGCATCAATCCATTTTGAAGAGTCTATATCTGATATAGCTTCTTCATAGGTAAGTGGATCATCCCCATGATCTACTTCTTCATGAGTAGACAACTCTTGTTCTTCTTCATGAAGAAAACCATATCTCACTGGTGGGTGAGATACCCTGGTTGTTCTACGAGGAACAGCTGTAGATGTTTCATCAACGGGTATTGGTTGACTAGATGGATCTATATCCATATGATCTGTTGATTGGTAAGAATTCTCCAATTCTAACTCTATTTGCCTTCCATTGCCTCCTTCTTGAACAAACTGTTGTTCAAGAAATATGGCATCTCTACTTATCACAACCTTTTGTGAAGTAGGCAAACAAAAATAATATCCAAAACTATCTTTTGGATATCCAACAAATCGACCTTTTTCTGATCTGGTCTCCAATTTATCAGTGTTCAGTTTTTTGATATAAGCTGGACAACCCCAAATCTTAACATGCTTAAGACTTGGTTTTCTTCCATGCCATATCTCATAAGGTGTGGAAGAAACTGATTTTGATGGAATCCTATTCAGAATATACAAAGCTGATTCTAATGCAAATCCCCAAAAGAAGATTGGCATATCAGTATAGCTCATCACACTACATACCATATCCAATAGGGTACAATTTCTCCTTTCAGATACACCATTCAGCTGTAGTGTTCCTGGAGGAGTCAGCTGAGAAACAATGCCATGCTTTCTTAAGTATTCATCAAATTCAGTACTCAAATATTCACCTCCACGATCTGATCGAAGAGCTTTAATATTCTTTCCTGTTTGATTTTCTACTTCAGATTTAAATTCTTTGAACTTTTCAAAAGATTCATGTTTGTATTTCATCAAATACAAATACCCAAACCTTGATTTATCATCAGTAAAGGTAATAAAATAATGAAAACCCCCTCTAGCCATTTCTTTAAATGGACCACATACATCACTATATATTAGCTCCAAAATATTTTCAGCTCTTAGCCCCTGTCCAACAAAGGGTGATCTAGTTATTTTGCCCGGAAGGCAAGATTCACAAGTTGGAGTAGGCTCAGAGCCCAATGAGGATAGAATCCCCATTTTCTCCAGTTTTGTAATCCTATCTTCTGCAACATGACATAACCTTAAGTGCCAAATATATTTTGAACTTGAGTTGGTTTTCACCACGGCATTGCTTTCATTTAGATTGCTATACTCGGCGGTGGAAACACTTTCTTACTGGCAATGGAAACACTTTCTTATTGGCAATGGAAACACTTTCCTGTTGGCAGTGGAAACACTTTCCTTTGCCTTCATCAGCTTTAGTCTTCCTTTTCTGTTTAGCTATTTTCTTAGAAGGACCAGGAATCTGAGGTTTCTTTTTCTTATTACCCTTATTCTTGTTGGACTTTCCAGCAGAAGAAGATGCAACCAAAGCTACCTCTTTTCCTTTATTGCCTGGCATATTCTTTTGGGCAATAACCAGCATGTTGAGTAAACCAGCTAAGGTGCATTCCTGTTTAGTCATATGGAAATTTGTCACAAAATTCCCAAAAGACTCAGGAAGGGACTGAAGGATCAAATCCGTTTGTAGTTGGAAATCCATGTTGAAGTCAAGATGTTCCAACTGCTCAATTAGCCGAATCATCTTGTGGACATGATCCCCAACATTCTGTCCCTCAGACATCCTCATACGGAATAGCTGTCTAGATATCTCATACCTAGCATTCCTGCTTGTTCTCATGTTGCTTCTGTAACTCATTACTCATGGAAGCAAGCATGTAACACTTAGCTCTCATATCATGCTCCTTCCACTTGTCCAAAGTTTCATGTTCCTCTTGTGTGGCCTCTGGAGGTAAGGGACCAGGAACATTTGAATCTAGAACATATCCTATATGTTCAAGGTTCAGGACAAGTTTCAAATTTCTTAGCCAATCAGACAGATTAGGTCCTGTCAACCTATTGCGATCAAGTATGCTTGCAAGGATATTGGATGGTGGTGGTTGTTCTGTGCTCATTTTTATCAGAAAATTAACTGCAGAAAATAACCAGATTAATTAGTAAATGTATCATGTAATTAACCAAAATGATTATGGTCTTTTAATCAAATTGGTCTGCCCACTAACTTAGCGAATCCTACACTTCCAAAGTAGAAAACGGAAATCCTAGTTGGATGGATTTCTAGTGGGTGATTGAATTCTTATAATTCTATTGATCATCCTCAGGTACATCCATTATTGGAATTACAATAAACTATAAGTGAGCAACTCCTTGCCCATCACATCTCATGTGAGGTTCAATCCTTTACCTAGCCCCTAATGCTCAAAATCTCAGGTACATCCATTATTGACTTATCTTGCATTAGTTAAGTTGATCCCATTGAGCCAGTAATTATGCAAATAATTTTAATGTCCTCAGATACATCCAATATTGGCCACTAAACCATTTACATATTTACAACATCTCATGCTTAACAATTATTCTTAAGAAAATCTCTTAAATATATTGCATCTCATGCAACTATTTAAAATTTCTTAAAATAATTGCCCCAATGGAGGGCCTATGTTATAATTACTTTAATTATAGCATTTCCAACTTAATCATTTGTTTGGAAGATTTTATGGTCATTCTATTTACTATTAAGGTCTCACTTTGCACATTATCCATTTAGCATGCATATATCATATAATTGCATACATTCCCATACATCTCATGCATTCATGGATAAGCAGTAAATATGGTATGATCATGGACTTTCTAAGGGATTCAATTGAGCCACCAAGAATTGAATCGGGGCATTCTAGGTGCATTTCATTCATTCATTTTACAAGAGTTGCTGAAGGAGTACATAATCAACACTTGATCTTGAATTCCTCCCACTGGTCCCACCAATGCTCTTGACCTCCTTGAACTTCTTGCAATCCAATATTACATGGTAATCCTTGGCATACCAAGGCGAATTTACAAGAACTTAAATAAATGAAATTACAACCCAAAAATTATTACAAACTTAATAATACATGCCCAAAATAAATTAAAATAAATTAATTAATTTACAATACCAAAGAAACATAAAAGAAATAAATCCAATCACATTGGTCTTTTATAGTCCATGATCATCCATCATGCATATCACTATTTAACAATTAAATAAAACATACATACTTAAATTAAATTGAATATCTCATATTCAACTTAAAAATCCAAATTTGAATATGATTCAAATAAATTTAAAAATTCAGATTTGAATCTCATTCAAACAAATTTAAAAATTCAGATTTGAATCACATTCAAACAACTTTAAAAATTCAGATTTGAATCACATTCAAACATTTTTTTAAAAAATCATATTTGAATCACATTCAAATATTTTTTTAAAAATCAGATCTGAATTTTATTCAATCAATTTTAAAAAATCAGATTTAAATATGATTCAAACAACTTTAAAAATTCAGATTTGAATCACATTCAAACAACTTTTAAAATTCAGATTTGAATCACATTCAAACAATTTTTAAAATTCTGATTTGAATCATAATTTAATTGTGTGATAAAAATTCTAATTAAACAATTTAATTAGACATAAAATGAATCTTAAATCATACAACAATTGCACATTCACCATCCATTTACCTTTGCACACCATTGTGATGCATCAACCATGCGCACCATGGTGTTCATCATTTGTGCCGCCACTTTGACTTTGCAATCAGCAATAAACTCTTGATCTCATGATCAAACACACAATTAAATCATATAAACATCAATCTAAATGGCAAATATAGTGGCTCTGATACTAATTGAAGGAACGGAAGCGTGAAAAACACAAGTTTATACCATTGAATTCAAAAATTTTCACCTAGGGTCACATGCATCATGCAAGATTTATTTTTATCTATTTGATTTCAATGATAAACAACATATTAAAACTCTTTTAATATGTTTTTGGATCTGTATTTGCCATTTAAGATTTTAAAATTAATCAGATTAATTTTAGAACCCTAGATTAAATCAAGAACGATTACACTAACCTTTGGATGCACTGCAGCGTGTCTGCGCCTTTGAGATTCGTCTTCAGGACACCAGATGTTGTCCCTCTAGCTTGTCCACACCAAGAACACCTATGGCAGCCCTTGAACAGCTTCTAAAGCCTTTTCTATTAATTAGAAATTCAAGTTCTGCCTTTTAAGAGATTAGAGATGTAAACAGGACACTAGAAACAATTCCTAGTGTTCTTAATTCAAGAGATTGATGGCTAATCTCTTTGAATTGATAAGAGATGAAGAAGAATAGAGGGAGGGCTGCAAAATGGCGTGACCAAGGAGTGTGGCTGCTGGTTGTATTTTATTTTCTCATAACAACACTTAAATAGCTAGGTTAACACATTAAACCCTTGCCACATGTCACCCTTTGATTAGCTCTAGGTTTAAGTGACCCAATCACATTGTGCCAAGTGTCAAACCTATATTTAATCTTGATTTTAATCATCTTACATGATTAAAAAACATTTGTCAAGCTTATGTGTTATGTCATGTGTCACCATCTCATGGTGCCACGTGTCACACTGCAAAATGACCAAAATGCCCCTGTGTCTTAATTTTGAGTTCTCAACCCCAAATAATTTTTTTTCTTCTTCTAATTAATTTATATCAAATATAAATTAATTAATTAATCTCTATTAATTAATTTCTCATTAATTAAATTCATATTTAAACACTTTAAATATAAATTTAACTTATATTATACATCCAATAATCTAGATTTGGTTTCAAGTCATGCTAGGGACTTTGCAATTTAATTGCAAACCAAACCTATTTAATTAATCAATTAAACTCTTTAATTAATTAATTAAATCATATTTAATTAGGTGATAACTTGTGTATGTGTGTGACTTACTAGGCTCATCATTAATTGGCAATGAGATATGATATCAACTCTTAATATCATCAGAACTCTTTCTTACCATAAATGATTTCTCTAAATCATTTTATGAACCTCATAGACCATGGTTAACACCTAGCATAGCATGCCATGGCCACCCAATTAGCAATAAGGTTTACCTTAAATGAACCTATAATCATATGTTACCATGCACTAAAATCTCTCTATTACAAAATCCCAACTCAAGCTGGAGTCATGGTTTATGTCAAACTCCATTTGCTATGAATATTATGTTCTCTTTTAATTCCAGTTCTTCATTAAAAAGATTTTCTCATCAGAAACTCTTTTCTGAATAAATCTATCTATCCTGGCCAGGAACTTGAAACATCAAGAACAATTAAATGAACATAGGATTTTATCTCTATTTACTTAGAGGAACAGATTCCATCTTGATCAACACCTACCTCCATATATAAGTAGTAGGAGCCAACAGATGCCCATATACCCATACACAGTACAAGTATGAAAGGAGTATCAAACTCAAACTATCTATATACAAGATAACTGTGCTATCTCAGGTCTAAAGATTATATGCACTGATATGATTTATGACAAAACATTGACAAGAGTAAACTCCATGTGCTTGTCATAAGTGTCACTGGTTCGGCCTACTTATCATTTATAAGTGCCTATCATGTTTGTTATATGGCATGAGACTCACCATTCCATCTTATTTATATCTCATATAAATAACTTGGGAACAAACATGAATACAATCTTTCTGGATAAGTCATGTCCTTATTATGAAGTATCCTCGTTTGTGAACCTATTTATGATACTTCGTGCTAGAAATATTGTCACTCATATTCTTAACAACTTAAGAATAATATTTCTAACAAAATATCAATGGACCTTTTCTGTTACACATAAATATATTATGTAAACGGAAAAGTGGAAATGCTTTTTATTAATAAAATATATACAAGATACATACTAAATGATATGCTCTAGGGCATACTACTAACAAAACTTTGGGATAAACCAATTAGTCTTTCGCTCTATCTCTATAGATGCGAATTCCAAGAATATAGGTTGCCTCCCCTAAGTCCTTCATGGAGAATGTATTTGACAACCATACCTTGACTGTTGTCAACATACCTATGTCATTACCTATCAACAGAATGTTATCCACATATAAGATAAGGAAAGTGATAGCACTATCACTAACCTTCTTATATACACATGGTTCATCCACATTTTTGATAAAACCAAATGACTTAATAGCTTCATCAAAATGGATGTTTTAACTCCTCGAAGCTTGTTTCAACCCATAAATGGATCGCTTTAGCTTGTATACCTTGGAACCATCTTGGGATTCAAAACCCCTAGGTTGCTCCATGAAAATGTTTTCATCAATGTATCCATTGAGAAAAGTTGTTTTGACATCCATCTGCTAAATCTCATAATCATTGTATGCAGCTATTGCTAATGGAATCCTAATTGATTTAAGCATGGCAACAAGCAAGAAAGTCTCCTCATAGTCGATTCCTTGCCTGTGGCAAAACCTTTTCTCTACTAGCCTTGCTTTATAGGTATCTACCTTTCCATTAGAACCAATTTTCTTCTTGAAAACCCATTAATTCCCTATAGGTACAATACCTTCAGGTGGGTCAACAAGGTCCCAAACTTAGTTCTTATGCATGGAATCAATTTCGAATTTCATAGCTTCAATCCATTTTAAAGAGTCCATATCTGATATAGCTTCTTCATAGGTAAGAGGATCATCTCTATGATCAATTTCTTCATGAGTAAATAACTCTTATTCATCTTCATAAAGGAAACCATATGTCACTGGTGGGTGAGATATCTTAGTCGATCTGCGAGGAATTACTGTAGATGTTTCATCAATAGGTGTAGGTTGACAAGATGGATCTATATCCATTTGATCTGTTGGTTGGTCAGAATTCTCTAATTCTAACTCTATTTGCCTTCCTTTGCCACCTTCTTGAATAAACTATTGTTTAAGAAATATGACATATTTGCTTACCACAACCTTTTGTGATGTAGGCAAATAAAAATAATATCCAAAACTTTCTTTTGGATATCCAACAAATCGATCTTTTTCTGATCTGATTTTCAATTTATCAGTGTTCAGCTTTTTAATGTAAGCTAGACAACCCCAAATCTTAACATGCTTAAGACTTGTTTTTCTTCCATGCCATATCTCATAAAGTGTGGAAGAAACTGATTTTGATGGAATCCTATTTAGAATATGCAATGCTGATTCTAATGCAAATCCCTAAAAGGAGATTGGCATCACAGTATAGCTCATTATACTGCGCACCATATCTAATAGGGTACGATTTCTCCTTTTAGATACACCATTCAGTTATAGCATTCCTGGAGAAGTCAGTTGGGAGACAATGCCATGCTCTTTCAAGTATTCATCAAATTCAATACTTTAGTATTCATCAAATTCAGTACTTAAGTATTCACCTCCGTGATCTGATCGAAGAGTTTTAATACTTTTTCTTGTTAGATTTTCTACTTCACATTTAAATTCTTTGAACTTTTCAAAGGATTCATGTTTGTATTTCATCAAATACAAATACCCAAACCTTGATTTATCATCAGTAAAGATAATAAAGTAATGAAAACTGCCTCTAGCCATTTCCTTAAATGGACCACATACATCACTATATATCAATTCCAAAATATTTTCAGCTCTTAACCCTTGTCTAACAAAAGATGATCTAGTCATTTTGCCTTAAAGACAGGATTCACAAGTTGTAGTGGGTTCAGAACCCAATGAGGATAAAATCCCCATTTTCTCCAGCTTTGAAATCCTATTTTCTACAACATAACCTAATCTTAAGTGCCAAATATATTTTGAACTTGAGTTGATTTTCATCATGGCATTACATTCATTTAGATTGCTTGCATTAGATTTGTATTTAACATTATTATCTAAATAATAATGTCCATCATGCATATAACCCGAACCAACATATTTATTTCCAAAATAAATATTGCAAACATCATTTGTGAACTGAAACTCATAACCATTTCTAGTCAAACTAGATATAGAAATGATATTCTTAAAAGCATCAGGTACATACAAAATATTATTTAAATGCAAAACATGTCCACACATGTATAAAGATTTAGATCCTATGGTTAAAGCTTTAACAGTTGAGCCATTGCCAACCCGGAGTCTAATATCTCGTGACTGCAAGCTGCTACTACTTGCTAGTTCCTGCATATCATAAGTAATGTGAGAACTAGTACCAGTATCTAAAACCCAAGATGTAGATGAATTATGAGTACCATCAGAATCTAAATGACAAGACACAGACATACCTTCTGAAGGTCTATCCTTCTTGTCCTTCAGAGAAGCAAGATACTCTGGGCAGTTCCTTTTCTAATGCCCATCCTTCTAGCAGTGGAAACACTTTCTCTTGCCTTTGTCAGCTTCTATCTTGCCCTTCTGTTTGGGTATCTTCTTGGAAGGTCTAGGAATTTGAGGTTTCTTATTCTTATTGCCCTTCTTCTTTTTGGACTTTCCAACAAAAGAAGAAGATGCAATCAAAGCCACCTTTTTTTTCTTTATTGCCCAGTATATTCTTTTGGACAATAACCAGTATGTTAAGCAACCCAGCCAAAGTACACTAATGCTTTGTTATATGGAAATTTGTCACAAAATTCCCAAATGACTCAGGGAGGGACTGAAGGATCAAATCCGTCTGCAGTTAGAAATCCATGTGAAAGTCAAGATGTTCCAGTTGCTCAATAAGCTGAATCATCTTATGGACATGATTTCGTACATTCTGTCCCTCAGACATCCTCATGCAGAATAGTTGTCCAGATATCTCATACCTAGCATTCCTGCTATGCTCACCATATAACTCTTGCAGGTGAAGGAGGACCTCACTTGCATTTTGCATATTTTCATGCTGCTTCTGTAACTCATTACTCATAGAAGCAAGCATGTAACATTTGGCTCTCATATCATGCTCCTTCCACTTCTCCAAAGTGTCTAGTTCCTCTTGAGTGGCCTTTAAAGGTAAGGGACTAGAAACCTTTGAGTCTAAAATATATCCAATACGTTCTAGGTTCAGGACATTTTAAATTTCTTAGCCAATTAGAAAGATTAGGTCCCATCAACCTATTGTGATCAAGTATGCTCGCAAGGATATTGGATGGTGGTGGTTGTTGTGTGCTCATTATTATCAGAAAATTAACTACAAAAAATAATTAGATTAATTAGTAAATATATCAAGTAATTAACCAAAGTGATTATGGTCTTTTAATCAAATTGGTCCTCCCACTAACTTGGTGAATCCTACACTTTCAAAGTAGGAAAATGGAAATCCTAGTTGGATGGATTTCTAGTGGGTAATTGAGTTCATATAGTCTTATTGATCATCCTCAGGCACATCCATTATTGGAATTACAATAAACTATAAGTGAGCAACTCCTTGCCCATCACATCTCATGTGAGGTTCAATCATTTATTTAGCCCCTAATGCTCAAAATCTCAAGCACGTCTATTATTGATTTATCTTGCATTAGTTAAGTTGATCCTATTGAGCCAGTAAACATACAAATAATTTTAATGTCCTCAAGCACATCCATTATGGGCCACCAACTATTTACATATTTACAACATCTCATGCTTAATAATTATTCTTAAGAAAATCTCTTAAATAAATGCATCACATGCAACTATTTAAAATTTCTTAAAATAATTGTCTCAATAGAGGGCCATGATATAATTACTTTAATTATACCATTTCCAACTTAATCATTTGTTTGGAAGATTTAGTGGTCAGCTTAATTACTATTATGGTCCCACTTTACATATTATCCAATTAGCATGCATATATCATATACTTGCATATATTCCCATACATCTCATGCATACATGGATAAACAAATAACATAGTATGATCATGGACTTTCTAAGGGATTCAATTCTAAGCCACCAAGAATTGAATCATGGCATTACTAGGTGTATTTCATTCATTCATTTTACAAGAGTTGCTGAAGGAGTACATAACCAACCCTTTGATCTTGATTTCCTCTCACTAGTCCCACCAATGCTCTTGACCTCCTTGATCTTCTTACAATCCAATTACATTATAATCCTTGGCATACCAAGATGAATTTACAAGAAAATGGACTTTATAGTCCTCAAATAAATGAAATTACAACCCAAATTATTACAACATTTATAATACATACCACTAAAATAAAATTAATTATTTTATATCTCAAAGAAAAATAAAGGAAATAAATTCAATCACATTGGTCTTTTATTGTCCATGATCATCCATCATGCATATTAAAATTTAATAATTAAATAAATTATACATACTAAAAAATTAAATTGAATATCACATATTCAACCGAAATTTAGATCTGAATTTCATTCAAATAAATTTAAATTTATAAACCCTTTCCAAATTTAATACCTTGAAAACATTTTTCAATAATTAATTATGTAATTAAAATTCCTAATTAAACAATTTAATTAGGTATGGGCGTAATTATAGGCCTTAAGATATACAACAATTGCATAAAGAGCCCATAAACCATGCGCATACATCAAACACACCCTTAGGGTGTGAATCACATTCATGCCGCCACACATGAGCACCATCACATTCATGCCGCCACACATGAGCACCAAAACAGCTTTAGGTCAATCCAAATTTCATCCAATCACACAATTAAACCTCATATTCAATCTTAATGGCAAATATAGTGGCTCTGATACCAATTGAAGGAGTGGAAGCGTGATTATTGGACATTAGAACCTTGAATTTAAAAAATTATTTCTAAGGTTACATGCACCATACTAAGTTTCTTATGAACCTAATCAATTTCCAATGCCTAATTGTATACCAAAATATAATTTAGCTTGCATTAAAATTTCATTTGCCATTAAAGATTATGAATTAACATTTAATTCAATTAAACCCTAACTAAAAGAGAGATTTTAGATACTAACCTATTGATGCACAATTGATGCAATCTTAGGATGCTTTTAGGACACCAAATGTTGTTCCTCTAGCATGTCCACCACAAGCACACCAAGAAGCAACTATGGCAGCCCCAAATATTGCCTCTCAAGCTTTGCCAACCACTTAAAGATGGGGTTTAGTGCTTTAGTGAAGGTTAATGGGTATTTAGGACACTAGAAACCTTTTCTAGCAATTTTAATTCAAAGAAAACAAGGGATTTTTCTTTGAATCAAGTGAGAAAGGAAGAGAGGAGAGGGACTTACCAAGGCGCTGTCCACTTTGAAGAGAGGAAGAAGAAAATTAATTTTGTTTCTTCTTTCTTTGCCTTTTATACTTATGTTAAAATCTCATTAAACCTTTTTGCCACATGTCACTACTAGATTTAATCTTATTTTTGTTAACTTGATCTCATCAAGGAAAGTGTCAAAGGTAGATTGAATCTTGACTTTTATCATCTTGCATAATTAGAAGACAAATGGCAAGCTCATTTGGTGCCATGTGTCACCATCTCATGGTGCCACATGTCACCATGTGAAATGACCAATTGGCCCTTACTCTTTAATTTGAGTTCTCAACCCAAAATTATAGTTTCTCCTATTCAAATTAATTTATATCAAATATAAATTAATAAATTAATTAATTTCTATTAATTAATTTCTCATAATTAAATTCATATTTAATCAAATTAAATATAAATTTTATTTATTTTATATATCTAATAAACTAGATTTGGTTTTAAGTCATGCTAGGGACTTTGCAATCTTATTGCAAACCAAACCTCTTTAATTAATTAATTAAACTCTTTAACTAATCAATTAAATCATATTTTAAATGGTGATTAGCTTGTGTAAATGTGTGACTTACTAGGCTTATTACTTATTGGCAATGAGAAATGATATTAAGAGACTTACTAGGCTCATTACTTATTGGCAATGAGAAATGATATTAACTCTTAATATCATTAGAACTCTTTCTTACCATAAATAATTTCTCTAATCATTTCAAGCATCTCACAGACCATGGTTGACACCTAGCATAGTATGCCATGGCCACCCAATTAGTAATAAGGAATACCTTAAATGAACCTTTAATCATATGTTATCATGCACTAGAATCTCTCCTTTGCAAAATCCCAATTCGAGCTGAAGTTATGATTAATATCAAACCCTATTTGCTATGAATATTATGTTCTCTTTTAATTCCAGTTCTTGATTAATTAGATTTTCTTATCAGAAACTCTTTTCTGACTAAATCTATCTGTCTTGGCTAGAAACTTGAAACACCAAGAACAATTAAATGAGCATAGGATTTTATCCCTATTTACTTAGGGTAACAGATTCCATCTTGATTAATACCTATCTCCATATATAACTAGTAGGAGCCAACTTATGCCCATATACCCATACAAAGTACAAATATGAAAGCAGTATCAAACTCAAACCACCAATATACAAGATAACTGTGTTATCTCAAGTTTCAAGTGTGACATCCTAAATTCCGTAGTCCGTACGTCCTACTATTCCGATAGCTAATGTCTGCCCCGAAAAGTCGAAATGTCTGGAACTACACTATAATGACAGTGAGGAAGTATAAAATAATGAAAAATGTGATAAGAAAAATTAAGGAAAAATAAAAGAGATAAAATGTGACTAAGCTAAACGAGCCGAACTCATAGCGATGGGTGACCGCACTGGAAGGTTATGGTGATGACCGTTAACTAGCCCTGGACCGTGGGGAACCCGAGAAAATATTTTTGGGACATAATTAAAGGTCTAGTGAGGTGTAATTGATATTGGAAATGACAAAAAAAATTTAGTAAGTTAATACAAACAAAAATGAAAATTTAAGGAATTAGCGGTACAAGGAGTAAATTAGTAGCACTGAAAAAGTTTGAATTTGACTTGAAGAGGGGTATTTTGGGCATTTGACACCTAGAGTGGACTTTTGACCTAAATGTCCATTAAAAATAAGTAGTATTAAATTGTAAAAATTTAATGAGAAATGAAATTAAGTATAAAATGTAATTTAAGGAAAAGGAGGGCATTAGTGCAATTATGGAGAATTTGAATTATTTAATTAATTAGTGGAGCACTAAGTAGACTATATAAGCCACATAAGGACCATAAAATCTGCATTAAAACTTCATCTTCTTCCCATTTTAAAACCTTGCCGAATTCAAGCTCTCCCATTGTCCTCCATGGTCATCCCACATGCAAGCTTCCTCTCCTCCATGATCAAGTCATGATTCTTATAAGTGTCTTCATTAAAAGTGATGTACACATCTTGGGCAGAAATATTGGGAGCAAAAATAAGAAAGTTTGGTGAGGTTTTAGTCAAGCTCAAAAAAAGTTAGTGCTTAATCTCCCCATTTTCTTTCATTAGATCTTGTTTTGAGCTTTGGGTGAGTTGATTTATGAAGAAATTGAATAAATTAATGTATATTTGGTGAGCCCTTCATTTCGACAGCCAAGAAATTCATGGGATTTTGATGTGTTTAAATGATGTAGATGAGTTTAAAGATGATGTTTGATATAGGTATATGTATGGGAAGTTATAGGAATTGAATTGATTGAAATTGAGAAATTTAAATTATGGTTTGAAACAATTATTGGAGATTTATGTTGTTGCTTCATTTTGGGCAGCCATGGAAACTCACTATTTGTAACTTTCTTTTTCTTGTTAATGGTAGTTTAAGATGTTGGTATAAGTGTTTATGTATATAGAAATAATTTGGATAATGTATACTAAGTGTATGTGTGATAGTGCACTTGGTTTGGGAAGCTTGGAAGCAATTTGAAGGAGATGTAATTCAGTAACTTTTACAGTGTAGTTAAAATGTGTTGTTTCATGGTTTGGTTTATTAAATTATGTTGTTTATGGTGGCAACATGTATATGTGTATAATAGATTGGAATTGGCTATGTAAATGGGTTATGTTCATGTGGTTAAATTGTGTAAATGGACTTTGCAAAATTCTGAGTTATAATGTGTATATTGAGAATGGTTACAAGCTGTCCAAAATGACCAAAATGTATTGTTAAGTGTGTTAATGGTATGGTACCAAATCAGAATTGTCATGAAAGAGTTAGTTTGGTAAGTATAGAATGTGTAATTGATAAGTGATGAAGAATGTGTAGTAGAGCAGTGTATGTTTTAGCTTAGAACCTTAAGTGTGTTACTCGAATTGGTATGAGACCAATTGGAGGTGAAACTAGGCACAAAATGTGCCAACTTTCATGAAGGAAGATTACCTAAATTCTGCCTAGAAGGTGACTTGAAAAATGACCAAATCCGGATTAGTGACTTGAAAGCCTGAAAATTGATCATTTAGGCAGCAGTTAGTGTTTTGACCATAACTTACTCAAAACAGGTCCAAATGACCTGAAATTTTTACCATGAATAGCTTAGACATAGATCAAAAATTCTTATGAAGACACCAAAGCCCAAAAATGTCCAGAACCAAGCCAAATATCTTACACAAGTTTGGGTACCAAAACTAGCCGAACCAAAAGTGACCTAAAAATGACCTAAGCCTACCATTTTAGTGCATTTTGTCCAGCATTGGTAAATTGATCATATCTTGGTCTACACAACTCAGAATGACCTGAAATTTTGCCCCACGTGCAATAAGACACAGACCTACAAGTTTGTAGTTTGGACTAGAACCCAAAAACTGAGGGAACTAGGTCATTCGGCTAGGTCAAAATAGTAAATTGCAATAAAATGCAATACAGTTGAAAATGAATTTGGTAACATATACCAATACTAAAGGGCTATAAAATGTGACATATTGGTAACATTAGAATTGACTCACTTAGAGTGCATCAAGGGTCAACATTATAAGTTTACTAATGAAATGAATTGAAGGGAATAGTACCAAGAAAATTTAGATATTGGATTTTATGGTTGGAAACAAATTCATTGAGTACTGAAACACTTTAAATTGTGTGTTTCAGTTGAAAAGGATATTAAGAAGCATAAGGAACATTAAGTCAAGGCCTAGGGGTAACTCAAATCAAGTTTGTGTATAACTAGTTTTTAACTGATTTTATTTTGAATATTTCATATGATTAAATGACATATTTTTCTTATGTATTATGTTTAACAAGCATTGGATTTAATTCAATGATTATTGAAATTGTTATAGTATGTATGAATTTAGCTTTATGAGATGGTATTTCCACAAGTATTAAGTATTGTTATGGATTAAATAAATTATGTTTTGGAAAATTGTGATAGAACATGTTTTGAATTGTGATGGGCAATTTGCATGGAAAAATGCAAATTTATAATTTGAATTGTGATGAGCATAAAAATTATTGGATATTGGAATTGACTTTGAATCGAATTGTATTATGATTTATGCTCACTAAAGGAATTGTGATATTGTTTTATATCTCACTATAGATGCTTGACTAGGTTATTACCTGTATCTCTCATTTGTTGAGAAGACAATGGAGTTAGTTGTGTTTTGATTATCATGGTACGTGCACAGGCTTAGATTCTCCTCTTATTAGAGGTTAGATCTAAGTTTTATGTTATGGCCCTTTCGGAAGATTCATTATTGTGATGTGTACAGTGCATGATGATTCGACCTCCCTGACCATAGGGAGTTAGAATCAACCCGAAGATGGCCCTTTCGGATTAGTCTTGCATATTTAGTTAGATAAATAATGGTTTTTAAGATAAAGAATGGTTTTTGAATAGTAAAGAATTTCGATTTCAAATGGGATTTATGTATAATTGATTTTATTAGAATTAATCTTTATTTCCATAAATTGTTGGAATCACCTTAAATGTTTAGTTGTGATTTGATAAATTGAAATTCGTGATCAAAGTCATTTTATACAAATGATTTATATTATTGGCAATGAATATTTTGAGTTTTGAAATTTGATGAGTATTCAGATTTCCAAATTATTTGCTGTAAATTTTGTCAATGTATATTGTACTATGTTTTAAATTATAGTTGTGCACCACTGAGTTCACCACTCAGCTATAGCTTTGTATGCTGTCGCAGGTGAAAAGAGCATAGAGCAATTGAGTAAGCTTCTTTGAAGACACATTCAGATCAGCTCCAGGTATATCATAAGTATACCCATGTGCACAGGTTTTGATGTATGCATGTAATAATATGTATGTAAATTATTTGAGCAGTTGCATAAAAACTCTTGTAAAATATTTTGGTATGTAATTAAATGTAAATTATTGTGATATAAATGTTGAGTCTTGTAATCAATGAAATGTTCTTTATGATGAGATTGGTTTGAAAATAAATTGATTTGATTATTGAGATTGAATTGGGAGATGAAATGAAGTTTATTGGAGTTGTTTTTGAGAAAACATATTGGGAGTGTTTTCCTTTTCAGGTTTGAAGAACTGTTTTCTCAAAACACAACCGGCACTTTGCCGAAATTTTGAAAAAAAATTTATAACACCAGATTTTAATCGATGATTTAAATTTCACGAAAATTGTTTTAAAATCCCTTGTAATATATCTAATGGGTTATCGGTAGGCAAAGTACGGTAATTCATTAGGTGTACTATAGGATCATGCTACATCTTACAGAAGAGTAGGGTGTGACATGTTTTGTGGTATCAGAGCAATGGTTTTAAAGTAAATTTTGAACTGTGAATTTGAAATCTTTTTGCTGATAAATACAACTGCTCAAATGGTTGATACATATAGTACATTTACATCATAAATATGAACTAATAGAGAGGAATCTCCTTGTGATGGTTGTACGGGAATAGAAAATCCTGTGAAAAGATATGGAAGAGAAGAATAAGACAATAGAACAGTCTATGATGGAAAAAGTACAAGTTGAGACCCCAGCTCCACAAAGTGTCAAAGGCCCGACTGTACCAGTTTTACCGGTACAAATTACTGCACAAATGGCCACTTTCTTTCAACAAATGGCTGATACACTGTCAGCTCAAGCTTAAACACAAACCCAACCCCCACAAGGGCAGTGTGAAATAGAGAAGAGGGAGAAACCTATGGGTCCGAGCTCGAACAGTAATTTGGGGAAGACAAAAGAATTTGTGGAACCCCGAGCTCAGGGATATGACAGAAGCAGGTCATCAGGGCAGAGAGCACCAAGATCTAGTCGTTGAACAACCAGAAGTTCCTATTCTGCTCGTTTCTGCCATGTTTGTGGTAAGCTACATAGAGGTATTTGTCGTAAGGCCTCTGGAGCCTACTACAATTGTAGAAAACTTAGACACTTTGTTAAAAATTGTACTAGAGCACCTTGATCTACTCTCCAAAGTTCACAAACAGTTAGTAAAGGTCGAGATAGAAATAGAGTTGGTACTCCTCACAACCATAACATAGTGAATCAACCCGAACATAATAGTGCATCAGTTAGAGCGTCCACTATGCGCCAAGGGGAAAGAATAGAAACTTTGGATGTCGCTGCTAGTAAGTTCTTAATTTTTGAAAGAAACAATTAATTATTTTTATTTGATCCCAGCACTACTTAGTTGTATGTTAGTGTTAGAACTATATATTCTATTGTTATTCCTTTACATGGGAATAAATTTTGATGCAGTAGTGATTAGTCCTTTAAGATAAGGAATGTGATAATAAGTGAAATTAGTTTTGAAAGAGTTTATGAGTGAAAAGTATTTTCTAATACACCATAAATTATAAAGCTAATTGGCGAGCCTACTTAATGTAAGGCAAGAGGACCTAAAAGTAAGTTACAGTAATAGAATTGCTCTAGATGAGGGCAAAGATGTTACTGTTAATAATTGTCAAGGGATATTGTAATTAGAATAGGTTTAGGATATTAGTAGATTCGAGAAAGATAAGATGTTAGAAAACCTAGTCCATGAGGTTATAACGTAGTGACTATGTAATGTTCTCGATGTTTGTATTTTAAGCTGCAGATTACAGTACCGACACAGGATTATTGTGTAGAGCTACGTGCTTCCTCGTGGTACAATAAAATAAGAATATTTGTAAGTAATCTATAAATTGATACAGTTATGCCCGAATAGAGTCCTGTTACGGGAAATGAATGTGAAAATTTTTGTCAGAAATTTAAAACTTCAGAACTAGCCTATCGAAAGACTACACTTGCAAGGTAGCTAGAGTCAGTGACTCGATTAAATTAATGTGAACTACCTGTACCATAGTAATTGCTATGAGCTTAGAGATATCAGTACGACTTATCATCCTCAGACGAATTGACGGTCGAAACAAGTAATTCAGGTAAATTCTGAAACTCATTGAGTTCCTGTAAACAATGAAATGAAATGATAATAATAACTTGTAATATGTGATAAGCCCTCGAGAATATACTGAGAACTTGTGTTATTGAATCTAAGAGGAGATGGGACACATACCTCCCACTAATAGAATTTGTATATAATAATAAGTGTCAAGTTAGCATACAAATGGTACCCTATGAAACACTGTAAGGGAAAAAGTGCAGAACACCGGTACGTTGAACTGAGTTGGTAAAAGAGACTAAAGGACTGGTAAAGAATCCTAGTATGGGAGATCAAGAAACTAATGAATAATAGAAGTTCATGAGTAGGAATACTAAAGGCAGAGGAAAACAATGATGGGAAAATGAATAAAAATTATGAGATAACGATAAGCTCAGTTGTTTGAATCCGATGAATTTCGAGGACGAAATTCCTTTTCAGAGGGAAAGAGTTGTAACATCCTAAATTTCGTAGTCCGTACGTCCTACTGTTCCGACAACTAATATCTACCCTGGAAAGTCAAAATGTCTGGAACTACACTGTAATGATAGTGAGGAAATATAAAATAATGAAAAATGTGATAAGAAAAATTAAGGAAAAAATAAATGAAATAAAATGTGACTAAGTTAAACGAGCCGAACCCGTAGCGATGGGTGACCGCACTGGGAAGTTATGGCGATGACCGTTGACTAGCACTAGACCATGGGGAACCCAGAAAAATAATTTTGGGACATAATTAAAGGTCTACTGAGGTGTAATTGACATTGAAAATGTCAAAGAAAATTTAGTAAGTCAATATAAACAAAAATGAAAATTTAGGGAATTGGCAGTACAAGGAGTAAATCGGTAGCACCGAAAAAGTCTGAATTCGACCCGAAGAGGGGGCATTTTGGTCATTTGATACCTAGAGTGGACTTTTGACCTAAATGTCCATTAAAAATAAGTAGTATTAAATTGTAAAAATTTAATGAGAAATGAAATTAAATATAAAATGTAATTTAAGGAAAAAGAGGGCATTAGTGCAATTATGGAGATTTTGAATTATTTAATTAATTAGTGGAGCACTAAGTAGACTATATAAGCCACATAAGGACCATAAAATCTACATTAAAACTTCATCTTCTTCCCATTTTAAAACCTTGCCAAATTCAAGCTCTCCCATTGTCCTCCATGGCCATCCCACATGCAAGCTTCCTCTCCTCCATGATCAAGTCATGATTCCTATAAGTGTCTTCATTAAAAGTGATGTACACATCTTGGGCAGAAATATTGGGAGCAAAAATAAGGAAGTTTGGTGAGGTTTTAGTCAAGCTCAAGAAAGGTTAGTGCTTAATCTCCCCATTTTCTTTCATTAGATCTTGTTTTGATTTTTGGGTGAGTTGATTTATGAAGAAATTGAATAAATTAATGTATATTTGGTGAGCCCTTCATTTCGGCAGGCAAGAAATTCATGGGATTTTGATGTGTTTAAATGAGGTAGATGAGTTTAAAGATGATGTTTGATATAGGTATATGTATGGGAAGTTATAGGAATTGAATTGATTGAAATTGAGAAATTTAAATTATGGTTTGAAACAATTATTGGAGATTTATGTTGTTGCTTCATTTTGGGCAACCATGGAAACTCATTATTTGTAACTTGTTTTTACTTGTTAATGGCAGTTTAAGATGTTGGTATAAGTGTTTATGTGTAGAGAAATAATTCGGATAATGTATACTAAGTGTATGTGTGATAGTGCACTTAGTTTTGGAAGCTTGGAAGTAATTTGAAGGAGATGTGTGTAATTTAGCAACTTTTAAAGTGTAGTTGAAATGTGTTGTTTCATGGTTTGGTTTATTGAATTATGTTGTTTATGGTGGCAGCATGTATATGTGTATAATAGATTGGAATTGGCTATGTAAATGGGGTATGTTCATGTGGTTAAATTATGTAAATGGACTTTAGAAAATTCTAAGTTGTAATGTGTATGTTGAGAATGGTTACAAGCTGTCCAAAATGACCAAAATGTATTGTTAAGTGTGTTAGTAGTATGGTACCAAATCAGAGTTGGCATGAAAGAGTTAGTTTGGTAAGTATAGAATGTGTAATTAGTAAGTGATGAAGAATGTGTAGTAGGGTAGTGTATGTTTTAGCTTAGAACCTTAAGTGTGTGACTCCAATTGGTATGAGACCAATTGGAGGTGAAACTAGGTACAAAATGTACTAACTTTCATAAAAGAAGCTTACCTAAATTCTTTCATACCCTACTCCCTCGTAAAATGTAACATGATCCCATAGTACGCCTAATGAATTACTGTACTTCACCTACTGATAACCTATTAGATATAGTACAAGGGATTTTAAAACAATTTTTGTGAAATTTAAATCATCGATTAAAATCTGGTGTTATAAATTTTTTTTCAAGATTTTGACTGAGTGCCGACTGTATTTTGAGAAAACAGTTCTTCGAAACCTGCAAAGAAACACACTTCCAATATGTTTTCTCAAATACAACTATAATAACTTCATTTCAACTCACAATTCAAATCTCAATAATCAAATCAATTCATTTTCAAACCAATCTCATAAAAAAAGAAACATTTTATTGATTACAAGACTCAAAATTTATATTACAAAACTATTCAGGTAAATGAAATCTCAAATTTACATTTACAGTAATTTACATTTAATTACATACCTGTAACACCCTCCCGGTAGCAACTCCGTACATTCTACTGTTCCGGTGACCGGTGTCTGTCCGGACAGCTAGAACGTCTGAAAAAATATTTAAACTAAAGTCAGGAACCATAATTAACTCAAATATTAATAAGAAAAATTTAGAAAAAAATTTTAGAAATAAAATACAACCAAGTTAAACGAGCCGGTGCCCTAGCGATGGGTAACCCAGAGGGAAGTTGCGGTTCTCACAACTAGGAGCCCTAGACCGAGCGAAAATTTATAAAATAATTTTTGGGACTCCAGAGAAGGGCCATTTAGGTTCCTATGGCATTAGAATGCCAAGAAAATATTTAGAAAAATTTTTCAATCGGTACAGACAATTCTGACCCGTTAAGCCAAATGGAGGGCATTTTGGTCATTTCGCCTTCAGAGACGATTTTTGGCTGACTTGTCCAGTTGAGTAAATAATTATTATGACATAAAATATGAATTAAGGGTGATGAAAAATTAATGTAAAGCTAGTAGAAAAGAAAAGAAAAGAAAAATCCATAAAAAGCAAATTATGACATCATTATGATGTCAATTAAAAGTTTCCACCAATTGCATTTAAACAACCATTTAACTAACTAATAAAAGAGATAAATAAAGACCAAAGAAAACAAAAAGTAAACAGCCATCTTCTTCCCAAATCCCAGCCGCACCATAGCCAAGAAACCCTCCATTTTTTTTTTCTTCTTCATTCAAGCTTAAAGATCTCTCAAACCTCACCTCAAAACCCTAAGTCACTTTCACTAAAATTTATCCTTGCATCTTGCATAACCTTTTGGCAGCCAAGAAAAGGTAAGGAAGTGAAGTTTAAGCTTGGAAAATTCTGCCCTACAAGAGGTTAGTGCACATATATACCTAAAACTCTTTATTTCCATGTTAGAGACTTAAAAAGGAGTAAGAATTTTTAAGCCAAACGAATACAATCTATGTGTATGTTTACCATGAATTTCGGCAGCCCTAAGGAAGGAACAAGATTGAGTGTCTTGATGGACTTGGAGTGAACTAGAGATCATATTTAAAGTATTTAAATATAAGGATAATGAATTGGTTAGTTAAATAAGGTAACATGGGTGAACCTTGAATTTGGGCTAGGGTTTGGGAGTGAAAATTTGACTTGGCTTATGAAATTGTTAAAGAACATTCTAATGGTCAATTAGTGACCATTTGGGGTAAGTTGACCATAATTTGGACTGAAATATAGCATGGCAAATTGAAATGTGTATGCTGCCTAGTGAGTGCAGCAGGGTGGCTGTGATTCCAGCCCACTTGACAGCCATAACTTTGGCTGTGTAGGTCCAATTGGTGTTTGGCCAATTGGACATGAAACTAGACTTATAATGGCACAATTTTTCTGAAGAAACCATGTCCAAAAGACCAAAGCAAGTGGACCAAAAATTGGCCCCAATCCGGATACCCTGCAATTAAATTATGCAGAATGACCAAATGAACAGTAAGGCCATAACTCACTGTAGAATGGTCCATTTGACCTGAAATTTTTACAGCAATAAGACAAGATATAGACAAACAACTTTCATGAGGAAACCTATCCCAAATTATGACCAGAACCTATCCAACAAGGCACTCACAGTCACTGTTCATTGTACTGTAGATTTGGTAAATTCTGCAGTTTTCCAATCCGGCTAGCTGTGGTTTTTGGACCATATCTGGAGCTACAAAACTCCAAATGGAGTGATTCAAAAAACGAAATTCAACTAGACAAAATAAGGAACAACTTTCATGTTTACCATTTCCTCAAATTACCACTACAACAGTGCTTAATGGAACAGTAAATTTAGGGTTCAAAAACTGCAAATTCTGCTCTCTTGGATTTAAGCTTAGAAATGGATTTGGTGATTAATTCCAACAAGTTTTAAATGCAAAATGGGGTACATTGGGAGTGTTAAAACCAATACACCTATTTTCTATCCAAAAGTCAACATTTTTGTTGACTAATGAAGTGAATAGTGACACCAAAATTTGAAATTCACAAATTGAAGAATTTTAAAGTATCAAATGCCCTAGTATACCTAACAAGATTGGTTTGGATAGTTTGGCATGCCAATAGGGTTCAGTTAGCAGTACTGCATATGGCAATATGCCATTCTGTGATTTTATGGCTTTTAGCCATTTTGATATTGTGTTGGGACTTGGCCTTATGCCTATTGTTATTTACTGACTTGTTAGCATTACGATGCACACCGAGATACATATGTGACCGATGGTGTATTGCCCGAGGTACTTGATACCCGGTGCGGTTACCCATTTATCGATCGATCGTCCAAAGATAGGTTACTTGGGCAACTAAATGAATGAAAATGGACAAAGTTAAAGAAATAAATAAATATAACAAATACAAAACAAATAAGACATATACATTCAATACATATTTATTTTCTGCTATTTTCTTTTATTTTATTATTGCACCACTAAGCATCATTGCTTAGCGCGTTGCTTTTGCCACGCGTAGGTTCTGGAGATACTGATCGTGAGCCCAGTAGACCGCAGACTGGGTGAGTCCATCCTGCAGCTCTGCATAGTGTCCGTGTCACCTCACCATCTACAGTGCATTGGTAGGACACTAGGCTTCATTTTGGTATTTTGTAATTGATTTTTATTTTCCTTTGTGTAAATGAAACTTATGTAATATATTTTGATTTTCATGTAAATAATGAAAATTGTGTTGATGAATGGAAAAGTGAATGTTTATTTGTGATTTGTACATGATTATCATATGAGATGAATGATTGATAAATGAAATTGAAAAATGTTGAGATTTTGATGATCTCTAGAGTTTGAGAATGATGAGAAATGATTATTGGAAGTATTTTTCATAGGTTCCGAAGAACTGTTTTCTCCATTTTTAGCCGGTACTCCGCCGGATTTTCTATAAAATTTTCGGAACCTCAAATAAATTATAATTTCAATAAATGACTTAAATAAATAATATTTCACAAGTTATATTCAAAACCATGATAAAAATTAATTAAGGTAAGATAGAGTGTTCCGGTACACCGTGTGACATAGCTTACTCGGATATACTGTACATGGGTATGGGGTGTCACAATACCAAAATATTTTACAAGAGTTTTTATATAACTACTCAAATAATTTATATACATATTATTACATACATACATCAAAACCTATGTACATGGGTATACCTATGATATACCTGGAGCTGATCTGAATGTCTCTTCAAAGAAGCTTACTCAATTGCTCTATGCTCTTTTCACCTGCGACAGCATACAAAGCTATCACTGAGTGGTGAACTCAGTGGTGCACAACTATAATTTAAAACATAATACAATATACATTGACAAAATTTACAGCAAATAATTTAGATATCTGAATACTCATCAAATTCCAAAACTCAAAATATTCATTGCCAATAATATAAATCATTTGTATAAAATGACTTTGATCACGAAATTCAATTTATCAAATCATAACTAACCATTTAAGGTAATTCCAACAAAATCAATTATACATAAATCATAATTGGAATCATAATTCTTTACTATTCAAAAACCATTCTTTATCTCAAAAGCTATTCTTTATCTCACTAACTATGCAAGACTAATCCGAAAGGGCCATCTTCGAGGTGATTCTAACTCCCTATGGTCGGGGAGGTCGAATCAGATTCTAACTCCCTATGGTCGGGGAGGTCGAATCATCGTGCACAGTACACATCACAATAATGAATCTTCCAAAAGGGTCATAACAATAAAAAACTTAGATATAATCTCTAATAAGAGGAGAATCTAAGCCTATGCACATACCATGGTAATCAAAACACAACTAACTCCATTGTCTTTTCAACAAATGAGAGAGATGGGTAATAACCTAGTCAAGCATCTATAGTGAGATAAAAAACAATATCACAATCCTTTTAGTGAGCATAAATCACAATACAATTCGATTTAAAGTAAATTCCAATATCCAATAATTTTTATGCTCATCACAATTCAAATCATAAATTTCCATTTTTCCATGCAAATTGCCCATCACAATCCAAAACATGTTCTATCACAATTTTCCAAAATATAATTTATTCAATCCACAATAATGCTTAATACTTTTGGAAATACCATTTCACAAAGCTAAATTCATACATACTATAACAATTTCAATAGTCATTGAATTAAATCCAATGCTTGTTAAACATAATACATAAGAAAATTACGTCATTTAATCATATGAAATATTCAGAAAAAAAATCAGTTAAAACCTAGTTGTGCACAAACCTCTGATAACTGTCCCTTGGCCCTGACTCAGTGTCTCCTTCCCTTTCCCTGAGTCTTTGCTAACTGAGAAACATAATTTGAAGTGTTTCAGTACTCATTTAAACCGTTTCTAACAATAAGGCTTAATACTTAATTTATTGAATTCTATTATTTCCTTTAGTCAACCTAAAATGTTGACCCTCGATGCACTCTAAATGAATTAGGTTTTAATGTTACCAAAATGTCACATTTTATGGCCTTTTAATGTTGGTACATGTTACCCAATTCATTTTTATGTATAGTGCATTTTATTACAATTTGTCGGATTTCGGTATACTAAATTGACCAAGCCAGATGACCTAGTTCCCTTGGTTTTCGAGTTTAGATCAAAACTACAAACTTGTAGATCTATGTCCTATTGCACGTGGGAAAAAATTTCAGGTTATTCTGAGTTATGTAGACCAAGTTATGGTCAATCTACCCATGCTGGTCAGAATGCATCAAAATGGTCACTTTAGGTCATTTTTAGGCTACTTTTGGTTCGGCCAGTTTTTGGATCCGAATTTGTGCAAGCTATTTGACTTGCTTATGGCCATTGTTGGGAGTTTGTGTCTTCATAAGAGTTGTAGATATAGGTCTTAACTATTCATGGTAAAAAGTTTAGGTCAATTGGACCTTTTTTGAGTGAGTTGTGGCAAAAAAATCAACTGCTGCCCAAATGGTCAATTTTCAGGCTTTCAATGCACTAATCCGGATTTGGTTATTTTTCAAGTTACCTTGCAAGTAGAATTGTGGTAAGCTTCCTTCATGAAAGTTGGCACATTTTGTGCCTAATTTCACCTCCAATTGGTCTCATACCAATTGGAGCCACGCACTTAAGATTTTAAGCCAAAACATACACTGCCCTATACACACTCTTCATCACATACCAAAGGACACATTCAACACTTACTAAGTTATTTCCTTCATGCCATTTCTATTTTGTACCATAACATAAACACATTTAGTAACTCATTTTTGGTCATTGAGGCAGCTTATAACCACACTCAATATGCACATTATAGTCCAGAATTTTCCAAGTCTAAATTACAAACAATTTAACCACATGACAAGCTCATTTACATGTCCAAACTCAAACCTTTATATACGTATACATGCTACCATAACAAGCACTATAATTCAACAATATAATTCCATAAACCAAACCATGAAATAACATATTTTGGTTTACATTTCAAGTTTGCCAAATTGTATATCCCTTTCAATTAACTTCCAAGCTTCCAAAATCAAGTGTACTATCACATACATCTAGTATACATCATCAAATTTATTCCCACACACATAAACACTTACATCAACACTTTAATCTACCATTTACATGCAAGGATAAACTGCTCTCATTGAAGTTCCATGGCTGCCAGAAATGTACCTCTCCCTTAACTCGTTAAACTTCAAAAATCCTTCCACAATTCAACTACCTATAACCATCATTCAAAGTTTAATGAAACAAGAATTGAAAACACTCACTTACCACTTTTGAAGTTCTTAAAAACCTCACCAAAACTTAACTTTCTTGCTCCCAATAATCTGCCCAAGAGGTATACACCACTTTTAATGAAGAAATTTGGAAGAAACCATGGCTTAACCATGGTAGATGGAGCTTGTGGTATGGTGCGGCCATGGAAGAATTTTTTAGAGAATTTGGTTTGGCTTGGAGAAGAATGTAGAAGAAGAAGAAGATGGAGTTAGTGGAGCTGGCTGTCCACTTAAGTGATGTTAGTGGAGCACTAATTGATTAAAAATCTATTTTAATGTTAAACTTTACAATTTTTGCAATTTGGCCACCACACTTTCACTATTTACATAATGTATCTCACTTTAATTTTTCATGGTATTTTCAAAGTTTATTATCATTTATTTTTAATGGAAATTTAGGTCAAAAGGCAACTCGGGGTGTCAAATGATCACAATACCCCTATTCGGGTTGCATTTCCGATTTTTCGGTAATACCGAGTTTTGTCGTTTTCTCGATTTTTCGTCTTTCTTTGTACTAATTATTTAATTTTTCTTTGATATTTTTAATGAAATTTATACTTCAATAGATATTCATTTAAGTCTTAAAACTATTTTCCAGAGTTCCCCGCGGTCCAGGGCTAGTCAACGGTCCACGCCGCAACTTTCCAGTGTGGTCACCCATCGCTATGGTTCTCGGCTCGTTTAACTTGGTTACATTTCATTGCTATTATTTTTTTTTGTTTTTCTTGTATTTTCTTTTCTTGTATTTCATTATTTTATGTCTCCTCACTAATATTTAAGTGTAGTTCTAGGCATCCTAGCTGTCCGGACCACACTGGTCACCGGAACAGTAAAATGCACTACCGAACATAGGGGTGTTACAATTCTTCCCCCCTTAAAATAAATTTCGTCTCAAAATTTTACTTGACATCAGTTTCTGAACAGCTGTGGGTGCTGTCTCCTCATGTCCTCTTCCAGGGAGAAACTTTAAGGAATACCTTATTACCCACTGCATATTCAATATCATTTCTCTTCAGATCAACATAGGACTTCTGATGGTCTGATGCATCCTTGAGTCGATCTCTAATCAATCTAATCTTTTCCTCTATCTGCTAAACAATTTCTAACCCAATCATCTTCCTTTCACCTACTTCATCCCAACATAGGGGAATTATGCACTTTCTGCCATATAAAGCTTCATATGGAGGCATTCCAATGCTTGATTGGTAGCTGTTGTTATAAGCAAATTCAATCAAAAGCAAGTGTATATCCCAACTAGCTTCAAACTCAATCGCACAAGCCCGTAGCATATCCTCCAATATCTAAATTATCCTCTCAGACTAGCCATCTATCTGTGGGTGGAATGTGGTGCTGAATTTCAATCTAGTTCCTAGGGCTCTCTGATGACTACCCCAGAGTATAGAAGTGAACCTAGGATCTCTGTCAGATACATCGATACTGGCACTCCATGCAGTTTTATAATCTCATTTATGTACAATCTAGCCAATCTCTCCAATTATAGTCTATCTGGACTGGCAAAAAGTGAGCAGACTTGGTTAGTCTATCAATTATGACCCATACTACATCATGACTATTCTGTGTCCACGAAAGTTTCATCACAAAATCCATAGTTATCTGTTCCCTTACAATGTTTCATAGGGTGCCATTTGTATGCTAGCTTGACAGTTATTATTGTATACAAATTCTGTTAGTGGGAGGTATCTGTCCCATCTCCCCTCGGATTCAAGGACACAAGTTCTCAGTATATTTTCGAGCGCTTATTACATTTTACAGGTTATTATTATTATTTCATTTCATTATTTATAGAAACTCAATGAGTTTCATAATTTACCTGAATTACTTGTTTCGACTGTCCATCCGTCTGAGGATGATAAGTCATATTGATATCTCTAAACTTATAACAATTACTGTGGTACAGGTAGTTCATATTATTATAACCGAGTTACTGACTCCAGCTACCTTACAAGTGTAGTATTTCGACGGGCTAGTTCTGAAGTTTTAAATTTCTGACTAAAATTTTCACATTTATTTTCAGTAATAGCACTCTATTCAGGCGTAACTGTATCAATTTATAGATTACTTACAAATATTCTTATTTTATTGTACCACGAGGAAGCACATAGCTCTATACAATAATCCCGTGTTGGTACTGTAATCTACAGCTTACAATACAAATATTGAGAACATTACATAGTCACTACGTTATAACCTCATGGACTAGGTTTTCTAACATTTTATCTATACACTTATTTCCTTCTCTGTCTTTTAAAGTCATATCAGTGGTCTCTTTATGTAATTATTTAAATCTAAAACTCATTACTTATATTTATGCCCAAGTAACCTATCAAAGCACTTATAGGCGTTACGTATCGCTGTCCCCGCAAGCCCCTTCCCTGTCTTTGGTGGCAATTAAGGGTACCTATCAAAGCACCTGTAGGCGTTACATATCACCATCCCTACAAACCCTTGGGTGGTACCTATCAGAGCACTTTGCGGGCGTTACGTATCGCCATCCCTGCAAGCCCCCTGATATCGATATTCATTGTCTTTTAAAATCATATCAACCATATATTATTAATCCATAACTTTCCATGTAGGCAGTACTACTATCTGTAATCCCTAATTGGTATACCAATCGATCCATAAAATATACAAAAACCTAGATTTACTTTGAGCAATTAAGCATTATCAATTGTCTAACAAAATCTTCATGTCCATGTGTTGTGGAAAAGGTGGGTCCCACATCACTATTTTGTGTGATTTAGTATATAGTGACAACGAAATTTTCATGTCAATGTACAGTGGGAAAGTGGGTCCCACATACCTTTTTCAAGTAATTTAGTATATAGTGACTTAGTAGGGATAAGCCAATAATGTTTTTCAAGAACCTTTCTTTAGGTTCAATTTCGAGATTTTAACTTTGCATATCACTTTGGATAGTTTGTGGCCACTGTTTGGCCCTATTTCCTAAAAGGAAATTGTTCTTTTATGTCTTGCTTTTATTTCCCAGATGACTATTCGACCTCTGACTCATAGGTTTCTCCCTCTTCTCTATTTCACATTGCCCTTGTGGGGTTGGGTTTTGCACTTAGGCTTGGGCTGATAGATTATCAATCATTTGTTGAAAGAAAGTGGCCATTTGTGCAGTAATTTGTACAGGTGGGGCTGATAAAGTCAGACTTTCGACTCTCGGGGGGCCGGGGCCTCACCTTGTACTTTCGCCGTCATAGACTGTTCTATTGTCTCATTCTTCTCTTCCATTCTTTTCATAGGATTTTCTATTTCCTATACAACCAACACCAGGAGATTTCTCTCCATTAGTTCAAATTTATGATGTAAATGTACTATATGCATCAAACATTTGAGCAGTTGTAGTTACCGATAAAAAGATTTCAAATTCACAGTTCAAAATTTACTTTAAAACCATCGCTCTGATACCAATAAACATGTCACACCCTACTCCCCCGTAAGATGTAATATGATCCCGTAGTACACCTAATAAATTATCGTTCTTCGCCTACCGATAACCTATTAGATATACTACAAGGGATTTTAAAACAATTTTCGTGAAATTTAAATCATCGATCAAAATCTGGTGTTATAAAGTTTTTTTCAAAATTTCGGCAGAGTGCCGACTGTATTTTGAGAAAATAGTTCTTCAAAACCTGCAAAGAAACACACTCCCAATATGTTTTCCCAAATACAACTCTAATAACTTCATTTCAACTCACAATTCAAATCTCAATAATCAAATCAATTCATTTTCAAACCAATCTCATCATAAAAGAAACATTTCATTGATTACAAGACTCAAAATTTATATTACAAAACTATTCAGGTAAATGAAATCTCAAATTTACATTTACAATAATTTACGTTTAATTATATACCAAAATATTTTACAAGAGTTTTTATACAACTGCTCAAATAATTTACATATATATTATTACATACATACATCAAAACCTATGTACATGGGTATACCTATGATATACCTGGAGCTTATCTGAAAGTCTCTTCAAAGAAGCTTACTCAATTGCTCTATGCTCTTTTCACCTGCGACAGCATACAAAGCTATCGCTGAGTGGTGAACTTAGCGGGGCACAACTATAATTTAAAAGATAATACAATATACATTGACAAAATTTATAGCAAATAATTTGGAAATCTGAATACTCATCAAATTTCAAAACTCAAAATATTCATTGCCAATAATATAAATTATTTGTATAAAATGACTTTGATCACGAAATTCAATTTATCAAATCATAACTAACCATTTAAGGTAATTCCAACAAAATCAATTATACAAAAATCATAATTGGAATCATAATTCTTTACTATTCAAAAACTATTCTTACTATTCAAAAACCATTCTTTATCTCAAAAGCCATTCTTTATCTCACTAACCATGTAAGACTAATCCGAAAGGGCTATCTTCGGGGTGATTCTAACTCCCTATGGTCGGGGAGGTCGAATCATCGTGCACAGTACACATCACAACAATGAATCTTCCGAAAGGGCCATAACATAAAAAAAACTTAGATCTAACCTCTAATAAGAGGAGAATCTAAGCCTGTGCACATACCATGGTAATCAAAACACAACTAACTCCATTGTCTTCTCAACAAATGAGAGAGACGGGTAATAACCTAGTCAAGCATCTATAGTGAGATATAAAACAATATCACAATCCTTTTAGTGAGCATAAATCACAATACAATTCGATTCAAAGTCAATTCCAATATCCAATAATTTTTATGCTCATCACAATTCAAATCATAAATTTACATTTTTCCATGCAAATTGCCCATCACAATCCAAAACATGTTCTATCATAATTTTCCAAAACATAATTTATTCAATCCACAACAATGCTTAATACTCGTGGAAATACCATTTCACAAAGCTAAATTCATACATACTATAACAATTTCAATAATCATTGAATTAAATCCAATGCTTGTTAAACATAATATAAAAGAAAAATACGTCATTTAATCATATGAAATATTCAGAACAAAATCAGTTAAAAACTAGTTGTGCACAAACCTCTAATAACTGTCTCTTAACCCTGACTCAGTGTTTCCTTCCCTTTCTCTGAGTCTTTGCTAACTGAGAAACATAATTTGAAGTGTTTCAGTACTTATTTAAACCGTTTCTAACAATAAGGCTTAATACTTAATTTATTGAATTCTATTATTTCCTTTAGTCAACCTAAAATGTTGACCCTCGATGCACTCTAGGTGAATTAGGCTTTAAGGTTACCAAAATATCACATTTTATGGCCATTTAGTGTTGGTACATGTTACCCAATTTATTTTCATGTATAGTGTATTTTATTGCAATTTGTCGGATTACGGTATACTAATTTGACTAAGCCAGATGACCTAGTTCCCTCAGTTTTCGGGTTTCGGTCAAAACTACAAAATTGTAGGTCTATGTCTTATTGCACGCGGGGCAAAATTTTAGGTCATTCTGAGTTATGTAGACCAAGTTATAGTCAATCTACCCATGCTGGTCAGAATGCATCAAAATGGTCACTTTAGGTCATTTTTAGGTCACTTTTGGTTCGGCCAGTTTTTGGACCCGAACTTGTGCATGCTATTTGACTTGCTTACGGTCATTTCTGGGAGTTGGTGTCTTCATAAGTGTTGTAGATATAGGTCTTAATGATTCATGGTAAAAATTCTAGGTCAATTGGACCGGTTTTGAGTGAGTTATGGCCAAAATTTCAACTACTGCCCAAATGGTCAATTTTCAGGCTTTCAATGCACTAATCCGGATTTGGTCATTTTTCAAGTTACCTTCCAAGCAGAATTTTGGTAAGCTTCCTTCATGAAAGTTGGCACATTTTGTGCCTAATTTCACCTCCAATTGGTCTCATACCAATTGGAGCTACACACTTAAGGTTCTAAGCCAAAACATACACTGCCCTATACACACTCTTCATCACATACCAAAGGACACATTCAACATTTACTAAGTTATTTCCTTCATGCCATTTCTTTTTTTTGTACCATAACATAAACATATTTAGTAACTCATTTTTGGACATTTTGGCAGCTTATAACCACATTCAATATGCACATTATAGTCTAGAATTTTCCAAGTCTAAATTACAAACAATTTAACCACATGACAAGCTCATTTACATGTCCAAACTCAAACCTTTATATACATATACATGCTGCCATAACAAGCACCATAATTCATTAATATAATTCCGTAAACCAAACCATGAAATAACATATTTTGGTTTACACTTCAAGTTTGTTGAATTGTACATCCCTTTCAATTAACTTCCAAGCTTCCAAAATCAAGTGTACTATCACATACATCTAGTATACATCGTCAAATTTATTCCCACACACATAAACACTTACATCAACACTTTAATCTACCATTTACATGCAAGGATAAACTGCTCCCATTCAAGTTCCATGGCTGCTAAAAATGTACCTCTCCCTTAACTCATCAAACTTCAAAAATCCTTCCACAATTTAACTACCCATAACCATCATTCAAAGTTTAATGAAATAAGAATTGAAAACACTCACTTACCACTTTTGAAGTTCTTTAAAACCTCACCATAACTTAACTTTCTTGCTCCCAATAATCTGCCCAAGAGGTATATTCCACTTTTAATGAAGAAATTTGAAAGATGGCTTAATCATGGTAGATGGAGCTTGTGGTATGGTGCGGCCATGGAAGAATTTTTTAGAGAATTTGGTTTAGCTTGGAGAAGAATGTAGAAGAAGAAGAAGATGGAGTTAGTGGAGTTGGCTGTCAACTTAAGTGATGTTAGTGAAGCACTAGTTGATTAAAAATCTATTTTAATGTTAAACTTTCCAATGTTTGCAATTTGGCCACCACACTTTCACTATTTACATAATGTATCTCATTTTAATTATTCATGGTATTTTCAAAGTTTATTGTTAACACCATTATTTGTATAGCTAGGTATATTTCACTATTCCGGTGATTGAAGTCGGTCCAGACAATTAAGGGGATCAGGACCATACTTAAGACAACTAGATAAGTCATAAACACAAATAATTAGTAATTGTCAATTAGTTAAGTATAAATAAGAAAAACAGAACACAAGAAGTTAAACGAGCCGAGAGTCACAGCGATGTGTGACCTTCTCGGGAACAACTGTGAAGTCAATTTAAACTCAAATTTCGAGCCGTAAAATATGACACCGCGGTCCTTAGGACTATTACGAACACAATGGAAAAGAGAAAATCACGAAAAAGAATTGTTAAGCCAGTCAAATAATCAGGTTAGCGAGCCAGAAGAAATATTGAATTATTTGCAAACCGGGTTGAACCGGTGAGGGGCAATTTGGTCAATAGACCCCGAGAGCTGACTCCTGACCTAACTGTCAAATAAAATTGGAGAAAAGAAAATTTCAGAATCGAGAATTAAATTAAAGAACTAATAGAAAAATAAATGAAAAAAAAAAAGAAAATGAAAAAGTAAAGGTAGTGACATCATGTGGTGACATAAGCATGATGCCATAAATATTATAATTAATATATTTAATTAATTAGATATTTTGGTCTTTCATAAAATAAAAATACATAAAAGAGAAGAAAAGAATATATATATATATATATATATATATATATATATAGGAATTACGATGTCATAGATGATGCAATAAAGTCAAATTATTAAAATTAGAAAAAAAGGAGATAATTATTAAAAAAAAAAGGAAATTTAAAAAGTGGTCTTCGATCTTGCCGTCACACACACACACACTTCTCTTATTTCTTTCATCTCTTTCCTCTTTCCCTCTCATACTCCATTAAAGCTCAATCTTGAGCTTGAGCAACCCCCCTAAACTAGCCCTAAAACCCTTAGTTCTCTTAATTAAAACTTGAAATTTGACTTTGATAAGAAGAGTGGTGAAGGAAGAAATTAAAAAGGGAAGTAGAAAAGTGAAGATTTGGAAAGCTACAAGAGGTTAGTGACAAATTCTTCAAATTATCTATTGAATTCTTGTTTAAGTAATTGATGTAAGTTAGAAATTAACTTTAAATGGAAAGAAGACAATTATTGAGGGACTATATATGAGTTCAACCAGCTAGGGTTTATGTTTGAAATGGGTGATTTGATGCAAATTAGAAAGTAGTTAAGTGAGAATAAGTGAATGAGAACTAAATATGCATTTATAATTCAACAAATGAACTAAATATGGAACTTAGGGTTTTGCACTTAGGATTTAGAGACAAAAGTGTGAGAAATTGGTAAATGATGTCTTTGACCTAATTTGAAGTGAGAAATGGTCAATGGTGACCAAATGAAGTGTGTTGGAATGGTTGGGGTTAAAACCAAATTCGGATTCAATGTGGTCATGCTGCCAACTTTGAAGGACCAAAAATGAAATTTTACAAGTTCAATTGGTATGAGACCAATTGTGAATGAAAATATACACTAAATGACACAATTTTCATTTAGGAAGCATGCCCAAAAAGTGACCAAAACCTAGTGAACAAATTGACCAAACTTGGAAAATCTCAGTTTGTCCTTGTACAAACTGACCAAATGAACAGTGTTTGTTCATTTGGCCATAACTTGAGCTAGGAGGGTCTAAATGACCTGAAATTTTACCAGTGGACAGATGAGATATAGACCTAAAACTTTTGTGAAGAATATAAACACAAATTATGCCATTAACCAAGTCATTTGGCCACCCAAAGTTGGTCACCCAAAACTGCCAGAACCAAAAATTGCCCAGAATTCTGGGTTGAGTCTAATCCGGCAGCCATGGTTCAAATAGCTATAACTTGAGCTAAAAAACTCCAATTGGAGTGATTCAAAAATGAGAATAAACTTAAGAAAATAGGGAACATTTCCTATGAAGAAAGTTTTGCCAAATTCTAACAGTTTGAACAGTGCAACTTTGGACACAAAAACTGAAAAATTGTAAATTTGCCTAAAAGACTTAGAATTTGAGAAAATGACCAAAACCAACAAGTTTGGTAACCAAAATGTGGTATGTGGGTGAAGTTGAAGTTCCCATACCTATTAAGCCTTAGAAAGTCAACAAATTGACTTGAATAGTACCATGAATAGTAACTCCAAAATGAAAATTTCCAAGAATGTTAGTTTAAGCATATTTGGGCTAAAATTAAGTATTTATGAATTAATTATTGGATTTACTGTGAAATAAGATAATGAAATACTATAAATTTTGTGTTTCAGCTGAAAAAGACCCGGAAGGCCTAGAGGCGATTAAGTCCAGGTTTGTGCACAATAACTTTAAATTATTGTTTTCCCATTGAAAACTTGATTTGTATGCATTGTGTTAATTATGGGTTTTGAGAACTATGGTGTTGCCACTTGTTAACAGAAATTTGATTTTGAAAATTGATTGTGTTTGTGCACCAAAAAATTTTAAATTATAGTTTTCATAATGGAAATTGATTTGTTATACATTGTGAATGTTTTTGTTCATTATGAATTTCGAGAATGTTGGTCACCTATTTTACAATGGAAATTTAGAATGAAAATTAATTATTTGATTTGTATGAAATATTTGAACAATATGGTTTTGAATTTAGTTATGGCTTTGAAAATCTTATTTGAAAAGTAGTGTGTTGCCTACTTTGTAATGAAAAGTTTGGAATGAAATATGATTTGTGAATTATATGAAATATTTGAATAACTTGATTTAAATTGTTTTTAGTTCACACTTGGCATGACAATATTAATATGTTCCTCCTCCACTTATGGGGTGAGTATGATATTTGATCAGTTTCCTCCCTCTCTGACTTCCCAGTCTGAGGGGTGAGTGTCAATGAGTACTCATTAGCTAGCTAGCCACCTCCCTCATTGATTTCGATTAGTGGGGGTGTTTGCCTTGTCGTGATGTACACACGGCATATTCGGAAATTTTGTGTCATGGCCTAAGATGTGTTATTGTTTGGCAACACTATGTTTATTGAATTATTTGATCAAAGTTGTGTTATAGTAAGCTTTGAAAATTATGATTTGTTATACATGTGATTTGAAAAATTGAAATATGATTGTGAAATATTTGAATTATGAATTGTTCATGAATGTTTTAAATTATGCAATTTTACGTTTTATTGTGCACCACTGAGTATTTATATACTCAGCGATAGCTTTAACTTGCTGTCGCAGATGGGGAAAGGGGCATAGCATCAAAGCGAGCTGTTACAGTCAAAGAAGAGCACAATTGAGGAATTTTTGTATGGCTATTTGTCTATACCCTAGTAGTTTAGTTTGATGTAAATATGATAGTGTGCATATGTATCTCTGTAATTTGAGCAGTTGTACAAATAAAATTGTAATAATATTATTTTTGAGATTTTGCGTCTGTAAATCAACTTATGAATGTAAAATTAAATATTTAATATGTAATGTGCCTGAGTTATGAAATGTTTTGAGATATTAATTTTTTATTTGAAATTTGGATTTTGAGTTGAAGTGTTGCCATTGTTGTTGATTTGAAGTTTGATGGTTGCAAATGAAGTTGTGATTGAGAAATATATTGGGAGTGTTTTTATTTTCAGGTTTTGAAGAACTGTTTTCTCAAAATATAGACCGCACTCTGCTGAAATATTTGTAAAAAATTGTGGAGATTTTAAATATCCAAAAATTTGATTTATGTTTGGACTCTAAATGAAGGTTTTTAATAATGGAAAAAAAAAATTTACCTACCAATTCCAAAATGAACGAAACTTGTTTTAAAATCCCTTGTAGTATATTTACTGAGTTACCAGTAGGTGAAGTACGGTAATTCATTAGGTGTACTACGGGAACATGTTACATCTTACAAGGAGTAGGGTGTGACATTTATTATCATTTACTTTTAATGGATTTTTAGGTCAAAAGGCAACTCGGGGTGTCAAATGACCACAATACCCCTATTCGGGTTGCATTCTCGATTTTTCGGTAACACCGAGTTTTATCATTTTCTCGATTTCTCATCTTTCTTTGTACTAATTATTTAATTTTTCTTTGATATTTCTAATGACATTTATATTTCAATAGATGTTCATTTAAGTCTTAAAAATATTTTTCAGGGTTCCCCGCGGTCCAGGGCTAGTCAACGGTCCACGCCGCAACTTCCCAGTGCGGTCACCCATCGCTATGGTTCTCGACTCGTTTAACTTAGTTACATTTTATTGCTATTATTTTTCTTTTATTTTTCTTGTATTTTCTTTTCTTGTGTTTCATTATTTTATGTCTCTTCACTAATATTTAAGTGTAGTTCTAGGCATCCTAGCTATCCGGACCACACTAGTCATTGGAACAGTAGAACGCACTACCAAACATAGGGGTGTTACAATTCTCCCCCCCTTAAAATAAATTTCGTCTTGAAATTTTAGCTGACATCAGTTTCTGAACAGCTGTGGGTGCTGTATCATCATGTCCTATTCCAAGGAGAAACTTTAAGGAATACCTTATTACCCACTGCATATTCAATATCTCTTCTCTTCAGATCAACATAGGACTTCTGATGGTCTGATGCATCCTTGAGTCGATCTCTGATCAATCTAATCTTTTCCTCTGTCTGCTGAATAATTTCTAGCCCAATCATCTTCCTTTCACCTACTTTATCCTAACATAGGGGAATTATGCACTTTCTGCCATATAAAGCTTCATATGGAGGCATCCCAATGCTTGATTAGTAGCTATTGTTATAAGCAAACTCAATAAAAAGCAAGTGTATGTCCCAAATACCTTCAAACTCAATCGCACAAGCCTGTAGCATATCCTCCAATATCTGAATTACCCTCTCAGACTGGCCATCTATCTGTGGGTGGAATGCGGTGCTGAAGTTCAATCTAGTTCCTAGGGCTCTCTGAAGACTACCCCAGAGTCTAGAAGTGAACCTAGGATCTCTGTCAGATACAATCGATACTGGCACTCCATGCAGTTTTACAATCTCATTTATGTACAATCTGGCCAATCTCTCTAACTATAGTCCATCCGAACTAGCAGAAAGTGAGCAAACTTGGTTAGTCTGTCAACTATAATGTAACACCCCTAGGTTCGGTAGTGCGTTCTGCTGCTCCAGTGACCAGTGTTGTCCGGACAGCTAGGATGCCTAGAACCACACTTCAATGAGAGTGAGGAGACATAAAATAATGAAATAAAAGAAAAGAAAGTACAAGAAAAACAAAGGAAAAATGATTGCAAAGAAATGTGATCAAGTTAAACGAAATGAAACCTAACGATGGGTGATCATGACCGAAGTCACGGCGTGGACCGTTGGATCGCCTCGATCATGGGAACCCTGGAAAACTTTTTTGGGACATAAATAGACCCTTGTTTAAGAATATATATCATTAGAAATATCAAAGAAAAATTTAATAATTAGTACAAAGAGAAGTGAGAAATCAAAAACAGACAAAACCAGTAATACCAAAAATCAGGAATGCCACGAACAGGGGCATTATGGTCATTTGACATCCCGAAGTGTCTTTTGACCTAAATGTCCATTAAAAATAAATAGTATTACACTTAGAAAATAAAATGAAAAATTAAATTGGTGGTACCTAAAATAAATAGTGGAAATTATGGGTTAAATGTGGAATAAATGAATAATTACTTTATTATATGATTAAGTGACTAAGTGGACCACTAAGGGGATTAATTAAATACATAGTGGGACATGTGTACACTTAAAATGCAGCTCAATAAGTCATCTTCCTCATTTGCATTCAAATTGCCGAATTGAAGAGTGAAGGAAACTCCATAGCCATTTTTCATGCAAGCTTTCTTAACTCTCCATTTTCAACTCCAACCTCTTAGTGTTCTTCATTAAACTTTGTATACACATCACAAGGAAGATATTGATACTAATTTTGAGAAGTTTGATGAAGGTTTAGCAAGTTACAATTAAAGGTAAGTTTGCATTTTTGAGAATTTCTTTGTTAAAGTTTATGTTCATGTTATGGGTGTTAGTTTGGTGAAAGAAAATTTTGAGTTTGAAGGGTTATTGTTGTTTTCATTTTGGACAGCCATGAGTCACGTTTTTGATGAGATATTTGTGCATATAATTGATGAGAAATGGTGTTGATCATGATGAATTAGTAACCTAGTGAATTATTTCATGTTTATGTGGTGATTTATGCACTTGGATGGGAAATTGTAAAATGGACGGCACTTTGATGTTGAAGAATGGTTTGTGGCAGCTTGGGGACACTTGAGTAATGGTATATATTGAAGGAAATGTATGCAGAATATTAACCTAGAAGGATTGATGATATGTATGTAGATTCATCTTGTAAAGTGTGTGTAAAATTTGTAATGGTTAGGTGTGTTTGTAATAGTACTTAGAAATTGTAATTGTGAATGATATTGGTGTGTTGAGGCTGATTGGAATCTGCCCAAAATAATGTTAATGTAAAGTAGAAAATGCTTTTGGTAATGTACCAAAACAGATTGGTAGGGAAGTGAACAAATTGCAAGGTAAATGTGTGTGATTGATGTGTGTTAAGCAAAGTAACCAAGGGCAGTGTACATTTTAGCTAATAAGTTTAAATGTGTAACCTCAATTGGTATGAGACCAATTCGAGGTGGAACTAGGCACAAAATGTGCCAACTTTCATTGAGAAAACATACCAAAATTCTGCTTGCAAGGTGACCTAAGAAAATGACCAATTCGGATTAGGTGCAATTAGGACCTGAAAAATGACCAATTGGGCAGCAGTGAGTGTTTAGGCCATAACTCACTCAAAACAGGTCCAATTGACCTGAAATTTTAACCATGAATAGTTAAGACCCATACCTACAAGTCTTATGAAGACACCAAAGCCCATAAATGACCATAAGCAAGTCAAACAACTTGCACAAGTTCGGGTCCAAAAACTGGCCGAACCAGAGTTGACCAAATTGACCCAAAATTGACCTAATTTGATACCAATTGACCAGCAATAGTGTAATGACCATAACTTAGTCTACTTAACTCGGATTGACCTAAAATTTTGCACCGCGGTCCATAAGACCTAGATCTACAAGTTTGTAGTTTCGACCGAGACCCGAAAACCAAGGGAACTAGATCGTCCGGCTAGGTCAAACCAGTGTCCCGAAATCCAGCAATTTGCATTAAAATGCACTAAACAAGAAAATGACTTTGGTAAAACGTACCAAACCTAAAACCCTATCGAATGTGACATATTAACGACACTAAAACCTAATTTACCTAAAACGCAACGAGGGTCGGTATATTAGGTGATTAAGTGAATAATTGAGTTCAGTGCATTATTTACCAAACACCATCGATAGAGACAGTTTAATTTAGTACTGAAACACTTCAAATTGTGTTTCTCAGTTAACAAGGACTCAGCAAAAGGGAAGGAAACACTGAGTCCAGACCAGGGGGACAGTCATCAGAGGTTTGTGCACAACAGTTATTTCTTTTGAATTTTTCAATTGAAATAAATTATGACTATTTGTATATTATTGTTTTCGATTATGGAAATGTGTTTGAATGGATACTTATTGCTTGAAAAGCATTGTAAATGGTTTGAAACTGTGGAAAAATTGATTTAGTGTGATTTGTGAAAATTTGAAGTGAATTACAAATTGTGTTGCCATTTTGTGAATGAAATTATAACTTTGGAAATTTATTGGATTCTTACGGATCATTTGAATAAAATGTTTGGAATTGTTTTGACTCACAATTGGCATGACACGGATATTATGTTCCTCCTCCATTAATGGGGTGAGTGTGATTATTCCTCCCTCTTTGACTTATCGATGCAGGGTGAGTATGATTATGTTCCTCCCTCTTTGACTTCCCAGTCTGAGGTGAGTATGGATGAGTACTCATTAGATAGCTAGCTTCCTCCCTCATTGATTTCGATTATTGGGGTGAGTATGTCTTGTCGTGGTGTACAACACGGCATGTGTTAAAAGAAAATTGTGTCATGGCCTAAATTGTTTTATCGATTGGCAACATTGTATTATTCAGTTATTTGATCGAATTGTGTTATTGATTTACAAAACGATATTATTCAGTTATTTGATCGAATTGTGTTATTGATTTACAAAACAATGTTATTCAGTTATTTGATCAAATTGTGCATGAATTAGCAATACGGTATTCTTAAACTATTTGACTAAATTGTGTTATTATGAATTTTGATAATTTGTGAATTGGAGTTTAAATTCCTTATGACATTCATTGTCTTGAATTTAACTATGGTTTTAAGTATCCACTATTGATATGATTTATGAATTGTGAATTAAAATTGTATTTGGTTAATGTTGTTCACCACTGAGACATTGTCTCAGCGATAGCTTTTTATTCTCGCCGCAGTAGAGAGACAGACAGGGCAGCAGACTAGGCTGCTAATACATCCAGTGAGGGATTACCTGGTATAATGAGTATACCAATATTTTGCATTTTGTACTGTAATGTATGACACTGTATGTACATTTTGTTTTTGGTTTTGAACAGTTGTAAATTCAAATTGTACCTTGAAGTTGTAAATTTATTATGAGTTATTTGACTTATAAAAATTGTATTATATTTCCTTATCTCAGACTTTGAAAAATTTCTATGGAATTGAGTTGAGAAATGTGTTGTATTGAGAAAAATGTTGGAGTTGAGATTTGAAAAATAATTGAAGTGCTTTTTACAGGTTTTCTGAAGAACTGTTTTGTCCAAAATACAAATGGCACCTTGCCAAAATTTTTACAGATATTCCAAATAAATCAAATGAGTTAGTTGTTTCACTTCAGTTCACCAAAGTCTTTAACACCTGTAAATAGTGCTCACCACTGTAAAAGAAGTAAGAAAAGTTTTTAAAATCCCTTGTAGTGTATTTAATGGGTTATCAGTAGAAGGAGTTGGTAATTCATCAGGTATACTACGGGATCATGTCATGCCTTACAGAGGGGTAGGGTGTGACATGTTTTAGTGGTATCAGAGCAAAGTTTTTAAATTTTGTTTTCACTTATTACTTGAATATTCTTTCTTCACAGTACAACTGCTCAATATCATTGTTTGATACATACAGTACATTACATTATAAATATGCACTAACGGGAGGAAATCTCCTTGTATTATTATACAGGAGGTCTAAAATCCTTGAATTGACTATGGAAGAGGGTGATCGTTCAGTCGATCAATCGATAGAGGCTGAGGTGCAAGGGGATGCTCCATGCCTACATAATGTCAGTGGTTCAGTAGCACCAGCCCCTGCAGTACCGCAGTTCTCTGCTCAGTTCGCTCAGCAGACGGCTACAATGTTCCAACAAATGGATGGTAATGTGCCTACTCAAGCCCCAATACAGACTCTAGTGGTACAACCACAGTCATCTGCTAGACAATATGACAAATTGATGAAGTATGGGGCTACAGAGTTTAAGGGATGAGATCCTCTAGAAGTGAACAATGGTTAGAGAGGATGGATAGGGTATTCAAGAAGCTGCATTGCATGAAGAGCTCGATTTGAGTACTCGGTATCCTTACTACAGGAGATGCTTATGATCGGTGGAAAACCATTCCCACGATGCAGTAGAACTGCATGCTAACATGGAATGACTTCCTGGGAATTCAGCAGTAAATATGTTCTGATGCTTATGTAGACTGAGCTGCAAGACTTCCTAAGTCCAAACAAAGGCGATCGGTGGTCGAGTATGAAAGGGAATTCTCCCGCCTAAGCCATTATGCAAGAAGTCTACTTTCTACCAAGGAGAGATGTAAGAGGTTTGAAACCGGCTTGAAGCCTAGTATCAGATTACAAGTGGTCGGATTCAAACATAACAACTTCTCTGAACTTATTTCTCAAGCACTAGAATTAGAAAGAATTGAATCTGAAGCGGCTCTTGAGAAAAAGAAATCAGAGAAGGCGAAAAAGAGGGAAAGTCACAGAGCAGAGTTCTAGTGGTCCCTCTGGAAAGAGGAAAACTTTGGGGATCTGACGGAGATAGTAAGAAGTCAGAGAGATAGATCTTTTGGACAGAAACCACCTCGATCCGATCAGCCAACTCAACAGAAACCCAGAAATGCGCTGTCAGATCGACTTTGTGAAACTTGTGGTAAACCACATAGTGGGGTATGTTATAGAGCCGTAGGAGCATGCTTTAATTGTGGAGAGACTGGTCATTTTGCTAAGGATTGTGTAAATCCAGTTCGTTCGATCATTTACTACACCAAAGGGATCAACCCAAGTTTCTACCCCAAAGAGTTCACCATCAGTTAGTAGAGGCAAAGGTAGAGGTAGGGGTAGTACACCTAGAAGTCAGACTACTGTGAATCAGCCAAAACAGGGTGATGCTTCAACGAGAGTATACGCTATACGACAGAAAAGAGACTGAGACTTTTGACATCATTGCTGGTACTTTCTCAATTAGCAACTGAGATATATATATGTATTGTTTGACCTGGAATTTTCATATTTTTACATTAGTGTTAGAACTATATGTTCTGTTGTTATTCGTTTACAGAGGAATAAATTTTGACGCATTAGTGATTAGCCCTTAAGATAAGGATTGTGATAATAAGTGAAATTAGTTTTGAAAGAGTTTATCGGCGAAAAGTATTTTCTAACACACCATAAATTATAAAGCTAATTAGTGAGCCTACTTAATGTAAGGCAAGAGGAAAAAAGTAAGATGCGAATGGAATTGCTCTTGAAGAGGGCAAGGAGGTTTCTGTTAGAAATTGCTAATGGATATTGTAATCAGAATAAGATTCGAATATCAGTGAATTCAAAAAGAATAAAAGATAACAAAGTTTGATCTATTGGGATGTATCGTAGTAACTATGCAATGTTCTTGATGTTTATACTGTAAGCTGCAGATTACAGTACTAACTTGAGATTATTGTGTAGAGCTACGTACTAACCGATAGTACACCTAGATGAGAATAGTTGCCAACGGCATCTGTTTTGGCATAGTTATGCCATGACAGAATTTAATTGTTAGAAATAAGTTTGAAAATCCTACTTAGGGATCTAAAACTCAAAAGTTAAAATATCGAAAGGTTATAGTTCAAGACAAAAGGAAGTAAGTTATAGAACATTGTGAGATAAAAAGAGTTATGGAAGTAGAGACTTGAGCAGGTTGATTCATATGTAACAAAGAAATATTCGAATGTGAGGAAGACTATGGACTAGAATGGTCGAGGACCAATGCACGATGAATGATTCTAATATGACCTCAAGGGTCATTCAAGAAGGAACGTGAGTGAAATATTAGACAACATAATAGTAAGATTAGATTGGTGTTATCCAAACAAAGTAAACATTGTATTAGATTGTTAAAAGTCTTACGATCATATAGAAAGGAGAAAATAAACGTATGACTATTGTAAGATGATTCTCGGGTAAAATTTCGTGGACGAAATTTATTTAAGGGGGGGGGGGAATTGTAACACCCCTAAGTTCGGTAGTGCTTTCTGCTGCTCCAGTGACCAGTGTTGTCCGGACAGCTAGGATGCCTAGAACCACACTTCAATGAGAGTGAGGAGACATAAAATAATGAAATAAAAGAAAAGAAAGTACAAGAAAAACAAAGGAAAAATGATTGCAAAGAAATGTGATCAAGTTAAACGAGCCGGGAAACCTAACGATGGGTGACCGCACTGGGAAGTCACGGCGTGGACCGTTGATCGCCTCGGACTGCGGGAACCACGAAAACATTTTGGGACATAAATAGACCCTTGTTGAAGAATAAATAACATTATAAATATAAAAGAAAAATTAAATAATTAGTACAAAGAAAAGTGAGAAATCTAAAAAAAGACAAAACACTGTAATACAGAAAAATCAGAATGCCACGAGCAGTGGCATTATGGTCATTTGACATCCCGAAGTGTCTTTTGACCTAAATGTCCATTAAAAATAAATAGTATTACACTTAGAAAATAAAATGAAAAATTAAATTGGTGGTACCTAAAATAAATAGTGGAAATTATGGGTTAAATGTGGAATAAATGAATAATTACTTTATTATATGATTAAGTGACTAAGTGGACCACTAAGGGGATTAATTAAATACATAGTGGGACATGTGTACACTTAAAATGCAGCTGAATAAGTCATCTTCCTCATTTGCATTCAAATTGCCGAATTGAAGAGTGAAGGAAACTCCATAGCCATTTTTCATGCAAGCTTTCTTAACTCTCCATTTTCAACTCCAACCTCTTAGTGTTCTTCATTAAACTTTGTCTACACATCACAAGGAAGATATTGATACTAATTTTGAGAAGTTTGATGAAGGTTTAGCAAGTTACAATTAAAGGTAAGTTTGCATTTTTGAGAATTTCTTTGTTAAAGTTTATGTTCATGTTATGGGTGTTAGTTTGGTGAAAGAAAATTTTGAGTTTGAAGGGTTATTGTTGTTTTCATTTTGGACAGCCATGAGTCACGTTTTTGATGAGATATTTGTGCATATAATTGATGAGAAATGGTGTTGATCATGATGAATTAGTAACCTAGTGAATTATTTCATGTTTATGTGGTGATTTATGCACTTGGATGGGAAATTGTAAAATGGACGGCACTTTGATGTTGAAGAATGGTTTGTGGCAGCTTGGGGACACTTGAGTAATGGTATATATTGAAGGAAATGTATGCAGAATATTAACCTAGAAGGATTGATGATATGTATGTAGATTCATCTTGTAAAGTGTGTGTAAAATTTGTAATGGTTAGGTGTGTTTGTAATAGTACTTAGAAATTGTAATTGTGAATGATATTGGTGTGTTGAGGCTGATTGGAATCTGCCCAAAATAATGTTAATGTAAAGTAGAAAATGCTTTTGGTAATGTACCAAAACAGATTGGTAGGGAAGTGAACAAATTGCAAGGTAAATGTGTGTGATTGATGTGTGTTAAGCAAAGTAACCAAGGGCAGTGTACATTTTAGCTAATAAGTTTAAATGTGTAACCTCAATTGGTATGAGACCAATTCGAGGTGGAACTAGGCACAAAATGTGCCAACTTTCATTGAGAAAACATACCAAAATTCTGCTTGCAAGGTGACCTAAGAAAATGACCAATTCGGATTAGGTGCAATTAGGACCTGAAAAATGACCAATTGGGCAGCAGTGAGTGTTTAGGCCATAACTCACTCAAAACAGGTCCAATTGACCTGAAATTTTAACCATGAATAGTTAAGACCCATACCTACAAGTCTTATGAAGACAACAAAGCCCAGAAATGACCATAAGCAAGTCAAACAACTTGCACAAGTTCGGGTCCAAAAACAGGCCGAACCAGAGTTGACCAAATTGACCCAAAATTGACCTAATTTGATACCAATTGACCAGCAATAGTGTAATGACCATAACTTAGTCTACTTAACTCGGATTGACCTAAAATTTTGCACCGCGGTCCATAAGACCTAGATCTACAAGTTTGTAGTTTCGACCGAGACCCGAAAACCAAGGGAACTAGATCGTCCGGCTAGGTCAAACCAGTGTCCCGAAATCCAGCAATTTGCATTAAAATGCACTAAACAAGAAAATGACTTTGGTAAAACGTACCAAACCTAAAACCCTATCGAATGTGACATATTAACGACACTAAAACCTAATTTACCTAAAACGCAACGAGGGTCGGTATATTAGGTGATTAAGTGAATAATTGAGTTCAGTGCATTATTTACCAAACACCATCGATAGAGACGATTTAATTTAATCTTGAAACACTTCAAATTGTGTTTCTCGATTAACAAGGACTCAAAGAAAAGGGAAGGAAACACGAGTCGGACTGAGGGGACGATCAGAGGTTTGTGCACAACAGTTATTTCTTTTGAATTTTTCAATTGAAATAAATTATGACTATTTGTATATTATTGTTTTCGATTATGGAAATGTGTTTGAATGGATACTTATTGCTTGAAAAGCATTGTAAATGGTTTGAAACTGTGGAAAAATTGATTTAGTGTGATTTGTGAAAATTTGAAGTGAATTACGAATTGTGTTGCCATTTTGTGAATGAAATTATAACTTTGGAAATTTATTGGATTCTTACGGATCATTTGAATAAAATGTTTGGAATTGTTTTGACTCACAATTGGCATGACACGGATATTATGTTCCTCCTCCATTAATGGGGTGAGTGTGATTATTCCTCCCTCTTTGACTTATCAGTCTGGGGTGAGTATGATTATGTTCCTCCCTCTTTGACTTCCCAGTCTGAGGTGAGTATGGATGAGTACTCATTAGATAGCTAGCTTCCTCCCTCATTGATTTCGATTATTGGGGTGAGTATGTCTTGTCGTGGTGTACAACACGGCATGTGTTAAAAGAAAATTGTGTCATGGCCTAAATTGTTTTATCGATTGGCAACATTGTATTATTCAGTTATTTGATCGAATTGTGTTATTGATTTACAAAACGATATTATTCAGTTATTTGATCGAATTGTGTTATTGATTTACAAAACAATGTTATTCAGTTATTTGATCAAATTGTGCATGAATTGGCAATACGGTATTCTTAAACTATTTGACTAAATTGTGTTATTATGAATTTTGATAATTTGTGAATTGGAGTTTAAATTCCTTATGACATTCATTGTCTTGAATTTAACTATGGTTTTAAGTATCCACTATTGATATGATTTATGAATTGTGAATTAAAATTGTATTTGGTTAATGTTGTTCACCACTGAGACATTGTCTCAGCGATAGCTTTTTATTGCTGTCGCAGGTAGAGAGACAGACAGGGCAGCAGACTAGGCTGCTAATACATCCAGTGAGGGATTACCTGGTATAATGAGTATACCAATATTTTGCATTTTGTACTGTAATGTATGACACTATATGTACATTTTGTTTTTGGTTTTGAGCAGTTGTAAATTCAAATTGTACCTTGAAGTTGTAAATTTATTATGAGTTATTTGACTTATAAAAATTGTATTATATTTCCTTATCTCAGACTTTGAAAAATTTCTATGGAATTGAGTTGAGAAATGTGTTGTATTGAGAAAAATGTTGGAGTTGAGATTTGAAAAATAATTGAAGTGCTTTTTACAAGTTTTCTGAAGAACTGTTTTGTCCAAAATACAAATGGCACCTTGCCAAAATTTTTACAGATATTCCAAATAAATCAAATGAGTTAGTTGTTTCACTTCAGTTCACCAAAGTCTTTAACACCTGTAAATAGTGCTCACCACTGTAAAAGAAGTAAGAAAAGTTTTTAAAATCCCTTGTAGTGTATTTAATGGGTTATCAGTAGAAGGAGTTGGTAATTCATCAGGTATACTACGGGATCATGTCATGCCTTACAGAGGGGTAGGGTGTGACATATAACCCATACTGCATCATGACTATTCTATGTCCTCAAAAGTTCCATCACAAAATTCATAGTTATCCATTCCCATTTCCACTCTGGTACTGGCAATGTAACACCCCTATGGGTATAGCCTGGTATATTTCACTATTCCGGTGACCGGTGTCGGTCCGGATAATTAAGGGGATTAGAACCACACTTAAGACAACTAGGTAAACCATAAACACAAATAATTAGTAATTGTCAATTAGTTAAGTATAAATAAGAAAAACATAACATAAGAAGTTAAATGAGCCGAGAGTCATAGCGATGGGTGACCTTCTCGGGAATGACTGCGAAGTCATTTTAAACTCAAATTTCAAACCGTAAAATGTGACGGCGCAGTCCTTAGGACCCTTATGAACACAGTGGAAAAGAGAAGATCATGAAAAAGAACTGTTAAGCCAGTCAAATAATTAGGTCAGGGAGCCGGAAGAAATATGGAATTAATTGCAAACCGGGATAAATCGGCGAGGGGCAATTTGGTCAATTGACCCCGAGAGCTGACTTCTGACCTAACTGTTAAATAAAATCAGAGAAAAGAAAATTTTGGAATCGAAAATTAAATTAAAGAACTAATAGAAAAATTTAAAAAAAAAAAAAGAGAAAATGAAAAAGTCAAAAGGTGATGACATCATGCATGACCTCATGCATGATGCCATAAAGAATAAAATTAATTTATTTACTTATTTGGATTTTTGGTATTCCTAAAGAGATAAAAGACAAAATAAAAGAAAAGAAAAAAAAAATCATTCTTCTTCTTCAAATAAAAAAAGTGCATCTCTCCTCTCTCTCTCTTTTCTCCTTAGTTTCCTCCATAGCCATGAAATTCAAGCTTTCAAAGCTTGAATCAACCCCATAAATTCCCCAAAAATTCCACTAAATTATGATTAAGCTTTGTTTGGGCTACTAGAAGAGGAGATTGAAGAAGCAAGAAAGAAGAAAAAAGGGAAGAAAATTAGTGATTGGAAAATCAAACAAAGGTTAGTATGTAAATTTGAATTCTTTTGTTAAATTTCTATGTTCTTAGTTTAATTAACTTAGAAAGCAACTTAAAATGAAACAAAAATAATTGTGAGGGACCAAAGCTAAATTTAGGCCAGCTAGGGTTTGATGTGTGTATGCATGAATTTTATTGAATTGAATTTGTATGCTTAATTGAGTGATGGAGTGATGTTAGTATGATTTGAATTGGTTAAATGCAACAAAATTAGTGAGTTAGGGTCTTGAACATTAGGGTTTAGAGACCAAAAATATGAGAAACTTGTAAATGGTGTCTTTGACCTAATGTGAAGTGAGAAATGGTCATTTGTGGCCTAATTAAGTGTGTTAGAAGTGTTGGAATTAAAAGCCAATTCGGATTAGATAAGGTCATGTTGCTGCAGCAAGACAAAAATCAACTTTGAGGGACCAAAAATAGAATTTTACAAGTCCAATGGATATGGGACCAATTGGGGATGAAAATAGGCACTAAATGACACAATTTTCATCTAGGAAGCCTACCCAAAAAGTGACTTAAACCTAGTGAACAAAGTTGCCGAAGTCGGAAAATCGCAGGCTACCTCTGCACAAACTGACCAAATGAACAGTATTTATTCATTTGGTCATAACTCAAGCTAGGCAGGTCAAAATGACCTGAAATTTTACCATTAATTAGATAAGATATAGATCTAAATCTTTTAGGAAGAACACCAACCCAAATTATGCCATTAACCCAATCAAAATACTGAGCAAAGTTAGTGACCTGAATCTGCAGAACTGCAGATTGCCATATGAATAGTAAAGTTTCAACGGCTATAACTCTCTCTAGAAAACTCCGATTTAGGCAATTCTTAAACCGATGGAAACCTAAGACATATTAGAACATTTCATATGGAGAAAATTAGACCAAATCATGGACCTAACTTGATCAAATTGCTAAACGAATTTGGAATCAATAATCTGCCAGAATAAAATTCTGCATCATGAACAGTAAACATAATTTGCTTATAACTTGAGCTACAAAACTCCAATTTAGGGGATTCAAAAATGAGAATAAACTTAAGACAATAAGGAACATTTTCTATGAAGAAAGTTTTGCCAAATTCCAACAGTAAACTGACCAATAAACAGTGCAATTAGGGACACCAAAATTGAAAATTTGGCAATTTTGCCTAAAAGACCTAAGTTTTAAATAAATGACCAAAACCAACAAGTATAGTGACCAAAATGTGGTATGTGGGTGAAGTTGGAATTCCCATACCTATTAAGCCTTAGAAAGTCAATAATTTGACTTGAATAGTACAGTGAATAGTAACCCAAAACACAAAATTTTAAGAACGTCGAATTTAGCACGTTAGAGCTAGGTAAAAGTGAAGTTAAATTTATTTTTGGAGTTATGCTAAGTTATGGTACTGAAACACTGTAAAATTGTGTGTTTCAGTTGAAAAGAATATTGGGAAAGAACCCGAGGAACCGAGTCAAGGCCAAGAGGCGACTCGCTTGAGGTTTGTGCACAACATCACTATACTTTAAAAATTCATTGATTAAATGAATGAAATATGCATTTTACTGTTGCTTTGAATTGTTGAAAGTATTGTGACCTTATTTATGATGTTTTGATTTAAATTGTGAAAGTTATTGTGTATATTTGAAATGAAAATGTTTAGCAAATTGTTAAGATAAGTTTTGAAACCACAGTGTCATGACCATATATTTGAACACCTCACTAGCACGACTAGTGGGGGTAATTAGTTTCGAATTTTGATTCCTTCTCTGGAGAAGTGTTGAGGTGTGCCAGTAGAAGAGGATGTGAATGGATATCCATATATTTGAGCTAGCTAGCCTTGTGATGTGATTTCTCTTTAGCCTTTGGCTATTGAGATTCTATTTGTTTCGAATGGCATGATCTAACTGTGGGTTTTATGAAACATGTTTTAATACTTCGAAATGAACTTGGTTTGCATTAAAACCTCATAATTCATGTTTTGTGTTTAATGCTCATGTTTAGTCAAATTTTTGAATAAATGTGATTTATATTTTGCATAAAGATTATTTTAGTATGTTGTGCAACACTGAGTCCTAGTACTCAGCGATAGCTTTTATTGCTGTCGCAGATTTAGAGACTAGAGGAGCAGCAGACTGAGTTGCTAAAGATTGAGGATCATTCAGCTTGAAGTCTTCAGGTATAATTTATACCCTAACTGTAAATATTTTTTTTGATATATATATTGCACATAAATGTATGGACATGTAAAAATGGGTCTTGAGCAGTTTGTATAAAATTTGTATAAAGTTGTAATATATATTGTAGTTTGAAATTCTCTTAATGTAAATTTTGTAATGATGTATCTAAATTGTTTTGTTTCTAATGAAATATGAATGGAACTATTTAATTTAATTTGAATGAAATGGATTGCTAGTATTTTGATGATCATTGGATAGTGGATTTGAAATTTGAAAGTTGATAAATGTGTTGAGAAAATTGATTGAGATTGAGTATGAAATTGAAGCAGTTGTTGAAAAAAATTTTTAGAAGTGCTTTTTACAGGTATTTGAAGAACTGTTTTCTCAAAATACAGAGGGAACTCTGTCAAAATTTTTATAAAATTTGCATAAAAATAAAATGGGCCAAAAATATTAACTAGTTTTAATTTTAACTAAATGTTTTAAACACTTATTAGAAAATGCTCACCACTTATCAAAAATAAGAAAATTGTTTAAAATCCCTTGTAGGGTACTTAATGAGTTATCGGTAGGTGAAGTTCGGTAGTTCATTAGGTATTCTACGGGATCATGTTATGCCTTACAGAGGGGTAAGGTGTGACAGGCAATGGATGTAACAAACCAGCTGGTACTTGATGTTTTGCCTTCACTTGCTGACAAGTTAGGCATTTGGAGACAAAGCCAGCTACATCCCTTTTCAAACCCATCCACCACTAATGCTCTTTTAGCCCTCTGTACATTTTAGTTCCACTAGGGTGCATAGCAAAAGGAGACTCATGTGCTTCATTCATAATGATCTGTCTCAATTTCACATCATTAGGAATGCACATTCTGCCCTGATGTAGTAGTAAACCATCATCTCTCATAGAAAATTCAGGTTTCTTGCCCTGCTGGACTTCTTTCAGTAGCTTCTGATATTTCTCATCATTCTGAGCAGCCATTCTGATCTGATCAATCAACACTGGCTATACATGCCATGCAACTACTGTCTGTCCCTCATCATTAATCTCCAAATTGGCATGCTGTGCTTTCAACTCATGTACCATGGACAAAGGAAAAACTTTGAAACTTGCCATAGTCTTGCGACATAAGGCATCAACCACCATATTTGCTTTCCCTGGCTAATAGTCTATTAAGAAATCATAGTCTTTAATCAGTTCTAACCATCTCCTCTGTCTCAAGTTCAATTCCTTTTGGGTGCCCAAGTACTTCAAGCTCTTGTGATCTGTGTAGATATAACACTTCTCCCCATATAAGTAATGTCTCCAGGTCTTCACAGCAAAAATAATAGCTGCTACTCCAAGTCATGTGTTGGATAGTTCCTCTCGTGCAGTTTCAGCTAGCGTGATGCATAAGCAATGACATTTTGATCTTGCATCAGTACACAGCCTAACCTATTATGAGAATCATCACTATAAACTGTGTATTCTTTACTCGGGGTAGGTAAAGTAAGGACTGGAGCTTTAGTCAAACACCTTTTTAACTCATCAAAACTCTGCTAGCATTTATTCGTTCACTGAAATTTCACATCTTTCCGAAGCAGCTTGGTCAGTGGAGAAGCTAACATAGAAAACCCTTTCACAAATCGGCGGTAGTATCCAGCTAAACCCAGAAAACTGTGAATTTCAGTGATATTCTTGGGTGGCTTCCAATTAAGGATAGCTTCTACCTTGCTGGAATCTACCTTGATCCCTTCAGCTGACACAATATGTTCCAAGAAAGAGATTTCTTTTAGCCAAAATTCACATTTTGACAATTTGGCATATAGTTGTTTCTCCCTTAAGGTCTGTAGTTCAATCCGCAGATGTCTATCATGCTCCTCTACATTCCTCGAATATATCAAAATAACATCAATAAACACCACCTCAAATTGGTCGAGATATGGTTTGAAGATAGTGTTCATCTGATCCATAAAAGCAGCTGGAGCATTAGGTAACCCGAATGGCATTACCAGAAACTCGTAGTGGCATATCGAGTTCTGAAAGCAGTTTTTGGAATACTCTGCTCTTACACTTTCAACTGATCAAACAGATCATCAATGTGAGGCAATGGATATCTGTTCTTTATTGTCACCTTATTCAACTGTCGGTAGTCAATACATAAGTGGAGAGTGCCATCTTTCTTCTTAACAAGCAATACTGGTGCTCCCCAAGGTGACACACTAGGGCAGATAAAGCCCTTTTTGAGTAGTTCTTATAACTGTACCTTCAACTCCTTCAATTCTGCCAGTGCCATTCTATATGGTGTTATGGAGATTGGATCCACACCAGGCATAACATTAATCTCAAACTGTACTTCTTTTTCTAGAGGTAATCCTAGCAATTCATTAGGAAACACATCTAGAAAGTCATATACTATAGGGATGTCTCTCAATGCTGGACTCCCCACTTGGGTGTCTACCACATGGGCTTAGTATGCTTCACACCCCTTTCTGATCATTTTTCTAGCTAGTGCAGCCGAAATAATGTTTGATGTTAATAGCTGCCTCTCCCCATATATTACCATATCACTGTACTGAGGGAGACCAAAAGTGACTGTCTTCAGTCTACAGTCAATCATGGCATGATGCCTGGCTAACCAATCAATGCCCGAGATGATATCATAATCTCTAAAGGGCATTTCAATGAGATCATACAGAAAAGTATGTCCTTGGATCACCAAAGGACAATCCCTATACATTCTAATGACCCTAACCTCTTGTCTTAGTTGACTTGTTACTAGCACCTCAAAATCCATTTTCACACACAGAACAACAATGCAATCAATGATGCTAGCACTCACATAGGAATGGGTAGAACCCGGATCAAATAACACAAACACATCTTGATTAAAAGTTGAGAAGGTACCAGCCACAATATCAGATGTCTCAGCCTCTTCCCTCTGTCTCATTGTGCAGACTCTGGCTAAAGCACTGCCTTGCTCTGACTGATTTACTGTGCCTTGGCTGCTTGATGGACTACCTCTGCCCCTGCCTCTACCTCTGCTAGGTGGTTGTGAACCTCTAGTGGCAGGATTCTGAACTGACCCTTCTGCAGTAGTAGGAGGTGGCCCAACTCTACGGGCATTAGTGCAGTCTTTGGAAAAGTTTCCTATACCTCCACAGTTATAACAAGCTCCTATGGCCTTGTAGCATACCCCACCATGATTTCTTCCATAAGTTTCACATTGACGGGGAGGGTAGGAACTTCTGGTAGTCTGCTGACCAGATAGAGGAGGTTTTTGTCCCGAAAATCTTCCCCTACCAGACTTTTTACCACCCCTGCTTTGTCCCCCAAAGTTCTTCCTCTTTTCAGGAGGACCACTGGAACTCTGATCTACTGACTTCCCCTCTTTCTCTTTTTTTGTCTTCTCTGATTTCTTTTTATCTGGGCCTCTTCTGACTCAATTCTTTCTAATTCAAGTGCTTGAGAAATGAGCTCAGAGAAGTTAGTATGTTTGAATTCGACCACTTGTAGTCTAAGACTGGACTTCAAGCCTATTTCAAACCTCTTACATCTTTCCCTGCTGGTAGAAAGGAGACTTCCTACATAGTGGCTTAGGCTGAAAAACTCCCTTTCATATTCTGCCACTGATCTACTTCCCTGTTTTAGACTTAAGAACTTCTGTAGCTTCTGGTCCACATATTTTTGTCTGAACTCCCAAAGAAAGTCATCTGTGCAGTGCAGTTTCTTGAACACCCTATCCATTCTCTCCAACCATTGTTCTGCCTCTAGTGGATTTATTTTCCCCTTGAACTCAGTAGCCCCATATTTAATCAGCTTATCATACTACCTAGCTGAAGGCTATGGTTGTACCACTAGTGTCTGCAGTGGGGCTTGAGTAGGCATGTTACCAGCCATCTGTTGGAACATTACAGCTATCTATTGTGCAAATTGAGCAAGAAACTATGGTACTGAGGGGGCTGGTGCGGCTGATCCACTCAAATTGCGAAGGGCTGGGGCTTCTCCTTGTACTTCAACCTCTATTAATTGATCGACTGAATGGTCCCCTTCTTCCATAGTCAATTAGAGGATATTATACCTCCTGAACAAATAACACAAAAGATTTCCTCCCGTTAGTGCATATTTATAATGTAATGTACTGTATGTATCAAACCATGACATTGAGCAGTTGTACTATGAAGGAAAATATTCAAATTACAGGCCAAAACAGAATTTAAAAACTAGCTATGATAACACTAAAACATGTCGCACCTTACCCTTCGTAAGGCATAACATGATCTCATAGTATACCTAATGAATTACCAAACTTCGTCTACTAATAACCCATTAAATACACTATAAGGGATTTTAAACCTTTTCTTATTTCTTGTTATAGTGGTGAGCACTTTTGATAGGTGTTAAAATTGTTTTTTAACTGAAGTGAAACCAAATAACAAATCTGAAGTATCAGTAATTTCTGTAAAAATTTTGGCAGAGTGCCATCTGTATTTTGAATAAAACAGTTCGTTAAAAACCTGTGAAAAAATACTTTCAATATATTTGTTCAATCCCAAACTCCAATAATAGTTCAACACAAATAAATTTTCTCAACATTTGTCAAACTCAATTCAACATCAATTTTCAGTGGTTCCAATAGCTGAGATAAGAGAAATATATTACAACATTTTTACAGGCCAAAATAATTTATAACTTTAGTTTACAACTGCTGAAGACCAAGCACAATATTTACATATAATTCACATACATTACAACAAAAATTACAAGGAGGTGGATTACTCAATATACACGGCAAAATCCCAAATTATAGCACAAGCAGCCTACTCTGCTGCTCTGTCTATCTGTCTACCTGCGATAGCAATGAAAAAGCTATCACTGAGCCAATGTCTCAATGGTGTACAACATTAAGAAAATGCAATTTAGAATCATAAACCATAAATCATGTAAACTGTGGATACTTAAAATCATAGTTAAATTCCAAAGACAGAGAATGTCATAAAGAATTAAATTCCATTTCACAATGTCTCAATGAATATCAATAAATCACACACACAGCTTAATCATGATTCCAAAGTCCCAAAAGTCAATGGCTAATGAGGAATAACATAGCTAACTAGCAAATAAATGAGTACTCATCCTATTCGTCCTCAACTGACACACACCTCAACATTGTAGCCAGAGAGGGAATTCAAAACCAATTCATCCCACTAGACAAGCTAGCGAGGAATTCAAATAAATATACATGATAGCTGTGGTTTCAAACCATTTGCAATATTTTTCAAGTAATAAGTATCCATCAAATTCCATTCAAACAAATTTTCCATAATTTAAGCAATAACATACAAATTGTCATAATTTATTTCAATTGAAAATTCAAAAGAAATAACTGTTGGGCACAAACCTCTGATGAATAGCCTCTTAGCCTTGACTCAGTGGTTCTTTTTCCTTCCCTAAGTCTTTGCTAACTGAAACACATAATTTAAAGTGTTTCAGTACTCATTTAAATTGTTTCTAGCAATAAGGTTCAATTATTAAATTTATTTAATACTATTACTTTCATTAGTCAACCTATAATGTTAATTTTTGATGCACTCTAAGTGAGTCAATTCTAATGTTACCAATATGTCACATTTTATAGTCCTTTAGTGTTGGTATATCTTACCAATTTTATTTTCAAGTGTATTACATTTTATTGCAATTTATCGGATTTTGGTATGTTGTTTTGACATAACCGGATGACCTAGTTCTCTCAGTTTTTGGGTTCTGGTCAGAATTACAAACTTGTAGGTCTATGTCTTACTGAACTTCTGCCATAAATTTTAGGTCATTTGGAGTTTACTAGACCAAGTTATAGTCATTTTACCAATGCTAGACAGGTTATACTAAAATGGCAAACTTAGGTCATTTTTAGGTCATTTCCAATTCTGGCAGTTTTTATTCCCGAACTTGTGCAAACATTTTGACTTGCTTATGGTCATTTCTAGGTTTAGTGGTCTTAACCAAAATTATAGCCCTATGTCTAAGCTTTCCAACCATATAAATTTTAGGTCATTTAGACCTGTTTTGAGTGAGTTATGGCCAAAATACTGACTACTGTTCAAATGGTCAATTTTCAGGTTTGCAATGTCACTAATCCGAATTTGGTTAATTTTCATGCCACTTTCTGGACAGAATTTAGCTCTGCTTTCTTCATGAAAGTTAGCACATTTTGTGCCTAGTTTCACCTCCAATTGGCCTCATACCAATTGGAGTCACACAATTCCATTTATAGCCTAAAACACATACTACTCTTAACACATTTTTAAAGCACCAACAATCACACATTCAACTAGCTATACTTTACTTCACAAACCTAATTCTGCATTTGTATCATACCACAACCATTCATCACTTTACATTATAGTCACTTTAGGTAGAATATAACCAATTGACAATGCACCAATTACATTTCCATTTCATAATATCCAATTCTAAGCAATATATCCACATAATACTCCTAACCATTACATATAACTTCCATCATCAAATTACATATATATTCACTACTAAATCATATACATATTGTAACACCCCTATGTTCGGTAGTGCGTTCTATTGTTCCGGTGACCAGTGTCGGTCCGGACAGCTAGGATGCCTAAAACTACATTTAATTGTTAGTGAGGAGACATAAAATAATGAAATACAAGAAAAGAAAATACAAGAAAAACAAAGGGAAAATAATAGCAATAAAATGAAACTAAGTTAAACGAGCCAGCATCGCAGCGATGGGTGACTGCACGGGAAAGTTACGGCGTAGGCAATAACCGATCCCAGGACTGCAGGGAACCCTCAGAATTTAGTTTCGAGACATAATTAAAGACTTATTGAAGTATAAATTTCATTAGAAATATCAAAGAAAAATTAATTAATTAGTACAAAGAAAAACGAGAAATCGAGAAAATGACAAAACTCAGTGTTATCGAAAAATCGGGAATATAAATCGAATAGGGGCATTTTGGTCATTTGACACCCCGAGTTGCCTTTTGACCTAAATATCCATTAAAAATAAATAGTATTAAATTTTAAAAATTCCATGAAAATGAGAAACTTGACACATAATGTAAATAGTGAGAAATTTGGGTGTTAATTGCAAATTAGGAAACTTAGGGTTATTTAAATGTTAATTAAGGTAAGTGGAGCACTAAGTGGATTATTTAATGTTAGTGGACATGGAGGGCAGCACTAACCATCATCTTTAACCTTCATCTTCAACATAGCCGAATGGTTCTCTCAAGCTCTCCATCCATGGCCGTTTCATGCAACCTCCCTAAACTCCACCATTTTCAACTTAAAACCCAAAGCTTGCTTCACTAACTTTGCTCCCTACATCACAAGGAAGAGTTAGATAGAAATTTTGAGAAGTTTAGTGAAGTTTTGGTCAAGCTTTAAAAGTGGTAAGTGTGTATTTTCCATTCTTGTTTCATTAAACTTTGAGTGGATGTTGTGGTGAGTTGTTTTGTGGAAGAAGTTTTGAAGTTTGATGATTTAATGGTGATACACCATTTCGGCAGCTATGGGAATTCAGTATATTTAGCTTGTTTTCACTTGTAAATGGTTGTTTAAGATGTTGATGTAAGTGTTTATGTGTATAGGAATGATTTAGACAATGTATACTAAGTGTATGTGTAATGGTGCAATTGGTTTTGGAAGCTTGAAAACAATTTGAAGGAGATGTGTTCAATGAGGTAATTCGGCAACTTTAAAGTGTAGTTGAAATGTGTTTTTTCATGGTTTGGTTTATTGAATTATGATGCATATGGTGGCAACATGTGTATGTGTATAATTGTTTGGATTTAGACATGTAAATGAGGTATGTTCATGTGGTTAAACTTTGTAAAAGGACTTTGGAAAATTTTGAGTTATAATGTATATACTGAGAATGGTTACAAGTTGCCCAAAATGACCAAAATGTGATGTAAAGTGTGCTAATGGTATGGTACCAAATCAGAATTGGCATGAAAGATTAACTTGGTAAGTTTTGAATGTGTAATTGGCAAGTGTACATTTTAGCTTATAACCTTAAGTGTGTGACTCCAATTGGTATGAGACAAATTGGAGGTGAAACTAGGCACAAAATGTGCCAACTTTCATGAAGGAAGCTTACCTAAATTCTGCCTAGAAGGTAACTTGAAAAATGACCAAATCCGGATTAGTGACTTGAAAGCCTGAAAATTGACCATTTGGACAGCAGTTAGTGTTTTGACCATAACTTACTCAAAACAGGTCCAAATGACATGAAATTTTTACCATGAATATTTTAGACATAGATTTACAATTCTTATGAAGACACCAAAGCCAAGAAATGGCCAAAACCAAGCCAAATAGCTTGCACAAGTATAGGTACTAAAACTGGCCGAACCAAAAGTGACCTAAAAATGTCCTAAGCCTACCATTTTAGTGCATTATGTCCAGCATTGGTAAATTGACCATATCTTGGTCTACACTACTCAGAATAACCTGAAATTTTGCCTCACATGCAATAAGACATAGAACTACAAGTTTGTAGTTTGGACTAAAACCCGAAAATCCAGGGAACTAGGTCGTCCAGCTAGGTCAAAATAGTACACCGAAATCCGATAAATTGCAATAAAATGCAATACACTTGAAAATGAATTTGGTAACATATACCAACACTAAAGGGCTATAAAATGTGACATATTGGTAACATTGGAATTGACTCACTTAGAGTGCATCAAGGGTCAACATTATAAGTTGACTAATGAAATGAATTGAAGGGAATAGTACCAAGAAAATTTAGATATTGTATTTTATGGTTGGAAACAAATTCATTGAGTACTGAAGCACTTTAAATTGTGTGTTTCAGTTGATAAGGATATTGAGAAGCATAAAGAACATTGAGTCAAGGTCTAGGAGCGACTCAAATCAGGTTTGTGCATAACTAGTTTTTAACTGATTTTGTTCTGAATATTTCATATGATTAAATGACATATTTTTCTTATGTATTATGTTTAACAAACATTGGATTTAATTCAATGATTATTGAAATTGTTATAGTATGTATGAATTTAGCTTTGTAAAATGGTATTTCCACAAGTATTAAGCATTGTTGTGGATTGAATAAATTACGTTTTGAAAAATTGTGAGAGAATATGTTTTGAATTGTGATGGGCTATTTGCGTGGAAAAATGCAAATTTATGATTTGAATTGTGATGAGCATAAAAATTATTAGACATTGGAATTCACTTTGAATCGAATTGTATTGTGATTTATGCTCACTAAAAGGATTGTGATATTATTTTATATCTCACTAGAGATGCTTGACTAGGTTATTACCCATCTCTCTCATTTGTTAAGAAGACAATGGAGTTAGTTGTGTTTTGATTACCATGGTACGTGCACAGGCTTAGATTCTCCTTTTATTAGAGGTTAGATCTTTTTTTTTTTTTATGTTATGGCCCTTTCGAAAGTTTCATTATTGTGATGTGTACTGTGTACGATGATTCGACCTCCCCGACCATAGGGAGTTAGAATCCGATTTGACCTCTCCGACCATAGGGAGTTATAATCACCCCGAAGATGGCCCTTTCGGATTAGTCTTGCATAGTTAGTGAGATAAAGAATGGTTTTTGAGATAAAGAATGGCTTTTGAGATAAAGAATGGTTTTTGAGATAAAGAATGGCTTTTGAGATAAAGAATGGCTTTTGAGATAAAGAATGGTTTTTAAGATAAAGAATTTCGATTTCAAATGGGATTTATATATAATTGATTTTATTAGAATTAATCTTTATTTCAAATAAATTGTTAGAATTACCTTAAATGGTTAGTTATGATTTAATAAATTGAATTTCGTGATCAAAGTCATTTTATGCAAATGATTTATATTATTGGCAATGAATATTTTGAGTTTTTGAATTTGATGAGTATCCAGATTTCCAAATTATTTGCTGTAATTTTTGTTAGGGCATATTGTTCTATGTTTTAAATTATAGTTGTGTACCACTGAGTTCACCACTCAGCGATAGCTTTGTATGCTGTCGCAGGTGAAAAGAGCATAGAGCAATTGGGTAAGCTTCTTTGAAGAGACATTCAGATCAGTTCCAGGTATACCCATGTACACAGGTTTTAATGTATGTTGTAATAATATGTATGTAAATTATTTGAGCATTTATATAAAAACTCTTGTAAAATATTTTGGTATATAATTAAATATAAATTATTGTAAATATAAATTTGTGATTTCATTTACCTTTATAGTTTTGTAATATTAATTTTTGAGTTTTATAATTAATGAAATGTTCTTTATGATGAGATTGGTCTGAAAATGAATTGATTTGATTATTGAGATTGAATTGTGAGTTGAAATGAAGTTATTGGAGTTGTATTTGAGAAAACATATTGAGAATGTTTTCCTTTTCAGGTTTGAAGAACTGTTTTCTCAAAACATAGCCGGCACTTTGCCGAAATTTTGAAAAAACTTTTATAACACCAGATTTTAATCGATGATTTAAATTTCATGAAAATTGTTTTAAAATCTTGAATTTTACTACCTGTGTCTCTCATTTGTTGAGAAGACGATGGAGTTAGTTGTATTTTGATTACCATGGTATGTGCACAGGCTTAGATTCTCCTCTTATTAGAGGTTAGATCTAAGTTTTTTTTTTTTTATTTTTTTTTTATGTTATGGCCCTTTAAGAAGTTTCATTATTGTGATGTTTACTGTGTACGATGATTCGAACTCCTCGACCATAGGGAGTTAGAATCACCCCGAAGATGGCCCTTTCGGATTAGTCTTGCATAGTTAGTGAGATAAAGAATGGTTTTTGAGATAAAGAATGGTTTTTGAGATAAAGAATGGCTTTTGAGATAAAGAATGGCTTTTGAGATAAAGAATGTCACACCCTACCCCTCCGTAAGGCATAACAAGATCCCGTAGTATATCTAATGAATTACCAAACTTCACCTACTGATAGCTCATTAAATACACTACAAGGGATTTTAAACCTTTTCTTACTTCTTTACAAATTGGTGAGCACTATTGACAGGTGTTAAAAATTCTTTTAACTGAAGTGAAACCAAATAACCCATTTGAAGTATTAACAATTTCTGTAAATATTTTGGCAGAGTGCCATTTGTATTTTGAATAAAACAGTTCTTCAAAAACCTGTAAAAAGCACTTCCAATATTTTGTTCAATTCCCAAACTCTAATATCCAATCAACACAATAAGTTTCTCAACATTTGCCAACTCAAATCCACAATAATTTTCCAGTGTTTTCAAAATATGAGATAACAGAAATAAGTCAATATTTGTACAAGCCAACATAATATACAATTTTAGTTTACAACTTTAATGTACAATTTTAATGTACAATTTTAATTTACAACTACTCAAAACTAAGAACAATATATATATATAGTGAACATACATTACAATACAAAAGGCAAAATATGGTATACTCATTATACCCGATGAACTCTCAATGTAGCACTAGCAGCCTAGTCTGCTGCCCTGTCAGTCTTTCTACCTGAGACAGCAATGAAAAGCTATCGTTGAGCTAATGTCTCAGTGGTACACAACATTAACAAAATGCAACTTTAAATCATAAATCATAAGTCGTATAAATAGTGGATACTTAAAACCATAGTTAAATTCAAAGACAGTGAATGTCATAAAGAATTTAAACTCTATTTCACAAAATCACAATAAATATCAATAAATCATACACACAGCTTAATCATGTTGCCAAAGTCTAATTCGTCCCAAAAGCCGATAGCTAGTGAGGAATAATATAGCTAGCTAGCAATAATATGAGTGCTCATCCTATTCGTCCTCAACAAGCACACACCTCAACACTTCAACCAGAGAGGGAATTTAAAGTCAATTCGTCCCACTAGACAAGTTGGCGAGGAATTCAATCAATATACATGATAGCTGTGGTTTCAAACCATTTGCAATGTTTTTCAAGCAATAAATATCCATCAAATATCCATTAAGACAAATTTTCACAATTTAAATAATAACAGACAAATTGTCATAATTCATTTCAATTGAAAATTCAAAAGAAATAACTGTTGTCCATAAACCTCTGATAAATATCTCTTAGTCCTGACTCAGTATTTCCTTCCCCTTCCTTGAATCTTTGCTAACTGAAACACACAATTTGAAGTGTTTGAGTTCTCATTTAAACTGTCTCTAACAATAAGGCTTAATAATTAATTTATTGAATTCTATTATTTTCCTTAGTCAACCTAAAATGTTGACCCTCGATGCACTCTAGGTAAATTAGGTTTAATATTACCAATATGTCACATTTTATAGCTCTTTAGTGTTGGTATATGTTACCAATATCATTTCCAAGTGTATTTCATTTTATTGCAATTTACCGGATTTCGGTGTACTATTTTGACCTAGCCGGACGGCCTAGTTTCCTCGGTTTTCGGGTTTCAGTCCAAACTACAAACTTGTAGGTCTATTTCTTTTTGCACACGAAGTAAAATTTCAAGTCATTCTAAGTTGTATAGACTAAGATATGGTCAATTTACCAATGCTGGACAGAATGCACTAAAATGGTAACTTTAGGTCATTTTTAGGTCACTTTTGGTTCGGCCAGTTTTGATACCTAAACTTGTGCAAGCTATTTGGCTTAGTTCTGGCCATTTCTGGGCTTTGGTGCCTTCATAAGAATTGTAGATCTATGTCTAAACTATTCATGGTAAAAATTTCAGGTCATTTGGACCTATTTTGGGTAAGTTATGGTCAAAATACTAACTACTGCCCAAATGGTAAATTTTCAAGCTTTCAAGTCACTAATCCGGATTTGGTCATTTTTCAAGCCACCTTCTAGGCAGAATTTAGGTAAGCTTCCTTTATGAAAAATGGCAAATTTTGTGCCTAGTTTCACCTCCAATTGGTCTCATACTAATTGGAGTCACACACTTAAGGTTCTAAGCTAAAACATACACTGCCCTGCTACACACTCTTCATCACATACCAATTACACATTCTATGCTTAGCAAGCTAATCCTTTCATGCCAATTCTGGTTTGTACCATAACATTAACACACTTTACATTACATTTTGGTCATTTTGGGCAGCTTATAACCATTCTCAATTCGCACACTATAACTCAGAATTTTCCAAAGTCCATTTACACAATTTAACCACATGAACATACCTCATTTACATATCCAAATCCGAACAATTATACACATACACATGCTGCCACCATAAGCATCATAATTCAACAAACCATTCCATGAAACTACACATTTCAAACCACACTTTAAAGTTACCGAATTACCTCATTGGACACATCTCCTTCAAATTGCTTTCAAGCTTCCAAAACCAAGTGCACTATCACACATACACTTAGTATACATTATCCAAATTACTTCTATGCACATAAACACTTATACCAACATCTTAAACTACCATTAATAAGTAAAAAATAAGTTACAAATAGTGAGTTTCCATGGCTGCCGAAAATGGTGGTTCTCCATTAATCCATCAAACTTCAAAACTTCCTCCACAAAATAACTCACCACAACATCCACTCAAAGTTTAATGAAACAAGAATGGAAAATACTCACTTACAACTTTTGAAGCTTGATCAACACCTCACTAAACTTCTTAAAATTGCTAACTAACTCTTCCTTGTGATAAGGGGAGCAAAGTTAATGAAGCAAGCTCTGGGGTTTAAGTAAAAGATGGTGAAGATTGTGGAGCTTTTGAAGGTTTTGGCTATGGAGGAATTTGGGACCTCAATTCAGCATGGAGAAGATGAAGTAGAAACTGAATTGCTTAGTGGACATACACATGTCCCTTAATGAATTTAAATACCCCTTAGTGCTCCACTATAGTTTAATTAAACAATATTATATGTTAAAGTTTTAATTATTCAAATTATACCCCATTTCTTGCATTATTATTATAATTTACCACAAATTTAATTTTTATGATATTTTCAAAGTGTGCTATCACTCATTTTTAATGGACATTGAGGTCAAAAGGCAACTCAGGGTGTCAATTGACCACAATGCCTCTATTTGGATTGCATTCCCGATTTTTCGGTAACACCGAGTTTTGTCGTTTTCTAGATTTCTCGTTTTTCTTTGTACTAATTAATCAATTGACCACACTGTGTCTCCCGGTGTGCAACAGAACAGCTAATAAGCTGTAATAACATTAGGCACAAGGCTAAGTCTCAACACAATGTCAGAATGGCTAAAAGCCATGAAATCACAGAATGGCATAATGCCATGTGTGGTACTGCTAACTGAACACTATTGGCATGCCAACCTATCCAAACCAATCTTGCTAGGTGTACTCGGGCATGTTACACTTTTAAACTTTATAATTCTTGAAATTTAAGTTTAGGTGTTACTATTCATTTCATTAGTCAACTAAAATGTTGACTTTTGCATAGACAATAGGTACATTGGTTCTAATGCTCCCAACATACCACATTTTGCATTCTAAAATTGTTGGTATTGGTTGCCAATACCATTTCTAAGCTTAGTGCTAGTTGTTCAAAATTTTAAGATTTCAAGTCTTGTGTTTACTATTCTGTTGGTCATTTTTACAGTAGGAATTTGACAAAATTATCTTCATGAAAGTTGTTTATTATTTTGTCTAGTTACATTTTCTTTTTTGAATTACTCAATTTGGAGTTTTGTAGCTCAAGTTATGGCCTAAACACCATAACTGGCCGGATAGGACAGAATCCAAAATTCTGGGCAAAATTGGTTCTGCCAGATTTGGTAACCTAAGTTTGGTTGGTAATTTGACTAGGTTATGGTCAGAATTTGGATTTGTGTTCTTCATGAAAGTATTAGGTCTATCTCTCGTCTTTCTTCTGGTTAAATTTCAGGTTAATTGGACCTTTCTACACTGAGTTATGACCAAATGAATAAACATTGTTCATTTGGTCATTTTGCCCAGGCAGAATGTAGGTCACCCAGATTAGGGCAATTTTTAGGTCAACTTAATTTGGTTTTCTAGCCAAGGTTTCTATACCAAAGTTGTGCCATTATGTGTCTAGTTTCATGTTGAATTAGCCTTGCACCAACTGAACCTCTACAACTCAAGTTATTGCTACCCAAACCTGCTGGACTCATACTTAGTTCTGCAGGTCAACCAAGGCAGCTCACCTAAACTCAAATCCAACATCCTTACTCACTTCAATTCCTTCTCACACACATTCAAATGGTCACTAATTGACCATTACAAGGTTAATAAACCATTACATGAGCAAACCCTAATGTTGTTAAGTGTCCACATTTTTCATGTTCATACATGCCTAAACTATGCATTTCACTTACACAACTAGGTTCAATCACTCATTTAATACTAAGGGCTGCTCATAACCATTTTTCTACCAAGAAAAATCATCAAACCCTAGCTAACCCTAGCTGCTAAAATTTTTAGAGTGCACACACACATTTTTATCTTGTTTTCTTACATTTCCTACTTACTTCATGCCATTAAACATGAATTTAATCAAAATAACAAAAGTTTGGACACTAACCTTGATTTAGCTAATTCCCAAAGCCTGAGAACTCCTCTTTTTCTCTTTGTTTTTGCTGCCCAAGACTTGCTCTAGGTGTAAGGGTAAATATTTGTGAAGGGAAGGTAGGGTTTTGAGGTGATTTGGGTGGTGAACTCAAGTTTGGTGAAGCTTTAATGGAGTTTTCCTTCCTCTCTCTCTTTCTCTACGTTTTTGGCTGCCCCAGAGGTTGAAAATAGCTATTTAGTTCTTTAATTTTTATCTCCTTTTATTCATTTATAAGTAGTTTATAATGATGTGTCAAAATTTGGTTGGGTGGAAGGATGTTTAAAGACATCATAATGATGTCATAATTCAAATTTCTTTCATTTTCTTTCCTTTTCTTGTCTACTTAATTTCAATTTAATTTTTAGCAATATTTATTCACATTTTGTGTCATAATAATTATTTAATTAACAGGACAAGTTGGCCAAAAATCACCTCTGAAGGCAAAATTACCAAAATGCCCTCTATTTGTCTTAACAGACCAAAATCGTCTATACCGATCGAAAAACAATTTTAAGCATTTTCTTGGCATTCTAATGCTATAGGAACCTCAATGACCCTTCTCTGGAGTTCCAAAACTTATTTTATGAATTTTCCCTTGGGTCTAGGGCTCCTAGTTGCGAGAACCGCAACTTTCTGCTAGGTTACCCATCGCTAGGGCACCGGCTCATTTAACTTGGTTGTATTTTATTTCTAAAATTTTTCCTAAATTTTTCTTATTAATATTTGAGTTAATTATGGTTCCTAACTTTAGTTTAAATATTTTTTCGAATGTTCTAGCTGTCCAGACCGACACTAGTCACCGGAACAATAGAATGTACAGAGTTGCTACAAGGAGAGTGTTACAACTCTTCCCCTCTAATTTAAATTTCGTCCTCGAAATTTGCCTGATGCAAACAGTTGAGGGAACTGTTGCCTCATCGTCTCTTCACTTTCCCAAGTTGCCTCCTCGGTGTTGTGGTGCCTCCAAAGCACTTTCACCAGTGGAATCTGCTTATTCCTCAACTCTTTCACTTCCCGAGCCAGGATCCGTATGGGTTCTTCTTTATATGTCAAATCCGGTTGTACTTCAATTTCTTCTATGGAGATGACATGTAAAGGATATGAGCGGTATCTTCTTAGCATTGATACGTGGAACACATTGTGGATCTTGTCTAGCTCTGGTGGTAAAGCTAGCCTATAGGCTACTGGACCCACACGTTCAATGACTTCATATGGGCCAATGAACCTAGGGCTTAACTTACCTTTTCTTCCAAACCTCAGTACCTTCTTCTACGGTGACACTTTGAGGAACACTTTGTCACCAACTGCATATTCTATTTCTTTCCTCTTCAGGTCGGCATAAGATTTCTGTCTGTCTGAGGCAACCTTCAGATTGGCTTTGATTAGTTTTACTTTTTTCTCAGTCTATTTCACCAGGTCTGGCCCTATCAGTTTATCTTCACCTAATTCAGTCCAGCACACTGGATTTCTACATTTCCTCCCATACAATACTTCATACGGGACCATTTGGATACTAGCTTGGTAACTATTGTTGTATGCAAATTCTGCCAGTGGGAGGTATCTATCCCAACTTCCTTTAAACTCAATGATATAAGTCCTCAGCATATCCTCAAGGACCTACCATATATTTCATGTTATTATTATCATTTCAGTTCAATGTTTGTATTAGTTTAATTGGTTTTAATTATTTACCTGGATTACTCTTTCTGATTAGCCATCCATCTGAGGATGGAAAGCTGTGCTGAAGTGGAGTTGTGTACCCAAGGATTCATGCAATTTCTTCCAAAATCTCGATATAAACCTCGGGTCTCGATCAGATATGATGGAAAGTGGGATTCCATACAGTCTAACTATCTCACTGATATACAATTCTGCTAACTTCTCCAGTGAGTAGTCAGTCCTAACTGGCAGAAAGTGTGCCGACTTCGTCAATCTATCTACTATCACCCATACTATGTCAAGTTTCTTCTGGGTGAGAGGTAGACCACTTACAAAATCCATGGTGACCCGATTCCATTTCCATTCAGGTATGCGTATAGGCTGTAGCAAACCCGATGGAACTTGATGTTCTGCCTTGACTTACTGACATGTTAAGCACTTAGTCACATAGTCAGCTATGTCCTTCTTAATACTAGGCCACCAATACTGAAGTTTCAGATCATGATACATTTTTGTACTTTCTGGGTGCATAGCATAAACACTGGTGTGTGCCTCCTTTAGAATACTGGCCTTCAATTCCCCAACATCTGATACACATAATCTTCCTTTGTAGTACAGACACCCATCTGTTTTCACTTCATAGTTAGTTTCTTTCCCTTCTAGGATTTTTCTCATAATAGCCTTTAGCTTCTCATCTACCTTCTGCCCATCTAAAATTTGCTGTAGCAGGTTTGGCCTCACTTGCAACTCAGCCAAAATAGCTCCATCTTGAGCTAAAGATAGATGGGCATTCAATGATCTCAAAGCTGTGATGGATTTTCTGTTCAAAGCATCAGCAACTACATTTGCCTTCTCAGGATGATAGTCAATCACACAATCATAGTCCTTCAGGAACTCAATCCATCGCCTCTGTCTGAGGTTGAGCTCCTTTTGGGTTGGCAAGTATTTCAGGCTTTTTGGTCTGTGTAAATGTAGCACTTTTCACCATACAAGTAGTGCCTCCATATCTTCAGTACGGAGATAATTGCTGCAAGTTCTAGATCATGGGTAGGGTAATTCTGTTCATGTGGCCTTAGCTGCCTGGAAGCATAGGCGACCACCTTCCCCTCTTGCATCAATACACACCCTAACCCATTATGCGAGGCATCACTGTAGATCACAAAGTCCTTTCCCGACACTGGCTGTGTTAACACTGGTGCCTCTGTCAACATTGCCTTTAACTTCTCAAAACTGGTCTGACACTTGTCATTCCAATCAAATTTGACATTCTTATGTAACAACTTGGTCATTGGAGTAGCTATTAAGGAAAATCCCTTCACAAATCTTCTATAATACCCAGCTAGCCCCAAGAAACTTCTGACCTCAGTTGTATTCCTATGAGGCTTCCATTCCATCACTGCTTCTATTTTCTTGGGATCCACTCTAATCCCATTAGCTGACACTCTGTGTCCAAGGAATGCAATCTCATTCAACCAGAAGTCACACTTGGACAACTTAGCATACAGCTTCTTTTCTCTTAGGGTTTGCAGAACAATCCTCAAGTGCTCATCATGTTCTTCCCTGGTCTTGGAATACACCAAAATATCATCAATAAAGACCACTACGAATTGATCTAAGTATGGATGAAAGATACGGTTCATAAGGTCCATGAATGCCACTGGTGCATTTGTTAGGCCAAAGGGCATCACCAGGAACTCATAATGCCCATACCGGGTCCTGAATGCAGTCTTTGGCACATTTTCATCCTTCACCCTTAGCTGATGACACCCTGATCTGAGATCAATTTTTTAAAATACTCCTGCTCCCTTCAACTGATGAAACAAATCATCAATTCTAGGCAATGGATATTTGTTCTTCATTGTCACTTTATTCAACTGCCGATAATCGATGCACAACCTCAAAGTCCCATCCTTCTTCTTCACAAACAGCACTGGAGCTCCCCATGGTGACACACTGGGGCGTATGTGTCACACCCTACCCCTCTGTAAGGCATAACATGATCCCGTAGTATACCTAATGAATTACCAACTCCGTCTACTGATAACCCATTAAGTACACTACAAGGGATTTTAAAAAACTTTTCTTACTTCTTTTACAGTGGTGAGCACTATTTACAGGTGTTAAAGACTTTGATGAACTGAAGTGAAACAATTAACTCATTTGGTTTATTTAGAATTTCTGTAAAAATTTTGGCAGAGTGCCATCTATATTTTGGACAAAACAGTTCTTCAGAAAACCTGTAAAAAGCACTTCAATATGTATTTGCAAATCTCAACTCCAACATATATTTTTCAACATAACATATTTCTCAACTCAAATCCATAGTGATTTTTCGAAGACTGAGATAAAGGAAATATAATACAAAACTATTCAAGTAAATGAAATCTCAAATTTACACTTACAATAATTTACATTTAATTTCATACCAAAATGTTTTACAAGAGTTTTTATACAACTGCTCAAATAATTTACATACATATTATTACATGCTTACATCAAAACCTATGTACATGGGTATATCTATGATATACACAGGTGATCTGAATGTATCCTCAAAGCAACTTAATCAACGCTCTATGCTCTTCTTACTGCGACGACATGCAAAGCTATCATTGAGTGGTGAACTTCGATGGTGCACAACTATAATTTAAAACATAGTACAATATACATTGACAAATTTTACAGTAAATAATTTGAGAATCTGAATACTGATCAAATTTCACAACTCAAAATATTCATTGCCAATAATGTAAATCATTTGTATAAATGACTTGGAGCACAAAATTCAATTTATCAAATCATGACTATCCATTTAAGTAATTCCAACAAAATCAATTATACATAAACCATAATTGAAATCACCATTCAAAAGCCATTCTGTATCTCAAAAATCATTATGTAACTCAAAAATCATACTGTATCTCAAAAGTCATTATGTATCTCAAAAATCAATCTTTATCTCACTAACTATGCAAGACTAATCCGAAAGGGCCATATTCGATGTGATTCTAACTCCCTATGGTCGGGGAGGTCGAATCTGATTCTAACTCCCTATGGTCGGGGAGGTCGAATCATCGTGCACAGTACCATCACACTAATGAATCTTCCGCAAGGGCCATAACGATAAAATAAACTTAGATCTAACCTCAAATCAGAGGAAAATCTAAGCCTGTGCACGTACCATGGTAATCAAAACACAACTATCTCCATTGTCTTCTCAACAAATGAGTGAGACGGGTAATAACCTAGTCAAGCATCTATAGTGAGATGTAAAACAATATTACAATCCATTTAGTGAGCATAAATCACAATACAATTCGATTCAAAGTCAATTCCAATATCCAATAATTTTTATGCTCATCACAATTCAAATCATAAATTTGCATTTTTCCATGAAAATTACCATCACAATTCAAAACATGTTCTATCACAATTTTCCAAAACATAATTTATTCAATCCATAACAATGCTTAATACTGGTGGAAATATCATTTCACAAAGCTGAAGTCATACATACTATAACAATTTCAATAACCATTGAATTAAATCCAATGCCTGTTAAACATAGTTCATAAGAAAATATGTCATTTAATCATATGAAATATTCAAACAAAATCAGTTAAAAACTAGTTGTGCACAAACCTCTGATGACTGTCTCCCTGATCTGGACTCAGTGTTTCCTTCCCTTTTCCTGAGTCTTTGGTAACTGAGAAACACAATTTGAAGTGTTTCAGTACTAATTTAAACTGTCTCTATCGATGGTGTTTGGTAAATAATGCACTGAACTCAATTATTCACTTAATCACCTAATATACCGACCCTCGTTGCGTTTTAGGTAAATTAGGTTTTAGTGTCGTTAATATGTCACATTCGATAGGGTTTTAGGTTTGGTACGTTTTACCAAAGTCATTTCCTTGTTTAGTGCATTTTAATGCAAATTGCTGGATTCCGGAACACTGGTTTGACCTAACCGGACGATCTAGTTCCCTCGGTTTTCGGGTCTCGGTCGAAACTACAAACTTGTAGATCTAGGTCTTATTGCACGCGGTGCAAAATTTCAGGTCAATCCGAGTTAAGTAGACCAAGTTATGGTCATTACACTATTGCTGGTCAAGTGGTACCATTTTAGGTCAATTTTAGGTCAAATTGGTCAATTCTGGTTCGGCCAGTTTTTGGACCCGAACTTGTGCAAGTTGTTTGACTTGCTTATGGTCATTTCTGGGCTTTGGTGTCTTCATAAGACTTGTAGGTATGGGTCTTAACTATTCTTGGTCAAAATTTCAGGTCAATTGGACCTGGTTTGAGTTAGTTATGGCCTAAACACTCACTGCTGCCCAATTGGTCATTTTTCAGGTCCTAATTGCACCTAATCCGAATTGGTCATTTTTTTAGGTCACCTTGCAAGCAGAATTTTGGCATGGTTTCTCAATGAAAGTTGGCACATTTTGTGCCTAGTTTCACCTCAAATTGGTCTCATACCAATTGAGGTTACACATTTAAGGTTATAGGCTAAAATGTACACTGCCCTCACTATGCCTTTCACACCCCACTTCAAACACACATTTAACTTGCAAAGTTTACTTCCATACCCTACCAATCTGTTTTGGTACATTACCAAAAGCATTATCTACTTTACATTAACATTATTTTGGGCAGATTACCATTACCCTCAACACACCAAATATCATTCATAATTACAATTTCTAATTACCATTACAAACACACCTAACCATTACAAATTTTACATACACTTTACAATATCAATCTACATACATCTCATCAACCTTCTAGGTCAATATTCTTCCCACCCGTGCTTCAATTTATACCATTAGTCATGTGTCCCAAAGCTGCATAAACCATTCTTCAACATCAAAGTGCCATCCAATTTACCAATTCCCATCCAAGTGCATAAATCACCATATAAACATGAAATAATTCACTAGGTTACTAATTCATCATGATCAACACCATTTCTCATCAATTATATGCACAAATATCTCATCAAAAATGTGACTCATGGCTGTCCAAAATGAAAACAAGAATAACCCTTCAAACTCAAAATTTTCCTTCACCAAACTAACACCCATAACATGAACATAAACTTTAACAAAGAAATTCTCAAAAATGCAAACTTACCTTTAATTGTAACTTGCTAAACCTTCACCAAACTTCTCAAATTTGGTATCAATATCTTCCTTGTGATGTGTAGACCATTTTTTGTGAAGCTACCTAGGTGATTAGAAGTGAAATAAAGGAGAAGATCAAGCTTGAAGGCCAACGGCAATGGAGGATTTTCTTTTCCTCAAATCGGCATTGTTGAAGAACTTGGAAGAAAAGAATTTTCAGATTGTTTAATGAACCTACACCTGCCCATTTTATGTTTAATTTATCCCTTTAGTGGTCCACTTACACTTATTAAATCATATAATAAGTTAAATGTTTTATTTACACATTTTTACTCCACTTTTGGCTATTTATATTAGGTAACCCCAAATTAATTTTTCATTTTATTTTCTAAGTGTAATATTATTTATTTTTAATGGACATTTAGGTCAAAAGATAATTCGGGGTGTCAAATGACCATAATGCCCCTGTTCGGGTCACATTCGATTTTTAGGTAACAGGGTTTTGTCCGATTTTCGATTTCTCACTTTTCTTTGTACTAATTATTTAATTTTTCTTTGATATTTATAATGATATTTATACTTCAATAAATATTTATTGGAGTCCTAAAAATATTTTTTTGGGTTCCCCGCAGTCCAGGGCTAGTCAACGGTCCACGCCGTGACTTCCCGGTGCGGTCACCCATCGCTAGGGTTCTCGGCTCGCTTAACTTGGTTACATTTCTTTGCTATTATTTTTCCTTTGTTTTTCTTGTATTTTCTTTTCTTGTATTTCATTATTTTATGTCTCCTCACTCACATAGAATTGTGGTTCTAGGCATCCTAGCTGTCCAGGACAAGATCGGTCACCGAATGAGCGCACTACCGAACTTAGGGGTGTTACAATTCTCCCCCTTAAATAAATTTCGTCTCAAATTTTATCCGCATTAGTCTCTGAACAGCTGTGGGTGCTGTCTCCTCATATCCTCTTCACGTTCCCAAGTAGCTTCCTGGCCTGAATGATGGTTCCACAGCACTTTAACCAGGTGTATCTGTTTGTTTCTCAGCTGCTTCACCTCATAAGCCAGAATTCTTATGGGTTCTTCCTTATATTAGAGGTCTGGATTTACTTCAATCTCTTCAACTGACAGTACATGAGATGGGTCTGATCTGTACCTCCTTAACATGGACACATGGAAGACACTGTGTATCCTTGCTAGCTCTGGAGGTAATGCCAACCGGTATGCCAAAGGGCCCACTCTTTCCAAAACCTCATATGATCCGATGAAACGAGGACTCAGTTTCCCCTTTTTGCCAAATCTCACATTCCTCTTCCAAGGAAAAACTTTGAGGAATACTTTATCACCCACTGCATATCCAATATATCTTCTCTTCAGATCAACATAAGACTTCTGACGGTCTGACGTAGCCTTGAGTCTATCTCTGATCAATTTGATCTTTTCCTATGTCTGCTGAACAATTTCTGGCCCAATCACCTTTCTTTCCTCTACTTCATCCCAACATAAGGGAGTTCTGCACTTTCTGCCATACAAAGCTTCATATGGAGGCATCCCTATGCTTGATTGGTAGTCATTATAAGCAAACTCAATCAAAGGCAAGTGTGTATCCCAACTACCTTCAAATTCAATCACACAAGCCCGTAGCATACCCTCCAATGTCTGAATAACCCTTTCAGACTGGCCATCTGTCTGTGGGTGGAATGCTGTGCTGAAGTTCAATCTAGTTCCTAGGGCTCTCTGAAGACTACCCCAGAATCTAGAAGTGAACCTAGGATCTCTGTCAGACACAATTGATACTGGCACTCCATGCAATTTTACAATTTTATATATGTACAATCTGGCCAATCTTTTAAGGCTATAGTCCATCCGGACTGGCAAAAAGTGAGCAGACTTGGTTAGTCTATCAACTATAACCTATACTGCATCATGACTATTCTGTGTCCTCGGAAATCTCATCACAAAATCCATAGTTATCCGTTCTCTTACTATGTGTCATAGGGTGCTATTTGTATGCTAGCTCGACACTTATTATTATATACAAATTCTATTAGTGGGATGTATCTGTCCCATCTCCCCTCGGATTCAATGACACAAGTTCTCGATAAATTCTTGAGGGCTTATCACCTTTTACAAGTTATTTTTATCATTTCATTTCATTATTTATAGGAACTCAATGAGTTTCCGAATTCACCTGAATCACTTGTTTCAATTGTCCATCTGTCTGAAGATGATACGTTGTACTGATATCTCTAAGCTTATAGCAATTCTTGGGTCTGTGTAATTCACATTAATGTAACTGAGTCACTGACTCTAGCTACCTTACAAGTGTAGTCGTTTGATAGACTAGTTCTGAAGTCTTAAATTTCTGACTAAAATTTTCATATTTATTTCCAGTACTAGTACTCTATTCGGGTGCAACTGTATCAATTTATAGATTACTTACAAATATTCTTAATTTACTGTATCACGAGGAAGTACGTAGCTCTACACAATAATCCCGTATCGGTACTGTAATCTGTAGCTTATAATACAAACATTGAGAACATTATATAGTCACTATGTTATAACCTCATGGACTAGGTTTTCTAACATCTTATCTTTCTCGAATCCACTAATATCCTAAACCGATTCTGATTACAATTTCCTTTGACAATTACTAACAGTAACATCTTTTCCCTCATCTAGAGCAATTCTATTATTGTAACTTACTTTTCGGTCCTCATGCCTTACATTAAGTAGGCTTGCCAATTAGCTTTATAATTTATGGTATGTTAGAAAATACTTTTAGCTAACAATTCTTCCAAAATTAATGTCAACCATACTTGTTATTGTAGTTATTATCCTAAAAGACTAGTCACTAACACATCAAAATTCATTTCCATGTGAAGGAGTAACAACAGAACATATAGTTCTGACACTAACACACAACTAAGTAGTGCTGGGATCAAATAATAACTAATTGCTTCTTTCAAAAATTAAGAACTTACCAGCAGCTACATCTGAAGTTTCTACTCTTTCTTCTTGGTGCATAGTGGACGCTCTGACTGGTGCGCTACTATATTCGGGTTGATTCACTGTGTTATAGTGGTGAGGAGTACTAACTCTATTTCTATTCTGACTCTGACTGATGGTCTGTGAACTCCGGAGAGCAGATCGAGGTGGTTTAGTACAATTTTTAGCAAAGTGTCCAAGTTTTCCACAATTGTAGCAGGCTCCAGACGCCTTATAGCATATCCCACCATGATATCTTCTACAAGTTTCACACTGGCGGGAAGGGTAGGAACTTCTAGTTGTTCGACGACTGGACCTTGATGGTCTCTGTCTTACTGATCCACCTCTATCATATCCCTGAGCTCGGGGTTCCTCAAATTCTTTTCTCTTTCTCAAATTACTGTTCGAGCTCTGACCCATAGGTTTCTCCCTCTTTTCCATTTCACACTGCCCTTGTGGGGGTTGGGTCTGTACTTGGGCTTGGGCTGACAGATTATCAGCCATTTGTTGGAAGAAAGTGGCCATTCTTTGGGCCATTTGTGCGATAATTTGTACCGTAAAACTGTACATCAGCCTTCGACATTTTGTGGAGCTGGGGCCTCAACTTATTCTTCTGCCATCACAGACTGTTCTATTATCTCATTCTTCTCTTCCATTTTTCTCACAGAATTTTCTATTCCTGTACAACCAACACAAGGAGATTCCTCTCCATTAGTTCACATTTATGATGTAAATGTACTATATGTATCAAACATTTGAGCAGTTGTAGTTACCGACAAAAAGATTTCAAATTCACAGTTCGAAATTCACTTTAAAACCATTGCTCTGATACCACTAAAACATGTCACACCCTACCCCTCTGTAAGGCATAACATGATCCCGTAGTATACCTAATGAATTACCAACTCCGTCTACTGATAACCCATTAAGTACACTACAAGGGATTTTAAAAAACTTTTCTTACTTCTTTTACAGTGGTGAGCACTATTTACAGGTGTTAAAGACTTTGATGAACTGAAGTGAAACAATTAACTCATTTGATTTATTTAGAATTTCTGTAAAAATTTTGGCAGAGTGCCATCTATATTTTGGACAAAACAGTTCTTCAGAAAACCTGTAAAAAGCACTTCAATATGTATTTGCAAATCTCAACTCCAACATATATTTTTCAACATAACATATTTCTCAACTCAAATCCATAGTGATTTTTCGAAGACTGAGATAAAGGAAATATAATACAAAACTATTCAAGTAAATGAAATCTCAAATTTACACTTACAATAATTTACATTTAATTTCATACCAAAATGTTTTACAAGAGTTTTTATACAACTGCTCAAATAATTTACATACATATTATTACATGCTTACATCAAAACCTATGTACATGGGTATATCTATGATATACCCGAGTGATCTGAATGTATCCTCAAAGCAACTTAATCATCGCTCTATGCTCTTCTTACTCATGACAAAGATGCAAAGCTATCATTGAGTGGTGAACTCGTGGTGCACAACTATAATTTAAAACATAGTACAATATACATTGACAAATTTTCTGATAAATAATTTGAGAATCGAATCGATCAAATTTCACAACTCAAAATATTCATTGCCAATAATGTAAATCATTTGTATAAATGACTTGGAGCACAAAATTCAATTTATCAAATCATGACTATCCATTTAAGTAATTCCAACAAAATCAATTATACATAAACCATAATTGAAATCACCATTCAAAAGCCATTCTGTATCTCAAAAATCATTATGTAACTCAAAAATCATACTGTATCTCAAAAGTCATTATGTATCTCAAAAATCAATCTTTATCTCACTAACTATGCAAGACTAATCCGAAAGGGCCATATTCGATGTGATTCTAACTCCCTATGGTCGGGGAGGTCGAATCTGATTCTAACTCCCTATGGTCGGGGAGGTCGAATCATCGTGCACAGTACCATCACACTAATGAATCTTCCGCAAGGGCCATAACGATAAAATAAACTTAGATCTAACCTCAAATCAGAGGAAAATCTAAGCCTGTGCACGTACCATGGTAATCAAAACACAACTATCTCCATTGTCTTCTCAACAAATGAGTGAGACGGGTAATAACCTAGTCAAGCATCTATAGTGAGATGTAAAACAATATTACAATCCATTTAGTGAGCATAAATCACAATACAATTCGATTCAAAGTCAATTCCAATATCCAATAATTTTTATGCTCATCACAATTCAAATCATAAATTTGCATTTTTCCATGAAAATTACCATCACAATTCAAAACATGTTCTATCACAATTTTCCAAAACATAATTTATTCAATCCATAACAATGCTTAATACTGGTGGAAATATCATTTCACAAAGCTGAAGTCATACATACTATAACAATTTCAATAACCATTGAATTAAATCCAATGCCTGTTAAACATAGTTCATAAGAAAATATGTCATTTAATCATATGAAATATTCAAACAAAATCAGTTAAAAACTAGTTGTGCACAAACCTCGATGTTGTCTCACGATCCGGACTCGGTGTTTCCTTCCCTTTTCACGAGTCTTTGGTAGCGAAACACAATTTGAAGTGTTTGATTACTAATTTAAAGCTGTCTCTTTCGATGGTGTATGGTAAATAATGCACTTAACTCAATTATTCACTTAATCACCTAATATACCGACCCTCGTTGCGTTTTAGGTAAATTAGGTTTTAGTGTCGTTAATATGTCACATTCGATAGGGTTTTAGGTTTGGTACGTTTTACAAAAGTCATTTCCTTGTTTAGTGCATTTTAATTCAAATTCTCGGATTCGAACACTGGTTTGACCTAACCGGACGATCTAGTTCCTCGGTTTTCGGTCTCGGTCGAAACTACAAACTTGTAGATCTAGGTCTTATTGCACGCGGTGCAAAATTTCAGGTCAATCCGAGTTAAGTAGACCAAGTTATGGTCATTACACTATTGCTGGTCAAGTGGTACCATTTTAGGTCAATTTTAGGTCAAATTGGTCAATTCTGGTTCGGCCAGTTTTTGGACCCGAACTTGTGCAAGTTGTTTGACTTGCTTATGGTCATTTCTGGGCTTTGGTGTCTTCATAAGACTTGTAGGTATGGGTCTTAACTATTCTTGGTCAAAATTTCAGGTCAATTGGACCTGGTTTGAGTTAGTTATGGCCTAAACACTCACTGCTGCCCAATTGGTCATTTTTCAGGTCCTAATTGCACCTAATCCGAATTGGTCATTTTTTTAGGTCACCTTGCAAGCAGAATTTTGGCATGGTTTCTCAATGAAAGTTGGCACATTTTGTGCCTAGTTTCACCTCAAATTGGTCTCATACCAATTGAGGTTACACATTTAAGGTTATAGGCTAAAATGTACACTGCCCTCACTATGCCTTTCACACCCCACTTCAAACACACATTTAACTTGCAAAGTTTACTTCCATACCCTACCAATCTGTTTTGGTACATTACCAAAAGCATTATCTACTTTACATTAACATTATTTTGGGCAGATTACCATTACCCTCAACACACCAAATATCATTCATAATTACAATTTCTAATTACCATTACAAACACACCTAACCATTACAAATTTTACATACACTTTACAATATCAATCTACATACATCTCATCAACCTTCTAGGTCAATATTCTTCCCACACTTCCTTCAATATATACCATTACTCAAGTGTCCCCAAGCTGCCGCAAACCATTCTTCAACATCAAAGTGCCATCCAATTTACCAATTCCCATCCAAGTGCATAAATCACCATATAAACATGAAATAATTCACTAGGTTACTAATTCATCATGATCAACACCATTTCTCATCAATTATATGCACAAATATCTCATCAAAAATGTGACTCATGGCTGTCCAAAATGAAAACAAGAATAACCCTTCAAACTCAAAATTTTCCTTCACCAAACTAACACCCATAACATGAACATAAACTTTAACAAAGAAATTCTCAAAAATGCAAACTTACCTTTAATTGTAACTTGCTAAACCTTCACCAAACTTCTCAAATTTGGTATCAATATCTTCCTTGTGATGTGTAGACCATTTTTTGTGAAGCTACCTAGGTGATTAGAAGTGAAATAAAGGAGAAGATCAAGCTTGAAGGCCAACGGCAATGGAGGATTTTCTTTTCCTCAAATCGGCATTGTTGAAGAACTTGGAAGAAAAGAATTTTCAGATTGTTTAATGAACCTACACCTGCCCATTTTATGTTTAATTTATCCCTTTAGTGGTCCACTTACACTTATTAAATCATATAATAAGTTAAATGTTTTATTTACACATTTTTACTCCACTTTTGGCTATTTATATTAGGTACCCCCAAATTAATTTTTCATTTTATTTTCTAAGTGTAATATTATTTATTTTTAATGGACATTTAGGTCAAAAGACAATTCGGGGTGTCAAATGACCATAATGCCCCTGTTCGGGTCACATTCCCGATTTTTCGGTAACACCGGGTTTTGTCCGATTTTCGATTTCTCACTTTTCTTTGTACTAATTATTTAATTTTTCTTTGATATTTATAATGATATTTATACTTCAATAAATATTTATTGGAGTCCTAAAAATATTTTTGGGTTCCCATGATCCAGGGCTAGTCAACGGTCCACGTAGTGACTTCCAGTCTGATCACCATCGCGAGGGTTCTCGGCTCGCTTAACTTGGTTACATTTCTTTGCTATTATTTTTCCTTTGTTTTTCTTGTATTTTCTTTTCTTGTATTTCATTATTTTATGTCTCCTCACTCACATTGAAGTGTGGTTCTAGGCATCCTAGCTGTCCGACAACTGGTCACCGAGCAATGAGCACTCTACCGAACTTAGGGTGTTACAATTCTCCCCCTTAAATAAATTTCGTCTCGAAATTTTATCCGCATTAGTCTCTGAACATTTGTGGGTGCTGTCTCCTCATATCCTCTTCACGTTCCCAAGTAGCTTCTGGCACGAATGATGGTTCCACAAAGACTTTAACTGTGTGTATCTGTTTGTTTCTCAGCTGCTTCACCTCATAAGCCAGAATTCTTATGGGTTCTTCCTTATATTAGAGGTCTGGATTTACTTCAATCTCTTCAACTGACAGTACATGAGATGGGTCTGATCTGTACCTCCTTAACATGGACACATGGAAGACACTGTGTATCCTTGCTAGCTCTGGAGGTAATGCCAACCGGTATGCCAAAGGGCCCACTCTTTCCAAAACCTCATATGATCCGATGAAACGAGGACTCAGTTTCCCCTTTTTGCCAAATCTCACATTCCTCTTCCAAGGAAAAACTTTGAGGAATACTTTATCACCCACTGCATATCCAATATATCTTCTCTTCAGATCAACATAAGACTTCTGACGGTCTGACGTAGCCTTGAGTCTATCTCTGATCAATTTGATCTTTTCCTATGTCTGCTGAACAATTTCTGGCCCAATCACCTTTCTTTCCTCTACTTCATCCCAACATAAGGGAGTTCTGCACTTTCTGCCATACAAAGCTTCATATGGAGGCATCCCTATGCTTGATTGGTAGCTGCTGTTATAAGCAAACTCAATCAAAGGCAAGTGTGTATCCCAACTACCTTCAAATTCAATCACACAAGCCCGTAGCATACCCTCCAATGTCTGAATAACCCTTTCAGACTGGCCATCTGTCTGTGGGTGGAATGCTGTGCTGAAGTTCAATCTAGTTCCTAGGGCTCTCTGAAGACTACCCCAGAATCTAGAAGTGAACCTAGGATCTCTGTCAGACACAATTGATACTGGCACTCCATGCAATTTTACAATTTTATATATGTACAATCTGGCCAATCTTTTAAGGCTATAGTCCATCCGGACTGGCAAAAAGTGAGCAGACTTGGTTAGTCTATCAACTATAACCTATACTGCATCATGACTATTCTGTGTCCTCGGAAATCTCATCACAAAATCCATAGTTATCCGTTCTCTTACTATGTGTCATAGGGTGCTATTTGTATGCTAGCTCGACACTTATTATTATATACAAATTCTATTAGTGGGATGTATCTGTCCCATCTCCCCTCGGATTCAATGACACAAGTTCTCGATAAATTCTTGAGGGCTTATCACCTTTTACAAGTTATTTTTATCATTTCATTTCATTATTTATAGGAACTCAATGAGTTTCCGAATTCACCTGAATCACTTGTTTCAATTGTCCATCTGTCTGAAGATGATACGTTGTACTGATATCTCTAAGCTTATAGCAATTACTGGGGTACAGGTAATTCACATTAATGTAACTGAGTCACTGACTCTAGCTACCTTACAAGTGTAGTCGTTGATAGACTAGTTCAAGTCTTAAATTTCGACTAAAATTTTCATATTTATTTCGAAGACTAGTACTCTATTCGGTGCAATCAGTATCAATTTATAGATTACTTACAAATATTCTTAATTTACTGTATCACGAGGAAGTACGTAGCTCTACACAATAATCCCGTATCGGTACTGTAATCTGTAGCTTATAATACAAACATTGAGAACATTATATAGTCACTATGTTATAACCTCATGGACTAGGTTTTCTAACATCTTATCTTTCTCGAATCCACTAATATCCTAAACCGATTCTGATTACAATTTCCTTTGACAATTACTAAAAGAACATCTTTTCCTCATCTAGAGCAATTCTATTATTGTAACTTACTTTTCGGTCCTCATGCCTTACATTAAGTAGGCTTGCCAATTAGCTTTATAATTTATGGTATGTTAGAAAATACTTTTAGCTAACAATTCTTCCAAAATTAATGTCAACCATACTTGTTATTGTAGTTATTATCCTAAAAGACTAGTCACTAACACATCAAAATTCATTTCCATGTGAAGGAGTAACAACAGAACATATAGTTCTGACACTAACACACAACTAAGTAGTGCTGGGATCAAATAATAACTAATTGCTTCTTTCAAAAATTAAGAACTTACCAAAGCTACATCCAAGTTTCTACTCTTTCTTCTTGGTGCATAGTGGACGCCCGATCGTGCGCTACTATATTCGGGTTGATTCACCGTGTTATAGTGGTGAGGAGTACTAACTCTATTTCTATTCGACTGATCGATGGTCCGTGAACTCCGAGAGCGGATCGAGGTGGTTTAGTACAATTTTAGCAAAGTGTCCAAGTTTTCCACAATTGTAGCAGCTCCAGACGCCTTATAGCATATCCCACCATGATATCTTCTACAAGTTTCACATGCGGGAAGGGTAGGAACTTCTAGTTGTTCGACGATCGACCTTGATGGTCTCTGTCTTCTTGATCCACCTCTATCATATCCCCGAGCTCGGGTTCCTCAAATTCTTTTCTTTCTCAAATTACTGCTCGAGCTCGACCCATAGGTTTCTCCTCTTTTCCATTTCACACCGCCCTTGTGGGGTTGGCTCAGATTACTTGGGCTTGGGTGTGATTATCACCATTTGTTGGAAGAAAGTGGCCATTTGTTGGGCCATTTGTGCAGTAATTTGTACCAGTAAACTGGTACAGTGCCTTCGACATTTTGTGGAGTGGGGCCTCAACTTATTCTTCTCGCCATCACAGCATCGTTTCTATTATCTCATTCTTCTCTTCCATTTTTCTCACAGAATTTTCTATTCTGCATAACCAACACAAGGAGATTCCTCTCCATTAGTTCACATTTATGATGTAAATGTACTATATGTATCAAACATTTGAGCATTGTAGTTACCGACAAAAAGATTTCAAATTCACGATCAAATTCACTTTAAAACCATTGCTCGATACCACTAAAACATGTCACACCCTACCCTCTGTAAGGCATAACATGATCCCGTAGTATACCTAATGAATTACCAACTCCGTCTCACGATAACCCATTAAGTACACTACAAGGGATTTTAAAAACTTTTCTTACTTCTTTTACGATGGTGAGCACTATTTACAGTGTTAAAGACTTTGATGAATCAAGTGAAACAATTAACTCATTTGATTTATTTAGAATTTCAGAAAATTTTGGCAGAGTGCCATCTATATTTTGGACAAAGCAGTTCTTGAAAACTCAGAAAAGCACTTCAATATGTATTTGCAAATCTCAACTCCAACATATATTTTTCAACATAACATATTTCTCAACTCAAATCCATAGTGATTTTTCAAGATCGAGATAAAGGAAATATAATACAAAACTATTCAAGTAAATGAAATCTCAAATTTACACTTACAATAATTTACATTTAATTTCATACCAAAATGTTTTACAAGAGTTTTTATACAATTGCTCAAATAATTTACATACATATTATTACATGCTTACATCAAAACCTATGTACATGGGTATATCTATGATATACCGAGTGATCTGAATGTATCCTCAAAGCAACTTAATCAACTGCTCTATGCTCTTCTTACTGCGACAAAGATGCAAAGCTATCATTGAGTGGTGAACTCGATGGTGCACAACTATAATTTAAAACATAGTACAATATACATTGACAAATTTTACAAGAAATAATTTGAGAATCGAATCTTGATCAAATTTCACAACTCAAAATATTCATTGCCAATAATGTAAATCATTTGTATAAATGACTTGGAGCACAAAATTCAATTTTGTGAAATCATGACTATCCATTTAAGTAATTCAAACAAAATCAATTATACATAAACCATAATTGAAATCACCATTCAAAAGCCATTACAGATCTCAAAAATCATTATGTAACTCAAAAATCATCTCAGATCTCAAAAGTCATTATGTATCTCAAAAATCAATCTTTATCTCACTAACTATGCAAGACTAATCCGAAGGGCCATATTCGATGTGATTCTAACTCCCTATGGTGGGGAGGTCGACGATTCTAACTCCCTATGGTCGGGAGGTCGAATCATCGTGCACAGCACCATCACACTAATGAATCTTCCGCAAGGGCCATAACGATAAAATAAACTTAGATCTAACCTCAAATCGAGGAAAATCTAAGCTGTGCACGTACCATGGTAATCAAAACACAACTATCTCCATAGTCTTCTCAACAAATGAGTGAGACGGCTAATAACCTAGTCAAGCATCTATAGTGAGATGTAAAACAATATTACAATCCATTTAGTGAGCATAAATCACAATACAATTCGATTCAAAGTCAATTCCAATATCCAATAATTTTTATGCTCATCACAATTCAAATCATAAATTTGCATTTTTCCATGAAAATTACCATCACAATTCAAAACATGTTCTATCACAATTTTCCAAAACATAATTTATTCAATCCATAACAATGCTTAATACTGGTGGAAATATCATTTCACAAAGCTGAAGTCATACATACTATAACAATTTCAATAACCATTGAATTAAATCCAATGCCTGTTAAACATAGTTCATAAGAAAATATGTCATTTAATCATATGAAATATTCAAACAAAATCAGTTAAAAACTAGTTGTGCACAAACCTCTGATGACTGTCTCCCTGATCTGGACTCAGTGTTTCCTTCCCTTTTCCTGAGTCTTTGGTAACTGAGAAACACAATTTGAAGTGTTTCAGTACTAATTTAAACTGTCTCTATCGATGGTGTTTGGTAAATAATGCACTGAACTCAATTATTCACTTAATCACCTAATATACCGACCTCGCTATGCTTTTAGGTAAATTAGGTTTTAGTGTCGTTAATATGTCACATTCGATAGGGTTTTAGGTTTGGTACGTTTTACCAAAGTCATTTCCTTGTTTAGTGCATTTTAATGCAAATTGCTGGATTCCGGAACACTGGTTTGACCTAACCGGACGATCTAGTTCCCTCGGTTTTCGGGTCTCGGTCGAAACTACAAACTTGTAGATCTAGGTCTTATTGCACGCGGTGCAAAATTTCAGGTCAATCCGAGTTAAGTAGACCAAGTTATGGTCATTACACTATTGCTGGTCAAGTGGTACCATTTTAGGTCAATTTTAGGTCAAATTGGTCAATTCTGGTTCGGCCAGTTTTTGGACCCGAACTTGTGCAAGTTGTTTGACTTGCTTATGGTCATTTATGGGCTTTGGTGTCTTCATAAGACTTGTAGGTATGGGTCTTAACTATTCTTGGTCAAAATTTCAGGTCAATTGGACCTGGTTTGAGTTAGTTATGGCCTAAACACTCACTGCTGCCCAATTGGTCATTTTTCAGGTCCTAATTGCACCTAATCCGAATTGGTCATTTTTTTAGGTCACCTTGCAAGCAGAATTTTGGCATGGTTTCTCAATGAAAGTTGGCACATTTTGTGCCTAGTTTCACCTCAAATTGGTCTCATACCAATTGAGGTTACACATTTAAGGTTATAGGCTAAAATGTACACTGCCCTCACTATGCCTTTCACACCCCACTTCAAACACACATTTAACTTGCAAAGTTTACTTCCATACCCTACCAATCTGTTTTGGTACATTACCAAAAGCATTATCTACTTTACATTAACATTATTTTGGGCAGATTACCATTACCCTCAACACACCAAATATCATTCATAATTACAATTTCTAATTACCATTACAAACACAACTAACCATTACAAATTTTACATACACTTTACAATATCAATCTACATACATCTCATCAACCTTCTAGGTCAATATTCTTCCCACACTTCCTTCAATATATACCATTACTCAAGTGTCCCCAAGCTGCATAAACCATTCTTCAACATCAAAGTGCCATCCAATTTACCAATTCCCATCCAAGTGCATAAATCACCATATAAACATGAAATAATTCACTAGGTTACTAATTCATCATGATCAACACCATTTCTCATCAATTATATGCACAAATATCTCATCAAAAATGTGACTCATGGCTGTCCAAAATGAAAACAAGAATAACCCTTCAAACTCAAAATTTTCCTTCACCAAACTAACACCCATAACATGAACATAAACTTTAACAAAGAAATTCTCAAAATGCAAACTTACCTTTAATTGTAACTTGCTAAACCTTCACCAAACTTCTCAAATTTGGTATCAATATCTTCCTTGTGATGTGTAGACCATTTTTGTGAAGCTACCTTGGTGATTAGAAGTGAAATAAAGGAGAAGATCAAGCTTGAAGGCCAACGGCAATGGAGGATTTTCTTTTCCTCAAATCGGCATTGTTGAAGAACTTGGAAGAAAAGAATTTTCAGATTGTTTAATGAACCTACACCTGCCCATTTTATGTTTAATTTATCCCTTTAGTGGTCCACTTACACTTATTAAATCATATAATAAGTTAAATGTTTTATTTACACATTTTTACTCCACTTTTGGCTATTTATATTCGGTACCCCAAACATAATTTTTCATTTTATTTTCTAAGTGTAATATTATTTATTTTTAATGGACATTTAGGTCAAAAGACAATTCGGGGTGTCAAATGACCATAATGCCCCTGTTCGGGTCACATTCCCGATTTTTCGGTAACACCGGGTTTTGTCCGATTTTCGATTTCTCACTTTTCTTTGTACTAATTATTTAATTTTTCTTTGATATTTATAATGATATTTATACTTCAATAAATATTTATTGGAGTCCTAAAATATTTTTGGGTTCCATGATCCGAGGCTAGTCAACGGTCCACGCGTGACTTCCTGCATGATCACCCATCGCTAGGGTTCTCGGCTCGCTTAACTTGGTTACATTTCTTTGCTATTATTTTTCCTTTGTTTTTCTTGTATTTTCTTTTCTTGTATTTCATTATTTTATGTCTCCTCACTCACATTGAAGTGTGGTTCTAGGCATCCTAGCTGTCCGGACAGCACTGGTCACCGGAACAGCAGAACGCACTACCGAACTTAGGGGTGTTACAGTATGAACCCCTTATCTAGTAATTCCTGTAACTAGATTTTTAGTTCCTTCAATTCTGTGGGTGCCATCCTATAAGGAGCAATAGAGATTGGTGCTGTACCCGGTAATATGTTAATAGCAAATTCAACTTTCCTTTCTGGTGGCAAGCCAGGCAATTCTTCAGGGAATAAATCTAGGAAGTCTCTTACTGTGGGTATGTCACACAGATCTGGCTTAGCCTGTCTAGTATCCACCACATGTGCTAGGTAGGCTTCACAGCCTTTTCTCATTAGTTTTCTTGCAACTATGGCTGAGATAACATTGGACAAGAAATCTGTCCTTTCCCCCATAACTATAATCTCATTACCCTCAGGAGTTTTCAATGAGATCCTCTTCAACTTACAATCAACCATTGCCTAATGACGTGACAATCAGTCCATTCCCAAAATCACGTCAAACTCATAGAAAGGTAACTCAATCAGGTTTGCCAAGAATTCATACCCCTGAATCCTTAACGGGTAACCCTTGTATACTTTGTTCACCACTATACTGTGGCCCAATGGATTAGTGATCAGAATGTCTTGGTCACTTTCCCCTACTAATATCCCCCTTTCTACAGGTAGGTTGATGCATATGTATGAATGAGTGGATCCTGGATCCACCAATGCATGCACGATGTATTATAGAGGGAGAACGTATCCCTAATGACGTCCGGAGCATCTTGCTCCTCCTGAGCTCTCATGGCATAGGCTTTGGCAGGTGGTCTGCCCTTAGACCTCTCTGATGGCTCAGATGCAAGCCTTTGTGATGGTCCCACTGCCTCAGATTTACCAGATTTCCTACCCCTTTGTGGTGTAGGAGTAGGTCTATCTGCTTGTGTTGGAGCAGCTGTAGCAGTTATGCGTGGACAGTTCCTCAACTGATGCTCTATCGACCCACACCTTAAGCAGGCACCCGTCACTCTCCAACACTCCCCCTTATGCCACTTCAGACAATGCGGACATACAGAAGATGCTGGGGCTGGTCCCCTGAACCCCATCCCTGGAGAGCTGCCCACTGATGGTGTGGACTGACCTCTCCTAGGGGTGAACTGTGGCTTGGGCCCCTGGGACTGACCCTGACCTTGAGGTTGACCTGAACTCTATGCAGGTGGGCCTTTGAACTTCTTTCCTGGTGTAAGAGATAAACTAGACTGACCCAAGCCCCTCTTCTGCTGTCTCTCTCTTCTGGTCTGTTCACTTATTCTAACCTTTTTAACTTTTATTGCAGCTTCCACTAACTTGGTGAAGTCTATGATTTCCAAGGCAGTGATCATGATCTTTATATTATCATTTAATCCCTCTTTAAATCTCTTACACCTTTCAGCTTCATTAGGGACTATCTCCCTTCCGTAGCAGCTCAGTCTGACAAATTCCTTTTCATACTCAGGCACTGTCAGCTGTCTCTTCCTTAGGTTAATGAATTCTCTTCTTCTCTCTTCTAGCTATACACTACCCATGTACTTTTTCTTGAATTCTGAGAGGAAGAAGTCCCATGTTATTACTTCCGGCTGCACTTCACAAGACACTGTATCCCACCATTAGTAGGCATCATCTTGCAACAGAGATACGACAGCTTCTAGATTTTGCTCTGGAGTGCAGTGGAGTTGTTTTAAAACCCTTCCTGTTCTGTTCAACCAATTTTCGGCTGCAATAGAATCATCTTCTCTCTTGCTAAAGAAATCCACTGATTTAAATTTTCTCAGTCTTTCTAGGTGTGATTTTTGCTATGGAGGTGGTGGTGGTGGTGGCATTACCCCAGCCATTTATCTGAAAAATTCGGCCATTTGCTGGAACATGGCCTGTGGAGGCTAAGCAAGCTCTACTAGAGCTGGTGGAGCAGGTTATCCCCTACCCCCAGTCTCAGCTGCTGCAGATAGAGCATGACTCTCCACTTCCTCCTCAACTGCCCTCTATGATGTAGGGTCCATATCCTATTCAAAATAACAATAACAAACAGATCTGCATTAGTGTCACCTCGACTCTTATAAATGCAATGCATGGTATGGACTCAATCTAGGCCCAGAAATGCCTAAACCGTGCTCTGATACAACTAAATGTGACACCCCTTACCCGTCTACAGTGTAGCCGAGCAAGATACGCCATGCAGTGTACCGGAACACCCTATTTTAATACAATTATTTTTTTATTCTTCCTAATTTATTTTTTTTCATAGTTATGAAGTACAATTTACGAAATATAATTCATTTAAGTCATTTATTAAAATTATAATTTATTTGAGGTTCCAAAAATTTTATAGAAAATCCGGCAGAGTATCGGCTAAAAATGGAGAAAATAGTTCTTCGGAACCTGTGAAAAACACTTCCAACAATCATTTCCAACATTCTCAAACTCCAATAACCATCAACATGGTCCCAACATTAGCAATCATTTCAAGTTCTCAACATTAATCCACAATTTTATTCAAATTCAAAATCAACTAAAATTTCATGAAGATATTCTCAAATTATATTAATTAACAAAATTCTTCAAAATATGTACATCAATATATGATTACATAAATTTACTATTTACATGAGTTTATAATTTACAAATCACAAACTACTACCTAATACAAAATGTAAAAACATAATTTCAAAAGGGACCTAAAGGTCCTACCACTGATGCACTGTAGATGAGAGGCGACTCTGACGCTAGGCAGATCTGTGACTTCACCCAGTCTGTGGTCTACTGGGCTCTCTGTCTGTCTCTCAAGAATCTACGTATGGCAAAAAGCAACATGCTAAGCAATAATACTTAGTGGTGCCAATAATAAAATAAAAAGAACTAATAAAAGAATAAATATGCAGCGAGTGTATTGATGTCTCATGCAGACAAATTTTTGATAATTATTGGTAGTCTTATTTATTTGATACTTGTTATATTCATTATTTCATTAAATTTATCAACATTCATTTTTTATTGCCCAAGTAACCTATACTGGATGACTGGACTGGATAAACGGGTAAACTGGCACTGGGTATCAAGTACCTCAGGCCGTCACACCATCGGTCACATGTGTGTCTCCCAGGCAATGTAATGACTAATAAGTCAGAAAACATTAGGCACAAGGCCAAGTCTCAACACAATGTCAAAATGGCTAAAAGCCATGAAATCACAAAATGGCATAATGCCATGTGCACTATTGCTAACTGAACCCTATTGGCATGCCAACCTATCCAAACCAATCTTGCTAGGTGTACTAGGGCATGTTACACTTTTAAACTTTACAATTCTTGAAATTTAAGTTTATGTGTTATTATTCATTTCATTAGTCAACTAAAATGTTGACTTTTGCACAGACAATAGGTACATTGGTTCTAATACTCCCAACATACCACATTTTGCATTTAAAATTATTGGTATTGGTTGGCAATACCATTTCTAAGCTTAGTGCTAGTTGTTCAAAATTTTCAGATTTCAAGCCTTGTGTTTACTGTTCCATTGGACATTTTTACACTAGGAATTTGGCAAACTTGTCTTCATGAAAGTTGTTCCTTATTTTGTCTAGTTACATTTCCTTTTTTGAATCACTCCATTTGGAGTTTTGTATCTCAAGTTATGGCCTAAACACCATAACTGGCCGGATTGGACAGAATCCAAAATTCTGGGCAAAACTGGTTCTGCCAGATTTGGTAACCTAAGTTTGGTTGGTAATTTGACTATGTTATGGTCAGAATTTAGATTTGTGTTCTTCATAAAAGTATTAGGTCTATGTCTCAGCTTTCTGTTGGTAAAATTTTAGGTCAATTGGACCTTTCTACACTAGGTTATGACCAAATGAATAAATACTGTTCATTTGGTCATTTTGCCCAGGCAGTATGCAGGTCACCCAAATTAGGGCAATTTTTAGGTCAACTTAGTTTACTTTTCTGGGCAAGGTTTCTATACCAAAGTTGTGACATTATGTGTCTAGTTTCATGTCTAATTAGCCTTGCACCAATTGAAACTCTACAACTCCAGTTATTGCTGCCCAAACCTACTGGACTCATACTCAGTCCTGCAGGTTAGCCAAGGCAGCTCACCTTTACTCACTTCAATTCCTTCTCACACACATTCAAATGGTCACTAATTGACCATTACAAGGTTAATAAATCATTACATGAGAAAACCCTAATGTTGTTAAGTGTCCACATTTTCCATGTTCATACATGCCTAAACTCTGCATTTCACTTACACAACTAGGTTCAATCACTCATTTAATACTAAGGGCTACTCATAACCATTTTTCTACCAAGAAAAATCATCAAACCCTAGCTAATCCTAACTGCAAAAATTTTTAGAGTGCACACACACACATTTTTATCTTGTTTTCTTGCATTTCCTACTTACTTTATGCCATTAAACATGAATTTAATCAAAATAGCAAAAGTTTGGACACTAACATTGATTTAGCTAATTCCCAAAGCTTGAGAACTCCTCTTTTTCTCTTTCTTTTCACTGCCCAAGACTTGCTCTAGGTGTAAGGGTAAATATTTGTGAAGGGAAGCTAGGGTTTTGAGGTAATTTGGGTGGTGAACTCAAGCATGGTGAAGCTTTAATGGAGTTTTCCTTCCTCTCTCTCTTTCTCTACGTTTTTTGCTACCCCAAAGGTTGAAGATAGCTGTTTAGTTCTTTAATTTTTATCTCCTTTTATTCATTTTTAAGTAGTTTATAATGATGTGTCAAAATTTGGTTGGGTGGAAGGATGTTTAATGACATCATAATGATGTCATAATTCAAATTTCTTTCATTTTCTTTCCTTTTCTTGTCTACTTAATTTCAATTTAATTTTTAGCAATATTTATTCATATTTTGTATCATAATAATTATTTACGTAATTGGACAAGTTGGCCAAAAATCATCTCTGAAGGCGAAATGACCAAAATGCCCTCCGTTTGTCTTAACAAACCAAAATCGTTTGTACCTATCTAAAAATTTTTTTAAGCATTTTCTTGGCATTCTAATGCCATAAGAACCTCAATGACCCTTTTCTGGAGTCTCAAAAATTATTTTATGAATTTTTACTCGGGTTTAGGGCTCCTAGTTGCGAGAACCGCAACTTCCCGCTAGGTTACCCATCGCTAAGGCACTGGCTCATTGAACTTGGTTGTATTTTATTTCTAAAATTTTTTCTAAATTTTTCTTATTAATATTTGAGTTAATTATGGTTCCTCACTTTAGTTTAAATATTTTTCTAGAAATTCTAGCTGTCCGGAGCGACACTGGTCACCGGAATAGTAGAATGTACAGAGTTGCTGCAAGGAGGGTGTTATAGGTGTGACACATATGCTGCCACTTTTAGTACCATAATTTAATAAACTTTTCATGAAATTAAACACTTCCAATCTTCACCATGAGGCTACCCAAGTAACACATATACATCAAGCTTCCATTTTAATTTTTCAAACTTACAATTCAAACTATATATATGGTAAATCACTCCTATACATTTAAGCACTTAAATCAACACCTCAAAACACCATGTGCATGAAGAAAAAATTCATTAATCTTGATATTCCATGGCTGCCGAAAGTTACAACTCCCATAGTTCATCAAACGTCAAAATTTCTTCCATAAATCAACTCACTACAACACCCACACAAACTTTAACAAAGAAAGGATGAAGAAATGGATACTTACCTCTTATGAACTTTCTTAAAAGTCCACCAAAACTCTTCTTTATTATTCCCTAAATGCTGCCCAAGGTGTGGTGATCACTTTTAATGAAGGAAGCCTTTGATTTCATGGTGAGAATGAAGGGTTTGGGAGTTATGCATGTGGGGCGGCCGTGGGAGTTTTGGGAGAAAGCTCAATTCAGCTAGTTTGAAGTGAGAGGTTGAAGATGAAGTTTCTATCTACTAATGTTGTATTTTAATGTCCATTAACCTCACTTAGTGGAGCACTAAGTTTCATTAAAGTATTAAATTAATCCAAGTTTCCAAATTTGTAATTTTGTCACCATTTCTTTCACTATTAACATTATGTACCACAATTTATTATTTTTTTTTATGAAATTTTCAAAGTGTAATATCATTTATTTTTAATAGACATTTAGGTCAAAAGGCAACTCGGGGTGTCAATTGACCAAAATGCCCCTATTCGGTTTGTATTCTCGATTTTTCGGTATCACCAATTTTTATTGGTTTCTCGATTTTTTTTATTTTTCTTTGTACTAATTAATTAATTTTTATTTGACATTTCCAATGTCATTTATACTTCAATAGATGTTTATTTAAGTCTTAAAAATATTTCCCAGGGTTCCCCGCCGTCCAGGGCTAGTCAACGGTCCTCGCTGCAACTTCCTGGTGCGGTCACCCATCGCTGCGGTTTTTTGCTCGTTTAACTTAGTTACATTTCATTGCTATTATTTTTCCTTTGTTTTTCTTGTATTTTCCTCTATTGTATTTCATTATTTCATGTTTCCTCACTAATATTTAAGTATAATTCCAGGCATTCTAGCTATCCGGACAGACACTGGTCACTGAAACAGTAAAATACACTACCAAATATAGGGGTATTACACTTGTAGTTTCCATTTAAAAATTTTCTTAAATTAAATTATGATGAAATAGAGTTGATCGTAAATGGAATAAGATAGGAATAGGTGCTTTGGCACAGAATGTGACATTCTTTTGCTCAGCTATACTGTAGTTCGAGTAAAGGGATGTTACAAACAATAATAATTACTTTATTATTTTATAACTATATTTTTAGAATTATTTAATTATTTTTTAAAGAATTTAATTATTTTCTTATTTTAATAATAAAATAAATAATATAATATAATAAATTTATAATTTTATATTTATTTTAATAATATATATATATATATATATATATATATATATATATATATATATATATCCTTATTAATCATTTTAGATATTAATAGCAACAGCTAAATATAGTTTTACCAAATACTTAACATAAATTCACTACCATCAGCTATCAGCTATCAGCTAATAGTAATAACTATCACACCTTATACCTGCTAAGGCATCTTAGCACGATATGTTCCCGTAGCATACCCAATGAATTACCGAACTCCACCTACCGATAACCCATTAGTTATGCTACAAAGGATTTTAAACAAATCATAACTTTTTATCTTATCAATTCTTTTTGCGGAAAATTGCATGAGAATAGTTAAAATTCAATGTAAATATTCATTGGAAATAATGATAGACTGAATATTGCAAAGGTTACATTTCCATAAGTCTCAAAATAAAATATAAATAGTTATAAACTCAAAATACTTTAGTAATGCAGTGCTTTTTAATACAAACTGCTCAATGTCTGTACATCCATACATATAGGTACAAAATACATCCAAAGGAATCACAAGGGTATACCTAACGTAAATACCCACAATTAATACCAAAATGTTACTTCCAAGTCTCTCACTCGGCAGCCTTCTCCTTTCCCTTACCTGCGATAGCATAAAGAAGCTATCACTAAGTATATCACTCAGTGGTGCACAACTAATAACTTTAAAACTTAAAGTAAAACACAATTTGTCAAAGCCTAATAAATCACATTTTGCTTAAGCATGAAAACTTCACAATAGTTCTAAGTCCATAAGAGCCATTTATTGGAATAACTTTCAAATGAGAAATCACACTTCATAAATCACAATTCACAAAGCATTAGTGTTGCCAACATCAACACATAGTTCAGGCCATGACACAAAATTTCACAATCAGTGCCGTGTTGTACACCACGAGAAAGCAATCTCAACCTCACTAACCATTATTAATAAGGGAAGGGCTAGCTAGCTAATGAGTACTCATGTAGTCTTACCCCACTAGCCGTTATTAATGGGAGACATAATCAAAATCAATTATCAACCCCAAGTAGCCGTTACCACTGAGGAGTTTCGAAAGGGACTATCATGCTAATTGTGATTTCAAAACAGTTTTCAAAAATTTCCCACTCAACAATCACATTTATAAACCAATAGACACATTTAATTTCATCATAATATCCATTTAAAGATGGCAACACCCAAATTTCTTAAATGCAAGAGAAAAACTATATTTCAGTCAAAGTAAACTTGTTCAAAGCCAACTCATTCAAATAAACACATTCCAAACAATTTACAAGTTTAAAAACAAAGAAAAGGTTAGTTGTGCACAAACCTTCAATAATTCTCCTTCCTTGTTACCTACTTCTCCTTGTCCATTCCAACTTCTTTTTCTACTGAAAATACACAAATAGAATACCTCAATACTAATCTCAATTGCTATCAAGAACTCATTACATGAATGTCTAATGCATCCCAAGTTAGCTTTGCAAATTTTAGAAAATTTTGGTTTTAGACAACTTGGTACTCTAATATTTGAACCCAATTTTTACCTAGTTTCGATGAAATGGTGAGGCGTTCTCCATGAAAATTGTTCATCTAGGTCTTAAATTTATTTTCCTTTTTAAATCGCCTAATTCAGAGCTGTGTAGCTCAAGTTATGATCAAAAAATGGTTATTGTTTATGTTACTATTCACCCTACAGTTTCAGTTCTGGTAGATTTAATGATCCAACTTCGTTCAGTAATTTGATCAAGTTAAGTCCATAATTTGGTCTAGTGTTCTTCATACGAAATGTTCTACTATGTCTTAAGTTTCCATCAGTTTAAGAATCGCCTAATTTGAAGTTTTCTAGAGAGAGTTATGGCCATGCAAAGTTTACTATTCATATGGTCAAATTTTGTAGGTTCCAGAATTTTGTCTCTAAGTTCAAAGCTCATTTTGGATAGCTTAAGATCATTTTCAAGGCAGGGTATCTTCACGAAAATTCTAGCCCTATGTCTTAAGTTTTGTTTCCAATTGGTTTCACACCAAATGGAGTTGTGTAGCTTAAGTTATGGGCTTCCGAACACACTGAATTCAGTGTGCAAAATTCTGCCCTAAGTTCAATTTTTCATTTCTTCAATTACTTTCATTAACCAACCTCAATTCACATTTAATTCACCCAAAATGACTATAATTTAGCATTGACACATTAATGGCACTTCCTAGCACAAAACCCATAATTTTCAAACACCAAAGTTTATAATTTTTCCTAATCCTACTATTTCATTACTTCCATTCATCAACCCAATGTCAATTCAAACTAAATAAACCTCAAATGATCATAATTTAACACTGCACACACCAATTTCACTCTCTAGCACCAAAACTCAATTTTCCCATGAACCCTAATCTCTCATAATTAAATTTATACACATTTCATGCAATTTTTTTGCCCCAATCATGCATACTACTTCAACTAAGCTTAATCTCATTATCAATTTCATTTAAAGACATCAAACCCTAACTTTTCTCCAATTTGGCCAAAACTCTAGTTTAGATTCCATACATGTTTTCTTTCATTTTCTCATGAAATTTCATCATAAGTTAACTTCATTCAAAGCTTATACAACTAATCTAACATGAAAAGAAACTTACCTCAAGTTGATTTCTTTCCAACTTCAATTTTTCTTCCAATTTCTCTTGCTCTACTTGCTCCAATGCCTCAATCAAAGTTCTCTTTGATATTTCTTTTAGTGGGTTATGGGATTTATGAAGGAAATTTAAGGGAATTAAAACTTGGGAGGGTAAATCAATGAGGGGAAGAAGTGGAAGAAGGAGAGCAAAAGAGAGAGACAGGAAAAGAGAGGAGAGGGTGGTGGCACCTTATGAAAAAAAAATGAAGAAGACATTTGTCTTCTTATATATATATATATATATATATATATATATATATATATATATATATATATATATATATATATATATTTATTTACTTATTTATTTATTTATTTATCCCCAAAATTAGTTTATTAAAATTATAAAATTTAATTGTGTCATAAGGATAATTAAACTTAAATTTTTATTCCCTTTTTTTTTACATTTACATTTAATTTTTCCTTTTAATTGAATAATTAAATTTAATTATCAAAAGCCCATAAGTCTTTCATTTTAATTTTGTCATAATGGAAATGAAAGTTTAAGTTTTTATTTCTTAAATTTTCCCTTACATATTTTTACTTGAATTTTTCCTCAAAAATTTATTCATGCTTCAATTTATTATTTTAATTTACTTAAATTGACATTTTGGTCCAAAATCAACTCTTAAAGTGAATTGACGAAAATGCCCCTTATCGGATCATAATCCCTCTTTTACAATATACCCGGTGAGTCCTTATATTTTTGGGTCACTTGAATTTTTATTGTGTCTATCTCAATTAATTTTCTATTTATTTTTGGTCCTCAAGGTGTCTTTAAATAGTACTAGTCACGGACAAAAAATGATACTATTCATAACTCGGAGGTTTTGGGTGTTACAATAACTATCGTTCAACAATTACCAGCTACATCCAACAGTTAAACCAAACAGGCCCTAAAAATCTAAATTCTTAATTTTAATATTTATTCAAAACTATTTATTACTTGTATATATATATATATATATATTAAAAATTAAATAAAATTTAATATTATAAGTTTATAAATATTTAGAATAATTAAAAAAATTAGTGGACATGAGATACAATTTTTATTAATTTTATTATAATAAACTAAATAATTTTTAATGAATTAATAATACCTATAGGATTAAAATTATAGAATTACTAAATTAGGAATTAAGATTTTTGGCATAATTAAAATTATTATTGCTTTTAATATAATATTAAAAATTTAATTTATATTAATTATAATAACATTTAGAAATTAAAATCATATACAAATTTAGCGACATATTAAGTGTAACACCCCTATTTGTATAGCTTGGTATATTTCACTGTGCTGATGACCGGTGTCGATCTAGACAATTAAGGGGATTAGAACCACATCTAAGACAACTAGATAAGCCCTAAACACAAATAATTAGTAATTGTTAAATAGTTAAGTATAAATGAGAAAAATAGAACATAAGAAGTTAAATGAGCCGAGAGTCACAGCGATGGGTGACCTTCTCGGGAAGGATTGCGAAGTCAATTTAAACTCAAATTTTGAACCGTAAAATGTGACGCTGCGGTCTTTAGGACTATTGTGAACACAGTGAAGAAGAGAAAATCATAAAAAAGAATTGTTAAGCCAGTCAAATAATTAGGTCAGGAATCCAAAAGAATTGCAAATCGGGTTAAACCGACGAGGTGCAATTTGGTCAATTGACCCTAGAGCTGACTCCTAACCTAACTGTCAAATAAAATCGGAGAAAATAAAATTTTGAAATCGGGAATTAAATTAAAGAACTAATTGAAAAAAAAAAGAAAAAGGAAAAGTGAAAGGTGACGACATCATGCATGATGCAATAAATATATAATTAATAAATTTAATTAATTTAATTTTATGGTCTTCCATAAGACTAAAAACATAAAAGAAAAGAAAGAAAAAAAAACAAAAAAGTCTTTATCTTCCCTAACTTTCTGTCCTCCCTCTCTCAACTCTCCCTCTCCATAAAACTCCATTAAAGCTTGCTTCAAGCTTTTAAACCTCTAGTAAACCCTAATTTCTCCCATAAGCACTTCATAAAACCTTGTGTTTGGGCTTTGAGAAGAAGATTGAAGAAGCAAAGAAAAAGAAAAAAAAAGGAATTAAAGAATTGGACATCAAAGATTGAGGTTAGTCATTTAAACTTGGAATTTGTAGCCTAGTGTTTATGTTTAGTCTAATTAACTTAGAAATATGTTTAAAATGAAATAAAAACAACTGTGGAGGACTAATCATGGATTTCGGTCAGCTAGGGTTTGCTATGGTAATGCATGAATTTGATTGGATTAAAAGTGTAGGAAAGCTTGTATGAATGTGGAGGTGATGTTGATATGCTTAGATTTGGTTAAATGTAACAACTAGTGTAGTTAGGGTTTTGGCACCTAGGGTTTAGAAGAAAAAAATGTGAAAATTTGTTAAATGATGTGTTTGACCTTATTGGAGTTGAGAAATGATCATTTGTGACCAATTGATGTATGTTGGAAGTGTTAGAATTAGGTTTAGATTCGGATTGGATGTGGGCAGTATGCAGGCAGCATGACCAAAAAGTGACTACAACCTAGTGAACAAATTGACCGAATCAGGATTAGGCAATCTGACCTGTACAAAAATGACCAAATAAACAGTGTTTGTTCATTTGACCATAACTTGGGCTAGACAGGTCTAAATGACCTGAACTTTTACCAGTGGAAAGCTGAGATATAGACCTAAAACTTTCATGAAGAACATAAATCCAAATTATGCCTTCAACCAAGTCATTTAGCCACCCAAAGTTGGTAACCTAAAACTGCCAGAACCAGAATTTGCCCAGAAAATCTATGTTAAGTCCAATCCGACAGCCATGATTCAAATGGCTATAACTTGAGCTACAAAACTCCAAATGGAGTGATTCAAAAAGGAGAATAAAGTTAAGACTATCACACCCTACCCCTCTGTAAGGCATAACATGATCCCATAGTATACCAAATGAATTACCGACTCCGTCTACTGATAACCCATTAAATACACTATAAGGGATTTTAAAAACTTTTCTTACTTCTTTTACAGTGGTGAGCACTATTTACAGGTGTTAAAAACCTTTTTTGAACTGAAGTGATAGAACTAACACATTTGAATTATTTGGAATTTCTGTAAAAATTTTGGCAATGTGCCATCTGTATTTTGGATAAAACAGTTCTTCAGAAAACCTGTAAAAAGCACTTCAATATATTTCCAAATCTCAACTCCAACATTTTTCTCAACTCAAATCCATAGTGATTTTTCAAAGACCTCTGAGATACAAGAAATATAATACAATTTTAATAAGTCAAAATAACTCATAATTTATTTTACAACTTTAATGTACAATTTTAATTTATAACTGCTCAAAACCAAGAATAATATATACATACAGTGAACATACATTACAGTACAAAATGTAAAATGTGGTATACTCAATATACCCGATGATCTCTCGCTGAATGCACTAGCAGCCTAGTTCGCCGCTCACAATCTGTCTACTTATGATAAGAATGAAAGCTATCGCTGAGACAATGTCTCAGTGGTGCACAACATTAACCAAATACAATTTTAAATCACAATTCATAAATCATATGAATGATGGATACGTAAAACCATAGTTAAATTCAAGACAATGAATGTCATAAAGAATTTAACACAATATTACATTAAATCTCAGTAATCAAAACATAGTTAAATTCATAAGATAGTGAATGTCAATAAGGATTGAAACTCCATTTCACAATACCACAATAAATCTCAATAGTCAAAACATGGTTAAATTCAAAAGACAGTGAAGTCAATAAGAATTTAAACTCCATTTCACAAATTATCAAATCGCATAATAACACAATTTAGTCGAATAAATTAAGAATACAGTGTTGCCAATTCATTCACAACTTAAGCCATGACACAAAATTTTCGATCAATGCCGCGTTGTACACCACGACAAAGCAATCACAACCCAACTAATCGAAATCAATGAGGAAGGGAGCTAGCTATATAATGAGTACTCATCCAATCACCTCAACTGGTAAACCAGAGAGGGAGAAAAATAAATGATCACGACTCCATAGATGGAGAAGGAATAATACGATACTGTCATGCTAAGTGTGAACACAAAATCAATTCCAAACATTTCATTCAAATGATTCGTGAGAATCCAATAAATTTCCAAAGTCATAAATTCATTCACAAAATGGCAACACAATTCATAAGTAACTTCAATTTCCACAAATCACACTAAATAATTTTTTTTCACAGTTTTAAACCATTTACAATGCTTTTCAAGTAATAAGTATCCATCAAATATCATTCAAACATTTTTTCATAGTTTCACAATTTAAAACAATAATATACAAATAGTCATAATTTATTTCAATTGAAAATAATTCAAAAGAAATAGCTGTTGTGCACAAACCTCTGATAACTGTCTCAATGTTTCCTTCCCTTTCCCTGAGTCTTTGCTAACTGAGAAACACAATTTGAAGTGTTTCAGTACTCATTTAAACTGTCTCTAACGATAATGCTTGATAATTAATTCACTGAATTCTAATATTTGCTTAGTCAACCTAATATGTTGACCCTCAATGCATTCTAGGTAAATTAGGTTTTAATGTTACTAACATGTCACATTCGATAGTCTTTTAGGGTTGGTACATGTTACCAAGTTCATTTCCGTGTATATTGCATTTTCTTGCAATTTGCTGGATTCCGGGATACTAGTTTGACCTAGTCGGACTACCTAGTTCCCTCGATTTTCGAGTTTCGGTCAAAACTACAAACTTGTAGATCTATGTCTTATGGAACGCGGGGCAAAATTTCAGGTCATTTTGAGTTATGTAGACCAAGTTATGGTCATTTTACTATTGCTGGTCAAATTGCACCAAAATTGGTCACTTTAGGTCATTTTAGGTTCGGCCAGTTTTTGGACCCGAACTTGTGCAAGCTGTTTGACTTGCTTATGGTCATTTCTGGGCTTTGGTGTCTTCATAAGACTTGTAGATATGGGTCTTAACTATTCATGGTTAAAATTTCAGGTCAATTGGACCTGTTTTGAGTGAGTTATGGCCTAAACACTAACTGCTGCCCAAATGGTCAATTTTCAGGCCTCAATTGCACTTAATCCGGATTTGGTCATTTTTCAAGCTACCTTGCAAGCAGAATTTTGGCAAGCTTCCTTCATGAAAGTTGGTAAATTTTGTGCCTAGTTTCACCTCCAATTGGCCTCATACCAATTGGAGCCACACACTCAAAGTTCTAGGCCTAAAACTCAAACAGCCTTATTGGAATTCTTTCATACACATCAAGGATCACTCCTAACACTTACCAAACTCAACATTCAAGCCCATTCTGGTTATACCATAACCTAAACATAATTCACAACATATTATAGGTCATTTTGGCAGCTTACAATTACATTCAATGTGCACCAATAAGTGCAGAATTTGTCCAACTCAATTTACAATAATTCAATCACCAATTCATGCTCATTTACATGTCCCACTTCACACCATCATACATGCACTCAAACTGCCATAACCACTATCACAATTCAACACCATTATTTCATAAACCAAGCATGAATTCCAGCATTCCTCAAGAGTTAACAAACTACCACAATGGTACAATTACATTCCATTAATTTCCAAGCTTTAAATTTCATTTCACACTTACATATACTAAGTATACATCACCTAAACAATTTCCTACACAATATACATTTAATCAATCATTTAATTCACCATTTACAAGCACAAATAAATTGCCTTCAAGGTGTTTCCATGGCTGCCAAAAGTACACATTCCCATTCAACATCAAACCTCAAAAATTTCTTCATAAATCAACTTACCCAAAGCTTAACACAAGGATTAGTGAAAGAAATTAGAAAGATTAAGGACTAACCTCAACTTGGGCTTGATTAAACTTCACCAAAACTCCTCTTTCTTGCTTCCTACATGCTGCCCATGATGTGTAGAACACTTTTAATGAAGAACAATTGGAGAAATTGTGGCTTGATCATTAGGAGTGGAGCTTGCATGCAAGGTGTGGCCATGGTGGACAATGGAGAGAAAATTCAATTCGGCAAAAATCAAGAATGAGGAAGATGAAGGTGAAAGTGGACAGAATTTTGGCATTTTATAGTCCCACTTAGTGGTCCACTAACTGTCCATTAAGTGTAACTAATATTATAATAATCAAATCTTATTAACATTTTAATTAATCCCCCATAAGTCCTGTAATTACATTACTTGTAAAATTTCTTATTTCCATGGAATTTTAAAAAATTTAATACCACTTATTTTTAATGGACATTTAGGTCAAAAGACAACTCGGGGTGTCAAATGACCACAATGCCCCTATTCGGGTTGCATTCCCGATTTTTCGGTAACACCGGGTTTTGTCCGTTTTTCGATTTCTCACTTTTATTTAATTTTTCTTTGATATTTCTAATGATATTTATACTTCAATAAATATTTATTTGAGTCCTAAAAATATTTTCCAGGGTTCCCTGCAGTCCAAGGCTAGTCAACGGTCCACGCCGTGACTTCCCGGTGCGGTCACCCATCGCTAGGGTTATCGGCTCGCTTAACTTGATTGCATTTCTTTACAATTATTTTTCCTTTGTTTTTCTTGTATTTTCTTTTCTTGTATTTCGTTATTTTATGTCTCCTCACTCATATTGAAGTTTAGTTCTAGGCGTCCTAGCTGTCCGGACAACACTGGTCACTGGAACAGTAGAACGCACTACCGAATATAGGGGTGTTACAAAGACAATAAGAAATAATTTCTATGAAGAAAACGTAGCCAAATTTAAACAGCAAAATGACCAATGGAACAGTGTAACATAAGACACTAAAACTGAAAGATTTGCAAATTTGCCTAAAAGATTTAGAATTTGAGTAAATAACCAAAACCAACAAATTTAGTAACCAAAATGTGGTATGTGGGTGAAGTTGGAATTCCCATACCTATTAAGCTTTAGAAAGTCAACAAATTGACTTGAATAGTGTCATGAATAGTAACCCCAAAATTTATAATTTAAAGAATGCCAAGTTTGGCATATTAAAGCTAGGTATAAGTGAATTAAAATTTATTTTTGGATTTATAATGAGTTATGATACTGAAACACTGTGAAATTGTATGTTTCAGTGGAAAAGAATATCGGGAAAGAACCTGAGGGATCAAGTCAAGGCCAAGAGGTGACTCGTTTAAGGTTTGTGCACAATATCAATATGCTTTAAAATTCATTTACAAAGTGCATGAAATGTGTAGTATGCTTTTGCTTTGAATTGTTGAAAGTTTATTGTGTATGTTTGAAATGGCAATAAATGTTTAGTAAATTGTTAAGATAAGTTTTGAAACCACAGTGTCATGACCATATATTTGAACACCTCACTAGCATGACTAGTGGGGGAAATCAGTTTCGAATTTTAGTTCCTTCTCTGGCTAAAGTGTTGAGGTGTGTGCCAGTAGAAGAAGAAAAAGAATGGTTCCCATGTATTTGAGCTAGCCAGCCTTATGATGTGACTTCTCCTTAGCCTCTGGCTATTGAGATGATATTTGTTTCGAATGGCATGATATAACTGTGTATTTTTATGAAATTTATTTTGAGACTTTGAAATAAAATTGTTTGAACTAAAATCTTGTAAATCATGTTTTGTATTGATATCGCAAGTTCAATTTAATTTTTGAATAAATATGTTTTAAATTCCACATAAAGATTATTTTAGTATGTTGTGCACCACTGAGTCCTAGTACTCAGTGATAGCTGTTGTTGCTGTCGCAGATATAGAGACAAGAGGAGCAGCAGAGTGAGCTACTGAGGATTGAGGAGCTACCTTCTATGAAGTCTAACGAGTATATTTTATACCCTGATTGTAAAAACTATTTTGATGTATGTAACTGTATGGACATATAAAATTGGTTATGAGCAATTGTATAAAGTTGTATAGAGTTGTGTAAAGCTTGTAAATAATTTTGGTTTGGATTTTTCCTAATGTAAATTTTTGTAATGATGTATATAAATTGTTTTATCTTTATTGAAATATGAATGAAATTATTTTGCTTTAATTTGAATAAAATTGCTTAGTATTATTTTTGGATGATATTTGAATTGGAAATTGTGGATTTAAGTTTTGGAAGTTGTGAAATAATGTTGAAGTGGTTGTGGTAGTTGTTGAGTTGATGAGATAAATCTTTGAAAATGCTTTTTACAGGTATTTGAAGAACTTTTTTCTCAAAATACAGACGGTATTTTGCCGAAATTTTTATAAAATTTGCGGAAAAACAAAATGGGCAAAATTTTTTTACTAGTTTTAAAACTTCAAATAAATGATTTTAATACCTATTAGAAAATGCCCACCACTTATAAAAGTAAGAAAATTATTTTAAAATCTATTGTAGGGTACTTAATGTGTTAACGGTAGGTGAAGTTCGGTAATTCATTAGGTATTCTACGGGATCATGTTATGCCTTACAGAGGGGTAAAGTGTGACATGTTTTAATGGTATCAGAGCAAATTTTTAAAGTATGTTTTAACTTGTGAATTTTTGTCTTTTCTTTGATAAGTACAACTGCTCAATGTCCTTATTTGTTACATACAGTGCATTACATGTAACACCCCTATTTGCATAGCCTGGTATATTTCACTATTCCGGTGAATGGAGTCAGTCCGGATAATTAAGGGGATTAGAACCACATCTAAGACAACTAGATAAGCCATAAACCCAAATAATTAGTAATTGTCAATTAGTTAAGTATAAATAAGAAAAATAGAACATAAGAAGTTAAAAGAGCCAAGAGTCACAGCGAAGGGTGACCTTCTCGGGAAGGACTGCGAAGTCGATTTAAAATCAAATTTCGAACCGTAAAATGTGATGTCGTGGTCCTTAAGACTATTGCGAACACAGTGGAAAAGAGAAAATCATGAAAAAGAATTGTTATGCCAGTCAAATAATTAGGTCAGGAATCCGGAAGAAATATTGAATTATTTGCAAACCGGGTCGAACCGGCGAGGGGTAATTTGGTCAATTGACCCTGAGAGCTGACTCCTGACCTAACTGTCAAATAAAATCTGAGAAAAGAAAATTTTGAAATCGGGAATTAAATTAAAGAATTAATGGAAAAATTAAAAAAAAAAAAGAAGAAAAAGGAAAAGTAGAAATTGGTGACATCATGCATGATGTCATAAATACTAATATAATTAAAAATTAAATTTTGGATAATTGTGGTCTTCCATAAGACTTAAAAATTCATAAAAAAAAAGGAAAATCATTTCTTCTTCTTCTTCAAAAAACGTCCCCATCTCTCTCTCACTTTTCTCTCCCAAGGTTCCTCCATTAACAAGCTTTTAAAGCTAGAAAAACTTAGTTCTTCCCCACAAATTTCAACCCTAAACCCTAAAAAGCTTCTAAGTTACCCTAGAAAAGAAGATTAAAGAAGAATAGGAGGGAAGAAAGTGACGGAATTGAGAAGTTGAAATTCAAAGTAAAGGTTAGTGGTCTAACTCTTCACTTCCTAGGTTTGATTCATGTGTATGTAATGAAATAGTTTGGAAATTATGATAAAATGGAAACAAATTAAAAGAAAACATAGTTGAGGGACCAAATGTAAATTTCTTCCAACCATGGTACCTTGAAGTTTTGATATGTTCAATTTAATTTAGACATGAATTTGACATTGATTAAGGTTGAATATGTGATTAGTGTAGTAAATTGGGTATGAATTAATCAATTGAGACCAATTGGAGTATGTTAGAAGTGTTGGAACCAAATGCAAATTCAGGTTGCTTAGGGTCATGCTGCAGGCAGTAGGACCAAGGTCCCTTTGAGGGACCAAAACTGAAAATTTACAAGTCCAATTGGTATGAGACTAATTGGGAATGAAAATAGACACAAAATGGAACATTTTTCATTTAGGAATCGTGCCCAAAAAGTGACCAAAACCTAGTGAACAAATTAACCAAATCCGGATTTTTGCAGTCTGACCTGTACAAAAATGACCAAATGAACAGTGTTTGTTCATTTGGCCATAACATGGCCTAGGCAGGTCTAAATGACCTGAAATTTTACCAGTGGATAGCTGATATATAGACCTAAAACTTTCATGAAGAACACAAACCCAAATTATTCCCTTAACTAAGTCATTTTCCACCCAAAGTTGGTGACCTAAAACTGCCAGAACCAGAATTTGCCCTGAAAATCTGGGTTAAGTCCAATCCGGCAGCTATGATTCAAATGGCTATAACTTGAGCTACAAAACTCCAAATGGAGTGATTCAAAAAGGAGAATAAATTTAAGACAATAGAAAACATTTTCTATGAAGAAAGTTTTGCCAAATTCTAAGAGTAAAATGACCAATGGAACAGTGCAACATAAGATACCCAAAACTGAAAATTTGCAAAATTGCCTAAAAGACTTAGAATTTGAGAAAACAACCAGAACCAATAAATTTAGTAACCAAAATGTGGTATGTGGGTGAAGTTGGAATTCCCATACCTATTAAGCCTTAGAAAGTCAACAAATTGACTTGAATAGTATAGTGAATAGTAATCCCGAAATACAAAATTTAAACAACGCAAAGTTTAGCACATTAGAGCTAGGTAAAAGTGAAATTAAATTTATTTTTGGATTTATGCTAAGTTATGATACTGAAACACTATGAAACTGTGTGTTTCAGTTGAAAAGAACACTAGGAAAAAACCCAAGGAATCGAGTCAAGGCCAAAAGGCGACTCGCTTAAGGTTTGTGCACAACGTATAATTTCTGTAAATTATCTTCTGCAAATTATTTTGAATAATTTGAAATATTGAATTGTGACACTATTATGATGAAATATTTATTATGCTTTTGATTTAAATTGTTGAAAGTTATTTGTGTATATTTGAGATGGCATAAATGTTTAGTAACTTGTTAAGATGTGTTTTGAAACCACAGTGTCATGACCATATATTTAAACACCTCACTAGCATGACTAGTGGGGGTAATCAGTTTCGAATTTTGATTCCTTCTCTAGCTGAAGTGTTGAGGTGTGTGCTAGTAGAAGAAGAAATTGAATGGATATCCATATATTTGAGCTAGCTAGCCTTGTGATGTGACTTCTCCTTAGCCTCTGGCTATTGAGATTATATTTGTTTCAAATGGCATGATATAATTGTGGGTTTTATGAAATGTGTTTTAATACTTCGAAATGAAATTGTTTGGATTAAAATCTCATAATTTATGTTTTGTATTTAATTCTCATGTTCAGTCCAATTTTTGAATAAATATGATTTAAATTCTGCATAAAGATTATTTTAGTATGTTGTGCACCAGTGAGTCCTAGTACTCAGTGATGGTTGTTATTGCTGTTGCAGATATAGAGACTAGAAGAGCAGCAGAGTGAGTTGCTGAGGACAGAGGAGCTACGTACTCTGAAGTCTATCGGGTATATTTTATACCCTGACTGTAAAAATTTATTTTGATGTATGTAATGTATGTAAAGGTATGGACATGTAAAACTAGTCTTGAGCAGCTTTTATAAAGTTTGTAATAAATTTTAGTTTGAATTTCTCTTAATGTAAATTTTTGTAATGATGTATATAAATTGTTTTATCTTTAATAAAATATGAATGGAAGTATTTTATTTTAAATTGAATGAAATTCATTAATGGTATTTTGATGATTGTTGAATATTGGAAATTGTGGATTTGAATTTTTGGAGATTGATAATGATGTTGAAATTGATTGTGAATTTGAAGAAGTTATTGAGACGAATTATTGGAAGTGTTTTTTTCAGGAATTTGAAGAACTGTTTTCTCAAAATATAGACGATACTCTGTCGAAATTTTTATAAAATTTGCAGAAAAATAAAATGGGCAAAAAATTTTTTAACTATTTTTCAATTTTAATTAAATATTTTAATACCTATTAGAAATTGCTCACCACTTATAAAAGTAAGAAAATGGTTTTAAAATCCTTTGTAGGGTACTTAATGAGTTATCGATAGGTGAAGTTCGGTAGTTCATTAGGTATTCTATGGGATCATGTTATGCCTTACAAAGGGGTAAGGTGATATTACATCATAAATATGAACTAACGGAGGGAAATCTCTTTGTGTTAATTGTTCAGGAGATATCCTACTCCAATCTGATATGGAAGAAGGGGATCGCTCAGTTGAGCAATTTGTTAAAGCTGAGGCACAAAGGGAAGCCCCAACTTCACAGAATGTTAGTGGGTCAGTGGCACCAGCCCCATAAATGCTACAGTTTCCTGTATAGTTCGCACAGCAGATGGCTGCGATGTTTTAACAAATGGCTGGTGGTATGCATGCTCAAGCTCCACCCCAGACACCTGTAGTACAACCACTGCCTCCAGCCAGACAGTATGACAAGTTATTAAAGTATGGGGCTATAGAGTTTAAGGGTATAGTGGACCCTTTAGAGGCAGAGCAATGGCTTAAAAGGATGGATAGAGTGTTTAAGAAGCTACACTACCCAGATGAACTGAAGTTTGAATACTCTGTGTCGCTACTATAAGGGGATGCGTATGATTAGTGGAAGACCATCCCTCAAAGCTTGGCTGAACCACCAGTACTAACCTGGGATGACTTCATCAGAGAGTTCAAACAGAAATACGTCCTAGATGCATATGTTGATCAAAAATTACAAGAATTTTTAAGTCTGAAACAAAGGAACAGATTAGTGGCAGAGTATGAGAGGGAGTTCTCCCGCTTAAGCCACTATGCTGGGAGTCTCCTTTCCACCAGTAAGACAAGGTGCAAGAGATTTGAGACGAGTTTGAAGCCCAGTTTGAGGATGCAAGTAGTTGGATTCAGACATAGCAATTTTTCAGAACTCATGTCTCAAGCACTTAAGTTGGAGAGAATTGAATCAGAAGAGACCCCAGTAAAAGAAAAATCAGAGAAAGCTGAGAAATCAGAAAAAGATAAAGGGGAAAAGTCAATAAAGCCAAGTCCTAAAGGTTCACAACCGATTGGCAGAGGAAGAGGCAGAGGTAGAGGCAATGCTTTAGGCAGTCAGGGTAGTGTTGGTCAGTCAGCACAAGGAAGTGCTTCAGCCAGAGTTTACACGATGAGACAGCGAGAAGAGGCTGAGACTTCAGATGTTATAGCTGGTACATTCTCTATCTCTGATCAAGAAGTATTTGTGTTGTTTGATCCGGGTTCAACTCACTCATATGTTAGTGCTAGCATAGTCAGTTCACTTGCTGTTCCTTGTGTTAAAATAGGTTTTGAAGTGCTAGTAACTAGTCGGTTAGGACAAGAGGTTCGGGTCAACAGAATCTATAGAGACTGTTCTTTGGTAATCCAAGGACATGTTTTTCTATCAGATTTGATTGAAATGCCCTTCAAAGATTATGATATTATCTTGGTTATGGATTGGTTAGCCAGGCATCACGCTATGATTGACTGTAGACTGAAGACAGTCACTTTTGGTCTCCCTCTGTACGGTGATGTGGTAATACATGGGGAGAGGTATTTACTACCATCAAACATTATTTCGACTACACTAACCAGAAGGATGATCAGAAAGGGGTGTGAAGCATACTTGGCACATGTGACAGACACCTAAGTAGGGAGTCCAGCACTGAGGGACATCCCTACGGTATGTGACTTTCCAGGTGTGTTTCCTGATGAATTGCTAGGATTACCTCTAGAAAGAGAAGTGCAGTTTGAGATTGATTGTGACACCCCTTACCCGTCTACAGTGTAGCCGAGCAAGTTATGCCACTCAGTGTGCCAGAGCACCAATTTATGTTTCTATTACAATTTATCGCTTTTAATTCATTTATTTTCAATTTTTGATAAATCTGAATTTTTTCACAAATTTTATAGAAAATCCGGCAGAGTGTCTGCTGTAAATTGGAAAAACAGTTCTTCTGAACCTGTTTAAAACACTTCCAATATGATTTCCAAATCCAAACTCCATTATACACATTTCAAGTCAATCTCAAAATCTCAATCTCAAATCACAATACTATTTTCAGAAATTTTTCTTTTCACTTTATCACTTGAAGCATATTCATAAATATTTCTCAACATTTCATTTATCAACATACATTATACAGAAAATTTCGATAAATTATTACATAATTACAAGAGTTGATAGTTACAATCCCAAAACTAATACATAATACAAAATGCAAAATACAAAATGCTACCCAAAATCCTAATGTCTTACCATATGCAGTGCAGATGTGAGGTGACTCTGGACCCCAGATGCAGCTCTGAAGACTCACCCTATCTGATGTCTACTGGGCTCCCCAGCTAGGTCTCCAGTACCTACGCGTGGCAAAAGCGACGCGCTAAGCAATTCTGCTTAGTGGTGACAATATAAAATAAAATATTATATAATAAAAATAAGTATGCAGAATATATGTTTACATTTTTTAATAGACTTAATTTTTGATATTATTTACAATGTTATTCAAATAAAATTTGGTAAGGTTTATTATCATTGCCTGAGTAACCTATATTAGTCGACTGGATTGGAAAAATGGGTAAACTGCTACTGGGTACTAAGTACCTTGAACCATCACACCATCGGTCACATTGTGTCTCCCGGTGTGCAACAGAACAGCTAATAAGCTGTAATAATTATCAGGGTTAAAACCTGAGTACATCAACTCAAATAACATAGCCAAAGGCTATTATGTCACATAATGGCATGGGAAGCCATGAAACACAGAATGGCATGAAGCCATATGCAGTACTGCTAACAGAACCCTATTGGCATGCCAACCTATCCAAACCAATCACATTAGGCCTACTAGGGCATTTAACACTTTTAATTTATGTAGTTCTTTGAAATTGAAATTTTATGGTTACTATTCATTTCATTGATCAACCAAAATGTTGACTTTTGCATTGACAATAGATATATTGGTTTAAATATCATCAACATATCACATTTTTTGTTTTAAACTTGTTGGTAATGGTTGCCAATACCATTTCTAAGCTTAATGTTAATTGGATAGAATTTTCAATTTTCATACTTTGTTTTTACTATTCCATTAGTTATTTTTGCAGTGGGAATTTGGCAAACTGATCAATATGAAAGTTGTTTCTTATTTTGTCTAGTTGCATTTCCTTTTTTGAATCACTCCATTTGGAGTTTCGTAGCTCTAGTTATGGCCCAAAATCCACAACTGACCGGATTAAAATTTTGTCCAGAATTTCTGGACTGACCAAATCTACAGTGTTAGGAACAGTGACTGCAACTCACTTTTTGAATATGTTCTGGTCATAATTTGGGTTAGGTTTCTTAATGAAAGTTGTTGGACTACATCTCAGCTTGTTGCTGGTAAAATTTCAGGTCAATTAAACTTTCTACACTGAGTTATGGCTAAATAACCAAACACTGTTCATTTGGTCATTTTGCCCAGGCAGACTGCAGGTCACCCGGATTAGGGCAAACTTTTGGTCAACTTGGTTTGATTTTTTGGACATGGTTTCTTCACCAAAGTTGTGCCATTATGTATTTAGTTTCATATCCAATTGGCTTTGCACCAATTGAACCTCTACAATTCAAGTTATTGCTGCCCAAACCTGCTGGACTCATGTCCAATTCTGCAGGTCACCAAGGGCAGCCACACCAAACCCAAATCCCACTACTCAACACACTTCATTTTTTTTGTTTAAACAGAACCACATGGTCACTAATTGACCATTAAAACCTATTTTCATCATCACGTGGTAAAAGTCCCATTTTTCCACCCCAAACCCTAACTCAACATTACAAAACCATGCATTATCATTGCATTTCATCACTTCACTTGCAAGATGCATATTATGGGCAGCCATACTACCCTTTTAACTTCATTAAAATCATCACAATCTTGCCCTAACCATGGCTGCCAAAAATTATGGGTTGGCATACAAATGGTATTCCATAAATTTCCTTATCATTTGCACTCATTCATAGTCCTAATACATGAATTTAAAGTGAAAGAACAATTTTAGGTCACTAACCTCTATGGAGTGAGATTTCCCACTTGCTAGGGTTGCTCTTTTCCTTTTCCTTTTCTTTTTGCCCCCAAAAGAATCACCAAGATACAAGAACACTTTTTTGTGTTGGGAGTATAGGGTTTAGTGGGGTGAGAGCTAAGGAAATCAAGCTTTGAAAAAGCTTGCTATGGTTGGCAATGGTGGATAGGTCACGGCAAGGAAGAGATGAGGAAGAAGAGTTCTGATTTTCTTTTGTTTTCCAGCCCATTTGGTCTCTTTTAAACAAGTTTATGCCATGTGTCAACATTGGGTTGGTTGGGAAAACTTTAATGACATCACTATAATGTCATAATGCCATTGTCTTTCATTTTCTCTCCATTTCTTGTCTAATTAATTTCAATTAAATTTTTAACAACATTTAGTCATATTTTATGTTATATAAATTATTTATTTAATTGGACAAGTTGGCCAAAAATCATCTCTGAAGACGAAATGACCAAAATGCCTTCTGTTTGGCTTAATAAGCCAAAATTGTCTGTACCGATTGAAAAATTTTTCTAAGTATTTTCTTGGCATTCTAATGCCATAAGAACCTCAATGACTCTTCTCTGGAGTCCGAAAATTTATTTTATAATTTTTCTCTCGGGTCTAGGGCTCCTAGTTGCGAGAATCGCAACTTCTCAATAGGTTACCCATCGCTAGGGCACTGGCTCATTTAACTTGGTTGTATTTTATTTCTAAAATTTTTCCTAAATTTTTCTTATTAATATTTGAGTTAGTTATGGTTCCTCACTTTAGTTCAAATATTTTTCCGGACGTTCTAGCTGTTCGGACCGACACTGGTCACTAGAACAGTAGACTGTATGGACTAGCTAAAGAGAGGATGTTACATTGATGTTATGCCTGGCGTGGACCCAATCTCTATAACACCACATAGAATGGCACAAGCAGAACTAAAAGAGTTGAAAGTGCAGTTGCAAGAGCTGCTTGACAAGGGTTTTATCTGCCCCAGTATGTCACCTTGGGGAGCGCCGGTGTTGTTTGTTAAGAAGAAAGATGGCACTCTCCGTTTAGGTATTAACTATCGGCAGTTGAATAAGGTGACAATAAAGAATAGATATCCATTGCCTCGCATTGATGACTTGTTTGATCAGTTGAGGGGTGCAGCTGTGTTCTCCAAAATTGACCTGAGATCAGGTTATTATCAGCTGAAAGTACAAGAGCAGAGTATTCCTAAAACTGCCTTTAGAACCCGTTATAGCCATTATGAGTTCTTGGTCATGCCATTCTAGTTAACTAATGCTCCAGTTGCTTTTATGGATCTGATAAACACTGTCTTCAGACCATACCTCGACCAGTTTGTTGTGGTAATCATTAATGATAGATATATTGGTCTATTCGAGGAGTGCAGAAGAGCATGATAGACATCTACGAATTGTACTGCAAACTTTGGCTAAAAGAAATATCTTTCTTGGGACATGTAGTATCAGTAGAGGGCATCAAGGTAGATCCAAGTAAGATAGAAGCTGTCCTTAATTGGAAGCCACCCAGAAATATCACGGAGATTCGCAGTTTTCTGGGTTTAGCTGGATACTACCGTAGATTTGTGAAGGGATTCTCCATGTTGGCATCTCCACTAACCAAGATGCTTAGGAAAGATGTAAAATTTCAGTGGACGGATAAATGTCAATAGAGTTTTGATGAATTAAAGAGATGTTTGACTGAGGCTCCAGTCCTGACTTTACTAAC